>NC_141689.1:802972808-804241316 GCF_964263255.1 Lissotriton vulgaris | reverse complement strand
ATGAGCCATTGACTGACCCCGATGAAATATTCTTTGTTGATGGTTCATGCGTAAGAGACGATATTGGTCAGCTGAGGGCAGCATATGCAGTTTGTACAATTACCAGAGTTGTGGAAGCCGCTTGCCTGGAAGGAGTACATTCCGCTCAGGTAGCTGAAATTATTGCTTTGACGCGTGCCTGTCTAGCAGGTAACAAGATTCGAGTCACCATATACACCGATAGCCAGTATGGTTTCGGGGTAGTTCACGACTATGGGCAGTTATGGTCTCAAAGAGGTTACATGACCTCCTCGGGTTCTCCTATTAGGAATGGAGAATTCGTGAGATTATTGTTAGAAGCATTACAAGGTCCGTCAGCCATAGCAGTTGTCAAATGTGCCGCGCATACGAAGAACGTAGACTTTGTGTCGCAAGGCAACCGTTATGCTGACGAGGTAGCACGTTACTGTGCAGAACAAGGTTATTCTCACACCAATGTAGAAGTGGGGGGAATACAGGAAAGAACTGAATTGACAATGTTGTTAGACACTGTAGATACATGGGATGAGCTAAAATGTGTTCAGGAAAATGCACCAGATGATGAGAAAAAGGGCTGGGAGACAGCTGGATGTACAAAAAGTGAAATGAACTTTTGGATCTCTGCAGATGGGAGAGCAGTTTTACCAAACGAACTTGTTAGTCCAATGGCAAGGAAATTGCATGGATCAGCACACATAGGTAGAGATGCTATGGTGAGAGTATTCAGACAAACGTGGTTTAATCCGAAGTTTAGAGTAGCGGCAGAAGCAGTATGTCAGCGTTGTGCGATCTGTCAGCAACTAAACGTAGGAAAGAGAACACCAGTCACACTGAGTCACATTGGGAGGTCTGGGGGGCCTTTCAACAGAATGCAGCTTGACTTCATTGAAATGCCTCAATGCAATAGACTCAGATACGTTTTAGTGATTGTCTGTATATTTTCTAGATGGGTTGAAGCTTACCCGACACGTAGGTGCGATACACTCACAGTAGCGAAATTGTTGCTTAGAGAGTTGATACCGAGGTTCGGGGTGCCATCCTCTTTGGAATCGGACAGAGGAACTCATTTCAATAGCGAAGTAGTGAAGATGCTATGTTCAGCTTTGAGTATTGACCAGAAGCTCCATTGCAGTTATCGACCAGAAGCTTCAGGGATTGTAGAACAAATCAACAGTACAATCAAGTCCAGACTTGCCAAAGTTTGTTCATCGACATCCCTGAATTGGCCTGATGCACTTCCATTGGTTCTTATGAGCATACGTAGCACACCAGATAGGAAAGCAGGTCTGTCTCCACACGAGGTGCTAATGGGAAGAGCTATGAGATTGCCATCGGTTCCGACTGCAGCGTTGTTGAACATCACAGACGATTTGATCTTGGACTACTGCAAGGGACTATCTGATGCCATTAATTCTGTGTCCCTCCAGGTCCAGGCTGCAGAGGTTCCATCAGCCCAAGACTTGTGCCATGACCTGTGTCCGGGGGACTGGGTCCTGGTGAAGAAACACGTCAGGAAGAACTGTCTAGACGTGCGCTGGCGAGGACCGTTCCAAGTCATACTAGTTACGAACACTGCAGTAAAGTGTGGAGGTTTGCCCAACTGGATACACGCTTCACACACCCGAAGAGTGCCAACACCTCTAGAAGAAACAGCTCCTCTCTCGGATGAGAATCCAGCGGAAAGCGGAGAAGCCACAGAGGGGGAAAGCCAAGCTGAAGAGGTGATCGAAGAAGCTGAGCCGGTGTCGGAGCAGGCCGACGATGGTCAGGACACCAGTGGGACCAAAGTCGTCTCAGAAGAAGAGAGTACATGGGAGTTCGAATCAGATAACGAACAAGCTGTGAGTGATCAAGAGACAAGTCCAAGAACAAGGAGCAGGAGGGCAAGGAGTGACGAAGCTAGTTGGCCGGAGAGAAGAAGAAGGCCAAGCTTAAAAACAGATCAAGAAAGAACCCTTGTCCCGATTTCTGAAGAGTCGGATCAAGAAGAAGAAACTACAGACTCAGGCTCTGAGAGTCCGAGAAGATCGAGAAGGGTACGTGTGCCCTGCAGAAGGTACGCCACCCCAGAGTGGACTTATCTAGCAGATGTCTTGGGGACAGAAATCTGGGAGAGTGAAAGAAGTGAAAGTGATCGATCTCGATCCATTTGTGGCAGTGGAGATATGGATGTTGACACCTGGACTCGAGACTGAGGGGTTACTGACTTTCACACTTCCCATACCTAAGTCGGATCAAAGATCTAGTGCTAAATCGATTACAGTTTCCGACTTTTGGTCATCAAATACCAGAACAAGAAGAAAAAGTCATTCGTTTTGAATTATTGGAACATGTTATTAAAGCTGCAGGTACGAGAATAATTGTAGATGCATAAAGACTTTTGTGTGTAAGCTATAAAGAAGAAGATAACCTAGCGCCGAGTGGAAAGAAGAATAAAATTAGGGATTACATTTAGAGGACGGAGAAGGGTTAGGGTTGTCTGTTGCTGAAGATAAAAAGACATTGTTGTGAAAAGAGACTTTGTTGATAAAGAGCACTTTACAGACTGAGAAAGCAAATAAAGAAAATAAAGACTTTCAGGGAAAACTTTTCTTCGCAAAAGAAGGAGCTACGCTGTTTGATAACATGGAGAACGGCAACCCAAACCGAAAAGCAAAATGCATAATAGGTACACTAATAGCAGTAGTAATTTTTCTTATTATTACAGTAGTTACCACATCGTACATGGTAGGACATGCAAGTGAAAAAGAGACAACAGATGTAAAGCCTGTAACGACTTTGAAACCTGCTCTTGTTGGGAAGAAGGAGGAGAGCAATGTCATCCGTGAAAAGGCGTTACTGGCAAATGAAGCTCGTAGGTTACACGTAGACGAGTCACAGGGAAATTTTAGGTCAAATGCATATGCCAAGCTATTGTATGAGTATATCGATGCCATGGAGGCCAAAGAATGCTATGTATGTATGCAATTGCCGGCTTCCGTAGACGAAGGCATCCGATATCATCATCTCCCACTGACTTATGGGATAACATGTAGTTTACTGCTCAGTATATTTTATGGTAGGGAAGGATTTGAGTACTACTTTTCTAATTATGATTCGGTACTGCCTGAAGTTCCGAATTATAAACAAATGAATAAGTGGGACTATTATAAAAAGGAAGATCGATTAGCCAAGTTCTTTCTTCCTTGGGATACACTAGATACTTCATATGCACGCAGAAATAATCTGACTTGCAAAGTGTCAGAGGTAGAGAAAAAATTCATAGGACAAGTAGACGACAGATACAGAAGGCAGAAGATTCTGAAAATGTCAGGACAGTGGAAAACAGATTGGACCGAAGAAGAAAAAGCACACAAGAAGAAGGGTAGCAATGGTCCAATAGCTTTGGATAGAACGCAGAAAGGAAAGTTATGTTTAACTCGAAGCAAGACGTATTATGAGAGTGTATTTGTAGGTGAAGTAAATTGCGAACATGCTTTTAGATTAGAGTACTATACGAAAGATTTTATGAAAGGGATGCAAGCGATTCCTAATGTATATTTTGTATGTGGAAGAAATGCCTATGTAAAACTGCCTGACAATTGGTATGGTTCGTGTTACTTGGCAATTGTCTTCCCCAAAATATATCATGCAAAGGATTTAGCGATCATAGAAGGAAAGGCTTCGACAAGAGCGAAAAGGGAAGTAGGAGATGCTGAAGTAGTTGGAGACATTTTTGGAGCAATGTTTCCTATGTTAGGCTTAATACTTAACGATGTTAAGATCAGGAGACTAGCTACAGTTGTAGATAGATTATCTGCAAGTACTGCAAGGTCATTAATGTTAGTAGAAGGAGAGATGCAGTCGATTAGGGCAATGGTTCTTCAGAACCGACTTGCTTTAGATGTACTGCTAGCAAAAGAGGGCGGAGTTTGCAAGGCTTTGAAGGTCCAAGAATGTTGTACTTACATTCCAGACAATTCAAAACCACTTGAGAAAGGCATACAAAACATTACACAGATACATAAAGAAATTGAAGATTTATCAAAAACAAATGTTTGGGAAAAAGTAGGTCATGGAGTAGGAAAGGTTGGAAGTTGGTTTGCCAACCTTGGTAAAAGCATTGTGTGGTACATATTAAAACCTGTATTAATAGTATTGATTTGCATAATCACATTATTAGGATTAGTTAAATTGTATAAATGGTATAGGTCGAACCGGTTACAAAGGTCCATGAGAGAGCAAGAAAGGAGATTAGCTGCTTTACAAGATCAACAGTACAAAAGCTTAAGAGCTCTCGAAACGATAAAAAGAGGGAATGTTGTAACTAGTTCTGTGTAAGGTGTTATTCAAATTGCATTTAGTGATGACTCCTAGAAGTCATCAAAGGGGGAACTGAGAGAGCGCAATTTGAATAAAACGTATATCCGGACCATATTCACAAGCATATCGCATAAACGTAGAATCTATAACGTGAAGTTGACACTTGTAGTGTATAAGTTAGCCGATGTAACATGAGTAATAGGAAATGTATCTATTCTATAAAGTGTATTAGAATTAGAAAGGCCCGTATACATAGTGGGCTAATATAGAAATGTATAGTAATGCTTACGAACAGTAGAACGTGCAAAACTGAATATACGTGTGTAGTCATGAAACAGAGAAAACGGCGAAGCATAAAGCGAAGAAATGTGCAGAGAATGTATAAAACGATGTAAGCAAGAGAATATAAATGTTGCGTTATATGTAGAATGTATTCACTTAAGCAAACGATTTGCTAAATTCGATTATATATAAATGTGTGTTAAAGGTTATACTGTGTAGAAAGAGTTTGTAGGAATGTTAGAAACGGTTTAGTCATATGTGGTTTTAACCTAACTGACCAAGAGTTCGCAGGAGTGTAGTCCGCTGTATATAATTTAGTGGGCTTATAGGAGTCGTGAATAGCCTTGATCTGAATGTGCGAGACAGAGTCAAAGGTCTTGCTAGATTTAAGGTGACAATGCCGGACGAAGTTTATGGCCTAAACGTGATTAGAGACGCTTGGAATTTGAGTCTTGTTTAGAAACGACCGTTCACAGGACCAACTAAGGTTACGAATACAGTCGTAAAGAGTAGAGTTCTGCTGAGGTGATAGACTTTTGCTCCGAAAGTGTCAAATGAAATGTCAAATGAAGTCACCAGCAAGAAGACGAAGATGGCGTCTAAGGAGAAGGGTCAACTTAACGGACGACGCGAAGAGATGAAGCCATGGAAAGAGCAAAGAATGACATCATGGGGAAATTACGTGGTGGGCGTCGAAGAGGCGTTCCACCCATACTGTGATTGTGTATTTTAGGGACAGCATCCCGGGGAGAAGATAGCACAGATGGCCTGATAGCAAGCAGGAGCTCAGAGCAGATGGTCTGAGGAGCGAGCGCTGAGAGAGATCAGAGCGCAAGAGAGCAGTAGGCCGAGGACCCTTAGAGAGCGGATGGGTAGGCAGAGAGGGTACTGCTTCTCGATAGGAATTACCATTAGGGGTTAAGAGAGTTTGAACTTCTTTGGAAGTCAAACTGCTGACAACTTTTTAGGTAAGGAACTTGCGAAGTAGGGATGTCACCTAGTACAGAGTAGGGACAGAATTAACTTGTTTATTCTTTTTGTAGATGACGCAACAGGACCACATTGTGTCGATGTTTTAATCTGCTGATTCTTGAATTGACTTTAATTGTATTCTTTGTATACTCATTGAAACTTATCCTGAGAGGATTGTATATGCACTTAATTCTGATTTTATATAAAACTTTTAAAACTTCATCAGTTGTAAGTGGTCCTTCGGAGTTGCGTCAGTTTATGGGGTTTATCTAACCTATGCAGGGTTTGTCTTTTACTCAATGACAGAAAATAACCGATCCAAATTGATGAATGAGATTAGAATCTAAGTGATCAAAAAGGGTATCAAAATCTCATTCCCCGCAGAGCTGGCCTGACCTGTCGTCTGCAGCGCAATCTGTGTACCAAATAATGGCCTTGAAAGGGAATCGGATCGGAGTTAAAACTTTGATGAAACGATGGTAAGTGATTTGTGGTTCGAGATGGATGAAGGACTTGTTAAAAATAAAGGGCACTTTCAGAAAAGTTTTCAGCTCACAGTCAGTGTTAATTTTCCTTCTTGTACTTCGACTAACCACTTTGAGGCCTCCCTTTTAAGAATTAAAACGTGCATGAGGGATCCTTCATCTTTCATGAATAATCACAGAAGGCAAAGATTAACTTGTAAGGTGCAATCTTGCACATGGTGCAATATCTAATGACATCGGCGTCATTGTTTTCTCACACAACTATTTAGAACGTGAAGGATGGGGAAGAGTTTGGACTAGAGGATTTGAGTTTTCCTTAGGAAAATCGTGTTGTCTTTACTTCCCCAGAGAGGAAGCATGGAGTGGAAAACAAGCAAAAGATAAAAGTGACTCATCTGTCTTACGGAGTGCTGCTGTCATTATTTTTAATCGGAAAATTAGATAGTGCCCTGTCATCAGTGACCCTTTCGGACGTTCTGCCTTTTTAGCTAGTTAAACAAGTTATGTTCTGGGACCAATATTTTTGTTTTTATAATGTTGTAGGTATGGACTCAAGATTTTGCAGCCAGCAGGCAAGTGACTATTAACCAAAAAAATAGGGCTTATCTGAAGAAGTTCAGTATGAGGGCAAGAAGGGCAACTTTCTAGCTACGATTACATTTTACAGAAATATAGTTTGCTGTATTTTTTAACTTTGCACAACTTGTCAATTTTTTATTTGCTCTATAAACTGTTTCAGCTATTCTACTCTGGCTATGTTGCATTTGCTCGTTGCGGGTTAAGCCAACTTTCTGTACTGGTTCTCCAGCACCATCTGTTCTTTGTGTAATACAGAAGCTTGCACCACTTCTGTGTCAACCCTGCTGTGTGTATGTTTGAGGAGCTGGTTAGATTGCACTTGTTATGATGAAAGCGTACACCTATGCTTCCAGTAGTGCATTTTTTCTGTGATTATTAAAGAACCTTTCCACTGCTGCTTGAACACTAAATTTCTCTTTACAAGACTAGTTAAGAGTACTCTGCTTTTGTCGATGTGAAAAATTCTGTATAGTTGAGCAGAACTTGCTCTAGCATGCAAGAGAAGCGTGCGCTGCTGCTCTTTGTGTGAACTTCGTTCAGTGTATAAAGGAAGCTTGAACTGTAACTGGTTTTGCCTACACATTGTGTATGTGAAATATTTTGGAGTTATTACTGCACATGCTTTAACTGTGTGTTGAGTAAAGCTTGCATCGCTACTGTCAGAAAATTAGCAACTAAAATAGCATTTTATCTTTTGTATTAGAGAAAATGTGATGTTTCCATCCATTGTTTTAATTTGTTTAAGTGTGTTTGTGTGAAGACACCACAAGCATTTCTGGAAATCAAATATGTTGTACTGGAATAGTCTAAGGTTGTCATTTCAAACTACTTGTCCAACCTATAGCTATTTGGTCGATCAGTTTTCAAAGTGCCATCCAATGACTTGCAAGTCCATGAGTTTCCCATTGCAAAATGTCAGAGTTGCGGAAGCCACTTTATACGGGTCAAACCCTCACTGCACTCTCTGCACTGCATTGCTTGCTGCACTCATTTGTATTAGAAATGTTTGCAGTGATTTACACCCCACCACTAAAATTTACCAGCTACCACTGCCTTAGAATTACCCCCAGGTGTCAGACTGGATCTGGAGAATTTTTTCTTAGCAGTACCCTTGCACGTCGGTAGGTGGCATCAGTCAACTCCGCGTCAGTCGGCGGTGTCGTGGTCGCCGGGGTGACATCGCAGTGCCTACTTAGACGCCAGTTCTGACACAACTTTACATCTCAGAAGTGCAGAGCCATGAAAGACACTGACCACTGGTGTGCCACAACTAGGGCCTTGTAAGGAGTCCCTATATCTAGAATCCAGTTTGCAGAGCCGGAAGGATGGGTGAGGTGGTAAGTAACCTATGTCTCTTACAGATACAACGTTACCAAAGGCAAGTAATATTTACATCAGAAAGAGACCGATTTAGTTATAGATTCCTTACCTTACAATAGATACCCCAGCAATACCAACCCCGGAGGAAGGTCCGTGAACCAAGTTCACACCAGAAAGTCCTGGAGGACAGAAAGGGCCAAATAGCCGTTCCTCCTGACTTGTCTGTCCAGGCCGTGATGTCTGGTGAACACGTGCATGGATGCCCACGTTGCCACCTGGCAGATATCAGTGAGTGGGACTCTGCATGACAATGTAGTAGTTGCTGCTGTAGCCCCAGTGAAATGAGCATGCAGCCCAACTGGAGGCTCCTTTTTTAGTAAAGCGTTAAAAGTTTTTATGCAAAGGACAGCCCATCTGGAGACGGCATGGTTTTGGACAGCCTGGACTCTCTTGGCACCCACAGAGCCAACAAAGAGTTGATCGTCCACACGGAAATCTTCAGTGCAGTCGAGATAGAAGGAGCGGACTCAATAATTCTCTCGCCTCGGTGGCCACTCTGATCAGCGATCACACTCGGCAACTCTGGGCATTAGCTTGCCTCATCTTCACTAACGGCCCCACCAGACCGCCGGGGATGCCTGGTCTCACCCTGGAGATACCCATTAAGGGACCATCTCTCAGGGAAGCCAGGAAGGGTTTCGCAGCGGTCGAAGCGCCTTGGGACCCTACGGGTAAGTAGTGCGCTATATAAATGCCTATACATACATACATACATACATACAGCGCACATTTTGGGCTGAGACGGTGGAATATCTCCTCCTCGGGAGGGTGCATAGGCGATAAAAAGGTAGGCAGTGTAATAGTTTGTACTATGTGAAAAGGTGTAACTACGTTAGGAAGGAACAATGGTCCCGTCATAAGCACCACTTTGTCCAGAGAAGAAAGGGGTCTTTGAAGAAAGCCTGAAGCTTACTCACTCTGCGAGCAGAGGTATTGGCTACAAGAAAAGCAGTTTTGAGAATGAGGAACCTGAGAGGACAGTTGTGAAGAGGCTCGAAAGGAGCACACACGAGGCAAGTCAAAACAAGATTCAAGTCCCATTGGGGCATTATGAAAGGAGATGGAGGAAAAGATTTATAATGCCCTATTTACAATAGGGGACTTGAAGAAAGAGGGCTGGTCTGGTAGCCGAAGGAAAGCAGAAATAGCTACTAGATAGCCTTTTAGAGAGCCTAAAGCAGAGCCCTGCTGGACCAAAGAAAAAAATGAACAAGAGAACCTCAGAAATAGGGGCAGAGAGAGGATTCACAACCTTTTCTGCGCACCATGCCACAAACTTGTTCCATCAACAGGCGTATACCGTTTTAGTGGAGGGATGCCTGGCTGCTAAGATAACATCACAGACTTCGGGCAGAAGGTTAAAAGCTGTCAACTGTCACTGCTCAAACTCCACAAAAGGAGGTGGAGGCGGGACAGGTTTGGGTGCAGAACCGTCTCCTGCTGCTGCAACAGAAGATCCTACTGAAGAGGCAATCTGATGGGAGGATCAATGCCATGCTCAAAAGCGCGGGGTACCATATACTCTTCATGCCCAGTCCTGGGCCATACGAATAACTTGGGCCTGGTCAAGCTTGGTCTTCTTCAGCACTCTGGGTAGAAGTGTTACAGGTGGAAAGGCATACAGGAGGCCGCTACTCCACTTGTGATGAAAGGTGTCACCGAGCGAGCACCGCCTTGGAAACTCCAACGTGCAGAACTGACACGTGCTCTTAAGTGGCAAATAAATCTAACCAAGGCTCTGCCCACCACTGAAAGATACCTTGCACCACTTCTGAGTGAAGACGCCATTCGTGATCCACCAGGTTTGAGTTTGTCAGCCCTGGCATTCAGAGAGCCTGCCAGGTGTTGAACCACCAGGGTCACGCCATGATGTTCCAGCCGCCTCCAGAGGCGAAGAGCCTCCTCACACAGGGTCCACGACCCCACCCCTCCTTGCCTGTTGCAGTACCACATGGTGGTGGTGGTGGTGTTGGTGAACACCTGCACCACTTTCCCTTTGAGAGGGAGAAGGAACGCTTTCAGTGCCAAGCAGATCGCCCAGAGCTCCAACAGATTGATATGAAGCCCAGACTCCACCTGGAACCAGACTACTCCGATCTCCATCTCTTCCTGATGGACGCCCGATCCGAGCAGTGATGCATCTGTCACCACTGTGAGGTCTGGTTGGGGAAGGGCGAGCGATCTGCCCCTGACCCAAGTTTGGTTTGTTAACCACCACTGCAGTTGGTGTGCAGTTCCCTCTGAGATCTGGACGTAGCCGGAAAGATTCCCCTGATGCTGCCTCCACTTGAACTTCAGGTCTTACTGCAGAGCCCGCATGATCCACCAGCAGGATGCAGGAGGCCATGAGGCCCAGCAGCCTCAGGGTCATTTTCACCAAAATACGGCACAGAGGCTGAAACATGGCAATCACAGCCCGAATATCCAAGACTCACTGTTCTGGAGGATAGGCCCGAAACTGCACTGTGTCCAGAAAAGCTCTGGAGGTGGGAGATGACACCTTGGGGCGAGCCCGCTTTCAACAGCCAGTCATTGAGATAGGGGAAGACTGGAACACCTAATCTGCGCAGATGAGCTGCGACCACTGCCATCACCTTCGAGAACACCTGAGGCACACTGGTAAGGCCATAAGTGAGCACTGTAAACTGAAAATGCTTGTGGCCTGCCACAAACTGTAGGTATCATCTGTGGGCTGGCAGGGTGGGAAAGTGGAAATAGGCGTCCTTCAAGTCCAACGACACCATTGAGTCTCCAGGGTCGAGGGCAGACAGGACCTGAGCCAATGTGAGCATTTTGAACTTCTCCTTGTGGAGGAAGCAGTTGAGGGCCCTGTGGTCTAGGAAAGTAGTGAGAAAAGCAACCACAACCTGCTTCTGGTGTAGGGACCCTCTCGATAGCCCCTTGGCCAAGAGAGCTGAAACATCCTGGCAGAGAAGCACCAAATGATTCTCTGACATGTGATAGAAAAACGGTGGCATGGAGGAAGGGTAGTCTCGATGGAGGGAGGGATAGTTTCGAAGGGGAGGGAGTAGCCCCTCAAAACACACCTGTCCAACGTGATGGATTGCCAGTGGGGGAGGTGATGCTGAATCCTGCTGCCCACTGGCTGTAGATGGCCCGGACAAATTGGACTAGGAAGGCTTGGAGGCTGCTCCAGGGGGGGGGGGGGGGGGGGGGGGGGGAAACAGTGGACTGGCCCGTCTGCTGGTTCCCAGACCCACGCCGCTGGGTCCCACGTCTGCGGCCATGCAGAGGCTGGGCAGCTTGCGTGTACCAGTGCTGGACTGGGTCGTACGTGGTGTGGTGCCCCGTCCGCAACAATGAAAGGGGAGAAAGGCAGATTGAGATGGACGGGAAGGTGCAGCGAGGCCCAAGGATCTGACCACAGCAAGAGAATCCTTAAAGCACTCCAAAAAGGCGACGGCCATTGAAGGGCATGTCCAGCAAAGCTGCCTGGACATCAATGAAAAGCCAGACGTTTTCCACCAGGCGTAGCACCGAAGTGCTACCGACTTGGCAATCGTTCTGGCCAGTGGTATTCAGTCTAAATCAAATCGAAAACTTTGCCATGTCTCTCTTCTCTGCCACCACTTTGGAGAGAACGGCCCAGGCCTCCTCCAGGCATTGAGGCAGCACCTGCTCAACTGTATCCCTGATTGTATGGAGCAAGTGGCACGCAGTATTCAAGGACTGCTGTGCCAAGCCAACATTTTTATTACAATCTTGAGGAAGAAAACATGCGCTTCCCAAGATGATCCAGCTTCTTGGATTCCCTGTCTGGGTGGGGGGGAAGGGGAGGGGGGGGGTCAGAAAGGACAGCGCCCTTGGCGGAAGAGGCTTGGAACACCAAGCTCTCGCGGAAGGGTGTTGGGTGAGGAAAACTGAGTCGACCGGGACTACTGAGCAGTGGTGGTGGGCAATCATCCTTTGCACATGAGACCCTGTGCTGGGCTTGGACCAGGTGAGGGCCTTGTTGGAGCTCGAGGCCCAAGGCCTTGGTTGCCCTTTGCACTACCAGAGTGTCTCCCACCTCTGTAGCCACGGTCTGGAGAAGTTTCTAGACCACTAGCGTCACCAATGTACTCTCTCCAGTGCGGCACTTCAAGCTGGTCTCCCGGTCCTCATCACCACCCTCTGGGCGATAGGGAACACCAGGGATGAACAGGGGAACAAAAGTACCCTCCTGCTTCGGGTTCGGCATCTGCCGACATCGGTCCCGCTACGGGTTCATCACGGTGATGGGTATGGAGTCAGCCGGGGGCAAGGCTGATGCCTGGGGCATCAGCGCCGGGGAAGGTTGAGTAAGGTCGACTGGCGTTGTTCCGAATCCAGGCCTTGGTCCACGGGGGTTCCTCTGGCACCAGGGCCACCAGATTCGAAGACCCAAAGACCCAATACCACCTACCCCCCCCCCCCCGCCCCCTTCCCCGACAGGCTCTGAAGGGCACAAAGGCGTGCTGGCAGAGTCGGGCTTCCCAAAGATGCAGTGGAGGGCTTTGTAAAATGTATAAAGTTGGGTAGGGGATGCCCCAGCTCCCGGAAATGGGGGGAGACGTGGAATAGTCTCTGAATCAGCCACCCGAGACAAAGCCTAAGCGCAATGATGTTCTGGATTCCTCGTTGCACCAGCCAATCGACGGGGAGAAGGCTAAGAGCACCGTTGCTTCTTCCTGTGCTTCGACTTACCAGAGGACTTGGAAGACTTGGAGAAGGAGGAAGTGTGGGGGCTCCATGACCGGTCTCAAGACCTTTCCCTCAAACAAGACCGGGAGCGACGTAGAGCTGAATGCCGGGCATCCAAGAGCTTTCGAGACCGCTTCCGCAAAGTCTTAGCATTCATGGTCCGGAAGTCAGAGCACGGCTTCAGGCGGTGGTTGAGCTCCAGACACCAAAGGGACATGAGGTGCGGGCCCATCGCTGTCTTCAGCATGTGAAGGGCCTGAAAGTCTTGAAGCCGGTTCAATGATGGAAAATCCCTTGCGCACCAGGAGTCAAAGACTCGAAAAAACGTTGAAAAAAGTTAGTAAAAAAGGGACCACGGGGTAGCTCTCTCTGAATCTGCGCTAGGCTGGTGTGAAAAAGAAAGAACTGATGTCAGCGCGTAGGGACGTCGTCTAAGTGGGCACTGCGACATCATCCCAGCGACCATGACGCCGACGACGGAAACCGAGTTGACCGATGCCAACTACTGACGCGCAGTGGTACTGCTAAGAAAAAATTCTCCCGAACCAGTCTGACGCCTGGGGGTAATTCTAAGGTAAGGAATCTATAACTGTCTCATTCACATTTTCGCCTGCAATCAAAGTTTGTCACTCTGCTTTGCCTATGGGTTGAACAGGCTTGCTGATAATCATGTACGCAGCACAATATGGCCTACCTGTAAAGAGTTGCTTCATTTCTATAGAGGAAAGGTATCTTGAAATGGATCATAAGCCATTCTCATGCATGGAAAGTGGAATACCTTTGCAAACAAAACAGCCCATGCTCTAGGTTTTCACTTTTTGCATTAGCAGCAGTAATTGTTATAATAATACTTCTTTGGTAATGCTATTTTTTGGAGGATACTCTAACTGGAGAATCCTCTGCTTTTGAATTTCACCCTGCACCAGACAAGATCTGGATCTTTCCAGCATTTGCTCAAATGTGCTGAAAGTGGCGCCATCGAACTATACGGTGCATTTGCATCCCCCCTCTTGTGGCATGAAGTAGTATATAGACAGCAATCCTGCACACCAACATTTTCTTTAGAAACTTTTCGGCACTCAGATACAGATCAATTTCGACAGATCAATATATGACAGTGTGCATAATCTTACTAGGCATCTTTTTAGAACCATAAAGTTGGCTCCAGATAACGGGGATAGAGTATCCACCATAAAGTAACTTATTCTTCTGATGGATACATCTAAACATCAATTCCTCACATTTTTAATAGATACCAAAGCAGTACCTCCGAAAAAGAGTAGGATCTAAGCAGTGGAAGTCCTGCAGAACTGAGCTGGAGAAATGACACTCTCTGCAGACCGGAGGATCAAGATAGTAATGTCTGGTGACGGTGTGGACAAATGTGAATGTGGAAGGCTGGCAAATGTCCACCACCGGAATGCTTCTTAACAATGCCTTGGCTCTGGTAAAATAAGTCAGAAGGCCAACAGGAGGCTTCTTTTTGGCCAGAACTTAGCACATTTTTATGCAGAGAACAATCTATCTGGACAATCTATCTGGACAAGATTTGTTTCTGACCTGCCCTCTGTTTCTTAGCACTAGCGAATCCAAAAAAAGCTGATCATCCACCTGATGCTCCTTGGTCTAATCTAGGACTAGAATACCCCTTTGCAGCTACCTGTTTTAAGATATTGAATTTACCAAAGTAGAAAATGGTCCAGTTGGAAAGTTGTTTGAGAGAGCAACAATTAAGCCAGGGTGGAGTTTGCAGGGTTCTGCTACGTGGAACTCCAATAGATGCAAAAAACTGCTGTGCTACGCGTAGCTCAACAAGTGGCGGAGTGCGTTCCATAAATGCTGATCGCTGTAATTTTCAGTGCCAGGTGCTTGTCTGCACTGTGCAATCATCGTGAATGGCACCATGTACAGCGCAAGTGGGCGCTGCTTCTTTTCTGCCACTCGAGTAGATTTTTACCCGAGCGGCAGCTTTCTCAAAGTTTCTCAGCGCGAGTGGTTGCGCGCATACACGACCACTCACAATGATAAGTCTGACTGGCTGCATTGAGAAATCTTGCAGGCATGTTTATTTTCAACGCTGACGCTCGCCAACTTGATGTTGATGATCACGAAAGAGGAAAACTCTTGTTGGGAGGTGGATTTTCCTCGCTGGCTAGACGTAGACGAACACGAGCGAGGGAAAAAAACTCTGCTCCACTACGTGGGGAGGAGTTTTTCGTAACTGCACGAGCTCCGCGTAACGGGGAGTGTGGAAATCTCTGTGAGCGGAGCTCACCGCCCAGACTTAGCGAAAACTAGGTGAGTAAGGCATCCACATTACCCATTCCACAAGAAACCCATTTCTTGCCTTCAACCATTATCCAAAGCAGCCAAAAATCTGTATGGAATAAAGACAAGGTAGTCTTACATGGCTTAAATTAGCACAAACATCCAAACTAAAATGGCTGTCTCTCTGTGCTATCATGACACTCCTAAGTAAGATGGCACAGTAAACTGCACCACCATGTGCAAGGCAACATATTTAGAAAGAGGTTCACTCTAAAACTGCAGTTAAGGGGTTTCATTTTATAAAGCAAAGGGAGGCCTTCGTTCAAAGAAAAACCCTGAAGATATTATTTGTGCAATGCATGAGTGTGCTTACCTTTTTTCTTTATACGGATGGTGGATAGGTGAAACAATGCATTATGCGAGGGATCAAAGGATGAATCATTATCAAAAGTCTACGAAATTCATACCCCCTTTACGGGGGCCACCACATACCCTCCTGAGCCAAAACATTGCATACTAAGACATCAATACAAAGTAAGTGCAGTGAAGCAAGTATAAATTGTGGGCACAACAAATCAAAATCTAATTTTATCAAAATAAACAATGATAGTAAGAGAGCATGTTAATCACTATCAATTCAATAATATCAGTAGAAACGGGATCATCCATCTACGACATAACCAATTACGTATGTATCCATCTATAAAGGAAATCATATTTTATGTAGGATTTGAAAAACAGTCTACCTCTGTACAATGCTACAGATTTACCGCGTGGTTTAATAATGGTACTAATGAAGACTGGTGACAGACCAATAAGGGATATGGCACAGATGTCTTGTGACACAGTTGTTTTGTAGCATATTATCTAAGAGCTGCACATGTACCGTGGAGCCTTGGCTATAACATCACCATTTTGATTTGTTTTTTATGCGATTCATAGAGAGCTCAGTTTCAACAGATGGGAGGAGTAAATCATAAGACAGCGATACAATTATACATTAAAATTAAGACTCAATATTAGGATTATTATACATAGTATTTCACCTTCAACAGCAACACCATACACATTGGCTTCCTGTATAAAGTCCACCATTCCAATGACGTCTGAAACTTCTGTGGTTGCAACATTTTCACCTTTCCATCTATAAAAACAAAAACAGTATTTTATATGTGAAATGTGTATTTTGAGCCAGGGTTTTGGGGATTGGGCTTTGAAAGAACCATATGAAACTAAAAAGTCATTCCAGGACATTGCACATAGAAGATTTAATAATCTCCTGCAATTAATTTGAGACAGACGCATACCGATGAAGAAATAGCAGAATACACTCTCTGAAACAAAATCTCTGTGGTACTGGTTCTTAAGTGGGCTGGGGATCATTTGTCAGTAGAACATTGTCTAGGTTTGTTATTTGCATTCTGGTACACATAGTCCTGCATATGTAACTGAATAAATAGCAAAAAGACAAGAACATGGATACACTGACAAAACCATGGTTGAATGGGCTACTCATGCCTGACGTGGACCAGCCTGAGAGTTGTACAGTTAGGTAGACAACGAGCGTGTCACTACACCCAGTGCTTTAAAATGCCATAATGGAAAACGACTATACCTCACTCATGACAGTTATGGTACTCAGACCAACTTACAACTTAAAGAAGATTTGTTTTAAGGGGCAAAAGCCCTGCATATTTATCCAATCTGGAAGCTAGAACCCTACACATGACCACCTTACATCTGATCCATTAAGGGGGTGGTGAGTAGTAAAAAATATTTTGTTCGCATCACTAATGAACCAATTGGAATTGTAAACATCCTGCAATCAATTATCAAATCAAACCAAATAAAAAAGAGCTTTATTCGATTTTAGTCTTGCAAAATCACAAATTGGGTAAAGATAATTCAATTTCTAATGGAAAGGCAGAAGGAAAGTGCCACCAATTTACAAAAAAAACTTTACCTGAATGTATCTCCAATCCGATCTCGAAAGTACAGAAAATTATCTTGATCCTGGAACATTAAATCCCCAGTATTAAAAAATCGATCTCCTTTCCTAAATACATCACATAGTAATTTACTTTCTGTATGTTTTTTGTTGCCAGCATAGCCAAAGAAGGGATTAGTTGAATTTATTTTTGATATGAGAAGACCGGTTTCGCCTGCAAAAAGGAAGAGGAAAACATGTATCAGAGACATCAAACAGCAAAAAACCCAAAAAACAAACACAGGTACATTTGATCGAAGGCAAAGTTTTTGCAAAAGGTTCTGAAACCGAAGTATGTATCTTTGTAAACATAAGTAGAGGAATTGTTTCCTCTGATATAATTTAAGACTCCAACATATAATCAATAATAGAGGGGGAACCATGTTAAAGCAAGGGTTTAGAGGTCAAGGGAGCGAAGACTGTAGTCTACTAGGGACATTTACCTGGGGAATGTCCAAAGAGATCCTCATGTGGGGAACCCTTTGGTGAAAATCTCAAATAATGGGCGAATGTATAGAATTTACAAAAAGGGCCATTAAACCCACCTCCTCGAGTGGGAGGGGGAATTGCAAAAACCATCTACCCCTATTAACCAACCACTATTCTCCTCTTCTCTTCATAGCCTAGTGGTAATCTGCCCTCCTGGACAATGGTGTGGTGTTACACTTTGTTCCACCCTCCCCCACTTAATAGAGTCTAATGGTCTACTTCAGACAACAAAATACTTCCAATAGTGCTCTTGTCAAAGTGAAAAACACAAAGTGATCAATAAACACACAAAGGTTTTACTGGAGACTGAACAGTGCCTTCATCCGTACATTGAGCGTCGTGAGCTACTAAAATTAGACCAAATCTTCAGCATACCGACAATACCAGTTTTGTTTAAGGGGGCAAGATGTAAGAAAACTCGAAATGCATGGGTGTGCACACAGAAAAATCCTAAACGCAGCCTAGGTAAATAGCATAGGATGACTTTTGGCTATAGATTGCTTGAATGCACTAGTCTTCAGTTTTCTTGCTTCATCACGTAATTTGTGATCAAAAGGTAGTCTCAAGATAAGAGCACAATTATAGTCTAAATTTTCCACTGGAGACAGTGTAGAATGACCTTTCCAGAGCAGAACATGGAGTACTGAGGCTAGAGTTAAAAAGACAAATCAAACTGACACAAACAACGTAGGTGGCATTTCTGTTCAACAAAGTATTTGAGAGATGGAGCATTTAGGTGCAGAACTCTTTGTAGCCCATGGTTGAAAGTTTGTATGACTGTGTAAGTATAAGTAGAGGTAGATATTAAGCCATCAAGGTGATGAAACATCGGCAGCCACCCTGTGTATGTTGCCAATGGTAACATTGCAAAGTTTTCCCAGTGTTCTCTAGCCATTAAGCAGCACACAAAAACTATTAACAGTCCTTTAAATTCTAAAAGGAAATGGCAGATTCTCAGTTTACCTACCTTATCTTTCTAGATCACCAGCACAAGGGCTGAGGCACAAGAGCTAATACTATCTCAGTACAAGGGCAGTGATGCAAACTAAGGGACTATGGGGTGCCATATCAAAGTCTCTTTATAATGAGGCGGTACAAAAGGGGTGGTGATGGACGGAGCATCTGAACCAATCAAACACTCACACCCAGTCAACAGATCTGGATTTAATCCATCACCGTTCTTTAGCCCACTCTGCCACCTCAGTTCAGACATGGCCATATGCAAAACAGTCTGACCCTGTGCCTCATGGGAACCTTCCAGCCCGAACTGCCAAGCCATGCCTTCCCTGCACCGGAAACAAGCTTCTGAGGACCGGCTTCTGGCATTCCAGACGTCTTCAGCCCGGCTTGCTTGAATCCAGTGGAAAAGTGAGCAAGGGACTCACGTCTGAGCATACCCTGCCAACTTATGGCGAACAAAGTGGTACAAAAGGGGTGATGGATTAAACCCAGATCTGTTGACTGGGTGTGAGTGTTTGATTGGTTCAGATGCTCCGTCCATCACCACCCCCTTTTGTACCTCTTTATGAGAGCAACGGACTAAACTAGTCAATAAAGCCAGTCCCTCTTATTTCTGAAGCTCCTGGATAACGAAGGATGTGCTGAGTAGGTCAGGAAAATATCAGAGCCAAAGTGGTAGTGGGCAGAAACCCTTCAGACTTTCTAAGAAAGATTTGAATCCTGAAATATCAGGAAAAGAGAAGTGAAGATGGGATACCTGTCAAATCAAATCTTTACTCGAGTAACAGAATAAGGGGAACGCATTCTTAAGATAGGAGACTAAAATCATATCATCCATGCACTGATGACACACAAATCCATTCATGCCTTACTGTAAGAACTCGCTGGAAAGCACTCTGCTGCCTAATGCTAAACTCTTCAAAGACTAAAATAACATTCTCCAGCATCATCACACCCTACTACTCTCTCCCCAACCCCATCAACCCCTCCTGCATCTCAACAGCTCTCTACAATGGGGTAACTACCAGTTCTATTTAACTCTAGCATGCTGCTAGGGTTCTTTATTCCTTCCACCACAACAGCTGCTTATTACCAGGTTTTAAACATAATAATTTATTAGTACCCTATCTACGAAATGAATGCCTCAATCATGAATAGTCTAAACTACATTAATTACATGTTAAAGAGACTAGTCAATACACCATTCCAATATCGTTCTATTTTCTTACACCCACCACATACACAAACAAATTGCTCAAATAATCACCAAGCTTACTTGAAGGACTACAAGTTGAATGACTTGCTTCCAAATCATACAAAACCGTTTCCCTGGACATCGATGGCACCATTCACCCATGCTGGGTTGGGGTACCAAAAGTAGTTGTGCCAAAAAATGATCAAACCAGATCCATTTCCCTTGTGTCCTCTCCATAGCTCTCTTTCAAACATCTCTTCTCTCCTTTTTCTCATTAGCTGCTTTTTCTGTACAAACACGTTGCTTTGTCTTTACCTTTCGACTCCCTACCTCTCTTTCTCTCCCTCTTGAAGCATCCCTGTGGCTGCTGCAGTTATCCTCGGGGAGCTGGGGGAAGCGCAGAGGCAAACAACAACAATAACTTTATTAGGGTCAAGAGGGATTTTAAAGACCAAGCTCCAATATGTCCCATGCATACGATAAACTACAAAAAATATCAGAGGGTCTGAAGAGAAAGAAGAGAACGCCAAATATGAACTAACAGGAAACTAAATCACCATGCCTAGTGTATAATCTAAAGTCACCCCTACACCAAAACCCACAAAGTGGTCAGGTAAGGATGCCCATCAATCACCACACGGAACCGCCCTTCATCATTTGGGTTTCCTTTAAGACCACCATTGAAGGTGCCACTTGTCTTTCACGGGGAGTGCCCAGATCATAGGATGGCTCTCACCCGATCAGACAGATCTACCGTGGTCTTACTTCTCACTTAAAAGGATGTTAAAGTATTAAGGGAGGACTGATGTCGCAGTGCACAAAATAAAGTGTGAAAAATAAGAAAAAGTGTGTATTAAAATTGGATGAGGGGGTACTGGAAATGAATTTAATTCTGGTGCTACCCACTCTACCAATATTAAAAAGTAGTCAGTGACAATCACAATATTTTCGGATTGCCTAGATGTACTGTGAGGTCAACATGTTCAGCAATTAGCGACACATTATGTCATTGCTTTCATCAGGACCAATTATACTGATAGCTACTGCAAACCAAGTGATAATGAAACAAAAACTGGGCTCAAAACCATATCTAGTAAAACTGATACAGAGATCACCTGAATCCACTAGGTGTCCGCATCGTTTTCTCCACCTTTCCAAGTCATGAGAAGTTTCCGACTTGGAAGATGCACAGACCTCACCCCACCTGGCCACGGCTCAGGGAGAAAGGGGGAAGCACCGCTCTTTCCGTCGGTACTTCTGTAATCGGCGTCCGAGCCGATCGGGGAGGCACCAGGAGCTGCCCTGAACTATCAAAATCGGCCTTCAAGGGTTCCAGTCTACTGGGAAATGCCCAGTAGAATAAAATGCTTGTCCAGCCCTGTGCTCACCCACACCTCTACAGACCTGTCAATTTCTCTACTCTAACACACTCCTTATGATTAAATAAACATCCACCTCTAGACACCCAAACCTCTGCCTGACACCTCATAGTTCAGCTCTTTTCTTCAAGTTTCTTGATGCTCTGGTCTGTAATACTCTGTCAATAAACTGAGATCCAACTTGTTCTTCTCAGAATATAAACTTGGCCTCATAATCCATTACAAAGAAAATCAATGAATAGGCTAGCCTAAAATACTGAGAGAAATGTATGTTTTACATCAAGTTTTAGTAATTCAAAATCAGTGTAATCTGCAGAAATACACCTTGGTGTAGCTTCAGCCTACAGGAGGAGTAGTAAAATGGAAGCGATGGGTGAGACTTGCACCGAAGTGGAAATTACGAGGGGTATATTAAGGTTCAGGCAGTATAGTCTACCAACTCAGTTATTTTCTATTGGTAAGACATAATTTCTGCATTCACCCTATCCATCACATAGATTTTCCACAATGTTAGAATTATAAATGGGAAGCTATAAGAATCCAAAAATAAATAACAAGTATTAGACCATTTTAAACAAAAGAATAGGTTTATAAAATATTGCATTACAGAACGTTGACATTTAATAAATAAGATGAGACCTTTAACTGGTATCCTCACCATCGTCAAGGGATGGATGTCCAACAACTTGATGAACATTAACCCAACCAAATCTGATCTTAATTACCTCCGCTTACATCCATAAATGTGGTATCTACATGTTTTACCAACCTTTGCCTTCTAAAAAAGGTTCTCCCGTTATCGATCTCTCTTCTAAAACACCTGTAGTGAACAATATCATTTGATCCCCTCTTGACTATGCTAATTCAATTTGCCTTAAATCGCCAGACAAAATCTTACGTCAACTTGCAAATAATGCTGTGTCACTAGGGTTAAAAAAACTGGCCAGAAGATTGTATATGTCGCCACTGTGATCCTTACACTTGCTTTATTCTTTTATCTTGGGTAGCCTTTAAGGCCTCAACAATTGGCAGTAAGCAGTAAGCAGTAACCTATGACGTACAAGCTTCTTCTACAGCAGTGGCCAAACTGTGGAACTCATACCCCATGAATTTGCGGAAAGAAGCAAATCTACTCTGTTTCAAATGCCAGCTAAAAACCTGGGTTTATAATAATTATCTTTCTGCCTTTTACACAGTCACTCTTAGGTTTTATGGTCTATATCTTATATCTCTTAGGTTTTATGGTCTATATCACCAAGAAGCACCTGCAATTTGAGCGCCCTATGAATAAATTATGAATAGGGCTCCCGGTTTTCCATTTTTATGGATTTTTACATATAAATACAGACTGAAAACTATATTTCCTTTGTCTGTATTTATATTTAGAAACGGCAAAATACTAGCAAATTTTTCCGCGCTGACTTGCTCCAGTGCAAAAGACCGTGACCATCTCGCATGCTGCCAGACACAGGGAATGCGCCCAATTCTGTAATGCGGGTCTTTAACAGAATCATCCCGGAGCGTACTGTGGCCAAGGGGCTTTGAAGGAAAGTTGGAGGACAGGGATGAGGTGCATTCTGCCAAGTAAATGAGGGGGTCGCTAGCCTGATGCAGGGCAGGTACGAGACGGTACGAAAACCGCATCTGAGGTTACAACATCGTGGAAATGCGCTCAGTGCTGGATTTCCGCTGCTGCACTTAACGTCCTGAGGAACATATTGTTTATTGCAACCCAAGTCACACACATTCCAAATCAACAATTCTGCTGTCCAGTGTAAAAGGCAGCTCTTTACGTTTCGGTGTTTAAGCCACTGAGCACGGGGGGCCCTTTGAGCCAAATGGGTGTTGCGCACCTGGTGGGAGAAATAGCCCCACTGTGCAACCCGGGAACTTTTACAATCCATGCTAATGAGGTCTGATCACTTGGAAACAGCGCAATGTGAGTGCTTGGCTTGGATGTTTTGACTGGTTTGTGAAACAATGCAGAGGAGACAGCTACCTACAGATCTGTTCATTCATTCACACAGTTCGACTGAACAGAACACTAATCCCCTCCAGCAGAGCCCTAACCAAGAAATTGATTGACATTCCTCAAAATGGATTCCCTCATCCATGCAAGCAGCTATTGCCCTCCGAGGTCTCCCCTCTCGTACATTGACCGTGGCAGTGCCCTCACATAACTACTGAGCGCATGTGTGCATTGTCAATTTAAATAAATGTGGAAAAATACTAGCTGTAGCGTCGTCTTTTGTTTGTGGAAAAAATAAATGTGGATAAATACAGACGGAAATGGCAAAAAAATAAATACCATAAAACCGGGAGCCCTAATATAAACTATCATAAAATGATCAGCTGAATTGTTCTAAAGATTGAGAAACTGGTGTAGCTTAGTAAAGTGAGAGGCAATGTCAGGAGCTTCAGCCTCACACATGATACTAGAAACATTTGCTGATACCTGCACACTAGACTGCACATTGCGCACAAATATTTGTAGACGTAGCTTGCACCAATCCAACCAGATAACATGAGGCCACAGGGTAGACACCAAGCTGGAGCGCAGGACTTGGGGTTGGAGGGAGATGATCTGCTTGCTCCATCTGAGAGGAACAGCTGGTTAGCTTCTTTTGCAATAGTTGGAGAGGGTGCTAACTTTGACTGTAAACAAAGCACTCAAAGGGATAATTACCTGCCGGGTTAGGGAACACACACAGTTTGAATGAAGTAATAAAAGGAAGGCAATCACACACTACGTAGAGTGACATTGTCTAAGTGGAGATAGCTTGCATTCCAAGACATGCGAGGTGAAACCAAGTGCATACAGCAGATAAGGTTTGTGAAGCAGTTGGGAACAACAAACAGGGGAATAAAGGGAAATTACAACTGCCCAGAATCCCTAACACATAATTCAGATATAAAGTTATTTTTGAGGAATACCTCATGATACATCCCCTCTTAACAGAGGCCCTTGAAAGAGCTAAAGCTGATCATTTGTGATAAAAGGAAATTTGGTGTATTTTTCTTTTTAATACCTTGCTTGCTGGAACAAATATTGTGAAAAATAAAAGGAATCTCCAAGAAATTGTTCAGAAAATCTTTTAAATATACACGTGATTGATTCAATTGATTGGATCTTTTTTACTAGTCAAAAAATAAATTACATTTTTATTTCCTATTATTTTTAACTGCACTATTCAAATATCAGCGTTTTGAAGATGGCCTCTGGTTTTAATCAACTAAGAGACCGAATTGTCTACTTTTCCCCCACATCAACCTTTATATTCTAACAAATACCAAATGTACTCTAGGCTAAAATTCCGCTGAACATGATCGGTAGTTTTACATAACATAAGGTCTATTCTCAGAAACACTTTTGTAAATACTTCATAACCTTATCGCCTAACAAATTATTGTGTAACCCCCATATGCAAATTGTATTCAACTATTTTACAATACCTGTATGTTTGTATTGAAAAAAATATATTGAAAATAAATATGGGAAACAAAATATTGATGGTTATTTTGAAATATTTAGGCTATTGGTAGTAAAAGAAATGCATTATAATCTCAGCATTGATTGTACCTTATATTTTCATTTCACTCAAAATCTATGCTTATTTCACTAGAATTTCTCAATGTATTTTTTGATTATTCCCTTAATTGGATCTTTTTGACCAACCACTTGTATATTTAAAAGATTTTCTATACAATTCTTCAGGAGTTCTTTTGCTGTTTACATTTTGTACCCATTTTCTCAGGTAAGATTGGGTTGCCCTTTTTGTGTTTTTTCAGAACAAATATTGTGGCTCTTCTACATCCGTTATATGTAGGGCTGCAGTACTTTAACTCTATTGTTTCCAAGATTATGAGCAATTTCAGTGCTTCTAATAATGCTTAAGTCGCTCATTCCTTTCATGTTTCTCTTTCCTTCAGCACCCTGTTGTGCTTTGTGTTTCATACCACTTTTCGATCCCTTAGCAGTGCTTCTCTTAGTTTATTCTTCACTTTTTATGCAAGGAGATCCAGGTACCTACTTTTCATGTAAAGAGAACTAGATTTCTGCTTGTTGTTCCATCTTTATAATGTGCAGACACCAGACTTGTGTACACGCACCATTAAATTGTGAAATAAATAAGCCAAATATTTGCAAATCTATGTTCTGGTATCTCTGTTCAACATTTATTACCGTAGCGTTCTCAAGGAAACAAGACAGCCATGACAGCCTGTCCACTTCAACTAGCAATGTTACATAGATCTTTACAAGCATAACTCATGATAAACCACTTAATTGTCCTTGGAGTTTTGTTGTCTTCGATAGCGAGACAATTTTAGCCAGTTATGTTCGATCAGTATGTGACGGAGTCACAGATTTTGTGTTACAAGACTAGGTACCGTGCTGTTTATTTCATTGTTGCAGTAGTCGGATATGAAAAGTAATTTGAGTTTGGTAAGATCTTGAAATTGATAAAGCAACTGACAAAATGGCTTTGAGTGCCAAGTCCAGGTCTCATCAGTGTGTTTTATAACTTTCAACATTTTCAGGGAGGCCATAAACTATTTCATTAGTGAGTTTGCTTGCAAATTTAACTACAATTAAAATAACATTCTTATAAAAGAAAGTTCTTTAAATGTGAAAATAACAATGCAGGATTATGCTGAATCATATGCTGGAAAGACAGAACATGCTTTTAATGTGCATACTTTATGGACATGAAGTGAAGTGAAAACAGGAACGGACTTGAAGGCTGTACAGCTACGGAAAATGTGAGATTTTTTAAACGGTACAATTTTGACCTTCTGCTTTGTAGAATATAAGCCAGTATAAGATCTACACAATACTGATGAAAGTATAGCAAACTATGTGAGAAAATATGCCTTAATACATCTAAAAAAATATATATTACACTCCACCTACTAACTTTTTCTTGCCCATATGCACAACTCTTATGGTGAAGGTACTTATTAACGGTTTAACATCCTACCCTATCATTTAGACGTCATGTCACATTTGCTGTCCCACAATCAGAGGTTTATAAGCGCGCAAAAGGGAAAACACCAGCTAAACTCAAATTGCCCCTTCCCTTATTATGAATGTAGCATAATAAAAGAAAATAGCGAGCTCTGATATGCTTTCAGGAAGAAACTGGTATACACACTGAATGTAGGCCTAAAGTATAAAATGTACAAATAAACACTGCTCTTGGGTCTTGGATACATATCACAATCAAAAGTAAGAGTGCCTTCTTATAGGTAATTCAAATAAGAGGAATTTGGCCTATTTGTGCAACACATGTTATCAGTGCAAACGCTAATGGACAATCAAGTTCAATGAAGTAGTGTTCAACATAATGATTCCATTGGGTAGACATACATACATACGCAGACCATGTATTGAGGCCAATTATGGACAATCATAAGATTGCAATATCAAGATTAGCATTTTTATGTCACAGTATCTGTAATACATGCACTAAGGTTCCAAAAAAATATGTGGTGTACAATGAATCATGAAGGGACACGTTGGAATATTCTCGTCTGAAACATTTTAAAATGAGAATCTCCAAATATGAACCCTGTTTGACAACACGTAATTTTGACCATTTCAAAGAAAAGTAAAGGATCTATACGCCTTTTGTGGCAATAGTTCAATGCAACATTCTAAAAGTGAGACAGGAAAATGAAGTACTGCAAGGCAGCCCAGGCAAATGTAGAGAAGAATTGAGGATTTGGATACAAACGTGTTTGTAATACCATAAAACTGCAGTGACTGACTACAATGTTGTCAAGAGCAAAAGCTGTAGTAAATCTTTGTAAGCAGTAAAAAGTTTAGAAAGAAGGGCGTCATTCTTCTATAAATTATATAAGGAGTTTAACTTAAGCTAGTAAGAAATATTGACACTCAAGATTTTCTTCTAAGTCCAGGGTGAGAAGTAATTGAAAAGTGGCTATGAAAAGCACAGGCAGGAGGAAAAAGCTGAAATAAGAAAACGAGAAAAAAACAATATGTGTTAGAGGACATGATATGCAAAATTTATAAAGACTTTGCTAGGATTTAGTCCGGGAATTCAGGACTAAGTTAGGAGAACTACAACAGTAAGTCAAACCTACTCATAGGCTGAATGGGTACTAAGTCAGATGAAGGCACCAGAGAGACAGCAGACTTAAAGACTTGAAAAGAAATATAGCCACATACAGAAGGAGAATACCAAGAGAAACTGATTAGGACGTTCTCCACACATACTCTTGCTGCTGAAAACTAGACATTCTGATGTGGGAATGTGAAGTGTTTACTAACAGACACTGGTGAAGTGAGACCCCTGTTTATTAGGAGCATATGCAGGAAAAGCAGCAATAGACTAGCTTTAAAAAATATATATTTTTCAGTAAATAAACGGTTATGTGAAAAAGACACCTCACTACCAAAATGCTGCATTAGGACCTTTGCTAGATTTCATTAAAAGTTTAAAATGCCAGTGTATTGGGGCAGTGTATTGGGGGGCGTGGCTTCGGAGCCGTCGGAGATGGCCGCGGGACTGGGGAGCTCCGGGGCGCACTAGGGCGATGGACATACTCCTGGCTTCTGCGTTTGTGTCGTGGACCCCGTTTTCGACGCAGATGCGTCGGAACCTCTGCTGCACCACACGTGACCTTCGTGGATGACCGGGGTGAGCCCAGAAGATGCTTTTTGACTTTGTTTGCGTCCGCGGCTAAATGCGTAGTTGCGGACGCCATATTGTATTCTGGTTGTTCCTTCCGCTTGCAGCCTGATGACCTGAGGCATCTTTTCCCTCGCAATAAAAAGCTTCTGAGTCACATCTGCAGCACTGCCTCCTATTAGTAATTGCTCTGTGCAATCGAGATTCTGGACAATAATCATTTATTTGACTTCCCTTTTTCACCTCCAAAGCACAAGTAATGTGTGCTTAAACACCTGTATAGGAGTTTTTTTTATATTGTCAACACAGCTTTCTGTAGTATCATTTGGGAGGTCTCTTATTTTTATTTTCCATGACAAAACCCTACTCTAACCGCAGAGGTGCTCCGCACATGAATCGCACACCTTTAGAGGAGTGTAACCCTTTCACTGTCCTGCAAGACAATATGGAGGATCTAGTCTCTGGACCTTCTGTTTCAAGTGGCTTGCCTCCCACCACTCCTCAACTTAACTCCAAATCAGGGTCCAAAATACCCTCTGCGTCCAGTTCTACGCCAGGCAAATGAGTTAAGAAGGACCCACCTTCTCCTACGTCTCCTCCCTCTTCAATTTCTATGGAGCTGCTTCTCGAAGAAATGTGTGCCCTTAAGCCTTACATAGAGGAAACTAATATCCGTCTCCAGAGCCTTGAAGATAACTGGTCAAATACAGAGCAAAAAGTTGAAGATTTAGTGAGGCGAGTTGATACTACTCGAGCAACCACTGATCAGGTTCCCTCCATGTACGGAGAGATAGCTCTGCTCAAATAGCAGGTGGAAAATTTGAAAAACCGCAACAGGAGTAACAACCTACGCATTTATGTTCTTGTGGAAGGTCTCGAAGGTTCTGACCATCTCTCCTTTTCAAATCCTTTCTGCCAACTCTTCTTGGTCTTCCTGAGACCCCACTACTGAATATTCAATGAGCTCATCGTCTGGGACAGGGCTCTCGCTCTTCTTCTTCTTCTTCTTCTTCTTCAGCGAAACCTAGAGGAGTTATTTTGTATTTTCTGGAGTACACCGATCTGCTTAAAGTCCTCCATGCCACCAAGCAGTTTTTTGGAATGGTTCTAAGCTCTTTTTCGCCCAGGATTATGCCAAAGTAACAGCGGACCATCGAAAACAGTTCTTGGATATGAGACCAGCGTTTCACAACTTGAATGCTCGTAATGGGTTCTTTCATTCTTGCCTTTTCAAGGTAACTTATAATAACAAAACAACAAATTATGAGGACCCTGCACTTCTTGGACACCTCCAGAGATGAGTCCATGGACATTCCTCAAATATGAATGACTTAATTGTTCCATTAATGTTTATCATTACTCACAGTTTTCCTCCTTCCTGATGTACTTTTTGTTGTATTTTTAGGTCTTGTTAATAATTTCTTTTTTCTTCTCTATCAGGTGTGGTTTTGTGGTCCCTCGATATATGTCTCCTCTTGCTCCGCCTAAAGGATGTCTCCCATTGCCGTCTTCGTCCTGGAGTCCTTTGCTCAGCGTACTGTCTCCCCTATGTGGCTTCACCTACCCCGCTTTTATTGTCTTTTTGTGGTATGTCTTTTGGTTATCCTTTTTCAATATCAAATGGTTGATTTGTATAGTGTTTTTTTGTTCTTTGTTCTGTTCTCCCGGTCTCCTCCCCTTTTTTCTTCAATACTTTCTTTCCCTTCCCTCTTCGTGACATCTATCTTATCTCCCCTTCTCCCTATCCTCTGTCCTAAAACAATATTTCTATTTTCACTTTTTTATTCTTTTTCTTTCTCTCAATAGTGAATTTGATGGTTTTGTTGTTTGGCATAGTTATTGTTCATGTTAAAATGTATTGGTCATATTTAGAGTTACTACATAGAATGTTAAGGGAATAAGTAACCCTATAAAAAGAAAACGGGTATTAACCCATTTAGCTAAATTAAAAACGGAGATTGCTCTAATTCAAGAAACCCACTTATCTGAAACCGAGGCCTCTAAACTAAAAAGATGTTGGGTAGGCAATGTACTTTCTTCCTCAGCTCTAGGTAAGAAGAATGGAGTTGCAATCCTTTGCCAAAAGAAATTTCAGGTTTCAGTCGCCCATCAAGAATCGGACTCAGAGGGCCGTTGGGTAATAGCTAAACTTCTTATTAATCAGATACCATTAGTTCTTTTTATTGTTTATGGGCCAGTTAATGTTGATAACGTTTTTGGGACTCAAATCTCTGATAAACTTCTTTTAATGGATGATTTTATTGTTTTTGGCAGTGATTGTAATCAAATTTTAGATCCTGTATTAGATACACCCACAATTCACCTCCACCATACGTGGCAAATCCTTAATTGATACTTGGAGTCTTTGTAATCCAGACCTCGGAGAATTTAGTTTCTATTCCTCCCACACACCAATCACAATCCCGACTTGATTACCTTTTTTTTTTTTACTAAAACCCTATCTCAGCAGGTTCTTCATTCAGAAATAGGTTCTATTTTAATATCTGACCATGCTCCAGTTTACGTTGATTTTGACTGGATACCCTTTGCCCCACATGCTGGTAGTTGGCGCTTTAATAATACATTATTAACCAATCCTAATTTCTCTAGCCAATTCAGCTCTTATCTCGGAATTCTTTTCTCTCAATTCACCTCCAGACTCTACTCTTGTAATGGTTTGGGATTCTTTTAAGGCCGCAGCCAGAGGCTGTATAATAAATTTATGCAAACACAACAGGTGATGGACCGAATGTGGATCAATGTCACACACTCACCCCAGTCCGAAGATCTGGGCTCAAATCCATCGTTTTTTTGTTTTTTCTGTCCATCACCTGTTTTGTTTGCAATACCTCCATAAGTGCGCTGGGGATGCTCAGACGTGGGTCCCAGGCACTCCACACCACTGGAGTCAAGCTAGCCGGGCTGATGAGAGGTGTTACCTCGAATCCGGTCCGGTCCTCGGATGCTTGATACCGTTCTGGGAAGGACATGGCTTTTGTAGTTCGGACTGGACTGTTCCCATGGGGCACAGGGTCAGAGCTGATTTGCATATCGCCATTGTCTAACCCAGGGTGGTGTGGAGTGCAAAAAAACGATGGATTTGGGCCCAGATCTTTGGACTGGGGTGAATGTGTGACATTGATCCACATTCTGTCCATCACCTGTTTTGTTTGCAATACCGCCATAAGTGCGCTGGGGATGCTCAGACGTGGGTCCCAGGCACTCCACACCACTGGAGTCAAGCTAGCCGGGCTGATGAGAGGTGTTACCTCGAAACCGGTCCGGTCCTCGGATGCTTGATACCGTTCTGGGAAGGACATGGCTTTTGTAGTTCGGACTGGACTGTTCCCATGGGGCACAGGGTCAGAGCTGATTTGCATATCGCCATTGTCTAACCCAGGGTGGTGTGGAGTGCAAAAAAACGATGGATTTGGGCCCAGATCTTTGGACTGGGGTGAATGTGTGACATTGATCCACATTCTGTCCATCACCTGTTTTGTTTGCAATACCGCCATAAGTGCGCTGGGGATGCTCAGACGTGGGTCCCAGGCACTCCACACCACTGGAGTCAAGCTAGCCGGGCTGAGAGGTGTTACCTCGAAACCGGTCCGGTCCTCGGATGCTTGATTCCGTTCTGGGAAGGACATGGCTTTTGTAGTTCGGACTGGACTGTTCCCATGGGGCACAGGGTCAGAGCTGATTTGCATATCGCCATTGTCTAACCCAGGGTGGTGTGGAGTGCAAAAAAACGATGGATTTGGGCCCAGATCTTTGGACTGGGGTGAATGTGTGACATTGATCCACATTCTGTCCATCACCTGTTTTGTTTGCAATACCGCCATAAGTGCGCTGGGGATGCTCAGACGTGGGTCCCAGGCACTCCACACCACTGGAGTCAAGCTAGCCGGGCTGATGAGAGGTGTTACCTCGAAACCGGTCCGGTCCTCGGATGCTTGATTCCGTTCTGGGAAGGACATGGCTTTTGTAGTTCGGACTGGACTGTTCCCATGGGGCACAGGGTCAGAGCTGATTTGCATTTCGCCATTGTCTAACCCAGGGTGGTGTGGAGTGCAAAAAAACAATGGATTTGGGCCCAGATCTTTGGACTGGGGTGAATGTGTGACATTGATCCACATTCTGTCCATCACCTGTTTTGTGTATAATAAATTTAGGCTTTCCTGTTTTCAGTTTCTATTTTTGGTCAATTCTGGTGGGGTTTTTTCAGTGATTTCAAGACCTTAAAAAACAGTTGTTATCAGTGGTTACACATTTTCGCACCACTAAAAACAACAGAAAAGGTGTTTATCCGGTGTTTATGAAACGTTTTGCTTTTATTATTGCTTGCTTTCTGCACTGATAGAACATGGTATATAGACCGTGTACGTATCGTGTATATGAGGTCCAAATAGATTTTTGCAAATTGAACTTATTCTAGTACACCATACAAGACTTCTTCAGTGAGTCTTGTCATGTACGCTCGCTCTTTCCTTTCCATGTAAACGTCAGTGAAAAGGCCCTCTCAACAACGGCACTTGGGACAGACAACGCCAAAACAACCAGTACACAATTTGTTAACTCTAGCCACTGACATAGCTTTCCGTGCCAATACTAGTGCACTTGAAGATTGCGATTCTCAGGGCAGGTTCTGCAACATTTGCATTGAGCTGGGCGCTTATACCCTCAGTTATTGAAGCGGTCAAAAATGAAGCAGCACTTTTAAAACTACGGAAGAAATTCCCCTTTACTGAAGGGATTTAGAACTTGTACAGAGTACCACAGTGAGATTTCATTGACTTCAAATGCTATTGGTGGTGAAGGGACATTTCTATGCATCATTGCAAGCCATTTCTCATACATCACTATATCTTGCATTGAATGTTTAAAGCCTGAGGTGTTGGCAATTCACCTACTATCAATACTGACCCACTAGAATATGGGGGCTGCTGTATTAAGGGTTTTTACCCATTCTCTGTGGGTAAATGTGATGACACATATTAGGAAAGATTCTTATGAAACCAGCCATTTTACCTATCAGTTAAATAATCAAATGCAGCCAAAATATCAAATATGATTTTGATATTTCCTGATCCTCTACAGTTTATAAAATAATTAAATGAGACTTCTAAACCCTGCATCTTCAGACCAAAGACAACAAAACTGAAAAAAGAAAAAGGAAGAAGAAACAATATTTTAGTGAAATCCCTAAACAAAACTCTGCTAGCTTGTATAAAAAAGTTACATTGTATTGGCCCCTTCAGGATGAAAAGAAATACTACTTCACTCTCTTTTTCCTTCCTCTGAATGACATTTAGTTTGCTGCTGTGCAGTTGTTTTTCAGTGTTTATATGTTTCACTGGTGAGGGCTATTTCTCTTTCAGTGGGGTTTTATCAGTTATTATAGGTTTAAACCTAAAACCCCACAGCCTAAATACATTTTGTTTCACAAAAAAAGAACACTTTTGAAGCTCAAACTGCCCAATTACTCTCTAAGATCAAACATCTGGAAAATAGTTAGTTGAAGTTAAAAAGACTTATAGAGCACTCGTAGACCAAGCGGTTTCTTGGCGCTGAGGACAGGGGTGAGTGGAAAGTTGCCTACTCAGCAAAAGCTTGCAAGAAGAGCCAGGTCTTCAGAGCCCTGCGGAAGTCCATGTAAAGAGCTGTGGTCCTAATGCTGAGGGGTAGAAGGTAGAAGGTAGAAGGGTCCAAGAAGGAGAAACTCATGCCGCCATGTTTCTTCCTTCTACAACGGGGGATGCACAAGAGGTGTTTAGAGAAAGACCGAAGGGTTGCGGGTGGGGACATAAGGCTTGAGTTTGGCGGATACAAAAGAAGGAGCTGAGCCGGCTAAAGCCTTGAAAATCAGACAGCCGAGTTTAAAAAAGGAACGTTCAGTGAGTGGTAACCAGTGTAAAGTTTTGAGAAGCGGAGGGATGTGGTAGTGTTTAGGGAATTTATAAACCAACCTTGCAGCCTGGTTCTGGATTAGCTGGAGACGGCGAAGATGGAGTAGATTCTGTCCTGTAACTCCAGTTCTGTAGTAGGGGGTATCTCTGTTATAGTCAATCTAGTGAATAGTCCCGCCCATGTACGTGGACCCCGGCAATCAAAAATAATCTCTTAAGTTGTCAAGAAATGCAGAACTGCAAAGACACTTAAGAGAGAATTAAAGACAAATAATGTAGCCTATATCCACAGGCTACACTGTCCAGCACTTCAACTAGAAATTCCACCAAAAAAACACACACAACACAGCCTGCCCAGTTTCTTCCATAGAGAAACTTGCCTCTACCAGTAAACACCTCTGGAATGATAGAGAGGAAGGCATGGACAGACAAGCCCCATAGGCTGCCATTATGTGGCTTAAATAGGATACTGTGCCTTTAAGAGAACTTTCCAGAACTTCGCCCAGTATCCCAGAATGCACAGCAGGTCCCCTTTACTTTCAGTTCTTTTTGAAGGCGAAGCACGCCAGACCTGTAGCATTCCTTACATGAATATCTTTCTCCACCAGGGAGGAGGGCGGGCGCTTATGACTATAACAGAGATACCCCTACTACAGAACTGGAGTTACAGGACAGAAACTACTCCTTCTGTAGTAGGGGATCTCTGTTTATAGTCATAATCTAGTGAATAGAATGGCAAGCCCATCCCCACACCAAAGCGGCGGTGGAGATAAGAAAATTAACACCACTATTGTGCGAACAAATTTCGCAGAGAAGCCTTCCAAACCTAAGCATCTGCCCTGGCATCAGTGTCCAGACAGTAATGCTTAGCAAAGATATGAACCGACTTCCAAGTGGCCGCCTTGCAGATTTCTGCAATTGGAACATTACAGAGTAAAGCTGTCGTGGAAGCTTTGCCCCTGGTGGAATGAGCCTTAGGTTTACCCCCTAAGGTCTTATTAGCTTTTAGGTAACACAACTGTATGCAGGACACAATCCACCTAGAGATGGACTGCTTAGAGGTAGCAAGACCCGTCCTGACCGATCCATACTTGATAAACATCTGGTCTGACCTACGAATATCTTTGGTTTTATCCAGATAAAATTTTAACACCCTCCTAACATCCAGGGAATGTAGAGACCTTTCCGCTGGAGATAAAGGGCTCTGAAAAAACGTAGGCAAAGTTATGGTCTGGTTGACATGAAAATCAGAAATAACCTTGGGAAGAAATTTAGGGTGAGTACGCATAACAACCGTAGCAGCATGAAATACAGTACAAGGTTCTTGGCAACACAACGCCTGAATTTCACTCACCCTGCGGGCCGATGTAATGGCCACGAGGAACGCCGCCTTCCAGGACAGGTGCTGCAACGAAGCCTTATGAATAGGTTCAAAAGGCTCCTTCATCAACCTGGACAGCACCACATTCAATTTCCATGAAGGCGAAGGAAGCCTGACAGGAGGGAATACTTTCTTCAAGCCTTCCAGAAAATCTTGGATCACAGGGATCTGGAAGAAGGAAGTCTGTGAAGGGCATTTCCTGTAGGCAGTCAATGCAGCGAGATGAACCTTAATGGAATGAACATTAAGTCCTGACTGCGCCAAATGTAGAAGGTAAGGAAGGATGACATCTTCCTTGCACGTCGTCGGGTCATAGTTCTTGGACTTACACCAGATACAGAACCTTTTCCACTTGTAAGCATAGGAAGTCCGAGTGGAAGGTCTCTTATACTCCTTCAGTATGTCCATGCAATCTTCGGGCAGATTTAAATGGCCATATTGCACTATCTCAGGAGCCATGCTGCCAAACTCAAAGACGAGAGGTTGGGGTGCAATATCTGCCCCCCGAACTTCGTGAGAAGGTCCGGCCTGCACGGCAGCCGTATGCGAGGAAGGAGAGACCGGTAAAGCAGGTTCGTGAACCACCACTGCCTGGGCCATTCCGGAGCAATGAGTATCATCCACGCCCTGGACCGGGCCAGCTTGATGAGTACCGCTGGAATCAGGGGAATGGGTGGAAAAGCGTACAGAAAGCTGTTCGACTAGTTGATCCATAGCGCATTCCCCAGCGTCCCTTGCTGGTAGTACCTGGAGGCGAAGTCTCGGCATTTGCTGTTTTCGGCGGTGGCAAACAGATCTACGTCTGGTGTTCCCCACCTTGCGAAGACTTCTCCTAGTACTTCGTCGTTTATGACCCATTCGTGGTTTTCCTGAATCAGTCTGCTCAGAGCGTCCGCCTGAACATTCTGCACACCTGGCAGATGGGTAGCCGTTATCGTCACTCCTTTTGCCAGAAGCCAGTGTCAGATCGCCTGCGCCTCCTGCGACAGAGTGCGTGATCTTGAACCCCCTTGCTTGTTGAGGTAATACATCGTGGTCGTATTGTCCGTCTGTACAAGCGGTGAGTTGGTCTGAAAGGACGGATGAAAGGCCTTCAGTTGCAAGCGAACAGCTCTGAGTTCCAGGAAATTGATGTGGTACGTGGCCTCCATCGGGGACCACGTTCCTTGAATCTGTAAGTCTCCGGAGGGCGCCCCCCAACCGTGGAGAGAAGCATCCGTTACGACAGTCTGCGTGGGAATGTCCTTGTGGAAGGGAACCCCTCTGAGGAGATTCTCCGCTGAACACCACCCCTTCAGAGACTGAAGAGCATGCAGAGACAGTCGTAATTTGTCGTGCCAAGATACTTTCCTCTGATCCCACTGGTCCTCCAAGCACTCTTGCAACGGTCTTATGTGCAGTCGTGCGTGTGGCGTTAGGAAGATACAAGAGGCCATCGATCCCAGTAGAGAAAACACCGTCCTCACTGTTGTAGATGGATTGGTCATAAGAGCCTGAGCCTTCCAAAGGAGTGATAATCGTCGCTCCTCCGAAGGAAACACGCTTGCTGACAGCGTATTGATGGAGGCTCCCAAGTACTGTATGCATTGGACTGGAGTCGGGACAGACTTGGACATGTTGATGTGCAACCCCAGCTTGTTCAAGAGAACGCACGTCTTCTGGAAGTGTGCTCGAGCTTCCGAGAATTAGGAGGCCTTGATCAACCAATCGTCCAGGTACGGGTAGACAAACACCTTGTTCTTCCTCAGGTGTGCTGCTACCACCGGCATGCACTTCGAGAATGTTCTCGGCGCAGACTTTAGTCCGAATAGGAGTACTGTGTATTGATCATGATTGGCGCCGACTTGGAATCGCAGGAACTTCCTGTGTTTGTGTGCAATGGGCACATGGAAGTTCGCATTCTGTAGGTCTATAGCACATAGCCAGTCTCCCTGTTGCAACTGAGGATAAATCTGCGGGCCATTTCGTCATCCGCATGTTTCCCAAATAGGGTTTCGCCAGAGAATGGAAGATTGGGAGCCCTTTGTTGTGCGTCAGGTTTCAATGACGTGAGGCGGAGCCAGGCGTGTCGTCGCTGGTTAATCCATGGCAGAAGCCATGCGCCGCCAAGAGGGAAGAATCGGCTGCAGCGCTGATGATCTGATTCGCCACCAACATCCCCTCATTTAACACCTCCTGGAAATCCTCTCTAGTCACGAGGTAGGTGTTCCACAAACTGCTGGAGGGAGTCCCAGAGGGCCCGGTCATAGCGCCCCAATAATGCTGTGGCACTCACAGCCTTCATGGAGGTAGCCGACGTCCCACACACCTTTCTCCCAGCCGAATCCATTCATCTACACTCTTTATCTGGAGGGACTGTGGATGACGGAGTGGTGGCATGCTGTTTACGAGCCGCCGTCACTATCACAGAGTCTGGAGGAGGTTCCACTCTTAGAAAAGCCGGATCAGAATCGGGAGCCCGGTATTTTTTCTGCAGTCTCGAGGGGGCCGCCTTAGTCACCGCCAGGTTGAGAAAAAGGTCCATGGCTGGATCCTCCAGGCCTGGTACCAGTGGCAATAATGGACGAGACAGATGTTTCTGGTGCAGTGTCTCGAATATTACTGATGTCTTTGGCGTGGGCACCGTCAAGGAGATGCCCAATTTTGCTGCACCTCTTAACATGACATCGTGGAAAGCCACCAAATCATCAACCGGTGACACCCTTGTCTCCGGTGACCCCGACAAAGTCGGAGAGTAGTCCCTGGTCCCCGAGGACCTCGTATGGGAACGAGACCTGTGCCTCCTGTGGCGTCGTCTTGACTGCGTGGATGCCCTGTTGCTCGATAGTTCCCTCCTCCTGGAATGAGAGCGCGATCTCCCCGTTCGTGGGTGCTCCGCAGGTTTCCGTGGAGGCGTCTTCCGTGGCCTATCCTGGGGTTTCGGGGTAGGTGTCCCCTTAGGCGGTGTAGGAAGTGGGTGCAGTGACACCGACCTTGGCGGCAGAACAGGCGGTATCTCCGACCGAGGGGCAGGCCCATGCGGTGGAAGTGGTGGTGGTGGTGGTCCTGAGGGAGGAAGTGGTGGTAGCGGAGGGTTGATGGGATCATCCTCCTTAGGTACAGGAGGAGGGGGTGACTTTGGCCGAGGTGGTGTATATACCACTGAGTACGCCGATCCCAGTGACTTCTTCAGGGGAGGGGACAGCGAACCAGCCCCTCCAGTAGGTGATCGCCGTCTCCGGCGTCCTCCACCAGACCCAGCATGACTTCTGTCGCCAGAACTCCTTCTGCGCCGCTTAGGAGAGTTGGAACAACTCCGAGACGCAGATCTCTTCCTTCTCGACGCGGAGCGTTGTTTTTCCGGCGTCGAATGTCGCCTCCGCGACTCCAGCGTCGAACGCCTCCTCCGCGACGTCAATCGCTTCTTCCTCGACGCCGAACGCCGCCACCGCGACGTCGATCGTTAAGTCTTCGACGATGAGCGTCGTCGACTCCTCGACGCTGACCGCTTTCTTGAGGTCCTCGACGTCGAGAATCCCCTCGACGCCGACCATCCTCTCGACGGCGACCGGCGGTGTCGCCTCGACGGCGAGCGCCGACGCCGGTCACTCCTTCTTCGACGCCGATAGCTAGACGCTGACGTCGACGACGACGACGACAAAGACTCAGTCGACGGTGGTCTCGACGGCGGCCTACCCAGGCCCTGCGACGTCTATTCTTCACGCTATCTCGACCCGGAGCCCTGGGGAGATGGGGAACATACCGTTGTCATCCCTCTCGACGTCGTAGTCGATGCAATCGACGCTGATGGAGACCGGGACCGTTTGCTGGTCTTCCTGCCTCTGCGGAGCCCCCCAGAGGCCTCAGCAGAGGCAGAGGGAACCTTCCCAGCCTGCCAAGGCCCACCTGCAGCCTGCAGTCGACTCTCCTCTAGGCCTTGAAGCCTAATCTTCAGCCTTTCCCTCAGGGTCCTTGCTGAAAGGTTCTGGCAGATGTCACATTCTTCAGGGACATGTGCTTCAGGGAGGCAGATAATGCAGACGTCGTGTGGATCAGTCTTGGACTTCTTCCTTCCACATGCTGGGCATTTGTCGAAAAGAGCAGGCATTTTAGAGCCCTAAAAAGCCTGAACAAACACACAGGAGTGAAGGGAAACACCAAGATATAATAACTGACAACACTTTTATCCAAAACGTGCGCAAAAAACCCAATAAACCCTTGAAAAAGGGAGAGCTCAATGCCAGGGTCCTGTTAGCAGGAGCCGGAATAAAGAACTGAAAGTAAAGGGGACCTGCTGTGCATTCTGGGATACTGGGAGAAGTTCTGGAAAGTTATCTTAAAGACACAGTATCCTATTAAAGCCACATAATGGCAGCCTATGGGGCTTGTCTGTTCATGCCTTCCTCTCTATCATTCCAGAGGCTTTTACTGGTAGAGGCAAGTTTCTCTATGGAAGAAACTGGGCAGGCTGTGTTGTGTGTGGGTTTTTTGGTGGAATTTCTAGTTGAAGTATTGGACCGTGTAGCCTGTGATCTAGGCTGCACTATTTGTCTTTAATTCTCTCTTAAGTGTCTTTACAGTTCTGCATTTCTTGACAACTTAAGAGATTATTTTTGATTGCCGGGGTCCACGCACATGGGCGGGACTATTCACTAGATTATGACTATACACAGAGATCCCCTACTACAGAAGGTACGCCGGAATTCCGACGTACATAGCATTTCCGTAATTCAGGCGTAATATAACCATGGCTAGCAAGATTAGTTTAAGTGCCTCATTGGAAAATACGGAAATTTTTACGTATAATGCGTAGGTTAAGAAAACAAGATGAGACCACCGCACTGACTTGGTTGTGCATGAAGAGGTCACTGCTGACTAGAATACCAAGGCTTTTAACAGAGGCTGAGGGAGAGGGATGGGGACCAAGAGAAAGGGGCCAGAATGTGGGGGACCAGGGACTGGAGACACCACCAGTGAGTACAAGCTCAGTCTTGTCAGGATTGAGCTAAGGTGGTTGGAATTCATCCAGGCGCTGATGAAGGTCATGACTGATTGAAAATTTGAGACAGAAGAAAAAGAAAAGGAGATATTAAAAATGAGTTGGAGTTCATCAGTGTAGTTATATACTGTGACGTCCAATTTTTGAAGGGCAAAGATGAGAGGGTAAATATACAGATTGAAAAGGAGGGGAGAAAGAGAAGAACCTTGGGGGACACCACAGGTGATAGAACAAGCGGCTGCAGAAAAGCCGGCCAACTGGACGGCCTGCTGACGGTTCTCCAAAAAGGAGGAGATCCAGACCAAGGAGGATCCCCGGAGGCCAGCACTCTTGACAGGGTCGATCAAGATGGTATGATCGACCATGTCAAGGGCGGCCGAGAGATCTACGAGAACCAAAGCCTGAGAAGAGTTGGCGTTGGCTCTGTATCCGAGTTCATCCAGCACAGAGAAAATAACAGACTCTGTGGAGTGCGCGGGACAAACGCCTGCTTGATGAGGATCTAGAAAGTGCGTATTCTCAGTGATGGAACTGAGGCAAGTCGTAACATGGCTCTCTAATATTTTCGTAAAAAAGAGCCCAATATCTGGGTTCAGGGACCTGTCTTGTGTGGTGGCTAACTTCCAGATACTATCTTAAGTGTAGCCCAACAAGAAAGAAAAAATGTCTTTCTTATAGTCCCCTCACTCACCGGAGTTTCCTCACGGTGACATGCTTCATCATCGGGGTCCTCCCAGTTCTCTACGAAAAGGGGCGTGCTACGACTTGCGAGCTACGTAGGAGCACTGAGTAGTGAAGGACTATGTGTGGTGTAAGGAATGTGAAGTGGAGTGGATGGGTGTGTGTGTGTTTAAAAATACTGTGCTAGTGGGCCTCAATGTTTTATTCTGCTCCTAGACCAGTATGTTAAAAATGGGGTTATACTGTGTACCAACCAATAATGTAGTTGGGTTCAGTATTTGGTCAACATGTTTCACGCTACCCCCAGCGTTTCTTCAGGACCATACAGGGACCAGCCCTGTATTGTACCACTCCTAAAAAACCTAAAGTTAGGAATTTATTAGTGCAACATATATTTACAGTGATTAACGTTGTCCCTATTCGGTACACACGTGGTTCTACATACATACGCTTGACTTTTGAGGCGAATGTATAGTTCAATGGTGAACTTTTGTTGGCGCTTAATAGCACATCATGGTCTCTTAGGGGGGCGGTATTGCCTCGGTGGAAAACAATGTTCCTAATCAGCAACCCGCGCCGTGTTACCTATCAGCTTCCCCTCGGAAGATGCGGTCCGAGGGGAAGCTGATAGGTAACACGGCGCGGGTTGCTGATTAGGAACATTGTTTTCCACCGAGGCAATACCGCCCCCCTAAGAGACCATGATGTGCTATTAAGCGCCAACAAAAGTTCACCATTGAACTATACATTCGCCTCAAAAGTCAAGCGTATGTATGTAGAACCACGTGTGTACCGAATAGGGACAACGTTAATCACTGTAAATATATGTTGCACTAATAAATTCCTAACTTTAGGTTTTTTAGGAGTGGTACAATACAGGGCTGGTCCCTGTATGGTCCTGAAGAAACGCTGGGGGTAGCGTGAAACATGTTGACCAAATACTGAACCCAACTACATTATTGGTTGGTACACAGTATAACCCCATTTTTAACATACTGGTCTAGGAGCAGAATAAAACATTGAGGCCCACTAGCACAGTATTTTTAAACACACACACACCCATCCACTCCACTTCACATTCCTTACACCACACATAGTCCTTCACTACTCAGTGCTCCTACGTAGCTCGCAAGTCGTAGCACGCCCCTTTTCGTAGAGAACTGGGAGGACCCCGATGATGAAGCATGTCACCGTGAGGAAACTCCGGTGAGTGAGGGGACTATAAGAAAGACATTTTTTCTTTCTTGTTGGGCTACACTTAAGATAGTATCTGGAAGTTAGCCACCACACAAGACAGGTCCCTGAACCCAGATATTGGGCTCTTTTTTGCTACATTAATCTCTTTAGGAGGATGACCTGTTCTTAAGTACCTCCTTCTCCCCCTTTCTTTGTACACTCTCTAATATTTTCCCCAGAAAGGGAAGCAAGGAAATAGGGCGAAAGTTACAAGGGGAGGACGGGTCGGCCCCTACCTTCTTCAAGATGGGAATAATTTTAGCAGATTTAAAAAGGTCAGGGACCGTCCCCAATGAAAGGGAATTGTTAAGAAGTAATAGAGGGGGGTCAGGACAGACAGAGAAGACCTATTTTAATAGGTGAACAGGACAACTGTCAGTGGGAGAGCCAGATTTAACTTTGGTAAGTAGAGAGATGAAATTTTCCCTAGATATGTGAGCGAACTGTTCAAGAAAGTTAGAGTTAGGTGTGGGGTCAGGGCAGAAGAAATTTGGTGGAGGAGAAGGAATATTTGCTTTAATTATGCTGATTTTGTCGATGAAATACTCATTGAGAGAATTACAGAGGACTTGTGGAGGAGAAGGCTTAAGGGTGGCTCTTGCAGATGTAGACTGGTCATGAACAATAGAAAAAATGTCTTTGGGCTGGTTAGCAGAGAGGAGAATTTTTGAGGTGAAATAATCAGATTTAGCCTGAAGAATAGATTTTTTATAATCATGTAGCATAGTAAGGTACAACGATTTTAAAGTTGGGCAGTACCTGAGCCTCCAATGACATTCAGCTCGCCTGAGGGCCAGTTTTTTTTTATTTTAACTCAGGAGTAAACCATCTACTGGAATCATGGAGGCGGCGAATCCGGAGGCGTTTTAGAGGGGCCAGCTGTTCGCAGGCTGAAGAAAGCCAGTTGTTATTTGCGATAGCTTGGGAGTGAGGGGAAAGGTCATGTAGGTTAGGACGTGAGGATGAAAGGGAAGAACAAAGGAGGGATGTGTTTACTCTGCCCCAATTTCGGGCCCAGGTATTGGAGAGGAGCAGGGGTTTACTAACCTCCATGAGGTCAAAGGAAAATGAAATAAGGAAATGGTCGGACCAAGGACATGGGGGTAGGGATATTAAGATTGATTGACCAAACCTGGTCAAGGATGTGGTCATGAGTGTGGGTCTGGTAATGTATGTGCTGGGAAAAATTCAGATTACAGAGCAGATCGGTGAACTCTTTAGAGTGGGGATCCTCCCGTGGGTCGGAGGGCCAGAAGTTGAAGTCGCCTAGCACCAGTAAGCGGAAGTTGTTTACGACAAGCATAGCCAACAAGTCCCCAACTAGCTGTGAAAAGAGGGGCATGGACTGCGGTGGGCGGTAAAAAAGAACACAAGTTAAAGGGGCAGTGGTGGAGGTGGAACGGACAACGAGGAAATCGACCGCTGCAATGATGGGAAAGGGCATACGGAGAAACTGAAAGTTTGAATGAATAATTATCGCGACTCCACCTCCGGCTTTCCCAACTGGACGATCTGAACGTAAGACATAATAAGGGTCTGGGATTGCTGCTAATATGTCTGGTGAAGAATCGGAGTGCCATGTTTCCGTAAGAAACAGCATAACAGGCTTAAAAGTATGCAAAAATGTAAAATGCTCAAGCTGATGCTTAACTAAAGAGCGAGTATTGAGAAGGTAGGCTGACACAGTCAAGGGGGCGGGCTGAGCCAGGGGCGCCTGGGGAGGAACAGATGCTGCAGCATGGGATAGGGGGTATGCCGGCTGACCTATCGGGGGTAGGAAGGTCGCAATGGGGCTGGGATTTAGGATACCAGTTCCTTAAATGCGTAAGAGAGTATGGCCCGGAATAGCCTAATTGCCCCGATGTGCAACTAGTTCTTGGGAGGAATACGCATAAAAATGGGTATGGTGCCTGGCCCCTAGCCCCGGGCGGACAGGCACAGACAAGCTTGCCTTTGGCGCGCTTGCGGCGCGCCCCTGCTGCGCGCGGTATAGCACATGTGGTCTAAATAGGCAGCCCAGGAAGAGGTGGTGTCAGTGACTCCACCCCCCCAGGGTCAGATGGTGCTCGAGCCCCCCACACGCCCTCCGCTAAATCAGGCAAGTCTGCATCGGACCAGGGCTGTGGAGACGAGTGAACCGAGTGGGAGGGCGGAGGAACCACAGAACTTCTGGCAGGTAAGGGTGCTAGCGCCAAAAGTATTGAGGTGCTGCTGGAGGGAAGAAGGTGGTATAGTGCCCAGACTTAAGCCGCCTTGCTTGAAAGGCTAAAAAAGCAATATTTAAAAACAGCTCTAAGCAGTAAACAAGCCAGGGCTAAAAGGCGAGAGAAACCCCGCACACCCGCGTCAATCAAACACTGAAGATTCTTTAAAAAATCTTATCGATGCGAAACTTACTTTCAAAAAATTATCCGCAGAAGCTGCCTCCTCCTATCTTTTAAAAAGTAGTTCTCGTTATTATGGAGGCCAAAATACAATGGAGAAATTGTTGGCTAACTACTTTAAGATAAGACGTGAACCAACTAAAATAGATTCTTTACAGAATGCTGCTGGTACTTTAAATGAATTTGTCTCCTTTTACAAAAATGTATATACCCCTGAAAAGCAACCTTCTTCATTAGATCTTTCCTCTTATCTTCAGTCTGTTGACCCCTTCCCCCATCTCATCATGTTGATTTGATCTACGCATGCGGTCTCAGTGTTAAGGAGAGGGAAAGCCCCTGGACCAGACGGATTTACTATTGAATTTTATGCGCATTTTGCTAACCTTCTTCTCCCTAATCTCTTATCCTTATTTAACTCTTATTACAACTGGTTCTTTTTGTGAAACATTTCAAGAAGCCATGATATGTTTAATTCCTAGGGACAATAAAGACCTATCTCTTTGCCAAAATTATCGTCCCATTTCTTTAGTAAACACAGAATATAAAATATTTGCAAAAAGTATTGCTCTTCGTATTGTTCTTATATTACCTAATCTTATCTGCCCTAAACAATCGGGTTTTGTAAAAAGTAGATCATCAGATAATCCAGAGTTTTTTTTCAACATTTTAGCAAAATTTCCTCTCTTGACTATCCTATTACAGCTATAGCTTTAGATGCAGAAAAAGCTTTTGACAGGTTAGGATGGGACTTCATGTTTCAGGCCTTAAAATGGATAGGGTTTCCTCCAAAATGAATTTCTTTTATTTCTTTACTATATTCAGGCCCCAAAGCTTCTATTTTCGTTAAAGAAAAGATTTCAGATTATTTGCCTCTCTTCAGAGGAGTCAGACAAGGTTGTCCCTTATCCCCTTTATTATTTGTAGTAGCATTAGAACCTTTTTTAACTAAGATTAGACAAGATACTATGATTACTGGTTTTCAACTGGATACCTGCAGGTCAAAATGTCTATATATGCAGATGATATTCTGTTATACTGTTCTAACCCCACAACATCCATCCCTTCTTTTCTTAACCAGGTTGATATCTTTTCTCAACTCTCTGGATATCGCCTTAATCTAGATAAATGTGAGGTTCTGCCTCTCAATGTGACTTGCCTTAAACATTTTTTTGTACATACCAGTTTCTCTTGGCGGCTTTCTAAAATAAAATATTTAGGTCTATGGTTCTCTTCGAATATTTCAGACACACTGACACAAAATTTTGACCATATTACCAAAGCTCTAAATCATACTATTGAACGTTGGCATCCGCTCTTTCTCTCCTGGTGGGGACGATTAGATTCCATCAATATGATGATTTCTCCCCTGATTCTACACACTTGATCAATGACCCTTGTACACATTCCTGGATTGTATTTTAAATAAATTGACTCTCTCTTAACAAAATTTCTCTGGAAAGGCAAATCTCCTCGGATAGCTTTATCCTCCTCAAAGACAGGCAAATCTAATGGTGGTCTTAAATTCCCTGATTTCAAATCTTATCATTATGCTTTCTCTTTAAAACAGTCCTCCAGTTGGCTCTCCCTTGAGCAGTGTGCTCATCCCTCCATATGGATTTCAATAGAAAAGTTTTTTATGTGCCCCTTTGATTTTATAGAGTCTCTTGCTTTCACTAAAATTATCTCATCTTTTCGCACTCCCGTTATTTTCCATACTCCCAAAATTCTCATCCCTCTTTTACCATCCTCTTATCCTTCTCCAGATCAGCAACCCATATGGCACAATAACTTATTACGTTTAAAGAATCGCACCATTAACTGGCAGTCTTGGTGACACAAAGGCTTGTTTTGGATTTCACAACTATTAGCTATGACGTCCCTCTCTTTCGCTGACCTTCAAGCAAAATATTCATTGCAGTCGTCTTGTAAACCATAATATAATCTTTTACTTCCTGCTATTACTCAATATCTTCTCTCTCCATCATCTACCCCTAAACCACCCATGAGAAGTTTGACTCTTTTTCCCTTATTAACCCTTTCGCTGCAGCGGCAATTCTGCCGCAAAGCTAGGGGCCAGGGGGGCCGCGCGGCGCTCCCACGCTGGTGACCGAACCGCTCCGTCACGAGCCTCGGGTCGGCTGTGCTTGTGACGGAGTGGTTCCGTCACGGCCCGCTCGCTCAATAGAACGTGCCACGCAGGCACAAAATCAGCGTCGCTTAGGTGCGGCGAGCGGGCCGTGACGGAACCGCTCCGTCACCAGCACAGCCCACCCGAGGCTGGCGACGGAGCGGTTCCGTCACCAGCGTGGGAGGGGTTAACTTCCTCCCCTTCTGTTTCCTCTCTATATAAACTCTTATTTCTTTCCTCAGACCGAAACAAAACAAAGGCTGAATTGGCACGAGAAAAAGACTTCTCAGTGCTGGTCGACCTTCATATGGGATAAAATATGGTCAAGATTCGCAAACATCTAGAGCTGCTAATACTTCTCAAACCCTTTATTTTGTTGATCAACGTCTTTTATTTACTCATGCAAAATGAGTGTCTTTCTCTCCGAATGCTTCCTCTACTTGTTGGTCCTGCGGACTTAAAACATATGCCCCACGATTTCTCACTTTTGGCATTCAGTTTGGAATCAAATTAATAAAATATTTAAAACTGATGTACTTTTTTCCCTTTCTAACATTTTCTTAGGTTCTTTATCACCTCAATGGCCCCAATCCCCTTCTAACTTTAAATTAATAGATGTATTATTAGCAGTAGCCTTACATTTAATAACTTCAAACTGGAAACAAGCAGACAAAGTCACATTGAGAGCCTAGTTGTCAGAAGCTTCAAGTAACACTGGAGTCGACACTGATTCCTATGCCCACTACCTCTGAAAAAGAACTCAAGAAACACTCTGGACAATTTCCTGTGAATTAATTGGAAAAATAACAGGTGAAGTCTCTTACCCTCAGGATAATCTGCACAAGCCCCCAGGAGGTGATTGATGACAGGCAATGTTCTGTTTATCCTCACAAGAGTCAAGCGAAGGAATATGGTAGAATGGTCTGACAACACTCTTGAGGAATTATAATGGAGTAAGTCCCGACTCAATGGAATGAACTTTGAAGTAGACACTAAATGACTTAAAACCTAGCTATGAGTAAACTAATACTGTCCTATAGAACTGACTGAACTGTGAAGGTGAGGAAAATTAAATTTTGGCCATGATGTGTTCCCTAGCGCGTACCCCACCGACTCCATGTACCAGCTTAAAGTGCATGTAACTTCCCTCCTGTGCCAGCTATGAAGACGCAAATACATTTGCGTCCACCGTCAACTTGTCCTCTTTCAGATGCACCATGAATGGATTATATAGTCCGTTCCTAAGTATGCTATGCCAACGTCTTTTTATAGTACACTTTTCACTTTTTCCTGCTCTAGCCAGAGTAGGCCCTGAATTCCTGCCATCTGAACCTCTTTTGTGGCTCCTGGCTCTGCCCAGGCTACCTCTGTACTCGTGAACTCTGTCCTACATTCAGCGCGGCCCCTCGCGCTCAGCTCAAGCCTGCTTTCTGCCAAGACTGACTATAACCTTCGAGTTATCTGTTCCGCTCCCCGAGAATACATTCCTGCCTACTAGATCCTGTAAACATCCTCTCCAGCTGCAGAGCCAAAAGGGCCGACCTGTCTTAATGCAAGTAATTCATAGCCTCCGTTGCCATGCTTCCATGGAAGGCCCCGTGCCCCCACGCTTCACATGTAGACACTCAGGCGCTCATATACGCATCCACAGTTAGCATAGAATAGCCTCTACCCTAGAGACCTTTCCGCCCAGATAGTATAGTTCCTAAACATCAGATATCAGATATGATAGAAGTACAAGTTGATCTGACATGCCAGACTTCTGTCTCTTTCCGTCAGTGTAAATGTCAAGACCCCTGCACCCCGTCAATCACACGTCATGCAGCTGCGCGCGCATCCAAGCTTCCGATTTCTGCTGACATTGCAACCTTCTGTTAGCACCACCCCTTGGTGCCACCCACTTGCGTCACCTATCAGTGACGTTTCTAGCACACACCTCTAGTTCACGCCTAGTTCACGCCTCTTGATGATGTATTGGTACCACGTGTATACTGTTATCTTGTCTTCTCTCAGCTGTTACGCCTCTTACATTGAACATTATGATGTAAATCAAGTATATAAGCTATGAAAGAAGCAAGGTCCGAGGTGTGAAGAGGCCCACCAGTTTTCCGAAGTTTTCCGAAGTTTTCCGAAAGTTCTCCGAAGTTTTCCGAAGTTCCGAGTCGAGTCCAGTCGAGTTTTCCGAGGCCTTCTGTTTCCGTGCTTCCCGGTTGCCGCAGCCTTCCCTGACAACACCGATGTAAAGGAGCATGACGTCCGCCCCGGAGATGTTGTTTTAGTCCGAAACTTCGACAGGAAAAGTCCGTTGGAGCCCCGCTGGAAGTCTCCGAAGACCGTTCTACTTACGACAAGGACCGCAGTCAAGTTGGAAGGAAGAAAGGGGTGGGTCCACCTAAGCCATATCAAAACATTCCCAGGACTGAAACCGGAACAAGACACACCCACCCCCACCAAAGACTGTGATCCCAAAGACTTTTCCGAATCCAAACGAGAAAAAACTCCTCAAGAACAATATCGTATGAAGTTACGATCTAGCAAGTCAGACAGTTTAATTGTTTAAGTCCTCCCCTAGGTGAATCGGTTAAATAGTTTCTGACATGTATCCCCTAGATCGAGTTAGAGAGAGAGAAGAAAAGAAAAGAACATATTGCAAATCACTTTGTAGTCACTGCATAGTGACACTAATAATTATGTTTATTCTAAGTATATTAATAATTGTTGCTAGCATCTTGTTACCTATATACTATCCTATTTTCAAGCGTGAACAATCTGCTTACAATGTCTCTGCTGAACACACTTTTAGTGAGTTACCTCCTCATGAGCTTTCCTACAGACTTGCGCTGCGCAACAATACATTCATTAGTATGTTACATCATTCTCATCAAACTAACAATGCTACAAATTGCTGGATATGTGGCCGACTCCCTCCCTACCAGAATTACAAGGGAGCGCTGCCTCTCTTTCCGTATCCGTTCACTCACAATGGCTCCTGCGGAGCATGGTTTAAGATAATTAATTCTTTAGATCCCGACATTGCTGTTTTCGATGGGGGTTGGGTTTGGGGAAACCTGAACTTGGTCCTACTAGACGTCTGTTACCCGGATAAGGAGGGACTGCCCATTAGAATAGGAACTGATCTAGAAAATGAAGTATATGGATTAGGTAATTATACAATTAGCCTTATGATTCTTACTGTCGAATCCGAAGCCGCACCAGTTCTACCTATTATGTCAGTACTGCCAGTCACTGGTGAATTATGTATCAAGAAGAAAGGTTCAGTACACTTAGGTCATAGTAAATGCACTACTGTGGTCGAATTCAGTGATGATGGAAAGTCATCTTTCAAAGCTATCAGTCATTCTTACTTTGTGTGTGGTCATACCGCATACATTCGTCTACCTCCAGATTGGGATGGTACCTGTTACATTGCATTCCTTCTGCCACCCGTTTTTCTAGCTCCTTCTGATTACCATAGAAATAGCAATCTAGTAAAGAATAGACCCAGAAGAGATACCCCCCTTGTCGACTACACAGAAACGGCATGGGAACAGTACACTGATTTTAATAAAGGATTCTTTTTCTTTTTAGGTCCTGTCCAGAATAGTAAATTAATACGCAGATTAACTCGAACACTTGAAGCCGTAGTAAATGAAACTACCTCCGCCTTAGGTAACTTAACAGAAGAGCAGTCCGCTATGCGGGTTGTTGTCCTTCAGAATCGTCTTGTAATTGACGTCATCTTGGCAGATAGAGGTGGAGCATGTAAGGTCATCGGGTCAAGCTGCTGTGTTTTCATTCCACAGAATGCACCATCTGTATATCAAGCTATCACCCGTCTTCATAAAATTGCAAATCAGATACATCAGAATCCAGGCACCTGGACTTGGTCCGGTTGGTTCTGGACAACGTTAACAGCTTGGGGATGGAAGATTCTATCCTTCCTAGGCATTGGCCTAGTCCTAGTATTCAGTTGCTGCCTGTGCCTACAGTGTGGGCCAGCGATTTGTGGACTATGTGCCACTTCTTGTATTGAACATTCCAGTTTCCACTCAAAACGTAACCGAAAGAAAGAAGAACAAATGATGTTACAAGAACAGACTGATCGATTCATGAGGATCGATATTTCATGAAGGGTCCGTAGGGAACAAGGAGGGAATGAGGAAAATTAAATTTTGGCCATGATGTGTTCCCTAGCGCGTACCCCACCGACTCCATGTACCAGCTTAAAGTGCATGTAACTTCCCTCCTGTGCCAGCTATGAAGACGCAAATACATTTGCGTCCACCGTCAACTTGTCCTCTTTCAGATGCACCATGAATGGATTATATAGTCCGTTCCTAAGTATGCTATGCCAACGTCTTTTTATAGTACACTTTTCACTTTTTCCTGCTCTAGCCAGAGTAGGCCCTGAATTCCTGCCATCTGAACCTCTTTTGTGGCTCCTGGCTCTGCCCAGGCTACCTCTGTACTCGTGAACTCTGTCCTACATTCAGCGCGGCCCCTCGCGCTCAGCTCAAGCCTGCTTTCTGCCAAGACTGACTATAACCTTCGAGTTATCTGTTCCGCTCCCCGAGAATACATTCCTGCCTACTAGATCCTGTAAACATCCTCTCCAGCTGCAGAGCCAAAAGGGCCGACCTGTCTTAATGCAAGTAATTCATAGCCTCCGTTGCCATGCTTCCATGGAAGGCCCCGTGCCCCCACGCTTCACATGTAGACACTCAGGCGCTCATATACGCATCCACAGTTAGCATAGAATAGCCTCTACCCTAGAGACCCTTCCGCCCAGATAGTATAGTTCCTAAACATCAGATATCAGATATGATAGAAGTACAAGTTGATCTGACATGCCAGACTTCTGTCTCTTTCCGTCAGTGTAAATGTCAAGACCCCTGCACCCCGTCAATCACACGTCATGCAGCTGCGCGCGCATCCAAGCTTCCGATTTCTGCTGACATTGCAACCTTCTGTTAGCACCACCCCTTGGTGCCACCCACTTGCGTCACCTATCAGTGACGTTTCTAGCACACACCTCTAGTTCACGCCTAGTTCACGCCTCTTGATGATGTATTGGTACCACGTGTATACTGTTATCTTGTCTTCTCTCAGCTGTTACGCCTCTTACATTGAACATTATGATGTAAATCAAGTATATAAGCTATGTATTGTCAATAAACGAGAGCGCGCTCATCTATCCCTTCTGACACCCCTGTGGTGGTCAGAACATGATATCCTGATTCCTTTATGAGGAATAAAACCCTTAGAAACTCTAACACCACGGACTCTGTTTTCTTTCCTTCTGATTGAGTTATCATAGATTAAGTACTTACCTGCATAGAAATTAAGAGAGTAAATTAATTATTTACGTCAAAGGAGTACAGACCCCAATTCTGATACCAGAGATAACTAACTTGAATTTCGTGAAGTGGCACCAACTAAATACATACTACGAATTCTTCAAATAAAGTCACTTGCCAGAATCCCACGTTGCGCATGCGATAAGAACAACCAAATCAGAAGCGCTGACAGGAATTTCCTCAGAACAAGAACTTCACTCAGAGCCGCGCTGTGACTCCGGTGAAGAGGTCAGTTGAAGTGCGCAGATTCCAGAGCGGCTGTGCGCTTCATCTCCACAGCTGCCCGCGCGCTCTTGAAGACTAGAGCGCTCACTCCTCGCTGTTTGTAATTCCCTACGGCAGCCATGTTGGGATACTCGCTTCTTCAGGTTCTGTACACAGCGCCGCAGGAACAACGTGGTGACTCTATGCTGCCTTCGCCAACGTGGATATTTGGAGCCCTGCTTTAATGACCGTTGAGGTTTTGCTGGCACTGATCTAATGCTGGCTATGGTTCTGGAAGTCTTGACAGTACCCTCTTTCAAAAATGGTCCTTCCACAGCGGGCTTGTTAGGGTGTGCCTGATGAAAGGCTTCAACTAGTCGTGGGGCATTTACATGGACTGCTGGTTCCCACGACCTCTCCTCAGGTCCGTACCCCTTCCACTCTATCAAGTAATACAGTTTGTTTCTCACCACCTTGGAATCTAAGATTCTGCTGACTTCGTATTCTTCGCTTGATTCTACCACTATGGCGGGTGGAGAGTTTTTTAACCTGACCTTGTCTGGACTTTTCTTCAGAAGGGAAACATGGAAGGACGGATGAATTTTCAATGACTTTGGTAATTGTAACTTCGCCACTACAGGATTTATGATCTTCTGAATTTTAAATGGCCCTACGAATCTAGGCTGAAACTTCCGATTACCCTTTAATCTCAAATGTTTCGTGGATAGCCACACCTGGTCACCTTTTTTAAACTGTGGGCCTTGTCTTCTCTTTTTGTCTGCCTGCTTTTTATAGGATTGTTTGGCCTTGATTAAATTGCTCAAAGCTCTTTTGTAAGAGCTCTGTAGCTCTTCCATTACTCTAGCCACGGCAGGGACCTTCCCAATCTGTTTACCCAGTGTGATAGCTGGATGTCTGCCTGTGTTCAAGTAAAATGGAGTGAACCCTGTGGAATCATGAGTTGCGTTATTGTATGCGAATTCTGCAGTCCACAGTAATTCGGACCATTCAACATCCTGCTCTAACAGATAGAGGCGTAAATATTGTTCTAGCTCCTGGTTCAACCTCTCGGTCTGACCGTCTGTCTCGGGGTGATAACTAGTTGAGTAACGTGCGTCTATGCCTAAGTTGTGCATAAAGGTCTTCCAAAATTTCGACATGAACTGTGACCCCCTATCTGAAATGATTACTTGTGGAATTCCGTGTGCCCGAATGATGTGTTGGTTGAATGTCTGTACTAATTGCGAAGCTGTGGGTACAGTCTTGAAAGGAATGAAATGTCCCATTTTGGAAAATGAGTCCACCACCACCAAAATCACTGTGTTACCTTGACTAGAGGGCAGATCCACTATTAAATCTAATGTCACGGTGTGCCAGGGGTAGGGTGCGTTAGGTAAGGGTTGCAATAACCCTTGCGGGGCCTGACGACTGGGCTTTCCTTTGATGCAGATTTCACAGGTCGAAACATATTGTCTTACTTGGGCTGCCAGATCTGGCCACCAAAAGTGTCGCCGGACCAGTTCTTCGGTCTTCTTGACCCCTTTGTGGCCTGCCATTCGATCATCGTGACAACCTCTCAAAGCCTCTTCTTGGAGTTTTCTGGTTGGAAGATATAGCTTGCCTTCATGATATGGGAGTCCTTCGACAAGGTTTCTTTTACCATCTGCCTCGGCCCACTTACGAAGATCCTCTTCTGAGCAGACTTGCTGAATTTGTTCATCGAATTCTTTCATTTGCATGGCTCCGATTATTTGTTTCAATGGAACTATGGGTTCTTCGACTGAAGGTTTCTCTTCGGCTGTGGGGTTCATGCGCGAAAGAGCATCGGCCTTCCCGTTTTTCGAACCTGGTTTGTACGTGATCACGAAGTCGAATTCCGAGAAGTACAAAGACCATCTCAATTGACGTGGCGAAAGTGTTTTAGCAGACTTTAGGAATTGGAGGTTGCGATGGTCTGTAAACACAGTGACAGTATGCTTGGCCCCCAGTAAGTAGTGTCGCCAATCTTGGAATGCTTCTCGAACAGCCAGTAATTCCTTGTCGGCGATGGAGTAATTGCGCTCCGTGTCCGACAGCTTCCTGGACCGGTAGGCCACCGGATGCAGTTGTCCCGTCGTTTTGTTCCTCTGTGACAAAATTCCTCCGGTTGCGAAGTCTGATGCATCAGTTTCAACGAAAAAGGCTTGTTCCGGATCAGGGTGCATTAGAATGGGGGCGCTAATGAAGGCCGTCTTCAAGTCCTGGAAGGCTTGTTCTGCAGTTGCAGTCCACACAAATTTTTGTCCCTTCTTTAGCAGGTGAGTGATGGGAGTGACCTTAGACGAGAAATTAGGAATGAACCTCCGGTAAAAATTGGCAAAACCAATGAAACTTTGGATTTCCTTCACACTTCCTGGCGATGACCACTCCTGAATGGCATGGACCTTTGAATTATCCATCTCGACACCAGCTGCGGACAACATGAATCCCAAAAACTCTACCTTCTCGGCATGAAAAACACACTTCTCCAATTTCACGTACAAGTGGTTGTCCAAAAGCTTCTGGAGTATAGCTCGCACATGCTTGACATGATCTTCCATGTTGTCGGAAAAAATCAATATGTCATCAATATAGACGACAGCCACTCGGTCCAAGAATTCTCTCAGAACATCATTAACGAAGTTTTGAAATGCTGCTGGGGCATTGCTCAACCCATAAGGCATCACTTGATACTCAAACAACCCATACTTGGTCCGAAAGGCTGTTTTCCATTCATCACCCTCGGCCACTCTCACCAAATGGTAAGCTCCACGCAGGTCAAGCTTGGTGTAAATTTTTGCTCCTTTGACTTGATCCAATAGTTGATTGATTAGTGGCAATGGGTACCGATTTTTCACTGTAACTTGGTTCAATGCTCTGTAATCGATACACGTGCGGAGAGTCCCATCCTTTTTTGGCCGGAAGAAAAGCGGAGACGAAACTGGAGACTGTGATGGCCTTATGAATCCCATCCTGGTAAACTCATCCAAATACTCTTTGAGGTAGTTGTTCTCCTTTTCAGTGAGTGCGTAAACTCGACTGCAGGGCAGGTTGGCACCGGCTTCCAATTCGATCTTGCAATCATAGCTTCTGTGTGGGGGTAATTTCTCAGCATTCCTTTTGTCGAACACACTCGCCAAATCTTGATATTCTTTTGGAATTTCCACTGCGCTAACAGTGCAGATGTGGAGCGACAACTTGGCCAACTCCGTAGCCGGCGATCCCTCGCACTCTTCTGAGTTCTTAGTAAAACAATTCCTCTGACAAAATTCCGAGTTCATCTTGACCGTTCTCCTCTCCCAATCAATAATCGGGTTATGCGTGGTCAACCATGGTAACCCTAAAATCAGCTGGAACTGGGGTGCGTCTATGAGGTTAAATCTAATAAATTCTCGATGACCCTGCAACCCTTCCAATTCTAAGGTCTCTGTTTCTTCTACTATGGGTCCTGAAGTCAAATTGGAGCCGTCGACTGCCTTTACGACTTCGAGATTCTTCTTCTTGATCGCCTTTATGCCCATTTCTTGCGCATATTTCAGGTCACAGAAGTTCCCAGTGGCCCCCGAGTCAATCATGACTGAGACTTCTTCCAACGTCTGGGTTCCGAATTTGACTGTAAAAAATACTGTAAGATGGGGAGCCGCTGACTGCAATGTGTTGATCAGTTGCTGAGGTTCATGAGTTGACTGTTCGGAACATCCCACCAGGGCAACTCCTGTTACTGGTGGGATCGATCTTTTAACCCCTGGTTACTCTTGTTTCTCTTCGGACACTCCCTCACAAAATGTCCTGAGGTACCACAATACAAACACAACTGATTTGCTCGCCTTTTATCTTTTTCTTCTTGAGAGAGAGGGCCCCTGATGGAACCTATTTGCATGGGTTCCTCTCCGGTACCCGTATCAGGTTTTGAGGGTTCGGGTCTCATGTGGTCTAGGCGTGGCACAAACGACTTGTAGTCTCGCTTCTTTTCTGACCTTCTTTCAAACAATCGATGCTCGATTTGAAGAACTAAATCAATGAGTTCTGAGATTTCCTGAGGACGTTTCGGGATCTGCGCCAATGCATCTTTTATTTCATCTTTGAGGCCACGATAGAATATCGCCGCACGTTTACTGTCGGGCCAATCTGTCTCGACGATTAGTTTGTTGAACTGAGCTATATATGCTACCAATTCTCGATTGCCTTGTTTAAGGTCTAGGAGTTCGTTGTTGGTGGCTTGATTGGCCGTTCTTCTGTCGAATATTCGTAGAAATTCTTTCTTGAAACGGTCGAAATCGTACAAAGCTGCGTCGTTTCGAGAGACCAACGGCATAGACCAGGCTGCGGCGTCGCCGCTCAAGTAAGACAACATGAATGCGACCTTGGCTTGATCCTCTTTGAACACTACTGATCTGCACAAGAAATGTAGAGAACATTGGGTCAGGAAAATCTGGGCCTTATGGGGGTCCCCGCTAAAGCGTTCTGGGTTGGCTAAGGGGACAATAGGTGCCACTGAATGAATTACTTGCGTGGCCACTTCTGCACCAGAGTTCTGAGAGGAGTCGAAGCTAGGTAAAGGAGTTGTTCCCGCTAAGAGTTCCTCTAATTTCTGTTGAACGTGACGAGTTTCTTGTTGGGACCTTTTTATCTCATCCCTCAGGACTCTATTCTCTTCTGTGGAACGTGTAAGTTGGGCCTGTAACCCTTCTAGGATTCCCGCCAAGGAGTTCATGTCAAATCCCTCAGTCATGTCGACTCGAGTGAAAGATTGGCACTTCACTCTGTCAGAAGCTTCAAGTAACACTGGAGTCGACACTGATTCCTATGCCCACTACCTCTGAAAAAGAACTCAAGAAACACTCTGGACAATTTGCTGTGAATTAATTGGAAAAATAACAGGTGAAGTCTCTTACCCTCAGGATAATCTGCACAAGCCCCCAGGAGGTGATTGATGACAGGCAATGTTCTGTTTATCCTCACAAGAGTCAAGCGAAGGAATATGGTAGAATGGTCTGACAACACTCTTGAGGAATTATAATGGAGTAAGTCCCGACTCAATGGAATGAACTTTGAAGTAGACACTAAATGACTTAAAACCTAGCTATGAGTAAACTAATACTGTCCTATAGAACTGACTGAACTGTGAAGGAGTACAGACCCCAATTCTGATACCAGAGATAACTAACTTGAATTTCGTGAAGTGGCACCAACTAAATACATACTACGAATTCTTCAAATAAAGTCACTTGCCAGAATCCCACGTTGCGCATGCGATAAGAACAACCAAATCAGAAGCGCTGACAGGAATTTCCTCAGAACAAGAACTTCACTCAGAGCCGCGCTGTGACTCCGGTGAAGAGGTCAGTTGAAGTGCGCAGATTCCAGAGCGGCTGTGCGCTTCATCTCCACAGCTGCCCGCGCGCTCTTGAAGACTAGAGCGCTCACTCCTCGCTGTTTGTAATTCCCTACGGCGGCCATGTTGGGATACTCGCTTCTTCAGGTTCTGTACACAGCGCCGCAGGAACAACGTGGTGACTCTATGCTGCCTTCGCCAACGTGGATATTTGGAGCCCTGCTTTAATGACCGTTGAGGTTTTGCTGGCACTGATCTAATGCTGGCTATGGTTCTGGAAGTCTTGACACTAGTGGAACGCTGTATGTTTTCATCACAGGCTTGACAAGAATTACATTACCCCATATCCTTATCCATTAAAATAAATCTTTTGTGGCTCCCTCTGACTACCTATTTAACCAGTGTTGCATCATCTATTGTTCCACCTATTACCACTTCGGATGAAGTTCGAAAACCGCCATAGTCCACTGTGTTGTCTTTTTTTTTTCTTTTGAAATAACATATCATTATTATCCTTTACTTCGTTTTCTGTATCATAGAGTGATAGTTCTTCTTTAATCGTTTGTTATGCTTACAGTAAATATTTCCATACGCTATTTTCCTTTTAATGTTATAAAATTATGGTATATTCTTCATTCCCTGTTTTTCTCTCCCCTCCCCCCCCCCTCCTTTACTTCTTATTTTGCGCGGCAAGTTTTCTGATAATCATTGTATTTTGATCCTTTGATCCTTCTTTTTCTCTTTACCATATCTATACTTATGAGATGTATCATTTTTGTACATGCGGTTTTATTTTGCTTCTATTTCTTCATTGTTTAATAAACTCTAACTTTAAAAAAATAAATGGCAGTGTGATTGCGAATTTAACTGAAGAGGACTACAGATCATTTTAGTGATGAACAGACAACATGTTTTACTATACAATCTTCAGCAAGGAACAATTTCATTTCATTCACTTTAGTTTGGGTCACTGCACTGACGCTCCAGGAGTCCACAAAAACAGAAAAGATGACTATTTAGCAGTTTCCATGCACTCTGAGGTTCCCAGTCACACACCTAAACATAAGCATACCCATTTACACTATTCACTATTTCAGAGAGGAGATTTATATTTCTCCCCCCTGGAAATCAGGAGTTGGAGACATCTAAGACAGAATTTACAAGTGTAAAGTTACTACTGGTAACTTTTCATATGAGGGCAGAGATCTCCATCATTGGGACTAAGCTCTCCCTATGATAAAGCAGAGGGAAAAATAATAACATTTATTCATTCTTTACAACAACAAAAAAGAACATTATTTTATTGTAACATAAAATGTTACCTTTTGAAGCATTTTAATATTTAGTAAATGTTATCAAAGTGTAGGTTTCTGTATTTTATTTTTCATAAACGTTTTAATTTTCATTGTCAAACAATTATCTGATTATTAATTTTTAAACTAACAGGATAATGAATTTCTAATACTACCTAACTTTTTAAGATATATAAATATATATACACACACACACACACTTTTTTTAAATATAAAAGGTGAAATAATTTAAAGTATTTATTGTTTCCTATGAGGTGTTGTATTAGGTAACAGTTATTTTTTTCTTTCTGGGGAAATGAGTTGCAGTACCTGCGAGTGAACATGTGTGGTAGTAAACTTACTGCTAGACTAGGCTGGAGTACATTAACAAATATTTTTGGACCTTTTGACCATTGAGACCTTTCGGGCTCTAACTTTATTTGTAAGCCTAGTGAGAACAATGGATTTACTCTTGTGAGTGGGTGTATTAGCATGCCCACCCTTACACCTCTCCTTGCTCCTCCAGTGTAGTAGAAGATATCTCTATTTTCCAGCCACTTCTTGTCCCTCCCACATTTATATCTACATTGTAGGCTTACATATGCAGAGATCTCTGGAACTCTGGTAGAGCTCCCTGTATAGAAAGCATTTGAGGCAGAGGTCTTCATGTGCAGGTTTGTGAATAATATTTTGTAGTACTACTGCACAACTACTTGATGCACTAGAAAATGAAGTCTGTGAATAGCCTAAAGACTGTCTCTAACACAATGGTTTCGAAGAGTGTAATTACACAAATAAAACTGGCAAAATATTGTCTTGTGGTTTAATGTGCTAATGCATTCCGCATAAGCATATTAAAGCCAAACAATAAATGAAAGGGAGGCATTACTGAAGGATCCCTAGTTGTAAAGTAGTTCCTCATGCAGTTCAATGCAAGCACTCAAGCGCAGGTGAAAAATATACTGTAAAAGTCAACTACATTAGGTGAGAGATGACTACTCCACTGAGCTTAGCCAAGATAATTTGAAAGAGGCTGTGCGAGTTGGGCTGGACTGTTCCTATTGGGCACAGGGTCAAGATTGATTTGCATATGGCTTGGTTGAAACTGGACTGGCATGGTGAGCAAAAAAAAACAATGGATACAGGTCCAGATCTCTGTACTGGGGTGAATGTATGACATTGTTCTGCATTCAGTCCATCAATTGTTGTTTTTGCATTTGTCATCCCGAGTGGGACGGGTATGCCCAGACATGGGTCCCATGATCTCCATGCCACTGGAGTCAAGTTATCCTGGCTGATATGGGGTGAAACCCCAAAACTGGGCCTAGGATGTTTGTTTCCAGTCCAGGGAGGACCTGGCCTGGCAGTTCGGGCTGGACTGATCCCACTGGGCACAGGGTCAAGACTGATTTGCATATAGCTGGGTTCCAAATGGATTGGCAAGATGAGCAAAAAAACGATAGCTTTAGGCCCAGATCTCTGTACTGGGGTGAATGTATGGCATTGTTCTGCATTCAGTCCATCAATTATTGTTTTTGCAAATGCATTCAGCATAAGCATATTAAAGCCAAACAATAAATGAAAGGTAGACGTTACTGAAAGGATCCCTAGTTGTAAAGTAATTCCTCATGCAGTTCAAGCCAAGCACTCAAGTGCAGGTGAAAAATAGACTAACAGTCAACTGATTTAGGTGAGAGATGACTACTCCACTGAGCTTAGCCAAGCTGATGGTTAAACGAGACTGGACAAAGAAAGGCAATGCTTTAAGGGGGCAAATCCAAAGGCCACTCTGTGTGTACACACTCTTCACTTCCGGTTTTACCGGCGTGTGGAGGACGGTTGGCGGTCTAGCTGCTCTCCCCCGGCACTTATTTAAACATGGCTGGGGTGCGGACGTGCAACGGTGCGCCAAAGGCAAGCCCATCTGCACCCGTCCGTGCCAGACCACCACCAGCCGCCAGCCACCAGGCCCCCTGCTTGTCTAAGTCTTTGAATAATGCACAAGGATTTTTATTTGTTTTCTTAGGTCTAAAACGTATTATTCAAATGCAGAGCTTGTTGCTTTAAATAAGTCCCCCCACATGGTCTAACTCATGTATATATCACTCGAAAATGAGCCCAGAAACCAGATGTCTGTTTGATAACTGAAACATGGCTTCACGAACAGGCATCTCCTGATATAGCCATTGCCTTTCCACCATCATATAAGCTAGTACGGTTGGACAGAGCAGTTGGGAGAGGAGGGGGCATAGCAATTGCTACGACAGGCATATTAGAAACCATCATTGTGGATTCTCTGTACTCAGATAAAGCAGAAATCCTGATTTTTAAACTCATGTTGCAGTCTTCCAAAATATTGACAGGAGCCTTAGTTTATAGACCTCCTGGATACAAAGCTAATTTAGTAAATTGGTTAGTAGAATTTATTGTGCCCTTTGTCTTGGGTGCAAAGAAATTTCATCCTAATTGGGGATTTTAATTACCAGGCTGATTTAGCATTGGACCCCGACACTGACCAATTGATTACATCCCCGCAGACACTAGGGTTGGCGCAACTGGTAGTTGGGCCTATCCATCAGGCTGGCCACACTCTTGACCTCTTGTTCACTAACTCTACTAAGCTTGTAGTTGGACAGCCATTACAGCTGCTTTGGATGGATCATCACTTAATAAATTTGAGTTTTCTTGTAAATTATCCCATAATCAGCCGTGATAAAGAAAGCGCCGTTATTAGACCTTGGCGCAAAGCTACTTCTGCCTCTTTCTTTAACCATTTCAGCATCAAAGCTATATTGAACACCAACATTGAGGAAGCGATCATGGATTTTGAACAAGCTATAACATCGACCCTGAACACAATAGCACCTTTTTGAAGGGTTAAGATCAAGAGTAAACCTTTTCCCTGGTTTACCACTGCACTAAAAACTGAGAAATTGTCTAACAGGGCGTCCGAACGTCTCTGGAGAAAAATAAAAAACAGCCAGTGACCGAGTTAAATATAAAGTAAGTCATCACTCATATTTAAATAATATCAAAAAGGCAAAAAAAGCTGTATTTAACAGGGAGGATTGAGAATGCAGCCAACTCTAGTAAAGAGCTATACAAAACCTTGAAAGAGTTCACTATCCCTGAAGCTATCCGATCCTCCGTTGTCCCTACATAAGATTGTGTCGACAAAATATCTTTTTTCTTCGATGATAAAATAAAAGCTATTTACAGATCCTTCCTGCAAGATAAAGAGACTGATATGCAGCTAGTCAGTAGTAGCCATCTATTGATACCTCCACTGACTAAATTTCAATCAGTAACTTGTGATCAGGTATCAGAAGTCTTAGTCAAGATTAAATCCGGTTCCACTATTGACTGCCTTCCTCCCCGGATCTTTAGGAAATTAGCACCCCAGCTGATATCGAGGTTAACAGAGATTTTTATTCTCTCTCTGGACCAAGCAGTTATACCTGGCAGCTGGAAGAAAGTGCAAATTAGGCCCATTCTCAAGAAGCCCACCCTAGATGCCAGTGAACTTGGTAATTACCGCCCCATCTCGCTGCTGCCTTATTTCAGGAAAGCCCTTGAAGCCCTGGTAAACAAACAACTCACCAGTCATCTAGAAAGTCACAGACTTCTGGACTCTTCTCAATCAGGGTTCCGAGAGGCACATAGTACAGAAATGGCGGTAGTTGAAATTGTAGACAACATCAGGCGTGCCTTAGATAAAAAGGAATCAGCTATCCTGGTTCTTTTAGACCTGTTCGCCGCTTTTGATACCATCTCCCATGACATTCTGTTACACCGGTTCTGGGAGATGGGGGTCCAAGGGAAGGCCTTGGACCGGTACAACAACTATGTAAAGGACCATTCAACTACAGTGCATCTAGGCTCGATGGCGGCGTGCAGCAGGCCAGTATGTATTGGAGTAACGCAGGGGTCTATCTTGAGCCCTATGCTCTTTAATCTTTATCTCACCTCCCTGGCTAAGATAATCAGTTCTTACGGTTTTGAGACAGTATCTTATGCCGATGATACCCAGATGCCGATTACCTTTGGCCCGAACCCCGCAGATACTATGATCCTGTTCAAAAACTGATGACCCACATTGTCAGCTGGATGGGGCAAAACAAACTACAGTTGAATAACAGCAAAACCGAGATTCTGTTCTGCAGGACCGAAGATCACTGGTCTAGTGACTGGTGGCCCCAGACACTGGGACCCTGTCTTCCAAAACAAACCATCTGCAACTTGGGGATAACCATCGACAACAAGCTCTCAATGAGAGAGCATGTCAACCGTGTATTAGGCAGCTGCTATGGCATTCTACGGAAATTACGGAAGATCTTCCAATGGTTACCAATTGAAACCCGGAAGCCACTTGCACAGGGCCTAATCTGGCCTCCATAAATGAAGACCTCTTCTCCAAACTACAGACTCTGCAGAACACCGCGGCCAGATTAATCCTGGACTTACCTTCAAAATCGCCGTTCTGTCCCAACTTCAAAACCCATTCAATACAAAATGTTGTGCCTCACACACAAAAGCATCCATGACACAGGCCCTGGTTATCTAGGAAAGAAATGAAAAAATACCAGCCTGCCAGAACTCTGAGATCAAGTTCTAAACTTCTCTTAACTACTCTACGGGTGCGCACTGTGCGAAATGGCGGCTGCTCCTTTTCCTATCTTTCCCCCCCATCTCTGGAATAAGCTTCAGTCATACATCTCATCTTTTCCAGATAACCTGCGCTTTCGCAGAGAACTAAAAGCATGGTTGTTCCTCAAATGATGCGATATAGAACCTTGGTGTATCGGCCTGTCTACAAGCGCCCTGAGACCTAACGGTGACATGTGCGCTATACAAGACTCTCTGATTTTGACTTTTGACTAAGGAATAAGGTTTATATTTTATTTGAAGCATTTACAATATATGTTTATATTGCATGGCAAGAATGTCACACTTTCGTCCCATGGATGCCTTTGTTTTTGACAGAGTGGGTAATTATGTGTTGTTTTTGCCTTATACAAGTGCTGAGTTGCTCTAATTTAACCTACTATACTGGATTCGAAAGAGGTACTGTAGACTATTCTGTATTCATTACTCTGCATGCACTCTATTAGCTTTGAGTAACTTGCTAGTTCTTCCAACATGGTCTGTTGCGCACCTCATTCTCTGCTATATAAGATTCAAGTATCCGCTTCATAGACTAGGGATCTATGAAGGCAGAAACCTTGGCATATTTTAAGAATATCCACATTAGCGAAATTTACATATTGTCAATTTAAATGAGAATCACTTACGTTTAATGATGATCCAGAAAATATTACATGAATTTGTCCTTTCTCGACTAATAATGTTCGTACCATCAGATTAAAATTCCCCAGTTACACAAATCTCATCTTGTATGCTCACCTCATCAGTACAAGCTACATTGATTTTCTACGCTTAATCACTATCAGTCCTCAATATTCACACCCATTTTGCACTGCAACAAGCCATCAGCATGTAGTTGTTTACATCCTCGAAAACATGCCTTCTGACGATAACTACCAACTTGCCTTCTTACCTATAATCAAAACTTAGGTACTTATTAAAAGTTTAAAACACAACCTACCCTATCATTTAGACGCCATGTCACACTCTCTGTGCCACACTCACAGGTTCATCAGTGCTCTAAAGAAAAAAACACAAGCTAAACTCACAATGTACTTTTCATTGTTATAGTACTTTGAGGTGTATACTAATAGTGTTTTAGAATAATGGAAATAAACTTTGTTCAGACTCCTTCTGAGACTTAATTCCTTAACATCAATGCTGGTTTGACAAAACAGTAGATATTTATTTATGGGAATCCCTGTGTGGATGACTTAATTGCCTGAATTCACTTTTAAAGACAGAGGATATGGTGAATAATGACAAAGTTAGAAAACATGGTTACCAAGATAAGCGAAGTGTCAGTGTGCATATGCTCTGCTTAATAGCTTCCTGTTGTAAAGTGTGCATCATTTCCTGTGCTAATTTGAAAACCATCCACATGCAGAATCTTACTCACTATAAATTACTGTTGTACTAAATGACTATCGCCTACATTCTAATACTATGACTTCTGAATTGAAAACTCACCATGAATGACCAAAATAAGATTTCAAATTCAAACAATTGTGTCAAATTAAAAGGAACAGAAGCCAGGACCACCCTAAAATCACAATTAACAACAAAAGAGACCATAGGAAGACTCAACCTAACCTAAACATGAAGTACACTACACATATCAGAGTCGGCGAGACAAAAGAAAACACAATCTAATTGAATCCCTCACACTGAACAACATTATAATGTGTGCACTTCTGTGGTGGATATAATTAGAATTTGTTTAATTTTCTACTATGCACTTCCTAGTAAAAGGTGTAGAAGTGCTTACCTCTCGTTTAGGTAGGGGTTTCCCAGGTTCTAATATCTGCCACCTCAGGTCATGAACAAGCCCACAGGGAAAAACCATTTCAGAATGAGATTATATTCTAAGGCATTACTTCCCCATTCATCTGTACCTCTTTTTTATGAATGATACCTGGCTGAACATATACGAAGTTCAGTAGAATAACATAAGACAGAAGAGAGGTCACATGGGATTGATAAACAGAGTAGTTGTCCATATTAAAGAGTGATGATTATATTTTGTCCGCAGTTTCCCTAACTTCAAAAGATGTGGTTCTTTAGACTTTCACCCTACTCTGAACAGCCAGAAAACTTAATCATTCCAATAATGACTGTGTATCTGCTTATAATCGGTTTTAACTGACTGTAGAATAAGCTGGTGGCACTGGAAAATGCCATATGCCATCATAATATTCAAGATGGTTTCTTCGGAAATCCATACAAACCAAATTAAATTAATGTCCATTTTGTCATTTTTCCATTTACCCTGGTTTTAAGGCAAAAGAGAGATTCTGTATACATTACAAAAAAAAAAAGATACTGCTACTCTTATCTTAATTGATGAAAACATTGAGGTTGGATTTACAGTTTGGTGGACAACTGGACTCTTTCTTTAAAGGCATGAAAACGTTGTCCATTCTAAACTTGAAACATGTACCTAGTAACTGCTGAACGTAGAAAATAAGTTTAATGATGAATACGATTACTCAACAAACACTTAATTTTTAGCAGATGTATACACACACACTTGTCTCTAATTTGTTTACAGCAGAAGGTATGCTTAATTTACGTATCCTTTTGTGCAGATTCATACAACAGTGAAAATACGTGAGCTTATAATAGGACATAAACATTTCCTTTTTTATAGGTCTTTGGCAAATCTTTATCACTTCTATTCTGTCAGTCATGTTCTACAGTTATGATGAATTTGATTAAAATATTGTTAACTTACTGAATGTATGCATCTTCTAAAATCCCACTATAACTGTTACATACTCTAAATGCATTTGAGTCTCGAAGAAAGACAACGATGTAAAAAGCATTGGCAAAACCAAAAGGTTCTAGGTGTGCAAAACATATTGGCTTGCTAATGTTTTTACATGCTATACATGGCTTAAAGAAAAAATCTGCTGTGCAGGCAAAATCTAACAAGCACATATAAATCTTCCCATGCATAAAATTCCCCAAAAACATACGCACTGAAGTACAAGCATCCTTAACAAACACCAATGTTAAGACACTGACTGACCTAATACATGCTATCAATCATAAAGCTATCAATCATAAAGCCATTTTACACAGTCATCTCATTAACTTTTTTTTGCATATGAAGCTCTACTCCCTGAACCTTGTTCCTAGCACTCTATCAATGTACCCAGCTAGCTCTTCCATGACCTTGGTTAGGTCTTGGAAGCACCCTGATATTCAGCAGCTCCCTGAGCTACATTTGGTGTATGATTGAAAGAATGCTGGTTGGAGATTGGCCCTTGAGGGTAAGATTGGGTGCACTGTGGTAGGATGAGTGTATTGGCATTAGCAGCTATGTTGGTCATGTATATGACTCTTAAAATAAAAATGTCTTAAACTGGACATTGGCCCCAATTTAGTATTTTAACTAATGTGTTATGTTGTACTTGGGAAAAAAAAATCACATCCCCTCCTCCAAGTATACCTTTGAGGTTTGGCCACACCACTGGAGTTTCATTGAGATTGAGGGAGCCCTGTGTAACCTTTTTATGTCACACAGTCCTCACTGTTAGGCAAATGAGAGATCCCAGATAGTTCCACCTCTAAACCTGGCAAGTTCTCCTTATAAAAAAAAATATATAAGATTTGAAGAAAATCTTCACATATTGTGTGTAGACCGCTACTAGCTAGGTTTGCTGGAGCACACTTGTTCTTGTTTGGAAGTACATAGTCTGGGTCTGGAAGACCTTTAGTTGAGCAAGGGTGTTATTGCCCTAGTTGAGGGCATTCTTTTGAAGACCCAGGGTATTGTAGTTTGTACCTGGGCTACCAGTCAGGGTACTGTTGAGAAAACAAAAAAACAAGCATTTACAATGCAATAGGTCTCGCAGCATTAAAGTTTGTGTTATTGGCATTATGTATGACAATGCGGTGCATAACATTTTTAGCAAACTTTGAATTGGTGAGCAGTGAGTGTGCAAGAGTTTGCTGTTTTTGAAAGCAGTGTGGTACAGAGTGCAGGAATTTGGGTGACCTGAGCAATGCAGATGATGCACCTCACGCACGGGGCTGCCGCAGTTATTATTCACACAGCTCTGATGGTGCACCTCACGCACTGGCTCACAGCTGTTATTATTCACACAGCTCTGATGATGCACCTCACGCACGGGGCTGACGCAGTTATTATTTACACAGCTCTGATGATGCACCTCCTGCACGGGCTCACAGCTATTATTCACGTAGCTCTGATGATGCACCTCACGCACGGAGCTGACGCAGTTATTATTCACACAGCTCTGATGATGCACCTTAGGTACGGGGCTGCCGCAGTTATTATTCACACAGCTCTGATGATGCACATCACGCACGGGGCTGCCGCAGTTATTATTTACACAGCTTTGATGATGCACCTCAGGCACTGGCTCACAGCTGTTATTATTCACACAGCTCTGATGATGCACCTCATGCACGGGGCTGACGCAGTTATCACACAGTTCTGATGCACCTTAGGCACGGGCTCACAGCTGTTATTATTCACACAGCTCTGATAATGCACCTCCGGCACGGGCTCACAGCTATTATTCACACAGCTCTGATGATGCACCTTAGGCACGGGCTCACAGCTGTTATTATTCGCACAGCTCTGATGATGCACCTCACGCACGAGGCTGACAGTTATTATTTACACAGCTATGATGCACCTTAGGCACGGGCTCACAGCTGTTCTTATTCACACAGCTCTGATGATGCACCTCAGGCATGGCGCATGGGGCTGACGCAGTTATTATTCACACAGCTCTGATGATGCACCTCAGACTCGGGCTCACAGCTGTTATTATTCACACAGCTCTGATAATGCACCTCACGCACGGGGGTGAAGCAGTTATTTACACAGCTCTGATGCACCTTAGGCACGGGCTCACAGCTATTATTATTCACACAGCTCTGATGATGCACCTCACGCACGAGGCTGATGCAGTTATTTACACAGCTCTGATGCACCTTAGGCACGGGCTCACAGCTGTTATTATTCACCCAGCTCTGATGATGCAACTCACGCACGGGGCTGACGCAGTTATTATTTACACAGCTCGGATGCACCTTAGGCACGGGCTCACAGCTGTTACGGTGCTTCCTTCTTTTTTACTGGGGGCAACCTGGCTGGATAAATGCAGTGAAGTTTCTCAATGTAAAGACTTTGCTGCCTCAGCTGCATGTTTAAGTCTAAGCTCGGGACTAAGCTCGGGAGAGGAACCAGGCAGTACAGGCCGGACCCCGCTTCACGGGCTCTCTTCCACCTGTTGCCCCGCAGCAGGAGCCCTCGGGAAGCATCACACGGGTCGTGAGGAGAGTTCAGCCCACAACGTACAAAGTGTTAAGCAGTCGGAAAAAGATGTCCCCCTATCAGGCTGTTCTGGGGCCAAACCAGTAATAACGAGCAACACCTTCAGGTAAAGTTCACGCGATACAAATTGACATTACATAAATAATAAAAAAACAATCGCTATTGTAAAAAAAAAGTAAAACCCATACCAGATATGTGACCCCAGGGAGAGAGAGCGGAATGAGCGGAAGCAGGAATAGACGTGCGCGTGCAGTGCCGAAACCTGCCGTGGGGCGGGACTTCAGTTTCTGCTGGAAGCCCGTGCCCACGGAGTGCCCTGCCAGAGGAGCAGTGGTGACGCGGGGATCCCATGCCCGAGGGAGAGCCCCGCGGTGGCGGCTGAAGTCCGGAGTGATGTGAGTGGGGCTTAGTTGAAGTGGGGGGTGGCGGCGAGGGAGGAGGGTGTCTCTGTGCGCTGGTATGTGTGTGTGTGCACTCGTGTGTGTGTGTGCGCGCGCCCTTGCGTGTGCAGCGGGAGGGGTGTCTCTGTGCGCTCGTGTGTATGCGTGCATGTATGTGCGCTAGTGTGTGTGCGTATGTGTATGTCTCTGCGTGTGTGCCTGTTTGTGTGCGCGTGTCTCTGTGTGGGTGTGTCTGGGACCAGCCTGCCGGAATCGGAGCGCGTGGCTGTGCGCGCCACCCGCTCCGATCCGATCCTGGCAGATGCGCGTGGGCAGGTCTGGTCTCCTAGAAAGCCATCTGGACAGCAGTAAGAACAAAACAAACTAAAAGCTGGAAAAGAAAAAACGCTTATACATTCCTGTTCTGCCTGTCTTTAGTTGTTTGTCTTTAATGTTCTGCTTCTCCATTGTTAGTTCTATTAGATCGCGTGTTCAAGTGTGTGCAAAACTCAGAACCATCTGGACAAACTTAAATCGCATCACTTTGAATTGCCATCACAAAAAGCCTAATTTAACAGAATACAGAACCCTACAAAGGCGCAAATGTACAGCATTTCTATCATGCCTGTCCTTATACAGATCCATCTGGACAGTTAGACAATGGAGCAGTGTCGAAAAAGCCCATTTTACCCTCTCACCAGCAAGGCACCACTTGCTTTTAAATACACGCAGCTTTTGTAAGCCACCTAGAGAATGGAGCTGTTGCTAAAAGCCCATTTTAAAAAGGCAAGACACGAGGGGCGTGGCCAAGATGGCGACGGAGTAAGACGTCTTTTTGAGTCCCTCCGGCGCCGAGCCCAGCTTAGCCTTGTTTAGAACGTTTAGCGGCTTGCTCTACGGTCCCACTTGGACTGATTTGGCTCCCGGAAGCGGGGGGCCAGCTCCGGTGTGGCACACGGGGCCTTTGGAGGACGGAACGAGGTCTCTGGAGCGGCGATGCCACGCGGCCCTGAAATCCCCGGCCTAGCGTGTTGAGGGGCTGGACTTCCTGATCTCCGGCGCGGATCCTACGCGAGCACTCGGTAGCAGGGCGGAGGCGGCATCGACATCCGTGGCCCCAGCTTTGTTGCCTACTGAGTCTGCTGGTGAGGAGTTGGAGGTGTGAGTCGGCGTTGGAGTAGGAGACCGTGGCCGCCGGGAGGCCTCCGGAAGGGTGATCCAGCGGAGTGTCGACATCTTGCCACCCCTCCTCCCGCTCTCTGCTGGCCGTCCCGGCTGGGTCGCGACGCCGGGAGTCGTCCTCCCCTGGTGTGGTGCGGAGAGCCCTGGCAAGGAGTGCGGTCCCGGCGGGGCCGACCTGGGTTCCGGGGCTTTTGGAGACCCACAGGCCTGTGATCCCCGGCCTTGCGTTGCGACTGGGCCTGTTCCTACTGCGTTGCTAAGGAGAGTGCAGGAGGCGGTTGCGGAGCACCGACAGGAGGACTCGGCCGATTTTGGGCCTCTCCGACTGCTGGGGGTCCGGTACGAATCTGGAGATTGTGGAAACGTGGCACGACGGAGCGAGGCCTACTAGAGCGGAGGAGCTGGCGCTTTCCATCGGGTTCTGAGGACGGAGCGGAGTGGGTGACTGCATGGATTATTCCCCATCGCCCTAACTTGCCCTGTGCGACGACGGTAGCCGCCTGGCACCTAGGGAGGCCTAGTGTGGGGACTGCCGTGCTCTCCCGCTGTGACTGCATGAGAAGGTGCGTGGAGCGGCGTGGGGCCCACTCTGAATGTGCTACCGCATGGGATTTGGTAGCGAGGCCTGTGTGGCGCACCTACATTAGGCATCGACGGGAGGTGGAGGATTATTGGGGTGCCGGAATCGCCGCCTGGAGCTAGGGGGACGCCGCACCCCATGAGAAGTGCCACGATGTCGAATGCCTCCCGCAACAAGGGGAAGCCTGGAAAAGATGGTGCGGCGAAATCTACTCAGCAACCGGCGTCCCCTGGTCCCGGCGCGTCGCCCAAGAAATCGGATGATGAGGCCCCAGCGACTAAGGCCTTTATGACAGAGCTCTTTGCCTCCATTAAGGAAGATATTTCGGAGCTTCGCGCCCAACTTGCATCGGACCTCCGTGAGGCGCGGAGAGATGTTGATGGTATCGGGGAACGGGTGGCTACCCTGGAGGACCATGATTTAAGTATGGCGAACGATGTCCACCAGTTACAACAAGACATCATTCGGCTTACGGAGCAGAACCTGGATCTCCCATCTCACACGGAAGACCTGGAGAACCGTTCCCGCAGGAACAACATCCGCATCCGTGCGGTACCGTGGGACGGAGAAGCGGGGGATCTGCGGGGCTATGTCCAGGCCCTTTTCCTGCAGGTCTTGGGAGACTATGACATCCAGGAAATCAGAATGGACAGGGTGCATAGAGTTGGGCTCCCGAGGAGAGGGGGGCCGCCTCCGGACATACTAGTGTGTGTTCATGATTTGCAACTAAAAGAACGCATTTTGCGGAAGGCGCGGACTATCACTTCCCTGCAATTTCGAGAACACAGGCCGCAGCTCTACCAAGACCTGGCAGCATCGACCCTCCAGAAAAGGCGGGAGTTGCGCCCAGTGACTGCCTTCCTTCGGGCGCGCGGCATTTCCTACTCGTGGGGCCACCCGTTCCGCATAATCTTTCGATGGGAAAACAGACTAGCACAGATTCGCTCTCTCCAAGTGGCGAAGGATCTTCTGGGCATGGATGACGGGACCCCCTCGCTGGCAGCAGGCGGCTCGCCACCACGGAGGCGCAGGCGCTCCTCCTCATGGCAGAGAGTAGGCCCGGATTTGGACACCAGACGGCCTGACCGTTCGACTAGCTTGCTGGAGAGGGGAAATGCGGTGGCGTCGGTGGCTTCGGCGACATTGGCGTCCGCCCAGCAAAGTTCAGGAGCTGCTTGATTTCTCTGCCGCCAGCTGGTAGGTGCCGGAGGGGCACATGACTTCAGGTACCGTGGGTTTGATTGTACTTTTGGAGAAGACACCCCGGTCTGTGGTCTCTTGGGGTTCTGCTTTTGGTCCCCCGGCCCCCACTCAGGAGGATCTTTAAGAACTACCCTCTACAGGGACTGCAAAGTACATTTGTTTGCTTTTGGGTTTGGTTTTGGCCTTGGGGGGGGGGGGGGGGGGAGGGGGGCGGGAGGCGGGAGGACACTTTGGGGTTCTGGAGGGGAAGGGGTTGTGGGAGGCTGGGGGGGGAGTGGGGTTGCTAGGTGGTGGCTGGTATGATTGTGTGGTGTGCTTTGATCTTTCTTCATTTGCGGTGATTGTGATCCTGTTTGACGGCCCTCTGGGAGGGCTTGCTACCTGGGTGGGAGCTGTCGCTGTCCCTGGGTTATCGGGATCTGGGAGGAGTACGGTGTTCCGTGAAGATCTGATGCTGATTGGAGCTTGGGGGTCTGCTGGGCTGCCTTGGGGGGGCTAGGAGCGTAGGCAGGTTGTTGGGACGCACAGGCAGGGGTGGGGTCTGATTAATTCCCATGCCGATTAGTGTGGGGACTTGGAATGTGAAGGGCTCAACTCACCCCAGAAGCGCCCAAAAATTTGGAAATATATCTCCGATCACCACTTAGATATTGTGGGGCTCCAGGTGACCCACTTGGCGCGTAAAGATGACCTTCGATTGCGCCACAGGCATTTCCCGCTCATTTACAGATCCTCTGCAGCTACTAAACATAGAGGAGTGGCACTTATGTTCCGAGCGTCCCTACACTTCCAACCTATGGGGATTAGCTGCGACAAGGAAGGGCGTTGGCTGATGGTCAAGGGGGTGCTTCATGGCACGATCTGTACGTTTGTGGTGGTGTATGTCCCCAATTCAGGGCAAAATACATTTCTCTGCGATTTGTTGGACAGAGCGGGGGATTTTGTTGAAGGGCATGTGATTCTTATGGGGGATTTCAACATGATATGGGACAGGGACTTGGACAGTTCTAGAGCTCAGAGGGCGGGTACTGGGGTCTTTTCTGCGGATACTCAAGAGTATGGTTGGTGAACTTGGCTTGATTGATAGCTGGTGATTCCTGCACCCGCACGCACAGGACTACACATTCTATTCTCATGTACATAGTACCTATTCCCGACTCGATCATGTCTTCATAAGTCAGGCCCTCAGAGGAGATGTCCGTGATTCTAGCATATTCCCTCTTTCGGTGTCTGATCATAGCCTACTGGTGCTTGGGCTTCACTGGCCGACTGGAGGAGATGGGACGAGGAAGTGATACTTCCCGCCGGCCCTGGTTCGGGACGACACCTCCTGTAAAGAACTGCGTAAGGCGATAGGGGACTTCCTGGCCCTTAATCCAGCCTCGGACACTTCCCTCTTTAACACTTGGGATGCGTGTAAGGCTTCCTTGTGGGGCACCTGCCTCAGTCTCAATGCCAACCTCAATAGGCTGAGGAGAAAAGAGCGGGAAGATCTGGAAGCGGAGCTAGCTGTTTTAGAACAAGCCCACAAGGCCAATCCATCTAGATTGACCCTTAGACCACTGACTGCCGTAAGGGGCAAATTGAAAGCCCATTATAACAACCGCGCAGAGTTCACCCTCCTTAGGCTGCGACGTACTTCCTACTCACAGGGGAATAAAATAGGCAAGCACTTGGCTCGTCAACTGCGGGACAAGAGGGAGAGAGATTATATTGGAGGCATCCAGGACCCCACTGGGTCGTTACGCCACAAGGATGTGGATAAGGCCAATATTTTTGGCCGTTTTTATGAGACACTATATAGGGGTGACTCCCTCGATCAAGAGGCTCAGGATCGTTTCTTGGCTGACCTTCCCATCCCGCGGGTGTCGAGGGAGTGGAATGAGCATCTTGCTGCCCCCATCTCCAGATCAGAGGTGTTGGATGCTATCAGAGATCTGAAGCTCCACAAGGCACCGGGACCCGATGGCTACACGGCGCTGTTCTATAAATAATTTGCATCGAAACTTTGTGACATCTTGGTGCCTCTTTTCAATGAAATGGCAGCCACGGGACAAACCTCGGGCTCCATGGCGGAAGCTGTGATCACGGTGATTCCCAAGCCCGGTAAAGATCTTTCAGTGCTCGTCATACCGCCCGATCGCTCTTCTCAATATTGATGCTAAATTATATTCCACCATCATAGCCCGTATACTCCAGGACCTGATGCCGGCAATAACACATCCGGATCAGTCGGGATTCATTAAGGGCCGCCAGACGCATGATGATCTGAGAAGAGTTGTGCATCTCATAGAGAAGGCCTCTCGGTTCCGTATCCCAGCAGTACTGGTGGTGTTGGATGCTGAGAAGGCCTTTGATCGGGTGGATTGGGGATTTCTGTTCCGCACTCTGGAGGCCTTTGGCTTCTCGCCCCAGGTTATCACCTTAATCCGTGCGAACTACAGCACTCCCAGTTCCAGAGTGGTAATTAATGGTCAGCGCTCCGCCAGCTTTGCTCATTCCGGAGGAACCCGGCAGGGTTGCCCTCTATCACCCCTCCTCTTTGCTTTAAGCATTGAACCACTGGCTCTGGCGGTGCGAGAAAGGGAACAAATAGAGGGAATTCGCTTTTCGGGTGAACAGCATAAAATCTCCCTTTTCGCGGACGATGCGCTGCTTTCAATCGCGGACCCGGCTCAATCTCTGCCACACGTTCAGTCATTGCTCACTGAATATGAGGAAGTGGCCGGATTCAAGGTTAATTTCGACAAATCGTATATTTTGAATCTGACGCTTCCACCAGCCGAGTTGGAACGACTCCGGCCGCTTACACCATTGGCGTGGGCACCTGCCTCCCTGCTGTACTTGGGTGTACGTTTGACACCCAACATTGGGTCTCTGTTCGCAGCAAATTTCCCTTCTATGCTGTCGGCTGTGCGTGGGGAACTGGACCGCTGGAAGCCGAAATACATCTCTTGGCTGGGTAGGATTCATGCCGTTAAGATGGTTCTCCTTCCCAGGTTCTTATACCTCTTATAGGCGCTCCCTATTCCTATAGAGATGGACTTCTTCCGGCGCCTTAAGACTCTTGCTGAAATTCATCTGGCAGGGAGGCTGGGCATGACTTTCCTATGCAACTCTGCGGCGCCTGAGGGAGGAAGGAGGGGTTGGACTCCCTGATATGGATTTGTACTATAAAGCTGTACAACTGCGGGTCCTGGTGGAATGGTCGCAGCAAGAATCTGAGAAACACTGGCTGCACATGGACAGGAGTGTGGCAGGACGGTCGATCTGGGATCTGGCCTGGAAACCCAAAGTTGACAGGCCCAGAAACGCCTACATTAGCACGCCCACGAGCACCGTCATGAAGGTGTGGGACACAGTGACAGGGGATGAGCGCTGGACGACGTTCCCCTCTCCCTTTACTCCTCTGCATTTTAACCCGGCCTTTCCGCCGGCACTACGAGAGGGGCCGTTTCGACTCTGGAGGGAGGTTGTAGAGCCCTTACGCACCTGTTTCACGGTACGGAGCCACTTTCCTTCCCCAATTGCATGCGTGACTATGGCCTTCCTTCTACGGAACATTTTAGATATGCCCAACTGATCCACTGGACTACCTCGACGGGACTGCGAGAAGCGGCGACTAGACCGCCCTCACTCTTCGAGGCCTTTCTCTTACGAACTGCCACGATGAAGGGAACGATTTCCTTTCTGTATAAACTTTTGCTTCGTACGACTAGTTCCCCCCCCCGTCCACGTTACATGGATCATTGGGAGGGCCTTCTGGGCAGGGACATAGCGGAAGGAGAATGGAAGGGTCTCTGGCGTGACATTAGGACTCATAATCACTCAGTGGACTTACGTGACGCCCATTTTAAAACTATGTTCGACTGGTACTTGTACCCCTCGAAACTGCATCGCATCTTCCAGACTTCTTCGGACCGCTGTTGGAGGGGCTGTGGCCTGTTGGGAGACTTTAGCCACATCTGGTGGGACTGCCTGGTTATACGGCCCTTCTGGACCGAGATCTTGTCACATATCAAGATATGTTGGGATATCCGATCCCTGATTCCTTGGCCTTTGTCATTTTAGGCCTGCGGGACCCGCTATTGGAGCACCAAACGAAGGCGGACAAACAGATTTTGTGGCTCTGCCTGGGAGCGGCTAAGCTTATATTGGCTGCGGCCTGGAAGAAACCAACGGCACCGGCTTTGTCCTTGTGGCACGCGAAGTTATGGAGGTTGATGAGCATGGAGAGAATGGCGCACATCTTTCTGGGCAACTTTAAGAACTTCATGTTTCGGTGGGGTCCTTTGGTGCGATATTTATCGTGAGGTTTGCCGTCAGCTGTATGCCCATCAGCCCTACGAGCCCTTCATCTTTTCCAGATTTAAGTAGGTTGTGTGATAGTGCGACTGTAAATGAAACTGAATGCCTGTTGGCGCCACCACCTTGGGGGGAGGGGTAGTTTGGGGAGGCGGGTTGGGGGGGGGGGGGGGAGTTTGGAGGGGGGGTTCTGTTTTTTGCTTTGGCGTTGCATGGCTGAGGGGAGATTTTGCTTACCCGGAGGCTCTCTAAGCCCATGAACTTGCTGGACTGACTATCTCCTTGGAGGAGGCAGCCGAGACTTCCGGAATCGTATGATTGTCGCTTCATTGACTTTTGCTGGCTTTCCTTGCTTTCAGGACAACTTAACTGTTGGAGAACATCATAGCAAAGGCCATTATCTGAGTCCCCTCCCATATTTTCTGTATGTCTTATTGCAACACTGCCGCATGTTTTCTTCTCCCTTTTTTTCTCTCTATGTTTCTCTCTTTCTACTTACTATGCAATAAATGAAGAAAAAAAAAAGAAAAAAAAAAAAGGCAAGACACATAGTGGCCTTGTGATTTCTCTCCTACCGTGGTCATGTTCCCTGCTTTCTGCTTGTGCCTGTATCCTGGCAACACCCCCCCCACCCCCCTTAGTTAGTTATGCCACTGCCTCCAGCTTATACCTTGCTGTCATGCCGGTCTTTAGTTGTTTGTCTTTAATGTTATGCTTCCCCACCGTTAGTTGTACTGGAGCGTGTGTTTATCAGAACCATATGGAGCCGTCGCTAAAAGCCCATTGTAAAAAGGCAAGACACATAGTGGCCTTGCGATTTCTCTCCTACGGTGATCATGTTCCCTGCTTTCTGCTTGTGCCTGTATCCTGGCAAGCCCCCCCTTAGTTAGTTATGTCACTGCCTCCTGCACTGCTGGTGGAAATGTACAGCATTTCTGTCCTGCCTGTCGTCGTGGCAGGTATCGAAATGCATCACTACCGGCCTGCCTGTCCTTAAATCACGTCACTTTGAATTGCCATCGCAAAAAACCTAATTTAACAGAATACAGAACCCTACAAAGGCGCAAATGTACACCATTTCTGTCTGCCTGTCGTTGTGGCAGGTATCGAAATGCATCACTACCTGCCTGCTTGTCCTTAAACAGACCCATCCATCTAGACAACTAGACAATGGAGCCGTGTCTAAAAAGCCCATTTTAAAAAGGCATGACATAGTGGCAGGTTAGCGGGCCCCTGTACGTCGTGGCAGGTATATGTCGTGTACGTCGTGGCAAATATGGAAATGCATTACTGGTGGCGGAAATGTACAGCATTTCTGTCCTGCCTGTCCTTATACAGACCCACCTGGACAGCTAGACAATGGCGTTAATTGTATTGGGAGTGCGTGTTCAAGTGTGTGCAAAACTCAGAACCATCTGGACATACTTAAATCACGTCACTTTCAATTACCGTTGCAAAAAGCCTAATTCTCATAGTGTCACAATAGCGGGAACCTCTACGTCATGGGAGGCATCGAAATGAATCACTAACGGAGTACAAAACCCTCATGTCCTGTACGTCGTGGAAGGTATCAAAATGCAGCACTAACGGAGTACAGAACACTCATGTCGTGTACGTCCTGGCAGGTATCGAAATGCATCACTGATGGAGTAAAGAACTCTAAAAGCCGAATATTTTCAGCTTATAATACAAAGTACCTTTACAAATGCATCGAAATGCTGCGAGTCAAAGCCGCAAATTACAATTTACTCAAATCGAGCAGGCAAAAAAAAAAAAAAAAAAGAAGTAGACAAGCGGCGCCATGTAAACAAATAGCATCCTCTCACATGCTGTTAAACCCTCTCATGGAGTTAAGCTGACACTTCACAGCACCCTAAAAACCCATGAATATTTACATTTACTACCGCCAGCAAGGCGCCACTTGCTTTTAAGTACACGCTGCTTTCACAAGCCACCTAGACAATGGAGCGCGTGTTCATGTGTGCACAAAACTCCCAGAGCCATCTGGACAGCAGTAAGAACGAAACTTAAAGAAAATGAAAGCTGGCAACAGCAGTAAGAACGAAACTTAAAGAAAATGAAAGCTGGCAACACTGTCGCTCTAACCGCGCACTCCCAGAGCCATCTGGACAGCAGTAAAAACGAAACTTAAACAAAGTGAAAGCACTGTCTCTCTAAGCACGCATTGGAAGGGAACCATAAGCTGCTCAATGGAACGCGCGTTCGCGTGCGCGTGGCCCACTCAATTCCGACTCTTTCACAAGCGCGTGGTCAGTCCTGTCTCCTGGAAAGCAGAGTCGCTTTGCGCGGTTAACGCCACGAGACCTAAAAATGTTCCAAAGGTGGCATTGGGTATTGTGTAAATTGTCTTGCAATCCAATGATCAGGCCGTTATGTAAAGTCTTATCCTGACTTCTCTGCTTCCTTTCTGACTGGGTTGCCGATGCACTCAAATCACAGTATACAGATTGTTATGTAACAATACAACATATAGTATGGAACACAAAGTGACAGAATTCTTTTCCTGTTAGGCTGTGTTCCTGTTAGGAACACAGCCCGGAGAGAGGACGCGCTACACGCCGCTCCCGCGTTAACACAGCCTGGGGTATCCCGCCATTTCTTTCAAGTCGCACCCGACATGAACGCACATCAGAACACTTAAATAGAACAGTACCGCGTTCTACGTTTTCAACATTTTGAATCGATAACGCTGTGATCTCCGGGCACTACTGAACTAGATATACAAAACATTGAACTGAGAACTTTACCCTGTTTTCTCAAATTCGTTTGCACACCAACGGTCACGGGCCCGGCTGGGTCGGAATTATCACCAGCTGTGCGACCTTCTGATTTTGACACAGCCATCTAGCCCTGAGGAATCGCGAGTGCGATGAAACACGTGTCGGCTGGCTGTATACTTCATTAAAAGACTCCACGGTTTACCTTTCCACTGGAGTTTCTGTTAAAGACTTCTGTCACTTTGTGTTCTATACTATATGTTGTATTGTTACATAACAATCTGTATACTGTGATTTGAGTGCATCGGCAACCCAGTCAGTTAGGAAATTGGTAGTTTATCTACTTAATCTGAGTGGTTCTAAGGCCTTCCCACTCGCCGATTTGCACCTGAGAAATATTGTACTTTATACTATTGTGCGCATAAACAGGCAGTGCACCCAGTGCTATAACTGACCAAAAGCCTTACAGAATCTTCTCTGCTTCCTTTGTTCATCTTGGCAGCGATGTTAGAGGACAAGGACAAAGAAAGGCAGGCGGTGGGGGATGAGTAACAGTATAGCACACACCTAACAAATCAAGGGCTGGCAATGTGGAACATTTTCTGAATGGAAATCTTTTTTTTCCATTTCCTTCGAAAGAAAACTCAGCAAAAAAATACAAAAACATCAAAACCAGGTCTTAACTCAATCAACCTTCAATTGTGATGAACCCAAATATGTAGGAGTAAAGGAAAGACATCAGGCCATAGGCAGCCAGAATGGGAGAAATTATACTCTTAGGGCTGGTGTCAAGATAACTTTTCAGCAGCTGTAGCTGCGGTTTATGTTGCACGGTCAGTGCCTCACGTTACATCCGAGGCAGTGGAATACAGTTTTTAATCTCAAAGCTGGCATGGGGTAAAGTATTATATGCATTATAGCGCCTCACGGCTCCAACTCCCTTTATAGAAATTAGGAAATCCACCGTACAGCATACATCTCATGTGGAGGTGCTGTGGCGTCTGGGTGCATCTTTGACTGATTACTAGATCTAGGTCAAGCACAGTGATCGCAAAGTGCTGAAAGAGACCAACTAGTGCTTGGGCAGACATGTGAATCATGGTAAAGCACTATATTATCCAAAAACAGAAGGACAGGACAATTGATTCGTTTCTAGCATCTCGCTGAAGGTGTGAGGGGCAGGGCCTTCCTGAGGGCAGTGGTTATTGGGATGAGAGGGCAAGCTCAAAGATCTACGAGGCTCATGCAAGCAGCTGAAGGTAGGCAAGGCTGGGTCTCCCAGTAATAACTTCATAATAGAAATGCATTTATCCCATCCTCAGATCACGGAGATCAGAAAATCCTGGGCACTGGACAAAAACGGGAAATATCCTTTACATTGCGGTGGTTACACCGAGATGCATTTAGAACACAGCCATTACAACATAACATTACATCGACTTGTGCTGGATGGTGCTACAACCTAAATAATAGTAATATTTACTATTCCAACACCTTCCCTACTGTACGTAGTCTGGTGTTGGAATAGTAAATCTTACTATTCGTAAGCCCAGCACCCTCCAGCGCAAGTCGTTGTAACGACTTGAGTTGTAAAAACTGCAATGTTACATACCGCAATCATTTGTTTCAACATCACATATTTGACAAAAACAGATGGCGGGAGGAAAGGGAGTCAGGGTCGTGAGAAACAGACGGTGGGAGCAAAATACAAACATATCAATAACTTCAAAATAAAAACGCGTTAAGCTCGTTCTCTGGTCATTGCAATCACAAACCTCCAATACCAGGCAAAAACAGACGGTGGGAGGTGAGGGTGAAGAAGAGATTAAAGTTAACAAACGCTTATAGCAGGAACGATGTGCGAAGAGCCCATGGTGGAGAGAAAATGGCCTACAGATGCACTTGTGTGGAGTTTCCAATAAAAAAAGACAAAAAAAAGTACATTCAGGGTTTGTAGGCAGAGGAAGGACACAGGACACTAGCCAGTGACCGGAGGCTGTACTTGGGCTGTACTTGGGCCAAGCTCCATGACATGGAATGGTCAGGCAAGGAGAGCCGGAAGTGACAACCTGCTGACTAATAAGATGTGTGTAAATTAGAGCGACATTGGAGTATGCCAATAGTACGTTCAGGTAAGTATTGGATGGTTCTAAGCCCCTTTTAAGATTTTTTTTATTTGGGCTTAAATATTAAAGACTTTTCAGGCACAGTGCAAGTGCTGTGCTGGCAAAACCTAAAAAAGTGCTGTTGACTCATGAACAAAAAGATTACATTTTGATGACAAATTAGTTATTAACTATTAAGAATGTAAGTCAACACAAGAAGAATAACACTGATGTATTATGGTCAAAAGCAACAACAAGTAAATACACTGACATTTAATAAACAGGTTTTGTTTCAAATATGAAGTTGTGTAACAGGTAACAGGGTGCAGGAAGAGCATACAACCATTAACAATGGAGAGGTTATGGGAGTAAGATTGAAAAACTGCAGATCTCTCCAGTATGCTAACCTTTCTTATCCCTCCTGTCCTTTGACTAGATATATAATACAAATGTGGGTTTCCTTACCCTTTACAACAAACAATTACTAAAGTAAGGAAATAATCTATTTTAAAAATTGGAAAAAATGTCTGGCTGCAGAAAACATGCACTTAAGAACGAAGCATATATATTTTCTTCTCTTCGAACAACTGAAGAATAATTCTGTGCACTAACAGCTGTTTTAGTGGCAGCTTTAGCAATTTAGAGATAAAAAGTTACCCTTTTAAACAGTGCCAGTTTGACTCAGTACGATTAACTGATGTCCAGAAAGGGAAATTGGGAGGAAAACAGAAAAATATGTTTTTGCATAAATATGGCTTTGCGAATTAAATTGTTGGGGAGGTAATGGCAGTGGTGGCTTCATTTCATAAAGGCAGAGGTGAAATAGAAGGAAATCCATGATGCCCATGTTACAGCTCACTGCAAACAAATATATATTTTTTGCAGCAATTCTTTATTTGAATTTAGACATATGTCATGATGTGAAGAACATACAAAAAATGTAAACTGGAGCGTCTATCACAGGATATAGATGTGACAAATCTATAAAATAAAATGCAGGGTTCTTCGATCGATAGTATCAGCAATCTTTCAACCTCAATGGTATCAGAGAATAGGAAAGCAAAATATGTGAACAGTGGTCTACAGGTTACGGTGAGGGTGGTGGGAGGAATGGACTTGGGAAACTCATACACTAGGAGCGCAATGAAGATGGCAGAGAGGGAGATGACAGAGTCCTAATCTGTGAAGCCGCCAGCATATGTATGAATGTTATAGATTGTAGAAGTAATCATTGGATCGCCCAATTGGCAATCACATTCATCCACCGAGTATGAACAACCATCCTTTCACCATTCGTTAGGAGACGCAATCACTGAGTGACGCAAAAGCAGGCCTTCATTGAGGTAGACCTTATAGAGTGTTTAAGCATTTAGAAGTTCTACTGAAGTGAAGACAGCCAAATGACTGGGCCCTCTCTTCAACAAGAACAGCTGCCAGGCGTCCATACCATAACTCCCTTACCTGAATTTTGCTGCAAACGAAGTTTGAAGCAAGCTACAAGGCTGCACTCAGACACTATCACCAGCAAATAAAGGAACACCAAAATAAAACCACAAGTGGAACACATCGAAGGAATCTCCAACAAGGAGATCTTCTTGCTCGATCCACTGTCACCAATATTACTGCCTCCCAACAACTTCGAGACAACCTATCCAACTTCTTCCACAGCAAAATTGCAACAATCTACAGAAACTTCACACACCAACCCAACCCCAGAGATCTCATTGCCTACCTAGCCACCACCAACCAAGACGGCAACCAGACCGAATGGACACTCACCCAAAACGAGACAGCCACAATCATGCAGACCATCTATCCAGGGACCCCAAAGGACCAATGCCTCAACTACATATAGAATCTGGGAACATCTCCATTCAGCCCCATTCTGCCCACATCATCAATACGCTTTTAATTTATTTATCTGATTTTTTGCCTCTCACTTAATCTTAAGAATTTCCCTCCTCATATAGATTAACAAGCCTTGCATGATTTATTATATGCTGATGATGATGTAATTTTTGCTCTCACACCAATTGGTCTCCAGCGTAACTTAGATGCTCTTTTTAAGTATGCATGACAAATACCTGTTGGTAAATATATCTAAGACCAAGGTAACTTGTTTAGAGGTAAGAAGCAGTATTATCCGATCAATTAGAACTTGGGTCGAATTCCTTTAGAAGTTGTAAAACATATGTCTATCTTGAAAAGGTATTTTTTCAATCTCTGGAAAATAGGTCTCATCTATCATACACTGGCTCTACCGCATTGGTCCATATTGGTGTACCAAGAAACTTATAGGTCCCAGGCAAGCACCATTTTAAAGCTCTTCTAGAGATCTACCATGCAAAGATTCTATCTACTTTTTCCTAAGCTCTTGAGTACGTTCGCCTTCATCATTGGTCACTCGCGATCCACTATGAAGGCAAGTCACTTCAGAATTTATCTTCTTTAAGTCAGGCAGTTACTGTCCAGGTGTTGAGGCTGGAATTTTCCCTATCAAGTACCTTTTTTACAGTGTTGGCGAATACCAGTAGATAGTCCTACAAATCAATAAAAGCTGCACCGGGCACCCTAAGAGATTTATTAAAGCAGGAAGCTTTTAATGGAGACATGCTTAATTACACTATTAATAATAATCTTAAGGTGGCCATCACACAATTGAAATGTACAACTGACTATCTTCAGAAGTGGACCCCATCCCAACTTAAGCTGTTTTTAAAACATGTGGTAGTTAGTCTAAGGGTCAGATTAATAGCTTGGAGGACAGGGCTACTCAGTCACAAACGTGATGGTTATCCTGTGGGATATAATTCCATTATATCCCACAGAACTTGTAATTTGGCGAATGGGATATCAGTCACGTTTGTGAAGGAGCATCCCATCTGCCACACTCCTTATCAGGCTCTAAGTCACTGTAGCAATATCAGCCACTGGCTCACATAAAAATAGTATAGACCCTACTGCGGTAATATGTCTCTCAAGCAAATCCAAATATATTTATTGTTTTTCTTGAAGTAGGGTATTTTACCTCAAAAGGACTTTATGAAACACTAGCAGCCCATCCAGACGTTGTCCAGGTATGAATTGCTGCCGGCCAGTAGTATATTGTTTTGTAGGATTCCGTTTTGATAGCATTTCTAATCTGTGACAGGCCTGTGAAACGCTCCGATTCACAGTGCACTGGTGATGCACTTAAGAGTGCGCATTCAGTAGTGTGTGAACTCTAGTTTCCCTACTTTATTTTTCCTTGCAATATTATATAGCGCGAACTCGACAACATGGCATGAGCACAATTTACATTACAGAAGAACACATTCATTTGTGGTAGGCACGGGGAGACAAAGCGATTTGCCTGGAATCACAGGATGTTGAGCTGATGCCGAGATTCAAACGTAGCTTCCCAGCTCTAAAGTTCGCAATTCTAGAACTTGTGGCGGGAAGTGGGTCTAAAAGTGTATGTCGGTGCTGGCCATTAATAAGAGACCTGTGCATTTTTCAAATCGGTGGTGAAAAAATATGAGAATGTTGCTGGAGATGTGGGCCGCCATGCCACCAATGTACTTACCAGGGGAGGGTAAACACCCATTATTCCGCAACTTTCTTTCCTCATACCATCACTCCGCATACTTTCATTACGAAAGTACCATGACTCCGCAATGCCATTATAACGCATGGCATTACATTTTATATGTTTTTACCACGCATACATTAACAACAAAATTCGTTGTAAATGAATGAATGGTAAAAGCATGTTTTTTTTAAATGTTTGTATAAGGTAAGTATGGGTATAGGGGTATATGTTTTGGGGTACTGAGGTATATGTTTTGGGGTGTTTGGGTATTTTAAGGGTTCAGATATAGTTTTGGGTTATGGGGTACATGGGTAGTTTTAGGTTTTTTTTTTTTAAACCTTTATTTGAGCAAAAGACAAAACCATTCAGTGGTGTACATTCAGATCTGGCACAAGAGTAAAATACATATTACAAAGTCATACAGTATAAGACATTGTTCCTCGCCCCGGGCAGCATACACTGCAATCAAACACAGCGGTCTACATTGAGGACAGGTGACATTGCGCAATGATATCATGGAGCATATAAAGGAGGCACATTACAGTCGGCAGGATCCCAGCATAGCGTAATACTTAATGCACATCTCCAGTAGATAGCGATACCCGGCAACAGTCAGCAGGCATCCCTGAAAGGTAAATAGCAATCATGTTGTATTACACAACAGTTGCTCACTACACCTGCAGAGTTCATCCATCAGGGCTTATCACACCTCCAGCACAGCAGGATAGATTATCCAGAGCACACCGTGACTGCGCACACCAGTCTATTATTACAGCATAATGCCTGCCAGGAGGAACCACTCTCACCCTAGGCCAACAGGACTCTCACTATCTGAGTCAGCATGTTGCGCAGCCCTGGTCAGCCAGTAAACCTGCAGCGGACTCCAGAAATCCTTAGGCCTGCACCGCACAGGCATCATATCAGCATATATATTATATTGATCCTAACGGTATACCATATCGTCCATCCAGTCCTTAAATTTCGGAGCCCTGCCTCTTCCCCACCTACAGGCTATCCTTCACTTCGCTAGCAGTAAAGCCACATCTGCAAATCTGCGATACATTGTCGGCACTTCCTTCGTGTATCCCAGCAGCATCACCATGGGATCGAACGCTACCGCCTCCTCAGTCATGACTTGCAGGGCGTCGTGAACCTGAGCCCAATAATCACGTATCGCACTGCACTCCCAAGCCAAGTGAAGAAAGTCAGCCCCCTCCGCCCGACAATGAGCACATCTATCATCCTCCGCCAGGCGGAATCTGAGTTTCCTAGCTGGGGTATAGTAAAACCTTTGTACAAATTTATAGTGAATTATCTTCAGTCGGCAGCTAGAAGATATATTGGCAGTAACGCCACAACAATAGGCCCATTGATCGTCAGAAATTTCGAAGCCAAGTTCAAGAGTCCACTGTTCACGTGCGTGACTGGCCGGTACCTCTCGTTGCGCCCTAATGGTGCTGTACAGCTTCGAGACCAGATGACGACCATCAGACACCAATATAGCGTGTAGCGGTAAAGCCACTCCAGGTTCACTCGGGAACTGAGGTAGCAATGCACGGAGCGCTTGCCGAAGCCGCACGTAATAAAAAACATCTATGGGAGAGGGAGTTTCCTCACGGAAGAACTGGTCTCTCCCACGGAAAGTGCCCTCAAGGAACAGATCCCCCCATATGAGTATCTTTTTCCGTTTGCACATATTCTAAAATTCTGTTTCCCGTAGCAGTGGCAAGGCAGGGTGATAGGCAAGCGGCAGCGCCAGTGAGTAAAGTAACTTTAGCCCCAATGTCTTCGCAACCCGAGTCCAGGCATCCCCCGTGCAAGTGACCGTGGTGGGCCGCGTATCCACATCACCGACTCTCCCCAGTACCATACCATCAAGCAGGAGGGGATGTGCAATCCATTCCTCAGACGCTATCTGAGGCATAAACGGCGTGGGTCGCATCCAATGATAGGCATATTGCGCCTGAGCACTCATATAATATACCTCGAAATCCGGGACATCAAACCCTCCTTTGTCATAAGGTAATATTAAAGTAGACCATTTTAACTGCGGTTGCTTGCCCCCCCAGAACAACCCGAGCAGTTCCGACCTAAGGCGTTTTAAAAAAATACGCGCCAGGGTGATAGGGAATATTTTGGAACAGATACAGGAAGCATGGGAGTACCACCATTTTCACCAGCGAGGCTCTACCCGCCATAGACAGTGGCAAGGACATCCATCGCGCAACATTATCCGCCAATTTGGTAATAGCAACACCATAACTAAGCCTAATCGTCTCCTCCCTATCGAGTGATATCACAATGCCCAAATAGCGAAGGTCAGCGTCGCACCATTCTAGGGGGTAGTCCAGCGGAAACCTCTCAACCGCCGCAGTAAGCGGGAAGAATTGAGACTTTTTCCAATTGATGTGTATGCCAGAAATTCCGCCAAATACAAGAAGCTCCCGCAGTATCGGGTTGAGATTCGTCTGCGGGTCCTTCACATATACCGTGATGTCGTCTGCATATAGTGAGACCCCTATTTGGCATTGGAAACAATTAAACGCACTATGTTTATGCAATTGCCGGATTCGACAAGCCGGTGGCTCTATGGCGATAGCAAATAAAAGTGGGGAAAGAGGACAGCCCTGTCTAGTACCTCTCATTATAGGCACTTGAGGGGAGGGTATTCCATTAACAATCACTTTGGCCACAGGTTGGGTGTACAACAATTTAACTCACGAGATAAATATTTTAGGAAAGCCCATTCTACACAGTATGTCAATGAGATAATTCCACTCCACAGAGTCGAACGCTTTCGTAGCATCCAAAAAAAACGTGGCGACGGGGAGGTCCAGAGCTATAGTCGGAATCAAAGAAAATAAAGTGCGAAGATTATGGGAGGTCGCGTGCCCCGGTACAAAACCGGACTGATCCGGCAGCACTATAGTGGGCATAAGCAAAGACAGCCGTGTTGCTAGGACTTTCGCCAATATTTTTAACGTCGCAATTAAGCAGCGATAGAGGGCGGTAGGAATCTATGTCCAGGGGGTCCTTGCCAGGCTTCAGTAGAGACGTAATCGCCACCTCCCTCATGGATCCCGGCAGAATCCCTACCTCCAGGGACTCCTCAAAGACCTCTTTTAGCACCGGGCCATAATATCAACATAGCATTTTTAGAACTCGGCAGGGAGTCCGTCCAACCCCATCGCCTTGCCATTATTCAGTGACATAATGGCGTCTCTGATTTCCTCCACTTCCAGGGGTGCACCAAGAAATGCCCTGTGGTCATCAGAAAGCCAACATAATGCAAGGTCATCAAGGAAACCCCCATACCTGATCTCCCCCAACTGTTACGTAGTGTATAGCTGTGTATAGTGGTGCATAAAGGCTTTCTGAATCCCCAACGCATCCTGACATCGGGTGCCGTCTTTCAGTACCAATTCCAGAACCCCCGTGCTAAACTGTGGGTGTCTCGTAAGCGCAGCAAGTACCTTACCCGGCCTTTCACCCTCGCAATATTTCCTCGCGGTCCAGTACTTCCCTCTATACTTCGCTTCCCTAGCAGCCTCCTCCTCAAAGTCCGAAAGTTTGTCCCTAAACTAATGCCGGAGCTCTGGGTCCGAATCGGTGATCATTTTATTTTCTAAATCTTTTAAGTCAGCCTCCAGTTTCATGATGATCTGAACAATAGTCCTGAGTACCCCACAGCTCTTGGAGATCGTAACTCCCCGATTGTCACCTTAAATGCCTCCCAGATCATTTCCACACTGTCCACTGACCCCTTATTCCTGGGTAAAAACGCCTCTATTTCCTCCCCAAGCTCTGCCTTGAAGATGGGATCCAACAGTACTGAGGGAAACAGTCTCCAGGGGGGTCGCGGCCTATTAAGACCCGGCATTGACAATGTAATCGGAACCGGGCAGTGATCAGAGTAGGTTCTGGAAAGATGTTCCGCTCTGTGTATCCCCACGGTAAGCCCCCGTGACAGAAAAATATAATCCAGCCGCGCCCAAGTGCGTGCATGTGCCGTGAAGTGTGTGCCCTCTCTGCCGTCTGGATGAGTGAACCTCCAACTATCCACCAACCCTGCTTCCTCAAGAATGCCCGCCAACACGTCCCTAGCTTGAGTGTTGTATTGATGGCTCCCGTCAGACCTATCCTCCACAGCTCTCAGCGCTAAGTTAAAATCACCGCCCCATACAACATGCGTGGCGTCCACAGCAATGACATGACCCCAGAGTGTACAAAAAAAGTCAGGCGTATCCACATTTGGCGCATAATAGTTCACAAGCACCACAGTATCCAACCCAATTCTCCCCCACAGAATCACATATCGCCCATCAGGATCCACACTCACCCCTAACTCCTGAAAAGGGAGCGTTTTCTTAATCAACACAACAGTCCCACGCGCATAGGACGAGTATGATGAGAATTTCCGAACCGTGGCCCAATGCCTAGCAAATTTAGGGTCATGTGTTGGGCGCAAATGCGTCTCCTGTAGTAAAGCGATCTGTACCTGATGTCTATCTAAATACTGCAGCACATTCCTACACTTCCTGGCATCATTAAGACCCCTCACATTCCAGGACATAATCGATATTTTATCCAGCGCACCATCAGCCATCATCCGTGCAAAAATACTATCAATGCAGACACATCCATGAAACAACGTCCCCTCCCAGGCGAAGAACAGCGTAGCAGAAAGCCAGTATGCACTCTCACCTGCACCAAATCTACAACACAACCATCCCATTTACCCCCCCCCCCCCAACTCGACAGACCCCACCCAACCCAAACCAGTGACGCACAGGTACAAAGCACAAGGCCAGGACCAGGAACAATGCAAGCCCAACAGAGACCGTATGGCTAACACCCACAGCAAACCTGACAATAGACACCCAACATCGCCCCCCTCCTCCCTCGTGACAGCACCGGGTTTGAGCACCAGGCATAGGATGATTCTACAGCATATCAGCACAGGTGAGGTCCATTATGGCATCAGTACGTTCAAACCCCCGGTCCAAAGAGGCAGTCACAGTCAAAGCAAAGCAGCAAACAGCAAAACAACAAAAAACAGTCCCAAGTGACCATCGAACTTCAGTACAAGTGCATCCCCCCACCACCCACCTGAGCAACCCCAACCTGCCAGGACCCCATGTCCCCCCCCCACCCACATCAAAACCCACCCAACGAAACATTTGCATAAGAAACTTCAAGTTCAGTGGGGAATACCCTTCTGGGTGTGATCTAGAGGCGCACATGTCCACCCCCCCACACCTCGCCATTGGCCCTCACGTCTCAAGTATGCACGGCCCAGGTAGTGGGGGGGGGGGGTGCCTGGAGTACATTACCATCATAGTCCAATGCTCCTCCAACGTCCTCCGACAGAATCCAAGAAAACCAGTACGCAATTCCCCACAGCACAAATGCGAGGAAAAGACAATAAGTGCGGAAACTGCGGATCAGCTCCAGAAGTTCAAGGCACAACAGTAGCCCAGACGGCGGTAAATATCACTCCTCTTCATTGGCCGAGTGGAATCCTTCCTGCCCCTCTTCTCCGTGTCGTCGGTCCGCAGCACGTTCCTTCCTGAGGCGCTTCACAAAGTCCTCTGCCTGTTGCGGGTCCGTAAAGAAGTGCTGCTTCGCCTGATGTGTCACTCAACTTCGCAGGATACATAAGGGCCTAGTCCACCTGCAGCTCTCTAAGCTTTTTCTTGACATCCAGGAACTTACGCCGCTGTTCCTGCACCACAGGCGTGAAGTCCGGATAAATGGAGAAGTTGACCCCGTCATAGGAGAGTGTACGGGCAGTGCGAGCTGCACGAAGAGCCGTGTCTTGGTCCCGATAGTTCAGGAGACGTGCGATGATTGGACTTGGCGGGGTACCAGTGGCCGGCCGTGGCCCAAGGGACCGGTGCGCCCGTTCCACAATAAATTGGTTAGAGAAGGCCTCCGAGCCAATCGCGCCAATCAGAATCTTTTCCACATATGTCTCCATCTTCCCCACATTTGTCGTCTCCGGCACACCTACCACGCGTATATTGTTGCGCCGACTTCTGGCCTCCAACTCCTCATTCTTTGCAGATATCACCCGTAGCACATTGTCCATTCGCGCCAGTTGCGTTGTGTGGGTAGAAGCAGTATCATCATGGTCAGAAATACGCTGTTCTGTCGCCGTGATGCGTTCCTCATGAACGTCCATCCTTTGCACCACCGCATCCATCCGTGAAGATAGTTTATCAACCTTGTCCACTATAGTAGCAAACCCCTGTCTCATCTCTTGCGCATCTGCTGAAAGTCCAGGGTAACCTGTTGGGGAACAGCGTCAGTGACAGCCGGGAAGGATCTGGAGCTCCCAGCATTTTGCGCAAGGCGCGACCCCCTCTTGGCCGCCATTGAATCAAAGGACAGCTTCGGCTGTTTGTTGTCCGGTTTGCCCATGTCAAGGTGCCTGTGGCCGTTCACGGCAACCACTGGGGTAATAAGGATGCACGAACTGACCAGCAACCACAATGAGGCGCAATCCAAAGGGGACCCCCCCGTCTGTTACCCGGTACACACTGTTCATAGGAGGCTCAGGGAAGTCCGTAGCTCATAGATACCTTCACCCGCCCAATCCGCAGCGTAGTTCGGCGGCAACAGAAGGATGAAGGTCACAGGTAACAGCAGGAGACCCCCTCGCCCGCACACTCCCAACAGCAGAGGAAGCCCACCGGCACTGTGGACCCGCATTCAGACAGCAAGTATGCCAATCCACCACCGCAGTCCGTTCCACAGGTGGCAGAAAGGAAAAGCACAATGCCAGCAGCAATATTTCCTAGGCACCAGTACTCCACACAGTAGGCCCAGCAGACAAAGCAGTGCCCCGCAGCATAGGCATATCATCCCCATGTGAGGCGAGAGGTAGCAAAAACAGCGTGGAATGCACAATCTCCCACAGTCCAACTGCATCCTCCGTCAGCGTCGGCATCTGCAGCAGAGAATGGCGCCATCCGAGGTGAGCTTCCCCGGGCTCACGCAGCCCACAAGACCAGGGGCGTCACGCCACATCGGCCCTGCGCCAGCAGCACATAAGGTTGAAGTCCGCAGAGACCGCTTACAAGGCAGAGCAGGTCTACCGGCAAGCAGAGGGAGCGGTGAAGGATCACGGACAGACAGGGGCACGAGCAGGTAAGACACCCCGCCTCACCCGTCCACACAATGGCCGCCGCCTCACACGTCCGCAGACTCAAAGTGCAGCGACGTGGCTCCACAGCCTGCAATCCCGGCAGTGGGCACAGCGGAGCTCCGAGTGCCCAGCGAGGGCTCCAGACCGCCGACCCTCCACTCCGGTAGCGAGCACTCCAGGACAGCACCTCACCGGGAGATCCCGCCGAGGGGCGTGCGCGAAGGCCCTCCCACCTCGTGGTGCGCCGCGGGCTCAATTAGTGCGGGAAGCCGGCCAGTAGTGCTAGTCTTCTCCAGGGCACCTCACGGGGATATCTTCAAGCAGGCATAACTTCGGCCAGGAGCAACGAAACCAGTTGCAATTTAGACCGGAGGTGTATCGGGCCAGTTTCTTCAAGGATCCACAGTCAGAGGAAGAGCAGGCGATGGAACAGTAGGATAATTAACGGATTATATCTCCAGGCTGCAGGAGCCTCACATAAGTGCGGCCATGCTGCTAGTGCGCCCTCTAGCGCCCCCTCTAGTTTTAGGGTTTAGGGATAGGTATGGGTTTTGGGGTACAGGGGTATTTTTAGGGTCCAGGGCTAGGTTTGGGTTTTGGGGTATAGGGGTATTTTTAGGGTTCAGGGGTAGGTTTGGGTTTTGGGGTAAAGGGGTATTTTAAGGGTTCAGGGCTAGGTTTGGGTTTTGGGGTACAGGGGTATTTTTAGGGTTCAGGGGTAGGTTTGGGTTTTGGGGTACAGGGGTATTTTAGGGTTCAGGGGTAGGTTTGGGTTTAGGGGTGCAGGGTTATTTTTATGGTTCAGGGCTAGGTTTGGGTTTGGGGGTAAAGGTGTATTTGTAGGGTTCAGGGGTAGGTTTGGGTTTTAGGGTACAGTGGTATTTTAAGGGTTCAGGGCTAGGTTTGGGTTTTGGGGTACAGAGGTATTTTAGGGTTCAGGGGTAGGTTTGGGTTTTGGGGTACAGGGAGATTTTTAGGGTTTAGGGAAAGGTTTGGGTTTTGGGGTACAGGGTATATTTATAGGGTTAAGATGGGTTAAGGAGTAAGGATGGGTTATGATTATGGGGTGCAGGGGTATTTAAAGGGAGCAGGGTTGACACCCGGAGCTAGAATGTACAGAACCTGGGAAGAATAAACAATGAAATATTGGGCACAACGCTCGTTTTTTTCCCCGTAATCCCGCACACGCCCACGCCCCCAGAACACGCCCACAGCACACGATATGAGACATGGCATGAAGGGCGGAACGTACCACACGCCCCCAGCATTTGTCACGCCCCCAGCACACGCCCACAGCACAACGCAGACACGCCCACAAGGGACTACTTTGCTGGCACGGTTCTTTTACCTTTTAAATGTATATGGTGGGCGTCTGCATAGCCTATGTCCTTCTGCTGCAACTGCCCTTTCCAACGCTGTATTGGGTATTGTGATTGGTGCTGTGGTTCCTGAGATTACCCGCCTCAAACGTTTGGGCTCTCTCTTTATTATATTAGTATAGAAGTATAGATATAGATTAGTATGTCTAGGAATATCTGACTGGTAATTGTGATCTCTGCAATGGAGGGAGGGGGTGCAAGATTTCCAAAATTCACTTTGTGTATATACCAGATGGTGGTGGGTGCAAGAAATCAATTTTTAGGAAACCTGCATTTTAAATGTAATTTTTTTACATTTCATGAATTGATATCTCTAGCAAAGTCCTACAAGTGAAGTTGTGTGCAACAATCTTTTTTACATTTTCACAAAAAAAATATGTATAGTTGTGGATAATATGATCAGGAAGGAATATGCTACTCACCAGTATGCATCTGTTCTTGGCATGTAGGGCTGCTGATATTCATATCTGTGCATAGATCGCCACCTAGTTTTGGATCTGGATGATTGCACATTGTTGTCCTGGAAGAGTCTTCGAAGTATCACGAGATAGGTGGCTCCTCCCCTGGACTACAGTGCGCATGGGCATCCTCTCCATCCTCAGATTGTTTTTCACCATTGTGGCAGAGATGGAGTATGGTACAGTAAGAGAAGTCCATGCAAGAAAGTAAGAATGAATGCTACAGCTGCGACAGGCACCGGGGAGGAGGGTGGGCGATATGAATGTCAGCAGCCCTACATGCCAAGAACAGATGCATACTGGTAAGTAGCATATTCTGTTCGAGGCATGTGGGCTGCTGAATTCATATCTGTGCATAGAATGTATAGCAGTTTCACCCTTAGCGGTGGCTACCTGTGCCAGCTGCAGCAGTCTGAAACAGAGTTTTTAGAACAGCCTGTCCTACAGCAGCTTGCTGTTTGGAATGTACATCTACACAATAGTGTTTTGTGAAAGTATATATGATCGACCATGTGGCTGCTCTACATATTTCCTCTAGAGGGATGTTTCCTAGGAAAGCCATGGATGCCCCTAGTTTGCGTGTAGAATGCGCTCTTGGGGGAACTGTTAAAGTGCGTTTTGCTTTTAGGTAACATATTTGAATGCACTTAACTATCCATCTGGCTAACCCAGATTTTGAAATGGGATTGCCTTTGTGTTGTGGTGAAAAAGCAACAAACAACTGTTTAAGTCTTCCTAAAATCCTTAGTTCTATCAATGTAGTATAGAGCTCTTTTGACATCTAGTGTGTGTAGAGCCCTTTCAGGTACTTACTGTGGATTTGGAAAGAAAACTGGCAGTTCTATTGTCTAATTGATATGAAAATGGGATACCACTTTTGGCATAAATTTAGGGTTTGTTCTAAGAACCACCCTATTTGCATGTATTTGGATGAATGGCTCTTGAATAGTTAGAGCTTGCAGCTCGCTAACTCTTCTAAGCGAAGTAATCGCTACAAGAAAAGCCACCTTCCATGTTAGAAATTGTAATTCACATGAATGCAACGGTTCAAATGGTGGTCACATTAGTCTGGTTAAAACGATGTTTAGGTTCCAGACAGGTGAAGGTGGGTGTTTTGGGGGGATTATTCGTTTGAGTCCCTCCATGAATGCTTTAATTGCAGGCACTCTAAACAGCGAAAGATTCTGCCTGTTTTGAAGATAAGCTGCAATGGCAGCTGAGTGTATTCTTATAGATGAATAAGCTAGATTGCAACGATGTAGGTGCAAAAGATAGCAAAAGATATTTTGCGTTGAAGCATCTAGTGGGTTTATGTCATTGTTATTACAGTAAATGACAAAACGCTTCCACTTCGCAGCGTAACATGCTCTGGTAGTAGGTTTTCTTGCCTCCTTGATAATGTTCATACAGTCAGGAGGTAAGTTTAGGTACCCAAACTCTAAGATTTCAGGAGCCAGATTGTAAGGTTCAGTTGCTGTGGATCTGGGTGCTGTATGTCTCCATGGCTCTGAGTGAGAAGAGTGGGTGTTAGCCGCAGTCTTTGATGAGGCACCACGGAAAGTTCTAGAAAAATTGTGTACCATGGTTGCCTCGCCCATGTTGGAGCAACCAGGATTAGTGTCAGTGAATGTTGGCGTAGTTTGCGTGCCACTAGCGGTATTAACGGTGCTGGGGGAAAAGCGTAAGTAAATTTGCCTGACCAGTTCATCCATATCACATTGCCCTGCGACTGCGGATGTGGGAACCTGGCGGCAAAGTACTGGCATTTTGCGTTTTCCTTTGTGACAAACAGGTCTATCTCTGGTTGCCCCCACTGTTGGAAGTAAGGTTGTAGCACTGTGGGATGAATCTCCCACTCATGCATCTGTTGGCTGTGTCTGCTGAGCAGATCTGCTATTTGGTTGTGCTTGCCTGGGAGGTGTTCAGCCATGAGAAAAATGTTTCTTTGAATGGCCCACTTCCACATGCTTTGGGCTAGATGTGATAGCTGTGGAGAGTCTGTTCCTCCCTGTTTCTGTATGTAGTACATTGCTGTCATGTTGTCCGTCCGGATCAACACAGTCTTGTTGCATAAATGTACCTCAAATGCTTTCATTGCCAGAAAAATTGCCATCAGCTCTAGCAAGTTGATGTGCATTTTCTTTTGGTGTGTTGTCCATAGGCCCTGCACTGTGTACTGAAGGGCATGGGCTCCCCATCCTATCAGGGATGCGTCCGTCGTTAACACTATTTGTGGTACAGGCTCTTGGAACAGTCGTCCCTTGCAAAGGTTTTGTGGATTCCACCAATGCAGAGAGTTGTATGCACGACTGGTCAACAACACTAGATCTTTCAGTGGTCCTTGAGCCTGGTTCCACTGCCGTGCTAAACACTCTTGTAGCGGACGCATGTGTAGTCTTGCGTGAGGGACTATGAAGATGCACGAAGCCATCATGCCTATGAGTTGCATAAACAGTCGGGCAGAGAGCGAGTGTTGGGGCTTGAACTTTTGGATTAGCAGTTGCATACTGTTGATTCTTGCAGTGTTTGGATATGCTTTTGCTACTAGAGTATCTATTGTCGCTCCCAGGTACTGCTGTACATGGGACGGCTGAAGATGAGATTTTGGGTAGTTCAATGTGAAGCCTAGACTGTGCAGGAGGTGAATGGTGCGGGACTTGTCGCTGGCACATTGCTGTGCCGACTTTGCTTGTATTAGCCAGTCGTCCAGGTACGGATAGACGTGAATATGTTGTCTTCTTAAATGTGCAGCTACTGTCGCTAGGCATTTTGTGAACACCCTTGGGGCTGTTACACCAAATGGAAGGACTTTGAATTGGTAATGTTGATTTTGTATTGTGAACCGGAGATATTTCCTGTGAGCAGGATGTATCGGTATATGGAAGTATGCGTCTTTGAGGTCCAAAGTTGCGAGGAAGTCTCCTTGTCGCAGCAGTGGTAAGACTTGTTGTAGACTGAGCATATGAAAATGCTCTGATAAAATGTATTGATTTAGGGGCCTGAGGTCCAAGATTGGCCTGAGAGACCCGTCCTTTATGGGGATGAGGAAGTATAGCGAGTATACCCCTGTACCTTGCTGTTCTAATGGTACTAGTTCTATGGCCCCTTTTTGCAGCATGCTGATGACTTCTTGCTGCAATAAGTTGAGGTGTTCTACAGACATAGGACTGTGTCTTGGTGGTATATTGGGTGGTGTAGCTCTAGGCAATAGCCATGCTGGATAATTTGCCTTACCCACTTGTCTGTAGTGATGTTTTACCAGATGGGTAGGAACTGCTGTAATCGTCCCCTGACTGGTGTTGTGTGGTCTGGGGGCAGCGCTAAGAAGTCACTGTTTTGTGTTGGTAGAGAATCTGGTGGTATTATTCCCTCGTCCTCTGCCCTTGTTGTTATTGCCGCGGTATCCACCTCTATTGTTCTTATTGTAGGTGGTTTGCGTATTCCCTTTGTAATTTGAGGTCTTCTGTAATGAATTACCTCTTGCAGCTCCTCTGTAATTGGAGCGATGAAAGGAGCCCCTATGTTGTTGGGACTGCAAGGCTCCCATGGACTTAGCCGTCTCAGTGTCTTTTTTCAACTTGTCCAGGATTGTATCTACAGCTGGACCAAATAAATAGTCAGGATTTAATGGCTGGTTTAATAAAGTGGACTGGACTTCATTTTTGAAACCGGAAATGCGAAGCCACGCATGTCTCCTGAGCATAACACTGGTGTTAACTGATCTGGCCGCTGTATCTGCCAAATCTAGGGCACATTTAATGGAGGCGTTAGTTATTAACTTTCCCTCCTGTACTAGGTCTTCTGCCTGTGAGGTTCCGTGAGAATCATAATGACGTTTTGGGCTTGTTCGAATATGGACGAGTTTGGTATCTATGAACCGCAAATGACGAGTTTAGTAGGTGTACGTGTTTTCGCTACTCTAATTTGAAGCGTTCGTCTTATTCGTGGGTTTCTCCATCTGAACCCACGGGTTCCATTTTAGAAACGGCATCCATTTTGTTTCTTGCCCTCACGTAGTCGCCGAACGGACAATGTCCGCTTCATGACCCTGGGACTCCCAAGCTCTTGCGGAAGATGTACATCCCTTTGAGTGTGTCTTTATGACTAGGGGGATGACACGGCAAAGGCAGATGGCCCCGCTCGAGGCTCATCTTGCGTGCCGGTCTATTGTTTCAGCCTTACATGCATTAGGCTCGAATCCTTTGATCCTGCGATCACGCTTCCGATATTGCCCCTACACTCTTTTCAATCTGTTGTCTGTCTTTGTCTTCCTTGCACCTGTTTCTGTCTCTTCTCTTAGCTCGTTTACAGCCAGAATGGAATGTGCCTAATGGTGGGATAACGTGCTTTTACAGTTGGGAACCGGCAATGCTACTGTAATTATGTTCCGGGCTTCTGAAAACATGAATGCAATCCTTTTGAAGTTTACTGTGGGAACTGAGTTCTAACCTTTTGGTTCGCCATCTTGTGCAATGACGAAAATGTGTATAAAAAGGAGCGATCCACTTTTGCAATTCGAAGCAGACTCTCAGAACCTACATTTTGTTGTACTTCTTGCGATCTCTGTATCCCTGCAGTAAATAAACGCTGATCTTTGACGCCGAAGGAAGTGTCCCGTGTCTCTGTGATTTGTACGCCGGAACAGGTAACCCACGAAGGTTTCAGGTGTTGTCCCCTGGCACCGCTGGGCCTTAGAATAGCCCAGTCCTTCACCTGTTCCTTGTAAGGTTCAGGTAAATACTGGAGAAGTGTCTCTAGGGTGTTATAGTGTGCCCTGTTGTACCTAGCGAACAGGGCTTGTATATTAGATATTCGCTATATATTAGCTGCTTGAGCAGCTACCCTCTTTCCTGAGGCCTCTAAGATCTTTGATTCTTTGTCAGGAGGTGGAGCTTCTCCAGTTGTTTGTGAGTTTGCACGTTTACGTGCATTGGATACCACTAAAGACTCCAAAGGCAGTTGTCCCTTTATGTATGTGGGGTCCACTGGTACTGGCCTGTATTTCCTCTCTATTCTGGGGTTAATGACCCGTGCCTCAGTTGTTTCCTTAAATATGTCACCTGCATGTTTAAGTACCCCTTTTAACATGGGTAGTGTTTTGACAGATCTTTCTGATATTGCAAAAGTGTCAAAGAGGAAATCTTCAATGGGGTCTGCATGCATCTCTACATTGTGATGGAGGGCTGCCCTATATCAGTGCGTTAAAAGCAGCTGTATCCTCTGTAGGAGAAGGCTTAGCAGGGTATGCAGGTGTATCTGGAATGGCCTGAGAGTCACCAGGATCTACTGTGTCAGGCCATGGTTGAGGTTGACTGTGTTGGTCAGGGTCACCTGGATAATTGTATTCCTCATTATCTTCATAATCCTCCTCTTCATTTGAGTGTGTGGGTGTATATAGGTACGTGTTAGGCATAGTTGGTTTTATAGGCTCAAATGGAATAGGTGAAGTAGAACAGTCCCTTTTCTTTTTGAGTGGGATGACATAAGTCTGTTTATCAGTTTCTGGTCTGATTTTTTTCTTGTAGAGAGTGACTTTGCCACAATTAGGGTCAAGGTAAAATTTTGACTTTGATTTTGTTTGTTTTTGTTCGATCCCGGACTTGGGGTCGATAGCCTTTGTTTTAAAGGAAGTTGGTAGGCCAAATTTGATTGGTCCGAGAGCCCTCGGCGTTTCAACAGTCTTTTTAGGTTGTGCCTGTTTCTTTGGAGCCGATGTTTCTATCGGTTCGACTTTCTTTGTCATGTCGATAGTGCCCTTCTGACCTTGTGGCGTCCTCGGAACCTGTGATTTTGGACCGATGCCTTGTGGTCTCGGCTCGATGGCCTTCTTTGGGTTGATTTTATTTGGCTCTATTGTCTTTTGTTGCACATCCTTTGGTTTGTCGACTTCTTGTTTCGGTTCGACAACCTTTTTTGTGTTGAGTCCCTTTCTTGTGTTGTCGGCGCCGATCGTATCGGTTCTACGGCCTTTTGTTTTGGAGTGGATATAGGTGTGCTGGCCTTCGGCTCGACGACCCTTTATTCGACTCCGATGGATCGACGTAGTTTGGTCCGAAGACTGTGTAGTCGATCAGTTTCGGTTTTGTTTTTGGTTCCATAACTTTTTGTTTCGATATCAACAATTTCGGATGATGTTGATCCGATGGCGCTTTTCTAATATTCTTAGCCGAGCTGTATCGCGGGGCTATAGAATGTGTTTGGAGATCTTGCCTAAGGCCTCCCGGCGATGCCTCAACCTGAGCCTGTGGAACCATTGAAGTGTATGTTTGGGGCGTAGTACTCTTGTTTGGCCCCGTTTCATCACTGGAGTCGTCTTCGACGGCTCCGATCCCTTGTTCTTCGTCTCCTACCTCGACGATGTCTTCTTCTTCTTCGATATAGTAGTTGGAGTCATGGTCTGAATCTTGATTCGACTGTAGATCTGATTCTTCGGCTTCGACGAGATCTTCTTCATCGAAGATATTCTCTGGCTCCAGCGCTGGTTTCTGCATGATTAGCCTAGCGGCCCATCGAACCCGAAGTGTCTTTTTGGATCGAAATTGGCCACAAGCTAAGCAGTCGGCTTCATTATGTTCCAGAGATAAACACTTGTTACATACAGGGTGTTTTTCTATATGTGTGTATATTGAATTACAAAGAGGGCATCTTTTGAATGGACTTCGTTCCATCGACGACAGGTCCCTTTGGCGTCGAGAAGGCCTGTGGCCCGATTCGACATTCTGAGTTGAATAAACTGTAAATAAAGCTGTCGGCACCGATCAAAAACAATACCGACGAGTCCGAAGGCCTTTTGGCCTTTTAGAAAAGTTTTTTTTTTTGATTCCGAACTTCGAGTAAAGGAAAGTACATCCGAACCCAATGGCGGAAAAAAACAATCTGAGGATGGAGAAGATGCCCATGTGCACTGTAGTCCAGGGGAGGAGCCACCTATCTCGTGATACTTCGAAGACTCTTCCGGGACAACAATGTGCAATCATCCGGACCCAACACTAGGTGGCGATCTATGCACAGATATGAATTGAGCAGCCCACATGCCTCGAACATTGTTATTTATTCCTTTTTTAAGATGGTTGATCTCATTCATGATCTAAATCAATACATTATATAAATATAGACTCAAACACCTCCTTCACATCACGCACTTTTCCATGTGATTGGAAACTTGCAGAAATCAAGAGCCTTCTCAAGAAGCCCACAGACGAACAGATTTAACTGAGCAACTTGCGACCCATCTAACTGCTTCCTTATCCAGCCAAAATGATTGGGAAGACCATTATCAAGCAACTCAAAATCCACCTCAAACTTCACCACCTGCTACACAACACTCAAACTGTACTCGGAAAGAACCACAGCACAGAAAAAGCACTCATCACGAGCACTGATAACATTTAAGTCATCCTGGTCCATGACGAAACAGCGACCCGCGGAAGACTGCACCCCACAGAAGCTTCTTTGAAGGTGAGCAGAGACTCCGGTCTCGCCACTTCTAAATTTGTTGTCCAAACCTATAAATATTAAAGTACCTTTGTTGTATCCAAGCAGACCACACACAGATTCACAGTTTAGTCCTGAAGAAGACCCCATACAGACGATAACAATATTGCTATAATAACCGGGGATCGAAACGTCGACCCTTTATAACAAGTGTAAATGATCACCCAGATTCATTGTAAATAATAGGATAAATTACCTATTGGGTTGATACATATTTTCAAACTCCGCACACTATGTCTAAATGTGTTTTCTTGAAGTATATGTTCATGTGTTGTGTATGTAATATGTTCTGATATGTAAATATAAGGTTCTGTGTTCACTTCACGTCAAAAATTAAAGTGGAATTGTACAGTGTTTATTTGTGTGGGTTTACATTTATATAATGGTTTAGAATTTTCACATGAAAAATCTTTTCCCATGACATATCTATTCACTATAAAAATATATATTTTGGAACAGGAGTACGTGAGTTTTCCCTCTTGTTTTTGGTTTGGACTGTATTAGGATATGCGTATTTTTCATTAACTGCTAGTCCCATCTCAAAAGAGGGATGAAATTGAGTATAAGTCTTCATGCTTTTTCAAGCAACTAGGTGGCAGAACCACTGTTCCGTTAATGTACAAATCCCCAGGTTCTGCACATAACTGGGTTACCCCATTGCTTTATACTAACAGTAATCATTTGAGGCATTTTGTTTCAATGTGTGGCCTCCATGTTTACTATTGCTAGACTCACAAGTGACAAACATAATACAGACTTGCACACCCAGCACAGATGCAGGCCTATTTGCTTCTATCACGAATTCCAAACTCAAATACAAAATATTCATGCATGTGCCCTCGGCACATTTTTTATTTCTTAGGTTCATTTGCATTACTTATACTTCTTGGCGCTAAAAACCGAAACCCGAATATAAAATTGCAGCCATCAGACTCAATCTGCTAGTCCTGCAAAAGTTTTACATTTCTAGTCGTAGACGAGATCTGAATTCAGAGGCAGGAGGTTCCAGATTTGAGATGTCTGAATGCTTGGTTACCTGTTCGTACCTGTGGAAGTGGTTCATCTGTAGAGCATCAGCGTAGCAGCAGGATCGGAGGCGCAGAGCCAGAATGCAGTTATGAAATATATTGGGGTGGGATGTACAGTTAGCCAAATCTGCACTGAAATTGACACAGACTGTGGGTGGGTAATCCAAAATGTATAGAACATCTGCCTCTAAGCCAGCTGCCCACACTGTAGAAATATATACGGTACAAGCCAGAGCAGCCGCAATATACGGGGCTGAACTTTTGGGGGCACTACCGTTGAACATTCATTCATGAGAGATTTGTTTGCCTTACCTGTTAGTACTCCCCTGGTCCCATTAAGGCTTGACTTTGGGCTTCTCCCCGTGGAAAAGGAGGTGGCCCTGAGGCCTCTAACCTACTGGAGAAGACTCTGGTCGGTTCCAGAGCTTGCCCCGTACCGTGCAGAGTTTCAGGAGGTATGGGCTGCATCCAGGTCAAAGAAAATTCCATGGTTATCCCATATTAAGGATCTGTGTGTACGGATCGGTGCTCTTGAGTTATGGGAATCTCCGGAGTTAGCCTGTTCGGCCTATCCCAGAGCTGATCTGGTGAAAAGTTATAGGTCCCACAATTTGTTGACTCTTCATGCCAGCACGATTGCTGGGAGATTGACAACTCAATTCCTCGATATAAAAGTAGAGTACAAGAAGGAGGAATTTCTTGACATGACCTACCCAGCCCAAGCGAGAAAGCTGTATTTGCAATTAAGAATGGGCAGTTTGCCACTAAGGTCACTGACCAGTAAATGGGATGCAAACAAAAGTACTGTGTGCCTGGCGTGTGAATACCCGCTGGAAAATGAAAGTCATGTATTTTTCTTTTGTCCTGCATACGGGTTGTCTCGTAACCGTTGGGTTAAGCCTATCTGCAGGAATTTGGGATTTCGCAATTGCGAAAATGCGCTTAGAGTACTAAAGCATGACACCCATCCACCTATTGTATTTGCCGTTTCCCGTTTCCTACATGGTATGTGGATCAAACGTAGAACCTTTATAATGATCTGAACTTAGATTAAAGGTTTCCACAGATGTTATGAATCGCTTTGATAACTATCTAAATGGTTTAATTCTATTTTTAGTCATGAGTGTTTTGTTGTAAATATGTGTATATATATATATGAATTGTGTTCTTAGCTTAAATTCAAAAATGGATTTTAATGTTTTATTGTCTGTTTTAACATGTCCTTTTATGGCCCACTGTGGTCGAAATAAAGTTATCAATGATGAAATATCGAAGACAAGTACTTGGGTTCAAGTTCCAAATATACCTGATGAACTAAGTCAAGGGCCGTGAATGCATTATATTGTAACACAGGCCTTGAATGCAGCTCAGCATGCACTGGAGATAAACAACAATCTAGTGGCTATATATATATATATATATATATATATATATATATATATAAAAATCTCAGTATTCTGTTTGTTCTCTTAGCCTATTGTGTGTACTGCTGCAAAGAGAAGAGACTGAAAAACACAGGCTTACCCAGTTTTACGCTTTCACACCAGCCTTGCTTGTTTCTGATTGGGTCATCTTTTTCAATGTCATACTTAATCAATTCAAAGGGGAAGAACAGCTGAAATAAAGAAAAATAGGGTTTGATATTATAAAGCACATATGTGTACAGAAAACGGGCATATACTACTATAAGGAAATTCAAATGTGCGCATCACATGAACAACACCCAAACTGCCATGTAAGGCAAACGAGAAAGTGTGTGGTTGTCAGCCCAAATGACTTTACCCATTGTTAGTGTGAAGAGACGATATTAGTGAACCCTCTTTATCAAGTAGTAAGTCTGTGTAACACATTTGCATGCCTTTGCACTTACTGCACCCTTTTCCGTGCTACTTTAATAGTTTTATTTTTTTATTTTTTAACTTTCCCTTGCAGTTTTATTCTCCATCGCCTTTTACCTTCATGTATGAATTTTACAATCATAGCCCCACCCCTCTTCATTATCCTTTGATTACAACAGCTACATACATGATTTTTCTTTTTGATCTCTAGCTTAGTTTTCCTGTGACCATGTGTCCTACAAGAGGTGCGTGCATCCTACATGCCCGGCTCTTAATTAATTTGGCAGAAAATGGGTCAAAATGTAGACGATTTAGAGCTTTGCTATGGCTACAGTGGACTTTCAATAATAGCTAAATGTGGAATTTGTCCCTTGCCTGGATATTGGTAGAACTAGCCAACTATCTTTACCTTTTCTCGAGAGGCTTTTTACATCTAATTTGCAACTATTATCACATTGAGCGGGCCTATTTTTGCATTTAATGTCCCGTGCTGCAAACCAATACATCATGTTTTTATTGTAATATAACTGAAAATCTTATTCCTTTAATGGTTAATTCCTTTTTGCACTAACATTCATTAATCCCTGATATCTGATATATTTTGAGTGACATCTGAATCGCTTTTTTTTAACATTGTCAACGGAAAATGAGGCAAAAGCCTTGGAAATCAGTCAACTTGATTACGAACATATCGCCACAAAAAATATTATTTTAAAAGTGAGACCAGAGCAAAGCAATGATACATACTCCTACAAAAGGTGTAGAATTCGCCACACAATTGTCGAAAGAAAAAGGAGACACTTTCTTTGACTATTTTTAGACATGACTGGATGGCAATACTGAGCAAGATATTAAAATCTCACATATAAAGCCGCTGTGAGCAAGCTATGGTCCTTATCATAGCGGTGGCGGGACATTACAAATTCCGGCAATAATATTTACCACATCAACACACAATCTCCGACAAGTGAAAGCGCAGAACATCCAGGGTTGGGTTATACGGAAACAAAGGAAGTAATGCATGAATTAGGGAGTCGTGACAGGGAATATATGATGTTACTTAGCATACCGATACTCTCCAGGTATTTACTTCGAAGTTTTTACTTCACAAATACCAATACTACTCATAATTTTAGTATGCATGCTTTCACCTCGCAAATATATACAAATACATTAAAAATGCTTTTACTTCACAGTTACTTATTACGCATACCATGACAACGCATTATTGGTACTTTAAAACAAAAATTATCGTAATAGTATCCTATCCCCTGGCACACACCCTGAACCCCAAAAATATACCCCCGAACCCTATCTTACCCTGACCCCTAAAAATATCCCAGCACCCCAAAACCTTAAACACACCCTGAACCCTAAATATACCCCCTACACCCCAAAACTGTAACCCACCCTGACTCCTAAAAATACCCCTGTACCCCAAAACTTAAATGCTCTCTGAACCCCAAAAATACCCCCTACACCTCAAAACCCTATCCTACCCTGATCCCTAAAAATATCCCAGCACTCCAAACCTAAACGCACCTTGAACCCCAAAAATATTCCAGCACCCCAAAACCTTACATGCACCCTGAACCCTACAAATATCCCCTACACCCCAAAACGCGAGTATCATACCCAAATTACTTAACTTGAAAATTAGATAATCATGCTGAAATGTGTGTCTACCATGTCCTTTGATGCCAGTTGTTGCACTGGTTGTTGAAATAATAAATAAAGATTTTTTATAAAAAGGATTATTAGATGCTCTTCTATTTTGAGGGGTCTCCAACAATTCCATACCTTCACTAGCTTACGCTTAACTGCCCTCTTCCACATCTGTTTCTCCTTCTAGGCAGGAATTATATTGTCCTAAATGGGTCCTAAATTCCCATTCATAATACAGTAACATACAACAAATAAAAAGATTACGTGATGCTGTACAACCTTGTGTTGATACGGTGCATCAGTGGTCCTTGTTCTCTAGAAACTCACATGTGGGATTTGTAAAATTTGCAAAATGGCATGTGTGGCTTTCTCTTTGGTGCTGATTCGCCAGGACACTGTCGCCCTCTTTGGTGTCAGAGATATTTACCCACAAAGGTACCAATAATGGGTAGGCCAAGATTAGGTACAGGGATAAAGGGACAGGGTGGAGGAGGGCTGGAGGATGGGAGGCGATTTGTGGGGGAGCTGAATCTCTGATTTCGGCAGGATGCCATTACCTAAATAGGGCCATTACAAGTTTCAGTTCCCAGAACAAAAAATAACTAAACTTTGAGCACCTGCAAATACTGGGTGAAGATGCTTGTTTTCCCCAATATGGTATTACTCCCTGCTAATTCTTACAGCCTGCTTTAAGCAGGTGGTGCATATCAGCGAGGGATCTGAGCAGCATGTGGAGATAACTATTGAGCTGTGGCTTCACTTGGGAGTGTGTTGGTGCTCTAAGGGACAGTCAGGGACCAGACTGCCCCAGTACCCACGGCTCATGTGTCAACACCCATGGTGTTACAAAGCGCGATGTGCATGTTGCAAACTTAGTTTTAGTGTTTCTGGACCTGGTCATTTTCAGTCCAGAAACACTGGTCCACTTGTAGTTGTTCAGAGCAGTATCCCCTTCTTGTATAATCTTCCATTTAATCTTTGTTTCTCCAAACTTGAGTCCTAAAATCTGCATTCTCATTCTCATCCATTTGGCATTAATATAGCCACATGCCATTACAGCAGGACATTAGGGCTTGACAAAAAGCTTCTTCTAATTTGGACTGCCGTCTACCCTGTGGGCAGCTTTTATGGGAGTTTTCATGAAGCATTCTTCAATTCCATTGCCACATGGGCGTCATCTTCAGACAGTGAACATCCATCCATTGAGTAAATATTTTGAAATCATGTCTGCTGGATGCCAATCTACTGTCTTCAGAGTATCCTGAATACCCCAGATTGAGAAAATGTAATCTATTATTGATCATTTGAATGCTGGGCGATGTCAGGGTTTAAACAAGTGGGAAGCTCTAATGTACTTCATGACTACAAGTAAAGTATTTCCTCGTTCTGATAAATACAATGAAGTCTAAACAAACTAGCAACTAGTTACCACCTGAGAGCTGCAACATTCATATTGGAATTGGCAGGTTGTCTCGTATTGTGCCTTAGCACAAGTGACACTCCTTAAGTGTACTCTCTATCAACTCACAAACAGCATTCTGGTACCTGGAGGACTTTTTTCTAGCAACAGGTCCTAGACCCCGTGGTGCAAAGTCAACTACTCCATCAGGTTCAACAATCGTGTGGCTTATACTGGGAGTATACAGGGAAATAAATGAGGCAACCTCCGCCAGTTATGTGTACCAATTCTCAAGCCCCAGTCATGTGATACTGATGCTAGAAATTCAATGGTGAAGATCCTACTTAACATTTAATATAGGCAAAATCTTACTCCCATCAAGATTTACACACCAAGATGTGCATCTTTAGTTATAGATGATCCAATTCATCTAGTGAAAAAGTAAAAAGGAAGACACCTCATGGAAGCATCTAGTGGGTAAAGGGATACATTCAGTACCACTGGCTTGTCATCATCAGTGTGCTTCTGTGTGTGGTAGTGGGAATGGGTCCCACGCCTTGTCTTTAATCCTTAGTCTGTTGACATTGAATTTAAGATTGTGGTATGTGGTCATAGAGTCAGCAGGTTACTTTGTTGTCCGCCGTGTCTGGTATTTGTGAAATGAGTCCCCCTATCTCATGGGTTCGCGCAGCTACAAGACTGTGAAATGATTTAGAAAAGTACCATAGGTGGTTGACAATCTCTTTATGTTGTGTGTCAAGTAGTACAAGGTTAAAAATGCTATGGCATGTCTTTAACTTAGTGGTTATAGCTGGCCAACAGGTTTCACTGCCGATAAGGTAGCAGCAACTTCTCAGGGTCCAAGGACCAATGATGAGATTTTGGGTCTCCCCTCGAGTCTTAAGTTTGAGGTATGGAGATGAGATATCAGGGAATCATTTATTTTGTCCTCAGCCAAAACAGTCCCTAAAGTACTAAGAAAGTAATAAGAAAGTAAACAACAAAAGAAACCAAGGACTACTTTGTCAAATTTTTTTTTTTTTTGCCATTCTTTTTTTGTCACACGTTTAGAAAATGCCCCAGCAGCTTTCACAATAATGGAGTTTTGTATAAATCATGACAAAACAAAGCAAGCATTGACGAAGCCAAAAGGCGGACAGTCATCGCCCGACCTACTGCCTATGCAAATATTTGTTCTTAGTGCGCGTCATTTCAAACACGCTCCCAAGAGTGGGACCTCACAGACATCGATATAAAAATTATAATGGGATCACTCGCCTGAAAAAAACATCTACCCCAACAAAAACTAAAAATGAATGAAAAGCAGTGCTATATACATTTTCACAAGTGTACCCCAAGTTCTTCCCCCATGTTCAGTCCCAAGGGAGTTTTTGTGGCTAAATCTATGATATAACGAGACTCTAGTCTCCGGAGGAGTTTTTCCCTGTCACCACCTCGCAGGTCTCGAGCCACATGATCTAAGCAAAAATACCTTAAGAGTTTTCGATCACATTTGTGGTACAACTGGAAATGGCGTGCTATGGGATAATTGCTTTCATCGTTTTGGATGGCCCTCTGATGTTCCAATATGCGTATTTTGGCGGTATGAATCGTGCTGCCCAAATACCTAAGGCCACATGGGCAACTTAGGCAGTAGACCACGAAAGGAGTATGGCAGTTCATGAATTTGTTGATTTTGATAGGGTCATTTCTACCAGGAATCAGGTAAGATGCTAAAGCATTAAACAAACTAAAATATGACATGTTAAACAAAGTATGTCCAAAATCATTTTAAATTCTAAAGACCTTGGTAGCATTGCCAAACATGCCTGCTTGTCTTTATGTGTGTGCTATTATTATAGGCAGGCACGTGTCATGTCGCAACTGACTAAACATCGACCACTCTTAGCTCTTCACTGGTAAAGTTCAGATAAGGCCAAGTGTTTGCTTCTGCTTTCTGAGCTCTGATGTTGGTCAAAGCCTTGTTTGTTTCATTTCTGTCAGAGACAGAGCATGTGGTCCTGTTCTGCAGGCTGGCTGTAGCACTTTTGCTGAAAACAACAGAGTTTTATGTGAACAAATGATGGAAAGAGGCGGAGGGGTGATGAGTAGCTGTGTAAACAGAACTGAATGTAGGGGAAACAGCTCTCTGTAGGGTTACCAAGGGCACCTTTACAAAGTGTTAGGGGGACGCATGAGGAGTGTGTGCCCACTTTCTGGGCACTTTGGTATTACAAAAGTGGTCGGGTTGCTGAGAAGCACAGCCAAATATAGAGTACAGATCATGCCGGCGCTACATGTGCACGATCCCCCCACCCCCGGGACATTCCCCTGCAGGGAAGTGTAGTCCCTCACTGCACCCGCCTCCAGGGGGATCTCCTCTCCTCATTGAAAGGCAGGCTCTGTTGCCACTTGTATAGTGAAAGATGGACTGGCTGCTTCAACTCGCGGTGTTTTGACACGACAAGGGAAACCCAAAAGGAATCACACTAGGGTCCTTGGGCAGTAGACTATTGTACAGAACAGGGGACCCTAGTAATTAAGGATCACATAAATGATAGACATATACTGAATAGTATATATGACCTCTGTCCAGCCGGACAGGTTTTTTTATTGTGCAATTTTTAGTATTGTTCCATATATATAACAATTATGTGAAAGGCGCCGTTCGGATATGGCAAGTTCATTGTCTATGACAGCCGCCACCCTTGTCAGGAATTTGTCCATAGAGCCAAACATAGCACCCCCGGGGGCACTCTCCCCGCAACCCCTCAAGGCCTTACCGGAGCGTGTAGACATGCTGAGATGCGGTACCACAGGGTGAAACCGGTACGGTAGATGAAAATGGGGTGGCCCTGCACTGCCTCCTCCTGCCCCGGACGGCCACAGACGGCCCGCCCTCTGCCCGGGCTCCGCCCGGCGCTGCCCGCGCGCGTCCCGCGACGCGGATGGAGAGCCTGGCCTTTGTAGCGCCTCCGGGCGCGAAGACAGCGGGAAACCGGAAGTGCGCGCTGAGCCCGCTGGGAGCTGTAGTCTCCAGCCGCACTGATGGAGTGATGGCGGCGAGACTTACAGCGTTCCCCACCCAGGAACTGGCGCTGTGTGCAGGCGTGTGCTGGCGTGCAGGTAAGGGTCTCCTGGCTCCTGGCTTGTCCCCCGCTCCACCGAGGGAGAGCCTGGCCTTTGTAGCGCCTCCGGGCGCGAAGACAGCGGGAAACCGGAAGTGCGCGCTGAGCCCGCTGGGAGCTGTAGTCTCCAGCCGCACTGATGGAGTGATGGCGGCGAGACTTACAGCGTTCCCCACCCAGGAACTGGCGCTGTGTGCAGGCGTGTGCTGGCGTGCAGGTAAGGGTCTCCTGGCTCCTGGCTTGTCCCCCGCTCCACCGAGGGAGAGCCTGGCCTTTGTAGCGCCTCCGGGCGCGAAGACAGCGGGAAACCGGAAGTGCGCGCTGAGCCCGCTGGGAGCTGTAGTCTCCAGCCGCACTGATGGAGTGATGGCGGCGAGACTTACAGCGTTCCCCACCCAGGAACTGGCGCTGTGTGCAGGCGTGTGCTGGCGTGCAGGTAAGGGTCTCCTGGCTCCTGGCTTGTCCCCCGCTCCACCGAGGGAGAGCCTGGCCTTTGTAGCGCCTCCGGGCGCGAAGACAGCGGGAAACCGGAAGTGCGCGCTGAGCCCGCTGGGAGCTGTAGTCTCCAGCCGCACTGATGGAGTGATGGCGGCGAGACTTACAGCGTTCCCCACCCAGGAACTGGCGCTGTGTGCAGGCGTGTGCTGGCGTGCAGGTAAGGGTCTCCTGGCTCCTGGCTTGTCCCCCGCTCCACCGAGGGAGAGCCTGGCCTTTGTAGCGCCTCCGGGCGCGAAGACAGCGGGAAACCGGAAGTGCGCGCTGAGCCCGCTGGGAGCTGTAGTCTCCAGCCGCACTGATGGAGTGATGGCGGCGAGACTTACAGCGTTCCCCACCCAGGAACTGGCGCTGTGTGCAGGCGTGTGCTGGCGTGCAGGTAAGGGTCTCCTGGCTCCTGGCTTGTCCCCCGCTCCACCGAGGGAGAGCCTGGCCTTTGTAGCGCCTCCGGGCGCGAAGACAGCGGGAAACCGGAAGTGCGCGCTGAGCCCGCTGGGAGCTGTAGTCTCCAGCCGCACTGATGGAGTGATGGCGGCGAGACTTACAGCGTTCCCCACCCAGGAACTGGCGCTGTGTGCAGGCGTGTGCTGGCGTGCAGGTAAGGGTCTCCTGGCTCCTGGCTTGTCCCCCGCTCCACCGAGGGAGAGCCTGGCCTTTGTAGCGCCTCCGGGCGCGAAGACAGCGGGAAACCGGAAGTGCGCGCTGAGCCCGCTGGGAGCTGTAGTCTCCAGCCGCACTGATGGAGTGATGGCGGCGAGACTTACAGCGTTCCCCACCCAGGAACTGGCGCTGTGTGCAGGCGTGTGCTGGCGTGCAGGTAAGGGTCTCCTGGCTCCTGGCTCCTGGCTTGTCCCCCCTAGTAATTAAGGATCACATAAATGATAGACATATACTGAATAGTATATATGACCTCTGTCCAGCCGGACAGGTTTTTTTATTGTGCAATTTTTAGTATTGTTCCATATATATAACAATTATACAAAAGTGGGCACAGCCTGTGACCCACAGAGGACAAGACAGAACAAATGACAAAACAATCATGTAAAAACGCACAAAAGCGGTCTGTACTCATTCCTTGGTTATACAGACTAGATTACAATCATAGCAACCCATTGTTGTTCAGTATTTATGAGGTCAAACCAACATATGGTGCAGTGAGGTCGACGACGTTTCGATGCAGTTACGAAATACTTGCATCATCATCAGGACAGAAAATAGTATGTCATGTTTGTCTAGAGATTATATTTCAATCACAGAGCCTCTATAGCGAATCACATAATACATATGGAAAAGGGAAAAAAATGGAAAAAATTAGAAAGAAACAAGGACCAAGAATTAGTGATTAGAAGCGACTAGGCATGAGTACATTTTATCTTACATTTTACATCACTGACCAGCAAATTGCGTGGTACTGTGGTGACTATACTGAATAGACATAGTGCATTAGGGCACATGCTAGTGATCGTAAAAACGGCATTGTTACATTCCATTTTTTTCCCTTTTCCATATGTATTATGTAATTCGCTATAGAGGCTCTGTGATTGAAATATAATCTCTAGACAAACATGACATACTATTTTCTGTCCTGATGATGATGCAAGTATTTCGTAACTGCATCGAAACGTCGTCGACCTCACTGCACCATATGTTGGTTTGACCTCATAAATACTGAACAACAATGGGTTGCTATGATTGTAATCTAGTCTGTATAACCAAGGAATGAGTACAGACCACTTTTGTGCGTTTTTACATGATTGTTTTGTCACTTGTTCTGTCTTGTCCTCTGTGGGTCACAGGCTGTGCCCACTTTTGTATAATTGTTATATATATGGAACAATACTAAAAATTGCACAATAAAAAAACCTGTCCGGCTGGACAGAGGTCATATATACTATTCAGTATATGTCTATCATTTATGTGATCCTTAATTACTAGGGTCCCCTGTTCAGCTTCAACTCGCGGGTCCGCCTTTCACTAATGAGCCGCCCCGTGAGTTTTCACATTATCTGTAATAGGTCACAGTGAATACGTCAGGGCACAGCACACCCATTTAAAGGTGTGCCAATGAGCAGACTGGGGCTCTCCGTTTGCCCTACACATATAATAGCCCCAAACGACTCCATGTCACAAAGGGCGCAATGCTCCAGTCCTGGCATTTTCCTTTATAAATCAGTGTTTTCAAGTGTTATTTAAGTGGGTTGACTAAAGAGAACGACGACTGCAACTACCAGAATACATTAGGTTATTAAACTAAATGTACAAATGCATCACTATGTTCTTGTGATGCGGAGTGATCAGGTAACCTTATTTGTAGGTGCTGGATCCAGAGAGCCTGGTTTGTGCATTGGCAGTGCTGTCCAGTAAAATGAGTCACCGGTGGGATTGAAAAAAAAACCCTCTCCAAGGTGTGAACAATTCAAGCTGCGTAATTCTGAGCGGAAGGGGGAGTAGAGGACCCGAGAGGCTAAACTTTGCGATAATAAGGGTCTCCATGTTAGAATAACACTACGGTAAAGTGCAGAGTGGTTCCAAGACCGACAGATTTCTAGAATAACCACTATTTAGCATTGTTGTATGTAAATGTATTTATGTCATTCTCCTAAAAATTTGCATTAATCTGGTCCTCCTGGACTTAGGCTGGACACCCCTCCATTTGAGTTACTGTATGATTTGAGGGCACAGCTTTCCAATCCTGAATTTAATTTCATTTCACACATCGATTTTTCAGGTATGACAGCCCATGGGGACAAAAAGCAAGAAGACAAAGTCACAGAAAACGAGTTGCCTTTAGAAGGGACTCTCAGGTTACCATGAAAAGGTGGTCATAGTCTCAAACAAGCATTTGCAATGCAATAGGTCTCGCATTAGGAAAGTTTGAGCTATTGGTATTGTAAATGACAATTTTTTTATTTATGTGTTGGTTTTGAAAATAGGGAAATTAAAAGCTTTGTCATTTACAATGCCAATAGTTCTAACTTTCGCAAATGTGACACCTATAGCATTTCTAATGCAATATGTGTTGTATTTACCTGAGTTAGATGTATTGATATTATAAATAACAATGGCTTTTTAAAAAAAAAAAATTAATACTTATGGGTGTAATACTTTTAATGGGAGTGTACCTGCGCTTCTAAGCTTGGGTGCAACACTTTTAATGGGAGAGAGCCAGCGCTCCTCAGCATGGGTGTAATACTTTTAATGGGAATGTACCTGTCCTTCTTAGCAGGGGTGCAATACTTTTAATGGGAGAGTACCAGTGCTTCTCAGCAGGGGCATGTTAACCCAGTCGCTGATTTTTTCAGTTTCCCCTATGGCTTTAAGGAGAAAATATTCAACCCGGAAAGTAGTACAACGCAAAATATTTATCCCAAAAAACCCACTGTATGTGATAGCATACAACATAAAATTCAAGCATCACATGTGGGCTATCAGTCTCATGAAATGGAACCAAATGCACTTAGGAAGCGTGTTTAACGCACAATCCAATGAGCAAACCAGAACATTGTGATATCTTCACACCAACTCGGAAAAAGATGACGCATTCACGGCGGCATGACATCAGGGTGTCAACACGTAAGAACACAGAATTAAATACGTTAATAATACCCTAAAATATTAATATGGTCAACACAGCAGAGAGATATAGGCGCCCCACCGACTTAATGGGTCAGGCAACCCTTCATCGGGGAACGTGTAGCAACTCGGCACCGCCCTCCAATCGGTGCAATTTCACTGTTGTTACGGGATTACAGTGTGCTTGGCATGACAATGAATAGGCAGAGCCATCTCACATTGTTATGCAACTGGCTGTCTGGAACGGTGGCTTGCAGGCGTCCTTCCTTCAGCAAGTGCCAAGTGCATGTTTAATCAATGCTACATCACGCTCGCGCGTGCAGCCAGCGCCGCCGTCCCCGTGCCCCTCGGATGAGACTGGGTGATATGCTATGCCAAGCCCAGAATTCCGGGGACGGTGAATGCAGGTGTGGGGCGCTCCCAGGACTGGCGTCACGGCTCAGCCTCGTGCACGCATTCCTCAGAGTCTGGGGCTCTATCGCGGAGCGCGTGAAGTACAGTTACGAGGCGTCGCGAGTCGCATCTATGGGTGGCTGACGAGAAACCGAGCACGGAGGCACGTCGGGAGGGACTGTCGAGACGCAGCCACTTGAAGGCAGCAAACATTTCAAAGTGCAACCTTTGGTCTCCATTGTTTCCGAGACCCGCCAACAAGGGACGTGCACTGCTGTTTCATTCAAAACATTCACCGTGAGCGAGACGGGAACCAAATATCTGTGAGGACGGGCCACTTTTAATGACGGAGATCGATACCAGAGAGCATCATCCTTCACTCGTGCTGCCTAAATGGATTTTTGATGTATTGGGCTTTTTTTGTGAAGTATTTGGTAACCCAGGACAACCTGGTGCTTCAAAGACAAAGGACAAGGGTCTTCTGTGTACGTTTGCTTTTCTCCCGCGCTCGGTGGAAATAGCAGCACTCCATGAAGAACAAGCGCCTTACGGTCCTTCACGCCGTGCGTCCCATTCATTGCGCCACGCCTCGACATTCCCATTGCTATGACTGACAGAGGGCTTTCCATGTGGACAGGAGCTACCAGCAGAGTAACGGAGAAGAAAGTAGCGCCTGCACTCTCTCAAGGCACACCCGCCCCTGGGTCTAATAAGCTGCGAGCGTGCGCATCCTGAAAATGGAAGTTCGGGAGCGTCACGCCTGCCGTGGGGCGGGACTTCCGTTTTCCGCGAAGCCCGCGCCCACGGAGTTGATGCCCCGCAGTGGCTGCAGAAGTCAGGACGGAGTGGCGGCGATGCAGTGAGTAAGCCTTAGTTGTAAGGGGGGGGGGGGAGGGGAGGGTAGAGGGCGGCGGCGTGTGTATGCGTGCATGTCTGTGTGTGTGTGTGCAGGGGGGTGGGAGGCGGCAGCGTGTGTATGTGTGCGCGCGCCTGTGCGTGTGTGTGTGTGCGTGCAGAGGGGTGGGGGCTGGCTGTGTCTGTGTGTGTGCGCCGTTGCGAGGGAAGCGAGTTAGTCTGCGCAAGCGCGGCTCAGACGACGCGCTCCCGAGGTCAAAACTGACTAAGAAAAGCGCCGTCTGACTCGTGTCCTCATTCCTAAATACGGGTCACAATAGGTCTGAAGCAGACACCCTCAATGCTCACGCATTGAGGGTTAGGTCTGCTCGACCTAAAAAACCCACAAAAGGTTGGTACAGCATATATCATGAACTCGTGTATTTCTAGGTGCTCGTATATGTCATAGTGAAGAAAAAGAAGGCAAAGTGAAATTAGGCAATTGCCTACGATCAAACAATTGTGACAAGTGAGGATGCGGTTATTGACCCTAGTTTCCTAGTTTCACAATGTGCAATTCTATTTTAATTCAATCATCAAGTTACTTCCTTTTCACACTTGCCTCTCCCAAGGTAGTGATAGCAAGCAGAAAACCTTTCCCCAAGGTGCAGTAAAGAGAACAATTCAGATACAAATAATGCAGTGTTGTCAAATCTATGACGCTTGTAGAGACCAGGGGCTTAATTTAAACGGCAGGATGGAAAGAAGCCCTTAAAATAACTCCATGAATTACTGAACACACCATGTATGTGATTCACTTCCCCCTATGCCCATCTTAAACCCCCACTCCCACTGTGCTGCCATTAATGAGGCCTTCTTGCATGTCACAAACCATAATCTGTGACCACTGGGAAAATGTTTGCGAGTACCCATGGTCCAGGAGAATGCCCACTACTGTGGCATGACCACAGCAAAGTGAGCAGGTACTGGGCTAAACTTGCACAGTGTTAGGCAGCTAGAAAACGGTCTTACTTGAATAATTCCATTTCCATGAGAAGAGATCAACAGAACTTCGCTTGCATAAAATCTATGCTTATGCTGGGTTAGAAGTCTCACAGACAAAATAAGATCCTAGAACAAGGAGAGCATGCCACAGAGCACAAAAAAGCTTACCTAGGAATCGCAAGCCATAGCTAAGCCCCACCGACTTGTGTATTATTAGGTTTTGCTTTGTTATCATATTCCTTTCTATTTACTAAGATAAGCACTAGTGTGGACAATGCATTACTACATCCTTTGGGACTGCGGAACGCTGGACTCTTGTCCCCGAAACAAACTCCCCAAGAAACTATTGAAGGGTCGCCATTGCTAACCTAAGAGTCATGTGCAGAAGTGGTGTACTTTGCCCAGTTTGCAGAGTATAGCCATTGGATAAAATCTGTAATGAAGTCAAGATTAGTATTAAGGACCCAAAGTTTACTGGAAATATAGCCCTGCAGCATAAGGAGACCAAGGCAGGAATTGATTGCTATGGGGTGGATACGCTGCCCATTGTGTGTTTAATTCTGCGCCTGGAGAATCTTTAATCACCAGCCCTGGGTGCTGGCAGTCGTGTGGTGTGCTGACTATTCACTCACAGTCCTTTGTGTCAGCAAAGGTTGAGCATTCGCAAGAGCAACAGCTGGGGACCACAAGTCTCTGAACCCTTTGCTGAGATTGCATCTGCCTTCAATCTAAACTATATAAGCTTGAGGGAGTCCCGCTGTGTGGGATGCGCCCAGGTGAAACCAGCAACAAAACAAAAATATTATAGGGCGCCGCCGCGCTGCCCGCGGCGACCCGGAAGCTCTTGGCCGGCCGGCCAATCCGCTCGCGGTCGACCGGAAGTCCCGCCTCTCGAGGTCCGCGAGCTGCCGGCGCATGGAGCGCCCTGCCGTCCGGTGTAGCCCGGGTCCCCAGGAGGGGGCCGGGGAGAAGGAGGAGTGTGGCGCCTGTTGTGGGCTCCTCTGACCTGAGGGAGCCCCGATTTAGATGAGGAGACGCGCCGCGCCGTGAGGAGCCCCGCCGGAAGAGCGCAGTCGGTGAGTGGGGCCCAGGGCTGATGTGAAGTGCGTGCGTGCCTGTGTGTATGCCTGGGGGGGGGGGTTGGGGAGGGGGGGGGCGAGTGTGTGCGCGCGTGTGTGCGTGTGTGCGCGAGGGAATGTGTGTGCGCATGCGTGACTGTGTGATTGAGAGAGAATGCGAGTTAGGGGATAGTGTGCCTGTATGTGTGCCTGTATGTGTGCTGTATGCCTGCGTGTGCATGCGAGCGCCTGTGTGTGTGTGTGTGTGTGCGTGCGTGCATGCAGAGGGGTGGGGGCTGCCTGTGTGTGAGCAAGGGCTTTGCACCGCGCATGCGCAGCTATCAGACGCTCACTCCCGAGGTGAAATCTGACCTCGTCAAAGCGCGCGTCTGGTAGCTGTCCACATTCCTAAATACGGGCCACAATAGGTCTGAAGCAGACACCTTCAATGCTCACGCATTGAAGGTAGGTCTGCTCGACCTAAAAAGCTGCACTTTAGAGGGAGGCTGAAAATGCATTCTATATCAAGTTTAGGTGGAAAGCAGTTCCTGTACCGAGCACCCTCAACACCAGCGACAATTTGCTCACTTCAAAAGTCTGCTTTTCTATCAGTCTTTCAGCGTAGGATTAGCACAGTGCCATCCACGCCGAGATAGAAAGGGAAAAAGTATTTTGCGGTTTCTACAGGAATGTTTTCAAGCCTAGAACTAGCACAGTACCATCCATGCTGAGCTGTAAAATGGCAAAAGCCTTTTACTACTCAATGCACAGTATTGCAGCTCTGAATTGGTAAAATACAAACCAAGCCAAACTGCACCCAGAGTTCTCTGCTTCTTTTTTGCATAATTTATGCATCACTCTATGCCTGAAACGGTATTGTTTATACATATAAATAGATCTATATTTAACAATCTTAGCTTGAGTTTGCTCAGATTTGTATGCAAGAATACGTTGCACTCTGGGTTTAAATCTTGGCATTCTTAGAGGTGAAGCAGAACGTGGGAGAAAGGTTGATAACTTTATGATCAAGGCAATATGAAGCTTAGCTGAGAGCGGTCATTGTAAAGCTATCATCTCGATGAAAACGTGGGAAAAGAAAACACTCCTGTAGGAGATGCGTTTTTCTTGACATGGTTAAAGGAGCTCGTTGCATCTGCTTTAGATGATGCTTTCTCTGAGTACTGAACGCTTCACCCTTAACCCAGATTTGCATTTCTTTCAAACCATTTTAACGCACTTCACTAGAGGTCAACAGAAAATAACTCTGCCTCTCACAATCCATTGATAAAATGTGTGTTAGTGGCAACGAGCATTGCCAGTAGAATGCTAAGGCAAGGGGTGTGTGCTGCACTTTCCTTTTGTTTTAGGGGGAGTTCTGAAACTGAAAACGAAAAGATATTTAAGAGCTTTGCACTGCAATGTCTTCTTAAAACACAATATTCCGTCCTAGCATTGCGATATTGAGTTTTGCTTCTTTGATGAACGAAAGAACCAGGGTGGCCTAAGTTGCATCCTGTGTGATTAGCTCGTTCACAAACATTCACTGTTATAATAAAAGCACACTTGGTTCCTTGCTCAATGGTTTTATTATACTTGATGTTGGAAATTGTGTGCGCTTGGTACGGGCAATACATGCAATTCACAGCATTAATCATCAAAAGTCTGGGCACGTAGGGGAAGAAAACGTATGTTTTTTTTTTATCAAATAGCGTATGCTTACTTTTCTTTAATGATAAAAGAGGACCCTAATGCTCCGGAGACTGTGTTAGCAAAGTTAAGATGTACCCTCGAAAAAGAGAATAAGTAACATGAAGAAATCTCAAGTGTATGTGATGAGCCCAAAAAGTATACAGTGCAAAACAGTGCTTCACAGCTACTTTTGACAAAAGGTCACTATGTTTTGGTGCATCCTTGAGAAAGCCTCTGTGTGCACTTCAATGTGATTTAAGAAGCTGCAAATATAACAATTTGTTAGCTTGATAAGAAAGTGAAAACATTTACTATGCAAGGGTAATTGTTCCCCATTGATGGGTTAAAACATTTAAAGAGCGTTCACTTCATAAAGACAAAAAAACTATAAATCAGCAATTAAAATATAGTCTGTGAGCAAAGTACATACTTCAAAGAACACGCTCAGCATTTCAATTAAAAGCTACACCTCATGTTGCATCTGCAACATGAACTAGCATTGGGGACGCCAAAAGGTCTGGCGTTGGCCACCAGCCTTCTGGGTGGTCTCGTTTTGTTTTGCCATGGTTTTTGCAAAACTTTATTGTTTGGGATCATGTCGGGCCCTCCTCAATTTAAAGAAATATAAATTGCTACAGGCAAAAAAGTTTTTGGGGGTCTAAAATAACACTTTAATACACTACTCCCTGGCACTGAAGCGAACTACCAAAAAAGTTAATCGTTCTCTAATTTGCTGCTAACCTCTTGGCTCTTAAGAAAGTAAGAAAGAATGAAGGATAGAAGGAAGAACGGAAGTAAGAAAGTAAAGAAAGAAAGAATGAAGATAGAAGGAAAAACGTAAGTAAGAAAGTAAAGTAAGAAATACGTCATTGCATTAAACAGGCAAGAGAAAAAAAGTAAAGAGAAAGAGAAATAGAAGGAAAGTGTTGCGAGAAAGAAAAAAGCAAGAGAAAGAAAGAAAAAAGCAAAGAAAGATAAAAAGGAAGGAAAGCGACAGACTGAATTGAAAATGACAGAAAGAAAAAAGGAATGAAAGAAGCTAAGAATGAAAAAAGAGAAAGAAAGAAATGAGAAAAAGAAAAGAGAAAGAAAGAAAAGAGAAGGAAAGAAAAGAGAAGGAAAGAGAGAAGGAAACAGAAGGCCTGAAAAACAGAGAATGAATGGAAAAAAAGATAGAAGCCAAGAATGAAAAGAAAAACATTATGATAGAAGGCAAGAATGAAAGAAGGGAAAAGAAATAAGGAAAGAGAAAGATAGAAGAAAAGAACTAAGGAGAAAAGAAAGGAGCGGAAGAAAAAAGTAAAAATAAGATAACTTAATACAGACAGTTTCAAATGGACACAATCTGGTATGATGTGAAATAGTAGCAGTATGAAAAGCAAAACACTCTAATAGGAATTTATAACAGCAATGGCAGGATATGGGATCGGATAAAAATGGAATGTGCATCAGAAGCATTCTGTTATCACATCAATCTCTAACACAAAGGCAACACATAAACAACTATAAAGTAAAAACAAAAACACTGGCACTGAAGGGAACTACCATGTGTGTGGACGTGCTCCTTTGAGAGAGCAAAATGCAGTCACTCAAAGTGGACTTAACCAGTGGCTTAATTAGGCTGAACCACTGCCCCATGTTATGTGCTGCAGTGGGTGGAACTAGAATATGAATGACTCAACAACAGACCAGTGGATGAAGTAAAATCAAAAGGTCTTGGCTAATGTCAAATCTAAAAAGGACAACATGATGCTTATCACCAAAACCTAATGGTAATACAAGTGCGTGTATGTCACAACATGTCAATTCCTTAATGGTCAGCCCATTCAATCAATAGCAAAACAACAAAACATGAATAATACATGAAAGGCAATGGCTTAAAGCATATGTACTCTTTATGTACTTAGAGTGGTTCTTGTTAAATAATGAATGCACTGGAGCCAATAAAGTTTTTGTTGTTAGAATTGATGCACTTTGCTTTGTATCATAGCTATTTCGAGTGGGACAACAACTTCTACGCTCACTGTAATGGCACATCAATGGGCTTTGCCAGAGCTCCTACCTACGCGAATATGTTCATGTCAAAATTCGAACATGAGAACATCCTTCAGGAATTGACATGGGTTGAACACCTGGTGTCATTCAAACGCTATATTGACGACATCTTTATAATTTGGGATGGAGAAGAGTCACTTGATTGAGAACATTCAAAAACTGAATGAGTGCCACCAACACATCAAATTCACATATACCATCAACAGAAATTGTATAGCTTTTTTGGATGTGTCAGTACAAATTAGGGATCAGACCATCAAGACCAATGTGTATACTAAACCAACAGATAGCAACAGCAGTTTACATTTCAGTAGCTTTCATCAATCATCCTTAAAAAGACAATTACCTTTTTCACAATTTTTACGACTGAAACACATCACTACCGGTGAGGATGAAGCTACACAAAACATTGAGCTTTTTGGTAAACGATTCATTGAAAGAGGGTATCCTAGATCCTTAATTAACGAATCCAAAGAAAAAGTACAAACGATCAAAAGATCTACTCTGTTGAAAACAACATGGAAAAACTGAGAAGAATTTCAATATATGTGTCTTGAAATACTCGACTGAAGCAAACAAGATTAAAAATATCATCAATAAAAATAAAGTTATCTTTGCGTTTCAGAGGTCACGCAATTTAAAAGAACTATTAACAAAAAAGGCCAATGAAGAATCCACTATGAAATTCAAAGGTATGCAAATTTGTGGGAACTGTACACACTGCAACAATGTCATAAAAGGAAAAGAATTTACTCATCCATTGAAAGGTTTCATAATCAATTTGAAACACTGTAGCGGGCGGGGTAGAAAAGGGCAAGAGGCATGTTTTAGTAACTACTGGATTTATTTGAGAAAAGAGGTAGTCAGTACACGTCTTCCTAGTGGAGGGTGTTCGTCGGGGTGAACGGCTTCTACTGGGTCGGCTTCTTCTCTTAGCGACCTCTTCCTCTCTTCTAGGCATTGCGGGACTTCTCTTGTCGGGGTTGGAAGGCTCAGTGATGTCGGGTTCAGGTGACAAAGCATGGGGAAGAAAGGACAGAAAGGATAGGGGTCAGTCCATTGGTGTAACACTCCCTCAGTGAAGGGAAAAAGGAGTGAGGATGCACCACCCGTATAAACAAAATGATACCACGACGTGTCGGGCAGGGGGGTGAAGGTGCAGTAGGGAACAGGGATAGGAAGCGGGGGAAGCCCGGTCAAGTTACGGATCCGCCCTTTCTCCCGACCCAGCCTGCTATGCACCCCCGTAACTCTGTGAGCCACACACTTCCTGGCGTGCGGCTGGGCGGCTCGTGTTGACGTTGGCCTCCTGGCTCCCGCCGCCAACGGGTCGTCTCTCACGCTCCTGATGCCGGTAGATGGAATTCCGCTTTCTCCCACGTCACTCTCTGTAACTGCCTCCGTTAACTCTCTTCTCGACTCCGCTCTCCTCTCTCCGGTGAACAAGCACACCTGTTCGTCCTCGGCGGCCGTTCTTGACGTCGCTGTCGGGTCCGCCCACTCTCTGTGTTCCACCCAGTTAAAGGGACCGGCATCTTCTTCTTCCTCTTCTTCTGGGTAGTACGGACCTGCTGGGCTCGTCCAGTCGTTATGCTGCAATGAAAAGAGGGGGGTTTTGGCATAAATCCCCTGAAGGGGTTACTGAGTCCTTGGCCCTTTGGGGCCGCGGGCCTTCCTCGCTACACACCTCCCCCCAGGACACTTCCGATCGGGGAGTGGATGTCTAGACAGATAGTCTGCCCCCGTATTCTCTGAGCCCTTCCGATGACACACAGTGAACACGTATGGCTGTAAGGCCAGGAACCACCTCATAATCTTGGCCTTGTTGGGACTTGGCCCGGGACATCCACAGGAGAGGGGCGTGGTCTGTGTAAAGGGTAAACAGGCGGCCCTCTAGGTAGTAAGCCAATTTCTCCACTGCCCATTTTATGGCGAGACATTCTTTCTCGATCGTAGGTACTTGAGTTCACGTGGGAAGAGCTTACGACTGATGTACAGGATGGTGTGGTCCATTCCGTCGTCCAGGATTTGTGACAATACTGCCCCTATCCCATAGTCCGAGGCATCAGTATGTAGGGAAAAGGGACGGGTGAAATCAGGAGAGGACAATACCAGGGTGGAGATAATAAGGCGTTTCAGGGTATGAAAAGCCTCTTGCATACCCAGGGTTGGTTTAGTCAGGACGGACGGTTTGACCTGCTGTTTTAAGGTGTCAGTAAGGGGAGAGGCTAGCTGTGCAAACTGGGGAATGAACCTCCTATAATAGCCTATGAGCCCCAGGAAGGCCCTCATGTCTCTCTTGGTGCTAAGAAAGGGGTTGTCCGCTATCGCCCTGATATTTCTATTTGGGGCTCTATAAGGCCGTGTCCTAGGACATACCCCAAATACTTGACTTTTTGGTACGCCAGGCGTGATTTCTTCAAGTTTACCTTTAGTCCGGCTTCTTCCAAAGCGGCAATCACCTGTTGTAAGTGAAATAGGTGGGTGTTCCAGTCCGGACTGAATATCACAATATCATCCAGATATGCGGAGGTACATCCGGCCATGTCCCTTAATACAATGTTCATCAGCCGCTGAAACGCTACGGGGGCCCCATGCAGGCCGAAGGGGAGGACCATAAATTCGTAATGTCCGTCTGCTGTAGAGAAGGTTGTTTTCTTACAATCCTCTTCCCTTAATGGAGCCTGCCAGTATCCCATGGTCAGGTCTAGTGTAGAGATGTATTTGGCTTCCCCCAACTTTTCGATGAGCTCATCTATGCAGGGTATGGGGTAGGCATCGAACGTGGAAATTTCATTCAAAGCTCGGAAGTCCATACAAAACCGAGAGCCGTCGGGTTTGGGTACCATGACGATGGGGCTGGACCAGCTGCTTTTAGAAGGTTGTATTACTCCCATCTTCAACATATCTCGTACTTCCCTCTGAATGTCCAGTCTCCGGGCTTCGGGGATCCGGTAGGGTTTTATTTTAACGATTTTTCCTGGAGGGGTTTCTATATGCTGTTCGGCTAGGGTGGTTCTTCCTGGCAAGTCTGAAAACAAACGGGCGTGCTCCTGTAGGGTTCTTTGTAGCTCCCAGGCTTCCTGGTCTCCTAGTTCCTCTTTGATAACCAGTTGAGAGACAGAGGTCTGAAGATCTTGCAGAGGGGGTGGGGACGCCATATGAATCTCTTTTGGGGGCCCCAAGCCACTTTAAGCATGTTGATGTGGTATATCCGAGTCTTCCGGGGGCCCAGTCTCAGTTTGTAGCTGGTTTTACCGATGGTGGATATAACCTGATAGGGCCCCACCCATTCTGCCTTAAACTTCTGTGTAGAGGAGGGAAGCAGAACAAGGGCCCTTTCATTTACCTCCAACCGTCGCCACTTTTTCCCTTTGTCGTACACAGTCTTTTGTCTCATCTGATTCCTTTCTAAGTTGGTGTAGGCCAGGTCTCTTAGTTTGCCCAATTTTGCCTTCAGACTTTGCACACTCGAGTGTTTTTAAGGTCTCCTCCGGCAACTCCTGCTTCCATGCCTCCTGCGTCATTTCTAACAGTGAGCTTGGATGCCTGCGTATAAGAGCTCAACTGAGGAAAACACGTGGCTACTTTGGGTGTGGCTTCTAATCCCGTACAGGGCCAATGGAAATAGCTGGACCCACTCTGTACCGCTTACCTCCAGCATTTTTCGTAGAGTGGTCTTCAGGGTTCTCTTAGATCGTTCCACAAGCCCATTGGTTTGCGGGTGGTACACGGAGGTTCTTATTTGTTGGATGTTCAAATTCTGGTATACCTCCTTCATCAATCGCGAGACGAATGGGGTCCCATGATCCGTCAGGATTTCTTTGGGGAACCCCACTCGTGAGAACAGTTCCAGCACCCTGTCAGCTACTTGCTTTGACGTTGTGGTGGTCAGAGGGAAAGCCTCCGGAAATCTGGTCGCCTAGTCTACGATAACCAAAACGAGTTGAAATCCTTTCCGTGTTTTGGGTAGCAGTCCGATGAGATCCATCCCCACCCTCTCGAAGGGGGTTCCGATTATGGGCAGAGGCTGTAGAGGAACCGCTGGTGGTCTGCTCATGTTCTTCTTCTGGCAGTTTTCACACTCCTGGCAATAAGTAATGGTATCCTTGTAGATACCGGGCCAGTATAAGTGGCGCAGAATGTTCTGGGTCATTTTTTCCGCGCCCGTATGTCCAGCCACCCGATGTGTGTGGGAAAAAAACAGCACTTGTTCTCTGAAAGAAACAGGCACCAGAAGCTGTTCGGGGTCTTCCTTTTTCCCTTGCCTGTACAGAAGCTCATTTTTAATTAAGAACATGGGAAACTTTGCGAGGCCCTGGTCTGTGTCTCTGTGGGCGCTCGCCCATGCGTTGAATAGGATTGGATCATTGATCTGAGCGAAACGAAAGCTGCAATCCAACACCCATGGATCTGGAGAAACAAAAGCGGGGAGGGGGTTTTGTTCAGGTCCCCTCTGGGGTCGGGTACTCTGGGGTTTGGGTTGTAGACCGCAGTGGAACATGGAAAGGAAGGTCGGGTTGTCTGTTCCTATTATTAAATCTTCAGGTAGCGAGGAAAGGACTCCCACCCGGATGGTATGTGGCTCTCCCTGTAGAGGTACTAAAGGAATATAGGCTACCGGGTACTCTTTCACTTCCCATGTACGCACCGTATCCTAACCCTCTCCTGTGGGATGTACTGGGTTCGATCTAAATGTTGGGATTGTACCACGGACTGCCCTCAACCGGAGTCTAACAAGGCCTGTATGGGGGTCCCGTTTACCCTTACACTTGCACGAAAGCAGTTCCCCATCTCCGCTGAGAATAGGACAGTCTTCGGGAGCTATCCGACCTCTGGGGGCTCCTCGGGGGGGGGGCTTCCGGCGAGGGCACAACCGGGCAATGTGTCCCCAGTCGCCACAATCAAAACCCTGGGGTCCTCCCGGTCCTTGGGGTTCCGGTCACCAGGGTCGGGACCGCGGAGGTTCAATGTTCCTGGGTGGCCGCTTCTCGATCTTTTGGCCCACACGTGTATTCTTTTCTAGTTCCCAAGAGGTGGCCTTAGGTTGTGCCCAAGTGAAGATGGCGGCCATTTCAACGGCTTGTCCTGTAGTTAAGTTGTGGTGTTGGCGCAACAATCGCTGCGTGGCAAATGGCAAAGCGTCTAGGAACTGTTCGAGATAAATGCGATCCCGCTTCTTTGGTGCGAACACCGAGCGTGAGCCACTTGTCCGCAGCCATCTTCAGTCTAACAAAAAGGGTCTTTGGATTTTCCCTTGGCGCCCCTCTTTCTTTTCGAAATCTCAGTCTATAGGCCCCAGCATCGAGGCCTAGATGATCCAATATAATTTGCTTAACATCAGCGTACGGGGTATCCCCGTTGGGATTGGCCACTTGATAGGCCGCCTGGGCCTCCCCAACCAACAGTGGAGCCAAAAAGAAAGGCCATTTCGTGATGGGCCAACCGCATGCCCTGGCGGCCCTCTCGAAATTTAGGAGGAAAGCGTCCGGGTCCTCCCCCGGTATATATTTTTGAAGCAAAACGCTGGCTGCCCCATGGGGAACGCTTCGCTCTTCGATGTTGCCTCGGCTGGTAGCTTCTGGCCAGCTCCTAGGAGTTTCCTTGCCTCGGGAGGTGATCGCCTCCTTCATGATCTCCCTGTCGGCCTGGTCGGAGTGTATCTGTTGTTCCATTACTCATTCAGAGCGTTCTTGTCCTTTTATTAGTTGTTGCACTATTTCCTCCATCGTCTTGGTGCAGACGGCAAGGTTGCCCGCATTCTCCACCACTGTAGCGGGCGGGGTAGAAAAGGGCAAGAGGCGTGTTTTAGTAACTACTCGATTTATTCGAGAAAAGAGGTAGTCAGTACACGTCTTTCTAGTGGAGGGTGTTCGTTGGGGTGAACGGCTTCTACCGGGTTGGCTTCTTCTCTTAGCGATCTCTTCTAGGCACTCCGGGACTTCTCTTGTCGGGGTTGGAAGGCTCTGTGATGTCGGGTTCAGGTGATGAAGCGTGGGGAAGAAAGGACAGAAAGGATAGGGGTCAGTCCTCTTGGTGTAACACTCCGTTAGTGAAGGGAAAAAGGAGGGAGGATGCACCACCCGTATAAACAAAACAATACCTCGACGTGTCGGATAGGGGGGTGAAGGTGCAGTAGGGATCAGGGATAGGGAAGCAGGGGAAGCCCGGTCAAATTACGGAGCTGTCCTTTCTCCCGACCCAGCCTGCTATGTGCCCCCGTACCTCTGTGAGCCACACACCTCCTGGCGTGTGGCTGGGCGGCTCGTGTTGCCGTTGGCCTCCTGGCTCCCGCGCCACCGAAGGGTCGTCTCTCACGCTCCTGATGCTGGTGGATGGAATTCCGCTTTCCCCCACGTCTCTCTCTGTAACTGCCTCCGTTAACTCTCCTCTCGACTCCGCTCTCCTCTCTCCGGTGAACAAGCACACCTGTTCGTCCTCGGCAGCCGTTCTTGACGTCGCTGTCGGGTCCGCCCACTCTCTGTGTTCCACCCAGTTAAAGGGACCGGCATCTTCTTCCTCTTCTGGGTAGTACGGACCTGCTGGGCTCGTCCAGTCGTTATGCTGTAATGAAAAGGGGGGGGGGGAGGTGGCATAAATCCCCTGAAGGGGTTACTTAGACCTTGGCCCTTTTGGGCCGCAGGCCTTCTTAGCGGCAAACACACAAGTACCTGCGATTCAAAGAACGTGGTATACGCGATCAAGTGCCCGTGCTTACATCACGAGTTTACATCCAAGTGTGAGAAGAACTTTGCTTCTCTCCACTGTATTAGTGTGCCACTTATGTCAAGCCCCAGTTGAATGAATGAATGAATGCCTATACGTGTAAAGCGCTTGGCTACTCAGTGAGAGTCCAGGCGCTATTGCAAATATAGGCCAGGGACACTAGATTTATTGGCTAAGCAGATGTGTTTTTAATGGTTTACGAAAAGAAGTCCCATTAGGCATATTTCACAGTTAAAATGGAAGAGGATTCCAAATCAATGGGACACGGTCCAAGAAGAAGGATCCTCCTCTGCTTAGCATTTTAACATGAGAGACCGTTATCAGCCATGCATCCCACGAGTGCAAAGCCCTGGGAGGACAGTACTGCTGTATCCTGTTTTTGCGATACTTTGGTGCCTTGATGTGAAAGGCTCGGTAAGCGAAAACTAAAGCCTTTAACATAATTCTCTTGCCAACTGGAAGCCAGTAAAGCAGTCTTAGGTACCAGGACATGAGGGTCTGCCTAGTGATTTTAAATTGGAGGAGGGCTGCAGTATTTTGTGCAACTTACTTCCAAGTGCTGAATTAAGTAGTCTGGAAGACCCAGATACAAAACACTGGAATAGTCCAATCTAGATAAAAATAGTGCTTGGACAACTATTTTCTGTGCTTTCCAAGGAAGAGAGTCCAAAAACCTTTTTAGAGCTTTTTATCCAAAAACACATCTTCATTACCAAAGAAAGCAGAGCCTTAAATGAAAGATGACTATCAAACAACACCTCTAAAGTCCAGGCCACCTCCGAAGTGAGAAGGGGGAGCTGGACAGTCCCTTGGCCAATATTCAGTCCATCTAGGTAATGGATTGGGGCCAAAAAGACAAAATGTCGGTCTTGTCCGGACTGCATTGCAGATTACTGGACCTCAGTCAGCTCATGACTGCCCCCATACAGCCTGAGCATATCTCATTAACTGTAGCAGAATCACTCTCATAAAAGAGCAGTAACTGAGTATCTGCTAAACAGATGACCTTCATCTCATAAGATGCTACTAGAAAGTAAGCAAAGACATATAGATGTTGAATAGGGTGGTACTCAGTGCTGATGCCTACGGCACTCCACACTTGAGTCTTGACAAGCGAAAAATAGGGCTTCACCCAACCTGCCTGCTGTCTGACGTTCAAAAAGGAACTAAGCAGCCTCAATGTCAATCCTCCCACCCCAATTGCTACCAAGTGTTGGAATAAGATATCAGGGTATACTATGTCGAAAGCCGATCTGATAAAATTAAGGTGACTAATGGATTCAGTTATTTCCAACAGGGCAGTTTGCAAACTACGATGTGAGCGAAAACTGGATTCAGAGGGATGTAAAAGTTTGAAGATCTCCATGATCTCTGAGAGTTGAGCATTAACATTTTTTTCTAGAATTTTTGAGGCAGCTAGTAGGAGAGAAATTGGTCTAAAGTTAGATGGAACAGAAACATCTGCAGTTGGTTTGTTTAAGAGAAGAATACCGCTTGCTTCCTTACAGGCTTTAGGAACAATGCCCAACTGCAAGGAGGAACTAAACAAACTGGGCAGATAGTATCAAAAACCGTTTTTTACGTTCCAAATCCAGGATCTTCAGTAACTAAAAAGACAAAAAAGTTAAAGTGTATATTTTATTTAGAACGGAAGGGGAAAATGTCATTTGGGGCTGTGGGTGGAGCAAAAGGAACATAGAGGTGCTGGTGGGAAGAAACAACACAGGGGGAGGAAGCCCTTTGGAGGGCATTGCTGGGGGGAAGCAACATGGACAGTGGGGAAACAAAAGCAATTCTGAGGGCACAGAGGGTGAGCAGAAGCAACACCGAAGGAACAGGAGGAGGGAAAGCAAATAAGTGAGAGAGCAGCGTGGTGCTGGCATGAAGAAGCACACAGATGAGAGGAGCACAGTGCGGGAAGGAGGAGGGATGAGAGAAGTGCACATGGAAGAAAGCCAGAAAACTCATGCACTCTTCTGAATTGCTTAACTAAAAAAAAAAGTATACTAGCAAAGTGGAAGGACAGAAGTAACGTCTTCATGCACCAGGGGTGAGAAAAACACAAGAAACGCCCACACAAGCTTATAAACAGGAAGCAAGCAAACTAAAGTGACAATAAAGTCAACTAATGGCAAGCAGTGGGCAGTCTGTGAGCCTCCTGTAAGGTAACCATATGTCTTACAACAGACAGCGCATGTGCTGCCTAGCAGGCGAGACCTAAAAGTCTGTAAAATGTACGGCAATCAGCTGCACTTCAAAGCACCAATGAGTTCAAAGCTATTGCAACATACATTGAAGTACCAAATCAGATCAGAAGAATATTGTATTCGATGGACCCTGTTTGGGCACATAGGAATTCACATCAAAATGCATCCAAATCGTGGAAAACATTTGAAAACGAAATGAAGTTGCTGGTAACCTGCTGATATGGTATTACTCTTATAGGAACACTCAATTGAACCGTTTGCTTAATCAACCCAATTCTTGTACCTAATATAAATAACATGCCAACATAAAAATCCTTTAGTGGTTCAGCGCAGTTCAAACTCAACTTGTATGTATGCGTAAAAAGAAGGGAAACGTTCTCTTGAAACCACTTGCCAGTTACACAATGTGAAATGGGTGAATCTACAAAACAAAGCCTTATGTCATTAAATTTCCCCTGCAGCATGGGCCTCGCGGTCATTGCAAAATGAAAGCAAGTACAGGGAAACAATCGAAGCATTCAAGCAATGAAAACATTTGGCGCTCAGAATGATAGCAGCAGCATTAGAGAAAGAAAAGAAATTATGCGGCCCTTTCTAGAGCAGCAGCAACCTAACTGCCTCTGCTTAATAAGCATGTTTATAGTGATATGAAACACTCCTAATTAGCATTCTAAAATGCACTGCTTTGCAGCAACATCATAAAAATGGTTGCTCAGCAAAGATTGTAAAGCGTGTTGACAAACTAAATGTATGCTACGTTTGGGGGGAGAAATGGACTGGCAAACCATTGAGTAAGTAGCAAGCAATTGAGTGTGCCAATAAAGCCAACAAATGCTAAGCAATGGGAGGGCTGTGAGCCCATTATACATTCACAATAGATTTTTCTCAACCAGACAGCTTGGGGTGTAGGGTAGGATCGACTTTAAAAAAAAAAAAAAATCATCTATTTGCTAAGGTTTTGAAGATGATTTAAACAATGTTTAGCGAAAGATAAACTGCAAACTGTCACCTGAGACAGAAAATGCAGGTATTTGGTTAGACTACAGGATGCTAGAAGGAAATCTAAAAATAAACATATTTTCAACTTTATCTGAACAACCTATATGAAAGCATGCCCCTCTAGGGATGGGATCCCATCGAGCCCATGCCAACCAAGAGACTCTGGGCTGGCCTTTTGTTTGCAAGTGTCCCGTTCAAGTTGGTGGGAAATGGGAAACATTACAGGGTTTCAGATGCAATTCGACCAGTGTCCTACCTTTCCAATACAGTGCTATATTCCCGTTTTATTTCCCTTTTTTTTATTAAAGTTTATAAACAGCAAGCTGTATCTTTCTATGAAACGTTCTTTTATAGAAATTCCTTCTCAAATCACAATATAATTTATCTTCATATATGGATGAGCATTTTCTTTGTATATTACAACTGTTTGCTAATTGATTTTCTATATATGTGTTTCAAATGTACTTATTTTCTCAGGGCAATACTCTTACATTCAGAAATAGTTTACGCCATTTTATTTCTTGAGTGGAAACAGAAAAAAAATTTATAAAATTAAAATCAATGTTAACACCACAGATGTAACAAACACATGACAAAAATATGTAACCATCTTCATGTTTGCCATATTTGTGTAACCTTATATATATAATGTAATTCTATTTCATGCTTTAATCATCCTTGATATCAAAACTCAATTTCCGACAAGTTGAATATCTTCATAAGAAAACAACTCAACTAATATTTATATAATTTAGTTTAGTCAAATATTGTTAGTTAACCTTCAGTTACCACCCAAGGTTTTCTCTCATCTCTGCTGCAAATTCAATTTTTAGTAGATGCTTACTACTTAATTGTAATGTATTCTTAACATTAAGCCTCATGCATACCTTTTTGCACAGATCTCATATCAACAGAGATGATATGCAGACAATCAAGATAAAATAAATTAGAACCATCAAGGTGTTCCCCTATTAATCTGTGAAACAAAAGGAAAGCGCAGCCAAATTACCGCTCTAACAAAAATTTAAATGAAAGTAATTTAAACATTGTTTTGGAACAGGAACTTACTGATAGGGACCCTAAATCAGTGGTTGCCAAACCTTTTCAACCCGCTGCTCCCTTGACCCATTGGCAATCGCCCATGGCTCCCCACTGTTATTTTTTGGGGGAGGGTGGGGGGTGTAAGCCCGGCCTCTGTAGCTCTTTAATTTTTCTCCCTGAAAATGATTATGATGAAGCTGATGAAGGCATTATAATCATATACGCAGGGTGTTTCATATTACTAAAACAGAGCCTCTAATAAAATATTCCTAGTTACACTTCTTTGACCACGCCGTTTTTAACCAGGTCATATGTGGCAACACACCTCTCTCAGCAGATGACAAATGTTTGGGGACTAAACCTCCCCTTCTTTCAGTCCTTTTCCAGACACCAAATGTGATTTAAGATCTGAGTCTTTGCAGTTGTGTGTTGAGGTTCTGCTTCTATTGAAGTGGACACTTTTCTCTTTCTTCTTCTCCTCATGAAAGATGTCTGTCACAGCAGGCAAAACTCTGAAGTTGATTGACCCTCAACACATTTAATGGGAGGGACCAGAGTTCACACCTGGATATCAGTCACAGAGATATGTGCATCAAAATGTAAATCGCATACTCCCAGATCTACTCTTTAGGATTCCCCTATCAGTCCATCTCCTTTCATGACTTTTGTCAAAGACCTTTCCTTGTGATCTATCACTGAATCAAAGAGCAGTCTTTTGAAGTGTAAAGGGAGTCTTTTCCCTTCCCCTCAAGTCTGTCCCTCCCAGCTCACACAAATCTATCTGTATCTGTATCTGTGAGGGGGATTCCTCTCCTCCTCCTCAGGTCTTCACCAGGGCAGGCCTAAGCTTCTCAAACTGGAACCCATGGTGCTCCATATACTGTACCAGTGAAGGCACATTTAGAAAGTGAACATTCACAGCACATTTACTGTTCAGCACTAATACCTCAATGGGTTATACCCGCACATGTACACATACATTCTGCACACACAGTCTGCATACCCTGTTCAGCACTGAAGCTTTTTTATATTCAACCAGGGTGTGCTATTTTAAAACACACACTGCTAGCACAAACACCATGTGTGCACTGCACAACACTTCACTCTTCATGTATTGTACTTCACACAAGCACACGTACACCCAGCACATGCTTTCATTCCGGACTCAATGCACAGCACTAAATCCATCATGCCATGTATTCCTCACCAGCATACATACTTTCAGCATATGCCAAGTCAAGTCAAAGAAAGCTTTATTCGGCTGCTGTATAAAACAGTCATAAAAGCACAAAATTCTAAACACAACTGATTATGTACAAATAGAAGCTTAAAACAATTAATTTTTACAATTTTATGCCATAAAAACCATACTTTTCCTGATATAAAATGCAGCTTTTAAGAACTGAGCTACCCTCCACGCTGTATGCTTGTTCTCTAATAATTGCAGCTGGAGCATTGCTTCACAGCACTGCCTAAGCCCAAGTGTTCTTAGAAAGGGGATAATCCAAACTTTCCTATGATCATGATAAAATTTACAAACTAGGAGTAAGTGCATGGTTGATTGGGAAGAGATGTTCTCACAGGGGCACTGTGAAAGGGTACAAGACCAGTCGTTCATTTTTGGGAATGTCATCAACCTATGTATAACACCCAATCTTAACCTTGTTAAAAAGAATCTGTCAAAATTTCCAGGTACAAAAGATAAATAGGGCTCCATTCCAAGAGTGGTGCGTAGCAGCTGATGACTTCCAACCTTTTTTTTTAAGATGCAGATTCTCTGTGTATTCTTTTAACTTCTAGGAGCTGAATACCCTCTTTCTTTAATGACTTTCTTGAGATATCAATGATTGAGGGTGGGGTAGTAAAATATTCGGGATGTCCCAACTCACTCAAAGTCAAATACAAATTGAATCCAAGGGATTCTGTAGGCCCCATCCAGCTGTAAAACATCTTTTAAAATCACTCTATTCAGCTCCGTCTGGTCCTTACACCAGATCCTGTGCCACAGGAGGATTGACTCAACTTTTACTAAATCTGCTAAATGGCTAAGAGCCAATTCCTTGTGGCAAATGAAAGTGGAGGTACTGGGGGGGGGGGGGGCAGAGAGAATGTACCTTATAAAAGCATTTTCTTTCTTTTGTAAAGAGTTAGTATCGGCAAAGCCCCGCACCCCGGCTCCATAGGTTGCCATGGAGACGCACTTGGCTTTATATATATGTAGCAGCTCTGAAGGCGGTTTCCTACCTAACTTCTTTGCAAAGCTTGATAGTGCCGCAGTAGATCTGGCAAAAGCTGTGTTTTTGTCAGCTATGGCAGGGGCCCATGAATCTTGAAAGTTAAAAAATACACCTAGGTAAGAAAAGTTTTTTGTGGATTCTAACTTTTTCCCTTCAATGAACATTTCACGAGTTTTCTGTGTCCCTTGCTTACACCTCATAACATCGGTCTTGGTTATATTAGTTTGTAGACCAAGATCGGCCATAAATATACTAAAAATATCCATGACTCTTTGGAGGCCATTTGGGGTTCTGGCAATCAACACTGCATTGTCCGCATAGAGGAGTGCGGGGATCGATCGGCCACCTACTTGAGGATAGTCTATGCCCTGGGAAAGCAGTGCATCTTCAAGTCCATACATTCAGCATATGCACCAATCACACCTGTACTAAACAGTATTGCTCTATCTCTGTACAGTACCCTTCTCAGGCACACATACAACCACGCAGAGGGACTACTCCTGCGCGAGACAGTACTCCACATCTACCTGATGTAGGCCAAGGGTGAGTTAAGCACAGAGCAACTGAACTTTTAAAAGGTTAGTGAGCCTGTAGGTATCAGTCCAGCGACAAAGTGCAAACAGGTACTGTTCACTACTACTTATCATTACACAGTATGCTGCCACCCACAATTGTGCTGCTGAACTCCTGGTGAAGGAGGTATCTATCCAACCCAATGAGGGTAGTGCTTAAGCGCCCCTCCCACTTCAACAAGACCGCAATCCGTGAGACAGGCCTATGTCATGGTGCACATGCATGATCCACGTTCGCCTAACAAAAATCAGCATTAGGGATCCAGACAACAGTACAGTTGGGCTCTCAGGGCAGGGGTACACGTATTTAACAAGCAGAGGACTTTTCCATCCCAACAGTTGGCCTTTGAAAACTGGACCACATCTCTCTGGAAGGCAGTTATCCATAAATATTAGCACAGGGCTCAACACGGTTTGTCTGGCCTAGATATGTTAGCAAAAAACAATCCGTACCTGCCATTAAAATGCGCTACCTCTTTATTTCTCAACCCACATCCAAGAGGTAGTGACCAACTGTTCCTACCTCTGCAACAGACCAGTTTGAAATTTCCCAGGAACAATGTTTGTCATTCCAATCAGCTAGGCCATGAAATGATCGGTCCATGACCCTCTACAATTTTACAACTTACCTTTATATAATAAAAAAAAGAAAAAGCCTTTGAATGCCTCTCTTTTTTAACTGTTTCTCAGGTAACAGTATGTCTAATGCAGAAACACAGTGATTGAAGGTGAGCGTATGGTTAAGTGTTTTATGCACCCTGTTGCAGGCGTGCAACCGCCATTGGGCTAAAAGGCCGTCCACCTCCTCTCGCCTACCACTCATGTCGCCTTCTTCAGCCCGGGCTACAAACCGGCTGCAACTTCTCCAGGTCACGGATTTGACCTCAGTTTGACGGCTGTGCATGAAGTGGGAAGATGGCGTTTACAGCAGGAAAACAACAAGAGGTGGTGAGCGTGGAGGATGCTGGAAACTAGCTTCTTTTTCCCCGAATACCTGCTGTTAACTTAGCTCAGCATCCAGGAGTTCAATACACATCCATAGCGTCAAGCACCATTTATAAGAGACATACTTTTGTCAACAGAATACGCCTAATCAGCAGAGTAACCCAGCCAGATGAGTGCATTTGAGAGACCAGCAGTTGCATGAGGGGACCGGTACCATAAGAGTTGCAGATGGACAGTGTAGTGTCGTAACGCCTGACCCTGTGTGCAGACAGGACAGGCGGCTAGACAGGAAACAGGAAACAGGAACAGGAAAAGGTTTTAGTCTGTAAGCCAGTAATGTGCTGGTAGGGAATAAAGCAAGACGTGAACCAGCACAGCTCCGACTCCTGTGTCTTATTTATGCAGGTACAGCGTGACATTGGCGATGAGGGTGGGATCACTACATTCCCACACAGTCACGCAACCCAGCCGGATGCAGCCGGCCTGACCAGCGAGTCCGCAGTCGTCAGCGTCTGTCGGCGTGTGAAAGGCGCGAAACAGTAACCGACGCCGAGACTGCCGGAGCCAACATACAAGCCTGTCGAAACATACAAAGAACACGATACCGAAGCAAACGTCGAGAAAAACAATGAGAAACATACGATGTGCATGCGCACGTGACAGAGAACATACCTGAGCGGCCACGAGGGACGTTGAAAACCCAATCGAGACAACGAAGAAAGGGTGAGTCCTGTGGAAACTGCATGAAAGCAAAGAGTGAAGGGAAACGTGGTATGACCAAGGCCCAAGACATAGCGACCCGCACGGCGGCAACTGCAACTAGACGCTGGCCATTGGCCATTGGCTAACCTGCATCACGAGGGCAGCGGCCATTTTGAAACCAGGCAACCCTCAAGAGCACAACGAAGAGTGCGGAAAAGAGCGGGAAACTCCAAAGAAACATCTCGACTACAAAAGAGAAGTAACATACAGCACAGAAAATGTCTCTCACCCCTGCCAACAGCACGACGGATGGAGACGCAACAGCCGGTCCAGCATCCCAAGCTGGCACAAACACGGCGCCTCACGTGTCCCTGGGGGTACCCTTCATGAGACAACCACAACCTCTGGTACTGACACCAGGCAACACCATGGGACCTGCCTGGAAAAATTGGAGCGAGGATTTCGAAGACTACATGATAGGCTCGTCAGTGCAAGACCCCAAACAGAAATTGGTGGCTCTAAGGAATCTAATAGGTCAAGACATAGCGCAGTTCATCAAAGACCTACCGAATGCAGCGACCGCAACGTACGAAGAGGTTAAGGGAGCCCTCGACAGACGCTTCCTCCACAAGCGCAATGTCGACTATGAACGATACACCTTCAATCAGGTAACTCAGGAGAAGGACGAATGCATGAGTGACTTCATTACACGCATCAAGAAAATGGCGCGATACTGCGAGTTCGAAAACTTCAAAACAGAAGACGCACTACGCCTCCGCATCATTGATGGCTGTTTGTCCGAATCTCTGCGTCGAAGACTCTTAAAGAAATCTTACACCTTAGAGGAAATCGAGGAACTAACCAGGATAAACGACCAGGCCGAAAACTATGCCAAACGAATGGGAACTCACAAATCCGAACGGAAAGACCGCGCTTTCCGCATGCAAGAGCATCGAACGACAAGACACACAACGAGCTTGCACGGATCCCACAAGTCAAAGCACTCGTCTCGCACCTCTCCATCTAGACGAGACTCGAGGCAGGACAAACCAACCGAGCAACCACCCACATGCTATTGGTGTGGACAAGACTACCCACATTCAGGACAATGCCCAGCCATTGGTCAGCGATGTCATCGCTGTGGAAGAGACAATCCTTTCGAAGTGGCATCACAAGCCAAGCGATCCACACGCAAGTCATCACCTGCACGCCGCAGCACGCGACATCATGCACGTGCTGTCAGAGGAAGAGTAGGCCGATCCTCTAGCTCCTCCAGGTCCAGTTGTCAATCAGCGAGCCCATACCACTCCAGAGGCCGCTCCGTCAGCTCTCAGCGCTCCCGGCATCAGACGATGAACTCCTACAGATCACACTGAAACACGTCCAGCGATTCCTCATCACACACACCGGCATCACAAGACAGTGATGAATTCATCTGCATGGTCTCCGATCCGGACCGCCTGAAACGATATCCGAAACTGGACATCATGATAGGAGAACACCCAGCAAAGTTTGTTCTGGACTCAGGGGCATCACTAAATTACATATGCGTGCTAGAGTACAACAGCATGAAACAACGTCCTAAATTGGAGCCGGCGGCCGTCCGCATCTTCACATGGATGGCACGGAAACCCCTCACGTGTCTCGGCCGTTTTCACACGACGCTGACATTCAAAGACAGGAAAATCCAAGCATACATTCACGTGGTGGAAGGACCAGACATAGCCGACTTTACTCAGTCTACCCACAGCGGAAAGGCTGAAATTAGTCGAACTTCTCTACATGACCGAAGATGCCCCGGACATCGTGGTCAAGTTCCCGAAACTCTTCAAAGGTCTCGGAAAGCTAAACCACTTCAAAGTAAAATTGCACATAGACGAACGAGTGACACCCGTCGCTCAACACCACCGGAAAGTGCCTTTTCATCTACAACAGGCTGTAGATGATGAATTACAAGAACTCCTACAAACTGACATCATCGAACGCACCTCAGGACCCACCCCATGGGTGTCCCCGGTGGTGGTAGTCCCCAAAAGGGGACAAGACAATAAAGTTAAACTGTGTGTCGACATGCGTGCACCCAACACCGCCATCGAGCGAGAACGTCATCCTGGGCCGCACATAAGTGACATGATTACAAAACTCAATGGTGCCACCGTCTTCTCCAAACTCGACCTTAACAAAGGCTATCATCAATTGGAACTCCATGAACAGTCCAGGTACATCACTACATTTACTACACATCAAGGCCTCTTCCGCTACAAGCGCTTAAACTTTGGCATCTCGTCGGCCGCCGAGATCTTTCAAGAAGCCATTCGGAGAGTCATACAAGCCATCCCAAACGCCTTCAATTACAGTGATTATTTACTTGTATTTGGAAAAGACCAGACAGAACACGACACAGCCTTTGACAGAGTGTGTCACGCCCTGCTGAACGCGAATCTAACACTCAACGCAGCCAAATGCGAGTTCCACAAAGATACCCTAAAATTCTATGGACACATTCTCCAGAGAAGGGATGAAGCCCGACCCTGAAAAGGTAGTTGCACTTGTTGACACACCAACTCCCCGAGACGTCAGCGACCTCCACTCCTTTCTTGGCATGGCAAGCTACTGCGCGCGCTACATCCGCGACTACGCCACCATCAGCTATCCACTAAGGGAGCTCACACGCCAGGGTCAGCCTTTCAACTGGACAGATGCCTGTGAGCAGGCATTCACCATCATCAAACGAGCTGTTAGCTCTGCCATAAACCTTGCTTATTTTGACACGAACAAAAAGACTGAAATTACCGTTGACGCCAGTCCTGTAGGCCTGGGAGCCATTCTCGCACAGTATCGTGAGAACTCAGATCAACGTCACATCATCGCCTATGCGAGCCGCAGCCTCACAGACACCGAGAAGGCTTACTCCCAACCGGAAAAAGAAAGCCTGGCCGTGGTCTGGGCGTGCGAGGATTTCCATCTGTTTGTATATGGCAAACATTTCACAATTATCACCGACCACCAGGCGCTCCTCACGATATTCGGCAATCCCAACGCCAAGATGCCTCCTCGCATTGAGAGATGGGGACTGCGCCTCCAAGACTACGTATATACGATCATTCACAAACCTGGAAAGGCTGAAAACCCGGCTGATTACATGTCTCGCCACCCCCTAGACACCACGAGACCTGCTCACTCTCTGGCTGACGACTACATTCATTTCGTTATTGACGCAGCGTGCCCTCCCACCGTTCCACTGGAAGCCATACAAGATGCATCTGCCAGTGATCCCCTGATACAGGCTGCCATGACCCGGGTCCGCTCGAACTCCTGGTGCCACATGAAATGCATCTCACAAGAGTCCGACCAACTCCTTCGAGATCTGACCGCATTCCAACGAGTTCATGAGGAACTGTCCATCAGTGAATCGGGTCTCCTTCTGAGAGGGGGGAGGATTGTTATCCCCCACAAGCTACGGCAAGGAGTCATCAACTTGGCACACGAAGGCCACAGAGGGATAAATGCCACCAAGAAGGCTTTGAGAGAATGTGTCTGGTTCCCCACTTTAAACCAAATGGTAGAAACCACACTGAGAGACTGTACAACATGTCAACTGGTCAGCCGAGACGAACCGCCAGCCCCTCTGCAAATGTCTGAATTACCTGATGGGGTATGGCAACAAATCGCAGTTGATTTCTTCGGACCACCACAGTCAGGACAATACATCATGGTTGTTATGGATGAATACTCGCGATTCCCATTTGCACACCCGATACCGTCAACCAGGGCTGCAGCAGTTATCCCGATCTTGGATGAAATCTTTGCAGCATGGGGCATTCCCCTCAGAGTCAAATTAGATAACGGACCCCCATTCAACAGTCATGACTTCACTGAGTTTGCAACACACCTAAATTTCAAGCACCAAAAGATCACCCCACTAAGGCCCCAGGCCAATGGCATGGTGGAGCGATTTATGGGAACTCTCAAAAAGGCCATTCAACAAGCTGAGCTAATGCATCGAGACGTCCAAGAGACCCTGAACGAGGTATTGAGGGCATACCGGACCACACCACACAATACCACAAATCAGTGCCCAGCTACTCTCATGCTAGGGAGAGCACCCCGCACTCGCCTACCCATGGCGACTACTGACTCACAACCTCGAACCATCACCGTTGATCATGACACGCTAGTCAACATAGATCAAGAAAGGAAGCTCAAAATGAAAGATGTACGCTGATCGGCGCAGACACGCCAAGGACTCTCACATACAAGAAGGGGACTGGGTAATAGTTCGAAAGGACCGTCGAACGAAGGCAGACAGTCGATATCATGACACCCCGTTACAAGTCTGCAAAAAGAAAGGAACAATGATCACCGCAAAGGCTGACAACAAGCAAATAACGAGGAACGTGTCATACTTCAAAAAGTATCACTCACGCAACCACCAAAGAGTTTACTCGAGCCAGACCTCAAGTGACTCGGCGAGTCACAGTGACAACACTGATCAGGACAGGTACAGTCCTCCGCGGATTGTCAATAACAGAGACAGACACAACACTCACGTCCGACTACCAGAACGAGAAGACCGCCCAAAGCGTCAGATAAGAAGACCAAGGCTCCTGGTAGAAGAGATCTGAGGTATTACGAGACTCTGTACAAAAGGGGGAGATGTAGTGTCGTAACGCCTGACCCTGTGTGCAGACAGGACAGGCGGCTAGGCAGGAAACAGGAACAGGAAAAGGTTTTAGTCTGTAAGCCAGTAATGTACTGGTAGGGAATAAAGCAAGACGTGAACCAGTACACCTCCGACTCCTGTGTCTTATTTATGCAGGTACAGCGTGACAGACAGGACAGCAATCGACAAGGAGGACGTAGGACTCTGAGCAAGTGACGCACCCTGACAGAAAGACAGAACAGTGACCTGACAAGTGTACTCGAAGGAATTAGAAGCACACTGACCAGTAGCACAAAAGAAAGCGGGCAGCAGCACCCTGAGAGAGTAACACCTCCAGTAACAACAGTGCACTAAGAACTGCCCCGGGGATGGAGAAACCCTGAGAAACAGCTGTTACTAGAGAGCCTTTCTACGGAAAGGGGGCAGTACACTGACCGAAGGCAACAGAGAAAAGGAGAAGCCAGGACAGTACTCTGAGGGGATAGAACCATAAGGCACATTACAGGAGAGGGCAGTGGCACACAGAGCAGTACCCCAAGCAGGAAGCCTGCACAGTATCCTGAGAAGTCTGCATCAACATCTCAAAAGGGACAGTTGTGCATTGAGGGGATTACCAGTGTCACAGAGCTGCACACTGAGAAAGCTGCATCCAGAGAGGATTTTCAAGGATGAGACTGCATCCCGATTGAGGGCAGCACATGGAGACGAAAAGCAGAACAATATTTTGAGGCTGGGGAGTAGATTTACGGGAGAGCAGCTTAAAAGGCAGTAGAGACCTAATAGAGGACAATATCATAAAGACATTAGCACTCTCCGCAGGTAGACTGAACCGTTCACCCGGATATGGATCTCACATGGAAGGTGCAGTACCTGAGAAATAACACCAGAGTGAGAGCGCAGCAACACCGTTAGAAAGCAGGACTAAAAATACGAATACAATGAGAGGTGTTACTAGGAAGAGATAACAGAAATCTGCACTCCAAGAGATGTTTCACATGGAGGGGACAGAACACCGAGGGGCAGCAGCACCATGAATAAGTAAAGAAAGTAGCACCCTGCGAAGGATTTCCCAGAGAGTGCTCATCACTCCTGAAAGGCAGCACCAGGAGAGGGTTTGCTTGGGTGGAGCAGTACCCAAGAGGCATTGGGCAGGGCTTAAAGTAACAGCAGCACCCCAAGAGTATGTATGTTTTAGTGAGGGATGGTGGTAAATCTAGAGGTGAAAATACCGGCTGTGAGGTGTCAGCATCCAAAGAGATAGTAGCATGCCCAGAATGAAAGGACAGCACCTTGACAGGAGAGAATGCTGCCCTGATAAGCTGGATCTGCCAGTCACAGGGTGGGCATTATTCCTTTTCAGAGGGCAATGCCTAAGAGACAGCTGCACCAGGAGTGTGGCAGAAAAGAACATTCTGAAAACAAGAAAGCAGCAGCCCCATGGAAGAAATCGAGAGAGACAAAATGGCACATTGAGAGGGTTACACCCTAAGAGAAAGTGTGGGTAGCATAGTAAGGATAGAGGAGGGAACCAGCAAACCTTGGAAGCATAATATCAACAGCATATGAAAGGAGAGGTACATTGGTGAGCAAAGGGGTGGAGAACATCCTGAGGAGAAATAGTTACCAATACTTTAAAATATGGATATGGGTCATTGGAAAAGTTATGTTGGAGGTCATAAGTCTAAAGTTTTAAGGGTGGGTGCATTAAGGGAGGATTGTTAGCACACTGTGTCAACTATAGCTGTAGATAGATACGGTGTTACATGGATTCTCATGCGTTACTGTAGTAGGCAATGATTTTGGTACTTGTTTCCCCACTGATTAAACCCCTGAGGTCGAAGATCTGCACTGTGATAATCCTTATTATACCTTTCTAAGGAGTTTTGCCAACAGTAAATTGATAGGCATTGGGGATTTGCTGACTCTTCGCCTGATGCCTGCCTTGTGAGAAAGCTTTTGCTTGTTATGGTAGTTTTGGTGATGAGCTAATGATAAGGTCTTGAGACTGAATATTTTTTCTTAATGAGCCAGTGTTCAATGCCATAGGTTTCATCCGTTTATTATAAAAAGAATAACTACAGGTGCAGTAGGCCTAACTTATTGTGAGAATCGTATGTTAAGTCAATAGGCATTTAAGGGTGGATTCTTATTACACTGTGTTAAACCTGTACACAGGTTTTTGTCTTACATAAACTCTCTGGATGACGGTAAAAAATAAGATTTTGGTGTTGGTTACTTTCTTAAACAAACCCTTGACCCTTGGCATTTAGCAAGGCAGTCCTGCAGGTTCTCAGAGGGGTAAGTGCAATAATTTCTCAGTGGTAAATGAATGGATACATTCTCAGTCCTTATCAGATTAGCGATGTGGATGCCCCGCCCCCATTGCTTCCTATTTTAACTCCACCCCATCCCTTGGTGGGTTATCCCCGCCCTACTCCTTGGTGTATTAGGCCACTCCCACCTGAAGTTCAAGCCTAGTTGCGCCCCTGCCTTATTGAACACTTTAAAAGTAAGACAATATGGTTTAGCATGTGTGTGACATTTTTTTTAAACCAATTCAATAATATCGATTGTATTCAACTAATATAATCTAATTAAAGGTATGAAAAATAACCTTGTGCTGTTCAGTTGAGGTAGAATATAAGTACGGGATCATCAGTGATCACAAAAACAAAAAACACATTTGACATGCGGTTGCCGCCTAGCTAGTTTTCCAAGTGGAACACATTTAATTCACCGACTGCGCTCACAAGACATTAAATACGAAGGCGGGTACTGCAGTTTTCCTTCGTTGACACCAGTGCAGGGCAGTCTTGGAATACAAATTAAGCCATTGCAGAGAGCGCAGCAAGAAAGAAAAGCTCTTTTTTAAACGAATGACAGCAGACATTTTTGGCTGGTGACTCATGCAGTTGCCTAACTCAAACATGTTTCCGGGCGCAGGCAGCTAGAGTGCAACTCGATTTCTAATCTGGAGTGTTTTACTGGAGGCACTTCAGGCTAGCCGCAATGACACAGCATGTATGAGTAATCACTCATTTCACAACTTCGAGCCTCGTCTCAAAGTACAAGGAAAATAAGACATATTGCATTTAATGTGTGTAATATTAATCTGTATTAAATGGTGTATATAACTTCTGTTTTGTGGACTCAGTAAAAACCTAGGGGCTGATTTAGAGATCGGCGGATGGGATATTCCGTTTTGAACGTGACAGATATCCCGGCCGCCCTAATGCAAATGTAATAGGATATAATGTGCGGAGCGGTTATCCGTCACGTTTGTGACGGAGTATCGTGTCCGCCGAACTCCAGAGGAGAATTGCCCCAGTATTTAAAGAAAACTAACATGATAATAACTAGTGTTATCATCATTTTAGTTTTCCTTTCTTGGTGAGGAGCAGGGCTGGACTGCCAGAGCTGGGCAGGAGGGGAGGGGGTGTGGGGGTGTGGGGGAGGGGGGGGGGGGGAGTGTGGTTTGTCCACTCCAAGGTGCGCAATGACGCTTTGTCCGGACCTCTGGGGCTAGACAAACCATCATGCGCACTTTGCATGTTCTGCACCCAGGCTGCATTACAGCTTGGATGGAGAACATGCCCCAGGCTCCCACTTCCTGCCTGAACACTGATCCACGGCGCTCAGACCAATCACAGCACTGCATTGCAGTGTTGTGATTTGCTAGGGAAATCAGGAGCCAGAGTGCCTCCTGTTCCTGCTTTCAGGAGTCAGAGGCGGCGGCTAGCGGGGTGGCCGACCTGAGGTAAGTGTTTTTCTTTATTTTTCCATTTGCAACCCTCCCCATCCCCCCGCCGCTAAGCCATCCTTACATGTCTGGTATGCAAAGGTTAGGTGGGGTCATGAAGAACTATACCCTCATGTGCATTCTGTACACAGAAGTGCAGCAATGCCATGTTCTCGCGTGAAATAAACTCCATTGCAATTCGGCACCAAGGGTTACGCGTCTACCACATTGCGGGAAACGCCACCACCATACTGAAGAAAATTAGGATTACAGGCAAACGTATAGGACTGCAAGCAAAGCAGAACTCTCACAACTTGACTCCACAGCGAGTTGTAATGGTCGTCAGCAGTACAACTTAATTTGACGACAGAGCCTTGCAAGATTAAAATTTCGATGACCTGGCTCACTGACGTGATGTAATGCTGTGAAACATCGACGTCAGTTTCAGTTTTTTGAGTTTCGTTTGAATTCAGAAAGTATATACCAGTCGGATTCAAGCCACAGTGTTAAGAAAAACTTTTTGGTAGTTTCGTCAACTATTTAGTCCTGAAGATGGTCTGACTGTCTCATCGCCATCACAGACCGAAACGTCGACAGTGGCATCTTTTTCCTCACACATTGATTGTTTTGAATATCAGAAAAGATGTCAACATAGTTGTTGTATAGGTCAACTAACGTCACCTTTCAAGCTGTGTTTAGTTGTTCTTTATTACCATTTTCCCTGACCAAAATTGTGATCATATATTAAATATATGTTTATTTAGAAGTATATTTTTGCCCCATGTTTTACCTTTGAAACTGTTATTCAATATTTGCTATTTTCTTAAAATATGTACATTTATTGTTTTTGATTGAATCTGTTGTTCACCACTAATCAGGGTGTAACCCTTCAAAATAGCGTTGAGAAATTATCTCTGAAAAGCATTTGACAAACAAAATCCCTTGTAGGCAAACCCCCCACCCCCTTTTTTCACAACTTCACTGCCCAAGCCTCCAAGGGTTAATTGGGTTCCCACTCCCTTTTGAAAATGTTCAAGGAGCCCGTCTTCAGGAACTAAAGCAATTCTCAATGAGCTAGTAATAATATTTTAGTTCAAGAAAGTCTATGTGATTTTACTTTTCTTGGAACCATTAAAGTACACACTCAGTGCCATTCCTCACATTTTGCAAATGCTTATACACATATTAATCACCCGATGTCTTTTATTGCGGCCAATACTGGCCTGCTTTACGCTAACGGACACAGGGACTTCCCTTGTATTAGTCATTTTTCGGGAAAGAAATTTAGGAAGAACATTAATGATTGAAAAGATACAAAAATGCTACAAACTTTGGAAAAGGCTCAGAGTTATGATTTGTTTATAAATGCAAAAAAGTGTAAATCGAAAATAATAAGGACGGCGCAAGGCAATGTTACTTTCTGAGGTCTCAGTGCGGCAAGGTAGGGCACTGTGGTTGCAGAGGGCTCCACAAGGTCAAATACATTTAATTCAGGATTCTCTGGACATTCGGGTCACATTTGTATTGCCAGAAATAAGATAAGGGATAAGGATAAGGCTGAAAGCTAAAGAACAGCAAAACCACAAGGGGTCAGAAACCTGCAATTTGAGGTACTACTGAAGCTTTGATTCCTGTGGCAAAAAGCTTTGGCCTGGATAAACCACTTGGCCACCTAAGCTGCACCTTTCTCGGGTAGCCTCCAAGCCCTGGCCTTCCCTCTGGAGGGTCAAAAACCTCCAAGTCAAAATCAACTATGTCAAAGTTGCACTAGTACTTGCTGGATGCTTCCAGACTTCCAGGAGGTCTTACAGAGTGTCCCATAACAAATCCAAGTGGGGGACAGACATCTCTACCCCTGGCTCCTAATAGAGTCCAATCCCATTGGGCTGGCACATTCCTTCTTCTAATGCTGGCCGCTAAGCTATGGAATTCCATCCCTCTGAAAATTAGGTCTACTACTGACCTACTTAAATACAGAAAGCTGCTCAAAACCTGGTTGTTCTGTCAGGTTTACAATTGAACTATCCATCTCTCTGGCATGTCCTAGATCCTGCGCCAAGAAACCTATCCGGTGAACGAGCGCTTTACAAAACACTGCTAACAAAACATAACAATGCTCCAGTGGCAGACCTGAAGCTATTCATATGGAAGGTGTAAATCCACACTGCTCCGCACAACATAAATGACATACCACTAGTGCAAATTATATGCAGTTTCACCATGGTCCTACTTACAGGCTGAATATGTGAAGTGAAGTTAGACAATTATTTGTCATGCTTTTTTAGTTCAGAGCAGAGTAAAGTGGTACTACAGGTATCCAGGTCCTGTAAATTAAAATGCTACTAGTGGACCTGCAGCACTGATTGTGCCACTCACTTAAGTATCCTTTCAAACATGCTCCAGGCCAGCCATTGCAGGTGTGTGTGCGCAGTTTCGACCTGGCAAAATACATCTTTTTGCCAGGCCTAGACCTTCCTTTTTAATACATATAAGTCACCTCTAGGGTAGACCCTAAACAGCCCATAGGGCAGAGTGCAGTGTATTTAAAAAGCTGGACATGTATTTTTAACTTTTATATGTCCTGGCAGTGAAAAACTTGTACATTCATGGTTTACTATTGCAAGGCCTACCTCCCCGTAGAACAACATTGGGATACCTTATTGCGTTTAATAAGTGATAACTTTCAATTGGGAGCAGTTAGGAGAGTTGGGTCTCTAAAGAATTGTTATTTAAACCTTTTTTTTTTTAACATTGAAGTTGGATTTTACGTGATAATTCTGAAAATGCCGTTTTAGAAAGTTTGCAGTTTCTTGTCCTAACCATTTGGTGCCTACAGCCTGTATTCTGGGTTACATAATTAGGTGTAGCTGTCCATTGACCTTTGTAATTCACTCCCACACAGTAAGACAAAGGGGAAATAGTTGTTGGCAAGTTGGGCTATCACATTACAAATACTCTTCTTCAGCACACTCACATATTGTTTCACACTAGTCTTTTGTGCCCCATGACAAGCTGGGGCCAGATCAGGGAGGCAGGAAATTCCAAACACCTCTGCAGGGAAACAACTCTACAAACTTCTTCTACCTCACCAGGCAAAAATATTGAACCCTTAGACCCAACTCTTAAGTACACCTCTGGACTCGTGGAAGACTACCAAATGCTGCTGTGCTGCTCTGCTGAAAGAAGGACTATTATTCTACTGCCTGGGAGAGAAAGACTTGACCTGAACATTAAATCCAGGACCACAAGAGTGACAACAAGGACCAGTTGGCAGGCCTCCTGATCAGAACATCAGGGACTGAAAAGGTTCCAATCACCGTGAACCCTGCACCTGGACTATACCTGCTGTGAGTCCTGACCCCCACATGGTGCCACCCTAGTCTTGGAACCTTGAAAGTGGAACTGAAGGTGCTCTGTCATCCCAGTTGCGGTTCTAGAAGGACTGGCACAGTGTGAGGCATTGCCCCACATCTCTGCATCAGAACCGCCATTGTGAGACACATCCTTGACATAGGAACCTCGCTTCGCAGCTCCTTGGAACCTCTGCTACATGACGAATCATCGTATCGCAGGCCCTCAGCTCCTCGGAACTGCTGCTACACAACCCATCATTGACGCAGGTTCTCGCACCCGCCGCTTCATGAGGCATCCTCAACGTGGGATCTCGCAATGCTCCGCAAACCAGGAATTAAGCGACTTAGTTCAGCAGGCCTAACGTGATCCCAATATCCAGCTCGAATTCTATCGTAATCAGTCTGAATTTGTGTCTTTGGATCGGTACGGCGCAAGATATCCACAGTTGCTGCTTTGTGCATTTAAGCACTATTTCGAACTAAATCTTTAAAATTGCAAGTCTCTGGTTACACTAATTGGATTTTTGTTGTTTTCCTGTCAAATAATTACTGCTTGGGTGCTACATTGATACTTTACACATTGCCTCGAAGTTACGCCTAACTGCCTTTGTGCCAAGATACAAGAGGGTTAAGCACAGGCTAGGTTAGTGCTTGCTTGTATCATTTGAGATAATTCTTCCACAGCTACTGATGACCAACTGAACACATGACAAATCAAAACAGAAAATTGGCCTTGATTTCAATACATTTAGATATATCTACAGGATCACTTGTCTGATACAGCAACATCGCAGTTGCAACATTATTACTCCGGTTTGCTATTTCCTTCTTTGTAAACATCCCCTAATAAAACAATTGTTGGAAAAACAAAAAATAGAATTAGTGACACAAGGTAATTTTATATTGGATGCATCATGTATGATCTTTAGTTCTTTTAGGCAAGAGGTCTAGTGTGCATTGTAGTACAGAGCAACCCCATACTACAATACAGATCAGACCCAGAACTTGTTGATAGACAATATTTATCAAATAATATAGAGTACTCTGTAGTCAATTAACTTTTAGACAAGTCAGGAATTAGTCATAATGGGTTGGATAGCTAGAACAAATAGGGTGACACTCACCATAGTGCCAGCTTCCCTTCTGCTCGTCTCACTCGCTTGCTTCCTGCCGGTTACTCTTCATTGCCTACCCGTACTACCACCATGGGAATCTTTTTTTCTGTCAGCATTCTATCGGTTAGCCTTTCACTTTGTTCCGGTTTTATTGTTGTATTCTTCCGCACAGTTTTAATTGCGTATTTATTAGCCTCCTGTTAATTTTGCTAACTCTGCCCCTTCAGCTGTTCACCCGTTTGTTGTTCATTTTGTGTCCTGCTGTTTTTTTTCTCTGTAGTCTTCACAAACTGTCATGAACATCTGCGCTACACTAATATCCCCGACTGCGACCACCCTGGAACCACTCCAATGCCACAAACTATACACCTGATCTCCCTGCAAACATGTGACCGAAATCTGGGACACCATCACCACCCTTACACTCAACGTGATTTTCATTAGAGACTTGGCTCAACCCCTCCTCCACCCCCGCCGGCTACAGGATGACACACCGGGACCGCACCGACAAACACAGAGGCAGCATCACCATGATCCACAAATAAACAATCCGCTGCACCACCACTGGAGAAGACACCACACAGATCATGGAACATCTAAACTTCCAACTCCACACAGATAGCAGAAAGACCATACGGGGCACTCTCGCCTACAGACCCCTAGGCAGCTGCAGTCTGTGCAGGTGACAGCGGTCGGGCCCCGTGGGGGGGATTTCAAGGGTCGATGCAGAGGGAAAAATAATTATTTAATTTTCCCTCTGGTTCATTCCTCGAAATCCCCTCCACCCCAGGTGGCCCCTCACCCCCACCGCTGTTACCAGCATGGACTGCGGCTGTCCCTGGGACACATCCCAACTTCTGCAACAACATTGCCAACTTCATCGCCCCACAAGCTATTGACTCTAAGCTCTATATCTTCCTCAGCCAACTCAACTTATACATCGACGACCACACAGACACCAACACCGCCAACCTCCTGAAATGCATGAGCAACATTGGCCTCAACCAGCTGGTCACCGACCCCACACATAGCGCATTTCACACAATTGACCCGATCTTCACTACCAGTGAAAGAGTCAAATACAGTTATGTCATAGAACCTACTTGGACCAATCACACCATCATTCACTTCACCATTGCGGGATCCCCAAGCATCTCTCCCAGGCCTCCCTCTACAGCTGAAACAACTTGACACAGATTTAATGGACAGACACCCACACACCTCCAACATCATCCAGTCCGACTACGCAACCAACCTTGAACATGCCGGGCAGAACTTCACCTCCTGGATCACTAACTGCGCTCACAGAGTCGCCCCCATCAAGCCAACCAAGGCCTGCAGTTCCACCAATCAAGTCAGCTGGTACACACCAGAACTCAGGACAATGAAACAACAAACAAATGTAGAGAAAATAGTGCACCAGCAGAGACCTCACAGACCGAGCCACCTTCAAGTCAGCCCTCAAGAAATACGACCAATGCTTTAAAGATACCAAAAAAGACGCCATGGCAAACAGCATCCAAGGAAGCGCCAACTACACCAATTAACTCTTCAACATCTTCAGAAAGATCTCCTGCCCGGCAGTCACAGAGAACACCATCCCCCCATCACAGGAACTCTGCAACACACTACCAAACTACTTTCACAAGAAGCTATCAACAATCGACAGGAACTTAAAACCCCAGCAGACCAACCTCAACTCTCGCCTCACTCCAACAGAAGCCACCGCTCACCACATAAGAACAGCTCACCACAGAGAACACAACAGCCATCATGAACTCCATCCACTTGGAAGCACCCACAGACCCTTGCCCCACTGTCTCTTAAACCTCAGTAGCAAGGAAATGAGCTGCCAACTCCCCACCATTATCAACACATCCATCGCCACAGCCACCTTTCCCGAAGCATTGAAACACGGAGAAGTCAGCCCCCTTTTAAAGAAACCCTCCGCCGACCCCAGTGAACTCCAGAACTACCTCCCCATCTCGCTACTCCCATTCACCCCCAAAGTTCTCGAGAAAGCATCACCCGTCAGCTCACCAAACACCTGGAAACAAACAACCTGTTTCTACAACAACCACAGCACTGAGACCACCCTGATTGCCGCCACCGATGACATCTGCATCCTGAACAACAGGGGACAACCAGCAGTCCTGTTCCTACTCTATTTCGACCCTGTATCCCTTCTGTGCAAAATTCTTGGCCTTGATAACACAGACAAAGGCTCTTACGTCCTTCTCTAAGAGCTCCCTTAATCAGGTCATGTCAACCAGCTGTTATTTTTTTTTTGGAGAGAGCTTCTGTGCAACTGGCAAATAAATTAGCGAGATTCTTGAACGTAGCTGCTTAGGAGCTGAAGAAATCTAGCACCTGACTCTTTGACTTGTGTTCCCAGTGAAGGGTAGATCAATGGCTCTCACTTGAGGTAGTAGGAACACAGCAGTTGCATACTTTGGGATTGGTCAGCATTTTAAGCTTTTTAGTAGACCTGCATTTCCAGGTTGGGGACTATAGGATATAACAAATATCAAGCCCCTCAATTTCTTTAGATTCTCCCATTAGTAAAACAGCATGTTGCTTAGTTCATTATAAAGCAGAACAGAAGCACCTTATGACGAAATGTTCTACAGCACATTCACACTTTGTTATGACTAGATGGAGGTGTGTCTCCTTGAAGCAGGCCATGGCCAATTCCCATCATACTGGAGGTAGAATTTTAATTGATTGTATAAAGTTATTATTGAGTGTACTTCAATGGCTTAAAGTCAGACATGATAACAGGCACCATTTTGCTGTTTTTCTTTTTTAAGATGTTTTAATGGCTGTATTGATATATCATGGTAATATTTTGTTTTTCATAACAAACTTTACTGGATTGTTTTGTGTGAAACTGGCCTGGAGGACTAAGAATAGATACAGTAGATCACAGAATACATGGTGCAGCATTATTCCCATTAGGAAAAGCAAGAATTAATAAAAACATTATGAAAAGAATAGAATAATGAAACCTAAACGTGCGCAATAACCTTCGAGCGCTGCCCCTGCCCACCGACTCGTTACTATAGCACGACAGACGTATTATGGTAATTTTTTTTATGTTTTATATGTAAATGTAATGGTTTTAATTAATTATACATGAATACATTGATCTGACTGTATCCCATCACCCACTCATCGAGAGACTCCACCACATCAGGATCAAGAGGCGCCCTCAGATGGATCGCTGCCTTCCTCTCCGGATGAACCCAGAGATTCTGTCAACCACCCTTTGCTTCGGAAACAAAGAGAACCATCTGCGGTGCCCCTCATGGATCATCCCTCAGCACCACCTTCTTTAGCACTCACATGATGCCCCTGCCAGAGATAGTCTAAACCCATGGTATCAACATTTTATCCTTTGCCGACAACACCCAGGTCATCATCCAGCTCTCGGCACACCCCTCTACTACAGGGACCAACTTTCACAACTGCATGACTAATGTCAACAACTGGATGTGGACCAACTGTCTGAAGCTCAGCACGTACAAGACCAAAGTGCTGATCTTTGGGAGCACTACCTCCCCGTGGACAACACCTTATGTCCTTCTGAGCTCGGCCCTACCCACACACTTAGACCATGCCCGCAACCTCTGTATCATTCTGGACAGCAGACTCACCTTAAAGCGAAAAATCAACACTTCAAAGGATATTAAAATGGCTCCCCACCGACACAAGGAAAACCGTAACTCAAACCCTAGTAACCAGCCGGCTGGACTGAGGCAACGATCTGTACGCAGTAAACACCGCACAACTCATGAAGAGACTCCAGGCGATACAAAACTTAGCTGTCAGACTCATTCTAGACCTACCCAAACAGAATTACATGACATCATTGCCCGAACTTCCACCAACCCTCCAGAGACCTTCGCTCTGCCTCCGTAGCCTTTTTAGACACCACACATCCTCCAAAGCCCAAGCCCACCTCATCCTCAGAGCCTGGAACAGCCTCCACTTCCGGACTTCACCCTCTCTAGTGGAATTCAGGAAGAGAATCAAGACATGGTGCCCAGCACCCCAGTGCCTGGATACCCTTGCGGGTGAAGAGCTGAGCTACATAAACTGAACGGATATAACATCACAGCAAATGAGCTGTGGACGTGCAACACCAGCAATGCAATCTATTTGCTCACATGCCCTTGTAATTTAGGATATGTGGGCGAAACCTCTAGAACAATTAAAATACGGTTAACCGAACACAGGTCAGCATTCAAAACTAAAAAATTGGCAGCCCCACTTGTTGCACACTTCATAGATTTTCAGCATGCCCCATCGGATATACGGTGGCGCATTTTGGAAAAAATCCATACACCCAGCACAAAGGGAGGAGAGAAAATACGAAAAAAACGAGAAGTTTTTGGGATTTTCTCCCTTAAGACCTTTAGCCATGGCCTTAATAACGAATTGCCTTGGGAAAATGCAATTTTATGAGAACTATAGAAATCATAAAGATACTAGGATCTGACTTCTAAATAATATGGCTCAACTTAATCAGAAAGAATAAATGAAGTAGTCCCAAGAAGAAATATGGTTTGATGTAACAAGAAAGAATAGGCGGAGTAACCCTGGATGCTTATCTAAACACCGCTATTAGATAAGAATCATACACTCTAATTAGTTTTGGGGTGTCTTTAGCGATTCGATATGATATATAAAGGTCCTATCCACACTTAAATGCTCGTCATTTTTGAGTTAAGCGGTAATTCGATGACAAAACCATAAATATATAAATATACACTTGTCATCACCCTAATTTCGACTATCGTGGAGCACCTGTTTTTAAACCAGGCATTAATACGAAATACAATAAGGAACCGAACTGATTAGATTAGACAAATAAATATGCAGAAATAATTCCTTCCCCTTTAAGAACTTAGCTCTTACGCTAACCAATAATATCCGCACTCTTTAAAAGGACCTTCAAATAGCTAATCAGGGCTGCCCTTCTTGAAAGCGGACTCGCTGGAAGCGTAACCGTAATCGGCAAGACCCTCGCCTGTACCGGTAAGATATCGCGCCCGTCGCGTTAGCTTAAAATTAGGTTAAATCTATTGTATGCGCACAATTAAAACCTTGCTCCTTTTCTCTGTTAGGAGTAACGTGCGTACGGCGCGAAAAGAAAGTAGTGATTGTGACGCCATCGCCGTACACTAATAATCTTGATTACGAGGGGAGAGCGGCATTAGAAATAATCAGCGCATCATTAATTGCAGGTAAACGGGTTTGAACACGGAGCGCTTTAAACCGTAAGCGTTTTGTTATTTAGTTAAGCTGCCCAATTTAGTCCCTTCGTTATAATCAATAACGGCTATGGGAAAAACAGGTGTGGCGCTGCATAACAGCGGTGGAGAGCCTCCACTTTAAAACAAACTTGCGTAAACTGATGAACAGAATGAACAATGAAAAGGTCTCAAACCCCTTGCCCTCTCTCTTTGTTATTAGGAGCAATGTGCAAACGGCAGTCTAACTGAACAGTAGACGCTACGCATAAGATATATACATACAAATTTTAAATACCATGAGTAATGAGTGGCACCGCTAAGAGACAGCGCTTGAATAATCTTTGGTAAGCGTTAACAATAGCTGTATTTAGCCTGTAAAAACAAAGGTAGCCCTACTGAGAACACCAGTCCATTTTTGTGTTTATTTTATTTCATTTTACATTATTAGGTTTTAATCTGTACAAAAGTACATAGTCGTGGTGCCACACCGAAAAACAGACCCCAGATGAGGAACGTACCATAACTTTTTAGGGGTAAGTTAATTTTAATCATGCCCACCCCCATACACAAATAAGAATATAGTTGCCAATAGCTAAAATGCATGTTTCCATTTATAGGGAAGTGCCATCTCTCTGGACCTTAAATAAATCAGCGCTACAAGAGAATAGTACTGTCTTTGCACATGAGTGCTACTTTAGGTAAGAAAATAAAATGTATGTAATCATGGTGTTAGTTAGGCAATTATAGTAAGGGTCAACGTAGAAGAAATATATGAAACACTGCGATTATTTTTCCTTCCTTTTTTTCTATCTTTTTTCTATCCTTGTGCCTAAAAGCTGATAGGGTTTCTTCAGAACAACAGTCATATGCAAACTGATGTAATTGAAATGAGTAAATGTATCATGAAAAAAGAAAGAATCCTTATCAAACTAACTCTCTGAATCTGTGAATATGAGAATTGTTTCTGCCATTGTCAAAGCACATTGAGATGTTTTATGTTGAAAAGGTACAAGTTTGAACCATGTAAATATATTACCATGAAGTGAACCTCCCTGTTTGCACACACTAACATAATATGGCTTGTTCTAGAGATTTGGGTTTACGCATAGGTGTCTGATATTTGTTTATAAAAGGCGGTATATCATAAATCTAAATATCTTTCTTACCAATAGAATTGTGTAAACAAACATGAAACTAGTTCAGTTATATCATTTGATGATAGGAGACGAAAATAGTAAAACACTGTTATGATCTTTTTTACAGAAATTGATGGTAAAGTCCTGATGAAGGCATATTCTTAATGTCGAAACGCGTCGACTGGATGCCATCTAACCTCTTTTAATTTCTTGTGAATACATATGTATCACCATATTGTTATTTTATCAAGTCTGATTAATGCACTGAATTTTATCATTCCTTTTTTAACTATATTAAAAATGTATTTTTTCTAAACTGCACTAGTTTGTTTGTTTAATCTATTGTGTAATTGATTATATGCCTGGGAGCGTTATTTCACACACATTGTTTACCCTGTCCCAGGATATTGATCCTTATCAGGGGGTCCTTGTTGCTAACATAGAACAGCCTCCACCTCCGGACATCACCCTCTCTAGTGGAATTCAGGAAGAGAATCAAGACATGGTGCCCAGCACCCCAGTGCCTGGATACCCTTGCGGGTGAAGAGCTGAGCTACATAAATATGAATTGATGGATTGATTGACTCACCCAATCACTCTGTGTGATCCAGCTAGTACACATCTAAATCCTCCTTAAAATATGTAAAATTCTTGGTAGGCTGATTTCTTAACAAATTTGGAAAAATGAAAAAGTAATTCTGGCTACTTTGAAGTTACCCTATAGCATGGGCGGACAGGGTGTTCTTGGTTTTGCGAGCTACTGACATTGAGTCTAAAAACAGAGTGCTGTTGGGTGGCATGGTGATTAAATTGTGCACTACAAAGTCATGACACTCCTATCTTAATGCTTCAATAAAAAGAGTAACACCAGGTATTATAGATGTCGTTTAGTTACTCTATTATATTGTGGTGACTGCAAGGGTGACTATAGAGTTAATTGGATACTGAAACACCCTCAATCCCAGTTAACTCCTCTTTGTTAAGATGATCTCAGATTGGCTTCTCTCAAGGTCTCAATGACAAGGAGAGTTGGGATGAGGAATATACTCACCTTACTGTACAGAATAGGGCTATTTTCTGAGGGGTGGAAGGTACAAACATTAGGTCACCCTTAACTTCTAGTGTAGTTTGTATTCTGGCCAAATCCTTCTATTTATAAATGTACCTGCTATTTTTGTAAGTGGCCAACAGACATCAGTTTTTTATCAGAACCTTCTGGATCTTAGAGGATGCAACTTCAAGATAACACACTCCTTTGTTTTAGGAACAAGTCACTCAATAGAGAAAATAAAACTGGTGGGTTTTTATTTTAAACCATCTGCAATTTAGGGATATGTTTAATCAGTAAGCACATATGTAGGGTCCGTATCAAGCTTGAATAACCTTAAATATCCAGGCTACTCCACCTGGACCACCATCCGACTAGCCAAAACATGTAATTTTTCTTATTATGCACTATAATTATCCCTATATATGTGCTACAATTATCCTTAATGTACATACAATTTCTCTCTCTATAGGCATATTACTTGAATGTGATGTGATTAGTGTACCTGAATTATCCATCATTTCAATAGCTTTAATACAAAAACTTGAACATTTGAAAAACCCTCTATATTTGGAAGTTAAGAAAACAAACTACATGAAATAGTAAGTCCTTAACTTTTCAATATTTTGCTTTCTTACCTTCTCTTGAGCACACATCTCGTCAGTCCTTCTTGTATGTGATGAGAACTGCTCATCTGACAACCATCTTAACGGCCTCTGTGTATGGTGATGTGAATTTTTGTCTTTGCTTAAAAACCTCATCCCAGTCCCACTTAGCATTTCTGTGCCCCCAATAGTCCACATGCCTGCCCTCTTCCTAAAAAGAAAAAAAAGTGTGTCTGTGAACCGGAATGGGTACCTTCCATGCAAAGCCTCACCATGAAGGTGCCTACCGTATAGTGGCACCTTATCAGGAACTTCAGAGCATAGCCCTCTGCCTCCTGTGGAGCACCCGTGCATTTTTTTAGTTAACAGTTTTTATGAAAACACAAGTTTCATGGTTTCCTGAAGACTGCCAGTGCGCAGGTTAGCCCTCTCTGCCTCGTCCCCAGGCTCCTAATGACAGGAGGCTTAGAGGCTGAGGCATGATAAAGCTACAGAGTGTTATTTAAAAATAAAACATTCTGGCGCTGCATTTCTGGATTGCCCATGTCTGAGTGGAATAGTTGAACTACAATCCCCACAAACAGGCTAATTCCATTGTATTTAGTAGACATACTACGCATGCTCAAGCAGCACATTTAGGGCCAGATGTATCAAGAATTGCTTTTGCGATTCTTGAATAGCAAATTTTACTGATAAAGTATTTAAGAATCGCAAAATGCAATGTATGTAGGACTTGCAAATAAAATTGCGAATCCCACATATTCCTTAATAGCGAATCACAAATTGCGATTCACTATTAGGGAATACCTTCCCATTCATTCCTATGGGCCTAGAGGCCCACATAAATAAATAGGATTGCATTCGCAATTTGCGAGTACCAAATAGGCACTTGCAAATTGCGAATGCAATTTCAATGGTGCATAAAGGACATGCTGTTGAACCCCTGAAATATGCATGCATGCCCTGTGCGCCACATGGGAAAATGCTAAAAAGTTAATTTTAAAGAAATTTGCAAATTACCACCAACTAGAAGTTGGTGGTAATTTGCGATTCCTTAATGCCAGGTCGCAATTTTTCCTGGCTTCCTGCATTGCATTTAAGGAATAGCAAATTGCGAATCCCAAAATGCATTTGCAAAATAGGTAATCACAAGAATTGCGCTTACCTATTTTGCGAATGCCTTTTGGGGTGATACATCCCAAAAGGCTTTTTCCCGTTCGCAAACGGGCCGATTCAGAGATCAGCCTGTTTGCGAATGGGAAAACGATTGAATCATCTGGCCCTATATCTGCTAAAATGTGGCTGCCAGGGCCCCATTTGTGCATCTTTGAAGCCAATGAAAAGCAATGCATAGCAGCAGGGCCAGGATCCCCAGCACTATACCATCTCCTGCTCTGCTGTTGCCATAGAATCTACAAGTTGCCAGCTAAGTAAGCAAGGAAAGTAAAACGAGCATTTGCAATGCAGTAGGTCTTGCATTAGTTAAACGCAGAGCTATTGGCTTTGGAAATGGGAAAGAAATGCGGCATCCACCTGCCTTTGCTTTTTTTTGATAATCAACTTTATTAGCATTTTTAAAACGACAAAGGAAATTCATTGGCAGCAGCTCATAAATCAGCGGGTAGAATAGGGTAAAATCAGCATTATACATGGGTAGGAGTAAACCAGTCCAGTCCGACATTACATTCTGCGTGGTAATAGCAAAGACAGCGTATACATCTGGGTTCACGGTGGAATCTAATTGTACCATTTCCCCCATATTTTAGAGAACTTCTCTGGAGAGCCCCGGGATTCGAAGAGGGCCTCTTCCTGTGCACCGCACCAGTCCACCCCCCTCCTCCACCCCCCCACCTTGGGAGCCGAATCTCGCAGCCAGTGACGTGCTATGTCCCACTTGGCCACAGCCACTGCCGTCCCAAACAGGCGTTTATCCGATCTAGTGCCATCCAGGCTGTCAAAGATCCCCAGCAGCAGTTGCAGTGGGTCATAAGGGACCTCCCAGCCCAGATCCTGTGTGAGCTCTCTCTACACTCCCCTCCAAAACCGCATAAGCCTCGGGCATGTCCATACATGTGGTAGAAGTCGGCCGGGGATCGCCCGCATCTGGGGCAGTCTGGTGAGGGTCTCAAGCGGGCCCGGAAAAGCCTCTCTGGGGTGAGGTAGGACGTGTGTAGGTAATATGTCTGCACCAGCCGCAACTTGGAGGATGTGATCAGGATACGTGGGGCCATTAGGGCATCTCTCCAATCGGCCTCCTCCAGGAGTCCCACCCAACCCTCCCACCGGGTACGCAGTCGGTCAAGGGACGAGGGGCTATTATTGACTATGGCACGATAGATCCGGGACACTCCACCCCTACCCAGATCCCCCATCATTACTTGGGCTTCCAGTGGGCTAAACTCTGGCAGGGTGGTTGGCGCAGGGAGATGTGCATGAAGGGCATGGCGCAGCTGCAGGTACCGGAAGTGCGGAGTGTGAGGAAGGGCGTGGCGCTGTTGTAAGTCGGCAAAGGCTCGAATGTGGTCTCCCACCCAAACGTCCCCGAGCACCGACACCCCAATGAGGTCTCATCGCCGAAACCCGCCGAGGGACGAAACCTCACGAAGCCAGTTCCCGTGACAGAGTGGCGTCTGGTGGGTAATTTTGGGGTCCCATCCTGTGTGGCGTAGGGTGGTACGCCAAGCCAGTAAGACCGTTCTGGTAATTGGGGCTATGGTGTGCAGGATCGGGCAACCGTAAAGGAGTGCTTGGAGCTGGGAGAAGTCCATCGCTTCCAGTTCCACCCGGTATGCTGGGTCGGACCAGCCGCCCGCGTACCAGTCGTTGATGACTATCAGCTTGGTGGCGAGGTAGTAGAGATAGAGATGAGTCACCCCTAGTCCTCCATCGAAGGGGGGGATGCAGCTGTGTGCAAAGGAAATCCGCGGTCGTCCGCCACTCCAGAGGAATTTGATCAGGGTTCCATCCTGCTCTCGGAACCAGGCCCGTGGGAGTGGGGTGGAAATGTTCTGTAGGATGTACAAGAAACGGGGGAGGATCATCATTTTAAATAGTGCACTCCGCCCCAGGGTATTGAGGGGAAGGGATAGCCATTTTTTCAGATCAGATCGCGTTCGGGTTACTAGGGGCGTGATATTCAGTGCCCATTCCAGTTCCGGGAGCAGAGCCACCCATATCCCCAGATATTTGACCGAATGGCGTCTCAGGGGAATGGACGACTGCCAGTCAAAACATTCCTGGGAGGGGTGCAATGGAACCAGGTTGGACTTTGCCGCATTAAGCCGGAGGCCGGAGACACGCTCGAAGTCATGAAGAATTTGCAGACATCTAGGGCCCGAGGACGCCGGGTCCGCCAGGTACAGGAGCACGTCATCGGCGTAGAGGGCTATCTTGTTTAGGTGGCTTGCATTCCAGGTCCACCCGTGAACGAGGTGGTCGTGCCGGATGAGCGTCGCCAGGGGCTCCATCGCTAAGGGGAACAGGAGTGGAGATAGGGGGCACCCCTGGCGCTTACCTCTTCATATCTGGAATGCCTCTGAGAGCGTCCCATTGATCAACACTCGGACCTGGGGCTCGCGTAGAGGACCCGAATATAACTGCGGAACCGCGGGCCAAAGCCCATCTCCTGGCAGCACATCTTGTGGGTACCGCATCAAAGGCTTTCTCAAAATCGAGAAAGAGGAGGGCCAGGTATGGAGAGAGGCGGGAGCGATGGGCCAGGGCCAGATGGAGGCGGATACAGTGGCGGGTACTCCTGGCGGTATGAAGCCACACTGGTCCGGGAGGATCAGATCTGATAGGATGGGTTTGAGCCTCTGGGCCAATATTGTGGCGAAGAGCTTGATCTCGGTGTTGATAAGGGAGATAGGGCGGAAGTTCGGACAGTTCGTGGAGGGCGGATGGGTCTTAGGGATGACCATGATCGTGGCCAAGTCCGACTCGGGAGGGAAGGAGCCCCTCTCTATCACGTGATGGAATAAATCCAACAGTTGGGGGGCCAGAGTGCCTCGGAAGGCCGCGTAGAACTCCTGCGGGAATCCGTCTGGACCGGGCGTCTTGCCACGGTTCAGAAGGGGGATAGCCTCCAGGACCTCATTGTGTGTGAAGGGCTTCTCCAGGGTCTCTGAGTCTTCTGGGGTAAGGGAGGGTAAGCGGGCCCCGGCCGCGCCCAGAAGGGTAGTAAGAAGCACGTCGGGGGCGCGCCGCGTAGAGACTGGTATAGAAGTCGGCGAAGGTTTCGGCTTTACTCACGGAGGTCACGGAGGTCACCCCTCGGGTCCCGCGTTGGAACCCAGATTGCCAGACCGTCGCAAACCCGTAGCGGGCCAGGAATTTGCATTGAGTTCCTAAGAGATGGGTCTCCTGGAGAATGAGCACGTCCGCCAAGTGGCAATGCGCCGCTCGGAGGACAGCAGCGCGCTTGATGCGGTCAAGGAGGCCGTTGATGTTCCAGGAGAGAACGTGCAGGGGCCTACTCAGATTGCATGCCATTGGGGGAGGGTGGGACGTGGGGGAGAGGTGGGGCAGCAGGAGGGCGCACCTCGGTGGAAGGACCCACCCCATCTCCCCATAGCCGATGAACAAGACATGGGGAAGGGGGGACGGCCGCCCGCTGCCCGGTCCTGTGATAGCCCGTGGGGACCCAGAGTGGTCAGGACATCGGTGAGCAGGGAATGTGTGTCGGACAAGGATGCACCCACCATCAAACGTCAGTAGGAGGAGCTGCAACCAGCTGCTCGCATGCAGCAACAATAAAGGCCGAGGAGTGGCCGAACAGTGCTAAATCAGAAAGTGGCCCGTAGGCCGCTAAAAACAGTAAACATACGGGAGACAACGGTCCCCCCCCCACCCCAGCACCCCCCAACTACCCCCACCCTGCACTTCGAAAGGAAGCATCTGTCGCCCCAAGTGGCAACAGCCAAAGGAAATAAACCCCTTGTTAGGGGACTGACACAAAACTAAACAAAGGAGGACCTCCCTCCGTATTGTCGGATGAATGGCAACAGCAATAAACATTGAAGCGTGAGAGTAAGATGTGTTACAGAGAAAAATATCTGCAGTGTCTCCAGGGACAGAAGGATGTACTAGCAGAAGGGAGAGATAGATAAAGAAGGGGAAATGAAAGGGGGAAGACAGAAATGTTAGCTGAGCGGATTGCAGCACCCGGGAGGAGCTCACCCCAGGCCGTCCGCCCTCCGGGCGTCTTGCTAGACCTGGGGGATCGTTCCAGGGCAGTTCGGCCGGTCAGGGCGGCCACGAGCAGGTGGACATCTCAAAGTCCTAGTTCAGGCCTCTGCATCCTGTAGAGAGTCCCGGACCACCGGGCTGCCGGACAAATCAGAGTCTGATCTGGACTTACGTAGGCTCGTGCCCGAGTCCGTGGGCCTGTCAATGGTGACCGCAGATGAGAGCTCCTCTGGCGGGAGGGGACTCCAGGCTCCACGGACCGGGGGGGGGAAGATCGCCGTGCGCTTCCTTCTGGTGAACGAGAGGCGTCCCGAAGCTGGCGACCTCGCCTGCGGGAGCCAGTCCGACGCCGCCTTGGTTTGGGCCCTTCGTGGGCGGGACAGAAATTGGGTCCACGGGTAGGGGAGGGCATCCGTCCAGGCAAGAGGGGACGCTCCTCTGGGAGCCAGGTCCAGGCGGCCTGTGGGGTGTCGAAGAAGAAGGATTTGTCCTGGAAGAGGACCTTGAGACGGGTGGGGAATAGGAGGCCATACCGCAGACCCTGAGCTTCTGCTTGACTTCATCGTAGGATCTCCTTTGGGACTGGACCTCCCTCGAGTAGTCCGGGAAGACCATGATTTTAGAGTTCTGGAATATCAGGGGGCCAAGGTCTCTGGCCACTCCCAGGATGGCATCGAGGTCTCGGAAGTTAAAGATGCGAAGGATGAAGGGTCGGGCAGGGACTCCAGAAGGAGGTCTAGGTGCCAAGAAGCGATGGGCCTGCTCTATGGCGAACCAGGGGGAGAGTTTCTCTGCAGGCATCCAGGAAGTCTGCCACCGGGCCCTTCTCCACCCCCTCCGGAAAGCCCAGGAGGCGTAGGTTGTTCCTGCGGGCCCCGTTTTCAGCGTCCTCCGCCCTGTGGTGAAGATCCGAAGTTAGTGTTTGGAGACGGGCCACTTGGGTCTTGAGAGTGGTCAGGTCATCCTCCGCCGTGGATATGCGGGACTCTGCTTCGGTGATATGCGCCGCTGCGTTTGAGGTCTTGCCAGATGAGGGCCACGTCCACTCGAACCTCCTCAATTTTGGTCTCAATCGAAGTTTGGGAGGCGCTGATCGCCTGGAGGATTGCAGACAGGTCATCCCCCTCTGCCCCAGGGGGAGGCAGAAGCGCCGCACCAGAGGCATGATCCGCCTTGGCAAACTGGTCCATATGCAGCTGGGAGGAGGGGACCGGAGGCTGTGAACTCTTTCCCCTGACCATGGCTTCTCTGGGTGGTCGTGGGCCAGGGGGGAGCGGCGCAGCTGCAGGTGTTCAACCCAACGGGGGAGGCCTTTCGGTGCCACAGCATACCCAGGTATCCGGGTCCCTTCACGGCACAGGCAGGGGCCGGTCGCCCACGGCAGAGCTCCGGGAGCCCCCCAAGCGTGAGCGGAGGAGCACAGAGGGTCGAAGTGCGGGGGAGAGAGAGCAGGGGGAGCCACCCTGTTCCGGTGCAGGGAGCAAAGCCAGAGGGGGACACCCCGACAGGCGTCTCAGGCGTCGCGCCCAGTCCAGGTGCAGTGTAGCAGGGCGGAGGCCTGGCCGTGCGGCTCCAGGGCCCAGGCGCCCCCACCGATCCCCGCGTCGCTTGCGCCTCGGAGTAGGAGCAACGGTATCGCCCGGGCGGGTGCAGTGATGGGCGACCCTCCCCCGGGCTCCCACTCCCGTGGCAGCAGCGGCCAGGGGCGACAGCCCGGGCAGCGAGCGTCGGTCAGGGTGTCGCAGCAGGCAGAGTGGTGACTCCAGAGGCGAGGAGGCGATGGAGGGCCCGGGCCGGCTCTCCGAGGGGGCAAGGGGCCAGGTCGGAGACAGGCGAGGAGTGTATTAGCGCTCAGGGGGCCCGTTCTCCGAGCCCAGGGTGGCAGTCCGCTGGCGAGACCCCAGGGGTCCCCAACCCGGCCCGTCTCCTCACCTCAGGTCCAGGCACTCCGGGTCCTCACCAAGGGCCCACAGGACGTCGTCCCTCGCAGGTCGGCAAGGCATGTCCCCCGGGGCCACCCGGGGCACTCTGGCCCCAGGAGGGGCATCCCCTGGGGGGGGCGCCGATGAGAGCAGTCCGTGCAGGCCCTTAAGCTGCCCCTCCGCACTGCCCAGGGTGCGCCAGGAGCCCCACAGCGTCGGGGGCGTCATCTGTGTCGAGGTGGCCCCAGACGACACAGGCCTCCACGCGGAGATGGACAGGGCCCAACAGAATAGGCCTCGAGAGCGGCCCCAGGTCCCCAGCAGCTCAGCCAGTTCCAGGAGGGCACACGAGGCAGCAGAGGCAGTCTCAGGGGGCCGCAGCCTCAGCGACCGCTTCAGGGCCTCCGTGCCCGGCCGGGCTAGAGATCAGTTCACGGCGGGCCGGGGGTGGATGGGGGGGAGGGGGCGGAGCCTCGAGATGTGAATGAAAACGCAGCTTAACCAGGTGGTTATAAGGTAGGAGACTCTGAGCATATACTATGTGTTTGCACATTAGGAACTGTAGCGTTTTGTCAGAATAGGATATTTAGGCTTAGTAGTAACCACTTAAGCGCTTATCGGCTTATACATATTGTTTTATAGAAACAATAGATGCACCTTTAGTGATTGGTTACCAGCTGCTGCCGGATTGATTTTGCTTGTAAGTGAGAAGAACCGTGCCTCAGTGGTGCATATGATTTGGCATGTAATTGGCATTGTAATGAACTGCACGAACTTTTGGTTTTTTTACTCACCTGGTGGAGGCTCATGGTGGCGTCCCACGACTTTGCAGAAACGGCGATTGGGTGTCGTGGTTGGTTTATTCTGCCCTTGTAAGCCACTTGGGATTTGGTGAGGATAATTCCACACCACGGAAAATGGTTTTCTCCCTTTGGTTCTGTAGCGTTTTAGTTCTGAAGTGGACACTTTTATGTTATTGGTTTCACACTTGGAGCACATTGGGTGCTGGAGATGGATCGTGCAGGGGGGTCTAGTGGGCACAGAGTATATGACGAGATCTTTTTAAATGAGACTTTCTATTGTGTTATATGTATTTCTAGGTTGTTTATCGCCCTGTCCTGAAGAGGCCAGACTTGTTGGAAGGCCGAAACGCGACCGCGTCGACACTTTCCATATGGAGGAGTCCCCATTTAAAAATTGATTTTGGAAATTAATGCCTTATGACACACTTGTTGATTTAGGTTCTGTAAAATTTGTGCACTGAACCAGTGTTGTCTGACTACCTCCTCGTGTACCTCCTAGAGTTAAATGGGAGGGCACTTGGCCTTTGCTACAATCTTTTTCTACGGCTGAAAAATTATCTAGTTTTTTGGTTTTTGTTCCATTTTTGTCTTAAGTGTTTTTGTTGTTGGTTGTATATAGGTGTGTTTATATGGATTTATATAGTGGTGTATGAAGTATTGATACTAAAATATACATATTAATTATTTTTGTTTGTTTGAAAGAAAAAAAGACTATACGAAATAAGATAAAAATAATTTATGTGCTGATTACAAAAAATAAAATGTGTAATCATGTCCCCTTGTGCGAGTGATGATATACAAAATGTTTGATTAATTTCACAGTGAACATTTGGCATGAAAATAGGTGAATTAATTGTCCCCTATTTTGAGAATAGCGCAGAATCTGTTCCTCCTTTTTCCATTATTGTGTTTTTTGAATTTTGTAGCAATGGCAGCACAACGCGCTTTAGCTTTACATGTTTAAAGCTAAAGCACGGCTACACAAGTCAATAAATAGGTTAAATAAGCTGTGTGGCCGCCTTTTGTTTCTGTCCATTTACTATTGTAGCAATTGCAGCTCACCTCGCTTTTGTTTTAAATGTTTAAATCGAAAGCATGGCGTGCTGCCATTGCAATAAAAGTAAATAAATGGGAAAAAATGCAGTGTTTGTTTTTTTATCCATTCACTTTTGTAGCAATGACGGCATGGCACGCTTTAGCTTTAGATGTTTAAAGATAAAAGCGCGGCATGCTGCCATTGCTACAAAAGTCAATGCAGTGTCATGCTGGTCAGCATCAGCGCAGGAAGGACAATAGCAATGACCAGAGGGAGGGTGTGTGAGCGAGTAGGCAACAGATGGCCAACCAAAAAAAAAAAAAAAAAACTATTGCCGATGTTCGCTGGGAGGGAACCAAGCACACAAAGGCAAGACATATGGAGACTAGTAACCACCCAGAGAAAATGAATTTAGAAAGGCAGGCCAACTAACCAACTAGAGGCGGTGGGCATGTTGAATGCCCATATCCTGAATACAGGATGTCTCGAAGAGAGAGTGCAAGGGCTGCCTAGGCGATACCTAAAAAAATAAAACAATTCTATGTATTTGTTTGTGAGTGCTTGAGAGTGTATTGTATTAAGTGAGTGTGTTTGATAGCATGTTTGAGCCTGTCAATGACAGAGAAAGTGTGATAATCTGAGTTGGAGAGTTTGTATGAATAAATGGAAGTGTGTACAAGAGAGTGAGTGAAGGAGTAGGAACGTATTAGATCAAGTGATTGATTAGAGGTTGTGAGAGGAAGATAAAGTTAGTCAGTGGTGTAGCTATTATTGGTGCAGCAGATGCTGATGCACCAGGGCCCAGAGAAAGTGAGTGTGCGTAAGTGTGTTAGTAAGCGAGAATGAGAACCAGTATAAGTATGAGTTAATGTGTGTGTAACAGAGAAGGAGTGCGAATGAGCAAGGAAGAGAATGTGAGTTTGAGTGTGTGATGGGACAGAGAGTAAATGTAAGTGTGCGTGAGACACATTACATCTTTTAATCAGCAACCTCAATCTGTTGTAGACACTGCTCCTTTCCTGGCACAGCCAACCAAACTGTTTGCGATCCAGAGTAATTGCAGGCAATATGATCACTATGGTATAGCGGACAAGGTTTTCTAGCATGATAAATGGACAAACAGTGATCAGAAAATAAAATGGATGATCGGCCTCATAACCAACTTATTCGGGAGACTGGAGCATGCAGGATGTGATGTTGTGAAAACACTGTGAAGCAAGGTTTTACGACTGAACAACATCTTGTAACAACAATCAAAGTTGTTACACACCAATGTTGCAAGCCGTCCCTTTATACTGTGTTATTTTAGGATATGACCTTGGAAGAGAGTATTCGGGAACCAGAAACTATGCTGTAGCCTTTTGAATAGGGCATTCCCATTCAATCAGCATGACTTTCAATATTCTTACCCCATCCCAACTTGGTTAGGACCAGAGGACCTGTTCTGCAACATCAGGAAGGGGAACATGAAAACGGTGACAGAAACGATAACACAAGCCGTGAGATGCTGCTGAATCACAAAAAACGAGTAACTGCTGTACCAGCAGCTCGAAATCATTGTGTACATGGAGAGAATTTAAAACATTGAAACCTAAGACCCAGTGCAGCAGGTAATCGCACAGCATAAGGCAGCATGCCCCAGGAGTGGCAGTGCCCAGTCCCTCGGTGCATTTTGCCAATCGGCCACTGTGCAAAGTGTTGCTACCACAAACGACTCGTCCTGAAGCAACAGAACAAGATCAAAATGTGGTTAGATGCATATGTTTGTGTAGGAGAAAACTAGATTTCTGTCTGCATGTCTGTTCAATATGTGCACTCTGTGAAATGCTACTAGTATCGGTCAGTAAAATAATTTGGCCAGACCATTGCTAATGCACCATTACAGCCCTACCTAAAAATGATGTATTCATAGTCAATGAAAACCATGCAGGGTTGCAGTTTGCAAAATCACTCCAGGGAACATAACAATGTTTCAGAGTTTTTTTATGTATTTTACCAGGGGCGGCTCCTCTGTTTGAGCGGAGATCCATCATCCCACTTAAAAATCCCTCCAAAGCCCCGAGAAGAAAAATAAAAAGGTAATTAATTACCATTTTGTTTTTCATCCTCCTGGCCTGAACTACATGACGTGACCAGCGCGCAAAGAGGATGCCAAAATGGCAGCTGAGGTCTATATACCCTTCCCCCAACCTTAGCGAGCGGGAAGTGACACGCTTAGTGTGCCACAGGCTAGTCTGGGGGGACTCCTCCCTGAGTCCCCGCAACTAGAGAAGGGGGTGGGTTAGATGGCACTAGAGGGCCGCCCTCTTAAGTGGCCTCCTGCGTGGGCCACGGGAAGCTGCAGAGAGTCAGACAGGGGCGAGACCGCTGTGGAAAACAGCAGAAGGGAGAAGGGTGGGAAGTCTTGAGACAGCCGGTCAGCCAGACATGCACAATTTGAAACCTCTAACCCAGCTGTCTTAATACAGCTGGGTTAGAGAAAGTGCTAAACTCCAGAGTGCTGTGTAGCATCGAGGGAGACAAAGATTTATCGAAGTTACCTGCGTTACGTCACGTGATCTACGTGGTGAGTAAATTAACTGGCAGTTATAATCTCCCTTCGAACCTCAAGAAAACCTGCATACCTGGAACATAAGAGAGCCAGTTGCAAAGGACCCGGTCCTGACCTAACCTACGAAATACTGGTCTCTGCTGCTTGTACCAGAAGCACGGTGTGCAAATAGCACCATGCAGGGGACGGGTGGAGTAACAGCCTTTTCAGGGGTATCTCACAGGCATTTTTTAAGGATGCCGCATTGCTCTTCGTCAAGGACCCTCAAAAGGGAGAGGCATGGGTGCATAGGCGGGAACAGTCTTTGTGGATGTGGTTCTGTTGCCAGGGAACCGTGGAGAGTTGTGATTTGGAACGCAATTTTTTTCTTGGGCAATGAACATATACAACATGTATTTCAGCAGTAGTGGGTTATTTTACTAATTATTGTAAGCACTTTGAAGCCGTAATAGAAAGCATTAGGTATCATACAACTTTTGAATTGAGGCGGATGGTTGCTGACGAGGTAGCAAGCTTGTCTTGCTCTGTTCGCGTGATGTGTGCTGGTTAGTCTACATGCGTCTCGCTCGGGTTCGAGTGTCTTGGTGATTGTTCGCATGAGTCTCTCACGGGTCCGCTGGTACCAACATGTGAGGACCGTTGAAGTGAACACCGTTGCCAGATGGACTCGAGTTGACTCTTCCTTATACCTGTTTCCATCAGTTTGTCAACCCTTAGTAGCGCTATTTTTGTATTCTTTAGGACTGGGTTGTCCCTGACTGCTGGGTGCTTGGTGGCTGTTAGAAGGCTGATTGGGTTCATGCCTTTGAGTAGACCTCGCTCTAGTGAAAGCCATGCCGGGGTGTAATCTGGTCTCGGGTCGAGCCAGTGGAGCCTTTGTCTGGCAATGCACGCTTCCTGGAATCTTTTGAAATTGGTTAAGTTGAGGCCTCCCAGATCTTTTGGCAGTCTCAGCTTGCGTAGACTTATTCTAGGTTTTTTCTCCCTCCACAGGAAGTTGTTTAGCATTTTATCAAGTCTTTTGTGGAAGTTTTCCGTGTTTATTAGTGGCAGCATGCAGAGCATGTAGTTGACCATTGGTGTCAGCATCATTTTAATCGTTTCCACTTTCCCCCTACCACGTTGTGAATTTAGGAGACCACCCTTCAACTCTGGCCTTAATTTTCTGGAGTGTGGCTTGCTCGTTCTGTTCTAGTGTGGCTTTTAGGTCCCTCTCGAAGAGGAGGCCTAAATATTTAATGGGCTTCTGCTGCCATGTTAGTCCGGACGCGCCTAGCACCGTTTTTGTTGTGTATACGTTCAGTGGTTTGCATTCCAATTTATCCCTGTTCAGTTTGTAGCCCGAGACTTGGGCGTATTGCTCTATTGTGTCCATCAGTGCTTTGATGGATTTCTCTGGGTCTTCAGTGACTATTAGTAGGTCGTCTGCGTAGGCAGCTAGTTTGAAGTTTTCCTCCCCTACTGGTATTCCTGCAATGTCTTTATTGGTTCCGATCATAGTCAATAGTGGTTCTATCGCTAGCAAGAAAAGGGCCGGTGAGAGTGGGCACCCTTGTCTAGTTCCCCTGCCGAGGTTAAGTATATCTGATGTGCCTCCGTTTACAACCACCCGCACCCGTGCTTTAGGGTTATTGTAGAGTGCCATTACCATCTTCCTGAAGTTGGCTCCCAGCCCAAATTTCCTCAGGCACTGATCCAAATATGGCCATGACACCCTATCAAAGGCTTTTCCCGCGTCTAGGGCAATCATAACAGCTGCGTTGCTGCTTTTGGAGGAGTGGTTTATTATATGGCATAGTAATCTTGTGTTGTCGTGGGACATCCGGTTTTTGAGGTTTCCTACTTGTGAGTTGTGTAGAAGCTTTGGTAGGTAAGCATTCAGTCTGGTAGCTAGTATTTTGGCGTATATTTTGCAGTCTACGTTATTGAGAGAGATTGGTCTGAAATTCTTTGCCTCATTAGTGTCCTTGCCTTCCTTTGGTATGACTATTACATTTGCTTCTGCCATTGACTGTGTCATGCGTCCGTCCTGGACACATCTCGTGAATACTTCTTGCATGGTCAGTTTGAGAATGTGTAGGTACTGCTTGTAGAAGCCGGCCGTAAAGCCGTCTAACCCCGGTGCCTTGTTTTCTTTCAGGCTGGCCGTGGCTCTCCCTATTTCATTCTTTGTTATGGCTAGGTCGAGTATATCACGTTCCTTTTCTGATAGGGTTGGGATAGATATGCCCTTTAGTAGATTTTCCCCTCCATCAGCTTTTAGTGTGTCGTCTCTTGTGTATAGTGTCTCATAGAAGTCTCTAAAGACTTCCAGAATGTCCTTGTTTGCGGTCTGTGACGTTGTGTCTGTCTTTAATGGCCCCAATTGTGTGCTGTTTCTGTCTCCCTTTCAGGTAGGATGCTAGGTTTTTCCCCGCTTTGTTTGCAGTACACAGGTTGACTGATTTGTATTTGTTGACCCAGGTCCCTGCTCTCTCGCTCAAGATTCTGTTGAGTTCGTATTTCCGCTTAGTTAGGAATGAAAGGGTGTTCTTATCCTCTATGTTAGCTATGTGACCGTTCTCTAGGATTTTAATTTCTTTTTCCAGGTCTGCGATTTTTTTGTTCCTTTCTTTGTTCATCCTGCCCTTAATTGTCATGACGGTCCCTCTTATGGTGGCTTTCAGAGCGTCCCATAGCACCCCTCTGTCTGTCTCTGGGGTGTCGTTTATTGTTATGTATTCTTTAATAGCCGCCTCAATCTCCGCTTTCGCAGAGGTGTTGTTGAGCAGGCTATCGGCGAAGCGCCATCTTAAGCTTTGTTTTTCATTGTGTTTCCCTGATAGGGTTAGGCTTATGTGCGAGTGGTCAGAAATAGTCCTAGGGCCGATTTCAGTGTGGTCTATGAGGTGGGTGTGTGTTTCCGACATGATAATGTAGTCAATTCGGCTGTAGGAGTTGTGGGGGTTGGAGTAAAAGGTGTAACCCTACAATAAAGTATAGAGACAAGACTCTGAACATTCCCTCTTGGTACAGACACGGAATATCCACGGTCAATGACCTTCAGAAACTAGGCACGCACCTTACCTTTGACACACTAAGGGAAGAGCACAACCTACAGAGCATAGAACTATACAACTTCCTGAAGATCAAGGTAGCTATAATGAAGGCAAACCTGAAGAGCCTAACACCTTCACTCATACAACACGCCGCCATACTCAATACACTAGGCCACCAAGTAGCACACCTCTACAAAGCCCTCAGTCCCAAATCATCCAAACTCAACGACAAAGTAGTGAACTTCTGGGGTAGCTGACCTATGGAGATCCACAACTAGGAGGAAGGTAACGGCAACGCTAAACCAGACCAAATTCTGGCTAATACATAAAGCCTACTGGACACCAGCCCGCCTAGCTGGCATGGGGATCGGGAGAGCGACTCATGCTGGAATTGCGGAAAGGGGGGAGGGAACCTAGAACACCTACTCTTCAGCTGCCCTAAGATTAGAGGGTTCTGGGACAAAATTGAAGTGCTAATTAACGAGATCATAGGGGTAACCATTCACATAGACTTCCAGAGCCTAGCACTCTTTTTCACCTCCTCAGCAATCAAGACTAAAGAGAACCGCAACTTAATTGATCTGTTGCTGACCGCGGCAGTAAAAATGGTTCTAAGTAATTGGAAAGACACAGCAAAAGCCACGCCGAAAGCATGGCTTAACTGGATTACCTTCCTACGAGCGGCCGACAACATAACAGCGACGCACACACCCAAGACACACAGGCAGTCGAACATGTGGGGCTCCCTAGATGACTACCTAGCATCACACAAACCTCCATAGGCGGGGAAGCTGGACAACTAATGAAACGGCCCACCCAGCCAGTGCTGTGCGCATAACGCGAACAAATCTAGCATCTGCTCCCCTCGGCTCTCCTCCTCAATCCTTTCCTATCTCCTCTCTCCCGGGGAGAGGGTCCAAGATGTAAACCAAGCATAACGAAGGGGCGGAAGACGAGATCGGAAATCTGAACTGGAAGACCGGCAATCGGACTGACGTAAATAAGACTGGCAGCGAACAGCTGAGCTGTGTCCCCCCCCCCCCCCGGCGCTTCTTTCTTTCTCTTCCTTTCCTTTCTTCCTTTCTTCTCATCCATGTATACTGTATGCTCCATGTAAATATATATTTTTCTACAATAAAAAACTACAGAAATTAAAAAAGAAGTGAACACCGTTGCACTGAGATGGGATCAGGACGGTTTGGGGACCTCTGTAATGCGGGAGATCATCGTTATTATTGACACGTCAGGAGATTGCTGAAGAAGGGATTTAGCCTTGATGTGAATCACTGATAGGAATGGTAAACATAAAGAAAGGACTCACCACAGCACTTCGAGGCAGGCTGAGAAGGCATTCAAAGGTTGTGGATTCGGGTCCCACCAGAGTCGTTTTCAAAAGATTTTGTTTTGTTGTTTGCTGACAACGTGGGCCGCTAGACGCTCAGTAATAAAATTGTGCGTTTATTCACTGGATTTTTCAAAGGAAAACATGCTTTTACCGTGTTTATACCCGAAGTTCTGTGTACGCTGTCTGGATTTACTTGCTCCACGTACCTCGTGCATTGTTTCTATGCTCGAGTTGTGCACCTCAGGCTCAGATAGTCTTGGCTTGGAAAATACGGTACGGTAGACATTACTACAGCTCTTGCTCTGATGCATTAGGTCATACGGCTTGCGTAAGGAACGTAATTAAGTTGAAAGAAAATATCACTGCAATAGGTTTTTCTTTTACAATAGCTCTTTTATACAGTGACCTCATAAGTCTAATATAAAACCCAGCGCACACATATATAATTTGCTGAAGGCATACCGCAGCAATCGGTGTAGCGGATTTTGAGATCCTTTCAGAATACAGGAGACTGGATCAAGCTGCCTGAGCTGCCAGCTAGAGGTCATGTCACAATGTCGGAAATTATTTTGTAATTGCATGCCTTTTCGGAGACGTAATAGATGCATTTTGTTTTTTCTGAAGACACTTCTTGAAAAAGAAAAAAATAATAGCCAGCGCTGACAAATTGTTTACAGTTGACAAGAGGTAGTGCGTTTGTTGTGCCGTTTTCCAGTGTTTGGGACAGTACTCAATCACTTGGTTGGAAAGGTGAGAGCCATACGGGAGGAAATTGGTTGAGCTGCGGACTATGTGTGAAATTGCTCCTCTTTAATAAGGACGGGTTAGGGGACAGCCTGGACTGCCGTGGAGACGGCATAGTAGGCTGCAAGTTGCAGAATAACTTGGGTATATGACTCAGTTCTGTTTTAGGATAAGGATGTACGCCCTGGATGCATGGGTGCATATCTCGAGGAAGCGGAGGTCTTGATCCTTCTGTGGGTAGCGGCATGAACATAGAGGTCAATTTTCTTTCTTGAAGGAGCATCTGGGGCAGCGGCACATGCAGCGACGAAAGGGGGGTGTCTGGTCCCAGCCTGCGAAACACAACATTATTGTAATGCACCAACGCTGGCGCTTTTGTCTAAGTGGTAAAAATCCATCAAGGCACTTGTGTTGCTGTTTCGCTATCACAATCTTAGTTTGCACCTCCAGAGTAAATGATAAATGGTGCACATGTCGCTGTTACTCAAATCAGGTTTTAATGTTGACCTCCGGAGTTAGTGGAAAAGAGCGGGGAAGGTAGAGGTTGGTGACACCTTATATAGTTGCCAACGTTTTAGTTTATTTTAGTGTGAGTATATAGTGCTTACTATCCCCGACTAGGTGCAAAAGCAATTTTTTCAGCAAGCAGCATACTACCACGGAACCCAACATGTGCACGGTTGATAGTGAATGACATAATCTAAACCCAGTTGAGGCATATTCACACTGTTAGTGTCTGTGGGTACAAAACACTGGCTAAGCCATGGTAAGGTTGACAAGTGTCAAGGTATGTCGCAAGCAAGGTAAATGTGTATGACCTGGATACGTCAGGGCTCTGGGACAAAGGCGGGTGCATGAGCAGATGACACACGGGCTAAACACGCAAGGCAATCACTGCCATGCTTACAGCGGGCGTGTGTGCGCGTGTGGTCCAGGAAATAATACAGTTGCAGGTTTACAGTCTGAGTACAAACTGGCTGTGAATAACAACATAGAGCGGTATACTACAATTTATACAAGCGGTGCCTATACGGAAAAGCAGCACTTCTGGTACGCGCACTAGTGGGCCATCCTGGGTGATTTTTTAGCATGTGGAGTAGTTGTCACCTGTGTCCATTGGGCCAACCGGAGCCACTAAGGTTGCGGTGCAAGACATGTGGGCAGGGTGGTTTTGCATTGGGTCTCATTGGTGCAGTTCCATTAACTGAAGTGATAGTGGGGGACCTCCGACGGGCCATTTTATTGCACGGCACACAAGGGTTTTAGGGATAACTTAAAGATATCACCCACCGAGTTGCTAGAAAAAGGAGTAGAATAACATGTTCTGTTAGGCTTTATGAGATCAGGTTGCAGCGCCAGCGGGTTGTGGATTTAAGGGATGCACACTGGCAGTGCACAAGATTCAAATTCTGCCAACGGATTTCTTGAAGAAACCATAAAGATAGGCATTGAGGTCAAAAGACAGATTTGGTAACGTCACATCAACCCCGGGAGGGCGGATTATGGCCATATTACAAGTGAGCTGGGAGCACTTCTTTACTCAGCTTGCGCAGGGATCCCCTACGCCACGTCAGGAAATACAGGCTGCCAGCATGTAGGTCACTGTACTCTGTTCTCATGTTTATCTTCAGTAAGGTAGGTAACGCATTACAGTAGTCTGAGGCTTAAATACGCCAAGAGCACTGATCATCTGTTCGCCAGGTAATACAACTGATGCTGTGCTAAGCGCTTTTAGTTGGTAGTTGGATGGTAATGCAACTAGTGCTAGGCGGGACGCCCTCATTTAATGTCGCATGTTAATGGGGTTATGTAATACAATTGCCTCCCACATTAAAATGTTAGGGCAAGGACCATTCACGGTTAATTGAGTTTTGAACAGTGCACTGGAAGCACGAACCATATATTCAGCATAGTACCTACTGGAGGAGTTACGTTTAGCATGTTACAGCAATTGAGTGCAAGGTTTTGAGGACAGTCCCGCGAGGACCTGGCCTCTGAGAGGTCATTCAAGTACATTATCGACACGTATGATGTCAAATTATTTTCAGTACATCCCAGGCCTTATTATCACACCTGCACGAGCACGCAGGTGCAGTTGTGTCGAAAACATATAGGCACCAGTTATAGGGGTATATGTGTTTCAGTGCAGGAACAAATCCTTCTCAGTATACACATGTGGATTAGGGGCCTGTGTCAGAAGCATCTAGGCACCAATTATAGGTACACATGTGGATGTCCTGGCCACTATACGAATAAGCACCCTTCTTCTGTGTTGTCACCTGGTGACTATTTCCCGGGGGCCTTGTACAAATTGGTACATTCGGATACCAAGGTTGTCAGACAATACCTGGGTTGCGGCCCATTGGTACCTATTCACCCTAGGCTGAGGGATTGGGTGAAATGAGGGGGTGCAGTCTCATGAAGTAAGGCTGGCATGTGAGCTGGATCTGTCGTCTGTAAGCCAAAAAACAATAATCAGTCGTGTTTGTTTTTCATTTATTTATGACCGGATCCATGGCGGATACCCGGGAAGTGCTCCACATCGCAACATCGACAAGAGGCAGACAGCCAAAGGGACCGGTAGATCCGGAACGTGAGTGTAAGCAACGGCATCAAGGTGATGGGTGATCAGTGAAGAGCTCAAGAGGTGCCAGCACTGGATTGGTTGTGTATAGGTGTGTTAACCATTGGTGGTGACAACCACAGTAATATAGCAGTACGCTGCTTCACGTGCTTCAGTATTCTGCCACAGCGGCACCTGGGCTCACGGGTGTACTCGTAGCAGACACAATAGGATATTCCGTAGTAAGGAGGCAGGCATACGCAGAATATTTCTCTGAGCATAGTGGGCAGGTGTAGGTATTTTCACGGACTCGGTGGTGTGCTTATAGGAGATCCTGGGGCCTGTGGTTCTCTGGGTAGCCTTCCAATTAAACCGACAATGAGTGTCAGTGTCTGGGGTGACGTGTCTTATCGGGCACAGCATGATGCCATCAATGGAGCCCATTTAGTGGCCCCATGGCGGTATTAGTGGCCACATGGCGGTATGCCCAATCTCCCGGAGTCTAATAGGCCTAGCGTTTCTATCCCGCACTGGGGGGAAAGGGGGGGGGGGGAATGACTGATCAAGAGATTCCAATGAGGGAGCGAGTCTGTGAGGCCACGGGGCCAATGGAAACATCTACCTGGTAATAAACTACTGAGACTAGCTAGGGCTTGACACTTGCAGAATATAGCTCAGGGGGGCATCTGGGGGGAGCCGTGCTTCCTTAAAGACTGCGTCCAGTTGCCCACATCAGGGGATGGAATGGTCTCAGAGAATCTTCTTGCCTAGTTAGTGGTGTATAGGGACAGGGCAGGACAGGACCTTGCAGTGAGTGGACTAGGTTAGTGAATTTTAAGGACAGGGCCTCAGTGTTGGAGGGTGGGGTGGCAGATAGTCGGTCAACTACGCTGGCCTGTGGCGGTAAGGTCATGATTGGTGAGCAGTTTATTTAAGGTCCTTAGGGGGAGGCGCCATTCTTGAATGGGGTCGCCCAAAGGGAGGGACAAGTGGTCTCTCCTAGACCTCCAGGGGCAGTTACAGCCTGTTGGCTACATGGGTGTGGGGGGAGGAGAGAGCTACGCTTTCTCTAGGCTGGTTGGCCACCCCGCACGTGCACAATGACGCCAGTAAATGGCGCAGAGATGCAAGGGCCCCCTTTACTGGAGTTAATAGGGCATACAGGGGTAACCGGGGGGCGGAAGTACCCTCACGGTAAGCGGGCCCTCTGCGCATACGCACTTCGACGGAAGGGCGTAGTTAATAGGGCGTACGGGGGTAACCGGGGGGAGAAGTACCCTCTCGGTAAACGCACCCTCTGCGCATGCGCACTCAGACAGGAGGGCGTGGTTTTAGTGTTAAGGACCTGACACCATTTACTGACCTTGCCGTAGGCCTAAACAGGATGCATAGAAAAGAATTATTGTATAATAGGATTGATATGTTCATTTCGGATAGGAAATACCTTGTGCTAGAAGTATGTTAAGGTTAGCCATCTGATATCTGTATATATCAATTGTAATCGAATGTCATGGAACGTTTTCTGCATAATTGTGTAAATATTCTTTATTTCAATTTTTGATTTATTTGTATGTTTTAATAAATACGGCCGGGGGGTTGTACGACCCTCCGCCTCCAAAAAAATCCCTCTCATGTCCTGGTTAATAATGTTTGGTAACGGAAAGGGGAGGGGGGTCCTCCGGCAGTCCCTGGCCATACGATGAATGTGAAGCCCCTGAAAACCCTGAACCCTCACAAATCTAAGACAGATGGTCGCTGGCCCACGACCCACAGCTCCAAACACTAAGGGAAGCATGAGTAGAAGAATGGCACCTGGAGGGGACCACAAGTGGTTGTGTTGAAGGATAAAGGGAAGTGAATTTGAGGATGATGGAAGGGGAATGAATGGGTCAATACTGGGGTCAGTGAGTCTGGGCATAAGACTGTAGTGGAAGTGCATCGAAAAGGAACTTTTTGTATAATGTTTTCCAATGCCGGGCAAAGATCCTTCAGTTGCTGGGGTGCGTACGGATACATTGTTGCTACCTTGTTGGGTGGCTGAAAAATTAAAATAAAAATTCTAAAAAAAAGCGTGTCTGTTTTTCATGAGCTGAGAAGACCTCACATCATTACAATTATCTATGCATTAAAATGAAATACTCAAATGTGCCATTTGTGTATGTTTTTTGTAAACATTGTGTCAGCAGTATTTGTCTCTCACAATACAACTTGTATTTTATAACATTCAGGTCTACTAATCCTTCAGGTTTTTCTTTGAAAGGAAAGTAGGGTAGTGGAGCAGTAATTTACATATCTGCTTAGTGGCCCCACGACAAGTGCTATACTTCTAATATTCTTGATATTACCCAAAGTCACAGCAACTAACACCACAGCCCACAGCCTCAAACAAGCAAGACAAAGAACACAACAATGCAGAAAATATTCATACATTTTACTAGCAGCAAAAAGTGTTCTTAAGTTTGTATCCCGATGGTATGGCTTTTATTCATGCTCCTGAAAAGTTTTAGAAATCCTCAACATTGCCCAAAGCTGTAATAGAGGGCTAAGCTCCACTACCACTACTACAAATGAATATAGTACTTCCAGTCAATTGCCATGGCAGACCTGCAGGTTGTCAGCTGACACTAATACGAAATAAGTGCGATTGAGGGGAAATAAAGGCTTTAGAGGTGAATGTTGGTAAAGTCAAGACTGTTCAATGTAGGACATTCTTATGTAACTGACAGAACAAGGTTAGAAGATTTCAATACCATTGGAAGCAGGAAATGAACATCACTTGCCTTGTAAAAAAAATTGGTGCGACCCACTGATCCAACCTTTCCTGTGTGGTTCATGAAGCAAATATTGCCTTCCGTAGCCCCATAGAGTTCACACATCTTGATGTCACCAAATCGATCAAGAAATTCTTTCCACACATCAGTACGGACGCCATTTCCAACTGCCAAGCGCACCTTGTGATCCTTCTCACCTTCTCTCTGTTGAATTAAGGGAATGTAATAAGGTTGATTGTCATAGCTCCTTCATGTCACAGACAAGGTGTTTATTCGTTATACTGTACAAAACCTTTTTTCTAAATCTACAGCACATTGAAAATCAAGGATGAAATGATTTAGTGCACATGCATTGTATTAAGGTAATCTGTAAAAAGAGAAGCGCATTAATTAGTCACAACTGAATTATTTCTAAATAGTCACTGAAGAGCAAAATGTAAGTCTGTGTGCAGCAGATGTTGCTGTTGTTGTTTCACACTTTTCCCCTGAAAACTTGATTTTATTACAGAGACTACTTTGGTGCCAGCTTAGTGCTAGACTGCATTTGGCTATGTGTGCCTCAAAAAAATCATCTACTTTGTTATGAGGGAGTAACTACTGTTATCGAGTTATTGGAAAATTGACTGGTAGGTTGCAATCTATGGTATGATATTCAGTGAGTGATCCTTATTACACCTGTATAATCCATGCAATCACCTAAAAGAGTGCCCAGGTTCATCTCGAGCAAGTGTTTGGTTTCATTTCTCTAAACATATGCAAGAAATCCCTACTAGAGAGATGTAAGTCTATGTCTGTGGTTGCCCCTACTAGGGATGCTGATCATCTCCCAATATCTAGTTATGGAAACTTTCTTACCAATATAAAGAGATGTTTTCACTGTCATGAAACTAACCACACTACACAAACCTTCCTCCAAAGAAAGCGCTCTAAGTTTGGAAAGAAAGAACCCTAAGAGATGTGTCTGTGTCTGGTCTTGTTTATCCATTACTTTGGAACAACTTGTGACGAAGGAAGAAGAGATGAGTGTTTTCTAGCATGTAGATACAACTAGGTGCCTACTCCCTTTCCAGCTAAGACCAAGAAAGGCAAAATTTTTCTCTAGACCGTAACATGCTTACTTGGCTGTCTGACTTGAATCAATCGGTCAGCTTCCCCAGTGAATACAGGGAGCCCCAACAGTCTAGTGCCAGAATAACTCTGTTTATGAGATCTGCAGTGTTTACACCAAGAATTCAGAGACCAGCTAGGACCCACATAGCAAGCAGATAGTGGAGGTGAGACATCTAGGTGGTGGCTCTCTTTAGAGGTTCATCCATACTAAATAAAAAATCTAATGCACTTACATGCCCCAGCCTTCATGAGACTTTGGAAGGGCGTTCTACATAAAAAGGAGCTTATGAACGCAGGGGAAATGGAATTCTATGAATTTTCAAAGTTGTTATTAATAGCAATCTATCAGAGTAGAACCGGTTTGCATCATATTGTCTGGGCTAGTACCTTCTGTTTATACCTGTAGTAGATCAAATTAACCTTTCTAACTATCCCAGAGTGTTATTAAAGATGCTCTCCTTAAAAAACCAGAGTAGCTATGAGTGGACGTTTGCCTTTATTGATTGTGCTGACAACTTCGTAACATTGTATTTAGTTCCAAACTTCACATCACCTCCAATAAGATAAGCCTTGACTACCCATAGTTGCCGGGGAGACCCAAAGAACCTAGGGAATTCTATCTAATCATTGCAGTCCGATTATCAATAGTCCTGAGCCACTTAGGAGAATGTGCAGCATCAAGCTGGAAATAGTTAAGTTGTCCCTACGACCAACAGATTCTGAAAGAAAAGCCGGACAATATTTAAAGATGATGTAAATTTAAAATCAAAATAAAATATAAAAGTAAACTATCAAACCATATCTTCCCTAATTCGTGATTTTCTTTTACACTTAACTAATACCCAAACATCCTCTTCTTTTATTTAAAAAAAACCCCAAAAAACAGCACTACGGTCACAATCTCACCATGACCCACAAGTCTCGCTGATGACCCCTTTTCAATCCTACCCCTAGAACAGTTCAAAATTAATTTTAAATTACATTCCCTTTTCAATTACCAGGAAAATAATTGCTAAGTGTTTGCTTTTTTTATTTTCACTACTCAATAATTTAGGGAAATCAAGGTTCAACATTAAACTGATGAAGCACCATTTATAGTTTCCCAGTAACTGAAGATGCACTTGCATGCCCCCTTCTGTCCCATCCCCCTCAGGCCATACATTTGTGGTGCCCAGTCCGTAGTATGGACACCATTTCTCCAGTATCTTCTGATGATTCTTGAAGCATCCTCGAGCAACATAAAAAGGTTCCTGCAGTTTCGCAGATCGTTCTACGTCCACACTGTAATCCCTCAATAGTGGAACCTCTCATGATTTTCCAATATCTAGCTATGTCTCTCTTCGCTAATAATGTATCCAAACCCACTACAATGTAGTCTTCCCTTGTCCCCCGCCCTCCCCCAACTCATCCACAAGTCCAAGCAGCGCGACCCTCGGAGAGACCTACAGGCTCATTCGCTGTATAGCCGACAGGATGGTGAATATGGACTGCCAGTGCAGATGAATAATGGGACCCCTCCGAACTATAATATAAAAATCACCAACCTCCCCCAGGCATCTAGTGCATGCGGGACCCGATAATCTTTGGGCTTTCCACAGATGCTTGCGGGTCTAGTAGGAGGTAGACGATTCAATTAAACAGGTAAGATGGACAGGGTGCGTGGTGCCATGCTTGCCTCCGTCCACTCTGCCTTGTCCAGCTTGCCCAACCACCCCTTCCCCGTTCACTCAGAGGCACCAGTGTACATGGCGAACGGGTTAACCAGGGTTTTGTAAATTTGTCAATTACCTCCTCTGGTTAGCGGACCAATAAAAATCTGAGCCTCAAGGGAGCTGAACTCCAAGCCAGGAAGACAGATTGGGTCATCTCTGAAAGCAACTGAGGGACCACGGCACCATAGAACATAGCCTAGTCGTTGATAGTTCCACACTAAAGGCTGGGCCGATCCACCCCCTTTCAGACACTTGTTTACTACCATGATGTGCCCCGCCCAGGAATATCAGCCATGGCTACATCTCTGTTTTAGGTAGAGTGCACGCATCTATCTGGGAATATCCGAGGGGGCCTGTCGGCCCACACTAATTTCTGCATGCGGGAGGCAGTAGCGGCAAACCAGTGGTGGGAGAGGGTGATAGAAAAGTTCTGTAGAACATGCAGGAGCCTTGGGAGGACTATTCTTTTATAGAGGGCTACCCTTCCCAGTATAAGGAGGAGCAGTTTAGCCCACCTATAGAGGCAACCTGAATTGCACAGGTGAGGGGGCGAAGGTTGAGGCTTCAGGCGAGGGCCTGCTCCCATGACATATGGAATCCCAGGTACTGAAAGCTAAGGCGTGGGATCGGTATGACAGTGTGCTAAGCCTCCCCGTCCCTATTCCCTCTGAGAAGGATCAAAAGCAATTTGGACTAAACTGACAGTCTTGAAGAGGAAACATGAACATACTGTCTAATGCACAATAGCTGCTTTGCTCATTTATGACTCTCTGAGCACCAGCTCCACAGGAATCAAATTCAACACAAAAAACATTTAACGCATTAATGTAGTTTATCGTTGTTTCTAGGCTTCTTTTTCAAAGGAGCAGCAAATGAGGAAAATGGTGGTTGTTATTTTTGTAGATCCGTGAGCTAGTATAATAATAATAATAATATTAAAGAGGGTTTGTAAAGCGCATGGTGACGCCATCTCGGTGTGTTCCCGCGCTGTGGAGAAGAGACAGATCCGTGACAAGTAGAGTAACTCTATAGGTTATGTATGTAGGAAAGTACAGTTATTGAAGCTAAAGGTCTGATTCACATTGTTTCGAACTTGCATCTAAATGCTTAGATAAACGTCCGAAAGCACCTCCATCCATAACAACATCTAAAGTAACATGTAATATAGCAGTAAGCCAAGGCTGCATTTTTGCACCCTTGGTATTTAACATTATATTTATGTAAGTGACTTTTATACTAGGACATAAACATTGAGTTTTTCACCAGGGCTTGGCGACTTTAGGATTAATGCCCTGTACTATGTTGATATTTCATTGTGTGACTACAAACCAGTAGGTCTTTAATAAATCTTAGCTGAAGAATCTCAACATGCTTCAACCAAGTGGGTCAAAATAGGAATTCAGGTCATTATTTATGAGGACTACTCATCTCAGAGTAGCTCAATAGGTGTGAATACCCTCAAACTAATTATTATCTATAAATATTCAAGTACACCTTTTGATAATAAACTGAGGTGGAGAATGTTTTTACAACTAAAAAGCACTGACTACAAGCAACAGTATTGCCTTAAGAGGTTTTATTAGTAAATTTAGAAGCTATTCTCTACAGGCCTTAAGAGATGCGTCTTATGCTAAGATTACTGCAGTAATAATCGATGGAGCTCTAAATAATTTTTGTGTATGAATTAAACAATTGATTAAATAGAGTGTCTGACCTCTTTGGTCTGTTGAACACTGCTCCAATTGAAGTACTGCTACTGGTATTTGGTTCAAGATCGAGGTGGGCGATGGGGTATTTTTTTCAATTTCCTAGTTGATTTCTATTAGCAAAGATTTTCCAAGATCACTCGGCTACTGTATTTTTAAGGATATATCAATCAGTATACAAGGCAATTCGAAGGAATATTATATGCATTCGCTGCACTGATTGGAGGACTAGCGTTTAAAGATCTGTTTTAACAATTCTAACATATTTAATATCAAAGGTTTGTAAAACCGAGCAGATAAAGGGATATCAAAGGGCCAGCACTGCAGCCCAAGGCTGAACAGAGTACATCCATATTTGTGTCCCCGGTAGATGCAGAATGTGGGGAGGCCCTGTCGGATCCTATCAGCCCTCGCCTTTACAGATCTCAAACATATGATAGGGTGAGGCACAAACATATTGGATTACTGAAAAAGTATAAGGGACTTGGAAAAAAGCTTCTGTAAACATGGTTACCTTCTCTATCAAACACTGCATTTTGGCATTACACCCAAAACCCAAAAAAGGGCATATTAAATTTAAATGTGTTAACTGGTCTCTACTTTTAGACAAAAGGTGTGCATTGAGCCACTGGCTGCACGCAGCTGATCCCATGATGGTCCTGTGGACACGAGATGCTAGAGCATGGCTGGTTCCAGAGGAAGTGTGTATGGCATCAGTAAGAGCAGAAAATAAGTTGATAGAAGATTTGCATAATTTGAGCGAGATGACAAATGTCATGTTAGATGATGAGAGATTTAGACTTTGTATGATGGGATATTTATGATCTGTGTGTTTTGTCTCCCCTCATGTCTTGTAAATATTAACACATTTTATACAACACCGGCTACTGAAGAGGCAGACTTTGTGATAGTTTGTATGAAATAGTTAATATTGCTTCAATGCAAATGCAATTGTGTACGTTTTATAAAAAAAACACATTTAAACAAAAAATATTTCTGTATAGCCCACAAAAGATAAAGCAAATGATATGTAAAGGGATATTGTTACATAACTTTGGTTCTTAGATTATGAAACCTTGCTTTTGGGTTTATTTTTTAATTCGGATTTGAAGTCGGAGTGAGAGATTAATATTCATTCACTCGCTTCATGACTTCTGCAGCATGACTTAGTTAGGATGCTTGTTGAATTCTCTTATAATCAGAAAATATCTTAGTTATTTTTTCAAGAAAATCTGCCTGTTGATTTTCTCTCATCCTATGGTCTTTTTAGTTTATGAATCAGAACAAATTACTGCTACATTTTTGCAAACCCCTTGCTGTTTTCTACTTGCCCAGCAATCTAAAGCTGAGACAGGCTTAGTGCTGTATAGGCAAAATAATAAAAGAAATCACTTAAAACATACAAATTAGAAACAAAAACTCAAAACGCCCTTACTTTAATTTATTTAGATTTGTATGTTATTGCTACGGAATAACAGTGTAATCATATGAATAGCAGTCACCTATCCCAAAATAAAATTCATCAAGACACAATAGTGCTTATCAAGAACTTCTGTATTTAATAGAGGAGTAATTTTATCCTAGCCGCCTCCTTTAAATTCGTAGGACTAAAATGTAATTGAGTAAAGTCTGCACCCTCTGCAGTTCTCAATCTTCTCCCTGGTCGCGTTCTGCTGGTAGGTGGCAGAATTTGTTTTTCATGCTCGGCTGGCTTGCTATGACATCAGATCATTAGAAGTTTCAGATCATATTCCTTGCCCTTTATATCCACCACCACTGACATCCCACTTTCTTGAGCTCAACCTTCAGTGGATCATACCGCCATCCTTTGGCACAAGTCCAATCGTTTTTGGCCAAATGAACCACAGAGACGCTCTCAGAGTTGGAGAAAGATTGTTACTGTTATTTTTTGGGTCACCAAGCAGGATGCTAAATCCAGATCGTTGTCCTTTGATGCTTTCTGCTGGAAGGACAAAGTTAAGATACAGATTCAGGATTTATGCTAGATCCAGAGTACTAGGTTGAGTCCTTGGACCCTCAGGACATTTACTTTCATGTTTCTGTCCTGCAGTCACACAGACACTTACTTTCATATATTGTAGTGTCAGAGCATTTTCAGTATGTTATTCTAGTCCCTTGGTACCAACAACCTGGTAGGTGAAATCTCAGCCACGGCTGGGCCTGCATTACAGTCCATCCGCGTTTTGCCTACCATGCCAACTTAATCATGAACCAGCCAAATGCAAATCAGACTTGATCTGGCTCCAGCAGAACAGTTCAGCCCGAACAGTCAGGCCAGGCTCCCGCTGAACAGGAATACAATCAATCTAAGATTTTTCCGGCTTATTTTGGCCTCTTCCATCAGGTATAGCTTTAGTCCTGTGGGACAGTGAGCAAGACACGTACATCTGGGCATACCTGTCCCAACGTGGTGCACCCAAAAGAGATGCATCGAAGGCTTGAATTTCAGCCACTGATCATTACTCTGGGCAGCAGTTCCAGTCCATTCTACACATTTGGCCTCACTTCTCCCTCTCAAGTGTGTATGCATGTGATGACAGTGGTCGAGTTCAATTTTCACAAGTAGCAAACATGCCTTTCCAATGGAAACTTTGACCTAATTATAACTACTGTGGCATTATCATCAGATATATAATCAGTTCAGTAAAATTAATAGGTTAATTGCTTCCAGTGTGTAATCTGACACACGAACCAGAGTTGTTTAGGTTACACTCCAGTAAACCCTCACATCTGTGATTAAGGAACTGATCTATAAACTTGTATTTCTTATAACGGGCCATAATTATTGTTGTAGAAATCTCTGAATATGTGCTACAAAATCAGGAATCATTTGGGCATTTGTTTGCATTATGTTAAAAAACAGAACATGCATTTGTGAAAAGTATAGCCTAGGTGAGCTACTCAGAAATCTATACAACCATGTACACTGTAGGAGCAAATTCATTTCTTCATTCATAATTCATTCATCACTTTATATTAACCGCCGCAGCGCTAACGGGGCGGGGCGGCAGCGCGGCGGCCGCATGCTGGTGACAGAACCGCTCCGTCACCAGCCGCGGTTGAGCTGTGCTGGTGACGGAGCGGTTCCGTCATGACCCGTCCCGCTCAATACAACTGCCGCGCAGGCGCGAAATCAGCGCCGCGGCCGGGCAATGACGGAACCGCTCCGTCATCAGCACAGCCCAACCGTAGCTGATGGAGCGGTTCCGTCATCAGCAGGGGAGGGGTTAAGAAGCCAGCTAGTATATGGGAAGTAAATAATCCAGTTTATAGAGACTGAAGATATTTCAATAGGAAAGTCTGAAATAAGCAGAAATAACCCTATATAGAAAATACATATTGGGGTTCTTCATTTTTAGACCTGGCATATTTTGGCGCGTTCCCCTGTCCTTTTGATTTTGACCTCCTGGTTTTGACTCTGTTTTTGGCTGGTATAGTGTCTAAGTGTTCCTATTGTAAATTGGATTATGGGTTGGTGGTTCCATGATTGGCATATTTGATTTACCGTAAGTCCCTAGTAAAGTGCACTGAGTGTGTCAGGGCATGTAAATCAAAAGTTGCTAGTGGGCCTGCAGCACTGATTGTGCACCCCATGCACAAGCAGTATTTCAAAGGGTTTTCAGACCTGCCACTGCAGTGTGTGTGGGTAGTGTTTACTGTCAAGTTGACTTGGCAAGTGCACCCACTTCCCAAGCCCTAATCATTTATTTATAAACTTCTTTTTATTAGTTTTTTACGTTCATACATCCAACAGTAAAGGCATTACCATATACATATATCATTACAAGTGGCCGCAACTGCAGTCAAGTGATACATAGCTGTAGAGTCTCCGTTACAACTAAGCAGTACATTTCAGCATATCATCCAGTAATCAAGAGGCAGGCGCACATGCGACAACTTAACTTCTATATTTCACATTTTCCAGCGTTCGCAGGCATTGCATCAGGACCCCAGCCTATCCCATAAGCCTGGCAAATCGGCACTTGTCAGCATATGATTCCCAGAGTTCTCCATTGCATAGTGTTCTCTACGTCAGCATGCTACAGGTCTTGCGGGTGAGCTAGCAGGTAACTCGTCAAGTGGGCGCATATGTCCCTGGGGCGGGATGCACTCGGCAGCAGTTCGGCATACGTTGCCAGACGTTCCTGGCAGTGAACTAAGTCATCAATCCACTACTTAAATTTGGGCGCCCGCCCTCTACCCCAACGCAAGCCACGCGCCTCTTAGCCATTAGTAGCGCAAGTACAACATATTTATGATGTACTGCCTGCAGCGGCTGGACGCAGGCCAGTAGGGCCATAAGAGGGGTGGCCTCAACTCGCGTATTCACCATCTCAGACAGAGCTGCAAACACTTGCCCCCAATATTCGTTTACCCCCGGGCATTCCCAAGCCAGATGCAGAAAACCCGCTCCAAGGGCCCTACATCTGTCACAGCTGTCCGTGTCCCGCAGGTGATATCTATGCAGTCTGACTGGGGTGTAATAAATTCTATGTAGGTATTTATAGTTATTAATGCGAAGCCTGCTGCTGGCCGATACCCGCTCTCTTTGTGAGCAGCAGAATTCCCACTGATCATCAGTCAGATCGCACCCCAGTTCCTCATTCCAATGAGCACGAGACGTTGTAGCCGGTAATTCCCTTTGCGCGTGGACTGTCTTGTATATCAAGGAGACAAGGCATTTAGCCGATGTGTTTTTAAGTGCTATCGGCAAATGGCGCCAGGACCTCTGGCTCCCTTGGGAATTCTGGGTTAGGGGTTGTATCCCCTGTATAAGGCGAATATATATAAAAAAGGTCAAGTGGTGTATGCTGTTCCCCTTGCTATACGATCTCGGCTGTGCGGAAAAGGCCATCTTGGTAGAGGTCCCCCCAGGTATTGATGTGATCACGCTCTTTGAATTTGTGGAAGATGACCACCTGAAGAAGAGGCATATCCGGGTGATAAGTGAGTGGCAGTAGTGGATAATATAAAAAGGTGGTATTCAGCATGCGCCCTATGCGTTGCCACGCCGCAGGGTACAGGTTAAGGTAGTCGGCTTTTTCTCTCTAGCATTGACAGGTTCATACAGCACACCATCAATGGAAACAGGGTGCGCCAGCCAGTGGTCGGCCACGACTTGAGGGGCGTACCGCGGCTGCGTCACTCAAAACCATGCATATTGGGCCTGAGCGCTAATGTAATAGTGTTTGAAGTTTGGAATCCCATACCCCCCCTGCAAGTACGGCCTGATAAGGACTTTCCATTGCAGCCGTGGCTGCTTACCTCCCCACAACAATCTCGTCAGTTCCGCCTGCAATGTCTTAAAAAGGAAAGTCCCGGGATTCTATGGAATGTTTAAAAAAAGATAGAGCAGTTGGGGAAGCACCCCCATTTTGATTAATAACACCCTTTCCGCCATGGATAAAGGCAATGCAATCCAGCGGGTCACACTGTCCGCTATACGAGACCTAGTAGTGCCATAGTTCACCCTCATAAGCTCCTCTCTGTCCTTAGTGATGTGAATACCTAGGTATTTTAGCTCTTCATCGCACCATTCTAGAGGATAGTCAAGCGGGAATCAAGTGGTCGCACTAGTCAGCGGGAAGATACTTGACTTCCCCCAGTTTATCTGGACCCCCGATAGTCTCCCGAAAACTATGAATTCTCGGAGGTAAGTAAGCCCAAGGTACCCCTATGGGCAGGGTGCAGTGTATGGGAAAGGTAGGACATGTCCTGGTGTGTGACATTTCCTGATAGTGAACTACAGTGTAATTCCTTTTTCACAGTTGAAAGGCTATCTGTCTCAAAGGATAGGATGGGGAATACTCTAAAACTTTTTACGAATAGATCTTCCCAGTGGGAAAAGAGAAATGAAGTTTAGTATGCCTGAACTCAGAATGTAGAAATGCATCTTTTAGTAAAGATGATTTTTATGTTCTGTGTTGGAAAATACCACGTTTTCTTGCTTAGCCATTCTGTGCGCCTCTGCTGGGTTGTAGATTGACTGTCTGGCTTTTGAGTGACAGGGGCTGGGGAGGTTCATTCCTAGACACGGAGGTGGGGGAGGTTTGAGGTGTGTATTGCCTTTACTGGATAAGTCAGGGCTGGGCTGAATACATCTCAGCTGCATTTAGAGTAGTGGGAGGAGATTTCCTTGCCCCTGAGTGGGCCTGGTCTGCCTTGAACGATGCGGTCTCTACCTCCTGCCAAGAAACTGGGCGAGAAAGGACCAAACTGGTTTGGACTGAGCACAGACACTCTCTGCCCAAGAGAACACCTAGAAACAGAGTATAAATATTGGGGCCCTAACCACAACGGGCAGTGAACAAATAGAAACAGTATAAATATTGGGGCCCGACACCACAACTTTAGAACTCACTTGGATCAAGGAACCTGCCAAGAAGTGCTAGAAGAACTGCCAGGAGGAGTACTGCCCCTTTGATTTGTTGTTGCTTAGCTGGGTTGGCCTGCAATTGCTGCTTCTGCCGTGGGCAGTGAAAGGACTAGACTAAATTTTCTTCACTTGTCCCCGAGTATCTCCAAGGGCTTGAAATAGAGCTTGCCTCCTGTTCTTGAAGTTTCAGGGACAGCAAAGACGTCACTTACCTCTGTGTCCCGTCTCTGGACCTGTGGGTTTAAGTTGCCACAGAGGGGGAAAGCAGCCAACACCATCACCAACCACACTGTGAGCTCAGTGTTCTGAAGGCTCTGCAGAGGACACTGCCTGACTTCGAACTGCAACCATTGGCTCACCGACAACGGTGACTGCCGCAGAGCCGCTGGTTGCACCACAACCTGTGGGCACCACACTCCACACCACCTCGCTTCACTCTGCCACCCTGGTTCTCACAGATGATGTCGCTATCCACTGACCTAGACACCCATGGTTTGGGGCCACTGGCACCGTTGCTTGCACCATGACCTTTCGGCACTGCCACAAGCACCACCTCACTCCACACTGCAGCCCTCGTCTCAATGAAGCCGCTGGACGACTGTCACCGAGCCGTTGCTTCGACCGCGACTTGAGGGCACCGCACCGCTACGCTTCACATGGCAACTGCGATGATTGCCACGACCTGCCGGCACCGACACTGTCAGCCAGAACCAAAGGTACGGTTTACGAGTCTGCTGACAAGAACCTCATTCTGCACCACTGCGGTTGGCCAGAACTGTTCTTCTCAGCACCGCAACAGCCCCGGACTGAGCTACCGGCCTTTAACCACATGGCTGCTGGGCGTTTTCCCCCCTGTGCTGGAAAATGCCATTTTAGTGGCACCATGACGAGCTGAGCTCGTCATCAGCACACAACACCCGTGGGTGATGACGAGCTGAGCTCGTCATCAGCATCGAAAGGGTTAAGGAAATGCATTTTAAAGTAGTCTTGCCAAGTGCATATTTTTATACTGTATGTTGATCTTTTATCATTTTGGTATTGTTTGCACAGATAAATATTGGGTATTGTTCTAAAACTGGTGTGGTGTAGTTTTGTAGTGTTTTCACTGTATTACTCTTGGTTATGTGCAAATGCTTTACACACTGCTTCTGAGATAAGCTTGACAGCTCGTGCCAAGCAACCAAGGGGGTGCGCAGGGGTTATTTCAAAAATGTATCCCCCTTATCCTGACTAGAAGGAAGGGTCCCTATTTGGACAAAGGTGCAAACCATTGCCAACTAGAGACCCCCATTTCTAGCATCCATGCATTCAAGGGGCACCCAAATATCCAAGGGGACAAGTCAACGTGATAATCACAAAAAGAAGCAATGAACGTCAGGAATTACAGTAAGCCAAAGTGTACAAAGTCCATGGACAAATGCAAATTTCCAATTAAAAATCAACAGGATACATGTTCTAAACGTGTACATGCGATGAGTCCACAGTTTCTTGGATATGCCTACTATATTATATACATTCCTTAGATGGCATTAATGCAAAGTTATCGTATAGACACACCTTAAATCCTATCCTGCTGAAAAGTTACACCTCAGACCAAGATCACACCTGGAAATTTAAAAAACACTGATGACTGGCCTGTACTAGAGGTTTTCAGATTAGGTGTGTAAAGCCATGTGAGGGGGCATGTTTTCACATACAAATTTTAGGTAAGTATGATGCATGTTTAAGGGGCAGCCTGGTGCACCAACGTTTACACGTAGTAATGTCTGTGCGCGGAACAATTAAAGGTATATTTGGAGGTTGACTAGTGTATGGTTTACCAACAGTGATATATGTATGAAAAGTTGTATAAGCAGGGAATGGCCTGGTACACAATTGCTGCATACTTGGAGTGCCACGTAGTGCATATCGTGGGACACTCAATCATATTTGAGATTGATCTGCAAATATGGATGAACTCACATGCATTGTGGGATATCGCTGGCTATCTGAAGCATTACTGGTTGTAACATTGGTCGAATCAAATTAGACGCCTCTTGGATTACGTTTGGCCACTGATACAAATGTCTGTGGGCCCTTAGATGGTGGTTATATTACTGAAGGTTGGATTAAATCCTCTGAAAACTACACTCTCAAATCTGCATAAGTACAGCCACCTATCTTTGTTTGGTGGGTACCATGTTGGTTTTGATGGTGGCTCTATAAAAACTATCTTGGTGTTGAAACGTTGACTTACCACTAGCGGATTTATATTGATGGAAATGATTTACACTTTGTACTCTGATATTGAGTCTTGCTGTCGAAGCTGTACCAAATATCAGCCCTAGGCTGCTTGTAATTTGTGTACTTTATTCACTCATGCCACTTTTCAATTTACTTTTTTTTTATGTTGGAGCACCTACAGTATGCATTATTAATCCTTACTTTGCTACGTTGATGTAACGAATGGACAATACATTATGTCTGTATACTGTCCTAAATATTTCTTTACATAGTTTTCACAGGCCAAGGGAGGTTAGACCTATTCCTCTCTCCAAAGCAATACTTGTTTTGTACGTCTAATTGACTATCTAGATCCCTAGGATTAACGGGCTGCGCCTTAAATGTCAAATAAAAATAAAAACATTGGCAGCATAAACAGAAAGAAAAGGCCGAATCTCTTTAAAAAAAAAATATTTGTTAACTTTATTTAACAAGTTTTTAGCTTACATAGAAAAGGTATCTTACATCAATATTGTATCTGTGTGCACATCACGAGCAATTACCGTTCACATTCCATCTAGCTTATTACAGTCTGATATCTGCTTCAAACGGCACAACCTATTTGACAATAATTTATTGATGGATCTCAGATCTCCGGCGTTTTGGGGGTGTGGTTGCAGGAGGTCGTATCGCATCAGCAGCAGATTCAACAAGGCAGTCGTATAGGCCATGGAGGAATGCTTACATTTGTCATGTGTCTCCTTCAAAGCGTAAGGCAGGCGCCGCTGGTCCATTTGGGCGGAAGGGCCGCGCCCCCTTTTTCTCCCCCGTAGGAACAGTGTCTGTCAGGCTGAACAAAAGTCAGCCGGACAGACACTATTCACTTTCAGTTTAACAGCCAGGAGACACACATGCACATTTAGCGCTGGCTCCTGGCTGCCTGAACTGAACTTTGCTGGGCTGAGAAAGTCACAGCTCCGTTGGGCGTGACTTTCTCAGCTCAGCAAATGTTAGTGAGGCCCTCCCCTCAGTGACGAAGGATAGCCTCACTGATTGCCTCGCACCTGGGCGTTTCAGTTTTAAGCCCTGAAGCGCCCAGGGTCGAGTGTCAATCAGTGACACTTCATCACAGAGTGGGGTGGGGTCAGAAGTCTCCCTGACCCTATCCCACTCTGTGATGGCGATAGGACTGCAGTCTTTAATCATTGGCTGACCTTAGGTCAGCCAATGAGGAAGTTTAAGTTTAAGTTTTAAATTATTTATAAAGTGCGCGTACACCTGAACGGTTCCATGGCCCTACAGTATGCTGAGTCCCTGAGAAGCGAGAATCATGGGGAGGGAACTAGAGAGAAATTATAAGGGGAAAGCTTTTGAGAATAGAAAGGTTTTTAAAGCCTTTCTGAAAAGCGGGTATTGGGTAGAGGATCTAAGTTGAGTAGGAAGGGAGTTCCAAAAAATGGGGGCAAGAGTAGAGAATTTCGAACCTCCCCATTTTTTACGGCGAAAACGGGGGACAGTCAGTAGATGTTGAGAAGAGGAGCGAAGTTCACTGGAGGGGGCATAAGGTTTGATCTCCGAGGAGATAAAAGCAAGAGACGGGCCTAACTGGGCCTGGAAGGTGAGGCAGCCCACCTTGAATAGGGAACGTTCGCGAATGGGGAGCCAGTGCAAGGATTTTAAGAGGGGAGTGACGTGATGGGATTTCGTGAGGTTGTAGACCAAGCGAGCCGCTTGGTTCTGGACCAGCTGAAGTCGTACATTGTAAGCCGGCATGCCGTGGTAAAGGGCATTGGCATAATCCAAGCAGGAGACGACCATGGCAAGTACAATAAGTTTCAGGGCCGTGAAGGAGAAGAAGCGGGAAACCTTGGGGATAGTGCGGAGGGATAGAAAAGAGGAGGAAACCACTGAGCTCACCTGGGAGTGCAGAGTGAGTTGGTCATTAATTTTTATGCCGAGGGTTTTAACAGAAGAAGAAGGGGGTGGGGGGGGGGTCCAAGGGAAGAAGACCAGAAGAGGGGGGACCAGGGACTGGAGCAACCACCTGTCAAAACCAGCTCTGTCTTATCTGGGTTTAAATTCAGGTGGTTGCGATTCATCCAGTTCCGGATGAAAAGCATTGTGGATTGGAAGTTAGATTTAGAATCAGGGGAGTGAGAAAGAGAAAATATGAGCTGGAGGTCATCCGCATAGTTATATACGGAGACCTCCATTTGTTGAAGAGAGAAGATGAGGGGGGCTATGTACAGGTTGAATAGTAGAGGGGAGAGAGAGGAGCCCTGGGGGACCCCACATACCACCTTCCGAGGTTCAGCCGAGAAATCGCCCAGGCGGACTGCTTGGGTGCGATCGCTTAGAAAGGAGGACAGCCAGACCAAGGCAGTGCTGCCGATCCCTGCCTCCCCCGACACGGGAGAGTAAGATGGAATGGTCCACCGTGTCAAAGGCGGCAGAAAGATCAAGTAGCACCAAGGCCTGGGGTATGTTAGTGTCCATTCCCTCTCTAAGGTTGTCAAGTACTGAAAGCACAACCGACTCGGTGGAGTGAGCCGGGCGAAAGCCGGCTTGGCGGGGAGCCAGGACTCTGTTTGCTTCCACGTAGGTGGAGAGTACTTTGGTGACATGTCGCTCCAGGACTGTCCCTAGGAAAGGGAGCAGAGAAATACGGCGGTAGTTAGCGGGGACAGAGGTCTGTGCCAGGTTTTTAGGTCGAGCAGACCTACTCTCAATGCCTGAGCATTGAGAGTGTCTGCTTCAGACCTAATGTGGCCCATATTTAGGAATGTGGACACGACTCAGACGCGCGCTTTTGCAGTCTCAGTTTTGACCGCGGGAGCGCGCGTCTGAGCCGCGCTTGCGCAGAGTAACTCACAGCCCCTGCTCACACACACAGACACAGCCAGCCCCCACCCCTCTGCATGCACGCACACACACACAGGCGCGCGCGCGCACACACACACACACACACACACACACACACACACACACACGCTGCCGCCCCCCACCCCCCTGCATACACACAGACCCGCAAGCACGGAGCCCCACTCACCGGGACTTCTACTCCGCAGGACTCTTCCGGGGAGACAACGTGCCCAGTCAGGTCCCACTCCGGGGCTGCTCACTCCGACGTCAACGGGCACAGGGACACCGGCACTCTGCTCCTTGGCTTCCCGGGCGGACGCCGGCTGCACGCAGGGCTCTCCTCTCTCTGCACCGAAGCCATGCGCCAGCCACTGCAGCCTGCCTCCTGGGAAGCTCCGGTCGCATGTCCGGCCCCGCCCCAACAAAGGTTGCCTGGCTTCCTGTTGAAGCCGGGCTGCGGCGGTGAGTTTGCTTGTTGTTTCAAGCAGCGCAGTAGGTCAGTTCCAGGCAGGGTATTGAAGGTGGAGGTCCTGCCATATGTAATGTTAATAAATTCTTCTAAATCTGTAGAGGTGCGCTCATTTAGAAGGCTATGATGTTGACATCTGACCTCCTCCATAGCTGCATGAAAGAACAAGATAACATTGCGTACGTAACTTTAGACTTTACATGCCCTCCATTTGTTGCGTCAATGGGAACCCCTGTGACTCAGTTTGTCTCTTCTGGTGTTTTCGTGAGAACAGATGTGATTCAGTTAGTTATGTTTGTGGGCACAGATGCCACTCAGTTTGTTGTGTCCATGGGCACATATGTGGCTCAGTTTGTTGTGTCCGTGGGTCATTGAGTCCATTGGCACATATGTGGTCTCATTGAAGAGTTGGGTGTTGGCAGTGGAGAGGTCCTGCCGCCGTCCCGCGACGGCCGCATTGTAGGAGGAGGGAGGGGTGTGTTGCCGCCATGAGACGGCAGGTAAGCGCGGGCCGCCCAAAGAGGTGGCATGATAAATCTAACTTTAGTGCCGCGCCAACCTTGCCCCACGCTACAACGCTATGATAAATGTACCCCCGGATATGACTTTACCTCGATCTGAGAGTGGGCGAGGAGAGCAGGACGTCCACGGCCACACAGGTCAGTGGGGGATTGTTTTGGGTGGCAAGTAGAGGAGGAAGTGTTTCAATTATGGGGTTGTAAATGTCCGACATGCTCGTATTTCCAGTTGCAAGTCTGTGACGTCCTACCCCCCTCCACCACCTCCACCACCTCTGCTCTGGAATTCCAGGAATGTCGCAGGATCCTGGTAGTGTAAAGACTGACTGCTATTTTAGGGCTGCTGAAGGGGGCCGTCCCATCCGTAATTCCACCCTGGAAGCAAGTCCTGCCACCCCTTTTCTGTACTAGAAGCTGTGCACTGTACAGCCCTGCGAGCACCGTGTACACAGTCAGGGTCTTTGGAAGTATGCGGCACGGGCGGATCAAATAATGCAGCAGGAGTTCTTAATATATGCGTCAGGAACATGCGAATAACGAGATACCTTTTGAAGCAGTATTACTTCTCTTTTGTCGTTTCCTTTTTTACACGTTACCACTGTATGAGCAAAGGTTACGCCTCACATTGAACGCCTAAATTCAGCCATCAGAAACTGAAGGTGGCCTGTCACTGTGCTGCATCACGCGCAGTAGCAATTTTAGTCGCTTTTGATCTTTTTGAATCTGAAACATGTTTTGGTTAACATCTGCAAATTATGCTGATTATATTGGATTATGTGGTAAATGCGGCAAATCCATTATGATGCAGAAAATAAAGTGAACTGCATGATTCCACTGGCCCTGCATATAGTGTAATGTAAGCAGACGTGCTGTGCATGATCTTGCGTGTCTCAAGTGTGTTGAACTTAATTTACATATTATAGACTCTGTTTATTCGGCTTGCACCATTAACTTGATTTTCTCTATTCTTAAAAATAAAGTCAAGTACAACAACAAGGTTATGGATGGAATGCTTAAATTTAATCTCCGCCACTGCCAATCACTCGGGCCGAATCCCAGTCCATGTTTTTTTGCCCATTGCACCACTTTGTTTTGGACCCTGCCATATGTAAATTTGTCTTGACCGTGCTCCACTAGGAACTGATTAGCCCGGGCTGCCAGGCCAGGTCCTCCCTTAATTGGAACAAGACCAACATAGGACACTGGTTCAAATATGGTCTCTCAATGTTTCAAGCTTTATTACAAATGTCACAAAAAGATGTTAATATTTCACTTCTGTTCTTGGATTTTCGTCAATAAAATACACTGAACATAATCTTCACAAAAGTTATTTACAAAAGTTTAAGCTATTGCCATTTATAAATTACAATCACTTTTATTTTAGTATTAATTATTAAAAAAAATTAAAAGCCATTGTTATTTGTAATATCAATACATCCAAGTCACGTAAATACAAAACATGTTGCATTGCAAATGCTATAGGTGTCATATTTGCGAAAGTTATAACTATTGGCATTGTAAATGACAAAGCTATTAATTTAGCTATTTTCAAAAACAACACATTAATAAAAAAAATAGTCATTTACAAGACCAATAGCTCAAACTTTCCTAATGCGAGACCTATTGCATTGCAAATGCTTGTTTTAGAATGGGGAGGATTATAGCAGATTTGAGACTGGGACAGGGAGCAGTTGAGAAAAGTGAGAGGGGGTAGCGGACAGTTCGTGAAAATGTGACCAAGAATATGGGCAGGGCAAGGGTCAAGTGGGGACCCAGATTTAACTAGAGGGAGAAGGGAGAGAAAAGATTCTTCTGTTGGAAGAGGGAGTGAGTCGAGGCAAGCCTCTATGGGGGGGCAAGGAGGGTTGAGGAAGGAGGAAGAGGGGGGGGGTGGGATATTGGCTCTGATTGTTGCAATTTTATCTAAAAAATAAGAGTTCAGGGAGTCGTAAAGAGGTTGAGAGGGGGAGGGTTTGAGAGTGGTTCTGTGGGAGTTAGCAAGTTTTTTAATAATAGAGAAGATTTCTCTGGGTTTATTCTCCGCGACTAGAATTTTGGAGGAAAAGTAGTCCTTTTTGGTGGACAAGATAGATTTCTTGTATTGCTGCAAGAGGGAGGTGTACTGCGTTTTGAGAATGGGGCAGTACTGTCGTCTCCAAGCTCGTTCTGCATGGCGGACTGAGAGTTTTAGTGCCTTCAGTTCGTCATTGAACCGGTGGTTGGAGTCGTTTGTGCGTCTAGAGGAAACTCGCCTAAGGGGGGCGATGGAATCGCAGGCTGAGAGTAGCCAGGAGTTGATGGATTTGGCTTGTTCCGAAGAGGGCAGACCGGACAGGTCAGGGCTGGAGGACGAGAGAGAGGAGGCTAGAGAAGCCACATCTACCCGACCCCAAGAGCGGGCCCAGATGTTTTTAGGGTGCGTGGGCTTGGTGGCGGTCCAAGTTGAGAGAAAAAGGAGATCAATGAGTGATCAGACCAGGGACAAGGGGAAATGGACAAGGACGCAATGGGGCAGTTCAGAGACCAGATCTGGTCGAGGGTGTGTCCTTGAGTGTGAGTAGAGGAGTGGACATGCGAGGTGAAATTAAGAGAACGTAAAGTTTCGGAGAATTCCTTGGAAGTGGAGCATTCGGCTGGGTCGGAGGGCCAGAAGTTGAAGTCGCCTAGCACCAGGACGGATGAGTTGTTGACTGCTAGGGTGGCCACCAGTTCTTGAAACCCGTCAAGGAAGGTTTGGGAAGGTTGGGGGGGACGGTACATAAGTAGGCAAGTGAGAGGTACATTATAGAATAGAGAACGAGCGACTAAGAAGTCGGATGTGCCTATCGGGGGAAAGCTGAGAGGTTGAAATGGAAGATCCTTTCGGTCAATGAGAGCGACGCCCCCGCCGGATTTACCGGTTGGCCGGTCAGCTCGGAGAGCGTAGTAGGTAGCGGGGAGAGAAGCCAAGAGAATGGGGAGGGAACTGTCACGGAACCAGGTCTCCGTAAGGAATAAGAGATCTGGTTTATGGAGATCGAGTAAAACAGAAAGTTCGTGGCAGTGTTTAACCGCAGAACGCGTATTAAGGTAGTAGATGGAGAGAGGGGCCTGTCTGGGCCCGGCCGGAGGGTTGGGGCTGGGGAAAGGGGACAGAGGAGGCAGGTGGATTGGGGCGTGAGGAACGGGAGGAGCGGCAGCGGCTGTGAGTCCCAGATTATTGATGTGGGTGGTCAGAGAGGCTTCAATGGGCCAACGGCCATGAAGAGAGAGTAGTTGCGCCAATGAATATTGTAATGATCCGGGATAGTGGGGTGGCCTAGGCGCGTTTGGTCACGGACGGGCGCAGACGGGCTTGCCATAGGCGCGCCTGTGGCGCGCATTCGTCACGCCCGCTGCGCTCGTCCGCTGCGCGTTCGGTGGTGGCACATGATTTATAGGAGCAGGAGGGAGAAAGGGGGCGTGGCCTCGGTGAGGGGGCGTGGCCTCGGCGCTCGCCAAAGTGGCGTAAGGGAGTGGAAATGATCGGTAACCTCCCGCCGCAGCGTTAAGTCGGCTGCGCTGGGAACCGGAATCAGCTGGTGAGTGAGAAGTTTTAAAAACAAATACACAGATTCAAACAAACAATTTCAAATAGTAATCATTAAAATTGCAAGAGGTCCGCTCCCGGCTTCCGCCTCAGGAGGACTCGCTATGACTGGGCAGGCGCTTGTAAGCAGCGTCTATAAGTGCGCGCTGAAAGGGGGCGTGGCCTTGGCGAGGGGGCGTGGCCTCGGCACTCGCCAAAGTGGCGTGAGGGAGTGGAAATGATCGGTAACCTCCCGCCGCAGCGTTAAGTCGGCTGCGCGGGGAACCGGAATCAGCTGGTGAGTGAGAAGTTTTAAAAACAAATACACAGATTCAAACAAACAATTTCAAATAGTAATCATTAAAATTGCAAGAGGAAAGGCAGCAGTCCCAAGCCTCCTCGAACCTTCAAGGCAGAGCAGAGCTGGCTGAAGGTAAGTGAGATTTATTTTCTTTTTACATTGTTTGGTGCGTTCGTGCGTGCATGTATGAATATTTGGGAAAGAGTGTTGTGAATGAAAGTGTTTGTGTGTGTACGCCTGGTTGTGAGTGCTATGTGTATGCATACATGCCAACATTTCAGGAGAGCAAAGTGGGAGATTAAAACAAATCAGGAGAATGGGGCTTTGAATCGGGTTAACGGCTTGTATGGGCTTTGGAAGTGTGCTGCTGTAGGATCGGATATTTGAAACGCAAATGCACGTTTTTTTCTTACCTTCCAGAAGCATTGAGCATAATGGCAGGCAGAGAGGGTGATGCAAGTGTTGGGCACTGGCCTGGCAGGTTGTTGGCAGTGCATGCACCCCCCACCCCCATGTGGCAGCCCGGGCTGAAACAGCCCCCCCCCAGTACTTTGCAGGTCTTTAAAAGACGATTCCCTTGTTAATGACGCTTTGTTGGTTTTTCACCCCTTCGAGAGCCCCTGCATCTCCACTCTTTGCTGGAAGAATTAGCACTTTACACAATACCAAGCCCTGTCAGCTGAAACCCCCGAGGAATCAGGTTTTTGCTTGTAGAAATCGGGAGGCGGGAGACTAGCCTTCAAATCGGTAGTCTCATGCCTGAATCGGGAGGGTTGGAATGTCTGTGTATGTGAGTGTGTGTGTGTGTGTGTGTGTGTGTGTCTGTGTGTCCCGATAGCCCAACTCCCCCCAAAACTTACCGGCCAACACTGGCGTAAGGGGTAAACCCGCACGTCCAGTATGGGCATCAGTGTCTGGGGTGTGTGGGTTCAGACCAGTGTTCCTTTAGATAATTCACGAGAGACTCCCAAATATCTCTCGGGAGAGATGAGTTTGGGTGAAGTTCAGGATAGGTCGTGAGCTGATCCCTGCAGTAGATAAGATCAGTCATCCAGTACTTGAATTTAGTGGCTCACTCCTTCCCCATCTGTTGGACACCCTGTGTTTGGTCAATAATAGTCCCACTGCTACGAATCGCTTGTAGAGTGCTTGTATGTCAGCTGTATGGCCAGAAGTACCAGCAAGGGGGATGCAGGGAGAGGAGTGCCTATCATTTGGTAAAGGGCAGTGATCACTGCACGCCAGTCCTCATGAACCCCAGGGCATTGCCAAACGAGGTGCAGGAAGTCCTCTCCTGCCTGACGACATCTCTCACATTGGTCGATTTGTCTCAATTTGTACTTGTACAGTCGTGAGGGTGTATGATAAGTCCGGTGTAAATATTTGAAGTGTTATTCGTAAGCTTCTGCTTGCTGTGATAGCTTCTGTTTGGGTGCAGCAATACCCCATTGCTTGTCTGTCAGGGGTGACTCCAAGTCCAGATCCCATGCCTCTCTAGCCCCATGTTTCGACTGCGTCCTCTCGAAGTAGTACAGCTTAGTAAACTCCAGATACTGCATGTGCTGGTCCCGTCATTTTAAGTTGGGTGTGTAGTGCTTCTAGTGTGGAAGGCTCTTGGGGAAACCTGGGACATGTGCTCCAATTTCATGTTTCAGTCTCATATATAGGAATGTCTCCAGGGGGGTGACGTTGTCCTCAGTGAGCAGATCTTGCCACTACCCGAAGGTCCCCTCACAATATAGATTGCCCCAGCAGTTTAGATTCCTCCTGCGAAGCATTTTGTAGCACACAGCCTTGTGAGTGACCGGTGCTTGAGCGATGTAGGGGAGTGGCGAGAGGGGAGTACAGTATTGGTTTCCCCGTCGTCCTGGCCAGGCGCTCCAATGCGTGATTGGTACATGTTACTGTGTGGTGCATCACCCGCTCGCTGGGGAATCGGTTGACCAGGAATGAGGCCGTGGGTATGGAGGTCATGTAGCCCTGCTCAATGGCCAAGTATGGCATGAAGAGTGAAGCCAATATGTTGTATAATGGGCCTGGGCCGCCAGGTAATAAAGCTCCATATCAGGGCCGTTAAATCCCCCAGATGAGAATGGTTGCATCATGGTGCGCCATCCCACTCAGGCAGTTTATCCCCCGTGCTAGCTTGATAAGGAGTGATCGAAGGGTGTCGAAAAAAAGGGCATCCTGGGTTATAAGGTATATGAATAAATAAATATAGTAGTTTAGGTAATATAATCATTTTTATTAGGGCCACCCTGCCAGCCAAAGAGAATGGCATTGTGATCCAGCGGGACACCCAGTTGTTGATAATGTCAATGGCCGTGCCATAGTTAGCACAGAGCATTTCTTCCTTAGTTCTTGTTATTGTCACAACCGTAGCGCAGAGACACCCCAGGGTATTTGCGCACTATACAAATCACACAAACAAACAAACAAACACCCAGGTCTTTCAGTTAATTTTAGCACCATTTCAGGGGGAAGTCTGGGATGAATGGGACCATGAAGGGCGTGAGTGGAAAGATTTGCAATTTGCTCCAGTTGATCCATATGCCGAGGAGTGAGCCGAATCGGATAAATTCCCACAGGATTGGATTGAGACTGATCGGTGGCTTCCGTAAGTAGAGAATGATATGGTTCGCATACAGCAATATCAATATTTGCAGAGAGGGGTATGGTATGGAGTATTCCCTGTGGTGTGGTCTTATTTTGGTCACAAGCGGTTCTATGGCTAGGGCGAATAGTAACGGGGATAAAGGATATCCTTGTTGTGTGCCGCGCATAATGGGTATCGGCGGGGAATGTAGGCCGTTAATCTGTATAATGGCCTCAGGTTAGGTATATAGTAATCTTATCCACTCCAGGAAGGGTTGAGGAAGTCCCATCCTACCCAGTATTGGAAACATGTAGCCCCATTCCAGGGAGTCAAAAGCTTTTGGGGCATCCAGGAATATTCCTGCTGCTTCAATTTCTGGATCTAGGTCATGGAGCAGTGCGCAAGTTATGGGACGTGGCCCTGCAGGGGATAAATTCTGCCTCATCTGGGAGGACCAGACCCTTCATCAGAGGTGACAGCCGGTTAACAACGATTTTGGCCAACACCTAAGTCACGGTTTAGGAGTGATAGGGGCCTGTAGGACTCACAGCAGCTGGCCTCCTTGTTCGGCATGAGCAGAGATATAATCATGCCTGCCGCATGGTCATAGGTAAAGTGCCACTGTCACTGGCTTCATCAAATAGCTGTTAAAGGAAAGGGACCAGCTCATCAACATTTATAGAAATCCACCGGTAAACCATCAGGTCCCGGGGCTTTGTCAGATTGTAAGCCCTTTATTGCGGCCCGGATTTCGTCCTCTTCTAGATCAGCCAAGAGAAATTCCCTGCCTGAGTCACTGATCCAGCCTAGGGCCATATCTTCAAAGTAGGCAGCTATATCTGCGGGGGGTCGGGGGGGGGGTCCCTTTAATGTGTGTGATAGAGTTTTGCATAGTACTTAGAAAAAACATTGAGAATTTCTTGCGACTCACTATGCCTGTCTCCAGTCTCATCTATTATCTCCAAAATTTGGACTGTAAATCTAGGGGGTCTAGTTGCTTTGGACAAAGCCCTACCCGGGCGCTCTCCTTCCCCATATGATCTGGCCACATGATATTTGGAACGAAATTTGACATCCCAGTGCGCCTCCTCATTGTATTCAATTAGTCGCTCTTTAAGCTGTGTCTTCTGCTGTGTGGTGCGGTCAGAGGCCAGTAGGTTCTCTGTTGCTTTGATGTCTCTCTCTAATCTAGTTAAGGTTCGCCTTATGGATTTCAGAATCCCTCCTCTCTTGGCAATACACGACCTGCAGATGGTGACTTTGAAGCTCTTCCATACACATGCCAAAGTTGAGACACTATCTTTGTTGCGAGGGAAGAACTGGAGTATTTCTTGGTGTATTTCTTCCCAGAAAGCGCTATCTAGTAAGGCTGTGGGTTGGAGTCGGCAGGACCGATATGGGGATTTGTTGCCCGGCGGGGCCAGCCTCATGAGCACAGAGGAGTGATCTGAGAAGGTTCCTGCTAAATGTGTTACACTTCGGAGCTATGCGCTAAGGCCTTTCGATATCAGCCATAGGTCTATGCGAGACCAGCTGGAGTGCACACTGGAGTAGAGAGTTCTGTCCCTGCGCAATGGATACATGCTCCTCCACGGATCAAAGAGTTGGTAGTCTGCCATGATACTTGCAAGGTGCTTAGTTGCCTGTGGGTGTGAGAGCGGTCAGCATGTGGATCTAATGTTAGATTAAAATCTCCCCCATACAATGTAGGTGGAGCCTATTGCGAGGATGTGTCCCCTTAGACTGTTGAAGAAGGAGACATTGTCTGTGTTGGGGCATAACAGCTTACCAAAGTGATCGTGTGTCCGGCTAGCCTGCCCTACATCATGCGGTCCCTACCAGTGTAGTGCAGCTCTCCCATCGGACTATATCTCATGTTAGCCTTTATGAGGATGGCGGTGTCCCATGCGTATGTCGAGTAGGATGGTATGCCGCATATTTTTTCCAAAAGGAAGGTGGTACCCTAGGGTCTACGTGTGTCTCTTGGAGCTTGGCCACTTGTACATGATGTCTATCAAGATATCCTAAGACCTGTCTGCGGTTGTGGGAGTCGCAAAGTCCACACACATTCCAGGTTAGGAAGTTGTAACTGGGGATCCGGTCCCCCATCAGGTCTTTCCTGTCTGTCAGCCCCCGCTGAGTTTAGATGCGTCAGTGTGGACCGTCATGAGTCTTTTGTATGAAGTTTCTCTTATATGTTATCAGTCGTATGTGCATAATGCTTATTCATACAATCCAGTTATATATAACACCAGAGGGTTCCTCCTTACCCCCGCCCACACCCACACCCACAGCCCAAACCCGTGAGAAGCTAGTTTCCCTCCCCGCCTCCCCATTACCCTTCCAGCCATTCAAATTGTTTATACTTAAGTGCTGACATTTCCCATATGTTGCATTACTTAACATCCACAGAGCAATATGACAAAGGCATGTTATATCTTGAGGCTGGTGGTAACAGAATGTTCAAACATGTCACAATTAACACCCTACTAACAGCAAAATACATCCTTAGGGGAACTCCCAAAGGCGGAATGCGCCAGAGAGGCCATTAGCGCACCTCGCAGGAGCGAGGGAGCTGGGGTCTACAGTTAGTCGTGGCAAAGTCTTCAGTTCTGTCCCGGCATCATGAGCGCAAGGTTCAGCAGGGCTTTCCTGACCCTCTGCTTGCAAAGCAAAAGTTCAGCATTTAATGTAGAATATGTAGTCTTACCGTTATAGCCAGTTAACTTCATCCCATGTGTGACAAGGTTTTTCAGTCTTCTTCAGGGTCAGGCGTTGGTAGGCGGGGACCAGAAGAGTCGCCACTTTTAGCAGGCAATCGTTTGTCGATGGCCCTCAGGAAGTCCTGGGCCTGTTGCGGGCTGGTAAAAATGTAGGTCTAGCCCCGGTACTCGTAGTTAGGGGGGTAAAGCATTGCTAATTGTACACTAGCTTGCTGGAGCGGTTTAACCGGTAAAAATTTTCTTTGCGCCTCTTGTACTGCCATTGTGAAGTCGGGGTAGATCGAAATCCTGTTCCATTCGTAGGTTAGGTCCTGCTTTTCCCTGGCAAGTCTTCGTGTTGTGGTTTTTGTAGTTGAGTAATCATGCTAGTATGGGCTGGAGCTGGGCTCCTGTCAGTGGTCGGGCTGCAAGCAATCAATAGGCTCTCTCGACCACTATAACTTTTGAAAGGGCCTTCGTGCCGAATAGGCAGAGCAACAGACGCTCCACATAGTCCTCCATGTGGCCTGTATCTGGTACGCCCATAATGCGCATGTCATTTCTACCGAAGCGTGCCTCCAAATCCTTGTTATCAGTAGCAATAATATTTAACAATTTGTCTATTTCTTGGAGGCGGCCATGATCACCAGCCGAGGAGTCCTCAGATTTAGGAATGCGCTGCTCTGTATCGGTGATGTGCCCATCATGTTTGTCCAGACGCTGGATGATGTAGTCCATGCGCATGTTCATGGTGTCCATTTTGGTTCAAAACATTTGAGACTTTGGCACATTGTAAGGAGCAGTTCATTTGGGGTTGTGCCATCCTCCTCCTGGCGAGGATCTGTATCCTACGGCATGTCAGCTGTGTTTTTCCGGGCTGAAAATTGCAGCTGGGCTTACTTCGCATCGGCATGACCCATGGTTTGCAGCTTCTTCACAGGTCCTGGGGTTCTTTGATGGTGGTTATTGACCCTTTATTTGTTTCAGACTGCTTCTGCCAGACAGTGCTATTGTGTGCCTTTGGAGGGTGGCAGGGGGTGATGTTACTGCCACTGTGTCCCAGTGCCACTCGTTCCCTGTTGCTATATGGGGATGTACTGGAGGGGCGGGGGGGGAGGGGGGAGACTCCTTTCACCACCTCGGTGCACATGGGGAACCTTGCGGCCGGAGGGGCCTCCGTTCGGACACCGGCGTGGATTAACACCAAGGCAACTGCCCACCGTCCAGGGGCTATGCAGAAACTCTTGGCCGCCCGCAGCACGTCCCAGCGGCGTGTTTACCGCCTCGAGCCTCCGCAGCAAGCGCGGTCCAGGCCTTAGACCCCAGAGCTTTTAGCAACCACACAACACATGGAAACAGCCCATTGGCCGGACTGCAACGTCAGCCCTTCGGAAGGGAAGTACAGCGGTCTGGGTCAAATCTCCCTGCGACGCCCGTGCAGGGCCTACTTCCTGCCGCTCTTGCAGCCCCCGTTGCTTCTGGCAGCAGTACACAGCCGGTCCCGCAGTCTTTTTGCTGTTGCGGCAAATCCCCCTACCGCAGTTGCCTTTGGTGTGCTTTACTGGCAGCAGCAAGGTGATGAGAATCGGGCGTCCTGGTCAGCAGCGTCCCCCTATGGGGTGTTCAGCCAAGACGGTCCGCAGTTGCTCCTTCACGATGAGTAAGACAACACGGGCAGTGCCCAGCGGTCCCACGTTCACTTTTTTGGGCTGTCCCTCCGTACTTCAGGACAGTGGGGAGTTAGTTTACCGCCCTGGCAACAGCAGTCTTGTGGGCTGTTTGCTGTGTTAGGCAGCAGTCGAGTGCGACCAAGGTCTCAGTTAGTATTTTCCTGTGCCTCCTTCTTACGCCACCCTTGGCCGCAGAGTCGATCTTCACGGCGAAGATTGTTCAGGACAGCAAAGTGTAGTTCCTATGGCAATATAGCCTCTCTGGTGTGTCAAACATGGCATTCAATAAGTTTGGACAGTTTTTGTCACGTTTAGTAGGAGGATTATACTGGACTGATTCCCCGGGCTAACAGAACCTCACGGGAGTGTGGCCATCTTGTTTGCCGGCTCTCTAGCTCCCCCAAGGCCGAATCTCCTTAATGGTATACAATTGTAATCAATATGCAATAATGTCATTATGTCTGTTTGACTGAAGTAAAAGGCTACTCCTGGATTTCGGGTGTGGAGCTGATGCTGGAAGCCCTGTTGACAGCTGGGGCGAGCAGAGGGTATATCCCAACTACTGAATCTCTGGGAGACTCATTTCAAGTTTTTGAGGTTTACTGTGTAGATGACAGTACCGCCCACCTCATTCCAATTGTTTATGTACACTGTTTCCAGTCCTGGACTTGTGTGCCGCCTAACACATACTGGGTGTCACTCAATTGATTGGCTTCCATTGAACTATTCAGACTAACACACACCTGAAATCAATGATTTACAGGTAAAAAGTTCAGGATCGGAGGCAATGTCTACAATGACTGGGAAAGAGGTAGGCTTGTCTATCCTAAAACACACTGCAAACATGGATGAGGGCCTTTTCTCACTATTTTGGGCTATACACATGTTAACTGGGTCCTCCTCTTCTTGTGATCTCAAGTGTTTGTCATTTGCTTTTATGCTTTGATAACGTTTATAGTAAAGACTTCTGTACTAAGTGAGCTCCCTTAGTTATTGCATGTATTTCTCTTCTTAATTTCAGCTCTGGGTTTAGATTAACTTATCGTGCCTTCTGACCCAACTTGAGCAAACTCTTTTATGATGAAGTGTCTGGAAACAGAATGGAAGGTAGCCTGCTGAGCCTGGCTGGTTCAAATGTAGGTACTGTAGGGTCTCATGAGTTTTATGACAGAACTCTTTCTGCTCCTAATGAACTCCGTAGAGCAGTGATGTAGGTGTCAGAGCGGAATGCAATGAAAGCTTTTTTGTAAATGTTGAGCTCGCAGTTATACGCCGACAAATAAAGACGTGTAATAATATGCTTCGTGTGTGGCATAGTCATTGATGGGCACACAGGCTGGGGAGGAGACACTACATCTAGCGACGGGATCGGGGATTAGTAAACTGAAGTACATCCATGCTCTCCCAGAGAGTATACTGTGGTCCAAGCAAACTGCATGTGGAGTTAAAGTGCAGCTCCATTAGCTGTAAAGCAGGTCAAGACAATGGAAGCGTTGCAAAGAATCTACAAGTTGACGACTGAGAACCTGCTGGTCAGGCCATACATAAAGGCATCACGCAAGATTAAGTTGTACATAATAGGGAGTCTTAACACTGAAGGCGGATTCAATCCGCTTTACGAAGCCCAGCTGCTGATAATCATAACTTACAAAATAACGATGTAAACAGAAGCTCTGCAAGGTGGAGATTAACCAGGCGTCAGAAAATGCAAATTGACATTTAGAAGAAAAGAAATAAATGACTTACTGAATACACTAAACAGAGTCATCTTACCACAGCACTGAAGGAGAAGTGCTCGAGTTGTGCTTACAGAGTCGTCTATAACCAAAGCGGTTCATTCCCAAAGTTGATGAGTGGGGCTCAGAACAACTTGACAGGTATTCGAAGAATAAAGAGCTGAGAGTGACTCTCAAAATAGCGACATTTTTGAGATGACAACTAAACAAAGTCATGTTTCCAGCTATCATTAAAGATGATTCAGAGGCCAGCATGTTGCATGGTCTCACAGAGGAGTTGCCTGAACCAAGTCACAGTGATCCACCAGCGGTGTCAATAAGTTCCACACTGGTCTACAACGCTTCTCTGTTCCTGAAACTACCACCACCGTTCGATACCGCCAAAAAGCCAAAATATTAGCGATAGATAGACTATTTACATAAATACATTTGATGACTTCATTGATGCACTTCAAGAGAATATTATCCCCCAAAAATATTATGTATCTCAAAATTCTTGCTGGTCATGGTGTGAAACAAGTCAAAGAAAATGCTACAAACTGACGAAGAAATCAAATACTGTAAGATTAAAAACGCTGAATCTCAAATTCAATCCAGCACCAAACGCTGATTACAAAAGATACATTTTCAGTGTAGAAAGCCAAAAAGTTGGTAAACATGATGAATTTGTAGAGAGACTTAATACCCTCATCAAATACTAAGTTCAATGAATTTAATGATGAAGAGCGGATTTACTCAGATGATCAATGCTAAGAGAAACTCTTGACATGGAGTTCAGAGGTGGCCAGAGTGAATCAGTCATAAGAAAAGAAATTAAGCCAAAGCAAAAGACTGAAGGACAGCGATGTCCACAAATAAAAAGAAGCTGTGTTTTATTGGTGGATCTTCGTTTCCACACAAAGGTAGTAAATGCCCACCATTGTACAGATATGTAAAGGCTATGGGAAAGACAACAATTTTGTGATGGTTTGTAAAGCGAAGGAAAAAGAAAGTGTGTCACTTTGAATACAAAATGGCTGCCAGAACATTCCCAAAACAACATTCGACGCACACCCACAAGGCCAAGCGGCATCATCAATTGAGGCAAATCAACACTGAAAGAAGTCGATAGTCATCTAAATCCTCGCCAAACAGCTCTTCCGCCTTAATATCCAGTGAAAGTGAGGAAGATGGCTGTGCCATGTCGATGTTTACCTCAGAGAAATGGGCACATGTTGGATTGGCTGCATGTGAGGAAAAATGTCAGTCAAAGAAAAATCGACATGCCAAAGCATCAAAGTCATACAAACACTGTCCAAAGATTACATTGGAAATAAATGGGTATTCAATACCTTTCATTATCGACAGTAGTACATCGATAATGCATTGTATTTCTCTTCAGGCATTATGTTTTATCTCCATTGACCCAACTTTCGCCATTAAAAAGCAAAGTGTACACATGGGCTGCATTGGCGCCCATAAAAAAAACAAGGTTCCTATGTAGCGATAATAAAACACAAGAAAACGAAGGTGCAAGCACTCATCCATGTGCTTTAAGGTACAGCGTCAAGTGCCCGTCTGCTCTGTTTCAGTACAGCTGCACATATAGGACTGATTTCTGTAAATCTCAACATGAATGCTCACCACAGAATATTAATTCAATTCCCTTCATTGCTTCATAGTTTAGGAAAGCTTGAGACTATGAAAGTAAAGTTGCATATTAAAGACGTTGTCCGTCCTGTTGCTCAGTTATATAGACAAATTGCTTTTCATTTACAATAAGCTGTCGAAGAACTTGAATCATCACTTAAGCATGACATTATTGAGCAATCAACTGGTTTGATGCCATGGGTTTCTGGCATAGTGGTAGTGCCCAAAAAGGACAGTGAATAAGCTGTACGCATATGCACTGATACGAGTCAAGCAAAAAAGGCGATTAAACGAGAACGACATCCAGGTGCCCACATTGCTGACATGATAATACGATAGTGAAAAGTTCTTCTCTCGTCTGGATTTATATAAAAGTTATCATCAGTTACATTACAACCTTTTCTACATATGTTGTTCTGTTCTATACAAGAGAGAGACTCAGTTTTGGTGTGTCATCACCTACAGAACTTTTCCAAGACCTCATTCGACCTGTCAGAGAGCCTGTTGGGATATCATTCAATTAAAGTAATGACATATTGTATTTTAGGAGCTACACAGAAGGAGAATGATCAAGATCTCACACAAGTATGTTGTTTACTTACTGATGCAGGTTTGACTTTGAATGCAGACAAGCATGAGTTCCACAAGACAAAGTTTTTTGGTCATATCTTTTCAGATAGGGGTATGACATCAGATCCTACAAAAGTACAAACCCAGTCTAATGCTGATTCTCCACAAGATGTTTCTATGGTACGTTCATTTCTTAGAGTGGCCAGCTACTGTTCAAGAGACATACAAGACTTTGCTACTATAGGTACTCCATTACGAGAGTTAACGGAGAAAAATGTTTCATTCAAGCGGTCACAAGAATGTGAAAGAAGTTTCAAGAAAATTAAGAAAGCCTTTGAAATTCTGCTGAAATGGCCTACTTCAAGCCAAAGCTTCATACAGAGGTTGTTGTTGACACTAGGCAAGTCGGGTTAGGGGCTATCCTTCCACATCACAGCAGATACCCAAATGCTCGAAGGCATATTGTGATGCATGCCAGTAGAGGTTGGTTCCAGGCAGAACGTGCTTACTCAGAACCCAAGAGAGAAAGTTTAGCAATGGTATGGGCTTGTGAACATTTCCATGTATTCCTGTATGGAAAGCCTTTTATGCTGGTAAGTGATCATCAATCTTTACTGAATATCTTTGGCAATCCAAAACCCAAGATGCATCCTTGCATTGAACGGTGGGGGCTATTTTCACAAAAGTAAGTACAATTATACCATTGTGCATTATCCAGGAAAGGATGAAAACCTTGCTGACTACTTTTACAGAGTGCATATACAAAGTAAGTGTACTTCATCCAAGATGGCTGAAGCCAGCGGCTATATCGCTAGCCCAGATCATCACTGTCATGAGCCAGGATAGTGACATGCTGAAGTTGAAAGATAGCATTACACATTAGTCATGGAACTGACACACTTGACCTCTCCCTATATATGGTGAATACCAAAAATACAAAAACATTAAAGATGAACTGTCCACAACTCAGGGAAGAGTTATACTGCGAGGTTCGAGAATCCTAATTCCGGAGAGTCTATGTCAGAAAAAACTTGAAATAGCCCAAGAAGGACATTGCTGCCACCCAAAGAGCTCTCAGAGACCAAGCTTGGTTTCCATATTTAGATGAAAGGGTTGAAAAGGAACTCAAGGCCTTTCATATATGCAGCTGCCTTTCTACAAATATTACTCATCATACTCTTAACATGTTATTACTACCTAAGTATGCATGGGAGAGAATATCTATCGATTTCTTTGGTCCCTTCGATAATGGACGAGTACTCACATTTTCCATTAATTATGAACTCTCATCCACAACTCACGAGCAAGTCATTGAGAGAGTAGATGGCATATTTGTGACATGGGGTGGTACAGCCATTTTGAAGTCTGATAATGGTCTGCTTTTTTACAGTCGAGAATTCAAGGATTTCCTGGAGCATCAGAACATAAAGCATTTGAAGAGTATACCTTTATGACGGCAGGCCAACTGACTTTTAAAGCTTTTTATTAGTATGCTAAAGAAAGCAGTACAGCATGCAACTCTTAAGAGGCTCAGTTTAAAAACAGCATTGAATTTGACCCTACAAGCCTATCGTTCAACACCTCACTCTACCACAGGCGAAAGTCCTGTGACTCTGATGTGCAGGAAAGCAATGAAAACCAAGTTACCTCAATGGACCAACAAAAGAGAAGGAAATGAGAACACAACTCATGCAAAGGACTTGGTTAAGAAGCAGAAAATAAAAGCCTTTGCAGACAAGATGTGACATGCAAAGAACATCAACTTTAAGAGAGGAGATCTAGTGATCGCCAGACAAATGTGAAGGAGGAAATCTGATGCTCCATATAATGCTGAACCTTTCCAGAAGTTTCCACCAAGGGATACATGATGAATGTCCAGCATCCTGGAAAGTCTGTTACCAGAGACTCTTCACTTTCTGTATTCGATTAATCGGTCTTCTGATTGAGGTGGTGAAGGAAAGACGGAACCTGAAAACTCAGCGACCGCTGTTCCCACTTCACGTCTTTGACTATCTCTGACACTGAAGATGACAGCTCCCAGCATTCAGTAACCAAACCAGGTTGAATAATTAAAGCGTCAAAAAGAAGATATATATGTATATATGTACGGATTTGTAAAAAGTTTACACTTTTTATTTAACAGAAGGTGAAATGTAGTGTCTTGCTAGTTTTATAACAGAACCCTTTTGACTTCGTAGAGCTGTGCAGAACCCTTTTGACTCCGTAGAGCTGTGATGTAGGTGTCAGAGCGGAATGCAATGAAAGCTTGTTATGTTCGCAGTTACAAGTCGATGAATAAAGGCGTGTAATAATAAGCTCTGTGTGTGGCATAGTCATTGGCCGGTACCCAGGTTGGGGAGGATGCTACAGATACTTCCCTCCCCTGCAGGTTGCTGCGGTCAACTACTTCGGCCTAGTCAAAGGTGCAGCGCTAGAGTAGTGAGGAAGATGGATTTGAAGTAAAAGTGCAGAGAGAATGGAAGAGTGAAGGGGTGCTGTTGCACAGTGTTCACACTCGTTTATGTTCATTTATTTTCTACTCTCTTAATGGCAAACCCATGAAATACTGTAATAATTATTGCACTGTATGCTGCTGCTCCACCTCATCCGTTACATCTACATGACTACTCCACATTGATGCACCCATCTCAAAGGTACCTCCTGTGTACCGCAGCCTCTGAATACTGCCCGCATTCCACCAGGGGCGTAGCTTTCACTGGTGCAGTGGCACTGGGGCCCAGAGGCCTGAGTGGTCAATTGAACTCGGATTATTGATATTGTGGTTCAAATTGATATCTGTTGGGGGGGGGCTTATTTACCCAATGGGCACACTGAACTTTGATTATTGCTCTATTTTATGGTTAAACCAACGCTCAGGGGGAGGGGGCACATTTGGTCTTTGCATTAGCGCACAAGACCTATTGGCTACGCCACTGTATTCCACTCACTTCTCAGCAGGGATCAATTTAATGGGCAAAGGCTGACTATGTCTCTGGACCATAAGCATTTTGATCACTGTTACGCTTCGTGAGTTGTAGTGTCCTGTCAAGGTGAGAAGCAGCATCAGTATTTCGAGCACCCGTGTGAGGTATCGCTAATGTTAGTGAACCTCAAGGTGTGTCATGAAAAATGCTCAGGCTTTCATTAAATTTCAAGTTGTGAAATGAATCTATTGGGCATTTGAGCAGCATGGAACAGCCTACATAGTCAGCTAAAACAGGCTCCTCTGGTCTTATCAGAGGTGGCTGTTTTAGTTGGTGATGTTGCTACAAAAGAGTTTCCACCACCACCTAGCAACCTTCACCCAAGCACTGTCAAAGCCAATAGGTCTGGTCCTGGCTGCTCGCCTTTTGGCTTGTCAATGCTTATTTTGTTTTATTCTTCTTTGGAATGGCATTTGTAAACCATTATTGTTGGGGGAGCTTCAGGGCTTTACCAACATAAAACAAGCATTGGCATAGGCAAATAGGTCTCGCTATTGGGACCTTGTAAGTGTTTAGCCAGAGCCATTGGCTTTGCCAATGTCTTCAAGCTATGGTGTAGAGCAGTGTGGATACTGTAAAGCATGTTGAAAAGTTATAATAAAAAAGTGTTATATACATTTTTGCTAGTCAAAGGGAAATCCCTGGGGTGCACTAATAAACCTCACAGACAAGTGTAAACATACATTTACAAATACACGGGGGAGAACCTATAGTCCACTGTGTTCTGGGGAATATATAATAATTTCCACAAAGAAATAAAATCGTTCACAATCTAATTTTATTAAAAACCATATATCTGAGCAATTAAAATACAAGACAATTAAAATCAAAGAGATATTCTTTGAGAAATTAGAAACACTCGAAACCAATACATCTCAAACACAATTAGAAAAATACACAAAACAAATAAAGACATGTGTATAACATTTCAGCAATTCATGGACAATAAACAAGGAACAAAAAATACACCATAAAGAACCCCTAGTATAGCTGTGGCTCCTGGATGTCTCTGCCACTATATATCAGTAGATCCACAGGCCTATATTGTTTTAGCTTATACATTTTTGCTACCTTATATATAAAACCAAGAAGACATTATGTACAACTGAACGACCCTATTAAAAAAATAATTACCATAAAAAATGTCTTCTAGTTTATTTATGCTTGCAATTCTGGCAAATTCTTCCTGCCTGTTCTAATGCTTGTTTGTTTGTTAAAGCTTTTCTTTTGTTATGGTGGGGTGGTATAAAAAGTACTGCTAGTAAGGTTGTGCTGCACTGGTGCGGAGCTGGTGTGGAGGAAGTGCTGAGGTGGTGCTGCACTGGTACTAAGATGGTACAGAGGTGGTGCTGTTGTAGTGGTGCGCAGGTGCTGCTGAGTGAAGCTCAGGTGGTGCTGTGCTGGGGCTGCTGAGTGAAGCAGAAGTGGTGCTGAGTGACGGGTGCTGAAGTGGTGCTGTGCTGAGCTGGTGTTAACGTGGTGCTGAGGTGGTCTTGCACTGATGCACTGGTGCTGAGGTGATGCTGCGCTGATGCTCCGATGGTGCTCCGGTGGTGCTAAAGTGGTGCTGTGCTGGTGCCAAGTGATGCTGAGGTGGTGCTAGGCTAGTGCTGAGTAATAATGAGGTGGTGTGGAGTGATACTGAAATGGGGCTGTGCTGGGGCTGAGTGATGTCTCACCGGCGACAAGCACAGAGGTCGGGGTCAGACGTGGGTAACTATGTCAACGTGCACAGACAGTACACTCAAAGCATCGGGATGCACAGGCTTCAGGTATTAGCTGGTTATCCAGCTTAAGAAAGGCAGCACTCGGCATCCATAATCTTGCTCAAGTTAAATATAGACTCTGGACTCCACCGATTAAACAAGCTGTAGGTTGTGAGCAAAGACCTCTGAACACGAGCCTGCTTTGAAGGAGAGGAGGAGCACCGCGAAGAGCAACTAAGTAACCACCAGCAGCTGCACGTCTCACCATTCCTGAGAAGGGAGGGTAGCAGGATGGGGAGGGAGGCTGGGCAATGGACATTCAACAAAAGGCCTTTTCTAATCAATCATAAATCCTTCTTTACTGGGAACACATAATGTAGAAGTTTCTAACTTAAGCAGTTTAGTGGAGATGTACACAATACAGAAACACTCATGGCAACCAACGCTATATTTGTGCACATATAGTGTGTATTCCTGATGAATGCAAACACGAGATTTACATTTTGGCTACACAAGTGGCAATTCACATGCATAAACAAACACAGCATACGGCTCACACGCACTAGATTGCTGAGACATGATTCAGCAGGGTGATAACCAGGCAGGCATCAGGCGTGAGCTGAGAAGGAGGTGCTGGGAGTGACACAGAGGCATCAGCATCCGGCAGAGGGGCCTATTATACAAGGATGCAGAAGTAATCTCGGGAGCACCCCGGAACAGTGCAGTGATAACAAGCATTGAAAATGCAAAAGGTCTCGCCTTTTATTAAGTTAAAACCATTTGCTTTGCTATACAATACCATTAGCAAAGCAAATGGCTTTAACTTAATCAAAAGCGAAACCTGTTGCATTTCCAATGCTTGTTTGTAAGGTAATTCATAGATCAGCTGCTTACTGCACCATAAGCATGGTACGCCAATTTGCCTCTACAATTAGCAGGGCACAAGTCCTAATGAAATAAGTGGGTAGACCAACCAGGATAGGCAGAATGCAAGTGACACCACAGCGCGTGAAATTACAAAGCATGACATCGCACGTGGCATTACAGGAAGCGACATTACGACCCACATATGAAGAGAGAAAATGTAGGGGAAAAAGATATTACGATTTTTTTTGCCTGTCTCAGGTAAACCATTTTGGCGCAAACCTAATGTTTGCAAGTCTTTGTAAATATAGGTTTAAGTCAGAATACATGGGTGGATGCATGGGAAAGCCCATGCACCACCCATGTAACGCCTACCTGACCCATGGTAACGCAAGGCAATGCTATGTGCTGCCTCGCGTTACTTATTTTTTAACAATATAGATGTGTTGGGGCTGTACCAACAAATGAGGCATCCCCGATGCAAAATCTTAGTAAAGCTGAGCCTCACTGTATATATATATATATTATTTTTTGTGCCCCGACAATAAGCAAATATGACCTTAGTGACAAGGAGGGGGAGGATGGCAAAATTCCATTTTACATACAATGTAAAAGATCTTTGCACCAGTCCTTTCTGGTGCTTCCAAGTGGTATCAGGAGTGGCAATGTGAGAACCAGCGCTGTCTACATAAAGGCCCGTTTAATGATAACAGCCCCTCTATAAGAGGTCATGAGACTGTGAAAATGGCCTCATGAAGGGCCACGTTGTTAGGCCCTGGAGAGTACCAAAGTTGTAAATTACCATTTTGCCTGCGGCTCCAAAAATCCTTGTACTGGTCCAGAACTGATTAGAACTAGTGACTTGGCTAGCTGTGACCCAAATAACAAGCACATTCACTCCTAATTCAGAACTCTGTATGCAAGACGCAGCCCACTTCACAATCAAATAGAGACGGACCACTTCCATGGTATGCTGCAATAGTTCTCTTTTGCTTCCACCTGCAGCCATTGCGGGACACCTGCAGATACATGAGGATAAGTAACATCTGCCCCACATGGATTAAAGGCTCTGCCTTGCCAGGATCTGAACCGGTAGAAGATCTTCGCAGCATGCGCGCAGTCCACGGAGCTATCTGGCTGGGTTTACTGTAAGTGTGTCTGGTTGGAACCTCCTTACGCCCCATAAGAGTCCCTCTGGTGCACAACTGGGGGCATTTCAACGGGAAGGGCAGCTGCTCCTGCGCCCAGCCTCCTCTGATCGGGGCCCAAACTAGCAGCACCGCCGTGAGGGCCTGAGCACTTTACCGCACTGCAGAACAGGGCACAGAAAGCATGCCTGGAGTGCGTGCTGCACGCAGCACAAGGGCTGTCTGGGTTGCACCTTTTTTTTTTTTTTTTTTACAAACTTGAACGGTTTAAAGATGAGCAGATAAGCTACTTCGGGGCAGCAGCTGTGGAAATGTTCTGTTCGTAAAACAAAACAAAACCGAGGGGAGCGGCTCCAAGTGATTATTGATCTGTATGTGGTGGCAGATGGCAAGAGTGGGCGGAGTCAAGTACCAGAAAGAACACATTTATCTTACAGATCAGTGCACCATGCATGCAACATCTTCAAGCAGGGAGTCCACAATGCACTGGCCCTTAACACAGGTAATGAAACAGCCTCTTCTCTCGCCCCCTGTACCCAGCCCCCACTGCTCTGCACTACCTGCCTGCCTTGTGGTGTAAAAAGCTGCCAGTGCACGCTTCATGACAATCACTAATCCGTGCACACTGGCAGTAGGTGTAGGGTGACCAACTGGCATGAGGGCAAATTCAGGACGAGGAGTGTAAAAATTCAGGACAAAGGGTCAAAATTCAGGACAAAAATTTGCAACAATAGGTACGTTTTACAGACACATCAGAGGAGGTCGCGCAATAGTATAATAGACAACCAACATAAGTACACGTCAAAATACGTTTATATCAGTTTGAGACAATCATGCACTTCACGTTTTTTCGGTATGCGTGCAGTTTTGAGCAACTCTGCAGGTCTTTTTGTGTTATTTCATATGATCAGAAATATTTATATGGTTACTGCAGTGGGTTGTTCAGTCTAATATTTTGTTTGCAGTTCATGGTCCTGAGCAATGGTCCTGAGCAAGCATGTGTAGTGAGAGAAATAGTCGGGAACATTTGTTCGGATGGACTTTATTACTAGCATCTCATATCTGAGTGCCACTGTGAGATATAAAGCAGCAAGCATAGAATGTAGATAAATGTATTTTGCACTGCTGGACTAGAGTGCAATTCTCCGAGTGGCCCGCTTTGTGTCAGATGCCACTGGATTCAAGCTAGCCTGGCTGATGAGAGGTGTTACCCCGAAACTGGTACCAGGATGCTTGTTTCTGGTCCAGTTAGGCCGCAGCTTGGCAGTTCAGGCTGGACTGTTCCCATGAGGCACAGGGTCGAGACTGATTTGCATATGGCTGGGTCTGAACTGGGGTGGCGAAGTGAGCTACAGAATGATGATGGATTCAACCCAAATCTGTGACTAGGGGTGAGTGTCTGAAAAGTTTCAGCACTCTGTCTCTCCTTGTGTTTGCACTGGGAGATGTAAAGCAGCACACATAGGATGTAGCTAAATTGGTCCTGCCCTGCTGGACTAGAGTGCAATCCTCCTAGTGGCCAGCTTTGTGTCAGATGAATATATTATACATATAATTTTAGCAAAATCATAAGGTCTTCGCTAATGTGAGACCTAATCTATTTTGCCAACATCCATGGGCAAGTACATATGCTATTAATGATGATGACATTGCACACCAGTCTGAAATATGAAAATTGCACCAAGTCACTGAACTGCTGTTGTTCGCATGTACAGCAGAAGAGAGCACAAGGATAGTACCACATCTCTCCTGCCCCGTGTGTTCCTATTTCCAGAGCACTGAAAGTATGCTTTGTCTTAAATCCGTACATTGTGCATGAGAAAATGAAAGCAGACTCTGGGAAAAATAAAACACGCACATTCTCTTCGTAAAATGTCTAGCCTAGCAGTTTATTTTCTTTTTTTCAGTTGTGCAGAGTCCACTCAAACTGGCTTGAGGGATCTGTAAAAGGAATATAGAAGGGTAGGGGAAGCACATGATGAAACTATAGCAGCGCACTACAAAATAGATTTCCCAATACCAGGAGTGCAGAGAAACAATTTGCAGAGCTCCATATAAAGTGTTGTCATAACAGGAGTGAACATTTAAAAGGATCACATTAGCATTGAAATAGTAATCGTTGTAGCATGTCTACATAGATGTGCAGAAGGTTCATGACATGAAAGCATGACAAGGGACTTGCCTGATCAATGCTAAACTTTAGATATTGAAATGTCCACAGTATAAAAAATCCAGCCCAAAAAGATGCCAGCAAGATATACACTAGTAAATCTGAGCGTAAGCAAGAACAGTGGATGAAAGCAGAGTAAAGGTAGGAGAACAGTATAGTTATACCAAGAAGATGAGGATCACAGGTGGGACAGTATAACCCAAAGTGTCATGCCCCGTCAAGTGTAGCTTGTTTTATGTCTCAGCAGATGTACTGAGGTGATATGTACTTTTTAAGATATACATGATCGAAATAAAGTTTCTATGATGATGATGATGATATAATGCAAACCCCTAAGGTTTACGTCTGCACGGACTCTAGCTTGCAGGACCCAAATGACCTCAAATGGTGCATGATATGTTTCTACTGACTGCTGTAGTAAAATGATGAAGAGCTACAGGAAGCCCATATGTACAGTACCTAGTACAGGGCTTTAAGTCGGATGAAAAATCTGGGAGGGGGGTGGGGGGTTCTGTCAAAGGGGCTTGGCCGATGTAACTAAGAGCGTGGCTTAAAAACACGTAGGCTAAAAATCTGTGCTTAGCATATTTTACCGCCCGACTGGTAAATTTGCTGCCTATGTGAGTGAATTCAGATAAATAACACAATAAGTAACAATCCACAGAGAACAAGCCAGGACTTTTGGCTTTGTCAATGGTTGTTAGTTGTGTAAGACAAATAAGCAGCAACTTTGGCTTCGTTGTAAATAATATTGAAAATGCTTCAGTTCTAAAATTATGAGACTCTGAAAGAACTGTAACCAGTCTCTTTGGAGTTGTATCAAACGCAGTGAAGGGTGGAACTGCAGCAGAGTTAAGATTTTGTTTCCACTCTGAGGATTAGGGCAAAAATGGAGAGCCCAATCAGGACCCATCTCAGTACCTGCTTTTAGAACTGCACCCTGCGTTGAGCATGGGCAGGACCCGGCCCTCTTATAAAGCCCTGACCAAGTTAAGCATCCTGTTTCATGAGGCACCCGCACACACAATATCACAACCCATCTGTGATTTATTTTGATGTTAGTTGCAAGGTGACATTGATATATGTATATGTACTGCAGGTCATATACTACCACAGTGCGGAGCCTGCATTTCCACAGTGAAAAGCGTAATAAGAAAAAAATCCTGCTTAACCCAAGAAGAATACTGACAGTTCAATCCACCAGGGGCTGCATGTCATAAAGGTTTTTTTTAGCTGCAAAGTCTTTGAATCACGCTTCATTAGCGAAACATCTTTTTACAATGCAAAGAACCTGTTTTAAGAGTGGGGAAAGAGTTTCTGAATTGTGAACAGGGTTTTGTAACACCTTCCGAATTGTAAACATGAGTCGGCATGAGCTATTTGCATCCTCTTTGAGTCGCATTGTAATGTAACAGTGGTTTGTGACCTCAGTTGTGGTTGCAAAGTACTCACTTCTCAGCTCAGCTTGGAACACCTTAACCATGGGAAAAGAAGAAATCTTTCACCTCAGGTAGCTTAGGGTCAATTAACACCTATTTAATTCTCATTCAAGCAGCCTTTACATGCCCAGAACAACCAGTCCCCACATTTACATTTCTTTGAAGCAGCCCGGCACCCTGGCTGCCCCTCCCTCTGAATCACTGCACGGGAGACCCCCTCCCTTCTGCCTGAGCTGAGCCATCTCAACTGCTGAACATTTGTCCTCTGGCCCCCAAGGCTAAAACTACAGACAAATGCAGTCCGTGGAAACTTCCTTCATGAACAACGGACACAACAGTAAATTCACAGACTGTCCATGAAATTTACGGACAGTTGGTCGCCCTAAGTAGGTGGGTATCGAAATCACCATTTACCTACACCGCGCTTCATACCTTACTGAGTGGGTACGCATGATAACTATTACCCAATGAAAATGATACTTATTTTATTGCTCTGGAAGGGTGAAGGGACGAGTGAATATCGGCTGATGAATCGAATCGATTTTAGCAATCAGGGCTGTGCATAAGGTGGGTATCCCCAACCCATTCCCCGGCTCCAGTGGCCCAGGGCTTCCAAAGAGCACACACGGGCTTGCAAACACCACAAAGGGCTCACAGATAAAACAGGACTCCTATATAATCACACCTCGGTGCACAAACCAGAAGGCTCACTATCCTAAATTGGAGAAACCACGGCAGAGCTCACAGAAAGCGCACTAGAACTCACAGACACTAATACAGGGCTCACAGACTACTCACTGGGACTCACAGATACATTGACAGAGTTCACAGTGTTTAAACTGAAAACGACGAATAACAGATACCTCGCTAGGACTCTGTTACACTGACAGGGCTCTCAGACATGACAACAGGGCTCACACATACACCAACGGGGCTCACAGATACCTCACTAAGACTCAGACACATGCTGTGTGGGGGCAGCACTCTGTGGCAGATAAAGCGCTGCGAATTGAGATCGGGCTGTGGGCGTGATGCAGGAAGTTTTCAGCGGCTGGAAAGTTCCCGGCAGTCACAGGAGGCGAACTAATGCGCACAGAGGGAGGCCCAACACGGACAGACGGCGAGAGAGAGAGCCCTTTTAGATCGATGCGTTAGCTGAAATGCAAACAAAAAAAGTGCGTCAGGAGTAATAAAGGGGAGAATGTCACGCTGCCCGTAAAAGATCGAATCTCGGTGGGCGTGGCTAAAAGGAGACAGGGTGGCAACAAGCAGAGATTGACATGCCTTGCATGCAATCATTGCATTGCCTTTGGCATAATTTGTGATGCCAAACGACACGCACAAATCAACACTGAGCGGAGCTTGGACGAGGCATCTGGAATAGTATCGATTCCAAGAAGCCTCGTAAGACGAGAGCAGTGCATGCGCTGCTTACATCACGAGACCTAAAAAAAGAGGTTGAAAAGCTGAACATTTCACAGGAAGATCATTTTCATGCCAGGACGCTGCTGTGTAGTGAAGACAGGATTGTAAATTCCATCTGGATTCTAACACAGTGTAAATCGATTCTAGAATTACTGTCTGTCCATTCCTGTTCAGAAACCTTCTCAGGTTCACCCATTTCCATCTGGAAACAAAACCCAATACTGTATTCATGGGCTAAACATTGTTAGAGTACAGAAAAAAACATTCCAACAAGTTAGGGAAAGGATAACTACGAGGTACAAGAGGAACAGTCCTCCGTCACCCAGTAATTTCTTTTTTTACCTGCTGGTTAGGACATCTGGGGTCCTGGCATATGAAAGAAAAAAATATTTCATACTCCACTGCTGCAAGTTGATCACCATTCTTAGCCCGTGCAATGTAGAAAATTCCAGTGCACCTTGCAAAACCGCAAACAGGGAGGGCAAGTGTGTGTTTTTATTTTGAATTATATCTGCAAAGTGCCGCACCTGTCTCTGATAACAGCGGGTCAATGCCATGAATTTGAGAGCCCAGCCCAGCTCTGAGAGCAAGCACAGAGGCAAACACTGGGTGCAGCAGCCACCATTCAGCACCCTTTACGATCCGAGCATTAATTGCTGCATTACTGCGGTCTTATTTATTTATTTTATTTTATTTAATGCGATTTTATAAAGCGCAAACTTTACCCGAAGGTGTCAAAGCGCTTTACATAAGAACCAGTTTCAATACATAAAGAATTAGGATTACGTGCGTTACATAAAAGATACAAGCAGAAAAATTGCAAATGTACAAGTTGTAAACTCACACAAGGAAGAGAGTCACTCAAGGAAGGGATACAAATGGATAAACTCTAAGCGTCACATAGGAAAGGTAGAGAGTACAATGGTCTACAGCATATACTATTGATTAGAGTTCTCTACATACATATATATATATATACAAATAGTAGATTTGGGTGGGAGTAGATTTGGGTGGGAGTAGAGAGGGTGGGTGGGAGTAGGGAGGGTGGGTGGGAGTAGGGAGGGTGGGAGGGATACAGGGGTATGGAGAAAAGGCAAATCAGAAACATTTGAGGATTGTCAAGGGGGAAACGAGGGAGAAGGGTAAAGGCCAAGGGAACGGACAAGATGGCGGGCCAGGGTCAGGAGAAAAAAGTGTCCGAGAGCAGCAGCAAAGTGGCGGCCAGGACAAAAGAAAAAAAATAGTAAAGAAGTCTATGAGAGTAACCCAGTGAGTATGACCTAAAGTGCCAGGAGAAGTCCAGGGGGGTACATAGTTAAAGCAAATCAAAGTTAGGAAGGGAGAGGAGGCGTGTGGGCTCGGGTCCACTGGATCAACGCCGAAGACCATGAGCCGGTCGTGGCTCCCGCGTTCCCAAACCTGGGAGAATTTCACTGGGGTCCCCAAAGGCGATGAAGAGGAGAGGCAAAATCCAGGAAGATTGCCTGCATGGGGAGGCAGCGGGCGGCAGGTACCCAGGGGGGGCACATTTACAAAGATGTCTCGCTGTCCCGGGAGGAGGGGAGAATACGCCTCACAGCCGTCCCACATAATCTGAAGACATATGGAGGAGCTGGAGCAATGTCGCAGCTGGATGGGCACAGGAGGAGGGCAGGCTCTTCAGGCGATGCTTTGGCTCGATCGCGGGCTTGTAAGTCCAACCGGGGAGTCGTTGGCGCCGAGGTCCCTAAGGCACTGCCATTTTGGAGTCAGGCAAGCGAGCCGCGGGGCAGAGCAGAATGGAGCGCATCTCTGAGAAGAGCAGCGAGGGCGCACCCGTTCGTTGCGGTGGGGCCCGGATCACCTCTAGTGCTGATATAAAATGGGAGGCCAGGCCAAGGTCTTCAGGTGGCATCCTCCGCTGGCACCAAATGATCCGGTGATCAAGGCCGCCCGGCAGCCGCCATTTTGCCTCACGGGCACAGGATCCTTCCGAGGTCACGCCAGAGACGATCCCATTTCTAAGGGAGCAGGTAGGCGATCTCCAGCGGTGCTACACCTTCCGCTGCCAAAAGGTGCTGGATTCAGCCCCCGGGAATCTGGTGGACCGCCAAATTAAGCTACCGCATAGCGCAGGAACCGGGAGCAGAGACGGATTACGACCGCTCGTGTCCTGGTCCCGGTCAGCAAAGCTCAGAAAAGCAAGCTCCTCCTCCCTGCCCCGCTCTCTCCTGATTCTTCATAAGTGCCTGTATCCATCAACTTCTCTCCAAGAAACATACATCTACAGGACGTCAAATAATTTATAGCCAGAACATATGTGGCTTATTTAGTGAAAGAGGGTGCAGGGGGAGACACAGAGAAAGGTGAATGGAAACAGATTTTTTAGAAGGAAAACAGGATGGCACGCTGCAACCCCACCACACAGGCTTTATTTTACACGGGGAACACATCTCAGAGAAGGACCGTGCTGTTTCATACTCCAGCACAACTAAGGTGACCAACCGTCCGTAAATTTCACAGACTGCCTGAAATTTGGGCCTCTTGTCCATTGTCCGGAAGGGTTTCTTCCACGGACGCCTTTTGTCCGTAATTTCAGACATTGACGTGAGCTGCCCCCTGCAAGCAGCCTGTAACTCATGCAGGGGCCAGCTCACGCTCCTGCTGTGATCTGTGGCCTGCCGCAGCCCCTCCCCGACCTGGCACAGACTGCTATCAGGCCCATTAACATTCTGTATGTTGGCCTAATTATCCCCATACAGAATGATAATGGGCCTCTCTGCCCAGTGACTGACAGCATTTCGGATCAGGTGTCCTTTTTTCAGTTGGGGAGAGGGGGCATGTAAGATCTGAGCAGCCTTCAGCTTTGATCTTTTTCTTTTTTTTGAATATGCAAACGCAGGTGTGTTTTACTCGCATACACAACAGATGCAGTGAGTGCAAGGTTCTAGCAACCTAAAATAAACTTCTTCTGACTTGTGCTTTTGTGTTGGTTGTCTATTTTTGATGTGTATGCAAAAAGTACCTTTTGTCCCGAATTTGTGTCCTGAATTCTGACCTTCTGCCCTGACTTTTGTCCTGAATTTTGACCCTTTGTCCTGGTTTTTTGAACTCCCTGTCCTGAATTTGTACCCATGCCAGTGTGATGTCCCAAATAAGAATACGAGGACACAGGAATGATTGTCTATCACCACCTTTATTCTGCACGTCCTGTCTCTTCCAGGTCCCTACTCTAACTGCCCTCATCCTGTCTAAACCCCTCCTCTTCCCCGGACTACGCTGACTCCGCCCACCCAACTACTAGACTACTTATCGTGTTACAGCCAGTTGCTCACCCTAAGCACAACCTGCAGCTGGGGAGTTTCTGCATTGCCTCAAAGTGGAATAGAAGTTTGCGAATCACTTGGGCAGATTTTCTTCCTCATTTGCTTTTGGAAAGAAGCGACCCTGCTGCCCTGTGTCACTATGACCTGATGCTCCAAGTGATGCACGCACAGGATCTTTAAGTGCCTGCGTACTTGTTCCGGCTCATGATGCATTTTATGGGTACAAACTAAAACAACATGAGGATTATTTAGAGAGAGGATTTGGCGTAACATCCAGACCTGCCAACTTTGGAACTGGGCAACCCAGTTCGAGTCTCCACTTCGGTTCTCCCTGTGCCTAAAAAAAAAACCTATTTAAATACATGATGATTATTTGTTGATAAAACAATGGTGAAAGGGAAACTAAATGACAAATGTACAATACCAATAGAAGTAAAACAAACTCCTGTAGGGTGAACGCCGGAAGATGATAGAGTTTGGTTCAACAACCAAAATACACAACAATCGACAAACACGAACGAAAAAAGTAGTGCGACAAAACTAACCTAAATGCCCAGAGTGAACTGATCTATGTGACAGGATCAGTTTCCAGGGAGGGAACAAAACAGCCAAAATGTAGGACAAATGTAAACTATTCACCAAAGGAATTTCGAAAGGCAGGCGAAAGAACAAATGATAAGTGATGGGCAAACTGACAGCCCACAGACTCGATGCAGCATGTTGAGAGAGAGCGCATGCCTACAAATTGTGTAAACTTATTATTTTGGTTTCAAGAAACACATTTTGCTAGGGTAGTCCCTGGCACTGAATGGAACTACTTTGTGGGATGGTGTGCTCCTTGTGAAAGAGCAGAATGGCAGACATTCGAGGTAGGTTATTCCACAGATTTGATACTATCTTGCACTCTCAAAATAATTTAGGAGATAATTGATAGATAAAGCATTTTTAAGGGACTATTTGCTAGTATCAAGTCAACTTCGGTTTCGCAACATTCTTTTAGTGGAGACAAAAGTGCCCTATTACAAGAGGTAATCAGTAGAAGAAATTGTGTTTGCAAAACTGGAAGAATTTTAATTAGAATGATGTCAGCAAAAACCAGGGGCGACTGGTGTTCGTGGGCAAAAGGGGCGTTGACCTGTCACCCTCAGAGAAGAGGCAAGAACACGGAAAATAAACACAGAGCAGCTGAAAAGAAAATATTGCTCTGAGATGGTGTGTTGAAATCCCTGTGTGAACTCGTGTGAACTTTACAGATGTCCTACTGCGCATGTGCCAGCTGGGCAAGATGTTTCTTTGACCTGTAGGCACAAGCTACAGCAGTGACATCACATGAGAGGGAGTGCTGAATCAGGATGCCATGGATCCAGTTCCTTTTGAGTGGCATGCTCAGTGGCCCTGGGAGGAGTTACAAAACTCCATGCACTTCAATGGATGGGGCTGGAGCAGGCCAATGAGGCCGTGGGTGGCAACAATTTGTTGATTATCAAAGATGGGCAGGCTGTAGGAGAAGTGCAGGGAGCTGCTTTTCGGGCAGTGACATGTTTAGTACTGCATCTAGTTTCACTTTGAAAAAAAACCATTATGGAGCTGTACACACAGAGTGCTCCTTATGTTTACTCAAGAGGCCCAAGAGAAGAAAGTAACCAGCTGCGGACAACAACTGCACTAGTGGACTAAGAGGTAAGCGTGCACTTAAGCCTCTGCATTTGGGGCATCATCACCACCCCACCTCACCCAATCCACCACTCCTCCCTGCTTCAGCAGCTACAGAGGAAGTGAAGTTCTTGATGGGCCTCTTTTGCCTTCAGCTTGGCAGACATAGCCTCATAATGAACTTGGGAGGGTGAATGAGTGAAAGGAAGGATGGGTGGGTGGGTGGGTGGGTGGATGGATGGATGGATGGATGGATGGAATGGCAGATGGATAGATGCATGGATGAATGAGTGAAAGGAAGGATGGAAGAATGGAAGAGTGAAAGGGAGAGAGGGTGTATGAGTGAAAGGGAGGGTGGATGGATAGGTAATATGGTGAATGGATGGAGTATTGAAAGGATGGATTGATGGATGTTGAGAGAAAAGATGAATGAAGAATGAGTGAAATGATGGATGGATGAGTAGAAGTGTAAAAGGGTGGATGAACGGATGAGTGAAAATTTGGATGAAGAGCGAAAGGATGGATGAGGAAAAGGGTATATGTAAAGATGGATGAGTAAAACAATGGATGGATGAGTGAAAGGCAGGATAGATGGATGTCTGGTTGAAAGGATGGATGGATGAGTGAAAGGGTGAATTGATGGATAGATAGATGGATAGCGGAGTGAAAGGGTAAATGAATGGAGGAATGGGACGAAGTTTAGATCGATGGGTGTAAGGATGGATGGCGAGTGAAAGGTTGGATGGATGGATGATCCAAAGGGAGGATGACGGATGGATAGAGTGAAAGGATGGAAAGATGGATGGAGAAAACAGTGGATGTGTAAGCAAAATGATGTATGGATGATTGAAAGGATGGATGAATGGATGGATGAAAGGGGGTGGATAAGTAAAAGGATGAATGATTGAGTGGATGGATTGGTTTGATGGATGGGTGTCTCTGGACCAGTAACGGCTCTCCTTTATGGGCTCCAAAGCTACACTACACCCTCCTTGTTTTGTGTTTCATTTTTATTGTATCAAGTGAGAATAATTATTCACTCTTGGTACAATAAAAATAAAATGAAGGCCCTCTTTGGGTGCAGCAAAAAACTGAGGCAGCTAGTGACATTATTTTATAGCCGACGCAGGTGAATGAAGGTGCCTGCGCCATTCCAGCATTGTGAGCATGTCTGTGTGACTGTGTGTGAGTTAAAGTGAGAGAGAGTCAGTGAAGGAGTAAGTCATAAGGAGTGAGAATGAGTGACAGTAAGGACGAGTATGTGTGAGAATGAATATGTGTGAGAATGAATAGGAGTGAGTAAGAGAATAACAGGGACTGTAACTGAGTGTTACTGTGTGGGAGGCACAGTAAGAATGAGTAATTCAGAATGATTGAGACAGAGTGAGTCACAGAAGAATGAGTGAGATTGTGTGAATTAGTGAGACAGAGTAAGACTGAGTGAATCAAAGTGTGACAGTAAACTTAGGGGGTTATTTACCAGAGGCCTCCACCACCGTAGCATCACTTTTTTAGATGCTCCAGTGGTACAGGCCTCTCAATCGGATCACTGACAGAATTTAGACCTCCAAAATATCGACCTACAGGAATATCGAGTTAAAAATATCGAAGGCAAGAATATCGACATCCTATCTACAACATGGTAAGTACAAAAATATCCAAAAAATAATATAGATGTTAAAAATATCGATGTTAAAAATATCGTTTTTTTTTCTTTTACAATATAAATGTAAAATAAAGTATATACCACTAATAAATAAAATCTACATAGTTAAAAGTATCTAATAATGTTTAAAATTAATAAATAATACATATATAATAATACATTAAATATATACAGTAAATATATAATATATATGTACTGAACAATAAGGTGTAATTATTTTACTAATTTATAAATTAATAAAGTATATTCTAAATTACAAATACATTTACAAACATAAAACAATAACATAAATAAAATGTAAAAAATATAAATAATTAAATATACTTTTAATATTTTTACAATTAATTATATAAAACGTTGGATAGCGTAAGGGTAAAAATTACTATTCCCACTCCAGAGAGTGCAACAGTAGGGAAAGCGTTGGATAGCGTAGGAGTAAAAATTACTATTCGCACTCCAGAGAGTGCAACAGTAGGGAAAGCGTTGGATAGCGTAGGAGTAAAAATTACTATTCCCACTCCGGAGAGTGCAACAGTAGGGAAAGTGTTGGATAGCGTAGGGGTAAAAATTACTATTCCTACTCCAGAGAGTGCAACAGTAGGGAAAGCGTTGGATAGCATAGGGGTAACAATTACTATTCCAACTCCAGAGAGTGCAACAGTAGGGAAAGTGTTGGATAGCGTAGGGGTTAAAATAACATACTTATAAATAAAAGCTTTTTTAAATTATAAAAATATAAACTATTAAATAAATATAAACCATATACAATACCTATACATAATTATAAAAGATATGATTAGCTAAATATATTTAACCAAAAATAATTATAAAAAATACCATTTTATAATATTTAATTACCAATTAATAATTATTATACAATTATATTAACAAAAAAATTAATTTAAATACATTACTTAATTAAATTAAAATTACTTCCCACCCTATTCCCCTATAAACCCACTACCCACAACAGAACACATTTATCTATTTATGAATTAATTAAAATTATTTACCAATCAAATAAAATTAATTACCAATTAATTAAAATGTATTACCAATTAATTAAAATTATTTTATACTTCCTAATTAATAATTAAACATAATTAAATAACTTCCTACCCTATTCCCCTATAAACTCACAACCCGCTACAGAACATATATATCTATTAATCAATTTATTAAAATTAAATACAAATTAATTAAAATTTACCAATTTAAAATTACTTTATAATAACTACTAATTACTTTTTAATTTAACAATTAAATTACTTCCCACTATTCCCCTATAAACCCACAACCCGCTACAGAACATATTTATCATTTAATCCATTAATTAAAATGAATTACCAATTAATTAAATGTAATTACCAATTATTTTAAATTAATTAATATTAACTACTAATTATTAATTAATTTATCCTAATTATATTACTTCCCACCCTTTTGATTTGGCGTAGGGCAGCGTAGCAAAAAGACTTGCGGCACTGCACTACACCAAATCTTTGTAAAGGAGTGAAAGAAAGTATGAGAGAATCATTCAAGAAGCAGCTCATTGGAATTTTAACCAAGGATTACACCACACCACTTTTAAAGGTCCCCAGCCGCTACAAGTAAAAAGATGGATTACTTGTAAAGTTTGGCTAAATTACCACAAAAACATCCAAAAGTTGGATTTTCCTGTTGAGTTGGTAGTAGTACACCATTTACCAGTCACTATGCATTAAAGTTGTGGTTTAAAACGTTCCAGAGGGGCACTGTGCGCAATCCAATTACTACGGGAGTGGAGTCAACACGTCAGCAACACATACTGTGCTACACCCAAATGATAAGCTTAGAAGCTATGACTAAATGCGTTTCAGCAAGTGGCCTGTAGTTACCCCAACCAGATGCCACTGAATTCCTACATTTGTCTCCATGTGGAGGCCTCTGATAACGCGTGGGTACAAAGAAACAGAAGCCCATTCACTGCAAGCAATGGGTGAAACCGCATGCCGCACAGCACACGCAAACGCGCTCTAAAGGTCCTTTCATGGGCTCAATGAAAAGGCGACTCTCTGGGCTCCCCGCCTCAGATTGCAGGCTCTGAAAACCGCGAGGAGAAGAGAATGAAAAGGCACTGTAACAAATACATTAGAAATGTAAATCTTGAAACGAAATGCTGTGACGAGTATGCGTATAAAAGAGATAACCGTCACGAAGAAAGGACACACATGCGGTGGGGCCTCTAGAAATGTAGGGCAGTATCTATACAAAAAAACACCACTTTTCACATGTCGACAACTTCCTTAGAGATAACGGAAAGGAAAGCATCAGTCTGAATCGTGATGTTTCTGCCTCGACAGAGAGAAAATGAGACCAATGAAAGAAATTTACATGTTGCTCGTATAGGTAGACTTGGAACGGCTACTCTGTGCAATAAAACACCACCGTGGTGGTTTGCAGCCGTTGCTATGCCTTAGAGGTCATTAATGTTGTTACCATGTACACCACCCAAAAATAAAACCATTGGTACGGCCATTAGACCACATCTTTCTAAAGAGAGCTCCAAGCTATTGGCTATGCCAAAACGTTATTGTAAAGCATGGATACACAAAAAAGTAAAAGATAAATTATAATCGAGAAAGAAAAATAAACACATGGCTTAAAGTATCTCAAAACTGAACACTGAATTCAAATAGCTTCCACCTTTGCAAAACGAATAGCTTATTTTTCAAATGATTTTCCTGCAGGAAACTGAGCAGAATTTAAAAAGCCCATTGCATGCGATCCAGGTTAAGACTAACAAAAAAGATTGTTTGCAGGTACTTCTGGAAATAACAGCGATCTGAAGCTCTACATAAGGAGGTGTCAGAACTTAAAAGCAACATTCTGTCAAGGATGAAGGTGCAGCAGGGAGTGGGAGTTGGGGGACTGGGGGTTGCCACCCTGAAGGGTCTGCCACTGCGCATTAACAAAGGCCATGTGATTTTGGGTTTGGTGAGTGATAACAGACAAGGGGATGGCAAGAAGGTCATCATCTGTGCAATGGCAGCAAATCCGTGCTGAATTTGAGCTGGTGGTTTCCGGTGCTCGGCACCTGCACTTCATTGTCAGCACCGGAGCTTGTGACAGTCTTCCACAAGGCGCTGTCTCGTTAATGTAGAGAAGACCACAACAAACGTTATGTATTAATTCAATAAACATCAAAAATTACTATTACCTGCTGCCCAAGCCATTCTTATAACTTTGGGGGCCTGACAGTCTAAATTATCACAGTTGTAGTTGTGTGATGGTTAGTAGTTTGGTGTTAGCATCACTGGCAGCGCTGGCAGGGGCAATCTGTGGTGCAACCTGCAGTAGCCTCCTGACAAGAGCCCTGGCACTTAATTCTTTACAAATTAGGCACTGCAGCAAATCATAGTAGATTCCCATTTCCAACCTATGTTATGAATACTGATAAAGTAGGTAGGTCTGTGAGCCACTATGAGCCAGGATTTTGGCAACCTACCTATTAGTACATAGATTGTTTGGCAAAATTTCACTGGATATTCAAAAAGTTGAAGCCCATATTGAGATCCATTTTCGTGAACTACCATCAACATCTGCAGCAGCTCAGCCAACTAGGCCTGAAAGGAACCGGTGACCTGGTAACTGTTTCACTTTTCTAAGAAGGCAATAAAAAAAAAAAATGTCTGAAGCGCCATGGGAAGATGCTACACAGGGGCCTAGGCTGGTTCTCTATTGTTGCAGGTAGAATGTGAAAGATCCTCAGAGCTCTGCACCCACATGTGCAGGAACGTTAAGAGAACAGGAACTGGATGAAAGCGCCCCAGCTGTGCCATAGTGACAACAAGCGGAGGAAGATGGAGAATAAATTCGGTATTTTGCAACATACAGAAAAACGTATGGTAGTTGTGACTTCTGGTAAGACTAAAAATAATTGTTGAAAAAGATTAAGCAGAACCAATCAAGACAAAAAATAACAAAAAACATACGAAATAAAAACAAGCATTGGAAATGCAATAGGGCTCGCATTAGGTAGGTTTGAGCTATTAGTCTTATAAATGATTTTTTTTTAATTTGTGTTATTTCTTAAAATGGATAAAATAATAGCTTTGTCAATTATAATGCCAATAGTTATAACTTTCGCAAACACGTATAGCATTTGTAATGCAACATGTTGTGTATTTACGTGACTTAGATGTATTGATATTACAAATAACAATGACAATGGCAATAGCTTAAACTTTGTAAATAAATTTTGTGAAGATTATGTTCAGTGTTTTTTATTGTGACAAAAATCCAAGAACAGAAGTGAAATATTAACTTTTTTTGTGATTTGTAATAAAAGCATGAAAGCTTGAAAACAGCTTGAAACATTAAAATAACATATTTGAACCAGTGATGCTGTGGTTCCGCTGAGTGATGCTGTGGTTGCGCTGAGTGGTGTGTGCATCGGTGGAGCTTAGTGGGTGCATTGATGGAGCTGTGTGGTGGGTGCATTGGTGGAGCTTAGTTTGAGCATCGGTGGAGCTGTGTGTTGGGTGTATCGGTGGAGCTGTGTGGTGGGTGCCTCAGCGGAGCTGTGTGGTGGGTGCATCGGTGGAGCTGTGTGGTGGGTGCATCGGTGGAGCTGTGTGGTGGGTGCATCGGTGGAGCTGTGTGGAGGGTGCATCGGTGGAGCTGTGTGGAGGGTGTATCGGTGGAGCTGTGTAGTGGTGCATAGGTGGAGCTGTGTGGTGGGTGCCTCGGTGGAGCTATTTGGTGGGTGCCTCAGTGGAGCTGTGTGGTGGGTGCATCGGAGGAGCTGTGTGGTGGGTGCATCGGTGGAGCTGTGTGGAGGGTGTATCGGTGGAGCTGTGTGGTGGGTGCCTCAGCGGAGCTGTGTGGTGGGTGCATCGGTGGAGCTGGGTGCATCGGTGGAGCTGTGTGGTGGGTGCATCGGTGGAGCTGTGTGGTGGGTGCATCGGTGGAGCTGTGTGGTGGGTGCATCGGTGGAGCTGGGTGGTGGGTGCATCGGTGGAGCTGGGTGGTGGGTGCATCTGTGGAGCTGTGTGGTGGGTGCATCGGTGGAGCTGTGTGGTGGGTGCATCGGTGGAGCTGTGTGGTGGGTGCATCGGTGGAGCTGGGTGGTGGGTGCATCGGTGGAGCTGTGTGGTGGGTGCATCGGTGGAGCTGTGTGGTGGGTGCTTCGGTGGAGCTGTGTGGTGGGTGCTTCTGTGGAGCTGTGTGGTGGGTGCATCTGTGGAACTGTGTGGTGGGTGCATCTGTGGAACTGTGTGGTGGATGCTTCGGTGGAACTGTTTGGTGGGTGCATCTGTGGAACTGTGTGGTGGGTGCCTCGGTGGAGCTGTGAGGTGGGTGCCTCGGTGGAGCTGTGAGGTGGGTGCCTCGGTGGAGCTGTGGGGTGGGTGCCTCGGTGGAGCTGTGGGGTGGGTGCCTCGGTGGAGCTGTGGGGTGGGTGCCTCGGTGGAGCTGTGGGGTGGGTGCCTCGGTGGAGCTGTGGGGTGGGTGCCTCGGTGGAGCTGTGGGGTGGGTGCCTCGGTGGAGCTGTGGGGTGGGTGCCTCGGTGGAGCTGTGGGGTGGGTGCCTCGTGGAGCTGTATGGTGGGTGCCTCGGTGGAGCTTAGTGGGTGCATTGATGGAGCTGTGTGGTGGGTGCATTGGTGGAGCTTAGTTTGAGCATCGGTGGAGCTTAGTTTGAGCATCGGTGGAGCTGTGTGTTGGGTGTATCAGTGGAGCTGTGTGTTGGGTGCCTCAGCGGAGCTGTGTGGTGGGTGCATCGGTGGAGCTGTGTGGTGGGTGCATCGGTGGAGCTGTGTGGTGGGTGCATCGGTGGAGCTGTGTGGAGGGTGTATCGGTGGAGCTGTGTGGTGGGTGCCTCAGCGGAGCTGTGTGGTGGGTGCATCGGTGGAGCTGGGTGCATCGGTGGAGCTGTGTGGTGGGTGCATCGGTGGAGCTGTGTGGTGGTGCTTCGGTGGAGCTGTGTGGTGGGTGCATCGGTGGAGCTGTGTGGTGGGTGCATCGGTGGAGCTGTGTGGTGGGTGCATCGGTGGAGCTGTGTGGTGGGTGCATCTGTGGAGCTGTGTGGTGGGTGCATTGGTGGAGCTGGGTGGTGGGTGCATCTGTGGAGCTGTGTGGTGGGTGCATCAGTGGAGCTGTGTGGTGGGTGCTTCGGTGGAGCTGTGTGGTGGGTGCTTCGGTGGAGCTGTGTGGTGGGTGCATCTGTGGAACTGTGTGGTGGGTGCATCTGTGGAACTGTGTGGTGGGAGCAACTGTAGAGCTGTGTGGTGGTGCATAGGTGGAGCTGTGTGGTGGGTGCATCGGTGAAGCTGTGTCGGTGGAGCTGTGTGGTGGGTGCATCGGTGGAGCTGTGTGGTGGGTGCATCGGTGGAGCTGGGTGGTGGGTGCATCTGTGGAGCTGTGTGGTGGTGCATAGGTGGAGCTGTGTGGTGGGTGCCTCGGTGGAGCTATTTGGTGGGTGCCTCAGTGGAGCTGTGTGGTGGGTGCATCGGCGGAGCTGTGTGGTGGGTGCATCGGTGGAGCTGTGTCGGTGGAGCTGTGTGGTGGGTGCATCGGTGGAGCTGTGTGGTGGGTGCATCGGTGGAGCTGTGTGGTGGGTGCATCAGTGGAGCTGTGTGGTGGGTGCATCAGTGGAGCTGTGTGGTGGGTGCATCAGTGGAGCTGTGTGGTGGGTGCATCAGTGGAGCTGTGTGGTGGGTGCATCAGTGGAGCTGTGTGGTGGGTGCATCGGTGGAGCTGTGTAGGTGGAGCTGTGTAGGTGGAGCTGTGTGGTGGGTGCATCGGTGGAGCTGTGTACGTGGAGCTGTGTAGGTGGAGCTGTGTGGTGGGTGCATTGGTGGAGCTTAGTGGGTGCATTGATGGAGCTGTGTGGTGGGTGCATTGGTGGAGCTTAGTTGGAGCATCGGCGGAGCTGTATGGTGGGTGTATCGGCAGAGCTGTGTGGTGGGTGCATCGGCGGAGCTGTGTGGTGGGTGCATCGGTGGAGCTGTGTGGTGGGTGCATCGGTGGAGCTGTGTGGTGGGTGCATCGGTGGAGCTGTGTGGTGGGTGCATCGGTGGAGCTGTGTGGTGGTTGCATCGGTGGAGCTGTGTGGTGGTTGCATCGGTGGAGCTGTGTGGTGGGTGCATCGGTGGAGCTGTGTGGTGGGTGCATCGGTGGAGCTGTGTGGTGGGTGCATCGGTGGAGCTGTGTGGTGGGTGCATCGGTGGAGCTGTGTGGTGGGTGCATTGGTGGAGCTGTGTAGGTGGAGCAGTGTAGTGGGTGCATTGATGGAGCTGTGTGGTGGGTGCACTGGTGGAGCTTAGTTGGAGCATCGGCGGAGCTGTATGGTGGGTGTATCGGCAGAGCTGTGTGGTGGGTGTATCGGCAGAGCTGTATGGTGGGTGTATCGGCAGAGCTGTGTGGTGGGTGTATCGGCAGAGCTGTGTGGTGGGTGTATCGGCAGAGCTGTGTGGTGGGTGCATCTGTGGAACTGTGTGGTGGGTGCATCTGTGGAACTGTGTGGTGGGTGCTTCGGTGGAGCTGTGTGGTGGGTGCTTCGGTGGAGCTGTGTGGTGGGTGCATCGGTGGAGCTGTGAGGTGGGTGCCTCGGTGGAGCTGTGGGGTGGGTGCCTCGGTGGAGCTGTGGGGTGGGTGCCTCGGTGGAGCAGTGGGGTGGGTGCCTCGGTGGAGCTGTGGGGTGGGTGCCTCGGTGGAGCTGTGGGGTGGGTGCCTTGGTGGAGCTGTGGGGTGGGTGCCTCGGTGGAGCTGTGGGGTGGGTGCCTCGGTGGAGCTGTGGGGTGGGTGCCTCGGTGGAGCTGTGGGGTGGGTGCCTCGGTGGAGCTGTGGGGTGGGTGCCTCGGTGGAGCTGTGGGGTGGGTGCCTCGGTGGAGCTGTGGGGTGGGTGCCTCGTGGAGCTGTGGGGTGGGTGCCTCGTGGAGCTTAGTGGGTGCATTGATGGAGCTGTGTGGTGGGTGCATTGGTGGAGCTTAGTTTGAGCATCGGTGGAGCTGTGTGGTGGGTGCATCGGTGGAGCTGGGTGCATCGGTGGAGCTGTGTGGTGGGTGCATCGGTGGAGCTGTGTGGTGGTGCTTCGGTGGAGCTGTGTGGTGGGTGCATCGGTGGAGCTGTGTGGTGGGTGCATCGGTGGAGCTGTGTGGTGGGTGCATCGGTGGAGCTGTGTGGTGGGTGCATCGGTGGAGCTGTGTGGTGGGTGCATCGGTGGAGCTGTGTGGTGGGTGCATCTGTGGAGCTGTGTGGTGGGTGCATCTGTGGAGCTGTGTGGTGGGTGCATCGGTGGAGCTGGGTGGTGGGTGCATCTGTGGAGCTGGGTGGTGGGTGCATCTGTGGAGCTGTGTGGTGGGTGCATCAGTGGAGCTGTGTGGTGGGTGCTTCGGTGGAGCTGTGTGGTGGGTGCTTCGGTGGAGCTGTGTGGTGGGTGCATCTGTGGAACTGTGTGGTGGGTGCATCTGTGGAACTGTGTGGTGGGAGCAACTGTGGAGCTGTGTGGTGGTGCATAGGTGGAGCTGTGTGGTGGGTGCATCGGTGAAGCTGTGTCGGTGGAGCTGTGTGGTGGGTGCATCGGTGGAGCTGTGTGGTGGGTGCATCGGTGGAGCTGGGTGGTGGGTGCATCTGTGGAGCTGTGTGGTGGTGCATCTGTGGAGCTGTGTGGTGGGTGCCTCGGTGGAGCTATTTGGTGGGTGCCTCAGTGGAGCTGTGTGGTGGGTGCATCGGAGGAGCTGTTTGGTGGGTGCATCGGTGGAGCTGTGTCGGTGGAGCTGTGTGGTGGGTGCATCGGTGGAGCTGTGTGGTGGGTGCATCGGTGGAGCTGTGTGGTGGGTGCATCAGTGGAGCTGTGTGGTGGGTGCATCAGTGGAGCTGTGTGGTGGGTGCATCAGTGGAGCTGTGTGGTGGGTGCATCAGTGGAGCTGTGTGGTGGGTGCATTGGTGGAGCTGTGTAGGTGGAGCAGTGTAGTGGGTGCATTGATGGAGCTGTGTGGTGGGTGCATTGGTGGAGCTTAGTTGGAGCATCGGCGGAGCTGTATGGTGGGTGTATCGGCAGAGCTGTGTGGTGGGTGTATCGGCAGAGCTGTATGGTGGGTGTATCGGCAGAGCTGTATGGTGGGTGTATCGGCAGAGCTGTGTGGTGGGTGTATCGGCAGAGCTGTGTGGTGGGTGTATCGGCAGAGCTGTGTGGTGGGTGTATCGGCAGAGCTGTGTGGTGGGTGTATCGGCAGAGCTGTATGGTGGGTGTATCGGCAGAGCTGTATGGTGGGTGTATCGGCAGAGCTGTGTGGTGGGTGTATCGGCAGAGCTGTGTGGTGGGTGTATCGGCAGAGCTGTGTGGTGGGTGTATCGGCAGAGCTGTGTGGTGGGTGTATCGGCAGAGCTGTGTGGTGGGTGTATCGGCAGAGCTGTGTGGTGGGTGTATCGGCAGAGCTGTGTGGTGGGTGCATCGGTGGAGCTGTGTGGTGGGTGCATTGGTGGAGCTGTGTAGGTGGAGCAGTGTAGTGGGTGCATTGATGGAGCTGTGTGGTGGGTGCATTGGTGGAGCTTAGTTGGAGCATCGGCGGAGCTGTATGGTGGGTGTATCGGCAGAGCTGTGTGGTGGGTGTATCGGCAGAGCTGTATGGTGGGTGTATCGGCAGAGCTGTGTGGTGGGTGTATCGGCAGAGCTGTGTGGTGGGTGTATCGGCAGAGCTGTGTGGTGGGTGTATCGGAAGAGCTGTGTGGTGGGTGTATCGGCAGAGCTGTGTGGTGGGTGTATCGGCAGAGCTGTGTGGTGGGTGCCTCGGCGGAGCTGTGTGGTGGGTGCCTCGGTGGAGCTGGGTGGTGGGTGCCTTGGCGGAGCTGTGTAGTGGGTGCATCGGTGGAGCTGGGTGGTGGGTGCCTTGGCGGAGCTGTGTGGTGGGTGCATGGGTGGAGCTGGGTGGTGGGTGCATGGGTGGAGCTGGGTGGTGGGTGCATCTGTGGAGCTGTGTGGTGGGTGCATCTGTGGAGCTGTTGTAGTGCAAACAAGCTTCCCAACTCCTCCTACCTGCAGGCATGTAGAAAGTAATGAATTCAACGTGAGAGCACATACATTACAAGAGTCCCAAGCAAGAGGCAGTAAAGCAGGAGTCTGTAACAAACACAAGTAGTGCTTATTAGCGAACAATTGAGAGACTCCTGCACTAGACGACTTGCGTTCTCCCACACTTATACCTTAATTAGCAAAGGAAAGCCAAGCACAGCAAGCATCTTCTCGTGGTTAAGAGGGAACGTAGCAGCCTTTTTGAAACTACAAAGGAAATAAGCATACCTACAGTGACTACATTATTTCTTAGACCCATGCAATTTGGAAAATATTTTTCACCCAAAAAAATACTAATTCTGTTTGTCAACAATATACGTGAATCCCCCCCCAAAAAACGATCTCAGGTCACTGCAGCAGCTTCAGTTAATGCAAATTAGACACCTAGTCCCAAAGATTTGCAGCCAAAACTGCAAGAGGCAACGGCTAGAGATCTCATGTGAAACATGTACACATTACTCATAACTCAATGGCACGATCACTTCATTTGTTAAAGTTTTTCCATTTTTTTGTACATCCTCAGAGCCCTAAAAATGTTTTACTGCTGCTGGCTCGTGCAGCATGAAAACAACTTTTCTGAGCTGCATGGTGGGTGTCCCCTTATTTGCTGTCACATCACGTAACTAAATGGCCATGTTACGTCCACTAGGAGTAACAAAGAAGCACTCCTTTTGTCGAAGCTAAAAAATGTTGCCAAATCAAAATCTGTACTAAGGTAAGCCAATATGTGGGGCCGACCCAACAAAAGTCACTCACTCTGTATGCAATACTCCTGAAAGTTCTTTTTAGATTGGCAACAGCTGAGCTGTCAAGCCAGACCTAAATGGATATTTGCTGGTAATAAGCCAAGCAGAACACATCATGAAACTCTTACTTGAGATGTGATATGCGACCACAATACACAAAGCAAACCAGTACAAATAATTGTGTGAGAGACAGTCATGCGATACCAGTAGGTGCGAAGGGTTGTACAGTTTACAGACTCTCAGTAAGACAGAAGACCCACGTGTATATATAAGTCAGTGGATAAAGATAAATAGCCTAAATGGGAGTAACCTCTTGCAAAATATTTAGTGGCACAAACCCAAGCAGAATATTTATGCAAGAAAACGTTATAACGGAGGACCAACAAGAACAAAAGAGTGGTCCCACGTCTCTGAGCCTAGAAAGTGATAAACATGAAAAATCTGTGCCTTGATGGGCTTACTGAAACTGGAAACACCACCACAAAATTCAGAAACCAAGACTGGTTCGATATCTGGCAAGCACTTCCTGATGATTCACCACAGAAGTAAACAAACTAACAAGAACATCGCTGAATGAAGCTTTTAGGGGCGGGGGAGCGGATCCCTTTGAAGCACGTCCTCGCGGCCGTCAAAGAAGTGTGAAACAGCAGGGATTCATTAAATGTAAATAGCGCCACTGGGGTGAATGCCTGAGGCCCAGCTGCCTGATGCAAGGAGGCTGGGAAGCAAATGGCAAGCTCGTGCATGAGCACATGCACTCTTGAAAAACCGGCCGATGGTTTGACGGCTATACTCTCGTCCTATTATCCCTTGCGGGATTAATAGGACGAGCCCTAAAAAGTTAAAAGCTCATAAAAATATATTTGTTTTAAATTAAGAAAAACAAAATATATTTTACAAAAAAAACTTTCTAAAAAGAAAAAAACCAAGAAATAATCTTCCAAAAAACATATCAAATTTACCAGAGGCATCCCATCTTTTCTGCACACAACTATACGTTTTGTGCAGAGGTGGTCAGGCTGGATGCTTGCAAAGGGTTGGGCATAGGCCCGGAGCAGCGCAGAGACAAGCCTGAAGAAATTACACATGCTAAATTCAGAATATGATAAAACTCCCCAGGATTTCACTGAAAAAACAAAGATTTAAGCAAAGATTTAGGTCGGGACTGGAGTGAAACAAAAACTAACTTTCAACCACCCAAAAATCTTCACAAATTTAAAATATGAACCTTTGCAACATCAAAATGTAATTCTGAAATGTACAAAACCCAAATTACGACTTGGGTATAAAATCTAAATACAGAATTGGTATTTAGAAGGAGCGTGTAAAAGGCATCCCTTCCAAATGCCATTACTTAACTGATGGGATAATGTTTGTGACCGAAATTCGAATTTGTGGTGACATTTGCAAACAGAAAGAGGTCTGAAGGGACCCCTTTCTGAATATCAACAAAAACCTTTTCATAGGAGCAGGCAGTGGCTCATGTTTGCACATTTATTCATTTTCCTTATTAAATACAATTTACTATTTTTTATTGACAATATTTGTACATCAAGCATTTGGTTGCTAAGTGGTCAACTAATGGGAGTAAGAAGTATAAATGCAGTGTGTGGTGATAAAGTGGCTTACATCTCTGTACGCAAAGGATGAATATATTTCCATGTTCAAGCAAAAGCAATTTAATCGCCTATAGCAACAAATATTAGAGATCATAAAACATGTATAAAAGGGTAAATTCCCCAAACCAGCCCACATCCGAAATAAGAATGGGGCTCTCAACCCAGAAAAGAAATGAACATTTTTCCAAGACCCTTTTAGCGCACTCTGTTTGGCCAAAACAGATCACGCTCAGGGTATAGAGGCAAATTTAGGAAGTGCATAAAAAAGGATTTGTAGGGAACATGACTTGCCAGTCAGCAAAGGCCCATTCTCTTATTCCTTCTTAGGTAATGAAAAAAAGCACAGATAAACTAGGGGTCAATTATAATAAAGTAATGTTCTTAAGTTTCAATAGAACTATATTCAAAGAAAAAGGCAGTGTTATCACAAGTAATTTTATTCTGAAAGCTCATTTAATTAATCATAAAGCAAAAGCAAGTGGTCCCTTGTAGGCTTAGAGCGAACCATGTTATTTCTATCACTTGTGGTGATGGGTTCGAATATGATTTATTGGTAAGGTATGGGTGCTTAAAGATGGAAAATATGTGATAGCAAGTCATAACTCTTTGCCTTTTGTGTGCTACCGCTCCACTCACAAGATACCTTGATGTAAATTGATTTTTTAAATATAATTTTTTGTGTGAATTGTATTAAAAATTATAATTACAGTCAATGTGATTACATAAATTGATAATAACTATAATGGTAAATATGAATATATTAAGAACATCAAGTACAATATATAAATGTTTTAATTTCTTTATTTTTCCAGAGCTGGTGGTGAATTACAGTGCAGCACTGGGAAGAAGACTGAAACAAGCACATCCTGTCCCTCTGATCCCCAATGTATAATTAATTTATGGCCAAATGCCCCACAGGGAGTTACGCTGACAAGCCAGCAGTACTACTCAACATGGAAAATGTTTTTAAAGGCAGCTCAAGTAAGGAATCCTATTCCACTGAGAAATATTGTGAGAACCGTTGAAGGCAGCAGAGTTCCCCAAGTATTTTACCACAGGATGTGCAGAAGCCGGTTTACTTTGAAGAAAGATTTACAGACTATTAAGCGAAAAGTTGAAGCAAGTGTCAGTGATGATGCTGGAACGAGTGTGTGCATGAGTAAATGCTTAAACAGAAGATTATTAAAGTCAAACGTATATGGTGTAGAATGCATATTTTGTGGAAAGGTAAAATGCTACAAGGGAACATCAACGCATGAAAAATGAATCAAGGCCACGGAGCTTAAAGTTAACAAAAGTCTTCAAGAGTGTGCAACCATTAATTGCGATTCACAAATCTTAGCAGTTTATGGTAGAGACATAGTGGCTGCAGAAGCCCATTGTCATGCATCCTATTATAGGAACAATACAAGGGTTAAAGCAAAGCAGCAATATCATGTATCTAGCATTCAAACTGATGAGACCTACAAAAATATGAGATGAAGTAAATAATTAACTATTTCCATACAATAGAACTGTGATTATTCCTAACAAAGACGTAATACGTATGACGACTCTCCCTGAAAGGCTTTAAACCCTCATGACAGGCAGAGGAATACAGGGATTAGACAAATCAACCAAGAAGTGCAATACAAAATTGGACTCAAAGTTTGGTGATAGCCTCCACATATTCCAAGACAACCAAGGAACAATTTTGGCCAAGCCATATTGTGTCATGCTACAGGATATTGTAAGAGAATGATCAGTTTAAAAGGTTAACGCAACAGACATGAACAAGATCATTGAGCAAACATCATCGCGCAGAAGAGCAATGATTAAAACAAACTGGACATCAACACCATGGCCATAACATCCATCAGATGCTGATAAAGATTCATTTACAGTGCCTGATTATCCTAAATGGTTCCTATTAGGACTTCTGACTAGAGCTATGATAGGTCTCCATACATTTACAAGATGCGGCAAAGTAAGCGCATTTGTGGAAAAAGAAAAAGTACATGCATTCAAAATCCTTTCTGCCAACAGAAATACACCAGGAACATTTTCGCAGCTTAGAATCAAATGGGATCTCTCTGAAGAACTAATGGACAAATTAGAGCAATTCTCATTCTTGCTGTATGCACCAAAATACTCGGTTCATCACATGAATGACTTGAGATATCGCCTATTCTGCACAAAGGGGTGAGATAGACAGTCATCAACTTCCATCTTGCAGGGACTATCTGAAGAGACATGCCGAACAGTGAATTATCAAGTCGTTATAAGCAAGTTATGTCTTTTGAGTGATCCACAGACACCTAGTCCAATTGGGAAAGGGTGTTAGTTGGAAAAACAACAAGAGGGAGCAGAGTAACTGGAAGTGGACTGGATAGGGGCTGACAGCACCTCAGGCTGTGTTACATCTACAACATTGCAATGGCATTAGGAACTGCAAACTGTCAACATGGGTTTTCTGTCTAAATTACAGCAAGTTCACTGATATGTGCAGACTTCCCGACCTGTGAAAATCATTCAGACACAGAGTAATGACACCTATTCAAAAGAAGAGGATGATGAGGTTTATGATAATGACGAATGTGAATGATAACATTGTGTTTATGTTCACTCATGATACACTGTCTATGTAAGATGTAACAATTATTATTTGAAATTTTAAGTAAAAAATATGCATATGATATATATCAATATATGAGGAATACAATACAGTTTGGTTGGTATTATTTTAAGGATTATATTGTTATTATAATCGCAATTATTAATTATAATTATTTTTTTAATAACATTGAATTTAACCAATCTGGTGGAATTAGATCTATTGTTCCACATATTATGATGAATGTGAGTGCTATTTAATAATAAAAAATAATAATCCGTCTATAGTTGTGTAACCAATAATATCAGACGAAAGGCAAAGAATGACAACTTGATATCACATTTCCCATCTCTAGGCATCCATACCTTGCAAAACAATCATGCTAGAACCCATCCCGCTCAGTAGTACTAATGGCCACCTAAATTTGGGGTCCTGACTCATGGCCTATTAAGATTGCACACACTGTATGGTGGGAATAATGCCTTGCCTTTCTATGAACCTCAGAGACAGAATTAATTAGTCAGTGAAGCAAATCCAAAAACCTTAACTGTGGATAATCTATATACCTTAGCACGGATTAGCCTTGAACTGTGGTGACGTGTTTGACCTTTGGCCTGTCTATGCCTATAATTGCTAGATGTACAGAGCTAGGTTTGCTCTATACAAACCCAGACACCCATCATCACCTTGATGTGTTTGCTCTGGACCAGAAGGTATCTCATAACTTAGCCTTCTAAAGTGTCCCACGTGGAGTTAGAAAACACAGCACATGAGGACAAAGGTGAGATTGGAAAGGGGTAATGGAAATAATGAGTTGCCCCTATTCTGGCTGGTGAATGCTAGAGTGGAGTGTTATCAGGTGCTTGGAAAAAACCTCAAGGGTCAAAATAGGCTCACCGGACAGAAAATACACACTGACGAATAATATATTAAAATGCTGCCTGGCCATGCACACTAAAGTCTATTGTACAGTGTAAATAATAATTTTGTTCATCCTTCCCACCCAACACTTTCAGGAATTCAGGACTATGAGTGAAATATTTCAAAGGGAGGAGTTAGTTATATCACCAAACACGGTACAGCAATTTGCAACAATATCCAGCAATTTGCAACTGCTAGGAAGTTAATAAGAAGAACCTTCGACAAATGGTGCCTTATCACAGTTTTATTCTTTTTTTCCCCCTCAGAAAGTTTTTATTGAGCATTTTACGTAAAACATTCTTGGAGTGCGGTATAAGACAACACAAATTGTTGCACAATAAAGATTAATAATACTACTTCTAAAAACATATGAGTAATAGTAAATAAAGCAATGAAAGAAGGTTTATTTAGAATACCTATGGTAACAAATATTGCCAGGCGGTAGGTTATGTCAGCAAACTGAACAAGTACTGAGGAACTGGACGAGAAAAAGGATAATAAGAGAATGGGGAAGGATGTGCCCCAGAGAGGATGGAGAAGAGGAATCCATATGGTGAAATGATATTGTAAAATAAGGGGAAGCACACCTGTGTCAATAGTTATGATGTTTGTATGAAGACATCCAGTGTTTTTCAAATATTCTGAGAAATGTTAGGGAGTGCTGGCAATAGGAGCTGTGCATACTCCTTACATATGTAACTCATGCCCACCATGTGTGGAAATATATCTGATTAGAAGACTTCCAGTCTAAAAGGATGACTTTGACCACAATTGTTAGAAGTTCTAACAAGGCAAGAGCTTTATCCAGTAGGGGGAAGTTAGAGGATAAGGTCCCAAGATTACATTTATAAATCCTAAGATTATCTTCTTGCTAAATATTCAGTTCAGGTCATTTGTGATCTTTTTCCAAAGCAGTGCACGACTTTTGCATTGAAAGAAAATATGTTCAAAGTCCCCACAGGCATCTTTACAGATCCAGAAAAGATTATTGTCAGCTGGTTTTGATGAGAAAAAGAATTGTCTGGTGTCCAGTATAAAAGGTATCTTGCGAAGTTTAGTTTGTGTAATTGAAGGCATAATCTTGTTGGGTAATGCTTACATACAGAACTTTTTCCAGTTCTGTTGAGGAGGGCATTCTTCCCAATTTCCGAAAAAGGTTTGCCTGGTTAGTTTGCAAGGTTGGTGGAGTTTTGCTAGTTCATTTTCCATAAAAACATATATTTTTTAAGCAGTAGGGCTGCTGAGAGTCATTGTGCGGGGAAGCATCATCTGGGTGGAATTATTAAGGAGGCCAATGTGGAGAGTTTTGCTTTAACTTTAACGAAGCTGGTGAAATCCAAGTCAGATAATAGTTCTTTAGCTTGTAAGTAGGCCAAAGTAATGGATTCAGAATTTTTAGATGAATCTTCAACACAACCCTTTGTGGGCCAGTGTGATTTAAAAGAGAGTAAATGTATTAGTCTTGTTTTTTGTTGTGGTGTATAGAGCTAATTGGTTAGACTTCTGTTCAGGACAAGGTAGGTTTCTGTTAAGTTTTAACGCGTTAGCTGTATCTATCTAACGGAAAGGAAAAGCAGAGGTCTCATTCAATATTCATCACAGAGTTTGCGCTATTGAATTAGCATAGAACGAACAGGCTCACTGGGTGGGAAGATATGCGGTCTGGTAATTAAACAATTTCCAGAATCTGAATCCACCATCACAGTAGTCCAAAGGGAGTTTTTTTAACAATATCCTGTCTCTCTTATTGTTCCATTCGAATTTAAATCTGATTTTATCCGCCAAGGTGTTTGCAACAAATTGGAAACATGCTGGAGAGGGAGTTAACTGATGGGGAAATCATCATTTTTGTTTCATCCAATCTGCCCCACCAGCAGATCTATTTTGGAGACAATGATAATAGATCTTTGGTTTTATCAATGGATTGTAAGCATGATTGATTCAACAAGATTGTCGAAAAAACAGGCACCTAGATATTAAATATATAATTTGATTGCAGTGCAGACCTCGATCCTTCATGCAAGGAGGGAGCAAAAGCGAATTAAGTGGGAGAACCTCCGCTTTCCTGGGATAGCTGATCAGCCTCTTCGGTAAAGATTAAAATATTGGCAGCATAAGCTGCAGTTTTAAATTGGATATTTTGGAAGGAGAAACCTTTAATATTGGATGAATTGTTAAATACTGCAGGAGTGAGTCTATTGTGCGGTTTACTTCTTTGTTGGAGAGGGAATGGTTTTAATGTGTCACCATTAATTGTAATATTTTCAGAGTGGTTAGCGTATAAGAACGAGGTCGTCTTTAGGAAGGTGTCACCAGGACCACACCAACCGAGGGCTCCTTACAGGTAAGGCTAATTGACATTATTAGATGCTTTTTCAGCATTACGGCTATAGTAGCTGCTGTTGAGGTGGACAGAAAGCCCTTTCAATTACATGACAAAAGGCCACTGGCAAATCTGCCCTTCACGAAATCGGATTGACAATTGTACCTCATTTTTGTGATGATTGGTTCTAGATCACTGGCCAGAATTGCGACCTACAATGTTGCTTCCATACGGACATGTGAGATCGATCTAAAAATGTTTATTACAAGATAAGATTTTCCTTCGCCATGAATTACCACAAAGTTAGCTACAGCTGCCTTACTAAACAATGTATCAGTCATTGCAAAGTGATTTAGAGTCATCTCCACAGGATGAAAAATCGTTGCTGAAAAGGCTTTATAGATGCTCTTCAGAAAGTCATCTGGACAAGGGGCTTTATAGCCTTAATTGGCCACAAGGATATCATTCCTTCCCAGAGGTCGAACTAGTGACCGTTTATCAGATACCAAGAAAAGATTCTGAGGAAAAGATTTTCAGGAGCCATTAGCAGCCTTAATAGACGATTTGTAGGATGTAAAATAGAAACATTTTAAAACATTCAAAATGGCTTTGGTATTGGTCATGACTATACCAGAGGATTCCTTTAAGTCGGTTATAAAGACATGTTTTCCTTTTAAATTTCAGATAATCGTCTAGGAATATCCCTGCTTTATTAAGATAGAGGAGTATTTTCCTTTTTGGGCGTGGACCCAAAGATGAGCATGTTTTCGATTTATGAAGTTATATTCATATTTTAGGCTGGATTGAGGATTTCCAAATTAAGCGAGTTCTTTGAGTGTCTGTAGATTATTACTTTGGCTTTAATATAGTTAGCTAAATCAATCTAGGGCCTGTTTTACCTCTTTATTTTTCCCAGCCATGCAGCTTATAATTTAGCCTCTGATGGAGTATTCCAAAACACCACTAGGGAAATTCATAAGTACTCAAATTGGTAGAGCTAATCACCTTTCATAGTATTCAGGCGATGTCCATAGGCACGGGAAAATTAAGTGATTTGCCCGGAACCACAGGATGTTTTGCCAAAACCGAGACTAGAACCCCATGCTCCAAAGTTGGCGGATCTGGCCGTTATGCCACACCATCACCAAGTTTTCATTTGCTTTTAAGAATAGTTTTAACTCTGTCTAATCTTGAATTTCAAGTACACAATCTAATTTGATTATTCATGCAGCAAGAGCCCAACATCGTATATGGAGGACAGATCATAGGTGAAATAGTTCTGTCAGCATGAACAGAGGGAACAATGAGCAGAATATTTCGTGAAAGAGGGCAGTCGAAAAACGTCTACAAATCTGTGAGGAACAAAGGTTATTCATATTTTTTGGAGCTCCAGGGGTGTGGGGGTCAACATATTAAGGCAGACTGTCTATCTAGAATTAAATCCATACGTAAATTCAAATCCACTCTAAAAATAATGGGTGCTCGTTGGAGAAGGGAGGCTAGAAATTAGCTACGGCCGCGTTTGGAGCATAAACCTTTGAACCTATTACAATACTCCGAGAGTTTCCATCTTTTTAATGGGAGGTTGAACCCTTTGGTGTGAAGTGAGATTACCTTCAAGGAGGCAATATTACTGGGGTCAAAAAACAGTATAGTTTCTTGAAAAAAAGGTGGTGTAGTGTTGTGTCTTTACCCTTTTTCTCTTTCCACTATCTTTAACAGTGCGAGCTATCCCCGCGCATAATTGGTTGAGCCAGCTGGAATGTTGACAGCTGACGTTATGACAGTTGCGATCACTTGGTGCCTGGCTGCGATCCTGACACATGCTGCGGTGTGTTGTCTAAAGAAATAAATTATTACAAATACTTCTACGTGTTCCTGAGTGCTTATACTCAACAATTTGGCGACGAGGACAAAGACTTCACACCACGAACCCACTACAAGATACTCCAGTAAGAAAGGAGTTAAAATAATTAATGAACTATAAAGAATGAATGAAAAAAAGTTTTGTATTGCGCAACTTTGCCCAAAGGCATCAAGGCGCATCAGATGGAACGGCTGAAAGCAGAGCAAAGACCAGGGAGGAAACTAGAGGTATGCTTTGGTGAAGAGCCAGGTCTTTAAGGCTTTGTGGAATTGATCAGGAGACGCAAGGCCCTTGAGCTTGTCAGGGAGGAGGTTCTAGAGCTTCGGGGCAAGAGCAAAGAAGGCCTTCCCTCTCCATCTAGCCTTCTTCGTCCGGGGAGTGGACAGAAGGTCCTTGTTGGCAGAGCGCAGGGCTCTGCCAGGGGAAAAGAAAGATACAAGAGACCTGATGTCCTCTGCACCGAATTCATGAAGGGCAGAATGGGTAAGACAGAGAACCTTAAAGTCTATCCTGGACAGCAACGGGAGCCAGTGGAGATGTTTTCTTATGGCGGAGCCAGAAGACCTTCTAGGTGCGTTGACGACTAACCTGGCTGCAGCATTCTGCACAACTTGCAGGCGTTGAACCAATCTCTTGTTTATGCCTAGATAAAGCGCATTGCAATAATCTAAGCGTGAAGAGATAAGGGCCACAGCAAGTGGTTTTCTAGAGTCCAGGGAAAGATAGTTTGACATCTTTCGTAGGATCCTTAGGACCCTGCAGCAGGTGGAAACGGTTCCGCTTACTTGTTTATCGAGGGAAAGTGAGGTGTCAAGTATAACTCCTAGATTGCGAGCTGCAAGGGAGGGCGTGGGGCACACACAAAGGGCAGATGGCCACCAGTCAGCCGACCAGATCTCATGCTTGCCTCCGAAGATGAGAACCTCCGTCTTTTCCCCATTTAATTTGAGGTAATCTTTGGACATCCATCCTGCTACCGCTTCGATGCAGTTCCTGAAGTTGGATGCCACGGTCTCCACAGGTTGATTGAGGGAGACCATGATCTGGGTGTCATCAGCATACGATAATACTTCCAGTCCATAAGATCTTACGAGCCTGGCAAGGGGGGCCACATAAATGTTAAAGAGGGTGGGGATCAAAGATGAGCCCTGCGGGACCCCACATTGCACAGGCTTGGCAGGAGAGAGGAAGTCGCCCTGTTTGACCATCTGCATGCGATGGCTAAGGAACGAGGCCAGAAGGCTCAGGGCAGGCCCCTCCACTCCCATCTCACTAAGGCGAGCAATCAGGATAGAGGGGGACAAGGTGTCGAATGCGGCTGTAAGGTCGAGCAGGATCAGAAGAGTAGTCTGACCACTGTCGACCTTGGCGCGGATGTTGTTAACCACCACTGTGAGAGCTGACTCCGTGCTATGCGCCTTACGGAAGCCATGCTGAGAAGGGTCTAGCAGGCAGAACTTATCCAGGAAGGCGCGGAGATGGGAGTTTAGGTGGGCCTCGAGCAGCTTGGCAGGAGCTGGAAGCAGGGATATCGAACGGAGGTTTTTTAAGATGGTAGGGTCTAAGGAGGGTTTTTTCAAGAGTGGCTTGACTGTGGCCATTTTCCAAGATGCTGGGAAAGCGCTCTTGGAGATTGCTTGATTCATGATGCCAATAAAAGGGGGCAGCAGAACCTCTTTAGACTCCTTCAGGGTTTTTAAGGGACAGGGGTCAAGGGGGGGAACTAGATTTAAGTTTGTCAAGAAGTTGATAGAGGAGCTCCAAAGTCAAAGGGTGAAAATTTGTCAGACTGCCGCGAGGCAGGGACGTCAATTCCTGAGGGGAGGGAATTGCTGGAAGATAGGTATCATTAGAGTTACGGTTGCAATCTTCTAGAGCTGTGTATTTATCCCTGATTTTGGTGTGGAAAAAAGTGGAGATCTGGTTGCACAGCTCTTAGGATGGGACAATAGAGTCGGGGAGGAGATTCATGGATAGGTTATCCACGATTTTAAATAGCTCTCTAGGTGATCTGAGGGTAGCCGTAAGGTTAGTGAAGTATGACATTTTTTCTGCTAGAAATGCAGCCTTATATCTTTTGAGCATATCCTTATGTTTAGTTCTTTCGTTTGGGTCAAGATGGGACCTCCAGAGCCTTTCTTGTCTCCTACAGTCCTGTCTAAGCAGTCTGAGGGAGTCGGTAAACCAGGGGGCCAAGGGGCGCTTTCTGGCAGAGTAATGGAATCTAGCCGGAGCCAGAGTATTAATGGCCTTCGAAATAGAGTTAGAAAGCTCAAGGGAAGCCATATCTATATCTGACATAGATGAAAGATTCAGATTAGCGATGAAAGGGCTTAGGAAAATCCTTAGTTTAACAGCAAGCGGAATAATGAGGGAAGGCAGCCAGAAATAAAAAGAAGAATATAAATTAACGGACTTGTGTACGAGTCGATAAGAAAACTAAGAAAATATTTAATGACAGCAGTGCGTGAGAAGTGAAGCTCTGAGAGAAAATTAAGCTGCGAGTGATATTTAAGCTGTGAGAACTCACTTGTAAAAAGTAATGAGGCGAAATTGACCTGCATGAAAAGAAGCAGTTTAGGAACTGTGGAAAAAGTACGGCTGTGTCGTCTCCGGCTGAGTTGAAGGAGTGAGGAACTCTCCTCAGCGCTGTAGCGCGAACGGATGCGCAACGTTTAAGGACGTAAAGATATTTTGGGAACTGAGAAAAAGTACGGCTGTGTCAGCTCTGGCTTAGTTGAAGGGGTGAGGAACTGTCCTCTGTGCTGTGGCGTGAACAGATGCGCTACGTCTAATGACGCAAAGGGCGCCATCTTGCGAGTGTATGACAGGGAAGCCAATGCGCATGAGACTTTCGCGCAAAAGTGAAATCGACAAGTACAACAGGAAGGTACAATTTTAAAGCGGAAAAAAAGGTTAAAAAGGAAAGTACACCCCCTAGTGGAATTGAGAAGCAGGAACATAGCAAATGTAAAATAAAAAAAAAGAAGAATTTGAAGAAATCTTTGGTACAAGGATAATATGGCAAACAGCAGCAACTACAATTTGCAACCACCAGAACCTTTTTTTAAAGGAAAAGGCACACCTCCAGTGAAATGGGAAAGATGGAAAGAGTACTTTTGCAATTACATATCCACATTTGTGAAAGAAGATGAACCAATGAAACCCAAAGAAAAGAAGAAAATACTGTTACATTGTTTAGGTGCAGGAGGTTTAGATCTTTACAAAAATATAAATAAGAAAGCACGCAACGGTGGTGACAGGAATGTGTATGTGTATGATGAAGCACTAAGATTTAGATGGTTCCTACAAACCCATGATTTGTGTGGCAGTTCATAGGTATAAGTTATACAGAAGAAAACAAGGGAAAGAAGAAAGTGTAGACGACTATGTGGCTGCATTAAAAAACTTAGCGTTGACTTGTAAATTTGAGAATATGCATGATGATTTAATAAGGGATCAAATTGTCATGTGCGCAGAAAATCCCAACATACAAGATGCGTTATGGGCTAAAGGAGAGAAACCACTACAAGTCATTGAGATAGTAAAGAAAGCAGAATTGACTGGAAGATGTGCTAATGAAGTAATTAATTAAAACAAAAGCAAAGTAGACATTTCCACTGTGGTAGGAAAAGTAATTGGAACAAGGAGAAAGAAAACAGACTACAGAAGTCAAAGCAAAGAGAAACCCAAACAAAGCAGCTTTGGAAAAAAATATGAAGAATTAGGATGCTTTTGTTGCGGTAGCGGTAAACACCTTGAAAACGATTGGAATTGTCCAGCGAAAAATAACAAATGCGGAAAGTGTGGTCTCATTGGGCATTTCCAAAAAGCATGCATAAGAAAAGAGAGTACAAGAGTCAAGTATGTTCATGAGGAAGAAAGTGAAGATACAAGCGAGTCATCTGAGGACTCGGAATACAATCTATGTGTACTTAATATCACAGATGTAACTGAGGAAAATGAAGATGATGATATCATAATCAAAATAAAAAAGTGCAAAATGACAATTGGTGGTGTAGAGGTGGAGATAATAGCCAATTCTGGTGCTCTGTGTACTATTGTAAACAAAGAGGTGTGGAAAAAGACATTTCAAGAAGTTCTAGGGAACAAAATAGAAAAAACCAGATATAAAATTGAAGACATTCACAAACCAACCTATAGAACTTGTGGGTATTAGGAAGTTAAATTTTGTGTTCAAAGAAGGAACCATGGACAGCAAACTGTAAGTGGCAGTGACTGGCCCTTTGTTTTAGGGTGGAGGGACCAGGGGAAACTTGGCATTACTCTCAACCCTAACAGTGCAGAACCGGTGTTAGTCATGCAACTGGACACGGAAACGAGTGAGGAACTTGTGGATTGGTTTCCTAAGGTGTTCAACGGAAAAATAGGGAAATTAAAGGGTTTCCAGCACAAAATCAAGCTAAAGGTTAACGCAAACTCAGGTGTACACACAGTAAGGCATGTACCTTTAACACAGAGAAGAAGTCAGAAAAGAAATTGATAAACTACTGGATGCAGACATTATAGAGCCCACTGAATCAGCAGAGTGGGTCGCGCCCTTTGTGGTCGCGAGGAAATCAAACAGAAAATTGAGACTATGTATGGACCTGAGGGACCTCAATAAAAATATTCTCATCGACCAGTACCCGCTGCCAAGTATTGGAGAAATGCTGTCCCTCACAAAAGGCATGAAAGTGTTCTCTACTATCGACCTGGCGGCGGCATACCACCAGGTACCATTGCACCCCGATAGCAAACACCTCACCATTTTCATCTCACCATTTGGGTGTTACAGGTTCAAGAGAGTACCTTTTGGCATAGCGTCTGCTGCTGCGTTATTCCAAAGACTAATGCAAGAAATCTTTAAGGGTGTAAAAAACACTCATCTTTCAGGATGACATCCTGGCCATGGTTAAAGATCAAAGTGAAGACGACAACAGATTAATACAAGTACTGAAAAAATTGGAGAGATATGGATTGACAGCTGAATTCAAGAAATGCAAATTTAGTGAAGATCGAGTCAACTATCTTGGACATGAAAACTCAAGTGATGGAATAAGACCAAAGAAAGATCTCATCAGAGCAATTAAAGAGGCGCCGCTACCCACCAACAAAGATGAACTAAGGGCATTCTTAGGATTGGTGGAGTACTACTCTAAATTCGTAAAAGACTTTTCAACAACAACGTACAACATCAGGACACACCTCAAAAACAAGAGCAAATATGAGTGGACCATAGAATATAAAGAGAGCTTCAAGCAACTGAAGAAGGAAATTTGTGAAACACCGGCTCTGCAAGTATTTGATGGGGAACTGAAGTGCGTGATAAATACGGACGCAAGTGGAAAAGGGCTCGGTGCTGTACTCACTCAGATTGAGAGCAATGGTAGTGAGGTACCTATCGCATTTGCCTCACACTCACTAACAGCAACAGAGGAGAGGTATTCTGTAATCGAAAGCGAAGCATTGGTGTGCGTTTGGGGAATGGAGCATTTCCGCCAGTATATCTGGGAAAAAAAGATAATTTTGAGGTGTGATCACAAACCTCTAACCAAGATATTGACAGTGAAAGGGCTGTACAATGCTTCACCATGTTTGGCACGAATGTCCATCAAATTGTTAGATTATAACTACGATGTTCAGGACCTACCTGGGGCGAAAAATTTGTAGAAAGGAATGGCATCAGGCATAAAACCACATCAGTATACCACCCTGCGGGTAATGGAGCGATAGAAAGATTCAATAGAGTGATAAAAGGGACCATCCAACTTGCAAATAACAACGGTAAATGCTGGCGGAAAGAAGTGAACAAGATGGTTTGGGGATAGGAATCACCCCAGGAGAGAAAACGTTGGTGAGTCTTTTCGAAGTTATGAGGGGTAGGACCCCCATCTCGAAGGACAATATTGGATGGATCAAACCTGCGGTGAGAAAGGAATGGTCAGTGGATGCCATCAGAGAAAAGATCAAGAAAGCACTAGATGCTTATAAAGGAAAATATGACAAGAGTAGGAATTCGAAGGAGTTCAACATCAAAGTGGGAGACAGTGTCAGAGTGAAGAAAAGCGGAAGCATTGCCAAAGGTGATAACAAATTCTCTGCGCCTCTGGAAGTCGTGAAGGTTTTCTGCAATTCAGCCTTGCTCAGTGATGGAAGAGTATGGCATGCCTCTGCAATGTCTGTCTGTCATAGATCGGAAATTAACCAACAGAATGGCAGAGAGCAATGCCCTGTGCAAGAGGGTTACTGCTGCGGAAGATCACAGTTTGAGGGGGAAAAGTCCGAACAAGAGGAGGATTGTGACGGTGAATCGCCTGTAACACGTAGTAACCAGGTTAGACAAGACTTTGGGAACATCGAGTCTAGTGGTGAACGGGAGGACTTCAGCACGGATGCCTCTGTGGTATCCCAGGACTCATATGAGACCTATGCTTCTGGAAATAGACAAGAAGAGAATGAGTTGGAGAAAGCAGAAAGTAATCGTAGGTACGAAGAGACTAGGGAATCCTTACTTAGCAAGGAGGGAACTGCTACAGCACCTGCCGGTGTACCAATGTGGGATGCAGATGGGGCTAAAGCCAGCACCAGCAGTCTTGGCAGGGTTCTGAATAAACCCAGTAGGTTTGATGACTTTGTTTGCGAATAGCACCACGTTGCGAATTATCTTAACTCTGCAGCACGTTTCCAAATGCCTTCTCATTAGGGAAGGAGATGTGTTGTGTCTTTACCCTTTTTCTCTTTCCACTATCTTTAACTGCGTGAGCTGTCCCCGCGCGTAATTGGTTGAGCCAGCTGTAATGTTGACAGCTGAAGTTGTTATGACAGTTGCAATCAGTTGGTGCCTGGCTGCTATCCTCACGCATGCTGCGGTGTGTTGTCTAAAGAAAAAAATTACTACAAATACTTCTACGTGTTCCTGGGTGCTTATACTCAACATGTAGGAGTGTGCATAGTTGTTGACAACAGAGGGAGGAATAATAAGCACGCCACATGGCCAAGATAATACACTTGGGAGAGGAAAATATAAAAAAATACTTGTGCAGACCTGTTGGTGAGAGAACAAATCCTAAAAGAGGAAGGATAAAGGAATAAATGGATCTGAACATTACAAAAGCATTAAAAAAAAACTGAACAAACAAACTCATGCTGGAAACAAGGATGGGGCAGTCCCAAGATACGAGCAATCTGACTACAGACTATCAAGAGTGTCATGCAAGGGGGTCCCGATAACTCCATCTATTTATACATTTGAGGGAATGAGGCCGTTCTGTCTGGGAAACTTTGTCGGGATCATATATTCATTAGCACAAGAGCGTGGACCTAGTGGTTGCAATACCGAAACAGATGCATGCAAGCACTGAGCAGTATAACATCAATACAGACAAGTGCAGCCTAAAAAATGGGTAAACATCAGCGTAACATTGTGAAACTGTGAGAAAACCTATTTGCTAAAAAAATGGGGCTGGAATTTTTGATGCAACGCACCATAAAACAGCAAAAATACGCAATGCAGTTATCCTGAGAATATGTAATATTTATTAACTTTAAAAATGCTTGGTAGGATATCTGTTAGAACTGGCTATTTCTGGTAGGCTAAGGCTGACCCCAAAGCCAGGCAGAAACCAGCATTCTAGTCAGGGCAAGGAAGTCACACGCCAAGATAACCTCTGCTCACCCCCTTGGTAGCTTGGCACAAGCAGTAAGGCTAAACTCGAAGGCAATGTGTAAAGCATTTGCGTCAGCGCACAACAGCAACAACATACTAGGCACACCACAAAAGAGACTCCACACAAGGTTATTATAAAAATACCTTTTGTATTGTAAAAACACATCAGATAAAATCACACATATACATGGTGCCAACTGGCACGGGCAATATTCACATGGGATTATTCACAAGACAGGGCCACACGGGCCACTGTCACCATCAGCACTTTCCGAAATAGAAATACTTGTCAGAAATTAGAATAAAAGAATATGAAATCACTGTAGCACAAAGTAACAGTTATGAATCACATCCAGTAACTACTGGGAACAGGTAAGTACACACTACGCAACCCTAAACCCCTTAGGAGCATGTCACGCAGGGAACCAGGACCTCACTAGGACCACCTGTACTAAAAAGGACAACCACCTAAGTATCACACAGCATTTAGGGGTCTAGGAAAGAACACATTACCCATGATGCATAACTATACATTCAGAGGAGTAATAACGGGAAACACATGACGCATAAACCTACACATTCAGCGGTGTTTAAGAACAGAGCACATGATGCAATAAAATACATTCAGGGGTGCAGCGCAAGAGGACACATGATGACTAAAACATTCAGAGGTGCAGCGCATGAAAAGAAAGACACATAATGCATGAAACATCCAGAAGGTGTCAAGAGTAAAGCACATGAAAGAAAGACACATAATGCATAAAAACATTCAGAGGTGCCAGAGTAATACAATAACGCAAAAAACACATGAGGCCTAAAAACCTTCAGAGGTGCAGGAATAACACATGATGCAAGAGATCACATTCAGAGGTGCAATAACCATATACTTGCGCAGCAACTCACATCAGCCACCACCGGTGGCAGTCCCTAGGCCAACGGCCTTGTTGGGGCTCAGACGCCCTGAGTCTCAATGTCAGGGTGCCAGTCTCAAAGTACAAAAAGCCTAAACGTGGCAGCTGCCCACAAAGTGCTGGGCAACTGAGAAACAACAAAATTGCGCCAGGGCCCTCACTGGCCCTTAGGCGCCAACTGCGCCACTGCTGGAGCCACACAGGCTCTGGGCATATCGCACATGCCCCAGACGTTGGAGCCACAGAGGCTCTGCTACTGCAAATAGCCAAACGTTGGAGCACCACAGGCTCTTAAAACAATGGTGCCCCCATGAGCCTCACCGGACTCTAACCCTCACACTCGGAGGCAGGAAGGGACGAGCACCGACAATGTGCCCCGAAGCCCCCTCTATCGAGTATGGCCCTCTCTGGAGCCAAACGGGCTCGTAAACATCATATGGCCCCTCTGAGCCTCTCTAGGCTCACGTACGTTGGGGCGACCCACTGCCAACTGGGGCCGCCCTTGAAGCCCTCGTGGCTTCGCACTGACAACAGGCGCGCTCTCGCGCCACTGGGGGGGCGGACACCGACAGCGTGTCCCGGCACCCCTCCTCCCTTCTGCCCCACTCCGCCCGGCCCTCAGCCCAGACTCACCGGGTCTCCTGTGCGGCGGGGGCGGGCTCGGCGGCCACGGAGGAGCTCCTGCTCCTCGCAGACTCTCCTCGCTTGGCCCGGTCCCCCGTCTCGGGACCGGGACGCAGAGTGGAGCCAGCCAGGCTCCCGGGGACAGTCTCTTCTCTCGCTGCAGGGCTCCCTCGGCACACGGGAGCCCTGTTAACCGGCCGCCACCTTTCTTCCTCGCCGCCTCATCTCCAGCAGGTCACGAGCGATGGGCCAATCCCATCGCGGCTCCTTCGGCGAGCCCCCAGTGACGCCAGAGCCTCTGCAGGCGTCTCGACCAACCGGAGCGCGACTCTCCGGGGCAGCGGCCAATCAGAGCGCGTCTCTCCTCGGGTCTCGGCCAATCCGGTCACAGCCCCTTCGTGGTTTGTTCTCTCCGCAGCAGATCGAGGTGGGCATTCGTAAATGATTCAATAAATACGGGCCAGAAGCCTTAACGCGTCCAGCGCTATAAGCGAGCATAGAAGCGCTCCTAAGCGCTAGAAAGTCCAGAAAAAGCGCCCTCAAGCGCTTGGGGGAAATGAAGCGCTCCAAAGCGCTAGAAAGCAGGCAGAGCGCTCCCAGGAGCTCAGGGGGAAGCACAGCGCCTCCAGGCGCTAGAAATCAACTCCAGCGCTCTCCACAGGAAAAGGCAGCTTCTCCATGCTGCCAAGGTCCCAGAGCTTCCCCAGGGGGCAAAGCCAAGTCCCCCCTTCAGCCCAGGCAGGGCAGAGGGGTCCCCCAGGAGTCCAGGAATCCAGGGAAAGGTCCATCAGGTGCCCAGGGGCTGGGCAGAGCCAGGGATTCCCCTGAGCTCAAGCAGCAGCAGCCCCTGGCAGATTCAAGTTGAAAACAAGAACGACTTGGAAGGAGACACAGCCCCTTCTTATACACAGAAATGCCTTTGAAGTACTTTGAAGTCTTCGTGCAAGGGGCCCTGAGTACTGGAATGTTTCTGGTTTTCGTCTTCCTGACAGCTTCAGGGCCAGAGGTGACAGTGGGCCGTCAGGATGGAGAGCCAGCAGGGTGGGCGGCAGGCACGGCCCGGCACCACCAGACGCTCTTTCCTCCCATCCTTGACAGCAGATGGGGCCTCTCATCTACGGCTGACTCAGACCCCCTCCTCCGGGGCCTTGCAGACCCTGCAGACCCTGTCCTACTCAAACCAGATAGCCCATCCACCAGCAGGCCCAGGCACTCCTGGGCAGACTCACCAGCCCATCACACGCTAGCACCAACTTACACAAATATGCCAACTTCCAAAAGTAGTACTTCTAGACTAGACACAGTCATGCCGCATATATAATTTTGCAGCATTCATTCTCACGAGTTCATACATACCAAACTCGCCCCTGCACTCCCCACACAACAGGAACTACCATGGGCATACATATTCCCCATTCATTCCTATGGGAGGGCAGGTCACTCACCCTTCATACAGAGAGCTCCAGCACTTTACCACAGTGAAAAAGTGCGCAGAGGCCTAGAATCACCAACACCAGGTTCCAGAAACAGGCTAGGAAAAAGCAAAAAGTCTAGGGGTGAACCTGCCCAAAGGGCCGGGTCCAACAATATCCATTACAAACAAAGTGGACCAAAGCATTACACAATATGGTGAGAAATCATCAATTGAAACAATGAAGGAATGAGACTAGCTAATACCTGAAATGAGTAGATTCAACTGAGATGTGTGGTACTTTTTTAATATTTTTTTAAAATCAGGAGAATTGCATGCAAAGTATACATGAGTTGCACAATTGAGTGTAGGCGAGGGGTATGTCAGTGTTAGGAAGAGTAAAACCCTCATTAATCTTTAATCATAACAACCTTTGTGGTGTGTTCATGTGTAGAGTAAGAATGATCCCTATGCAAGCACAAGAGTGTTGATGAGTGTGATAGGGTCAACCACAGATGGATGCAAACAAATGAGCAGATATGTGACTATTGGGATAAACTGGAGTCCTCTTCCATGAGGGTTTCAGATTTGTTTTCTAGAAAGGTCTCAAAGTCCGACGGCTCTATGTAGACCATTGACTTGCGCACTAGTATAAATTCAGCATTTTGATGTCTCAGATGTTTACCAAATAAAGAACTAGGTGAGGATGAGTTGTGGCACGATGGGCCCTTTTAATCTCAAAATCTTTCATAAAGGTAATCCCTAGTGTACCTGGTAACAAAGATTTAATGAAGTCAATTGTTGATAGGGTACTGTCCTTAAAGTCTTCTGGCAGACCAAAAATCTAAAATTACTCTGCTGTTCCAATCTTCCATCTCTATAATTTCATGTTTTAAAGCAAGCCAACATATTATCAGACAGATGCATGTGTTCTGTTTATTTATTACCGTCTTAGGACTTGCTAATCCTGCCCTCTGAGCTGGTGTTTCTGATATTTAGGTCCTTGAAGTGTTTCTTGTTCCCAACCACTTTGACCTGAAGCAAGTGTAAAGATGAGTCCAAAGCAACTTGTGGGATGAAATAAGCTTTACTCAGATAAGCATATACAGGATGACCTCCAGCTCCTTCACCAACCTCTTCTTACTGAGCTGCCGTTCACAACATAACATTCTGAGCACCTAGCAACATGCTCAGTGTTCCATTAAGCATAGATCCCAACACATCTCCCCCATTACAAATGCAAACAAAATACAAGCTAACCAATACAAAATGATAAAACATGTCAATAAAGATACATTTCGTAAAATAAAGATTAGGGAGTAGAACATTTTGCAACATTACCAGTACTCCAAGCAGAACCATCGCTCAGGATAAGAATGTTCTTTTTGACACACTTCATTTGTTTGGGTTGCGAAAACTTACTCTCCCCTTTAATCACTATACCACCCTTCCTAGTCACAACCCAATCACCTGCCTTGATGTCATTCTCCCGTACTCTCATTCGCAAATTATATGATTGAGCAGAATCACTTTGCTGCTTATCAACACTACACTTCACATCCATACGATCAACCCAAACACACTCTTTGTTCCTCAACCAACCAGGAACCTCCTTTGTGCCAGGTTCCCGTCCCTTAAGAGAAACAAAAGGCGAGACACCAGTAACAGAATGTGGTGTGACCATATAAGACCACACCATTTTCTTGAGTTCATCAGACCATGCTAGACCGTTTGCAAGAGATAATTGAATATTTTCCATCAACAACCTGTTGATCCTTTCCACAAGGCCATTAGCTTGCGGTCTGAAAAACGCAACTCTCTCATGACAGATTCCCATACCATCCAAAAATTATTTCATTTCTCTAGAAACCAACTGCACCCCATTGTCGGATACTAGAGTCTTAGGGATCCCTTCATTCAGAAACACTCTTTCCATAAAACCAATCACTCTTCTGGTATCAATACTCTCAGTAGACTCCACCACAAACCACTTTGAGTGGTAATCCACCAGAACCATCAAAAATTTATTACGGACACCCAATTTGGAAATTGGACCAAGAAAATCAATAGCCAATTTTTTCCAAGGACGTACCGGAAAGTCAACACACGAAAGGGGAGGCTGCCTAACGACTTTGGTTTTATCACTACTAGCACAGGCATAGCAATTTTTGACCAAGTCATCTATTTCTCCATCCATCCCTGGCCACCAGTACGACTCACGAATCCTCCTCTTTGTCATGTTTCTTCCTAAATGACCTTCGTGCGCCAAAGTCATAATCTTAGACCTAAGATTGCATGGTGGCACCAACCTGTTTCTTCTCCACAACTTACCTTCAGAAACACTTAATTCACTCTCAACATGATAAAAACCCCTTAAACGAATGTCACCACTAGACTCCTTAGACCATCCCTCAGAAACATTTCTTATGACTATTGACAACACCTGGTCCTCAGAAATGGCAGATTCCCAATCAGCTTTATCAAATGTCAAGATTTCATTACAACTAGCTACAAAGTCATCACTTTCTGAATCTTCACTTCCTGACTCAACGGGCATCCTTGAAAAGTAATCTGCAACCACATTTTTCTCACCTCTGACATATTCCATCTCAAAGTTGTACTCAAGCACATACAGAATCCACTTAGATATCCTGGGAGTCACATTTCCTTCCAAACCTCTTCCACCCTTAAACAAATGCACAAGGGGTTTATGATCCGTTCTCACCCTGAAAGGTAAACCCCAAAGGAAATATCTGAAATGTTTTATTCCCCAAGTGCAAGCGAGGGCTTCCCTCTCAATAACGGAGTAAGAAACCTCAGCACCCTGAAGTCTCCTTGACGCAAACCCTATGATCTTCTCCACACCAATACAAATCTGTGACAAAATTGCACCAATCCCCACAGCACTGGCATCCGTGGTAACTAAAGTCCTAGCCTTCACATCAAAGTGACCAAGGGTCGGTGCATGCACAATTCCTTTCTTAACGCATTTAAATGCATCATCACAAACCTCACACCATTTCAATGCAACTCCATTCTTCATTAACACCCTCAATGGTTCCACAACATCGGAAAATCCCTTTATAAACTTTGAACAATATTCAGCTAGACCCAAAAAAGACCTAAGCTGACCTTTGTTAGATGGTATAGGAGCATTGACAATTGCAGCAATTATGCTCTTCTTGGGCTTAATCCCAAGACCAGATATCTCATGGCCCAGATAAGTTACACTGTCTCGTTTCAATTGACATTTTTCTTTCTTTATAGTCAACCCATTACTTTCCATTCGTTCCAACACTTCAGTTAAGACTTCATCATGATGTTCACAACTTTTCCCAACAATCAACACGTCGTCTTGAAAACATAAAACATTCTGTATTCCAACCAAAACCTGTTGCATCACCCTCTGAAACACCGCCGAGGCAGACGCCAACCCAAAGGGCATCCTACAATATCTAAATGCACCCAGCGGAGTCACAAAAGAGGTGAGATGCCGTGATTGTTCGTCCAAGTCTATCTGGTGGTAAGCTGCAGACATGTCAATCACACTAAAAATCACACCACCACCCATAGCACTTAACATCTCAGAAATGTTTGGTAACGGTTGCCTATCAACCCAAATGTTTTTATTTAAGTCTCGGAGGTCCACACAGAGCCGAATCTTAGCCCCACCATCCTTAGGTGAGACGACGATGGGGGCGAGCCATTCAGAGGTTTCAATGGGCTCAATAATCCTCAAATCTAACAGTTTATCTAATTCATCTTTAAGAGGGGCTCTCATTAAGTGTGGAACATTTCTAACCCTATGAACCACTGGGACTGCATTCTTCTTGAGAATAATTTTGTGCGAAAACCCCTTTAATTTTCCCAAATTGTCAGAAAAAACATTTGGAAATTTTCTCATGATGTCAACCTCAAAACTGTCAATATTAAGAACAGAAAGTGAAGAAACTGGTATAGGAGCATTAGGATTTAACAAAATACCTAAATCTTTCTGATGACGCCAACCAAGTAAATTAGATCCTTGTTTTGTAAGATAAACTCGTCCAAATACTTTCCTATTTGGAAAAGTTATTATCATCCATTTGAGTCCAAGAATATCTATAGTCTTCCCCCTATAACCTACTGCTTTGATATCTGGCGCCCCCCAAGAAGCAACATCACCATCATTCCCCCAAACTTCAATGTACATATCTTAAGATAACAATGTATAAAGGCTTCCCGAATCAACTAACATTTTACCATCTCTGATCTTAGGATGCTTCTGATCTCTGCTATCAAAATTAATTAAACAATGTGGCTTTTCTAATTTAGCTGTACTCTCGGAAGGTATATCAACGAGAGATACTTGGTCCTGAACACCTTCATTGCTAGGCAGCCCTTCAACACACAACATCAGTTCTTGAACATTCTCACAACAATCATCAACCTCATTGACATTTTGTGTTCTAGCATTACAAACTTTTGCTAAGTGCCCCCTTCGGCCACACGTTCTACAAATAGCATTTCTGGCCATACATCGCGTACTTGAAGCAATATGCCCAGGAGCTCCACACCTGTAACATTTAATTTGACGAAAGTTTCCTTGTTGTCCAACATTATTTGGACGATAAGTTGGAAATGTACTAGTACCCTTAGAATCAAACTTTGCAGCAGGCTTGACAATTTTGGTTTCATCAAGATTAGCCGAAACTTGAGAAGCTTTCTCAGTATGCTCACATACCTTGACAGTGTCTTTAGATGCTATCAAATTGGTGCACTTATCCATCTCCTTAATCCATAAATCGGTATTTTCAAGCCCCTTAGCAATTTGTATTGCTTCCTCCAAAGTACAGTCTTTTATGAGAAACTTTTCTCTTACTTTCTTGTTATTAGTGCACCTAACAATTTGGTCTCTAATAAGAGAATCAGCTAAATCTTTAAACTTACAATTCAAAGATAGCCCTCTCAAAGCTGCAACATAACTAGAAATGTCTTCATCGCTTCTTTGCACACGACAAAAGAATTTGTGTCTTTCTAAAACAGTATTAAATTTTAGCCACAAACCTTTTCTCTAACATCTGCATACTCAGAGGGCTCGCCATTACCAATACCCAAGGAAATTTCAGACAAATCCTCATAAAGTCTCCTACCTTCTACACCTAAATTAGGAAGTAATATTGCTCGTCTACGAATCGGTCCAAATTTGTCTGCACCAGTGGCAAGAATGTAAGTTAAAAACAGCTTTTTCCATTCTTTCCATGGAACAGTAGGCTCCCCAGGGGTAGGAAGAAAAGAAGGAGGAGCAGCAAATGATTGATCACCCATGGCTGTAGTATAAGTTACTCACAATATTCACTACAGACAGTGCATCAAAACAATGTCCCCAAAGATTCAATACAGTTTACCACTGACAATGCATCAAAAATAATATCCCTACAGTTTACCACTGACAATGCATCAAAAAAAATAATGTCTCCAAAGAACAGTGTAGACAAATTCACAGTCATGTCCAAATCGACAGTCAAGAGCAAATCCAAATAAATCGGTCACAGTCCCGGGCAAACAGCAGGAGATAGAGAAATTGACGATTTAGGCAGATAGTTTGAAGTAGCAAAAATAAAAATGCTCTTGTGGCAATAGTAGGAAGATCTTCAAAATCTTTTAAACAAAGGTAGAAAGTTCAAATCCAATAGAAGGAGTAAATGTATACTATCAGCTCCAGGTAGTATCGTCCAGGGGTGGAGGTCAAAGGCAATCTGTCCCCTGCCAGAGTTGTTTCCCTCGTCGCCAGTGTAAAGATGAGTCCAAAGCAACTTGTGGGATGAAATAAGCTTTACTCAGATAAGCATATACAGGATGACTTCCAGCTCCTTCACCAACCTCTTCTTACTGAGCTGCAGTTCACAACATAACATTCTGAGCACCTAGCAACATGCTCAGTGTTCCATTAAGCATAGATCCAAACAGAAAGTCAGTGTTATTTTTAGTATTTTGAGAAATGGCATACACTGCTTCCAGTTTTTTTAATATAGCCTCCAACGTGTTATATTTAACAGGTGAGTCTGGTATCGGTGGTTCTCGTTTTGTTCTCTTCAGGTTGCCTTTCACATCTTTCCCTTTGTGTTCTTTGTGTGCTCTGTGTTGTATACAGTCCGTCATAATGATAAAGTTGCCCTAGATCATTACTTTGGACAGGAATCAAACGAATGATTGAGGTGGAATTGATGCACAGTTAAATTTGTACACAAGTAGAGTGCCATAACGAGTGAGTGGATAGTGAGCTTTGCGTGGGGATTATAAGTGGAACTGAATGTTAGAAGTAACTGAAAACCTATTTGGAGAAATAAATGTATTAAGGTGACACTCAAGGATACTGAGGTGGGAAGAGTAAAAATAGGACCTAGCGAGATTCATAAAGAAAGTTCCCAGTCCCAGTGCTAATCAGTTGCCAAGACATTGGTTGTGCTGGATGAAGAAGGCAGGTTTACGGTCATCAGACATAAGTCAGTGGTTTTGGTCCTATATCTAGGGATACAAAATCGCTATTATACATCAAGTAAGTGCAAAGGTACCTCAAACCAGAATGGAGGCAAAGGAGGTCTACAAGCTGCGGAAATCTATTAAGCCTGTTGATTTGGTCACTCACCAGGGGGGATGTGCCCAATTATCCAAGGGCGCTGCCAAGACAAAGGAGTTAAGAGGTAAGGTATGCAAATTTATATTTGAAGAAAAGGTGGCATCATTTGAAAAAGCTTGGTTGTTTATGTTGTTAACTCGCAGTGTGCAGGTGTTTCTACTGATAAAAGCTCTGGCAAGCAGTACCAAGATCACAGGGTGTTGTTCAGGTGTAGTAAGCAGCCAGAACAGGGGCGGTGGGTGACATTTGAAAGTGGTGGGGCGTAAAGTGATTTGCACACAGCACCGTAGCAAGTGAGCGCAGCGAGTAAGCCCGAACCTCAAAAGGGGGATTGGGGGGGGGGGGGGGGGGATGGGGGGGGGGGGATTACCCCCTCAAAGAAAATTTTGAAAAAAAAGAAGAAAAATCTTGCATTTTCAAGCAAATTTGAGAAAGCAGGAAGGTTAATAAAGCAATTGTGAAAGTGCAGTTATTACATTAATAAATGGCATAACATAGGTAGCTGCTAATTCAGTATAACCACAGAGCTTCATACATTCCGTCCTATTACGCTCAAGTGCTGAATTCAGACTATAAGACTTTCATGAAAATCTCAGCTCTAAGAGTAGAAGAAGTTGCACAGTAGTTGGGATCTCTGTGACAAAAGCAGTGACTCACTGACCTATTTACATCATATGCATTTTGTGATCTGCATCAGGTACATGTTTTTTGCAGCAGGCACATTAACCTTCTGCTCTGCCGCCTGCTGCTATTTCACTACTGGGACAAGCATAGGCTAGCTCTGCCGGACTATTCTTCAGATTCCACTACTACTCTGTTTATGCATTGTCTAAGTACAGGCTGCAGAGCTGTCCCTCAGATTACAAACATTTTACAGACTATAGAGCAATTTTAAATGGCATATTCCTGGATGAGCTGAATGTGAGAGGGGTCTCTGTCAAACTGACTGACTTCATTAAGGAAAACAACTCCACTTAATCTCTCCTTTCAGGCCATCCAGGTAACAGGTGGAGAGGTAAATGATGTCTTCCTGTAGCATCATTCCTGTTTGCGGCTGTAGGGGCATAGGATGGGAAGGACCTTTGTCTAAACCCCGCCTTACTCCATATTGCCACCATGCCTCACCTTCACCACCTTAAATCCAAGCACCCTTTCCTTCCCAGAACTACTTCCACACACTCCATGTTCCAGTACTGTGGTGCATGTGGCACTCATTTGGAATCAGCCTCTGCCACCTCTGGGTGGACCTACAGTCCCTCTTCTGCGGTATCTCCAATGTGCCCTGGGTTGTACCATTACAGCTCCTGAATTGCCCCACAGATCTACTACTGTGCTGTCTCTAGTTATTCATGGAATGTTTTGCCCAAAACCTCTGCCTTACTCTTCCTCTCCCCCTCCTCACTAGCTTCTCTTGAGCCTCCAATGGGGCGGGGGAGGCCTCATGTTCAGCCTATTTTTTTAAGCGTATCTGTGTCTCACATGTCAGCACCTCTGTCCTTCCTGGCCGGGCTATATTTAGTAATCCTGTGGTGGCTTAACAAAGTCTCTCCACTGGTTAGGATTTTGATGCAACTGAGTGGACTCCATGTACTCGGGGGCACCAACACTTTTAGCAAATGACAAGTTCCCTACTTTGGTACTGTTCATACTAAAGTTGGTAAGCCCCTGCATGCCTGGTGGTATTTATTTTCACACTTTCTGCTACACCCCAGGAATATAAACAGCAAAATGAGGCTCCTCATGATCCCACCATATTGTTCAAACCAGACACATCTAACCTAACACGTTCTATACAGGCCAAAGTATAAACAACACCCCTCCAACTACTCCAAAGGGCCTCCAGGAAAGTGATCCAAATCAGGGCACTCATGACCTGAAGTGGTAAATAAATAGTGTACCCAGAAAGTGTTTCATGCCTTGCAAGGAGTATGGAAAGTGCTATTTAAATATGAATACAATACATGCAGTAGTGAATCAGGCTTAATCAAATTAACCACTGGATATTACTCACTAAAAACATATTCTGTGTAACTTGTTCTATATTTCTCAGTGCAATAGACCTTTTTGGATACAGTAAGAGCGGGCGAGATTATTATACATATGCTTGTGCAGGACACCTAGCGTGACTGAAACTTGCTAAATTAAATTCAGCTAAGTTTATGGCGGGGTTGTGTGTGGATGCGGGCGCTACACTAGTCTAAACAGTAGTTATTACTGACTATGCAAGTCTCGGGAAGGTCAAGGGGAAATGCGCTGTTTTCAGTAAATCTCACCGATACAGCGCCTTGATGCAGTTAACTTGTAAGAGTATCGCTACAAAAATGGTGGAGGAAAATTGTAATGCTAAGAGAGCAGAGGCAGCACAATACCAAGGGAATGCAGTTCAGCACAAGGTAGAACGCTAGGGGCGTAATACAAGCCTCTGCAGCCCCCGGGGTGCGTGGTGCGAGGGGGGAACCCCGAGCTGCAGGGGGATCCCTCAGCACAGTACTCATGCCACGGAGCTTCAGATTAAATCCAGAGCAGGGGCCCCTCTGTGTACCTTGCAGGGGCCCCCCTCCACCTTTGGTATGCCACTGCCTTGGTGCTGTAACATCTACTGTTCCTTAACATGGAGGAAAGCAAGCACCCAACTGCGTGACTTGCCAGGTATGGGAATACATCTAAACCTGTCAAATTCTTGCTATGTTTCACCAATACTACAAACAAGAACTTTAAGATTAGCAAATACATTGTGGTTATTCAAACAAGACTAAATCAGGCGTATAACAGTACTGGTTCGTTTTGCTCTCCATAATCAGGCAAACACTGATAAGAACAATAGGAAGCAGTGAACACAGAAGTCTTTCTAAAGTTCCAACCCATACTGCTCTGGAAAAACAAATCCAGATCAGTGACAAACAACTAACTATCACAATAATGTGCTCTATCGGTTTAGCTGTCTAATCTGAAGAGACACCATAAGATTAAGAATTTCAATCTACAAATAAAATCTTGTTACATAAAATGAAAACCCGTGGTTAAAAATGTTAATATTTTTTTCGTCATTCTGAATGAGAATAATTTTAGCTTCTAGAAATCAGTATAATCCTACATTCCATAAAGGTGTCACTATAATGTCGCTGTATCAAACGTGGTCTGTTAAATTGGAAAGTCTACATAATCGGTTCTTCAACATTAAAACGTTGACTGCATGAGGCTCGGTTTTAGGGGGAGGGGAGGATTGTTTTGTAATCACATAATGACCTTGTTGTCACAAAGACATAATGGCTGTCGGGGCCAAAGTTTTGGAATACAGAGCGTCATATATAAGCAGATACAACAACTATAAAACCTGATATTGCATCCTGTAGCTTTATTGTAAAATTCTAAATTGCATCCGCTGCATTCAACAGAACTTTTTCAATTGGCGGGACTTTGCGTTTTAATGCTTAGTTAGATCACAGATTATTTTATACGTTAACTCGCTGACTATAAGAAATGAATTAAAAACAAAGTACTTTCAGAAGCCAGAACTTAGCTTAATGGATTATTGGATGAGTATTTCAAAGAGCCAACTCTAAATGTGGCACAATTTTACATACCCACTACATGGCCCAATACTTAAAATGAGTCAATAGAGGTTGACAAAGAATGAAAAGTGTTAAGGCATGGGGATAGTAGTGGGGAACAAGAAGATGCAAAGTGACACGATTGTGAGTGTCCAATCAAGTGGACGCTTATGGGGCAGGGTGATATGTCACCTATGAATTTCACAATTAAGGGATTGCAGTGAGTAGAAAACAAGTAATGAAGGAGCGAGGAAAACATTCAAGATGAGGCGACTGCTGGGAAAAATAGCTGGTTTGGGAGAGTAAATGGGGGAAATAGAAAACTGCCTGAGATAACTGAATACGCTGTATATCATGGAGGGTGTTAACTATGCCTGTGTGGGATGGCTATGTCAGGCAGTGGCTCGGGTATGACTGTTATACGTAATAACATGTCAGCACCACCGACTCTCACTGTCAGCGCTCTGCCATGCTTTCCCTCAACACCTGCCCTCTCTGTTCCAACTGGCTGTCATGGCTTTCCCCAGACGGTGGCAGCAGCTCTCATGGAGGACTTTCCAGCTCACACACCCTGCCCGTCCTCCGCTCTCAACCCCAGCCCGTGCTTCCACCCTCCTCTGCCGTATGCCAGGTCTAAAACCTAAAACAAGCACAATCCCCAATAAAAACAAAGACATAAACAAGTACTACCAACCTATCTTGTGGTGGATGCCGGCATGCTCGAGAGCTGCCAGTGGGGTGTGTGTGGCAGCTTTCCCTCCACCCATGCCTCTTTCTGACTAACCTCCGCTTCTTTCTCCTGCCGCCTCATCGCTGGGGGTTGATGCTAGTCTGAAGAAAGCAGACCCACGAGGAGAAAAGGAGGCGTCGCATCCGGGTGCGGTGTGAAGTGAGCCAGGTGTGCCACCCCCCACACACGGCATCCAATGATGGATGCTGCGCGGTGGACCAGCCAATCCTGGCACCCCTAAGCCCCAATGGACGCACCGCGGCTGAGCCAGAACACTAAAACATTACCGCTCTTCAAACCGCTGAGTGCATTTCTGGCAACACATAAGTCACACAACTGAGGTTTGGGTCTTGGGAGGCTCAAAAATTGCGGCAAGATCATCAGGAGCTTAGTAGAGGCTTAGAAGTATAACATTCATGGCCACTTACAACAGGGACGAAAGGTACTCAGACCCAGGAGTGCGACCCAGGAGTGTCACCCATTCAAGACATTAAAAGATTTGCACAGGCTATTTATAAGAATGGTTGAAGGGGGATCCACATGACAATAGGAAGCGGTTAGTGCCTGTTCACTCTCTATATGCCGGAGCATTTTCTGATAAGGTGCCGATAGAGCAAATTCGTCCAAAAGGTGCTGTTCGCGCCCAAAAGGTGAAAGACGGTACAAGAGGGCCAGGATGGTAGCTCTGGCACTCATCTTGTATATCGGTTGAATGCAGCGGTTGCGGTCGGGCCAGGTAATTAATCCTTCCTTACTGGCTCAGCTTATTTGGCACTGCCAACATGAAAGCACTGAGTCCGCCTCTGCTCACACCTTGGATAGAATCCCAATGCATCGGACCGTCAAAATGGGTATGGAGCCTGCACACTGTCCAAAGTGCATTACCCAGTCTTTTCGGAACATAAATGGGGTTGGAATTAATATGGGTGCATTGCGGAGAACTGCAGACTCCCATGAGCTCAAAGAGGAACCACAATCGTGCATGAGATCCAAGCCACGCCCCCACAGATTTTATTGTTTCCTAATTAAATTTCTTTGATCAGTTTTAGTAAGTACGCCCCAGGGCCGGACTGGCAGTAGAGGGTACCAGGCATTTTCCCGGTAGGCCGGAGGGGCGGGCCGGTTTTGTGGCCGCAGAGGGCCGCTAATCTTATAGACTGCAGGTTTTGCAGCAGTGTTGCAAAATCGTTCCTCTGTAAGAAAAACGGGAGCAGTGCTCATCGGCTAACAAACCCCTCCCCTCCTGTTCCCAGGGCCGTTGGAGTAGCAACCTGCTAGGGCTGGTTGCTGTTCCCAGTCCGGCCCTGGTACCCACACCTGAACAGGCATGCTGCATCAATGTGAAGTAACTGATGCTGCAACAGCAGATCAGGGGGAAGTATTAAAATGAGTAAGATCTAAACGTTTTGTAATATAGTGGTTAAGTATTAACTGATATTGTAAAATTTGATTTTGGAATTCGATTCTGGAAGAGGAAAGACTGACCTCCAAATATACTCCGCTCACAACAAACAGTAATGTTATGCGCACAGCACACAAACGTACAGCCAGGGTTAATGCGGTTAATGCTATGCACACCGAGTAGCATTTATCTCTGGAGCCACAGTCAAAGAAGTGAGTTGGTAGGGTATTTAAGAAGGTGCTGGAACATTACTACATCACTGACTTCCTTTGTCTCATGTACCAATAGTATTACCAGAACCTGCAACTTGACTTGTACCTTTCGTGAAATGGCCGCACCTCTCTTGCCAATTGGATATCTTTCCCTTTTGAAGAACAAATGGCAACAAGCAGCTTGAGTGCTGAGGAGGAAGAGCCAGACAGGCATTTTTGGGGAAGCCCACAAAGAAGTCCACTTGTACCTGTTCAATATCTGTTTTGGGCAGAACTGGCTAGAGTAAACCAATAGAAATTTAGCTGTACATTCTCACGTTCGCTGAGTCACTGGGGGAGGGTGCATCTTTTTCCCCCAAAACACACTCCTAGAGAGAGGAGGATGCAGCCCTGTATTGTAACATTGTGTTGGTGCCATGCACTATAGGACATATAAGAAATGGCTGTGTGGGGCTTCATGCCAGATAAGGACTCTGGCTCATACAGACTGTCCAAGTGTATCTTTTGAATCAGAAAATTAGGTCTAAGGGGCTTTCAGATTCTTGACATTGAATATTATTTTCCTGGACATTAGAAACGGGATGGGATTGGAATAAGCATTCAGATAACAAGGCGAGTAGGTCACGTAATAAAGTGCTTTACCGCTCAAAGCCAATTGCCTAGTTCAACCTACAAAAGTAGCTCCGTAATGGCTTGGTTCCTGAATCTCCGTGCCATCAGATTGACTCCTCTTTAAAATGAATTTCACATTTCCTGCAGCATATGTATTCATCATTGCTCTGTATGCACACAATAAAGTTCTTCAAATATCTCAAGACGCCCACACACAGAGCTCATGTATGGCTCACAGCTAGGACACAGTCCCATCACTCAGTTATGTGAGCAGGCCACTTGAAATTGCTTGTGGTGCGGTACACATGGCCCGGCTAAGGGGACTCTTACCTCAGGTGAAGAAGGGATGAAAGAAAAATAACTAGAATCACAGAGAATAAGAGAGGCACTATGCATCCCACACAAAAACCAAACTTCGTTAAAATGGAAACTGGTGAAGAGACACAGCTATGCAAGGGTAGTGATCATTGGGATCTGTGTGGCACACTCTTGGGTACAGCACTGGACATGCAAGGATTTGCAATAACGTGTCTGACGAGCTGTTCTCAGCTCTAAAACTATGTTGGCAACCATAGCAAAAGTGCCCAGTTACAAAGATCTTACAATTAGCTCCCTAAACAGCAAGACTGCCCACCAAAAGGTTATCTGTTGTCATTATATAAAAAGTGAGTGAGCCTTGCGTCTTCTCAAATGTGCAGTTTGCGGGTTTAGTGATCTGTTTCTCCTTTTGAAATAACACAAACTGAGACTACTGGTCGGTGCAGGAGGCACACATGCTACTAAATTGTAAACAAACGCTAGATAAGAAAAATAGTACAGTCATCTAGCTACACTTCACAATGTATTACTATGAGATACTGCTTGCAGCTCACAATTTGATAGGATATAAAAACATCACCAAATGGAAGTATCACACTTTAGAAGAATGAAGTCAGTATACTGATTATACCAACCTTGGGTTGCTTGCAAAGGTAACGGCAAATCTCTCCAATGTACTGAATAACTGTGATATCATACTTTTTACAGTCATCCCAAAACTGGCTTGCAGAGAACTTCTTCTTCAGGATACAAGTTGCTCCTTTAAACAAAATAATAAATATCTTTATTAATAAATAGGTTAATTTGAAGAAAGCGTTGCCAGAGGTACCACTTTAAGACCTTCTTCAAACTTAATGCACCTAAAGTCGAATTAGTAGGAGCCAAACTTCACTGTGCATTTCAGATGTTTTATTGCATTGGTTTTTTAATCTATATTAAACATGCATACAAATTCTCACAGACTCAGCTACAATTTGTAAATGACTCAAAGATGTATAAGGGCATTTTTCTAATAATTAATTTCAGTCCAGGAAGGCAAAGGGTGGCTTACTTTGGTCTCCTCTAGGAGTATGCATTTAACTCTGAACACTAAAATGTACCATCGATATTTACCATATCTTATTAATGATGTGCAGCCAACAACTTGCAGTTTGTTTTTGTAATGCTTTAGATGGCACAGCACAGCACTCCTGTAACTCTATTTTTAGTTACTTTCATATCGGAGATTTGCCCTCCAGAATGACTAAACAAAGACATGTTCTTTACTTCCAGCACCAAGTTCCACCGAAAGGGTACTATTTTCAGGCAACATATTGTACTATACATATCCACAAAATGTCAGTTTGCAGGTATACTTCATAGAATCTCCATGGCTGGGATCTGGTCACGATAAGCAACTACAACAACTAAAAGTGAAGAAGAAGAAGCAGAAACAGAAGAGAGGTACATTTTGTGATATACACTGGGAAAGACTATCAGTGGCGGCTCCCCCATTGGGGCGTGGGGGCATCACCCCACTGCTTTCACGCAGTGCGAGAAGGCAGAAACAAATGGTAAAACTACCATTTATGTTTCTGCTTCTTGCACTGCGAGAAAGCAGAATTGCCTGGAGTGCCTGGTTGGGGGCAGGTGGGTGGGCAGTCCTGCTCGAGGGCAGGGGGGGGGGGGGGGGGGGGAGTGGCTTTGCCTAATGTGTGGGTACTGACTGTTTGGCCAGCCCCAGGGCCGAACAAAGCAGTAATGCGCACTCCCCTTTTTAGGTCTCCGACCGTAGGCTGCGCTTGCGCAGTCTCGCTCCGAGACTTTGTTTTCTAGAGTAGGGCTTGAACCCGCCCCTCTTCTCCATTGGCTGGATTCCTAAACGGAGGCAAGCCAATGGAGGACAGGGGAATCACTCCGTTTAAGCCCTGTCTTTTTCGGATTCGGGGGCGTGTTTTTGCGCTTTTCTGTTTCCTTTATCTCCTCTTCCCATTGGCTGGAATTTTACATTCCGGCCAATGGGAAGAGGAGAGAACGAAAACCACACCCCTGAATCCAAAAATGTTGTGGTTTTTCGGAAGCCATTTCTGCTGGACCGCCGCCGGAAGAAGTAGAGAAGCTGCCGAGTGCTCGCTTTTCTTTCCTCTGTTCCCGGATTGTCCTTGTTGTGATTGTTTTTCTGGCGTCTGTTCCCTCGTTGTGCTTTTGCCCCCTATTTGTGCGTCTGCCCAGTCGTTGTGCTTGCTTTCTGGCCCCCTCGTTGTGCATGTGCATGCCGGGCCTCGGCTACTCTAGGCCATTGCCGCCTCTGTTAGAAACTCCAGATGGAATTTGCCTCCTCCTCCTCCTCCTCCTCCTCCTCCTCCTCATGGGGGGGATCCCCAGAGCATGCCGACCCCGGGCCCCCCAGCAGCGAGCGGGCGGGGGGGGGCGAACGCCCAACCTTCTGACATTTACAGAGACGGCCGATAGCTGGCGGCGGTGGTAGAGCCCCCTCCCCCTCTGCAGCCAACAGCACCGGGCCCCCGGACACACCCGGTGGCTGAGCGACACTATCACCGGCCACAGGGTCCCTGCAGACCCAGGTGAGTGATAGTCAAAGAAATGGTCTATGCAAGGGCAGCACGCTGGTCCCTGCAGTCTCCTCTCTCGCTCTCCCCTGCAGCCCCCTCCCATCCTTGCACCATGCATCCTCCCCCCAGACTAAAAACACTCTGCCCTCTGTGTTTCAAGCTGAGGCTTCCGGTGCCACTTTACATCTGGTGACAATCTGGTCACCTTCCTGAGCACCCTTTCTCCCTCAGTTTCCCCTTAGTAATCTGCCACCCTTATCGGTGCTCCTGTTTCTGCCCCTCGCCCACTGCCCCTGTCTAATGTGCTCACATGATTGCTCTGTTCTAAGGGCAACAATTTGTGGAGGGTGGTCTGTAATCCCCCCCTTCCAGTGCACCCACACTTGCAACCATAAATAACCCCCTTTCTCTGGGTTCATCTACTAAATCGGTGTTCCTGTGCTTTGCATAGTGCAGGAGACCAGATTCCCATGTGTGCTCTTCGTGTGTATGTGTCCTCATTTCCCCCCAGCCTCTTGCCTTTCCTCCTCCGCCCTCTGGGTCGCTTGTGCATTTCCTTGTGCTCTTACTGGTAAGTTGTTTTATGGGGCTATGTTGCCGATGTTTGCTCTTCTGGTTAAAGGTTGGTTGGGGGCCCGAGCTAATCGACCTCCTGAGGTAGACTTACTACTCTGCCGAGCATGTCCTTTTAAATGCTGTCTTTACTGTAGAATATCAGCGAGACTGCTGAAGATGGTCTGTGTGTGTGAGGTTGTCTTCTCAACTTCCGAAATAGTCTTACAGCAGTTAGTGAGGTTGCGAAATGGTGGGGTTGTCTTCTGCTTTTCCCGAGTCTAGCTCTTTGGTGAGTTTAGCAGAGCTGTTGACTTCACGGCTCACTTCGTGCTCTGCCTCTTTCCATGTGGCTCTTTAAACTTTCTTTGGCTGCGTTTCAATTTTTTTTTACAGCCCTCGCTGGGGTGTGAGCTGTTCAGTGTGGATGAGGCGGGAGATCTGAGCTCTCTCCCCTGTGATCGCCTGAAGATGTACAGCGAAGCTCCCTGTGGGTCTTTTCAGGCTTTGAACGAAAGCATTAATGGACTAAATGAAACGATCCCCTGTGGCTTTGAGGGGACCAAGCCTTAATTCCACAGTATTACTTTTTGGTAGTTTCTTAGTCACCGTGCGGGTGTAATGCAGGAGGACTCGTAAGAAGCAACTTCAAATTTAGTTGCATAGAACTGCATTTTCACTTTAATCAGGTGAACTGTTTGTTTCTCCCCGATATGCTCAGGTGAAAAACACGGCGATTGTTGTTTTTTGTGTCTCAAGTATAATTGTCTCCTTATACTCAGCAAAAATGATTTATGCATGCTTTTGGATGTTGTAGGTCACTGAGAAGTCCCCTTTGTGGGTTAGGATGTTGAAATGATGCACTCTTTTCAAGTCAACTCGAATAGCAGTTGTCTGGACTTGTGGTGAATGGTGACGCCAACTGATAAGTTCTTGGAAGTTGGTTTCAAACTGTGGAATAGATGTTGTACTCTGGGATCTTGCTTGCTTGCGTAGCACTAGTAAGTTGTAATTCTGCCAAAGAATTGTAGACGTATTGCTCATGTCTTCCAATCTAACAATTAATTGTATTTGAAGCTATCTGAAGGAGAAAGTCCACATAAAACACATTCTTTGGTAAGTGGTGGCAAAGAATCAGGTTGAATCTGAAGAGATCTTTAAAATGACCTTGTGAATGGGTGCCACTTGGGAGGCTTAATGAATAGTTGTAGTTTGGTTTCCTGATCCTGGATGAATCCTGGAGGCAGGCTCTGTCTGTGTGTGTGTGTGGCTCTGTCTGTGTGTGTGGCTCTGTGTGGGTGGCTCTGTGTGTGTGTGGGTGGCTCTGTGTAAATGACTGTGTGGGTGACTGTATGTGTGTGTGGGTGGCTTTTTGTATGTGGCTCTGTGTGGGTGCAAATGCAAAAGTCTCGCATTTGCGAGCGATTAAGCAATTGGCATTGTAAATGACAATGCCATTTATTTATGTTTTAAAAAAAATAACAAATAAAAATAATGTCATGAGCAATGCCAATAGCTCTAACTTTAACAATGCCCATTGCATTGTAAATGCTTGTTCTCTATGTAGGCTGCTGCATGCAGCCTATATAGAGAAAATGGCCCGGCTGGGGAGAGCTCCACTGCGCCTCACCAATCACACCGCTGCCATTGCACCGTTGTGATTGGCTTAGGGGAGCAGGAGGAGGGAGGCTGCCTAAAAAGTGCCAGGACTCTAGAGGAAGCAGGAGCTGAGGCGGCAGATTGTGATGCGGTCTCGAAGGAAGCAGGTAAGGTACTTTTTTTATTACTTCACTCCCTCCCTACCACACCCACCCTCCACCCGCTAATCAACCCGCCCGTTTTGCCGGCCGTGACTACTTCTACGTTACGACTGTTGAGTTTTTGCTACGTTAGGTACGACTTACAGGTATTCTGGTTGCTTCAAATAATATTGGCTAGTATCTGATGTCTTGGACATAGAATGACATGAATTACGATGCCCGAATGTTATGAGGCGAAGGATCAGAGAGCCTACACTGAAAATGAGGATGACGGTTTCATACTGCCATCTTTTATCCTAGATGTTGGTTGGTTAACTGGATAGGGGATCTAGGAGGCAAAAAGGATTTTCCTCCAATAGCAGGTACTATTATGTAATGCAGTATGTGAATTTAGCATACCTAGCTGAAACTAGGGTTGCCACCTTTGCTGTTCTGAAAGGGCCAGGAGCCAGTAAGGAAATAACATTTTGTTTAAAACTGTCTGTATGCTTCTTAACATCGCAATTCTGCTCTAATTACTCTAAAAATGTTTAGAAATAGTTTAGACAGCACTAACGTTCTTTTCTTGCATTTTGTATTCTGTATTTCTTACTTTCAGCTTATATTTTAATGGGAAGGAATACTAAATTTGAATGATTTTCATGACATTTTTACCTGTCTTAGAATATTGGCCTCACATTTACAAACACACTCGTCCAATGCATTAAGAGAGACAAAGAATTAAACTGGCTAGAGAAACCCTTCAGGCCATTAAAAAGGGGGTGCGCGTGAATATTATATTTTAATAGCCCGAGCTGGCGCGCAGAACGTTCCAGAGTGGAATAAAAGTAGGCTTTGTCACATTCTGCAGGTGGCTCCATTTTACGTTACGCCACTGGAGGGCAGGCCCGCTGCTGACAGGCACTTCACAGCAGCACCGCAATACCTGATACGGGGCCTTGAGGGCAGACCAGGTCCTGGCCTGCACTTCCCAGGAGCCCGGCACAAGCTGGAACCGGGCCTTAAGCAGCTCTCAGCATCAATATCCTACTCTCGACAGAGCTGAAAACACTCCGGGACAATACCATAATTTTTCACCCCACATACAAACTACGGATATTTGTCGACAGAACTCAAAATGAGGATACTAAATTAAGCAGTACTGACACTACTCTGCAGTTCTGCAATGGAAAATGAGTGAATGAGAAGCACTGCTATACTTAAATGCGACAGTACTGACCACTTTCAGCTGCGCTTCAGTACTTTCAAGGAAATAGCGAGTCAAATCTCAAAAGTGTGGCCACACTTGGAAAGGGCAGTGCCGACACTATTCTTCAGCAGGGCAGTACTCAACATCCGAAGCCCAGCACTTCCCAGGAGCACCGTCTCACTTACCAGTGCAGTGTCTTCAATGAGTTGCTCTCTATGTATGAAGGTCAGGCCGATTTAACTATCCAAGCTTCTGAAATCATGCAAGTTCACCTTTACCCAACTGTACTCGCTCAAGTCAGCTAGTTTGTTGTTGGCGATCAGTTTCTGGAGAGGGCCTTACATGGCGCGGTCTAGATTGCCATATTTGTCTGTGAATTTCCTGCACCTATATTTCCAGACCGCACTTTAATGAATTGTACACACAAATTACTTGGTTGTACAGTTCACAAGCACTGGCATAGTAACTTTAGAAAAACTGTATGATAAAATTGTGAAAGGACCTTACCCGCACTTCTTTACGGCAGTGACATGCCTCACTGCCACTTTAACACTTGTAAGAGGCACAGAAGCAGCACTTAGGAAGGGAGCCTGCAGGGAGTACTCGCATCCAGTGCTCCATTTCAAACAGAGGCTGCTGGCTTGGGTTGCCCTGTCTATGCCCTTGGGCTCAGCTCCGGCCCCTAACTCCTGATAGACATAAAGTGACCAGACGCCCCACTGGAACCTTATATCCTTGCTTATTTACTAACTATTTTGAGCACAGCCTGCAGCACCTCCGGGATAGTGTCACACTCTCAAATTTGCTTGAAAATACACCATTTGCCTACTCTTTTTTCGAAATTCTCAGGCGGGAAAACCCACCCCCAAACCCTCTGTAGGTGGTCCAGGATCGCTCGCTAAGTTCGCCCGCCGCAGTGAAGTACGACAATTGTTTTATGCCTCACCACTTTCAAATGTCACCAGCCGCTACTGAAGACTATGGTAATAATTAAAGAAAGACAATGAACCAAAATGGCCACAGACACAGAAAAGAGCAGTTTCTTAACACTGTAGAGCAAATTAGTGGCGAGTAGGACTCCACACAACAACATGTGCATACATCATTCTTGGCGGAGAGCAAATTTCAAATAAAGGAGATTAACGCTAGAGGACAAAGCAAGATGCTGAGTGAGATCATCAAGGGTTAACATAATTTTTGTTTTTTTGCTAATGGACTGGACAGAGTCAAGCTTACTGGCAATTTAAACCAGAGGTAATTTTGAACTATTTTCAAAAGGACATATTAATTATAAACTGCAACAATCTAAATCATTTTTGACTCACTGGACTTAGTGAAGATATATTTCTATTTCAGATTAACCTATTGTCTACTGTACATTACAAGTGTGTCTTTTTACATTTTCAGGATGTTAAGACTCTAAAATGAACAATACTTAGTCCTCTAAAAAAAAAAAGGGATTTTCCTGAAATGCTTTTGGGTGTAAAGTCATAAGTCAATAATTTGAAAACTCAATGAAATAAACCAATGGAGATTTTTCCACAGTGCACAGCTGAAGATAATCATTGATGTCCATTTATTTAGAATTTGATTTAGAATATAGTATGTTTGAATTTGAGTGATGATCTTGGGAGTGATGGATTAAGAGATCGAGGATAAATATGTCATGGTCATACAATCAATTTAAATTGTACATTCTACAAGAGAAGAGCCGTGGAGGGCGCACTTCACAGTGAGTTATGTGTACTCGGAGTGCCCCTTAGATGCTGCCTGAAGGCGTCACAATTTGTTTAAATCTTGAAGAAAACAGTCCGAAAGAAATAGTCAAAAAAATCTTCAATGAGCCCGTTCTTCAAAATATTGACAAATCATTGTATTCAACTGACTAACAGCTTAAACCAGACTAATGTAATTCTAGATGCAAATGCAAAATCATTTTTGTTTCTTCTTCTAGCTCACATTGCGCATGGAGGAATTGTAAGACTGATGATTCTATACAAGTGATCACAAGGACTTTAGGACTTCAAATCTACGGGGGTGATGGCACTCAGCAGTGAAGCTACTGTGAATGAAGCTCCTCCTTTTCTATAAATCGGGTCATATCCCACATCCATGGCCATATGGAGAACAGGATTGCACATCCAGTCGGGGGGGGGGGGGGGGGGGGGACTGCAATGGCACATTTTGGGGTGTCTGATCGCCTGGGATGAAGCAGGAGTGGTCGACGGTCTGGCCTGCAACTCGGAGGCCCCACAGCGACAGGAGCCTCGGGTGAGCATGACGTTTGAGGCTGCTGAGCCTCACTAGGCAGCCTACGCAGCTCCCTGTCTGGACTGCCTCCCATTATTGGAAGATCAGAGCGGGGGCGCTGCAGAGGCGAAGAATCATATGGACCGGTTGAATGGGTCTTGTGGCTCAATTTAACAGCTGGTTGTTCTCAGGTGGGGCTTGGCTGAGGAGCGCGGTGGCTGGCAGCCCTCGCCCTTCTTTTTGACATCCAGCTGATCCCGCGAAGGGGCCTGCAGCCTTGACCTAGCCCTGTAGTGGTGGGCAAGGCGGATCCAATTACCGCACACCAGGGTTGGACAGGCCCTCTCCACCATAACATTTGTGTATCTGCTGACTGGGCCTTCTAGTTGTGCTCTGACTGCCTGCCGCCTCGCTGCGATTGCAGCCGACTGGGCAACTCAAGGTTCAGGGTAGTCATCCACTCACCTGCCCTACTACCTGCTGCTCATACAATCTCCTCCTGATTCTACACCCGACAGTCTGCTGGGGCCTGTTTTTCACTGGCGGCTTGCTAATAGGGGAGTGCCTGCATATGACACTTAGACTGGTGATACCACAACTCCCTTGAACGGCCTATGGCTGCTGACAGGTCAGAGGAGACGGGTGCAGCTGAGACCATTGGATTTGAGCAGTTGACTGCCACAGATGCCATCATAGCTGATCTCCATGTGGGCTTTCGATCTATTCATGCCAGATTAGACACCTTTACAAACAGGCTCAACCATATCCGAGAATGCCTAGATTGCCAGAACATAAAATTAAATGGTGCGGAAAACCATATATCGAGCCTAAAAGATGGTGCTGTGACAGTTATCAAGCAGCCGAAGCAAGTAGAGCGTCTCCTCAGAACTGAAGCCATCAAAAACAAGGATTTGGAAGCAGGATCCTGTTGCAACAACCTCCGCCTTCTTGCTGAACCCTTTGCCTGCCAAAGCTTTACACCAACTTTCATTGGTCTCTCTGCTGGCGTCCACCTCCCGGTGCCCCATCGTATCCTATTATTGCCAGTCTTTTTTATTTCCGGGATCAGAATACAGCACTTCAAATGGCATGTGAACAGCGCTTGATACAGTACCAGGGCTCCACTATCTCCTTCCCGGACTTCACGATGTCAGTGCAGAATGCACAACAAATTTGCAGAAGCCAAATCCATGATGAGGAAATTGGCCCTGAAATATGGTATGCACAACCCTGCCTGCCTTAGAATTGATCTTCATGGCAAGGCCCGTTTTTTTTTTTTATACCCCAGCTGCAAACAGTATCCCAAGGAGAGATCTCCCCCTCGCCGAGACACACCTGAACGCTCTTCCCTGGACCTGCACACCTCTGCAAGTGCAGACCTCTGCAAGTGCAGACCTTTTCCCACCAATTGACAGCCGTCTCTGATCACACATACTGGGGCTGCTGTCACTGAACCGCTCTGGCAGTCCCACCTATGGCATAGTACAGCCTTATATGTTTCTGCTTCCAGATTTCTCTTTTATTCCACTAAACGTTTGGAACGCACTTCTATTTCCCATTGTTTAAGACTCGCTTGTAATTAGGGTTTGTTTGCCGCAGCATTGCGCACCCGAGGTGTACACCACCCTGATGTTTATTGAGGTTTATGTTTTTCTTGGTTGTATGTTCCATGATCAGCTGGGAGCTTGGTGTCCAGTGTGGGCGGAGGGAGTTAGGCGATTGTTGTTATGGCATTTGTTTATGTTTGTCGACCTGCTTCACAGGAAGGAGCCTCTATAAACTATAGTTGTGTGCTACCAGCACACCACATGCTCATTACAAGATGTCGGGGGAACTCACGTTCCTATCGTGGAACATTAGAGGCCTTAACAACCCGCGCAAGGGCAAGCAGGTACTACATTACCTTATCCGACATGGCACAAACATTGCATTGACACAGGAGACAAATTTCCCTCCTCGGAACTCCCACACCTTTGCATCCTCTTGGGGCCCCCAAAGATACTTTTCGAGCTATAGTACATATTCTCGGGGAGTGTGTACCTTAATACATCAAATTTTCCCTTTTCACACTTCTGCTAGCCTTCGCAATGAAGATGGCAGGTACGTCAGTTGCAAGAAGCTTGGCGGGTCAACGGTTGATGTTAGTTAATGTATATGCCCCAAATGTTGACTCCCCAGATTTCTTCCAACACTCCCTGTCCCTGTTGAGATGCATAGATGCTGATCATATTATTATGGGGAGCAACCTTAACATGATTCTTGACCCCCTGCTAGACACCACTGCTGAAAATCAGTGTGGCAAACCACATTCATTATGGATCTTCGAGACGCATCTGCCCCACGCTTCTACTCCTGGACACACATTCCATTCTGCGCAACACAACACATGAACCCATATGGACTACTGGCTCATCTCAGCGACTGTCTCCCCATGGTCGAGCAGTGTGACCCATTTTCAGCGCAGCACGCTCTTCGATCAATCCCCCAAGTCCAGAAGGTGCTGAAGATAACTTTCGGAGAGGGCTTGTACCGCCAACGGCACTTTACATGCACTACCCTGCATGACTAGTTGTTCTCTTCTGAGCTACGCCACTCCATTGCAAAATAATTGGAACAAGACCAGGCTCTCTAACCAAACAGGGCTCTCTATAGGAGGCCTTCAAGGCTTACATGTGTGGGGTATGTACATCCAAACACGCAGGGGTGCTGTGGGATCTATGTAATAGTTTGGCTTGTATAGAAGCCTATTAGAAACAGGGTTTCTGGTTGGCTAGGATAGGCTCCACAATAGGAAGTTTTTTACTACATTCATCAAATTCTAACACATATTTGACACGTTGTGTACGAAAAACACTACAATTTTGTGTGTTAACAACTTCATATCTTTACTAACATGTCTTATTTATCCACATGATATACACTTTATGTACATAAATACCATTGGGACATTGATTATTTTGAAAAGCTTTCTTTCAACATAAATGTTTGTATTACAGCAAGATACTCGTAATTTTTCCCTGCCCAATGCATTTCGGGCCGCCTGGCCCTTCGTCAGGGGGAGTACCTAAAAAACAGAAAAATGGTATCTATCACTCAAATGAATGTGGTGCTTCAAAAATGCATAGTTCATAGCATGTCAACATGTACGTTGGTTGTAGTTACTAACTGTTGGTTTAGAAAAAACCTCTGAATTGATCGACATAATCATTGTATCATACTCACTTAAAAACAAGGGAGTAATGTGAAAGAACAGTCGTGTTCAAGTATGCCAATGTGGAGGACTTTAATCCGTCGCTCTATAAAAGAAATAATCTGCCTGAGTCTTGTGTGTAACACTATCTTGGCAAAAACAAGAGACAGAACGTTTAACCATCACAACTTACTGAACACGTGTAGACACTGCTAGAAGGTACAATCCTAATATTAACAACTTGGCTGACTGCTAGTGGCTAATCACACGAGAGCTGTTAGATACTTCACCGCGACCGGAGAGTCCGCTAAGGGAAAACCATCTAAAAAACAAACAAAACAAACGCAGACTGTAATCACCACTTGTATCCCTATACCAGGCACTTTTGATAAACCACTGATGCTTTCATAACCGAGAAAAAATAAAGACGGTTCCAAAAATGAAAAAAATGCGGGACACACCTCTTTAAATGCTGCTGCAAGCAATAGCTGTACTGACTGTACCAAACCAAATGGTGTAGAAAACTGCAAATGACAACAAAACGCAACATCAGTCTCTCTGAGCATCGTAAATAAAAACGATATCTAGTCGGTCATTTCTCTGGAGAGATTTACCTTTCTCTGCCCACGGCAAAGCTTTTAATACTCCGGTCGACCCTCTCTCCTTCCTCGCAGACCCAAGCGCTCGGAGTGCAAAAGAATCGGAACGCCACATCAAATACAACCGCTCATTATGATGACGTAGAGCTGAGCGCAACGGGGATAAAAATCAACAACGGACTTCTAGGCAAGATGTGTCATTACGAGTATACACGGTGAAAACGCTATATTAGTGTGGTGAAATGAACAAACAAAATATACACTAAAATGGTCATGGGTGAACACAATACAATGTGATGCTATGAATTCAGATTATTTTCATAAAAATAAACTTGACAATAGCAAATGGCCTCGAGCGTTCTCATCTGTGCTGATATCAAAGAAAACCAATAAGGTCTACTCGATCGTTGATCCCTTTGGGATCTTGTGTCTGTAACTTCCTGATCCAGTGGATTTCTCTCTGTAATAATGTCTTGGTAAGACACTTTCCGGGCGTTGGAGTAACCATTTCCAGTATCTGGAATTTTAACTGGGCAATAGTATGTCTATTCTTGTCCCAATGTACTGCCAAACTGCTGTTTACATTTTTGTTACGAATAGTGCTCTTGTGTTCTGATATTCGTATTTTTATTTTCCTCTCTGTTTTCCCCACGTACAACAGTCCGCACGGACATTTGATGGCATATATCACGTTCATTGAGTTGCAGTCTGCATTGATCTTGATGGGGATGGTTTCCCCAGTATGTGGGTGTTTTACTGTGTCAGTTACCATCACATTGTTGCAATGAGTGCAGTTTTGACATTTTTTCATTCCTTTAAAGTTTCCTGGAGTTTTCATGGTATTGAATTTCAGTAATTCTTTGATGTTGCGAGACCTTTTATAGGCAAAAATTGGTTTGTGTACAAACAACTCCTTGAAGTCTGTCTCATTACTTAACAGTTCCCAATGACAATTAATACTCTTCTTAATTTCTTGCGAACAAGTTGAATATTTAGACACAAAAACCTGGCGGTGTGGTTGATCTCTAGATTTTTTAAGCAACAACGTTTCCCTTGGTAGTTTGTCAACCTTTTCCTTAGCTGTCTGCAATACAGTGACCGGGTACTTTTTTGATACATATTTACTGTGAATGATGTTTATGTTCGTCTGAAGGGTTTCCTCCTGAGAACAAATTCTTTTAGCTCTTAACATCAAAGAAAATGGCAAGTTATCAATCAGATTCTTGGAGTGAAAGCTGTTATATGCCAGAGCAGTGTTTTTATCTGTGGCCTTGTGGTATACCTCAGTTTCCAAAGTATCATCACACAATTTCACTAATACATCCAAGTATGGGATAGCCTTGTTGTCAATGTTATGCGTGAATTGGATATGCGAGTTCAACTCTGATATCTTTTGTTCCAATAATGTTTTGGAGTTCTGCCAAATTAAAAAGATGTCGTCTATATAACGGCAATAGAGGACTGTGTTGGCAGTCCAGTCTCTGTCAGTCATCAGGAATTGGTCTTCAAACCTTGCCATATATGTATTCGCATAGGCGGGGGCCCCAGAAAAGCCCATTGAGGTGCCTTTGTTCTGCAGATAAAATGCATTGTTCCATTTGAAATAGCTATGGTGAAGGCTGAAATGCAAAAGTTCCAATAGAAAAACTTTGTTCACAGGTAAGTTCTCTTGTTTCAACAAAGCCCATTCAACTGCCTCTATTCCCTCAGAATGTGGAATAGAGGTGCAGAGGGCTTTGACATCCAAAGTACCTAATAACATCCCTGGCTTGATGACAACTTTCGTTAGTTTTTGTAAGAAATGTGTTGTGTCTTTAGTGTAGGAATACCACGCCTGTACAAAAGGTTGCAAAAATCGGTCAATAAACTGCCCCAGAGGTTCGAAAATGGTGCCACACCCAGTTACAATTGGACGAAATGGTGGGTTGGAAAGATTTTTATGGACTTTAGGCAGCATGTAGAGACCCGGTTGTTTTGGAAAAGGAACTGTAAGAAATTGTCTTGTTTTGGTGTTAATCCATTTCATCTCCTCTGCCATATCAACATTTTTTCAAGTGTTTCTCTCAATTCTTTAATGGGATCTTTATCAAGTTTCAAGTAGGTATGAATGTCAGATATATGTTCATTGACTTTAGTCTAATAGAATGTCTGATCCATCACCACTATGGCGCCGCCTTTATCGGCTTGTTGGATATGTATCTTGGGATTTTCTGAGAGTTCTTTTAGTGTATCCCTCTCATATTTGGATAGATTAAAGTGACATTTTTTGTTGGTTTTAATGTTTTTCAAGTCTTTTAACACAAGATTCTCGAAAGCATCCAAAATCTTATGTGATGTCGGTGCCTGGAAGGTGGATTTTGGTCTAAACTCCAAAAACTCTGGTGGATCTGACTCTATTCCTTGGTCTGGAAGATTGGAAAAGAAATATCTTAAACGCAAAATTCTCATGAACTTAAAAAAATCAATTTCAATTTCAAGTGAATTTGTTTGATAAGTCGGTACGAAGTTCAATCCTTTGAGAACTTTAGTCTGTTGTACTGTAAGATCCTGTGAGGAGATATTAATCACTAGGTTGGTCGGGTACTCCTCAGGTTGGGTTTTGTTACCTCCTTTGCCTCTCCTGATTTTCCTTTGGTTTTCCCCGGTGGTTGGGTGGTCTCCGCGTCCTGGGCGGAAAAAGACCGTTGTTGATTTTTATCCCCGTTGCGCTCAGCTATACGTCATCATAATGAGCGGTTGTATTTGGTGTGGCGTTCCGATTCTTTTGCACTCCGAGCGCTTGGGTCTGCGAGGAAGGAGAGAGGGTCGACCGGAGTATTAAAAGCTTTGCCGTGGGCAGAGAAAGGTAAATATCTCCAGAGATATGACCGACTAGATATCGTTTTTATTTACGATGCTCAGAGAGACTGATGTTGCGTTTTGTTGTCATTTGCAGTTTTCTACACCATTTGGTTTGGTACAGTCATGTAGTGATCTTGTCAACCGCTATTGCTTGCAGCAGCATTTAAAGAGGTGTGTCCCGCATTTTTTTCATTTTTGAAACCGTCTTTATTTTTTCTCGGTTATGAAAGCATCAGTGGTTTATCAAAAGTGCCTGGTATAGGGATACAAGTGGTGATTACAGTCTGCGTTTGTTTTGTTTGTTTTTTAGATGGTTTTCCCTTAGCGGACTCTCCGGTCGCGGTGAAGTATCTAACAGCTCTCGTGTGATTAGCCACTAGCAGTCAGCCAAGTTGTTAATATTAGGATTGCACCTTCTAGCAGTGTCTACACGTGTTCAGTAAGTTGTGATGGTTAAACGTTCTGTCTCTTGTTTTTGCCAAGATAGTGTTACACACAAGACTCAGGCAGATTATTTCTTTTATAGAGCGACGGATTAAAGTCCTCCACATTGGCATACTTGAACACGACTGTTCTTTCACATTACTCCCTTGTTTTTAAGTGAGTATGATACAATGATTATGTCGATCAATTCAGAGGTTTTTTCTAAACCAACAGTTAGTAACTACAACCAACGTACATGTTGACATGCTATGAACTATGCATTTTTGAAGCACCACATTCATTTGAGTGATAGATACCATTTTTCTGTTTTTTAGGTACCGACCCTGACGAAGGGCCAGGCGGCCCGAAATGCATTGGGCAGGGAAAAATTACGAGTATCTTGCTGTAATACAAACATTTATGTTGAAAGAAAGCTTTTCAAAATAATCAATGTCCCAATGGTATTTATGTACATAAAGTGTATATCATGTGGATAAATAAGACATGTTAGTAAAGATATGAAGTTGTTAATACACAAAATTGTAGTGTTTTTCATACACAACGTGTCAAATATGTGTTAGAATTTGATGAATGTAGTAAAAAACTTCCTATTGTGGTACCGCAACAGTGCGGCAAGCGGTCACGCTTGATTTCTTGTAGGTTTATTTCATTGATGCAGTTTGGACACAGCATCTCCTTCTGCAGCACGCGTAGTAGATTGTGTTTAAAAGATTAATTTTGAGCATTGTTTAAACCAAGGAGTGCCTTTCCCATCACTAATTGTTGGCTAGGATAGGCACCTAAGCAAGGCAGAACCCACAACTCTAGTTAGGGTAAGGGAGTTACACACCCAAGATAACCCCCTGCTCAGCCACTTGGTAGCTTGGCAGTGCAGTCAGGCTTAACCCAGAGGCAATGTGTACAGTATTTGCGTAACACACACCAGTGACAATACATACACCACAAAAGAGACTCCACACAGTAGTATATAAAAATTATCTCATATATTGTATATACCACAAAAAACAATCACATGAATCATAAATCACTTTGCCAGCTAAGCAATAGCAAAAAAAACAAATGATGGACAAAATGCAGAACAATGTCATACATTCACCCCAGTACAGAGATCTGGGCCTAAATCCATCATTTGTTTGCTCCCCATGCCATTCCACTTTGGACTGGGTCCAAACTGGGTTGGCGTGGTGAGTGAAAGAACAATGGATTAAACCCTCCCATGCTGGTGACGAACCCCAGCCGTCACGCCCGCGGTGGGCGTGTGCTGATGACGGCTGGGGTTCGTCACGGCCCCGCCCTGTTCTTTTGTTTACCGCACAGCGGTAAAATCGCGGCCGCAGCTAAAGGGTTAAACCCAGATCCTTGTGACTGAGGGTGAATGTTTGCATTGTTCAGCATTCCATCCATCAATCAATTGTTCCTTTTGCATTTTCGCCCAAGTGAGAAGGGTATGCCCTGACATGGGTCCCGTGCTCACTGCGCTACTGGATTCAAGCTAGCCTGGCTGATGAGGGGTGGTGCCCCGAAACTGGTCCCAGGAGGCTGGTTTCCGGTCCAGGGAGGACCTGGCGTGGCAGTTCGTGCTGGACAGTTCCCATGTGGCACAAGGTCAAACCTGGGGTGGCGTGGTGAGCAAAAGAAAGATGGATTAAACCCAGATCCTTGTGACTGGGGGTGAATTTTAGCATTGTTCAGCATTCCGTCCATCAATTGTTTCTTTTGCAGTTAAGCAATTTTCATCACATCACAGTTAATGCAATAAAGCAAATACTGATATGCTGCACATGTCACTAAAATACCATCCTGAATTGATTCTCAATACCCTCTCATCATAGGGCCTGAAACGACATAAATCTTAACATCAGGGCATAAAATGCAGGATTGGCCATACTTAACTCATGGCTGATGGGCATACCATGTCAGTCCTGGAAATGAGGGAGGGGGGGGGAGGAACAACATGCATCACAACACCTTAAAATGAATGAGACCCCCAATCACAAGGTATCACATATATGCAGCATGTAGTAATTCATCACATGAATGTTCAGCTGTCACCACAGGCAGGACACAGCGCATCTGTACTCCTGCTACGCTCTATATGGTAAATAGGCACCAGGTGCAGGGCATAGCAGCACCTGTGTGCCTCTTAGCAGAAATCCTATAATTCTGGGCCTACACACACCAGGAACTTCTGTTGAGGATTTACCCCATACTGCCCACAACAGCAGCTGCCTCCACCAAGGTATGTCTCATAAGGAGGAGGGGACACACATCTACTGCCGCCGTTGGAGGGGGAACCCCCCCCAACCCCCCCCCCCAAGGTCCCCCGCATATGAAATGATCACAAAGCAGCTGCCTGTGAACGTGCTTTGCAGCCTGCCCCAACTCTACAGTCACCGGGGGCTGAGGGGGTTAGGTTGCAGCTGTAGGCTGAAAATTTGTAGGTGCTTCCCCTCTGCTTGCATCTGTCTGGGAGAACACCTTCTCTGCAGCAGGCGAGGCCCGACAATCAGCTCTGCGACATTGCGGGTGCCCTGCAGTTCGTGCTGTGAGTCGGCTCAGATTTCAGGAGCGCACAGCCCAAGATAAACACTGTGGTGAGGCGGGCACGGGAACACTCAATCCAGAGCCTCCTCGGTGGGCAGCGCGGCCCTGTCCACACAGTAAAGACACCACCCAGATCAACCATTGCACTTCTCCTCTGGGAAATAAGTTTGTGCTCCCAATGCGAATGTTGATGGGGGGAAAGCAGGGCGGCTGCACAGCCGGTCTGGTGTGTTTCAAACACAAAAGCACTCAACATGCGCTGGAAGGGAAGAAGTGCCCACCACACACTTCTCCTAGGCCAAGAAGTGAGGCACAAGTTCCAAGGAATGGCAAGGAGAGTCCACAGTGTGGGCACTCAGGATCAAGAAAGCAAGCAGAAGGCCATCACACACGGTCCCTGAGGCCAAAGAGGCAGCCCTTCCAGCAGGTCATCACAACAAAGCAAAGTCCAAGTGGCGGTTTTCCTGACAGCACATCAATCCTCTCGTTGTGTCATGTAGAGCCAGCAGTGTCCGGATAAAAGTCCCACATAGAGCCTAAAATCATGGGGTCAGAACCCCTGTGCTTATACTTCATATGTATTTGTTCTGGAGGGAACTTCAAACAACTTTAGCAGTGCACAACACCCCCATTCAATCCCAAGCCCTGCCTCCAGACACACTAAAAGGGAGGCAGAGACAGCATTGTGAAAGGCAGACATAAACCCTATTCAGGGAAAGGTGACAGTTCCTCCCACCACTATAACCCAGGAAGACTCATCAGGATATGAGGGGCACACCTCAGCTGCCTCAGTGACTGCACAAAACTGGCCCCTGTCAGTCTAAACCAAACATTGATTAGAGTTAGGCTGCACACAGAAATGCCCCCTTCTAAAAGTGGCATTTCTAAAATAGCAATTAAAAAAAAAATCGGCTTTCACCAATAAGCAGGATTTATCACCACTATTCAAAACATACCAAACAATGCAATGCACCCCTTTTATGTCAGAAATTTTCACTGAAACGCCTATAGAGGAATTCCGAATGCAAACCTGAGAGGAGCAGCCACACAGCATTGAGAACCCAAATAGGCTATTTGTTACTACCAGGACATGCCACACAACATAGACACATGTCTTAACTTTTACCTGCACAGCACCCTGCCCATAGAGCTACCTAGGGCATATCTTAGGGGTAACCTATCTGTATTAAAAGGGGTGTTTAAGACTTCGCAAGCACTTTAAAGCCAAGACACGGTGGCAATGAACTGTGCACGAAGGCCCTGCAGCGGCAGAGACCTGAGACAGGTCTGAAAGGCAACTTCTTTGGGTGGCGCAAGCAGCGCATCAGGCCCTCTAGTAGCACTTAATTTACAGGCCCTGTGTATATAGGATACCACTGTTCAAGCGACTTACAGGTAAATTAAATATGCCAACCAGGTGTATACCAATCTTACCAGGTTTACAGGAGAGCGCACATGTACATTTGCACTGTTCAGCAGTTTCATAAAACCAACAAAAATAGTACAGAAAAAATACAGGAGGTAGGCAAAATATTTGGGTATAACACTGCAAAAAAGGGCAAGGTCCAACAAAGCTGAACTGACTAATATTGATTGAGTGGACACAACAACGCTACGGGCCCCATTTAGATCTTTGTGGTACACTTTTAGACAAGAATCAGGAGTTGGCTGAACGGGTGACGACCTACCTGGGTAAATACGCCAGGGCTCAACGATACAGGGAGAATGACAGTCCAGGCAGTACGTTGGCAAGGCTAGTCCGCCTGCCTAAGGGCAGCAGTTATATACCAAAGTTACAATTGTCTAATTGGACGCGAGTGACTGATAGTAGTGGTATTCTAACTGAGCTCCTTTGATATTGTGCACACTTGTATACTTCCCACCCAACTAGTGATATCACGACCCTGGCGGACTACCTCTCAGAAATTGCAGTGATCTGGATCACTGATGCCCAGAGGCAATTTCTTAGTAAATCTATATCGAGCAAGGAGATAGTACAGGCTATTGACTTCCTTGACCCGTTCAAGGCCCCTGGTCCAGACTGGCCCAAGGGGATATTTTTATAAGACCTATAAACCAATTGCTCCACACCTATTGGCAATGTATGCAGAATGTCTGGACTCTGAGGTCCTCCCCCCGACTTTGCAGGAGACAGTAAATACTCTACTGCTGGCAAAGACTCATTGTGTTGCAATTCCTATTGCCTTTTGTTGTTATTCAACTTTGATAATAAAATACTAGCCAAGATTCTTCCGAATTCGTTGTAGCTATGACTGCACCGGATTATCTCACACATGCAATCAGGTTTTGTTCCTCATCGCTCTACATGATTGAGCTTCCGCAGAGTTTTTTCTGTGTTGTATAGAATATCCCCAAGCCTGCCTGCCGCTATGGCCCTCCGGGACGCAGAGAAGGCTATCTACTATTTAAAATGGGACTCTTTGCACGCAACCCTGCACAAATTGGGGTTACCGCGCAGGTTGATAAAGTTAGTCATGCTTTTATACTCTCAACCAGTGGCCCACATACGGGCCAATGCGTCCCTCACAGCTTCTTTTGGCATCACCAGAGGGACCGGAGAGTGCTGCCCCATTACCGCTTCTTTTCATCATTGCCATGGACCCTCTCGCCCAGACTCTCAAAGAGAAACATCTGCACCATGCATACACTTCAAACCATGCCCCTTGCTTTTCACCCTATATACTTGTTAGAATTGGGGTTCTCTAGTTGGCGCAGGTAGGTACTTGTGCCAAGCAGGGATCCTCTCCTCTAGTCAGGGCAAGGGAATTACCCTCTTAAAATAACTCCTGCTCACCCTCTAGGCGGCGTGGCATGAGCAGTCAAGGCTAGTTCAGAGGCGATGTAAATTAAGCATTTGTGACTACATACAGTAACCCAGTGACAACACTACAAAATGGACACCACACAAGGTTTTGTATCAAAAATAAGTTATACTTTATATAGAGTTACCATAACGACAAAAAGAATCCACAGTACTATCAAATTTCATGAGTTCTGGTTAAAACGGTGTAAATCAAAGTTCTGTGCGAGTAAATGTAATGTATTGGTGTCTTGTAAAGCGCATGTATCACCCCGCCATGGGGTATCTCAGCGCTGTAGACCGCTGGAGAACCCGTCCTGGCTTTCCCTGCGAGATGGTCCCTGCTGGGTATCTTCAAGGTGAAACCAGGCATCCCCGGCGTTTGTGGGGGGCCGTTGTGGAGATAAGGCAAGCTAATGCCGAGAGTTGCCGAGTGTGATCCCTGGTTAGAGTAGGCACCGAGGCGAGAATTATCGAGTCTGCTGACCCTGGTCCACGACCCTGCCGTGTCGGGAATTGAACCCTGGTCCAGGGCTGTCCTCTGCTTCCGGGTCTGCCGCCTCTAACCAGTGAGCCTCTAACCAGTGAGCCACACTGTAGCCTTGTCTGGCTACAGCGTGCTGAAAGAACACAGAGTCTAACAAATCCAGCAGACTGCGGCGGTCCGGGCCCACTCAAATGTTGTGGCGGACATTGCTCCTTGCGGTGCCAACAGGATGGTCGTGAGAGTCGGTCACAGCTCCCTGCCTCTGTACCACTGCAATAGTAGCAATTCACAAAGGCTGGTGAAGTCCACTGGTCCTGGGACTTCGGTCAGGGGGCAAGCTATCTTCCAAGCCCTTGGAGATCTTCTTAGCGCAAGCTGAAAAGCAAAGGTAAAATTCACAGTGTCCATTCTCCTCTCTAGGCAGCCAGGCAGTCACTGCAGGCCAATTCCCCCAAGCAGCACTTCAGCTTGGGAATAGTCTCTCCTCAGTTTCTTCAGGTTCCTTCTCCTAAGCAGAGGTTTCTTCTTGTCAGTTCCAGGAGTGATCTAATTTCTTGGGATCAGGATCCCAATACTTATACCCCAAAACCCTTTGTTCTCTGAGGGGAGAGGGACCTGTGCCCAGTCAAAACCAGTTCTGAAGTCCTCTGTTTACCAGACTTATCCTTTCCTTTCACAGCGCAGGGCAGGCACATCAGATGCCCCACAGGAGGTGGAGCCAGCATTGTGGAAGGCAAGTACAGTCCTGGAGCACTTTGTTGACAGTCTTCCTTCTCTTCTTTCGGTGTGAAGGGCAGAGACATCAGACGCACCACGGGGGTGGAGCCAGCATTGTAGAGGGAAGGCCCAGCCCTATTCAGGTCCCAGGTGCAACTCCTCCCTCCCATCTTGGATGCAGATCTCCCTATTCACCACCGGGCAGCCCCAGCCTGTCTCCTGGAATTCCCCAGTCCTGTCACACACAAACCCAGACAAGGAATCCACAACCTAGCAGAGGCGGGTGCCAATAGTTAGGCAAACAAATACCTACATTCTAAAAGTGGTATTTGCAAGCACAGAATATTAAAATAAACTTTACTAAAAGATGTATTTTATTATTCTGAGTCCAGGCATACTAAACTCGAATTTCTACCATGTTCTCCGAGTCTGCTAGGATTATAAACATGTAACAACCCAGCAGCCCATTCTATCCTATGGGGAACAGGTAGCCTTAAAATAGTGAAAAACGAAAATGGCTGTAATTCACTATTAGGACATGCCACACACATCAGGGCTTGTCCTATCTTATACTTACAATGCACCCTGCCCTTGGGCCTACCATAGGGGTGACTAATATGAAGACAAAGGAAGGTTTAGGGACTGGCAAGTGGGTGAACTTGCCCAGTCAGCATGACAGTACCAGACTGCACGCAGGCTCTGCAATTGCAGACCTTAAACACATTTTACAAGGCTGCTTCTGTGGGTGGTACAACCAGTGCTGCAAGACCACTAGCAGCATTTGGATTTACACGCCCTGGGCACACTCAGTGCACTGTACTAGGGTCTGACAAGTAAACCAAATATCCAATCATGGAACCACTAATGAATACATCAATTTACAGTAGGGAGCACTCGCACTGTGGCACTGGACAGCAGTAGCACAGTGCCCAAAGAATCTAACACCAGAAAAACACATGAGGCAACAGCAAAAATGGAAGGGAGAACAACAGGCTTACCTGACGCTTTTCGCCATCGGGCATTGCCGTGAGGGGAACGGCGGGAAAAGCAGCAACCAGAGGCACACGCCGGGAGGCGAGGGAGGCGTCCCGTGTAACCGGACCACACTCCCCAGCATTCCCTCTGCAACCAGCGCGCCCGTGACGCGCAGGTAGCGCCGGAGGCGCCGAATAAAGGCTGACCCCCCGGGAGCCCAGTGGGGGAACAACAGGCTTACCTGACGCTTTGCGCCATCGGGCATTGCCGTGAGGGGAACGGCGGGAAAAGCAGCAACCAGAGGCACACGCCGAGAGGCGAGGGAGGCGTCCCGTGTAACCGGACCACACTCCCCAGCATTCCCTCTGCAACCAGCGCGCCCGTGACGCGCAGTGAGCGCCGGAGGCGCAGAATAAAGGCTGACACCCCCTCTCGCCCCGCGAGTCGCGCGCGGGAGCGACCGGGAGAAGCCCGGGACAAGGGCGGGGCCGTCTGTGGCCGTCAGGGGCCAGAAGAGGCTGGGCAGGGCCAGCCCCCTTGGCTCGAACTGTGAGTACTATTGAAGGACAAACCCTGTACAAGTCACTGTTACCCCACGTATTTTAACTTGAGTTATACGGATTTTTATCACTGAATCCCCTGCAATGTCAGTCCAAAGTACATTACCGGATAACTACTTACTTAAAGTGGTGTCTAAAATCAACAGTGACAGGAGGAAGTCATTGGGAAAAAGTATTATTGTTGATCCTCTACCCACTGATGTAATCAATCATGTAAACCCTGTAAATCTTAACAATACTGTTCACGAGATGGTCGCACCTGTGGAACTTAACAATAGCACCACTAGTGTTAATGTTGAAGTAACCAATACATTAGACCAGTCTATAATGGGGGAGGAAGACCAAGGTAACAATCTCGAGGGGACACCTCAGCAATTTGGGAGGGCATCTAAATTTATGCTTGCCTGCAGAAAACCAATCCCTAAAAGAAGTAGTCATATCTCTAGAAGGAAAAAGGATACGACCCAAGTGGAACATACCAATGATCTAGTATCTGTGAATCTTGATAATTATGTTTCTCTGAAGCCTGATCAAATTGACTCATTAACAAGTGCAATTCTTAGTAAACTTAGTATGGTGATAGAGCCATTGATAACTAAGATAGGAGATCTTCAGGAGGAAGTAGCCAGGTTAAGGGGTATGGTGGGTAACCGCGCAGACAATTTGGAAAAGTCCTTAGCTGACATTAAAAAGTCAATTGGTCCTGTTACTGCTCCCATCAGGGATAAGGAGCAGTCACAAGCCTCTACCAGTGTCAGCTCCACTTTGGCCAGGAAACACTCTAATAAAGATCCGACGAAATCACAGAGGCCACCACCTACTTTGTCACAGGAGGGAGTCCCTCAAATCCATCCAACCAAGGGGTTACAGGCAATCCAATGGGTGCAAAATCATCAACACCCATGCAAGGCCCTACGCAAACATCAGCTCCTACGGTGTCAATCACAACTGATACGATGGGAGGATTAAATGGGGAGCCCACTAGGATCTGTAGACGCCCTGTTGATCTTCCACCCGACTGTGTACCTTACGTGGTGGTTTTAACTAATGTCCCTATTCTCACTCAGCCCCCAAGTGAATATGAGACACCATATTCTTTGAGAAATAAAACCATTTCCTGGCTAAATCGTCATTGTGGCTACCCAGTCGGCTTCGCTGACCAAATAATCTCCATCAGGAGAGTAAATTGGATAGGTAACACCAAAAAAATAGGTGGAGGGGACTGCGTGATTATAAACTTCAAGCACCCACAACATGTGGCAACGATCCTGCTTAGAGCAGCTTCAATTACGCAGTCCGAGACTGAAGTAATTGCTAGGCCGTTGGGGTATTTTTATAACCACCTCGGCAGGCAACCGCCATCTAATTGTAAGGAAAAGGCTCTGAGCAATCCCACCTATCCTCATCTGGTAAATAGGCCATCGTTGCCTAACCTCTTCTTTGGTCCACAACATGGTCCACAACATGGTCCATTCATTCCGTCGCTACACATGGGGAACCCTATGTTTGGGGGGAATGTCCCTTTAATGCATACCCCTAACCCTTTTGTTCCATTTGGCAACTCCCCTCTGTTTGATAATGGAATGGTGTACCAGGTCCCTACTCAAAATAGGTTTCAGTCCCTGAGTCACTTAGATCAGAATGATTGACATGAGATTGAACCCCCTAGAGACTTAGAGTCTAGGAATTCTAATGAAGCGGCCGTATTGTTAATTAATGAAATAAGTAATGTAAGTTTGAACTGTACGTTGAATGGGGGAGACACCTTAAACTCTATACCTAGCATAGAGCTTTTTAATATTGATAATAACATGTCCATCCCTAGTGTGGACCTGTCAAACACTAGCAATGAAAGAGAGAATATAACTTGTCATATCGCTAGTTGGAATATTGCGGGAATTGTGGCCAAGGAGGATGCCTTAGGCTGGTTAGATTTTGTGCATTTGTTTGACATCCTATGTTTCCAGGAAACATGGAGTAAAACATTTAATGGTATTGATGGGTATGTGTCTTATGAGCTTCCAGCACTACCCTCACCCCATGGCAGAGCTAAAGGGGGTTTGTTGGTGTTAATTTCTGTCAAACTACCTATTTTTGTTAAAAGATTTGTTAACGTGGGGGCGCATTCACAAATCCTATGGCTTACACAAGAACCAGGCAGAAATATCCTATTGATAAATTTCTACAATAATGTATTTGACAACACTAGACATTTGGCGATTAATGAACTAGATACGGCGGTGAACAATTTCGTGAGGAATTTTAATAATGTATTTGAATTTATTTTTGTGGGGGATTTTAATGTATCTGTATGCCCATTATCCACCCAGAAAGTTGGTGGTGTGTATAACCGACAGGGGGAAGCTGAAGCCCATTTCCCACACCACACTTATGGGGAAACTTTAAATAACTTTATGATTCATTACGATTTGGAAATTTTGGATAATGCTAAAAATGATTTGGGTGGTAAAATTCCAACTTTTAAAGGAAGGGGCGCTAACACCGTTATTGATTTTATATGTATGTCAGCAACTATTGCCCGGTTATGTCCGATGCCCAATGTGATTGATAATATGTTGAGTGACCATAACTGTTTGACCACTGAACTAACCTTTTGGGTAAAAAATCATGTCTGTGAAAATGGTATTATCAACATAGACAGAATGGTTATAGATTGAGGTGGAAAGGAGATAAAGCTGCCATAACTTCAGATCTAATTATATCTAGTTGTGTGATAGATATAGCAGCAATCTTAGAATGTGTAGACACCTCGTCCGACAGTATTGACCACTTTAACAATATTAATTCCATTAAAAAGGTGGGGTCCAAAGCAAGGTGTCCAAGGGGCTGGTTTGATCATGCCTGCTCCAATGCCCGCAAAGAACTCAAAGAGGCCCTTGCAGCCAAACCGAGGGACAAAGTTTTGGTGGCCCAACTTAGACAGGGTTTTAATTCTACCCTGAAACGTAGGAAAGCTGAATTACAGCAAGAGGCTTGGGATAACCTCACCCTAGCGGCAGACACGAACAATTGTACCCTGTTTTGGTCCACGGTAAATAGCCCATTTCTAAAAGATGATAGGGTTCCTGAACTCACTTCTAACGTGAGCATGGACTCATGGATCCAACATTTTTCTAAAATCTTTGATTCTTGTAATTTAAAAGATATTAATGGGGATAGGTGGCCCATCCTTGCCTTAGATATAACTATCAGTGAAACCATGGCTAGTATTAGAGCTAGCAAAGGAGGCAAGGCCCAGGGGCCAGATGGCGTTCCCATAGACGTGTACAAGACCGCCCCAGATATATGGGGGCCTTTGCTCACCAAAATCTTTAACACAGCTGTTAGCGGTAATATACCGTCTACATGGGAAGAGTCAATAATCATCCCTATTTTTAAAAAAGGAGATCGTGGGGATGCAAAAAACTATAGACCTATATCCTTATTGGATTCATCTGTTAAAATCATGAGTAGGGTCCTCCTTGTAAGATTAGAAGAGTGGGCTGAATCTAACGAGATTTTAAGTAATTGCCAGTTTGGCTTTAGAAAAGGCCGTGGTACTATAGAACAGTGTTTGAATCTAGAGCTATTGGTGGGTAAATATACCAAGGCAAAAAACGGGTCGCTCTATCTCTGTTTCGCCGACCTTAGTAGTGCCTTTGATCTGGTAGATCACGCAATACTATGGGCCAAACTACTGGAGATGGGTGCTCCAGAGGGAATTATTTACTTCTTAGCCCGTTTGTATGAAAAACTTCGCACCAGTGTTCGCTATGGACCCAATGGAGAGTGTACCACTAAGTTTGGGATAGGAAGGGGCATCGGACAGGGGTGCGTTCTTGCGCCCCTGCTTTTTACCCTTTTTATCAACGAGGTTGAATCTGCCCTGCAGGCAGTCGCTGCAGATGCCCCTAGAGTTAATAATTTTAACATACCAGTATTACTCTATGCGGACGACGCAGTGTTACTGTCAAGGACACCATTGGGTCTCCAACGCTTAATGGACTGCTTTGTATCCTTTATTAAGAATAGGAAACTGGTGATTAATAAGGCTAAGACTTATGTAATGGAATGCAGCTCTGGAAAAGGTAAAAGAAATGGGAAAACCCACTATGTTATTGATGGTGAACCAGTGAAAAAAGTTGAAAATTTTTGCTATTTGGGAATTACCTTTTCGCATAACGGGAGCTGGGCCACTGAACATAAGGTGGTCAGAACTAAGATGACTAGGAGCGCCAATGGGGTCTTTCTGTTTGCCAAGAAATTGGGGAATAGACGCATTAAAGATATGTTAAACATCTATAAATCTAAATGTCGTTTGGCTGCCCTGTACGGGGCAGGAGTCTGGGGGGTGATATCTGCTAAGAGCTTGCAGGTAGAGGAAAACCTCTTCCTGAAAAAGCTCCTATGCTTACCCAGGTCTACTTCCAACTCCTTGGTTTACAATGAAACAGGGACCCAAGCCCTAAATGATTTGATCATGTTAAGGCCTATTCTATTGTGGCGCTCGATCTGGCTCAGTGAAGGTACCACTCTGAACAGAGCAATTATTAAGGACTGCCTTCTATTGGACCAACACTTGAAGATCCCCTGGATCGGTTACATTATTGACCGTGTACAAAATTTATTTGGTATCAATGTTTTAATGGACCCCTACAGGCTTTCGGAAATCTCCAAATCTGATGTGAAAACAATATTTCTAAATCACTGTAATGAAAGGCATCATTTGGAGGACTCTAAATTAACAACTTGTGTACTATACAATAACATGAATGAATTTACCGGTTTCAGACCATATTTATCACAGGTGACTAGATCCTCACACCAGTTTGTATTGACCAGAATGAGGATGGGTATAGCACATCATCTGGTCGCGTGGCCTAACATCAAATTGCGCCCTGTTGGTCCCTGTAAATGTGACAATAAGTCCAAACAATGCACTAAGCACTTTTTGTTAACTTGTGATTTGTACACTGAGTTAAGGAAATTCTACCTGAAGCCACTATTCATTAGATTTGGAGTGAGAGACACAACAGAGGCTATGAAATTGATTTTTAATCTGAATCATGCGGACATTTGTTTTTTTACTGCATCTTTTTTATATAAAGCGATTAGCGCCAGGAAAAGTATGTGTTTTTAAATTAAAATTTTCTGTACATTTTAAATATTTATTCCATCCCCCTCTGGATATTTTGCAATATGTGTATTTTGTTAGTTGATTTATATGTATATTATGTTTTGCCTCTAAGAATTGTATGAATTGTCTGTATTATTTGTGCTTTTATGGACATGTTTTTTAAATGTTCCGAATAAAGCTTTATGAAATGGAAGGGAGACCCTCGCCAATGGTGCCAGGTCTAACAATACTGAGACCCACGCCAATGGTGCCAGGTCTAACAATACTGATGACATTTTGTTGTTCGGCCGTCATCCAGCAGACAATATGCCCCCAATTATTCAGGAAATTGTTAGATTCTGAGTGTTCTACCACCTTAGCATAAACTAGAAAAAAATCTGAGTTATCCCACTCACTGACGCCACTACTCCTGTAACATGTGAATTCCCCCTGACATGGTGGGACGGCTCAGTTAAGTATTTGGACATTATATTGCACCGCAAAAATGACCAAGTAATACGTTTCAACTATAGCCCAGCCATAGACAAGTCCCACTTTTTATAGCGGGTCGTACCACAATCATTAAAATGGTTCTGCTCCCCCGATTTTTGTACCTCCTCTTAAACATACCCATTCTTCTTACCAAACCCTGAGGAGCAGCTTGCTGCAGCTCATCTGGGCTGGCCGTAGCCCCCGGATCGGCTGGAAAACTTCAGTGCACTCTTATGATCGTGGAGGTTTTGGTGTACCTTATTTTCACCTTTACTACCTTGCCGCGGAGTGTCACTTTGCTGATCATTGGTACCACTCAGACGCATGGCTCCCCTATGCCAAGCCTGAGAGAGAGAAAGCAGGTCTGGTGCTATTGCACGCCATTCTCCCAAATGGCATCCCGCTGGACTCCACTGACATCCAAACGCTTTTAACTACCAGTTGGGCATGGAGGAAGTTCATCTAACTACTCGGGGGAAGGAGGGAATCTCCTCTATTGCTCTGCACTGCCATTGGTGGACAACCAATGGCTCTCCATCACACAGGAGAACTAGTCCAGCATACTTTGTTACAGCACAACCTGCACACATTCAGAGATCTTTCGCACGATGGTCACATGCCGATAATGCTCAGTTTATGATTGCTACTTACATGGGCCATTTTGTACTACAGTGCATACATAGCTTGCTGCGTGCCCAGGTATCCTCTCACCCAAGAGGAGGTCCCCCCTTTGATAACCCACACAGAGGGGTGGGTGTGGAGGGATTTGTTTCCAAACTGTACCAGGCCAGCAAAGAGAGATGGGAAACTTAGAGAGACTTGGAAGCACAAACTGGGATAACCCCCGACTGATAAAATGTGGTACTACTGTTGCAACCAACCAAGCTGGTCTCTTCTCAACATAGAGACAAACTCATACATTATACATTTCTATGTGAAGCATATACCACGCTCAGTGCGCTGGCTAGAATTGACCCATTAGACCCTCTGGATCTCCCAAATGCCATTCTGAAGGGACCGATTTTGAACACATGACATGGACATGCAGCCATTTAAGCTGTTTTTGGCATGCAGTATTCACTGGCTCTCCTAAATGATAGGGACCAAACTTATTCCTGACCCACTCCTGGTCTTGCTGGGTTATGTTAAAGATATACCATGGGGAGTCTGCAGGTTCACTGCTATAGCTTTGCTGCTGGCAAAGCGAGGGACTGCTTTACATTGGGGTAGTAGACGTTGACCAACTGGTATTGCTTGGTTGAACAGCCTAACATATTGTGATACCACCAGTTAAATCTACGCCATGTTGCAGCCCCCTACTGCCTGGCCTAAAGACAACTGGCAGCCTTTTCGAGATTACCTGCTATCTCTGGAGCCCACTGACCAAGACTGATTTGAAATGATGTCGTACTTATGTAGGTGTTGCCGTTTGTATGCCACACCATCCAAGCGTGGAGTGTTGCAGCAGTTCTGATCCATGACGATTTCTCCTGCTTCCCCAAACCCCGTTTTGAGACTCCTTTATGTCATTGTAATGTGCTTACTGTCGCCAAATGGCCCGGCCGGTTATGTTGATACACTTTCCTTATTATTCAATGTTTACCCACAGAGAGAACTTTTTCATTTGTATAATTTTGTGACTTAACAATGATTAAGTTTAAAGAAAAAGGAATTCAGATCTACTCAAACTGAATAAGATTAGTTGAAAATTCAGTTTGGAAGTAACTTCTTTTGTAATAACTCCTGTTGCAACTTCGCCTTTATAGTAATTGCAATTACTGTGTTGTGTTTCATCCAGATTAACCTGCAAGCCTCCTCTCATGAGTTAAGCTTTACCTGCTTCACTAAAGTACCCCACTGAGACATGGAGATTTTGAAAATTTGTAAACAACTGGAAAGGCATGAGAAAAAGGAATGATTAGAACTCTGAGCGACTCTACTTGCCAACAAAGTTGACACCCAAGTAAAAAAGTCCAAATCGACATATCCTGAGGTGTAGTGTTGCCAGCACACTATGGCAGATGGACATACTTTTCCAGTTCTGTGTTCTTATGTGACCGCCTAATGTATTTCTGAACTTTCATGAACCAACTGTTGATAAAAGGAAATCCAGGGCTGAAAATAAGGTGTATCTGCTGATGTGGAGTGCTCAGGCAATCCTTGCAGCACTAATAAAAACAGCAAAACAACCTTACACCTTATCCCTAAACTCCATTATACAGTGTGGCCAATAAAACATAACCTTATGATTGTATCAAATGCCAAATTTGAGCTCAAACAAATGCAACAATGTAGGCACCCTCGGATTAGTATAAAACCCCTAGCTTCTGTGAAACTGTATTCAGATGGGGTATTCTGGTGTTAAAGTCAGATAGTGTCCTCACCTGGTAATGGTGGATCGGGCTTGGTGTTCACAAATCATGCATAACTGTCTTTTCAAGAAAAAGGGGCATTCACTAGCAATCAGGAACTCAAAGCTAATTTTATGAGCTAGGGCAGGCAATTACAACAATCTACAACTAGCCGGCTTAGTGCCATCAAGAAAAAATAAAGGACCATTAGGTGAAGAGGAAGGAAAGAAAAACAAAAGTTGTGTCTAGGACTTAATGATGATATCATAATAAGGATAATAGTATGCTTAAAGGGAAAATATAGCCCGCAATAATGGCTAGTGAACATTCAGAGGTGTGAAATGTATACCCTTGCCATTAAAAAAAAAAAACATCTGCAAGAAATGTCTCCACAACTGGCATACCGTAGTCTCAGAAATCAGCTTGGCTTATAGGGCAGGGTGGAACTGGCACAAACGTAAGGCTTGGCACTCTGGTAATCTGACGTGCTCGCATAATAGCAGTCAAATTTCGTGTTCCTCCTGCTGGACTACAGGTGGGTGAGGAGTACTGAACCTGGGGAAGAGACTGCCATGGAGTTGTCATACCTTGGATATCAAATTCGGCTTTCTGTCTCCTGAGGAGTCATCTTGCATATGATGAAAAGGGGTGGCCTCTCACCTTATTAACCAATAGAACAGACACAAACAATTGGAGACCCAGTGGCAGGGCTAGATGCGGGGAAACATCCAGACAGTTTTCACATACCACTCTTAATGGCTGCATGCTTTCTTTTCTTCCACACTCTCATGGGTAAGAGGCAAAAACCGAGTAAATGGGATTTCAAAACTAAAGACACATTACTTAAAAGGTTCCAGAAAGAGTTAACATAAGAATCCCACAATGAATCAGAGTTAGGGAAAGTAAACAATGCATGTTTACTTTGCTCCACTATCAACCTGAACAGCGATTTGGTGCAAATTATTCCCAGCATTGAGAGTGCTGTGAGGGGTTGGCTTCTAAAGCAATGCTGAAGATCACAATTTGTCAGATTCAACCAATAGAATGAAATCTATCTATGGAAATGAGGTTAAGGAGATCCATATAGTGCATAGGTCTTTAAGGAATCGCCTGCACAATAGGACTGGAAATACAATGATGTACCCACAGCATTCCATGGAACCGAACAACATGACATCAGTGTGTAGGTGTGCTCCAAGCTTCAGCCCTCCAGGCACAATAATGTCATGATGTGCCTAAGGCATCCAGCCAACAGGTCTTCAAGTTGTGATTGTTACCTTATTGTGCGCAATAGTCAAGGCAGTGCCACATTGCAATTCCCATCTGCCAGTCACTGCTATGATGCGTCCGAACCCCACACAATCTTGCAATGATATGCTCAAGGAATCTGCGCAAAGGCTAATCAATGCTAACCCTGGCAACCCTGCCAAAGAATATTCGTTAATGCCATGATATGAAATACACATCTGCAGGCAGAAATTGTTGGATCGCGCACTCAACTTGTCCTCACTCTAACTAGCTAGAGTGGTACTGCTCCTTCGTGGTTAAATATTCATCTTGTCCCACTAGAAATAGATGGAAAGCCTGGTGAACACTGAATTGAAGAGTTGTATGCTGGTTTACTGTTGGACATTATCTCTTTTCACAAGCCCACTTATTTCAACTCTCTTTTGCTCATTAGGTAATGTGACCATTTGTTTTTATGGGGGTGAACCTGCTAACCATAATCTTTTTTTCCACCGACACTCCACTCTTATGGCAATTCACACCCAAGTCCATTTCTCTCCTCTCATGTTACTGTGTGCTCCTTGCCAATGGCTGTAAGCATGGACACAATTTAGGGTTTGCTAGGGGTTGCAGCTGAGACCCCATACATTGCCCCTGCAAGCCCGGACCTTTGAGGTTGCAAAATCAGTACCAGGAACGGAGGGGCAGCTCGTCCTCATGGACGACGGTTTGGGGTCCACTTTCTTTGTTTTCTGTCAGTATTTTTTTACACTCATATTGAATAATATATTATTGACTGAGTGTAATAAAGAATGTAGTACAGTTAGCTGAAATATGACCCTCACTGGCAGCTGAGGTAAATAAAAAATACATGTAAATGTATGCTGGGTGCGTGCTTGTGGATGATAGTCTGTTTCTGTGAGAGTTTGTGCATATGTGTGAATGTGTGTGTGTGAGGGAAAGTAAAGGTCAAATGGCCTATGATGTCACTCTCGCTACCCCAGGCTTTTCGGTGAATTGAGGTTCATGCTTTTATGTCACCCCGTGTTTGGATCCCTGCCCCAATACCCTTGCTTACGTCTTAGTCATTGTCGCCCTCTGCGGTGACTGAATTTCTTCCTCTGCAGGGTCTCTTGTTTCTGTTAATGTATTCCTTCCTTTAGCTCTGTGCTTTGTGTGCTCCTCAATGCTTCTTTCTTTCTTTTGCCATTAGCCTATAATCGCTCCATCCCTCCTTCCTAGCCTTTCATTTTAGAGAAATAGAGGAAGGATCCACAGGCCCTGCTCATTTATGTACCGAGTAGTTTGGTGCTTCTTCAATTTCAACATCAAAATGTTGAAATGTAATAACTCAGAATGAACATTGTTGGAGCGGGATTCGTCCAGAGTCAGTTACTCTGTGGCTGGCGCTGGTGGGGGGGAGGGGGGCGGGGGGGCAGGGGGGGGAGTGGGTGAGAACACGCCATCAACTGGTGATTCTTAAAGGTTTCAGCCTGACTGCTTGCTGTGGTGGTGTCACTGCAACATTTTGGCCACGATTGCCAGCCACTCGACAAGACATCGGTACCAGATGATGGCGTGAGAAGAGTGGCTTGGGGGGGTAGACGACCACAGGGAGGTCTCCTCCCCGAGCAGTTCGCGAGTGGGGTGGGGTGTGGTGGGGTCTCAACATAATTAGCGGGCATATTCTTTTGGCTCCTTTTGGGCTGTAGCCCAAAGGGAGCCCAATTATAAATAATTTGGGCTCCCTCTCCCAGCCACCATTTTAAGTTTGGTGACCTGGTGGCTGGGAGCTTTTAGCTTAGTGCAGTTTTTTTTAATGGTGAGGTGTTAGAGTAGTTTATTTAGTGCCTTTTTGCTTTTGGCGATATGTCGAGCAAAGATTACTGCGTTCTAGAGGCCCTTTAGCTCTTGAGCGAAGAGGGCCAGATGGACCTCGTGAAAGGCGAGGTGTGGGGCCGGAGCGCCCCCCACGAAAGGCCTCGGCGGGCGTGGCGGTGGCCGCGTCTCAATCACCTAGACATTGGAGAACATCTCTGGTAAGTGAGCGGGGCCGTCCGCACGTGAAAAAGGTGGCCCAGCTCGGTTATTGCATCCCAGTGGGAGGGGGGGGGGGGTGAGGGGTCAGGTAAGATGACTGACCTTGGGTGTGCGGGCGGGAATGAGACAGAGGGGCCGGGTGTCTTAATGGCAGCAGCCCGTGAGCCGGTTCCGGCTTTAATTTCAGGAGAAAAGACAGGCTCGGCTCCCGTGGGGAGCGCAAAGCGGGGGGAGGGCAGGGAGGCAAGCGGCGGTCGGCCTCGCTCTCCTTTGGTGCTGGGGTAGCGTGTTTGGAGGCAGGCGGGCAGGCAGGCAGGCAGCCTGCGTCGCGCGCGCTCGGGTCAGCGGGAGGTCTACACAGATGGGAGGCGGGCGAGGAGTACCTTGCTTCCCCTTCTCGGTCCCAGCCGGGGACGGGGCTCTCATATCCTGAGGAAGTGGAAGGCGGTTCTAGGCCTTCGGAGCCCGCCCTTGGATTTTCTTCTACTTTGGGACTTGTTTCCGTTGGGGCAATTGGCAGTAAGGAGCGGTGAGCTCTGGAGGGGGGGGGGGGGGGGGGGGGGGGGTGTCAGCGCTATATCTAGCCCTCTGCTTTTCTCCCCTCTGTATTCTATGAGGGGGGAGTCAGGCTCGGTTGGGGGCAGCTCACTTGGGGGAGGGGGAGTGGGCACAGGTAAGCGGGTAGGGCAGCCAGCAGAGGGCTTTTGACCCTTGGGTTTCCGTGGCTGGCCGGTCTGCCCATCCCCAATTAGAGGGGGCACGGCCCCCCATGTTTCAGAGGGGGATATGCTGTGGAGGGCGGGGACCGGGTGAGGGGGATGGGGATCAGAGGCTGAGATGGGAGTGGAATTGGATCCGGCAGGGGGAGGCCCGGCCTAGGAGGGCTTGGACATTTTTCTGTCAGGGGTGGAGGTGGTCAGATGTCGCGATGGAAGGGAGCAGCAGGACCTTCAGTGGTCCCAGGGGCGGGGGGGGGGGTTCTCACAAGCAGGGTGGGCACCGGCCAGGGGGGGTAGCCCCTGGACGGGGGCAGATAGGGCTCGGAGGGAACCGGCAGGGGAGGGAGAGGGGACCGGGTGTGGGGCTCAGCTTCAGCTGTAGTTCAGGCGATGCTGGAGTGCATCGGGGAGGAGGAAGGGGGGGAGGGGATTCCCCCTCCAGGTAGGTTGGTCAGTTCCTGGCAGGTAGGGCAGGACGAAGGGAGGCGGGCCGGGGATGGCTCCCCGGGCCTGCAAGGGGCAAGGGATAGATTTGAGGGACCCAGCACATCAGTCCAAACTTTTTCTTTGCAGGGCGCCGGGTGTCGCAGCGCAGCTGACTCGGTAGGGCGGCGAACGGCCCAGTTGCACCGAGGTGATGGGAGGGTGGAGCCTTGCGTGGCACATTCCATACCGGCGGGGGATCCCAGAGCGGCCAGCACATGAAGTTTCGGAGCGACCTCGCTGGCCCCAACGACAAGCAGAGTAAGGTGATCAGCCACACCTGCAAGGGCGGATTTTCAGAAAGGTCAACGCATGGGGGAGCATTGGTGGGTACAGTTGGCTCCCCCGCAAGGTGTGCATGCAAGGGCTGTGAGGGCCAATGTATGGCATGCTGGGTCCGGTAAGGCCCGTGGTGTGAATTTCGCTAATGTGGCCCTCCAGGTGGAGGAGCCGATTGTTTTGGATTATGATGAGGAAAGCCCAGAGGAAGGGGAATTGCGGGATAAAGAAGGGGGGACCCTCTCATGTGTTTACTAGTATTTTGCAGGATCCAGCGGTGGCGCCGCACAAAAAGGCTTTGGCAGCGGAATCCAGAAGAGCCGTGGCCCCTCGGTGAGGGCTCCTAGGATAGTGGATCACGCAGAGCCAGTGACACGGCGGTCTGCACCCGCTCGGGCGCACTCCTTAGAGCCAGGTGAGAATATCAGACCACAGGCCAAACCTAAAATGGTGTCTGTGGGGACGGGGGGGAGGGGGTGGGGATGCTAAAGGGAGACTACATAGAGGTAAATAAGTGAGGGATATGGGGATAGGAATGGGAGATGGGGTGGTTGCGCAGGGAGCTAAAGTGGAGTGTGGGACGAATACGGAGGCAGCAGGAGGGGGCAAGGAGCAGTTTGAGAGTAAGGAGTTAAAAATTAAGAAACTACCCGATATGGGCGTGACGAAGCCTTTGGGTGCTCATTTGATGCTGGCAACTAAGAAGCGCATTTGGAAAGGAGAATACATTGAAATGCTGAAACTACTCCACAGGGAGGTGCGGGCTAAGGAGGGTTCGAAAGAGGAGGAATACAAGTTAACCAAGCGGCCTAAAGTGCTGTTAACCATAGAGAATTGGACAGCAGCGTTTTTGATTTACGCCAGCATTTACTGCGAAAAGTTTCCAGAGTACTGCGTGGCCATCTTCAAGTACATGGATGTCATTCGCAAGGCGCAGATCACTGGAGGGGGGATATGCATGAGCCCTATATGACTAGGAGTTTCGGGCCCGTGTGGCTTGGGACCCTGAGGCGAAGTGGGGAGAGTTGGACACCGATTTATGGCAGCATGCGATTGGGGCAGTAGAGGGAGTCAAGACTATTTTTACAGCTAGCGGCTTGCCTTTGGTCGATCGGCCCTTTCAGGGGAAGCCCACCCAGGGTGGGGTGGGAGCGGCAGCAACGTCACAAACTGGGACCGGAGCATGCTGAGAGTTTAATAAAGGCTAATGCACAAGGAAGCACTGCAGATTCCGGCACGAGTGTTCAAAGTGTGGAAAGCCATCCCCTTGTTAACTGTTGGGGTGTCAAATCACAGGGAGGGCAGCAATGGCAACAGTTGGGTGCCAGCACATCCAGCTCTGCCCAGCAGTTTCAGGGAGGCAGAGGGGGCATGGGTCCTCAGGTCCCAAAAGCTCCTACGCCAGTTAAGCTAGCGAAGCTGAGTGAGGCCCTTCAGGGGTATGGGGCCCAGAGGCAAAAAGGGGGCTTTTGGAGGGGTTCCAGCGGGGGTTTCATTTGCGTTACAAGGGGCCATGGCAGAGGCGCAGGGCGGATTACTTGAAATCCGCGGCAGAATACAGGTTGGTGGTGCAGGACAAATTGGACAAGGAGGTGCGGGACGGGAGAATGGCAGGCCCATTTGATGACTGACCAACAGAGAATTTGATTATCTCGCCGGTTGGGGTGGTACCTAAAAAGGAGCAGGGTCAATACAGACTGATACAGCATCATTCATGGCCAGAGGGGTCATCAGTAAATGATTTCATTGATGAGGAGGCTGCCTCAGTGTCCTATTCCTCAGTTGACGTGGCCATGTCACTAGTTGTGACCTCGGGCGCGACTGCATAAATGGCAAAATGCGACAAAGTCAGCATTTTGGTTGCTTCCAGTCCATCCAGAGGATTAGGATCTTCTGGGTATCCATTTAGAAGGTAAATGGTACGTGGACAAAGCATGAATGGGTTACTTCATGTCTTGTGCTTTATTCGAATGTTTTAGCACTTTCTTGCAGTGGTACTTTACGCAGCACACAGGGCACACATTGGTTACACACTACTTGGACGATTTCTTTTTTGTCGGTTCCCTGGCCTCCACGGAATGCCAGGTAGCTCAGGATACTTTCCATGAGCTCATGGAGGAACTGGGAGTGCCACTGGCGCCCGAAAAGACAATGGGACCATGCACGGCTCTGTCTTTCTTAGGAATTAAAATTGATTCGGTGGCAATGCGGGCTTGCTTGCCAGATGACAAAAAAGTGAAAATGTTCAATCAATCAAAGCATTTGTATAGCGCGCTACTCACCCGGAGGGTCTCAAGGCGCTTGGGGTAGGGGGGTCCGCTACTGCTCGAACAGCCAGGTCTTGAGTTGCTTCCTGAAGGCGAGGTGGTCTTGGGGCAGGCGGAGGTGGATGGGGAAGGAGTTCCACGTCTTGGCACAGGTAGGAGAAGGATCTTCATCCCGTTGTGGCTCTTTGGATGCGTGGGACGGCGGCCAGGGCGTGGCTGGTCGATCGAAGCTGGCGGGTGGGAGTGTAGAAGGTCAGGCGGTCTTTGAGGTATCTTGGGCCTTGGTTGTGGAGGCTTTGTGTGCGTGGGTTAGGAGTCGGAATGTGATTCTCTTGCTGACGGGGAGCCAGTGCAGGTTTCTCAGGTGTGCGGAGATGTGGCTGTGTCGGGGGATGTCCAGGATGAGTCGCGCTGAGGCGTTCTGAATGCACTGGTGTCTTTTCTGGAGTTTTGCAGTGGTTCCGGCGTAGAGGGGGTTGCCGTAGTCCAGTCGGCTGGTGACGAGGGCCTGGGTGACCGTCTTCCTGGTTTCGGTAAGGATCCACCGGAAGATCTTACGTAGCTTGCGTAGGATGTTGAAGCATGACAAGGAGACAGCGTTGACTTGTCTGGTCATGGAGAGGGAGGAGTCCAGGATGAAGCCCAGGTTGAGTGCGTGGTCTGTTGGTTTGGGTGCACTGCCCAGGGCGGGGGGCCACCAGGAGTCGTCCCAGGCGGAGGGTGATGATCCCAGGATGAGGACTTCCGTCTTATCTGAGTTCAGTTTCAGGCGGCTGTTCTTCATCCACTCGGCTACGTCTTTCATCCCTTCGTGTAGGTTGGTTCTGGCGGTTGGGGGGTCGTTGGTGAGGGAGAGGATCAGCTGGGTGTCGTCGACGTAGGAGATGATGTTGAGGTTGTGTTGGCGTGCGCTGGCCGCGAGGGGGCTCATGTAGATGTTGAACAGCGTGGGGCTGAGTGATGATCCTTGTGGTACGCCGCAGATGACTTCGGTGGCTTCTGATCTGAACGGGGGGAGGCGGACTCTCTGTGTTCTTCCAGTGAGGAAGGAGATGATCCATTCCAGAGCCTTCTCCTGGATTCCGATGTTGAGGAGCTGCATGAGGGTGCGGTGGCATACCGTGTCGAACGCAGTGGAGAGGTCCAGGAGGATGAGGGCCGCTGTTTCCCTGTTGTCGAGCAGGGTTCGGATGTCGTCGGTGGCTGCGATGAGGGCGGTCTCGGTGCTGTGGTTGGCCCGGAAGCCGGACTGCGAGTGGTCGAGGGATCCATTCGTCTCGAGGAAGGCGGCCGGTCTGTTGACGGTCTTCTCTATGACTTTGACAGGAAAAGGAAGGAGCAAGATGGGGCAGTACTTTTTGAGGTCGATGGGGTCTGCTTATGGTTTCTTCAGTAGGGCGCTGAGTTCGGCGTGCTTCCAGCTCTCTGGGAAGGTGGCGGTGTCGAAGGAGGCGTTGATGATGTCCCGTAGCTGGGGTGCGATGACGGAGGCGGCCTTGTTGAAGACGTGGTGAGGGCAGGGGTCGGTTGTTGATCCGGAGTGGATGGAGTTCATCGTGCGGATGGTGTCTTCGGTGTTGATCGGGGTCCAGGCGCGGAGGGTGGTGGTGGGGGGCGTTGGTATGGTCGTAGGGTGCGTCGGCTGTGTGCTGAAGTTGTTGTGTATGTCTGCGATCTTGCTGTGGAAGAACGAGGCGAGCGAGTTGCAGAGGTCTTGCGATGGGGTGATGTCGTTGTTTCCGGCGCTGGGGTTGGAGAGCTCTTAGACGATGTTGAAGAGTTCCTTGCTGTTTTGGGCGTTGTTGTCCAGTCGTTCCTTGAATGCGGTTTTCTTGGTGGCGTGAATCAGTTGGTGGTGTTTTTCGAGTATCGAGCTTGAGGGTGGTCATGTTGTCTGTGGTAGGGTCTCTGCGCCAGGCTCTCGAGGACCCGGCAGTTCTTCTTGGAGCTCTTGAGTTCGTCGGTGAACCAGGAGGCTTTCTTGGTGCCGGGTCTGGCAGGGGGGGTTTTCAGTGGAGCGAGGTCGTCTGCGCAGTTGCTGATCCACCTCGTGAGGTTGTTGGCGGCTTGGTTGGGGTTCGCTGAGCTGGCGGGAGGGTTCTGGCTCAGGGATGTGGCGAGCTGGTCGGCTGTGATCTTGATCCAGCTTCTGCGGGGGACCTGTTGCTGGTGGTGGTGGAGCGTGGTCCTTCTGAAGCTGAAGTGGACGCAGCTGTGGTCTTTCCAGTGGAGTCCGGTGGCGTGGCTGAAGGAGATGTCCTTGCTGGAGGAGAAGACGGGGTCAAGCGTGAGGCCGGCGTAGTGGGTGGGGGCGGTCACCAGTTGCTTGAGTCCGAGGTTGGCGAGGTTGTCCAGCATGGTGGTGGTGTTGCGGTCGTTGTTGTTCTCCAGGTGGAAGTTGAGGTCCCTGAGGAGGATGTAGTCAGCGGAGGGGAGGGTGTGCGGGCTGATTAAGTCGGCGATGTCTTCGCTGAATTGTGTGCGTGGTCCTGGGGGTCTGTAGATGAGGGTGCCTCTGAGGGTGGTCTTGGGGTTGGTGTGGATCTGGAAGTGCAGGTGTTCGGCAGCGGTGAGGGTGTCGTCGGAGTTGGTCGTGAGGCGGCGAGAACTTGCAGGATTGGCAGGTGAAGGGTCCGTGGGTGCGTCCTGGGGTGGCTCGGTGGCAGCCGGGGATACGGCCGGTGTTTAGAGCATTGAGGGTGGCGTGGTCGTAAGTCCGGCGGGTGGGCTGGCTTCTTCGGGGGCCAGGGGGTCTGGCACTGGGCGCGGTCCAGGCCCGGACGGGCGCACACGGGCTTACCTTTGGCGCGCCTTCGGCGCACAATCGGCGCGCCCGCTGCGCGTACGCATCCACTCTGCTATAATGGAGAGTGGGGGGGCGGGGCGAGGGAGGAGCAGCTGGGAGGCGGGAGCGGGGTGGGAAGTGGGGGGGAGCGATGCGATGGTGCTAGAGGGAGCGGGGGTGGGGCCGCGGGGGAGCAGCGGCAGGGAGCGGGGTGGGGGAGCGGCACAAGGGGCACAGAATCAACACGAGGGGGAGCACTGAGAGACGATACAGAGTGCAAGACACGAGATACGAGACAGTACAGATTGAGATACGAGACAATACAGAGTGCAATTAGAGACAAGCAGGCACAGAGGGAAAGTCAGGGGCAGGGGCCAGAGAAGAAACGGCGAAGGCCAGTACAGAATACAATTTGAGCGGAGCAGGCACAGAGGAAGGTCAGGGGCAGGGGGCCAGACCTAGCAGGGGCACAAGACTACTCCTGGCAGCGGCGACAGCAGCGGGAGGAGAACGATGTTGGACTTGTTGGACAGAAAGTTGTCTAAGCAGAAAGTGACTGTGAAGGACATTCAGGTGTTACTAGGTCATCTTAACATTGCCTCGAGGGTGGTCGGGGTGGACCTTTTGTAGACGACTGGGGCAGGCACTGGCAGGTCAACACTCACCACCATGTCAGACTGTCAGCTGGGGTGAAGGAGGACCTCCGTATGTGGTTTGTTTTTCTACACTCGTTCAATGGAGTGCCTTTGGCCAGGGAGGAGGATGTCCAATGGGACGTAAACATTTTTTCTGACGTGGCAGTCAGTGATGGTTTTGGTCTATATGGGCAGGGCAGGTGGTACGCAGAAAAGTGGTCCCCACAATGGAGGGATGGGGGAGGAGTATTGCATTTCTGGAACTTTTCTCGCTCCTGGTGGCTCTGACGTTGTGGGGTGAAGAGCTGGCACATAAGAAGGCCTTGTTTCGAGTGGACAACATGGCAGTGGTTAAGATCATCAATAGGCAGTCCGCAAGGGATGAGCAGATATTGAAGTTGCTGCATGGTTTCATGCTGGGTTGCCGCAGGCATGACATTGCGTTTCGAGCCTTGCACATACCTGGCGTGGACAATGACATAGCTGATACTTTGTCTCGTTCACAGTTGGGGAGATTTCATGGGCTGGCCAAGGAGGCGGACAGGACACCGACCCCATTGTCAGAGCATCTTTGGTATGAAGGCAACGTAGGGTGCTACAGTTGGTGGTAGGTTCTTTGTCAGCGTCCACTTGGGCGGCGTACGAGCTGGCTTGGAGGGATTTTCTAGCATCAGGTGCCTGTAGGCGGGTGGAGGTCTGGCGTAGATTAGAGGATGTTATTCAGTTTATCCTAGACCTCATTGAGAGAGGCCTGTCCAAAGTGACCACCGCCGGGCAGTTGGAAGGTATTGCCTTTATGGGGAAGGTCCTGTGGGGCTACGGCCCTTCCGTGGGGAAAGTGGGGAGAAGGATGCTTGAGGGCTGGGCTAGGGATCTGGGTGGGAGCGTATGGCCAGCAGCCCCCGTTCCTGGCAGACCCTGGCACATTTGCTGGAGTGGTTACCCGTAGTCTGCAGGGATGATTTTGAGCTTGTTTATTTTCCACGTTGGTGTGGATGTTTTTTGGGGCATTTAGAGTCTGGGCTCCTAGGCAACAAGGCCAAAAAGGGCGTGTGCTGGCGAGACGTGCGGGTTGAGGGGAGAGAGATACGTATCTGGCTGGCCAATTCCAAAACGGACCAGAGAGGTCACAGGAGTGGGGTTTGGTTTGAAACAGCCTTCCCAGTATCTAAGTGCCCGGTGCATTGGGCCCGGCATTGGGGGGAGGTGGCAGGAACCTCTGGGGATGATTTCGTTTTCCGGCACATTAACAGGAATATGGTGACAGACCATCTGTTGCGTATGGTTTAGCGGAAGGCGTAGCACAGTATTGGGTTGGATGGAGCACAGTATTGGGTTGGATGGGGCATGGTATGGGACGCATTCTTTCAGGATTGGGGCAGCAACAGAAGCAAACAATAGGGGTTGGTCCCGGGAGGAAATAAGGCGGCTGGGGCGCTGGTCATCAGACTGTTTTCAATGCTACGTGAGGAGAAATGCGCAGGAGGCGCGAGTGTCATCTTTCTTGGGACGAGTCTCATTCTTTTTTCTCTCATTCAGGTTCAGTGGCTGGGCCCCAAGCAAAGGAATTGACCATATGGATAGTGGAGCATTCATTCATCAAACGGGCTCAAGTTCAAGCATGCCAGAGTTATTTTGGGGCATTGTTGGGATTCAATAAGCAATTTTTCAGAATCATTTGGAAGGGAAAAGGTGGGATGCTTTGGAGGGAGTTGATTCCTTGCCTAAATAAGTGGTTGGTAAGGGGCCAGTGCCCGGATGCTCTGCTGATTCTCCTTGGTGAGAACGACCTGTGCAAGGTGAAAGGGCTGGTCCTGTTAAGGGCAATGAAGAGGGACTTGGCTGCATTGAAAGAAAGTTGGTCCGGTTGTCAAGTTTTGTGGACCGAGTTGGTTCCGTGTAGGGTCTGGAGGGGTGCGGTGAAGCCCAGGGCCATTGACAAGGCGCGCAGGAACACTGAGATTTTGAAATTTTGTCACAGCTTAGGTTTTGGAAGGGTAAGCCAGAGAGAGATTAGTTTTGAAGCGTGGAATTCTTTTGGGATAACGAGGTACACTTATCCAGACTTGGTATGGACCTTTACTTACTAGAGATTAGTGAAGTGTTATCAAGAAGCCTGAATGTTCAAATGCATCCTGCATAGTTGGTGAAGAGTTTTCCTAGTTGGGGGGCAGAAAGGGGGGGTAGTTTCCTCGCCCCCCCCCCCCCGGCTTTCTGGGTGGCGGGGGTTAGTGGAAGTTTGCCATGGTTGGCAGAGCTTGGTTTATCATTGTTGGAGTTTGGGTTATTGACAGGCATGGGTAGGCAAAACAAATTTTATTTCAGTTACAGGTGAGAGTGAATGACATTGGTAAAGAAGCAGGCGGGGGTTGTTTAACGGATTTGTGGAATTGATAAGAGTTATACGTTGATGCATTGCTTTGTATTGTTTGTAACGTTACAATGTATGGGTGGGGGCTAGTGCAAAGAAATTTTAGGGGCCGGGTGGGGTCCGGGGTTTGGTAAACTGTTTGATAGGCTGTTGCCAAGGATTTACAATGTTATGTGCACCAGTTTCAATAAAGCACCCTTTTACACACAGTTTTTGGGTTCAGGTGTCCTGCCCCCCTCCCCCCCCTCGGTCGACTCTCACTCCCAAGCAGGGCTTGGGGGGGGGGGGGGGGGGGGGGGGCAGACGACTGCATGGAGGTCTCCCCACCAGGCAGTTTGGGAGGGCCGTGGGGTGTCGGTCTCACCACAATTAGCGGGCATTTTGTTTTGGGCTCCTTTTGGGCTGTAGCCCAAAAGGAGCCCAATTATAAATAATTTGGGCTCCCTCTCCCAGCCACCATTTTAGATTTGGTGACCTGGTGGCTGGGAGCTTTTAGCTTAGTGCAGTTCACTACCTCCCTCTCTCCCCAATTTTTTATGGTTTTGGGTATCCTTTTTGCACATTTTTCTAGTTTTGGAGGTGGCTTTTTTGGGACAGGTGAACAGGGGTTGTTGGCTATGTATTGTCGCTTGGAACAGGTGCAGTGTGGGGGTTAGTGGAAGTTTGCCAGGGTTGGCAAATATTTGTTTATCATTGTTGGAGTTTGGGTTATCGACAGGTTGGGGTAGGCAGAACAAATTTTATTTCAGTAACAGGTGGGGTGATTGACAGTGATAAAGAAGCAGGCAGTGGGGGGTTGTTTAACGGATTGGTGGAATTTATAGAGTGGGGTCCCGGGTTAGGTAAAAGGTTTGATTAGTGAGGATTAGTTTTGTAAGGCTGTTGCCAAAGAAGCAGGCAGTGGGGGGTTGTTTAACGGATTGGTGGAATTTATAGAGTGGAGTCCCGGGTTAGGTAAAAGGTTTGATTAGTGAGGATTAGTTTTGTAAGGCTGTTGCCAAGGATTTACAATGTTATGTGCACCTGTTTCAATAAAGCAGCCTTTCACACACAGTGTTTGGTTTGTGGTCTCCTGCCCCCTCTGCACCCCCTTCACCCCTAACTCCCAAGGAACAGCAGTTATGAGGGGCCCGAGCAGCTGCTCCATGTATGGCGCAGGACGGCATTGCTGTTTGATTTCGAAACCTCCGTGTCACCCTAGCGAAGCGGGTGTAGGTGTCGGCGGCTGCGAGTGTCAATAGTTGGCATAAAGCAGCAGTGTTACGATCGTTGAAGAGACCCGACAGTGCATAAAGGGATCGCATTCGCACAGAGGGATCGTGTGTACTCTTGGCTGGCCTAAGAGCAACATATGCGGATTGACAAGGCCTGACCGCATTTAATGCATACTTTCAGCTTTGAAGTAATTAGAGGGCAAGCGTGCTGTCCTTTAAAGGCAGTTTGATTTTGCTGACGCATATGCAGGCCTGTCTGGGACACAACGCTTACCATTTAGGATAAAAGCTCTTCGTTTGGCATCACGAGTGCAGGAACTAAGAGCTGCGTTGTGTGCTCTTCAACGACGGAGTGCTTCTGATCTAGGTTCTGGCTGGGAGGAAGGAGTCTATCAGCCCATGGGACTTCTTAGAAGAAAGGTCTTGGGTCTTCCCCTACTGTTCTTAGTCCCTGGATACTATTGTTAAAAAGTTACCTTGGTTTTTCACCATTCACTTATTTTGTTCATGATGGCATCTTCTTCTATTGTGATTTCACCCCCATTTTTAGTGCAGCATGGTCAACTATCTATTCAGTGGAAAGAATGGATAGACCTTTTTGACAGTTATATTGTGGCACTAGATTGGGTAGAATTTACCCCGAAAAGGAAGAAAGCATTGTTGTTAGGTACCATTGGAAAAGAGACGCATCATATTTTTAAAGAACTTACCTCAGATGTTCGTAGTAACAACCAACCTATTGAGGATTTGCACAAGGTGGGAAAGTTGCGAGGGGAAAACATAGTAATGTCATTATAAGTTTTAGACTAGATTGCAAAAAACAGACAAATCAATAGATGACTTTGTCTTAGGCTAGTGAACTATCAATTAAGTGTAAGTTTGGTCACATGACTGATGAGATGATCAGGGACTAAGTGATTGTTCAGTGCCACTGAAAAAAAATGCAGGAGCACCTGTGGGCAGCAAACAATTCATCCTTGAATGATGCCATTGTGATTGCCAAGGTAGTTGAGGAATTTGATGCATTAAAAAGTTGGGCTAGAAGGAGGTGATGGATGTGAGGTTGCAGCAGTTGGCAAAAAAGAAGGTGCGACTAAAGAATCAATCAGCAAGTTTTCGGCTAGAACTCAGAGAGAGGGCAAATCAAAAGGCTGTTCATGGTGTGGGTGTGCATACCATACCAGTGACTCAAAATGGCGTTATGTGTCTAACAAGGAGTGCAGAAGGTGTGGGCATCTGGGCCATTATGCTCGGAAGCACAAAGATTCTACTAAATCACGTCTGGCTGTTACCGAGGGCATCTTCTGGGAAGATGATAACTAGGTAACCAGGATCAAGTATTAATGGTTTGGCATAAGGTAGAGGAAGGAAACAGGAAGGTCAGGCCATAAGCTTGGTTTGGGATTCAGGGCAAAAAAGTGGAACTCATGGTGGAGTCCGGCTCAATTTACACGATCATACTGAAGACAATGTAGAATTATGAGTGGTCACAAGTGTCTCTTCTGCCTAAAGACATCAAGCCCAGGGGTTATCAGGGAGAGCATATTGATGTTTGGAGTTATTTTTACTTCTCCCATTGTGTTCAAATCACAACAGGTCGCAGGGAAAATCTATGTGGCAGGGGATGGGCCACCTTTTTTGGAGTGGGGCATAAATTTGATTCGCATATTTTAATTGATCCCATGCTCCAGGTCAAGTGTTATCAGTCACTGATGTTGCCACTGAAGAGGCGTTGGGTGAAATTAAGGATGTGCTCAATGAAAAGTTGGGTGAAATAAAGGGTTATGTTCATAACATAGTTTGGGAGAAAGGTACTAATCCTGTAAAACACAAATTAAGGAGGTTGCCAGGTGTTGCGAAAACGGAGGTTAAAAACTTTCAGATGACAAGCTTAGATTCGGTGTGGATCCACGCAGCTTAAACCAGCATGTGGTGACGGACACTTTCCCCCTCCTTAATATAAATGAATTGTTGTTGTTGCTCAAAGGCGGGAAGTACTTTTTTAAGCTTGACTTGAAAAGTGTTTACCACCAGATCAGGTTACACGAGGATTCATGGAACATGACAGCGTGTCACCATGGAGGGAACTTTTAGGTTTACAAGGATGCCGTTTGGGTTATCCTCTGCTGTGAGTGTTTTCCACAGGATCATGTTTGTGGTGTTAAGGGGGCTAAATAACGTGTTTTTTAAAACAGTTTGAGGGAGGTCTGTGTTGGGTAGGCTTAGGAAGGCTGGTCCCACTTTGAGGAAGGACAAATGTAGGTTCCTGGTGGAAGAAATGTAACACGTTGGCCATACCATATGTGGGCAGGGGGTTCGACCCAAGTGGACCTGTTGAAGGCTTTTCAGTTCTGCACCAGTCCTCACAATAAGAATTAGTTACCGTCATTCATGGGTTTGATTGAATACTGTGCTAAATTTGTGGAAAAAAACTTAGCAGGCAACACTCAAAAACTGAGGGTGTTGTTGTAGAAGGTGTGTACATGCATATGGGCGATGATCAACAGAGCATTTGATGTGGTTTAGAAGAACATTTGTGAGGTAGGTATCGTTGCACCATTTGACACCCAACTCAAAACATTTTTAACTGTGGATGCGAGTGTGTGTGCGGTCTGTGGGGCTGTTCTCTCTCGGGTACATGAAAGAAGACACCTATAGCATTTGCCTTGTATTCTCTGATGGAATGTGAGAGCAACTATTCGGTCATAGATCGTAAGGCCTTAGTGGCTGCAGTGTGGGTAGAGCATTTTAGGACCTTTCTATGGGGTTTCAGTTTTTGCATTCGCACAGACCATAACACTTTGGTCAAAGTTATGAGTCCTGGTGGGGCAGGCAAGGGGTCCGCTAGGCTAGCTTCCAGACTTCAAGGGTATAGGTACCAAATTGCACACATACCAGGATGGAAAAACGTGCAACCTGATTGGCTCTCACTCTTATCTTTGGATTGGTCAAGAGGGAGGTAGACATAGTGTTTCGGCTTGGGACTAGGAAGGGACTACGGCATCATTGTGTGATGTGGAATAGTGCATTGGAGGTTTGTTCTCGGCAGAAGAGTGGCGTAAGTGTATGGATTGAGATATTGCTCTCCAGAAAGCAGGGCAAATGGTGGTGTATGGGGGACAAAGATAGAGTACTGTAGCCCCATCTTTTAGATCATTTGTGAAAATTCTGGAAGAATTCTGAATGAATTTACTTGGACTGCTAAGGAGTTACTTATCAGGAATGAGAAATTTGTGCCACCAGAAGGGTCGAGGGAAAGAACCTTTAAGCGGGCTCACGAGGACCACTAAAGATAAACCATGACCAAAAAACGGGTGAGGGAAAATATTTGGTGGCCATGTATGTTATGTTATGTTATTTGCACTTATAGAGCGCGTGATTACCCTTGGGTGTCCTGGCGCTAAGTATTTGTTACCTGAGGAAGCTGAGAGAGATCCTATTGCGAGAAGAACCATATCTTCAGGCCCTTCCGAAATGAGAGAAGATCGAGCAGTCTTAAGAAAGAAGGGCAGCTCATTCCAAGCTCTTGAAGCACAAAGAGTGAAGCTCCTGCCCCCCGGTTAACTTTTTTTGACATGGGAACTTGCACTCGTTTAGCACTGGTAGATCGTAATGTTCTGCCAGGAACATACCAGCAGAACTTTTGCTTAAGAAACTCAGGACCAATTCCATTAATGGCTTTAAAAACAATACAGAGTGCCTTGAAGCAAGCTCTTTGTTATATCGGAAACTAGTGTAGTTTCTTAAGCTCTCCTCTCACAGAGACAAATTTGGATGTTCCAGACAGCAGCCTGGCCGCTGCGTTTTGGACTAGTTGGAGTCTATACATATGTTGTTATTTTGTATATTCAGATATAGGCTATTACAATAGTCCAAACGTGACGTTAAAAGGGCCATGACTACTGTCTTAAGATTACTCTCAGTCAGGAAGATCTTGATTTTCCTTATGATTCTAATCATAAAACAAGCTGAGGTCACCATGCTTACTTGATCACCCATGGTGAGTTTGTTGTCCACTAATACCCCCAGGTTTTTGGCCTTCCTGGTGGGTACGGGGCAAGCGCAGAGGTCTTCCGGCCACCAGTCTGGTGTCCACACCTGTGGGTTATTCCCAAAGTTTAAGAGCTCAGTCTTATTAGAGTTGAGCTTTAAGCAATTAGAGGACATCCAACAGGAAATTGCGCTCATGCATTCATGAAAGCAGTCCCCAATGTCTTTCTCACCTCCCCTAGTCAACGACAACACTATTTGTGTGTTGTTGGCTTAGGAGATGAGCTGGAAGCCAAAGTATCTAATATCTCCTGCCAGTGGTGCCACATATATAGTAAAAAGTGTTGGGCTAAGGGAAGAGCCCTATGGCACCCCACATGGGAGTGTGAATGGTTTAGATGAATTGCCATCCAGATCCACAGTTTGTGATCTGTCAGCTAGGAAAGATTGTAAGCGTTTCCATGCCTGGCCTTTGGGCGAGAAAATTATTTCTTGGGTGGAAAAAGGTGAGGTGTTTTGAGAGAGAAAGAAGAGGCTTAGGACAAGTATACAAGCTGCCCATGGTCATATCAAGGACCCCAGGAGTCCATGGGCTACTGTGTGCTTAGATTTTATTGGAACAATGAAATTGCAGGATGAGGGATTGAAAAAAACGATGGTTTTGATGGATGTGCATTCCAAGTGGGAGGTGGTAAAATTCTTACATGAAGTAACCACCAGAACACAACTGTGAAGACTTTGAAGAGCGTGTTTTTGGAGGAAGTGCTACCTCGTGGGCACGTCACAAATAATGGACCACAACTAGTTGCAAGTATTGGTCCCTGATGAAGTCAGTGAGCTCCTCCATAAAACGAAGGGCTGCTACAAGGCGGGCGATGAATGGCATGGAATCTGAGGGTTGAGCGGTGGTGTAATTGAAGCTCAAGAGATAGGCATTCAAAAGTGCGGAAGGAGCGGATAGGAAAATCCTTACGTTGAAGAGAGTTTCTAAAGAGGATTGCAACACCTCCCCCAACTTTGTCAATTCGGTCATTCCCAAATATAGAATAGCCTGTGGGTAATAGGAGATCAAACAGAGTGAGAGGTATTTTTGAACCAGGTCTCTGTGAGGAAGAGCATATACTAGCGCTTCAGATGAAGGTGCAATAGTAATTACTAGATGTTCACACATGACCACAGGGCAGATGAGATCACTGAACAAATTAAATGGTGCCCCAGTCAGGGTTTACCAAAGAAAATAAATTTAAGGTAAGCTTAACAAGTCAGCCACTGACCAGGGAGCCTCCTAGTTACTTAATATCTGTGGTTAGATGCAAATTAAATGTTTTAGGGAGAACTTTGTCCACATCTAACCGCCATCATAATGAGCCCCTAAATATAAAATCACAAATATCGACTTCGCTGAATATTGTTGCAAAAATATTGTGGCTCAAGAATATCGACAGACAAAATATCGTGGTGCAGAATATCGACTTTGGGTAAGTAATATTGATGTAAAAAATATTAAAGTGTTTAATATCATTTGCAAAAATATAGATGTTAAAAATATCGATTTTGTATTAATGTAATTATGTTTGTATTTATTGTTTGTGTGTGTGATGCATGTATTTTTCTTTTGGTATAAGATTTATTTTTGTTGTTATTATCTGTGTATAAATGTTAGTAGTTATTACATTTTTTTGTTCTAATTTTGCATTTTTAGTTCCATAGTGGGATGTGGGTTTATAGGTGTTGCAAAGTCATCCTAAGCCCTGGGCACCCCCCAACTTTTTGCTTACTGTAACTGGTGGTAACTGACTCTGACTGACCCTGGGCTCTGTTTAACCAGGCCCAGTGCCAAGCTAAAAGGAACACATTATAATACAGTTAAGACACCCAACATACACTAGGGTACACTATGGTATGGTGGGGTACCCTTGTAATTGGCATGACCTACCCCATAAGCCCCTAATATGTAATAGCGCAGGGGATTGAAACTACCTAGAAGTCTCCCGTATCCTGGGGAATGGCAGTTTAGAGGCCAGCAGATTTTCGGCACTAGCATGTGTGCAGTGCTGAAGCCTGAGTTCAGTTTAAAAGCATCCCTGGTGGCCAGGACAGCTTTTAAACCTTAAGTTGTGCCCAAACTCTACTTTGGGGTTAGGGGCCCTTAAAAAAATGAAAAGACTTCCATGTTTTTGAATATTAGGGACCCCCAGGGTCACCCCTAGGTATCCCAGGGGTGGAGGTCAGTTATCTAGAAGGAGCACCCTTATAAAATGAGTTTTTATATGCATGGGTAAAGTGATATTTTACATTTCACTCCCCACATTGTATTAAAGAGCTGCTCAAATTCGACTTTGATGCTAGAAGAATTGGGTAAGGATGATCTGCAATATTTCTGCAGATTCAGAACCCCTAAAGTCTCCCCTAGTTGCACAGGGGGTTGGGGGTCCTGTAGAAATTAGGGAAATACTTATAATATATGGTTTTATAAGCCCGGGTGCTGGAAAATGGCCAGAGTCATTTTCCCTATTTGAAACCCCATGGCCCATTGGTTAACATGGTAGGAAGTTATTGATTAATAAATATTGATAGGAGAGGACTAGCCGGACCATTCAAAGACTTCCCAGAATGGTAGTAGTAAATCCAACAATATTATATTGTTGAATTTCTCCTAAAGTGTACATACAAGAAGTTATGAGACTTTCTTGTTTGTAAGTCCAAATTCAGCATTTCAGTGGCCTGCCCTGATTGGTCAGAGTTAAGTGGATTAGCTAGGCTGCTAGGAGGGCAGTGTGCTGGTCTATAGGAATGCCAGGCCAGGAGGTGGCGTCGTAAACTATGCTCTTCAAAGGCAGAGGGGAAGCCTGGGTTTCAGATTCACTCTGACAGTCTTGACCCAGAGTCCGGGCTAGGCTTAAGGAAGGTATGTGCAGATGGTAGGGGGAGAGTCCATGGAAATAAGCCATCCCAGGGGGTGTGTTTAGCCAGCTCTTACCTCCTTGCTGGAAAATCAGCCATTATGGATTTGGAAGAATGATGCACTCTGGGACAAACTAATGCCACACTCTACAGGATGTGGTCATAACTATGAGGAGTTGCCCTGCTCTCATTGGTCAGCAGTGACTTGGTGCTTGACCCAGAGAATGTTGAATAAGTATCTGAGAGGGGCAGAGCCCTCCAGATCTGCTGCTTGAAACTGAACGAAGCAAGAAGTGCCCGGCTGGAAAGATCCTGCTGTGCAAAGGAAATCTAAGGCCTGACCTATGAAGACTGCACCATCTGAAACTACAGCCCTGTGGATTACCTTGCTGCCAAAGGACTAAGAGTGGACTCCCTGCAAGCTACAGGTTAACAGAGCTCGCCTGGACAGCCCCACAAAGAATTCAAAGCCTGCAGTACCATTGGATTTGTAAGGGTTTTGTTCAAGTGGATTGCGGAATTGAAGTTTCACACTTTCAAGGACCCTCTGGGAGATTCCAGAACCTTTGATTGTGTGTTGGATACTTTGGGACCCTCAAGCAGAACTCCAGGAAAGTGTTCTAACTGGACCCCGCTTGCTAAAGAAGGCGGCCCCAGGTAAGTGTTCTAACTGGACCCCGCTTGCTGAAGAAGGCGGTCCACCACAGTGGTGAGAAAATTCTTCAGAACAATTTAAAAAGGTGTGTCCCTGACAGACAACGAAATGACTAAAAGGGGCACTGTGGGTTTCTAAGCACTAGAAAGTAACTAATCTTTAAACATTCATAACTCTGGTTCCCTACAGTGGATTCTTTTAGTTTTGGTGTTATTTAAAAGATAAACATATTATCTATTTGTATACATTGATGTTGGATTTTTATTTTGTGTCTTAATTATTTACTGAAATTGTGTTCCTAAATGCTTTACATACCTGTCTTTGAAGTTAAGCCTGTCTGCTCGCAGCCACCTTACCAAGGGTTGAGCAAAGGAATAATTTTCTAAGACCTATGCTGAGTCCTATCATGTGTTAGTGGCCTTATTGCCAGTGGCAGACCTACATTTGCCCCTACTTTACAACAATAGGGGAATAGGGTGGGAAGTTATTTAATTGCCTCAAATTGTAAAGCGCTCGGATATCCTTCGGGATCAAGCTCGAGCTATATAAAACTTCATAAATAAAATTAAAATAAACATGAGATGAAAACGTTTCTGGAAGGGTGTGGCATTAAACATCAGCGTACTGCACTGTACAACCCCCAGGCCAATAGCCTGGTGGAGCAAGGTAATCAGTTGGTTAAGAGTACCATATCTAAGGCTATTCAAAGTGGAAAAGATGTCAGGGTGAAGGCTCGTGATCTGGTTTGGGCTCATTGTGTGACCAATGTTTCTTGCTTTGGGAAAATGCGCAGAAGAAAGCTGGGAACTAAAATGACCCAGACTTGGCTTATTAGTACTGGTCAAGAGGAGAGTGTTGGGAGAGTAGTGGAGAGAGTGTTGGGAGAGTAGTGGAGAGAGTGTTGGGAGAGTAGTGGAGAGAGTGTTGGGAGAGTAGTGGAGAGAGTGTTGGGAGAGTAGTGGAGAGAGAGTAGTGGAGAGAGTGTTGGGGGAGTAGTGGAGAGAGAGTAGTGGAGAGAGTGTTGGGAGAGTAGTGGAGAGAGTGTTGGGGGAGTAGTGGAGAGAGAGTAGTGGAGAGAGTGTTGGGAGAGTAGTGGAGAGAGAGAGAGAGAGAGAGAGAGCGAGAGCGAGAGCGAGAGCGAGAGTAGTGGAGAGAGAGAGAGAGAAAGAGAGAAGAGAGAAAGAAAGAAAGAGAAAGGAAGACAGAGAGACAGAGAAAGGATGACAGAGACTTTGTAGACCTCCCCGTTATTTGGAGGATTAAGTTACGCTCTACTAAACATTGTAGTCCTCCGCGTTACGTAGAGGTCTGAGGGCAAACTGTGTTAAAGTTACTTTTAATTTGTGCTAGCTGTCCTGTTTAGCGGTATTGTTTCTTTAACAGACAGTGTCATTTTTTTTTCTTTTCTTTCTATTCTTTTTTCACAATTCGTTTGTTTTTGCTTTTAAGTAGAAGAGAGGGGGATGTGCTGCAATGTAGAACCTCAGTATGACATACTGAGGAGAACGTTGTAGTGGGATTCGACCAGAGTCAGTTACTCTGCATCTGGCGAAGGGAGAATCACGCCATTAACTGGTGATTCTTAAATTAAGGTTTCAGCTTGAATACTTGCTGTGGTGGTATCACCAACACAATACATTCTTTTTACCTATTTTGTTCTTGTCAACATTTGTTTTCAAGATAGCAAGAAAACAAATAACTTAAGCGTTAATCTGTTTCTTCTGCCTTCTTATTACATGTGCTAGGCTATCATTAGATCTCGAGGACACTGAGAGCCATTACAAACTTTATCCTTGAGCCACAAGGCTTAGGGGCACAGCACAAACACATGGACCAGCAGAATCCAGGAGACTCCACCAACAAAGGGCTACTAAAGTGAGGCATTATAATATAAATAAATATAAATCCGTATTTGTAAAGCGTGAACTACTCCCCCTTACGGGTCTCAAGGTGCTAAGGGTTGTTGTGGAAATTAAGGGAGCTATTGCCCAGAGTCACATGGTGCTGAGCTGCCGCAGGAGCTGGGGATCGAACCGTGAACCCTGTGCTACAAAGTCAGCTGCCCTGGCCACTGCACCACACCTCTCGATTAGGCATTAGGTTTGTACCAGTCTGTGGTGGCACAAAAAGTAAAAACAAATATGGCCTAGATGGCAGGCCAGAGTAGGTAAAGAGGGCGAGATGATTTCACGTATTCCACTCATCAAATTCTCAATGAGACTCCCTAAGAATGGTGGCTATGCCTAGACATGGGGCTCATGCTTGCAGTGCCATTGGGCTTAAGCGCCACTTCATTGATGAGCGCTAGTGGAAACTAGTTTGGGGTTGGTTTTGGGTCCTCTTAGTAGAGGCTGAACTACGGCCCTATATGGATTTCAAGGCAGCACCTACTTCTATTGGTGGTACACAAATGGAGGTCTTTAACAATCCATGGTACAAATCTATTTTGAAAATAGCAGCCTCTGATGCACAGGCTCTACTATAGAAACCAGAATGACCATTCAAATAATAGCACTAACCAAGTGGGTACTTGTAGTTTCCATTTTCTCATTAAGAGTATGAGTCAACAAAGCTATGTTTCCTTAGTGCTGTTGTCAAAATAGGATTGCTGAAAGTCATGCTCACTTGATATGCTTTGGTAAATAAGTACTGGCAAAACCATAAATATGACTATATCAGTATTGTCGCAATATTTACTGATTACCAAATATTTCAGAACCATATGTATTAGAAAAAAAGAAGTAGACCTGATATTGCCAATTCAAAGGATTTTTAAGTAGTACTATTATCCTAGGTCACCATTCTAAACGAATGCAATGGAAATCACACGACTTGATTAAGTACCTTGGTGAAGCACGAGGCACTCAATGAATGTTTGGAATGACAACCAAAAGTGTGTGTCTGTAATGGTGCCAGAGGTAAGCTACTTCTAGCAGTGCAGCACCGACAATCCAAAGTTATTAAAGAGGCCATTGAGTGAATGTTCTCACAATAGGTCTCAAAACTCAAGCCGGTATAAAAGGGGGTGGTGATGGACGGAGCATCTGAACCAATCAAACACTCCCACCCAGTTGACAGATCTGGGTTTAATCCATCACCGTTCTTTAGCCCACTCTGCCACCCCAGTTCAGATATTGCCATATGCAAATCAGTCTGACCCTGTGCCTCATGGGTACAGTCCAGCCCTAACTGCCAAGCCATGCCTTCCCTGGACCGGAAACAAGCGTCCTAGGACCGGTTTCTGGCATTAGAGCAGTCTTCAGCCAAGCTTGCTTGAATCCAGTGGCAAAGTGAGCAAGAGACTCACGTCTGAGCATACCCTGCCAACTTATGGCGAACAAAGCGGTACAAAAGGGGGTAGTGATGGACGGAACTTGGGTGGCAGAGTGGGCTTTGCCACTGGATTCAAGCAAGCTTGGCTGAAGACTGCTGTATATGACTGCTTATATCTGTCTACAATACCCTCACCACTGTTTCCAGATAACAGGCGTGACAGATTTACCTACCTATACGAAGATGTTTTAGGTTTGTTCAAGCTTGACTTTTATAAAAAGGTTTAAATATTGAATCACTACCCCTTTTTGTGCTACAGTTCATATAGATTGTTTTTCTTCTCTGTGTCCTCATGGGTGATATTGATGTAGCTCTGCACAGTCACGCAGGGCTCCAACATCATCTGACACAGTTGGAGTGCCTGGCGATGGTGAGTGCCAATGCAGCGTTTCCTTTCGAGCTTTTCTACTCTAGGGTTACGTTTCCTGCAGTTTATGAGGATGATGATGATACATTCCATACTTACACTCCGACCATTATACTTGTGAACTATACACCATATAGGACACAAGAGATTCAGATCTCGGGATGGCAACATCGTATTTGGTTTAATGGTGTCCTTCCCCACACCGTAACTGCGGTTCGGTTAGGTCCCATGTCTATTCCTGTGGCCACTTGGCCAGTCTTGGCAGGGTTCACACCATATCCACGTTATCTAAATGCCCCGATTGACTGCTTGCGTGAACTTTATGCCTCCTTAGTTGGGTTACATAGGGCTTTAGTACAATATGTTTCACGCAACGTCCAGGTGGGGGCACCTGGGATTGCGGCGCAACCAGTTGGACCGGCCGGGATAACAATTAGTCCTGTCATGGTTAATTCAGTAATGGGCAAGCGCCCCCAGATTAAGGACGATATGCCTTATTGGCTTGCTGAAAAATTTGACCAACAAGAAGCAGTATTTCCTAATACGACTCTTGTGGAAAAACACAGGATTAGTTTGCAAAAAGACTTAGTGCCTGAGGCACAGGATTGCCTGAGGCAACCGATTGTGAGAACTGGGGTAAGGTCTTTGCAGTAGTCCATGCGAAGTGCTTCGGGACACCGTCCATGAGTCATGCCCTCCGTGATCAAGCTTGTTCAGGAGGACCGCAGTTGAGAATGAGGCTTGTCAGAGTGTTTGACATAGTTGCTGATCTCACCCTTGCTAACGTCAAGGTTGATGCGGTTAACTTTCAGGAGTCTAATGCTTCACGCCTTGTCCCCGACAAACCCCGGCAGTTGCGGAAAATTATTGCAGAGTCCTATAAGACCATTGGGCGCAATAGTTTGGGTGTTAAGCCTTTTGCTAAAACAGCAGCTCAAGCGCAAACTCAGACGGCTAATTCTACTAAAGACGACCATCCAGTTTGTCCTAAATAGAATTAGAAAAATAAATAACAGGGGAAGCAGCAACAGAAACAAGGGTCGAGTCCTGCATCACCGATACTCGAGTCTACTGAGCGCATATATTATTTGCGCGACCGTGCAAGAATTAGGCCTCCTGATAGATTTCAGGTTCCTGATCAACGTTCTCCTCGTTCTTCACAGGAAACATCGGTCTCACAAGCCCGTGGAGGAGAACGTGGCAGAGGCCGGGGAGCCCTACAAGGACGTGAGCAGCCCCGCCAGGCTGAAGGTAAAGGCAAGCAGGACAACTTTACACGTCAACGCCCTCAGTTTCAGAAAAAGAAGGTTGCTGCGTTAACTGCAAGGTATGCCACGGATAGTGAGAACAAAGCTTTGGAACATGACATGGGCGCTAACGCTGCTAGATAGCGCAGCGAAGGTTCCAGTAGTTCGGCAAGCACTGCGTCCGTATCTGAAGGCGACAGCAACTGACACGTTCATCACAGTAGAGACTGCTGACACTAGAGTGGCTCCCCCTGGCAGACTATATGAAATAGTCTTTTTAATTGAATGTGACATACAACGTAAAAGAAAAGGGATTTTCGGGGAAAATCTGACCTCTACATATGGCATTTTGTTAGTGGAGGCGGACTGGCCCCCACCTTTCGTTTTGGCCGCTTCGAGAGGGGAGGAGGTAATCATCCCTAGTTTCGCACACACTGTGCCAAAGGAGCAGGCGCAGAATTTTGCAGAAGAGTGGGCTCAGTTGCTTGCACCAGCTTTGTTCCTTACTCTGGTCGGTTGGGATAAACTTTCGCCCAGACATGAGATTCCTTTGCGATCAATGCCTCAGCCACAAACCCAATCTCCCATGCGGCGAGAAGCGAAAGCTCTCGTTGCAGAAATCCTTGAACAATTGGAATATCAAGGTGTGAATGAAACATATGTGTCACCCATGAATAATCCTCTTTTCACTGTAACCAAACCTTATGGGTCTTACCGCCTAGTTTTGGATTATTGGCATTTGAACTCTCATTGTTGGACTTGTGCGGTACAGAATACCCACAGTTCTGCCCTGGTTGATAGTCTTGTGTGAAAAAGGTTTAAGACCGCACTTGACATATCCAATGGCTTTTTTAGTCCTAACCTATCCTCTATTAGTAGTAAATGGACAGCATTTACTTCTGGTGGCAAACAAAAAAACTGTTCTAAAGATTAACCATGGGCTATAAAGACAGCCCAGGCGTCTTTAGCGCACGTGTTGTCTCTCTGTAAGAGAGCATCGACCCTGATGCGTGATATTTATCTCACTGACGACTAATTATGGCTGCATCTGTGTCATGTTGACTGCATCATTGTCAGGTTTGCGGACTTTGGTTACAAATTTAACTTTGCAAAATCTCACATTGCGGAGTACACAGTGTTTCTTCTGGGCTATGAGCTCAACAACGAAGGTAGAGGTTTAGCACATCACTTCCTGGAGAAGTGCGCACAGTTGCGCGCTCCAACAACTCTGAAAAAACTACAATCTTTACTGGGATTTTTGAATTTCTGGCGTACTTGCATTCCCGATTATGCCCAGCGTATCAAGCCGCTATATGCCTTGATACAACCTAGTTTTACCAAATCTTGCTGGCTTCCAGAACTTTCAGCTATACTGTATTCTTTGCAGTCTGATCTTCTTGAATCTAAATACTTACTGACACGTGACAAACATACAAACCTGGTAATAAGAATTGTGGCAGGCGCAGTGGGATTCACATACTTGATATTTAATGAAGGAGACACAGTTCCTATGGCTTACAAGTCACACTTGTACACATCGGCTGAAATGCGCTTTTCTTCCGTCAAGAAAGTTTTGACTGCTGTACAGATGGCGATTCTGAAAGAGAGAGCGCTGTTGCAGGGGAAACATGTGTTGGTTGTTAAACCGTATCCTGCCCTTGAGGCAGTGATGAAAGCCAGCATACCCAATTCAAAAGATTTGCATCCATGTTGGATACAATGGGACACTTCCTTGACGTCTCCGGATGTCACGTTTATCTTTGATTCCTCATTACAAACTCAGGAGTACTTTGCAGTTTGAATTTGTTCATCCTGCTCCTTTGTCCTTGCGCCCTCTTGAGGATTACCATTGTATCATTTACACTGACGGTTCGGCACAACCGGCGACGGCATCTCAGCATGCTTAATCAGCGGCCTGCGCAATAGTGCGGGTACCATGGTGAATGGTGAATTCAAGTCCAATGTCGTGCACACGCAGACATTAGGGGACTGTACCACCCAGTTGGCAGAGATATGTGCTCTGGTGTTTGCACTAGAGTTTGCTGATCCCCGTATGACTACTCTTATTGTAATTGACTCTTACTACTGTGTTCAGATTTTCAATGACAATTTATTCTTTTGGACTAAATATCGTGATTCCAAAAGGTAGCACAATTAAACATAAAATGCTTTGGGTTTGATTTGCAGAACTCAAAGAACGTCTGGCTCTCGTGAATGTAATTTATACTCTTGGTCACCAGCGCGTAGGATTACGCGCTGTTGGTAACAGTCTTGCTGAGGCAGCAGCAAAGACAGCAGTGGAGACATATTTAGTAGCAGCAGTTACAAGATCCAAAAGTAAGATTGAGAATGACATCTTGGCAGCCATTGCTGCAACAGAGAAGGGAGGTAATTACCCTAGAGGTTCCCCTTCTAAATATTCTCATCATTTAAGTCCTGATAAAGTTCCCTATGTGAGAATTAATGACGTTGGTGACAGATTGATTCCTAACGCGGACCGCAGGCTCTCCGTGATAACAGCAGCTCACAAAGGCATGGCCTCGACCCATGCAGGCGTCTCAGCGACTGTCACTATCTTGCAGCAACGTTACTGGTGCCGGGGGTTGTACAAACAGACTTGTGATTATGTCCGTACTTGTGACATATGCCAGCAGATTAAACCTTCGACTGTTGTGCGTCCACCACAAACACAGCTCTACATATCTAATAAACCACTTGGCTGGGTTTATTTAGATCACTGCAGTCCTTTCTACTCTGATACTGCGTATCAGTTGATCTTAGTTGCAGTGGATTCGTGCACACGCTTTCTATGGGTTTGGCCTCAACACAGCACTGATGCTCAAACTGTCATCAGAGATTTGCATGTCTTTGTGGGAATTTTTGCATGTGGCACCCTCCATTCTGACCAGCGTCCGGCATTCGCCTCTAAGGCGTACAAAGAAGCCATGAGGTCTTTAGGGGTGCATGTCATATGTTCATGTCCATACAGGCCAGAGGGCATTTCTGTGGTGGAGCGGATGAACTGTGACTTAAAGCAATCCTTGACAGCTAGGGTTTTAGGTACTGGCCAAAACTGGTTGGCCCATTTGTATAGCATCCAACGTGCACTTAATATTCTCCCTAGGTCTCTGTGTGGGCAGGCCCCATACGAGATGCTCTTTGGCATAAAAATGTTTGTCCTGGACCTTGAGGGTCTAGACATGGCGGCGTCTGGCACATCCTTTGACGTAGATGATCATTTTGCTGTATTACAGAACCTACAAGCGACTCGAGACAGTCTTACACAGGAACACTTGCCCTCCACAATTGCACTTCAGATTCCTGTAGCTGGCTGGCTACCTTGAGTCGGTGACCTGGTCCGTGAGAAGGTGGAGAAAAGAAGGAGTTTGACCCCTATTATCGTGCACCTGTTCCAGTGCTTGGCGTGCAGGGTACAAGAACAGTCATTTTACCTCCACTTCCTGGTCGCAAGGATAACAAGTACATCTCCATTGACAATGTCAAATTGCAATGAGCGGCCGATTCTTCTTAGTAGGACTCCAGTGATCTCTTGTCCAGCAATGTTGAGAAATTCCATTTTGACCTCTGCAAATACGAACATGCCTGCCTTTGCTATCGAGATGCATACAGTTACTAATCCGTTATTGAATCCACCGGCTGGTGGTCCCCATAAAGATACTGAGTATACCCATCCCACTGATGTGTCGTCTGGTGTGCAGACCGGTGCAGTTGACCAGTCACGTTTTTCATTTGACACCAACTCTACAACATCGAGTTCCCCATCGAAAATTTCTATTTTTGTTGTTTGGTTTTAAAGACATTTTTTTATTCCCCCTTGGACTTACATTTAGTTGGTGCTCATCTCCATTTTTTGTTCATGTCAATTGGATTTGTAGTTGTATTTTTTCGTTTAGTGAATGGACATTATCTTAAAGAAAGATCTACATTTAGATTAATTGAAGGAACTTAGACACCCCACCCCTCGTCCCACATCAGGGACCAGGCTTTTGTCAACATCACTGCCTTGCCGTGTTAGATGGGATTGTAGGGGATGCTGTAAAATTTCAAATTCATGGCCCAACAGAGGTTATTAATGTCCCCAATGTACTTCATGTTTCTATGGGGGATGTTGTCAAACAAAACATTAGCTCTGATAATTGGGATGTACATTCCGTTGAGGCTGTTTTTTCTTATTTGAAATATTATGCTGCATTTGATGCTGAAGATTTGTAATTAGACTCAGCGAATTATGCAGAGCTATTTTGTTACCAGCACTACGGCAATCATTTCCTGCATAGAGCAAATACATTTAGAAATATGGTTAATTATACACAATGGGAACACTGCCCAGCTCCCATTGAAGGTAGTTCGAAAACTCTAATGAAAAAATGTACAGATTTTACTGATTTTAGTAGACCCAATCCTGAAGTCTTTTATTTCAAAATAGCTTTTAAGTCTAGTTCCAAGGTAAGGCTCACACACACTAAATTACTGTATTCCAAATTCTTTATGGATCCATTAGCTATAGGGGGCTATGAGCTATGGAAAGATACAATTGATCTCAAATCTGTTTGGGGTTCTTAAAGCTGGCAGGTGCAAGGCACAAGCTTTACATCGTGCGTGCTTAATCTCTAACCACATGTTTTTTATTTCTACTATTTCACAAACTACTTGCTTTGGATTGGCTACTTCTAAAAAAAAATGAATGCCCCTACCATTCCTGATCTGGGTGCTTGTCCTACATCGGAGAATCACACAGATATGTCCCTCGATGAATTACAGTCCCTAGTTACAAATTTCTCCTTCAATATTTCCAGCTTGGATCCCATGGGTTGGTTATTATGGCAAAAAGGTTCAGATTCATGCCAACATCGTTTTCAGGCTCTGACCCCGGGCTAAACACAGGTTAGGGTGGACCCCCATTTTGAAAACTCCCATTCTGTTACTACCTATTTAGTAGGCAAATTATGTCAAAACTGGCCTAAACATTCCACCTTAGCGTTAGTTAAACTTCATTTGTCCCAATTGACGGACGGTGTTGATTTGAATGACTTTGTTAAAGGCCATGTGGGAGGCAGGTCCAAAAGATGGGTATATGCTATTTACAACGAAGTTTGAAAATTATCTAAAATTGAAGCTGCTTTCAGATGAAGGGCTATTGATCAAGCTAATTTAGAAAAAGTGCTTGCTGTTGTGGACGATAGCATTAATACTCTTTCTTCCAGAATGTAAACCTTAGATAATATTGTTTCATCTGTTGTGGATATTGTACAGGATGAAGTGTTTGTTTTGTACCATGGTCAAAAATAATTTCGTTCTGTAATGCAGTTTACTTGGACTTTACAAACTTTAAAATCCGGGAAGGTGCCTTGGAACTACATGAATACCTCATCTCTGTTTTTACCGTTTAATCTGACTGAAAAACAGTTCATGTCCATGAAGGATGCAACCTTTTCGCTTTTACATATTGAAAAATTACAACCTTTACCATTTTCTGTTGCCGAAACTAATTCGACTGTATGGCTCATTCATGGGTTAACACTGCCCTTCCCCTTATCTATATTCAGTTCATGTATGAAACACTATGCCCAAGGCAGATATGAACCATTGGGCAGGGCTTTTCTCCATGAAGTTTGGTCTCTACAATTCACCTATGGGTGCCTCAGAGAGGGTAAAGAAGTTTATTTGAAGGTAGAGGTGTGCACTTCTACACCGGATCACTCATTAGTATGCGATAAAATACAATTGCACGGCGCGTGTAACACACAAGCACCGAATTTAGCTTGCATTTTAAAGGGAAATTCAGTGCCAGCTGTAACACCAACTTTCACGCTACTAGCCAACGGTAGTTATTTGCTTTTGTATAATGAAGATTGCTGTGGATTCTGTACAATGTAACCTTCTCCCAACGTGTAGTTTGTTGTAAAAATGTGCTTTACCAGCCTCCGCATGGGAGGCTCGACATATCTATCTGGCCTTCCATACCGACCTTGGAAGCAGAGTTCAACAAGATGAGCAGAATAAGGGCTATATTGTCCCAAAAAGAAGTCACCATAACTTCTTCTCGTGAAACATTTGTCCTTCATGTAGCTAACACCCGCACCGAGGTGCATGCGCTTTTGAATACTGATCTTCCACTTCATTCCGGCGCTCTGATTCACACAATATTCAATGCCTTGTCAACAACTGGCTAGGCACACTTTTTCAAAGTTGTGGGCTCCGGCCTTGCAACTTTGTTTCAAACAATATTTGGTGTGATACTGGCATTTTTTCATTCTATTTTTTCCAGCATCTTCAGCGGGTTATCATTATTTCTCGCCTTGGCTGCCGGTGCGCTGCTGTTGATCTGTTTGTTCCGAAATGGCTGCACAATCTGTCTCACAAGACAGCCTACCCAGGCTGTTCCAGCTTCACAGCCGGATGCTTGAATACTATGAAAGGCTACCTCCAGCCACTTTGAGTGCAGCCTATGGATTATCCTTCCGATTCTCATACTTTATTTGCGTGCAACCCATCTTCTATTGCCTGGATTTTTATTTTGAATGGGATTTGGATTTGTGTCTCTCCAATACCGTGTCTCATGCCCCGGATTATGATCGACTGATGCGCCCCTTAGTGGCTCATGAGTTGGACTGTTCCTGTATCGGAATTATGGCCTGTGCATAGAGTTCTAGAGAATTGGAATATATGTGCGGCTGCACATGACTTCCTGACAAGAAGTTACCTCGAAGAACACTCGCGTTGTCCTCTGATGGTGCTAGTGGCTCCAGCTTTCAAAGAACATGTATGTTTCTTCACTTTATTAAATTGGATGGCTGAATTATTTTCTGATGATAACAATGACTTCCTCTTGGAGGCTGTGGCAACATATTGGGCCTATAGGGGTAGTTCACAAGGTGCTATACGACCTGTAAATGTAAATTGTAAATTGATTCTTGTATAGCGCACTACTCACCCGAAGGGTCTCAAGGTGCTTGTACGAATACCGCTGTGGAACCCATCCTGGCTTTCCCTGTGAGGCGTCCACTCCTGAGCACCCCCAAGGTGGAGGCCAGGCATCCTTAGCGTTGTGGGGGCCCTTTTGGAGATTAAGCAAGCTATTGCCCAGAGTTGCAGAGTGGGACTCCATGATTGGAATAGGCACCGAGGCGAGAATTATCAGGTCCGTGGAATTTTGAGCCCAAGACCCGCCGAGGCGGGGAATTTAACCCTGGTCCCGGGCTAGACCTCTGCATCAGGGTCTGCCACTCTAATCATTGAGCCACACTTCTCCACCTGTTTCCACTATCATTGTTACATGATTTCTCCCTTTGTGTTTTATGGAATTGTAACAATGATGATTTTATTTCTAATCATATGCTTGCTTATGTTAGCCAAAATACAGCACCTTAGAGCACGTAGTTAAAAATAAACATTTTAAACTTTTCCATGTCTCCGATTACTCACGTTGTGGACTGGTATAAGAATAAAAGCGAAAGAGTGTTCTTAATTCCCACTATTCCTGAGAGCACCCTAAGTTGCTTGTTCTGGGTGGTCTAATCATTGGTAGCTTCGCTGTAGTACGGAGAACGAATGAGACACTGATGCTAGTCAGATAGGGGTTCTGGGTACTGAGGTGAGCTTTTGGTACACCACAATTCACTGAGGGCATGGTTTCCAGTGCAAAGTCCTGTGCATAAGCAGAATCTCTGCAACAATTGACTATATGCCTGTCTTCCTAGTAGGTCCAATTTAGGAGTGAAGGTGTATGGAAAGGTTCTTACTGCCATCGTCACCTATGGCACGCTTATGTGCTACACAGGAAATTCAGTAATGAGGCTGTAGACTTGAGGAAGAAATCCTGATCTGGGAACAGGACAGACTGGATTTGCTATTTACTTGTCCTAATAAAACTTAGAGGTCAAACTTTTCACACTGTGTTCAGGAAATTATGTGTCACTACCGCCTCAATATGACCCAGGTTTACTTTTTATCACCTCCAACAGAAAAATATATTTTTATATTTTAAAGATGGAGATCATGAACTGTGCGGGTAAGAAATGGACGTTCCTTTTGGCATTGCTGCTTGTTAATTAACACGTTTTTAGTAGTGTCGACAGTCAAGGGGGAAGATTTTTCATTTGTTTCCAGTTCATCTCATTTATGTCCCTAAATGGAATACCCGTCTCAAGACAACTAACTAGTATTTGCAATCCCAATAGGGCTTGCTTTAGCGGAATGCTGGGTGTTAATGTGAAGCATTTCAAGTAAACAGCATGGGAATAGATATGTATTTTAGTTGAAGCAAAGAAATGTAGAATAATATTGATGTAGGTTAAAAGGTGGGGCGACAGTTGCACTGTCAAGCCAGACCTAAAAATGCATGTATGTTAATGAATGCCTCGACCCATTTGTCGGGCTGCCACAGAAAACATAAATTATCTAGTTAGCTAAGACACTTTGAAATATTATTAATGATGCGCGTGACCCTGAAAGATCAAGCTTAGGCAGCTTGATAAATAAACAAAATGATCACGGCAATGCGGGAGGCAAGCATTTTTTTCTGTGGAACCACACAACTTCTGCCCAATCAAAGCATGTGCTCCTGCCCCCCAAAAGGTGGGCGGGGCTAAATCTCCTCTATAGGGATGTTCACATGATTGTCTGCTGATAGCTGCACTGTCAAGCCAGACCATAACAGCAGACCTTCAAATACTTTTACTGCGGCAGATACCAAGCACCTTCTGGTTTTCCTTGCCCCACTCAAACAATTCATTACACTTTCTTACCTAAAGCGCCATGTCATTCCATAAAATGTTTGCAACATTCACTCTACGTTCCAAGAGGCCTACCGTACAGACGACTGAAACTCGCTTATGAAAAGATATTTTAAGGCAACAATGAGAAATAACACAGATTTAATGTAACAGCCGAACATTTGACAATCAAAACAATTTAAAAACAATCACTTACAAATATTTTAAAACCTACCTAGATGTATGCATCCACTTACGCCAATCAAGGAAGCTGCACTGTGGTACAAAGGGAGCGGAACATAAATTATATCCTCTGATGTTCCCCCAAACGCCCATATTCCAGCGGCTCCTTTCAGTGTCTGGAACTGGGTGATAACCGCAGCTTTTGGTAACCCTATCAAAAAAGAAAGTAGAGTATTTTCGGATTGAACACATTAATCAGGATGCCACCCTTGCCAGTACTGTCAAAAGATTTATTTTCTCATTTCAATAACATTCCTGCTACATATTGTTTTCCCTCAATTTTACATGAAAACCTGATCAAGTAAAAAAAATAAAAATAAAAAAAAAAAAACAATTGTGGAGAAATATAAATGTTTCTAAGAAAAAAAAGTCCATATTATCTCCATAAAAAATTTGGTAAACTGAACAAATAACCCAGCAATATATAGAGCTAGCAAACAAAAGTAGCAAACACCAATACATCTGAGGGATACATGCTTGGTGAAATTAGAATAGGACCAATACAATAACGATTCTCTAGCGTTTTTATTGAAGGCCCACTTTCCACGCAGCTGTATGCCATTGTGCGTACGACAGCTACAGGTCTGCAAGAGATGCACTGCTGAGCAACAGGCAAGCAATGTTTTTGACGAACTAGGAGGATGCTACCATCGCCCAATTAGACGAGGCATATCACACAATTGCCATCTGAGCCCGATGATTTCAAAGAGAGTTGTATTACATGACCACCTCTAAGTTTGAACCAATGACATTACTGAAAGTGAGGTCATGATCTTTGACCCATGAGACTTTCAGGGGGACTTGAACTAACTGAAAGTAAAACAAGCATTTACAATGCAATAGGTCTCGCATTAGGAAAGTTTGAGCTGTTGGTATTGTAAATGACAAATTTTATATTTATCTGTTGGTTTTGAAAATACCAAAATTAATAGCTTTGTCATTTACAATGCCAATAGTTTTAACTTTCGCAAATGTGACACCTATAGCATTTGTAATGCAATATGTGTTGTATTTACGTGACTTAGATGTTGAGTGCAGTGTAATTATGTGGCGTGTAATTATGTGGCACTGAGTGGTATTTGGAGTGCATGTTGCATTGAGTGCAGTGTAAATATGTGGCGTGTAATTATGTGGCACTGAGTTGTATTTGGAGTGTATGTTGCATTGAGTGCAGTGTAATTAAGTGGTGTGTGTAATTATGTGGCACTGAGTTGTATTTGGAGTGTATGTTGCATTGAGTGAAGTGTAATTATGTGGTGTGTAATTATGTGGCACTGAACTGTATTTGGAGTGTATGTTGCATTGAGCGCAGTCTAATCAGTAGAGTGTAATTATGTGGCGTGTAATTATGTGGCACTGAGTGGTATTTGGAGTGTATGTTGCATTGAGCGCAGTCTAATCAGTAGAGTGTAATTATGTGGCGTGTAATTATGTGGCACTGAGTGGTATTCGGAGTGTATTTTGCATTGAGTGCAATGTAACTATGTGGCATGTAATTATGTGGCACTGAGTGGTATTTGGAGTGTATGTTGCATTGAGTGCAGTGTAATTATGTGGCACTGAGTGGTATTTGGAGTGTATGTTGCGTTGAGTGCAATGTAGTTATGAAGCATAATTATGTGGCACTGAGTGGTATTGTGTGGAGTGTGTTGCATTCAGTAGAGTGTAATTGTGTGGCGTGTAATTATGTGGCACTGAGTGGTATTGTTTGGAGTGTATGTTGCATTGAGTGCAGTGTAATTATGTACCATATAATTGTGGCACTGGGTGGTATTGTATGGAGTGTGTGTTGCATAGGGTCCAAACCATGAGGCGAGCCCTCACCCCCCCCCCCCCTAGACACTTGCTTGTTGTTTATCAACTTCATGTTACGCAATCACAATCCGGCCCTTGAGCCCAGGCTCCTTCCTGCCAGTGAGATAGATCAAAAGAGACTTCTTGACCGTGCACAGACAGGCAAAGGGAAAAGAACACAACCCTTCTGAGATGCAGGTAGGTTACATTTTAAATAAATACTATTATTGTGGCGACTCGTTACACATTTTTGCCAATACTAATATTGCATTGCGAATTCGAGGGTGCCTACCGCTGTTGCCCCCAAAAGAAATCACCGCCGCAGCCCTGCTCCGTGAAAACCGGAAGTCAGGCACTTTTGGCCGAGACGGGGGCTGGGCCTGCAATCCAGCAGGAAGTTCCGCCCGCCGCCGCCGAGGAAGCAGTGAAGCCGGCCGACTCCGACCAGCGCTGAAGAGGAGACACGCCGAAAGAGCCCGGTGAGTGGGAGGGGAGGGGGGTGTACGCGTGTGTCTGTTCGAATGTGTCTGTGTGTGTGCGCGTGGGTCTGCGTGTGTGCGCGTGGGTCTGCGTGTGTGTATGCAGTGTGTGTATGCAGTGTGTGTGGCTGGGTATGTGCGCATGCGTGACTGTGGAGTGTGTTTGCGCAGGGGAATGAGACACGAGAGGGGCAAGGTGACGTGCGCGCCCACGAGGTGAAATCCGCGTCTGCGCTCGTGCCCCTCTCGTATCCACTCTCCCAAATACGGGCAACATTAGTTGTCTTCGCTGACAGCTTGCAATGCTTCGCATTGCAAGCTACGTCAGCTCGCCCTAAAAAGTGCAGGAGTAAAATATGAAGGCCCCATTATAAGAAGTGCAGGAATATAGCTGTGCTATTCCTACAATCAGAAGTCTGATATCACAAGTAACAGTACTTGAGCGTGTTTATCGAGGTCACTGAATGTCAGTGAGCGTTTGCATTTGCTGAATGTTTGTGCTAACTCAAGAAGCAGCAGCTCCTCCTCAGTGGCGGAGGAGCTTACCTCACTGTCTCAGAGACATCAACTAAAAAATAAAGCGATATTTAGTTATCGTTTTATTTTCAGCTTTTGTCTGAGCCAGTATGTGTAGGGAGGGGAGGGCTGGGCCATAGGAGGGAGGAGGAATGAAGTGGTATGTGCACTTCTAAGTGTGCATCTCTGTTTGGCTGGCAATCTTTGGCCGGCCAAACAGACGTGTGGTTCGGTTTCTCCAACCAAGCTGTATTGCACAGCTGGACTGGAGAAACAGAACAGACTCTCTATGCCTGAGCGAGCGGAAAACCAGCCTGCTCAGTCCAATCCCTGCGCCACTCTCATGCTATTGGTAATAGCATGAGATTAGCACTGGGATTGAACAGGAAGTCTCCGATGCTGTCCCAGTATCTGCTGGGACAAGGAAGCATAGGAACACCAAGGTATGAGGTGGCCGGCAGCTTAAGGTAAGTGTTTTTTTTATTATTGCACCCATGCTCATCCCCCACACTCCACCTTCCCACGCCCCCTCCACCCGCCCTACCACTTTTTGTTTGAGTCGGCTGCCACTGGCTAACTGGTGAATCAATTATTTGAATTGTGTTTGTGTGATTTTTTTGTATCGCCTTGAGACTGTTCCAGTTTATGCTTAATGGCATATGGTTTCGATTTTTATTTTTCTCTTTAGAAGATTTATATTTGACCTCCACCACCACCAACTACTGCAATGACTTACTTGTGGGGGTAGACTGTGGACACCTTCAGCACTCGCCATCTTGAATGCATCTTTGAATGTGAAATGTAATAGTTGCCGTTTGTTCTAATTGGGGTCTACAATTAGCATGGGTCCTGATGTGCTGAGCTCCAAATTGGAATACTCCAACCTACGGCGCTATATGCTTGTGCGAAAGTTTGCATGAGTTGAATATCTATTAATGCAGCCTGGTGAATAAATAAATTCATTTGAATTCTTGTGATTTTTTTGTATACCGTCGAGATTCCCGAGTGTTTTGGTTAACTGCATCTCTTTTACAGTCTTTTTTTCCATTTTTTAAGTTCTTTACTATTGGATGTATGTTTGACCTCCATCACCAATACACACTATAATAGCTTTCACCTGTAGGAAACGGACTGTGGACTCCTTCAGAAGACACCTTCTAGAGTGAATCGTTGAGTGCGCCCTCTAGCGACGTTGTTTTGGTCTCCTTGCAGTCTAGTTTTTAGGTCGAAGGCCTAAAAGGCTGCGCTTGCGCAGACTTAGGTCTGAGATTTATTGACTCTCAGTAGCGCAGAAGGCCCGCCTCCCTGCCCTGTCTCTCCTTCATTGGCTGGCTTCCTAAACGGAGGCCAGCCATTGAAGGAGAGATGCGTCACTCCAAACAAGCCCCGTCCTTTTCGGATTTGGGGGCGTGATTTTTTGCGTTCTTTAGACAGTGACGTTGTCCGTCACTCAGAACCACGCCCCCAATTCCGAAAAATTCTGAGCTGAGCGGCCGCCATTTTTTGTGTGTGTTGTTGTGGTGAGGATCAGCGCAGCTGCCACTCCAGGTAAGTTTTCATTTGTTTCTTGCTCACTTTGTGTTATAGTGTTACTTCCGAGTATGGCATTTTGCGTGTGTGCGTCTTAGATATGCAAATGTCCTATTTTGGGCCACCAGCCTACCGACGCCGAGCGTCGTGGAAGCATTCCCGGACTACACAACCTCCTCCTCCTCCCGCCCGCTCCGCTCGTTTCTGGGGACAAAAGCCTCGTCTTTCATCTCAGCATCGCGTTCCCGCAGTCAATTGAACCCTGTCCTCCCAGTCCTGATCACGATCGTTTGTCCACTGTCTCTGGCACTGCTACAGCTATGGTAGGGCGGGTGGAGGGGGGGGGGAGGGGGCAGGCAGCGGCACGGGCGGGGCGGGTATTCTGTGATGAAGACGAAATGCCAGGAAGACTCAGAGGCTATTACTACAGTTAGTTAGTTACTGTCAGACTGTTGTTGTTACTACTACAAGATTTGAAGCCGGCCCGTGAAATTAAAAATATGAGTGCTGCTGGGAAAGGCGCCACTGCGCCAGGTCAGGTACACAAGTTAACTTAACAACAGTTTGTGTATGTCTGCACATTCTGGCTGTGCTGTGCGCTCCGTTTGTCTGCGTCTGCCGGTACCTGGAGAGGCGGATGGGAGCAGAGCAGTACTGGATGGGAGAGATAAGTTGTCCGGTGTCCCCGGTGCTGTGGCTGCCTGCCTGAATCCCGAGTCACTCAGTCGGTTACACGTACGCACGGCGGGGCCACAGCACAGCAGCACAGACTCTGTAGCAGAGTAGATACTCCGTTGGCCAGGCCTAGGCACGGCCACAGTCAGAGCTGGGAGCCTGCCTGGCCTGCGCCTCCACTGGCTGAGCCCACCCAGAGGAGAAACAGAAACTGAAACATAAATGGAGATTGAGATTCATGAATAAAATGTAATGTTAATGAATCGCAGTCTTCATAAATAACTCAAATTCTGCAGCCTGTGTGTGTGATTGATGTCCAGTAGTAAGTGTTGATGTCTGATAATCATACTGTTGACGATGAGATGATGGCGTCGTGTGAATTGAAGGCCACGGGCGGCAGTAGCACTAGCAGGGTTCTTTTCTCGGTCTGGTGGGCGGGTCGGATTCGGTACACTGAATTGTGCTGGGTTTTAGTTCTGTGGGGGTTGGGGCTGTGCGGCAGGAGGCAACGTGCGCAGATTTCATTGTGCATTACTGGCCACGCCCCAGCATACCCGCACCCCACAACACTGTTGTCGACTCGTGGTTCAGGGGCCACAGCCTTTTCAACACTGTTGATAACTGCCAGCCAGCGCGACCCCACGACGTTGATGTTCAGGGAAGGGACTGGCAGCAGAGAGCAGTAGTTAGCCACCAGTACCGCCCAGCGGTCAACACAGCACTGTGACCCAGGTGAGGGCGAGGTATGCACGCACCGCGCAGCCCGCAGGCCAGATGGCACCTAGGAGGCCCCGCCGCCCGCCAGCCAAAACAACCTTCTACAGCGCAGCAGCTTAAGGCAGGACTGTGGATACAGACTGACTGCCTGCCCAGGCCCCTGCTGCGGTCAGACGTGTGTCCCGTCCAGTCCCAGGACACTTAATGTGTGTAACTTTTTACTTTAGTGTTTAATTTAACTAGTAGCATTACGTAGAACGTAGTGGTAACTAGTATGTGAAAATCGCCACATTCGCCCTTCGCCCGCACCAGCCATTCGAGGTTAATGAATTCAAAATCATAATGAAGCCAGGCTGCGCTGCTGCCAAGACGAGAATGGAGATTCTTTCATGATGCTGAATGAATCTCATTCTCATCTGAGACTACAGACTACTACTCGGTTCTAACTTCTACTTTCTTTTCTGAGCGCTTCTGACTCCTGAATCATCACACAATCTGAGCGCTAAACAGTGTGGGAGACAGGGGTCTGTGTTTTTTGTATTGGTGTTCAGCTTAGGGGGTGCATTGAAAATACATTTCTTTACTTCCTGATTTGCAGTTCATTCGCATTCCTTCTGAATAAATTTGAGATTTTTTTAACATATGCACTATTTTCAGATATGTCAGACATATAATCGTTACTAAAAGGCTGGTGCACACAAATTATAGAATATATTTTTAATAACGAGGCGCATTTGCCAATAAAAACGCATTTACAGTCGCATTCATATTTTAAACTCCAAGGAAAGTGAAAAATAAACTTTCACAGAACCTTCGCTTAAAACCGTAACTTGCTGATGGTATCTCTGATCCGAATTTCATCCTACAAAGGGCACTGGTACGGCCCTCTAAGAGTGAAACCGTCCATTACTTGTATGGTTTGACTAATAATACCCTTCCTAGGTATCTATTGGGTCCAGCCTGGTCGCTGCCTGTAGAAAGATGTGTTTTAATTACAACAGAAGTGACAAGGATGGGGGACAGGGACTGTGAAGTGATCCCCTTGTAAAAGGAGAAAAGTGATGGGCTCGGTTTCAATGTTTAACACGTTTTACTGTCTCTTAGCTGCGACTGTCCCTTCTGTCATGTTGCTACTTAGGGCGGGCCTGCTTCCAGCGTGTCGATTATTTCCTTTGTCATTTTTTTCCATATACATTGTTGTAACTAATTGTTAAAAAAAAACTGTTAGTGATATTTTAAGAGCGTTTATGCAGTTTAAGAGTAGTTATTTTAGATGCATTCTTTCTGACCAAACATTTTGCAAGCTATCTTAGGATCCACCATTTGTAAGTAGAACTGCGTGTGCGCAAGCGTGCTTGCGAGTCAATCTATGCTGATGTGCGCATGCTTGCAAGTCAGTCTTTGTGTGTGTGATGAGTGTGTGTATGAGACATCTGACTTTATCTCTGTGATTGTTTTTAAGTAACAGTTGAAACAGGTCTTTAGGAAGATGAGCTTCTTCTAAATTTAAAGACTCTTTTAAACATTCACACAAGAAACTTTGCACACTGCACCACCCATTCGCAGACTACCCAAAACTGTTCTTTGCCTCCAATGAAAGAGTTTTGCATCCTTTACTTTCCAGAACATAGCTCACAGTGCTTGCAGCCCACCCTCCCTAACCCACCCGCTTATGGAGATGCTAAGAGCACTGTTTTTCTTATCAGAGGATTTTGACTGGTCAGTGCAATATTTAAGCACTAGTGGTTGATAAGAGGATTTTTCTCACAGGCAAACATTTTACAGAGCAGACATTGACCAGTTCTGGGCTCATCATTGCCACTCTGGACTGCCCTTGGCTCTCTTGTAGCATAATAGTGTTTCTCGCAGTGTTCACTTTAAGCTGGTGGTTGCAGGTAGAGCTACCAGCACTTATTGTGAGGCACTAGCACTTATTTTTGCTCATCACGCTTTGACCCAGAACAAAAGAGGAAAAAAACAATACAGGGTGAAAAACACAAAAAGATGGGAGGACAAAGAGCAAGAAGGAACAGTGACAAAGGGAGGAAGCAAAGAAGACAAAGAACGTGCGGGAATGAAATAGAGGGACAGGGAGTGTTTGATGGTGTGTTAAAGATGCATGAAGGGCGTTCAAATCTATCCGCCTTGGTATTTGGCACCATGACTTTCTGTGGTGCTGGAGACGGCAGCTTCAAAGCAAAAATTTGAGCCCCGGCACTTCATTTTTTTTACAAATTAAGTACTGGTGCTGCCGTTCTGTTACCAAAGGCTAATTAACTAATGACTTTCTTAAACGAAGACGTCCTTGCGTATTCTGTGAGTTTACCTAACATGGGCCCAGCAATCATTAAACTCATTCTCCTACTTCACAATCGCCCATCACTGTATTCTACTAACATTCCACCCGCTAGTTATTGTGCGTGTCACACTGGTGTTGTTTTGTACCGTGCCCTGGTACATTAAAGTAAAAAAAACAAGCTAATAGTATTGCTTTACTACACAAGTTAAAGACCAAGGCTATCAAAGGAAACCTAGTCCATTCTCTAATCAAATTTACAGTGCGGTCATTCCCAAATTTACAGTGCGGTCATTCCCAAATTTAGAGTGCTGTCATTGCCAGTAACTGTTACTGATGTATCTCTCTCTCCTTTTGTTTTAAGACTGAACCTGAAGTGAACCCCAAGGCCTATCCTTTAGGAGATGCCCAGCTCACCAAGACGCTTCTGGACCTGGTACAACAGGCTGCCAACTACAAGCAGTTGCGCAAGGGCGCCAACGAAGGTACTTTTAATGGGTTTTGTTTGTTAGTATTTATCAACATCTTGCAGAGCTATTGTACTTGAATTGAGTTTTACTTGGGAAGCCATTTCAATGATGCTTAGTACTACAGCTTCTAGTCTTGAGTTTGGGGGGTCATGACTCTTGCCACACCTGCACGGGGCCACTGGAGCGCAGATGTGGAAATATCGTTTTTGTGCTCTTTAATTATGTCCACTTTACCCAGGTTGTTTTTGGCAATCACCGGAAGTCAAGTTTTGAACATGAGTTTGACTCCCAATTCTGATTCTGCGGATTGCAAGCTGGTGGGATGTTTGGGTGAAGCTTGTACTGTCCAGGGTTTGCAATGTCAGTGTTCATCATCACACAGTATGACGTGTTAACTGTTTATAAAAATAAACTGTACTTTGCAGTGCAATTGTTTTGGTAGCACTTGCACTGTGAAGAGAACCACTGCTAGATATTTTGGAAATTAAGTGTGGGTTTAGGAAGGGATCTGAATTTTCAGTATTAAGACCTCAAGAAGGGAGTGATTCTGGTGCGAGGTGGATGTTTAGGAAGACCTCTTAAGATCTGTCCATGCCTTAGTTTCCAATTAATAATAAGATGCTTTAACGATGGCATGCTCTGTCCAGTTTTTTAGGCCGAAGGCAGAACCGCACTCTCTTCCCCCACACCACTCTCTTCCCCCACACCTCTCACTACGTCACTCTCTCTCTCTCCCTAACACTATCACTAACACTCTCACTACATCTCTATCTCTCACTACCTCACTATCTCTCACTACCTCACTATCACTCACTATACTACACTCTCTCACTAACTCACTACTCAACTCTCTCACAGCAACACAATATCACTACAACAGTAACTATCTCTCACTCTAACACACTACTCAAAATTCACTCTCTATCTCACTACCTCTCTATCACTACATCACTCTATTTCTATCTCACTCTCACTCTCACTACCTCACTATATCACCACACACTCTCAAAAAATAACTACATCACTCTCTCACTACCTCACAACTTCACTCGCTCTTTCTAAATTACTAATTCACTCTCACTACCTCACTCTCAAATACACTAAGTCACTTACACTCTCTCTTTCACTACCTCACTACATCACTCTGTTTCTATACCTCACAACATCACTAACACTCACTACTTCACTCTCTTTCAATACATCAATCTATCACTATCCCACTACCTCACAACATCACTCTCCATCACTACCTCACTCTCTACCTACCTCACTCTCTCCCTACATCACTCACTCTCTATTTCAATACTATCTCGCTACCTCACTCTCTCTCTGCTAATGCAATATGTCTAATGCAATATGTAACACATATGCAAACACTTAAACTATTGACAATAGAAAGGACAGTAACATTTACTTAGGGATTAAAAAAATAATAATAATAAGAATTGCCAATAGCTCTACCTATAATATTGCCGAGACCATTGCATTGTAAATGCTTGTTGAATTGTTCCAAATGTGCCAATCTGCAGTCGGGTATCTTAGGACAGATGGCTGTACCTTAGCTCGACCGCAAAAGTTCCGCTGGCAAGCTGGAATGTAAAAAAAGTTAAGTTTGACTCTGCCCGCCCTCGTCCTGACACTCTGCTAGATCAATTGCTAACACACCGTCCTCTGCCACTTCATGTAAAAATAGTATGTGAAATTATTCCCGAGTCTAAGTTATCAAGTATTCCATCAATTCTAAAGTATTCCACAGGACCGTAAACCTTGTCTTGTCATTTTACTAGGATTGTAGTTGCTTTTCGGTGCCACAGTAATACTTGGCTAAATGAAATGCTCGTGCGGCAAAAAAAAAAACAGACCAAATTTCAGACCTATTTTTTTTATCCATGCTCTTGACTTCCTATGTATAAAGAATATGGGCTATGTACAGACTCAGCCAAATGTTTTGCCAAATTACATATGGGGGAGTGATCAGAATACTCTGCTAGGACAGGGTAAATCCTGCCTGCACACAGAGGAGTGGCTTCATAGTTCATCACACATTACAAGCTACAATAAATCAAACTTCATACATTCTGGCCTGCAAGGCTAGTGCAGTCATATAAAGATATTAGCAAAATATATTTTATGTTAATTATCAGCCACCAAATACCTCTATTTCTAATCTCTCTCCGGTAGTGATAGAATTCAGAATCTTTGCTATAGATTACTCTGATTACTTTAGGTGCACTAAATCTGTGGCTAGAAACCATCCACTACAGAAAAAAAATCTAAATTACCTTGACTTCTTTAACTTAAACGTACTCAGCACAAAGCCTACGCATCAGGCTGGACACCTTCTAGCTTTATTACTGTCATCTCTAGAACAAGACCTCCTAGAGTAGGCTGTTCAATTCATCTGGACAGACCAGTTGGACATTCCATTTTCCATTAATATACTAGATACAAAAACACATCAGAAACAGAGCCAAATGACAAAATAACTTAAAATCTGCAGCATTTGAAATAGCTGTTCACCTAGCTGTTACGTGGTCAGGACAAGCCCGGTTAGAAACGCCACCATATACATGCTCACGTATCTAAGTTGCCTTCTCTTTAAAACACAGCGGCTTTTGACATACATATGCGTGCGTGACCATGCAGGATAACATTCTCTGAATCTGCATTGCTTATATTTCCACTTTGTAGGCACACTATCACTAAACCTTGAACATTCAGTACAAGGAATAAAGTTCACTGGACAAGTGTTATTTATGTTATTGGCCAGTAGGTGACAAAGCTGACCAACTAGAATAAACAACTGCAGCCTGACAGGGGTTGCGACATGGCCACATGGGTGCTCTTACAATTTATACAGAACCACTTCCTTGTTTAGGCAGAGGAGCACTCAGCGTACTCTTAGAGGTCAGGTATGCGTGCGAGTCCAAGCAAAAGGGTTCTAGATCGGTTACCACAATTTCCTTGGGAGGTATGGGTTGTCATGTTCTTAGGTTGCACACACATTTGTTACTATGTAACCTTTGGGGTGTAGATAGTGCGCTGTGGGATAGCAGGGATACAGGCAAACATATCCTGAGGGTGTGCATGGAATCAGTCTGGCACAATCCTGACTTTATTGTTGTCCGACAAATGCACAGGTTTACCGATGAGGACGTAGGACACTCGAACTAAAGTCCTTGAAGTTATATCTCCACAAAGCAGAAAGAAAATGGAGATTACATTACCTACCTGAAGTCAAATTTCAGTACACCAACTCAATAGCAGAGTACAAATGTAAAATGAAGTAAAATAAATAAAAAAAAATAGAAAACACTTGTTCCAAATGAATAGCCTCGGTTCCAAAAAGGGCTAATGCAGTGGTTCTCAAACATTTCAGAACCACAAACTTTTGTGACCCACCTTTAATAGACGTAAGGCATGGTGATTTATTTATATAACTAATGCATCGTGTTGTATCACATTGTAATTTACCATTGAAATGGCCACTACCTTAACACAGAAATACAGTTTTACTGATACAACTGTATCACATACAGCACTCAAATGATATGCAGAAGCATGGTTTCTGTGAATATTTATCATTTGTGCATCACCAATTCGAATAGGTATCTCGGCACTATGGACTGTAAGGATTAGCGGAGAGCTGGCGTACATGCATGCCATTGACGTACTGTGTGCAGTGGTTGGAGCACCGTTGCCAGCCGCTAAGTGACCTTGGGTAAAGGGGTGGGCGCACAAACGTCGCCTAATGGTGGCGTCACCCGCATGGATGTCTTTAGGTGTGAAGTCACTGATCACTGCTGATGTCACAATGCCAATGACGCCCTGCAAAGCACGTCACTGCCTTCACACCTTGCCGATGGCGTCACTGTGATGTCAGCCTACCCGCTAACGTCACTATCATGGCGACCACTTGTGATGTCACTATCATGGATGTCACTGGTGAACTCAACATGCAGAGGAGGCCTGTGATGACGTCACGCACTACAGGTGTCAAGAATTATTCTCCATGCATTATTTGCAGTGGTGGCCTAGGTGCCCCCAGACTCGCCAGGGCGCCTGCCTTGGTGAAGGAGGGCATGGGCCCAGGCAGGGCCTTAAGTGGGAGAAAAAAAACTGGGCGTGCTCTAAAAGGGGCGTGGCACTTTTTTAACAGGGTGTGGCCTATCCGCGTAGGGGCATGGTCTAAATCAAGATAACAAGCATGGTGTGCTTAAGAAAATCATGAAGTCCCATCCAGCAAAGGATAATAAAATAGGCAAAAAAGTATATTTATTAAGCATAAGCCATAAAATACAAAACACTTTGAAAAAACATGTAAAAATGATTTACATTACTTAGAAATCTATTGCAGGATTTCCCAAAACCCTTGAAGATATTCACTGGGTCTATTTTGCTGGGGTTTCTCACAACAATTTTCTTCAGCAGACCTTCTACCTTTTGCCAGCCAACTCTTTACATACAGCTTTGCGTCAAATGTTTCAAATGGAGAACCATTTAGTTTTACCCATTAGCATGAAGAAATGGTCTCTACATGAAGAGAGGCCCTTGTTGGACTAGCAATTAAGTTCATCGCGCTGAACCGCTCTCGCAATCCGCATTACTTGCTAGCAGGGTTTCCATGCAAACTACTAACTTTTTTAATGCTTCAGGAGTTTTCTTTCCAACAAAATCTTTAAAAAGTCTAAAAGCTAGGATAGTATCTCTTGCTGGCAGCTGAAACTCAACACATTTTCTGGATCTCTGTTTCACCATAAAGAATGCATTCATCACCAGAAGGCAAGTTGCCTGCATCTAGCACACTGAAGCTGGCTATAAGTTCTTTCTCAGAATCCGGGGCACATCGTTTATTGATATTTACAGACAGACTTTGGTAAACTGATTAGGATTAAGGGCAACAGAGTTACGGCTACCATGGAAAAGAGAAACTGGAAAGTGAGGTCACCTATTGGGCTAAAGTCCAGAAGAAGTCTTGAATATGGATCTCCCGGGGAGGAGCCAAGATGGCGGAGGAGACAGACGTGTAGTCTCCCGGCTCCGCGAGCCTTTGTCTCCCGCAGATAAATTCTGCCATCCATCCTGTCACTGAGTGGCTGCGGGGGAACGGCGAAAGTAAGCGGAGGCTGTTGCCGTTTTTCCGAGGGCCCTGCCAGCCCCCCAACTGGAGATATCGCCGAGCTGCTTCGGCGGCCGCTCCTGGACATTGAGCTGAGACCCGGGCTGACCCGCTAAGATGGCGCCTGCTGGAGCTCCGTGATCCGATCGAGACGGGGCAATGCTGACGACCTGCCTTGCAACACACAAATGCCTGTAACCATCGGCCCCTCTCACAGGGCTTTCCTTTGGCTGCCTGGAATTTACCCCGCCGATCTGCTGTGGAGGATGCTCAGGTGAGACACGCCGCGCATTCCCCGCATTGGTCTGTGGCCAGCTGACGGTGCCTGCCTCTGACCCGTCCTCGCTCTGGGTCGATCGAGGGTGTCTCATCCTGCTGTGCCTCCGTTACCGGCTGCCCTGAACTGTATCGGTGACCTGAGACCCTGTTTCGTTTTGCGGACCTTGCCGACTTAACCCCGTGCTTTCCCAGCAGAGGGACGGAAATGGATGGCGCTGTTGTAGCGAGGGAAGGCTATGCTATGACCCATAAATGTCCCGTCGGGGGTGCTTCTGATCGGTGTGCCGGGGCGCGAGCCACACATTACGCTGTGGATGAAGTGGAACCTTCGCCTGAGCCAACCCGCGGCTCTGTTATGTTAGCGCTTGCCGACCTGAGGGCTGCGTGGTGTGAAAGCTCCTATTTGCTGGGCAGGAGGCTTGACGATGTGATACTATCAGTGGCGCTTATACCACCGACTTCTTCCCCACGCAGTACTGATCTGCTTTCATTGGGCTCCAACTGTGCTACGATGTTACCGCCCGAACACATGGGAGATGTTTCTTTTGGCGACGCTACACTGTTTCCCTCCTTGCTGGATATCAAGACTTCAACCGGGGCAGTGCAACCATTGTTTACAGAGCCGTTAGTGCAGCGACTGTCTTTCCTGCAGATCTGTTACCCGCAGGCTCCGTTACTTTTGTATCTCACTCTGGAATGCCTGTCTGCCCTGAATTTGATACTCCCTTGGGACAGTGAGACTGAATGTGCTTGGCGGAATCCATTTTGCCCTTTGATAACTCGATTCTGCCGAGGGCGGCCATCTTGCTCCTTTGTTTTATCTGCGGTGGGCTCTGGCCGGGAACCATGTCTGGGCGGGCATTTACGATCGGGCCAGGGCTAGGAGTCTCTATGTTCTGCACTGTGTTGGACCGTCTGGTGGAGTCTCGGACTTTGGCGCTTCCTCTGCACGTGCTACAGTAATATCCCTTCCCATCTCGATTTGTGATTCAAGCTTACTGTGATTATTCATGTATGGGGTGGAAGAGTGCAATGTTGGCTGGGGAGTTTTGGGGACATTGGATTTGGCCCTCCTCCAGTAATCATAGATCTATCCTTGCTATTGTGTATGGGGAGGGAGATGTTCTTCGGCTGGCGGAGTTCGGGAGACTTGGTATTTGGTGGGCTCCTCCCCACTTTCCCTTCCTTTTTTCTTTCTCTATGAGAGTCTTAGATTAGATTAGTCTTTTCTTACTCTCTACTCCCTTATGTGGGTACTCTTGGGGCGACAGGCACGTTAGTAGGGGGGGGTGGGCCGTAGCCTCTTCGACGTGCAGGGTGGGGGGGTTGGGTCTTTATTCTTCTCTTTTTGTTTCTATGGCCTTCTTCTTATCTTCATTCTTATTTTCTCTCTCTTCCTATATATCTCGGGTCAGACGGGAGGTTGGGTTTGGTTCTTCACGGGACGTTTCTTTGTGGTTTGCGTCTATGTCTGTATCACATGGTTTATTGATTCCATTATTAAGATTTTGATTTTACTACATAGTCATTGAATGCTTACAGAACTTGCTTTTCCTTCCTTTTTCCACTATCGTTTTGAGGGCGCATATCCTGTCATGACTTTTCCCATGTAACAAGTGTCCTTCTTATGTGTCGTTGGATCCTTTCTTGTTGCTATATAATGAACCCTTCCATATCCTATCATACTGCAGACAAGCTAGATTGTAACTCCTGATGTGATATATTGATTGGGCGGGCGCCAATTGGGGCGACATCTATTCCTGTGCTTGTGTATCCTTATTGTAACGGATTCACGCCAATCTTTTGTTAGCGATGTATAACTTGTAGATATCCTTCATGTGGCTCGCCCACTCAGCTACCCTGTCTGACTTTAGGATGATTCGTCAAAAACATAAAATGAAACCCTCTTTATCCTTTTCCTGTGACTCCTTGCAAATTCATCGTAGTGTTCTTATCTTTTATTTGTTGCAGCGCAAGGTACCCCGGAATGGTTGTATGTTGTCATAGCGGCCGGCCCGCAGTGGTTGTAGGCAGACGCTGTGTACTGTGTTCACGAAAATAAAGGTTTAAAAAAAAAAAAAAAAAAAAAAAAAGAATATGGATCTCCCCCCAGTGGTGTAACAACGTAAGTAGCAACAGGGTGACCTGTAAAGAGAAGGCAGGCCCCCCCTGTGCAAACTCCGGTAACTGGTTACCTTAGGATGTGAAAGGGGCTCTCCGGTCCGTGCTGATCTCCGGTGAAGCCGCTTACGCCGGTGGCATGCGCCTCGGCCTCAGGTAGCTCCTTTCCTCGATAAGTGCGAGGGAACCCCGGTTGCTAGGGGACACCTCGCGCCTCTCCAGACGGAACGTAGCTCCACCTGACGAACCTGCGCCTTGCTGGGGGAAATCCTCGTTTCTGTGACCAATCCGAGCGAGGCTCGGAAATGACGATCCCGGGCCGGTGGTGGTGAATACTTGCAGGGTGTTTTCAAGGCTCCTTCTCAGAGCGGCGATCCCGGCCTCGGGCATACAACACAGCTCGAGGGGCGGCGGTGGAGTCAATGTGCACACAGCACTTGGGGGGCAAAGCAGGCGCTCCAAAGTTCCTCAGCGGTGCATTAATCCACACACACAGAGCGCGAGGGACTTGATCCTGGGGCAGATCATGTTTGAGGCAGAGCAGGCCTCACGACCTTACGCCCTAGCTGTGTGCCGATGAGCACACAGAGACAGTTTTCACAGGGAGCAGCTTCACGAAGGCACAGCGCAGAGACCCACACAGCAGCTGGAAGGGTGGGTGCTGGAGAACTTTTGTATCCCTGAGTTCCCAGCTCTTCTTAGGCCCTTGGAGACAGGCAAGCTTTAGAGGGGCAAAGCACACAGCACAGCTCCTCTTCAAGTTAGGGGGACACAGCACTCAGCAGACAGTCCCCTCCTCAGCAATCACAGCAACTGTAGGTCAGCTCCCAGACACTCAGAACGGATTCCTTCTTGATCACAAAGTTTCCTAATCTATTTTTACTGGGGCTCCAGTCCTACTTTTGTACCCCAAAGGTCTTTGTTCTTGTGCGAGGGGCCCTGGACCCAATCTAAACAAGTTCTGGGTGCTCTCTGCCAGTGCACCTTTTCTTCCTTTGTGAGTGTGGACCATGGCCATCAGATGCACCTCAGGAGGTGGAGCCAGCATTGTGGCAGGAAGGCACAGCCCTATTGAGACCCAGGTGCTACTCCTCCCACTACATGCAGATGGGTCTATTCAGCCTTGTGCTGACTCAGCCAGCCTCCTGGAGCCCCCCAGCCCCTGTCACTCACAAACCAGACAGTCAATACACAACCAGGCAGAGGCACACAGAAAGGTTGAACAGGAAAATAGACACTTTCAAAAAGTGCCATTTCCAAACTTAGAATATAAAAACCATCTTCACTAAAGGATGTGTTATTAAATTCGGAGTTCAGGGATACCAGAGTCCATATGTCTATCTTGCCGTTATGGGAAGATATGCAGGTAAACATGTCCCACAGCATTCCCCATGTTATCCTATGGGCAAGATTGCCTTTCAATAGTGAAAAACTAAATTGGCAGTATTTCACTATCAAGACATGTTACCCACACTAGTAACACCAAACAAAAAACCGGGACGTCTGCTCACCCTACCTTTGAGGCCCGAAAATAGAGCCCCCTTTCGAGGCCCCCCCCCCAAAAAAAACTGGGGGGGGGGGAGGGGGGTGTCAGCCCTCCAGCTTAAAGCCCTGGGCCCAGGCACACACTGGTGCCATCATGTCAGTGTCGAGTGTCGAGGCCCCGCCTCTCAAACCCTCTTAACACCCTCCCTCCCCCTCTGGTGAGGGTTCTGGGTGTCTCCGGCGCCGGGAGGCACGTGGGGAGTAGCTGCCCCCCTTCCAGGAAACTGGTGACACTCTTTCCCTCCCTCCATCCCTCCGAGGAGGCGGCCGCCTCTCTCCAGATCCCTCCCTCACAGCCCCCCTCCCCTCCCTCTCTGCGCCGGTCTGACATCTCCGCTCCCCGCCCGGGTCCAACAGCTCTCCTTCGGGCCCAGCTCTCACCTCGCCTCGGAACTCAGTCCAAGGCTCAGCTCTCTCTGCGGTCTGCCGGGATGTCCGAGGTCCCTCCCAGGTTGGACTGCTTCACTCCACCTCGGGCTTGAGGGTGAGCACTGCTCCCCAGGTTCATCCGCCCCACCGCCTCAGGTGTCCCTCCATCCGCAAGAGACAGCACTCCCTCTGTCACAGTCTGGGCTTAGCCCCCCACCCGGAATGGACTATCTGCACACTGTCGGTGCTCCTTCCCTCTCCGGCAGAGCAGTCAGTACCCTGCCCCGTGCACTTACTCCTTCCCTCACAGGCAGAGCGGTCAGTACCCTCCCCCCTGTGCACTCATTCCTTCCTTGGCAGGCAGAACGGTCAGTACCCTCCCCTCGCTCGAGCAGAGGAGTCAGTACCCTCCCCCCCATGCACTCACTTCTTCCATCTCCCGAAGAGCGGTCAGTACCCTCCTCCCTGTACTTCTCAGGCTGGGCTGTCTCCACTACCGCCCCGTGGCAGTCAGTGACTTCCCCAATCCAACTGACCGCCCCTTCCACTTCCCTATCAGGCATTCGGTCACCTTTCAGGCCCAACTGTCAGCGTACTCACCCCCTTTGAATGTCAAATTAACATCATTGGCAAAAGCTCTTCAAAGGTTACGAAAGTTACAGCACAACCGAACGGGAAGCGGTACAAGGTGACTGGACACACACAGAGCACAAACACAATCCCTAGTGGTCTCAGTCACCCTCACAAGTGCTGCTGGGTGCAAGTGTGAAATAGGAAGCGACGGCAGTGCCCTGCAGCAGCAGGCGGGTTTGGAGTGTGCAACCCATGGCGCGCAACACACTGCCGGAAGTGTACACAGACCCCTCACATCAATAAATCGCACTACAGCTTGTGCAACGATTTCCAAATAAGACGCTTTACACAGATATTGAAATGCTGTATAGTGCCCCGGCCAGCACACAGCGCAGAACCAGGCCTGGTGTGCAAGCCACAAACAACCACCAAACGTTGTGCACGAGAGAACAGCACTCTATATATACGCAAGTCTCCCCACAAACAGTAAACACTATGATGTCATAAAACGCAGAAATTGTGCGATACGCACAGCCCCTTGACTCGCACATTAGGCTAGGGGCACAACATCCTGCTTTCATTCAAACTGCTTCAAAGCACTCCCCTCAGACTGAGGGGCAAAAAAGGACAGCTGAGGCCCACCACACGCCTCAACCCCTGACTGGGCACATTCACCCCAGTCAGCCGGCACCGGAGGCCGCATCCTCTCTGGATCATCCACTTTAACAATCACACCCAACACACAAGTCAGAGACGGGTTTCACGCGGTGCCAATGTAGGAGCACGAACACACAATTGTTCAATCACCATAGCTTTGTGCAAGCATTACAGCCACACACACACACCACATCCTCCAAGCATTACAGTCACACGTACACAGTGCCCTGCAAACACAATCCGGCCACCTACTCGGCAAAGACTCCCCAATGCCTAAGAGCAACAAGTCATAGATGCTGCATATTCGCAACTGCACAAACCAAGGCAGAGTTTCCACACGGGCCTGTAGAGTTACACACAAGTCGGGGAACGGCAAATAAAAATGGCAATTTCACACACACAAATCCCAATGTGAAAAGAACACTAACCAGAATTTGGGCATGAGCTTTTGCGTTACACACTTGGGAATGTAAGCCGTGAACTGTAAAGTGAATAAGAAATGCTAAGAGGGCTCTGCTAGAAACGTAAGAAAGTAACCGGACTGTGAGCTTACCTAACAAGGAGGAGCGTTAACTGAAGAGGCTGAAGGTGGGAGGGCGGGGGAGATACTCTCCCCTGCTACAGTGTCTGCCGGCAGGCGCTGGGAGGGAGAGCGCTGCCGTCGGGGGAGAGCTGCACTCCCTGTGCCCCCTGCACCTCCACTCTCCGTGGTGAAGAATTTCCTTATATGCTTGTTAAATAAACAAGCCGATAAGAAAAGTCTTTACAACAAGCCGGAAAACAGGCCATGGTGTCCGGAGGGGCTGTCCGAAAAACAGACAGGGTGGCACCCAAAAACACTCCTTTCCATTGGGAACCCATCGTTTACCATAAACGCCGACGCTAACCAATGGGAAGGAGGGTCGGGGCTTACAATACCCTTTTTCTAGCAATATCTCACAGGGGCGTGGCAACTTCACTGCTCCGCCCACGCGAGATCTAAAAATCGAATAGGCCCACCCTCTGTAGTGAGATTCAGGTCTGCGGCGCACCACTTCTGGAGCGTCTATGCGATATACAAAATGTCACAGAACTACTGCTATTAGGAGTGAAGTAAGCACTGCAATGTGTCCAAGATCACAAAATGTGGGTATGTGGAAAAGCCAGAATTAGAAGAACACATGTTTCTTGTTGATCCAATCAACAACTTATTCACTTGGCCCGACCACCTCCCATTCATCAGGCAGGCTCAGCCCTTTTACCACTCCAAGAAGGAGAAAGACAGAAATGACCCACGAGGTTTCATATGACCAGCATGTCACACAGGTTTCAGCAGCAGGGGCATTAACTCACTGGCCAATGTTACCGACTGCAACGTGTGAGGCAACTGTGTAACAAAATATATTTCTTCACGGAAAAGGCTAAGTAGAATCACACCACAAACCGCATTCACTTCAGAGTCGCACTTTTTCCGTGAACTTCGGGAACAGTACTTTTGACCTGCCATCTCCCACAGTGGTACAGTATTATAGGACATCGGAACTCTTCACACTACTACCTGCTGAAGAGCCAAGATCAGACAGTTAGCACAAAATACGCCGGAAACCCCTACATAGAGTAGGTTTTACTACTCTATGCGTTGTAGACCCTGTGCCCCTGGGGTCACTGCAGGGATTTCCGTCCTCTACGGGACACCCCAGGCGGGGTCAGAAGCCTTTGGTTTTTTTACGAGGCTGGGAGACTTCTAAGGCAACAAGGCGCAGGGCGTAATCTCCATGGAGTTTCCACTTCTAGTTACTTTGTCATTCTGGCTTTTGCGACAGACACAGTCTACATCTCACAAAACAGACCACATAATGTACGTTGGGAAAAACTGTCTCAAGCTTATTCAGAATTTATTTATACAATACACAGGTTGGGTTAACTTACGGGTGATCCGAGTGTTCAGCGCTGTTGAAGACTAACTGCTGATACCCATCCTGAAACTAATATAGCGCCACCAGGATCACAGTATTTGCTATCCAGTGCTTTTGCATTTCACATTGGGGTTGGGGCCCATAACATTTTAGAGTTGTTGCACTTCTGGCAGTACAAAGTGAGTTAAGGCCAACACCCAGCTCTCAGGATACTAACTGCCCCTTGCTGGTTAAAGCGGTCACCGTCGCGTTCTTCTCATAGCTTAACAAAATCGTAGTTTGCGGACTCATCGCCATCTTTTTGGGGGACAATGGCAGCTCCGCTAAGGTGGAGGAGCGTTACCCCACTGCTCCATAGCAGGAAGCATAAAATGATATTAACTAGAGATATCATTTTATGTTTCCTTATGCTGTAGCAGCTTTCTGGGCGGGGCTGCTCCAAGGGCAGAGGAGCAGCAGAGAAGTGGTTTGCTCACTCCTAAGTGCACATGACTGTTTGATCACCCATCTTGGGCCACCCAAAATATTCATGCGCACTTCCCATATTCTCCATGCAGGCTGCATTGCAGGCTGCATTACAGCCTGAATGGGGAACATGCCCAGGCCTCCATTCCCTGGCTGAGTGCCGATCCACAGCGCTCAGACTAATCACAATGCTGCATTGTAGTGTTGTGATTGGCTATCGGGAGCAGGAGAGCCTGGTGCTTCATATCGCTTCCTGTAGCGTGCTTCAGGACCGAGCAGGAAGAAGAGGACGGAGGAGAGGTGGAGGCCGGCCACCGTCACAGGTAGTGGTTTAAAAAAAAAAGTTGTATGCACCCTCCCATCCCTGCCCCACCACCCGAGTTCAGTAGCTGCCACTACTGTTGGGGCGTTGTACTCTTTTTGATTTAGGGTCACCAAATAACTCTGCTTACAACGCTGTAGAGCATCTTGCTTCACACTCCAGTGCATGCTGGGCAGGTGGGCGCTCAATTCCTCTGCTGTTGCCAACAAAAAGGTGGAGAGAAAGCATCCATGCCACTGCTACCTTCCTTACTATATCCTGAAGTAAACTGTGTGCCATTGGGCTCAAGGAGCGGTTTTTACAGGTACTTCGGTCTGTGGTCCTACTCTTGGTCACTGACAATGGGTCCAGGCACATAGAGGGTTTGGAACAAAGCACACACACCAGTCACCCAGTGTTTCAGAGTGTAAGGCTAGCCTTAAAGTGGTAACTGACTCCAGTGAAGACGCAAGGCCTTCAGCTGCACACCCAGTTGAGAAGTGCCCAGCTCGGGGCCTCAGTGGGATAGGGATACCTTTAGTGGACTTGTTCTTTGTTTTCAGCTGTAGGGGTTGGGGACCTAAACTTCATCAGTAAAGTGACTTGTGGTTCAGGCGATCACCCTGTTGTCCGAGTGGGCGACGGGGCCTTGACAGCACTAAAACCACAAGGTCCACTATTTTGGTAGAACACACAAAGCACAGCCCTGCCAAGTGCTACGTATCAGGGGTGACATGCGTTTCAGTGTCAGTGCCTGCATCACCTCACTGAAATGCATTAGTTACACATTTACAGCTCCTCGCTGCCCCTCAGAATTGTTTGAGGCGCTCTCAGAGCTGCTGTGCGACTCCCAGTTTACGCTGTGTGCCAGCGCTTGCTGGGTACACAGGTAGGTCTTCACTGTGGGAGAAAAGAAGAGGTTGTCATAGGTATGCAGACAATTTGGCAGGACGAATTTGGCGGTGGATAGGATTTGGTCACTACCTCTCCCTCTTCACTTTATTGCTGAACGGGGTGCAGGAAGTCAAGCACTTCAGAGTCCTTTGGTCTTGGTGCAAATGAGGAGCCTGTGCTCTGCTCCCTGGATGGCTGTTGCAATCCTAGGCTCCTTGGTGGAGCTCAGCCTCCAGTAGTCACAAAAGACTCACATTTCAAGAGTGGGCTGGTCATGTGTAACATCTATGTTGGCAAGATTCTTATTAAGGATGGAGCAACATTATATTCCTTGAAATCAAGCACAATAGCGTTTTTCACAGGGTGAATATCCTGAACTCACATATTTGAAAGTGCTTGAATATATGATAATGAAGAAAAAAAAGGCTCAATAAAATAAAATATTTGCTTAGAATTACACAATTGGAGAAGCTGGGTTTCATCCCAGGTGATCTAGTTTCACAGTGTGCAATTAAGCCACTAAATGGGTATCTTTCTTTCTCCTGTTCCACATCAAGGGTTAATATTTTGTCATTAATTCTGTGCGCATGAGGTTACACCCTGGGTGCAGGCAGAAGCCACATGAAAGGTCTGCTTATTTTGGACACAATAGTCTAAGAGGACCTCAAGCTGAGAAGTGGCACCTGTCACAAGCATTGCTCAAACATGCAGTGGCTTGCCCACCTTTATGCAGAAGAACGTTTAGTTACAGTAGCTTATGTTATTTCAGTGAGCACTGCTTCCTGTCACTAACTCTCAGTGTGCGCAGCATATACATTTAAAGGAAGAGTCTTACTATGAGCAGGAAGAGACAGACGCTTTTGTTTGTGAGGAGGGTACCATGATATTCCAATGAACTGCAGGCAGTGGTACTCAACACCCCCCTCAGTGCCCACCTGTGAGTAGAGACCTCATGTGGGAGGTGGGTCCCAGAATAATACGTTTCTGGGGATCCCGGCCCAAACCACTGACTCAAGCGAGCTGATTGTGTTCACTCTCCGTCTTCTCAATGAAGACGCCGTGCTGTGTAGTCACTAACGTCAGCGACTGGTCCCTTGCTTCACTATCTACAAAACCCGCTCTACGAGAGCCCCTGGGCGCAGTGAATGTCCTTGTTGTGAATGACTCAGTGTGCTCCTTTCACCGCCCACTTAGTAAAGATGTCAAGGTGCAGTCACAATAGACTTATTTATTGTTGAATATCATGGTGCCGTAATTGTTTACAGTACACAATCATGTTAGAAAGAGAAAATAGGTTAGTGACCTCCCATTTCAGGAATGTTACAGCATTTTCACTTACTTCACATTGTCCAAAAAGCTGGTAATTTACTATATTTGTCTGTTTACATAAACCTCATACCTCGGTTTACTTATGTTAATGTGTCACTCAAACTGTCCCACATTAGGCAATGGAATGTCACTTATAGGCATACTGAAGCCAAGGAAATGTCATACATAGGCAGTCTGAAAAATTGGCAGCTGTGAAGTCAGCAGCCCCCATCATTGTCACACCAATGTGCAAGGAAGTTTTAGGCACTTAACCCTGGCCTTCAGGGCAACAGAGCAGATCAATGAGGTCAGAAGGAGCCTCAAGATATCACGCTACAATGCAGAGTCTTCAGTCTTGCAATGATGTGAGAAGTGTCAAAGTGAGGCACTTGGCAGTTGTGGAGAGAGGGGAATAGTGGCTACCTGTAGAGAGCAGGGTAAAGAAGCAAAGGAGATTCAGCAGCTAGTCCTTTGCTCAGTGCTGGTCTCACGTCTTTGCTGCTGCCACTGTAAACACAGCATGCCCGCCAACATACTGAAGCTCCGGCTCGACAGGCCATCGGCTGCCCTGAAAGAGATAGGCTCGAATGAGCATTGCAGCTATACTGCAAGGGGGCACTTCAAAGGCACCAGTGAGACTCTCGTTTGCAAAATGTGCAAAACAGACATGCTCTCACAGCACAAGAAGTAGGGGAGTCCATCAGAAAGGGTGAGGACAGGAGTTCTAATGTTCAAAAGGGTACCCGATAAGAGAAGGAGGGAAGGCACCGAACTGATGAGAAGAGAAAACCTAACATACATACGTTTTAAACTTGTGGATCATTTACAATGAGATTTGAAGACTTTCCCTGTGGAACATGTCTTATAGAGAGAACTATTGGACTTCAAAGAAAACTACTGGATGTACCATTTAAAATCATTGCATCCAGATGAACTGAACATCACTGACACCACCCGATTACTGCACATATCAAGAGCTCTCAGGACGGCATTGATTCCACATTCCAAATGGAACCTTCACTCATGATGGTTTGTGAAAATTCAGCAGTGCCATCCGTGCAGCCACTGAGCAAACCATCTTATATTACCTGAGAAAGGCGGAAGCCGAAACATAGTAGAAATATATTTTTGTGTTTTGGTGAGTCCATCTGTTTGAGTCACATCTTTCTTGTATATTTTAGTTCATTGTGACTTGTATCCTTTGAGATCCAGACTTTTGCCCTGGCTGGCGTGGTTCTCGTGTATATATATATATTTATTTATCCAGTTTGGCTCCAGTTTAGCAAACCCCTGGCGCTGCTTACTCCGGTGCAGTATTCCTCGGCCGAGCCCAGCCTTAATTAATTGCACACATCTCTCCTCAAGAAGAAGAATTGAAAACGCACTCACAGAGTCATTCTGGTTTCCTTCGATTTATTTTCGTTTGGCACTCAGTTTTCCAGCACAAAGCACCGACGCATTTCGCTGTGTACACACAGCTTCCTCACGGTCAACGGTATTGACGGTATTGACCGTGAGGAAGCTGTGTGTACACAGCGAAACGCGTCGGTGCTTTGTGCTGGAAAGCGGAGTGCCAAACGAAAATAAATCGAGGGAAACCAGAATGACTCTGTGAGTGCGTATTCAATTCTTCTTCTTGAGGAGAGATGTGTGCAATATATATATTATATATATATATATATATATATATATATATATATATATATACACACACACACACACACTGCTCCTGGTGCAATCGAATGACCTCAGTAATGAGGACAACCAATGCTTAACTACATTTTTCGACGAGTTCTTCCACAAACTGACTGATGCAAATGTAAACATCTACGCTATGCCACGGGATTTCCCTAAACATGCATGTCAACTAAGCAAGCCAAAGTCTGTTATTGACTCGCTTTGACAACTTAATGGCTTAAAAGGGTGTATTCGAAGCTTCTTTCTGTGTGTTTTGTGTTGTGCTGTTATCTTTGTGTTCTGTGTTAACAAGTGGTCTTCCAAAAACCTAAAGCTAAGCCACAAAAGGAACCTGAAGCAACCACTACACATTTATCAGTGGATAGTCCTCTTCCCGCATCCACAGGCTCGAAAAAAAAATCCATTATGAACGCACAACTTACGTTAGGTCACTTGAAATCTTTCAAGTGCAAGATGCGTCAACATTGACAATACACACACACAACCATTATCAAGCGAGACAAAGCAACAGTCACTTTGTAAAGAACCTTGAAATAAATATCCACTATCGTTCTATAGGGGGGGCATGAGGAAGCCATTCAATGACAGGGGTGATCTAAAAGATACATGAAGTTGAAAGCAGCCCTGGTGGCGTCCTTGACAGTGGCAGCTGCAGCAGCAGGACTCTGAACTGGGTTCAGCCAAATGCTGTTATGTATGCACAGTCCAGTTCTGCTACCTCCTCAGCCGGTAATACCTGAAATAGCAAATGTGAAAAAAAGAAATATGACGGAAGGAATATCCTAGAGTGGGGAGGGAGCCAGGGCCGGATTTTCATTTTGTTGCACACACGCAGGGGAGGTCAATTCATGGAAAAGCTAAAAGATTAACGAATGAATTAAGACATAATGAAAAAGACCAGCTAAAACAAGTAAAATCAGGGACTTAAAACATAACCTGGGGAGGAGATGATTGTTCTGGCATTTCACGTGCCTCAAGCATGTGTCTCAATCTGCAGACACTGGTGTTCTGTTTCTGTTGTTACCGTGCTCCTTACATGAACAAACTTGAAATTACACAACATGGCGCAATGGCATAATCTCAGGAATTTCTCATTAACAAGTGTAAAGTGGGAAATTACGCACAATTTCGGAGAGATACAAGCAAAATTTCATCTGGGCCTAGTTGACAGATTCATTGATAGCATACCAGTATAACAAGCATTTGCAATGCAATAGATCTCGCATTAGGAAAGTTTGAGTTATTTGTCCTGTACATGACAAATGTGTTATTTGTGTGTTTTTTTTTAAATTGTGAAATTAATAGCTTTGTCCTTTACAATGGTAATACTTTTATTTTTTGAAAATGTAACACCTATAGCATTTTAATGCAACATGTTTTGTATTTACGTGACTTAGAAGTATTGATTTTACAAATAACAATGTTCTAAAAAAAAATTAATACTTAAATAAAAGTTATTGTAATTTATAATGGCAATAGCTTACACTTTTGTAAATAACTTTTGTGAAGATTATGTTCAGTGTATTTTATCGTGACTAAAATATAAGAACAGAAGTGAAATATCAACATTTTTTGTGGCATTTGTAATAAAGCTTGAAACATTGAGAGAACATATTTGAGCCAGTTGTTGTTGAATGTTTGCACAGATTGATAGTGTGGTGCCCCTGAGTGATGCTGTTGTTGTGCGATAGATAGATAGCGTGAGGGCGATAGTCTGGACCTCTCCCCTCTCCCAATCCCTGCCACCACCCCCCATGCCATCGTTGATTCCTTGAAAGGGACATCTCTCAGTCTGACCAGCTGATGCAGATGAGAGATGAAACGCAGCCCAGGCCTTTTTCTCTGCAGCTGGTTAGATGTTCCAGGAATGCCCTCAGTCTTTAGTGGTTGAATGTTACAGGTACTGCTGAAGGGTCAAAGGTGCCTGTTGTGTATGATCCATCTTCAGTGAGGCATGTAAATATCAAGGACCCCCTGTACGTTTCTAGGACTCCTAGGACAGGGCAATGCTACAATGGAGAAAAAATTCCTAGGCAGTGTATACGATTCCCATTACATTAATTTATTCTTGGCATGAATTGGGGGATGACCCAGACACTGATACAACGTATTCACCACAGGTTACGATCGGTGAGAACTTAGTCTAAAACAATATTAGATATCAACATGTGCATATAATACATTAAACATACAAATGATTGATACAGACAATAATAAAATGAAACGGATATAATGTGGCTGAGTGATGAAAGTTCTCAACGCGCGTTTCGGCACAGGGCGTGCCTTCATCACGAGGGCCACAAAAGTATATCCTATAAATTGATCAGAGAATATATATCATCAATACATGATTTTAATCGAACAATTATATATGTACATTATTGCACTGAGCACAACAGATTATAATGGAGGTCAGTCTACACAAAGTTGCCACAAAGAACTACAGACAGTTAAAATGAGATGTGTGCCAGATAGTATAGACCATCACCAAAGTGAATCAATCGAGATTCAATATATAAAAGTTAGCATCACCTTGGTGTATTTACACACCATTAAAAGCATGAGGTCAAATAGATAAGTTAGACTCAGAATGGTGATCACCAGTAGGACAGATCATTATCAGGTAGAAGGATATTGAAACTTACAGAAGGGGCAGTTGTTAAGATCCAATATGCATCAAGGCAAGTGGATAAACATGGGATGATATGTGGTGATGGAATCCACTGCATCAGACCTAAATATCAGAAATTAATAGAGGTTATTTGAAAGATGAGGAACTTTAAAGGATACATTATGAGGACCTGGGAGTGCTATCTACTGTGTTCCAACAATTTTAATTAGTTACGATTAGACCGAAGAAATATGCTAGATAGTATATGATAAACTACACGGATTAGGGGGGTTTCTGTGAGAATGAATGCTATTTTAAGATAACAATGAACCTACAGGGATACGTATGTTATAGGCGGGGGATTTTGGAGGTAAATAACTAAGCCAGCTTTGGACAGCTACATGGTGACTTACATAATATGTATTCGCCATGAGGATGGACTTAATAGTAGACAGGGTCACAAAGGTATTAAAAGAAATCATGGCAGATATCACCCTATCTGCAGCAAGCCTAAAAGGTTTTAAGGAACCAGCGTTGATGTTATGCTTAACTGATCCTGTTCTAACCATGAATAGGTGCTAGAAATGTCACACGACTCACTCTGTCTCGGAGTGCACGACGACACAAAGCCTTGTGGCATCAATTACGATGCTGTGTGTCCTATCTGGAACCACCAAGAGTCCTGCTCTGGTAAGGTAAATAGTCTAAAGTTAGAGAGAAGAGCAATGTGGCATTGGAAATCACTAAGGTTATTCAGGATGTTAGACTACCTTAATGCGTATAATATTGGAAGCTTCATGGGTGGAGCTTAACACAGTACACAATGATGTGTTGAAAAAAAGAAATCTGCATGGGTTGCCAGCGCGAAAGCTGCATTGATGATGTACCATAAAAACAAAAAGAAACTAATGTCAGTATATGATTAGTCTTTATTTTGCAGTAAACTGGGTGAAGCAAGTATATCGAGACTTCTAATTCAGGGAAAAGGGCGGCAGGAGATTGCTCGGGCTATGTGCTTACGTAATAATGGACTGTGCGCAGTTGTTAAGAGATGCAGGTTGTGTTCTGGATGGTATATAACGTGATGACACACTTATTCGTCAAAGATTGAAGGCTGGTATTGAGGTGAACTCGTGCTGAAAAGACGTTAAAGAAGCACGCAGGCCGAATTAGTAAGTTGCATATAGAAATCCTGCTGTGTGTATAAATACTATGTTGCTGCCACTAAAACTTAAGTCAAGTCAAATTATTTATATAGCGCGCTACATACCCAGAGGGTCTCAAGGCGCTTGAAGAAGGGTGGGGAATTACTTGTCGAATAACCAAGTTTTAAGTTGCTTTCTGAATGCTAGGTGGTTCTGAGTGAGGCGCAGGTGAGTGGGAAGTGAGTTCCAGGTTTTAGCTGCCAGGTAGGAAAAGGATCTACCTCCCATGGTGGTTTTGTTGATGCGAGGTACAGTAGCAAGGGCTTGGTTGGAGGATCGAAGCTGGCGGGAGGGGGTGTAGAAGGAAAGTCGTGTGTTGAGGCATTCGGGTCCAAGTTCGTAAAGTGCTTTGTGTGCGTGGGTTAGGAGGCAGAAAGTAATCCTCTTATTGACGGGGAGCCAGTGGAGGTTTTTCAGGTGACCAGAGATGTGGTCTTTACGCGGGATGTCTAGTATGAGTCTGGCTGAAGCATTCTGGATGCGTTGGGAGTTTTTTCTGGAGTTTTGCGGTGGTACCGGCGTATAGGGTGTTTCCGTAGTCCAGGCGGCTCGTGACCAGTGCGTGGGTGACCGTTTTTCTAGTTTCGGTGGGGATCCAGCGAAATGTTTTTTGAGCATGCGAAGAATGTTGAAGCAAGATGATGAAACGGCGTTGACTTGTCTGTTCATAGAGAGTGAGGAGTCCAGGATGACGCCCAGGTTCCGTGCGTGGTCCGTCGGGATGGGTGCTTTCCCAAGGGCCTCTGGCCACCAAGAGTCATCCCAGGCGGAGGGGGAGGTACCTAAGATAAGGACTTCTGTTTTGTTGGAGTTCAGTTTCAGACGGCTGTGCTTCATCCACTCGGCTACTTCTTTCATTCCTTCATGTAGGTTGGTTTTGGCAGTGTTAGGGTCTCTGGTGAGTGATAGGATCAGTTGAGTGTCATCAGCGTAGGAGATGATGTTGAGGTTGTGTTGGCGTGCGATGACCGCGAGGGGGCTCATGTATACGTTGAAGAGGGTGGGGCTGAGTGAAGATCCTTGTGGTACGCCGCAGATGACTTCAGTGGCCTCTGACTTGAATGGTGGGAGGCGGACTCTCTGGGTTCTTCCGGTGAGGAACGAGGTGATCCATTCCAGTGGGAATGGAAGGAGCGAAATGGGGCGGTAGTTTTTGAGTTCGGTGGGGTCAGCTGTGGGTTTTTTCAGAAGGGCGCTTAGTTCTGCGTGTTTCCAGCTTTCCGGGAAGGTGGCGGAGTTGAGGGAGCAGTTGATGACGTCTCGGAGGTGTGGTGCTATGATGGAGTCTGCTTTGTTGAAGATGTGGTGAGGGCATGGGTCTGTGGGGGATCCTGAGTGGATGGAGTTCATCAGGCGGATGGTGTCCTCAGTGGAGATTGGGTTCCAGTCATTAAGGATGTTCAAGGGGGGTGAAGGTCCTGCAGAAGGTTGGGTGGGTTGGTCTCCGGGTCGGTTGTCGAAGCTGTTGTGGATGTCTGCGATTTTGTTGTGGAAGAATGAAGCTAGGGAGTCGCAGAGGGCTTGAGAGGGGGTGATGTTGTTGGAGTTGGCTGAGGGGTTGGTAAATTCTTTGACGATGTTGAATAATTCCTTGCTGTTGTGGGCGTTGTTATCTAGTCGGTCTTTGAATGCGGCTTTCTTGGCAGACCGGATTAGTTGGTGGTGTATGCGGGTGGCGTTTTTGAAGGCGTCCCTGGTGCTGGTGTTTGGGTCTTTTTTCCAAGCCTTCTCGAGGGAGCGACAGAGTTTCTTCGATTTCTTAAGATCGTTTAAACCAGGAGGCGTTTTTGCTGCCTAGTTTGATTTGACGTTTTTTCAACGGTGCTAGGATGTCGGCGCTGTTGGATAGCCATTGGGTGAGGTTAATGGCTGCTTGGTCGGGGTTTGAGGAGTGGGCAGGGGGGTTTTGAAGAAGCGATGAGGAGATCTGGTCGATGGTGATTTTGTTCCAGTTTCTTCGCAGAGTAGGTTGAGGATGGTTGTGGGTTGTGGTCTTATTGTAGATAAAGTGAACGCAGCTGTGGTCCGTCCAATGGAGAGCTGTGGTGTGACAGAAGGAGACATGTTTGCTGGAGGTGAAGATAGGGTCGAGTGTGTGACCTGCAATGTGGGTGGGGGTAGTGACAAGTTGTTTGAGTCCGAGGTCGGCGAGATTGTCCAGAAGGGTGGTGGCGTTGCGGTCATTGCTCTTTTCCAGGTGAAAGTTGAGGTCTTCCAATAGAATGTATTCCTCGGAGGGGAGGGCGTGTGGGGTGATAAAGTCAGTGATGTCGTCACTGAATTGTGCACGGGGTCCTGGTGGCCTGTAGAGGAGTGTGCCTCTGAGTGTGGTCTTGGGGTCGGTGTGGATCTGGAAGTGAAGGTGTTCGGCGCTGGCAAGGTTGACGTCTGAGCTGGTTGAGATGCGGATGGAATTCTTATGGACGATAGCGATGCCTCTTCCTGTTTGGTCGGTGCGGTCCTTACGGATGATCTTGTAGCCTTCCGGGATGGCAATGGTGATGTCTGGGGCTGATGAGGCGTTCATCCATGTTTCTGTTAGGAAGGCGACGTCCGGAGAGATGGTGTCTAGTAGATTCCAGAGGTCGATGGCGTGCCTGTGGACCGAGCGGGTGTTGAGCAGGATGCATTGTAGGTGGTTGGTGTCAGATATCTGTTGTGTGTTCGTGGATGAGGAGTTGTTCTTGGTGCCGTCGAACTTGCAGGAGTTGCAAGAGAAGGGTCCATGGGTGTGTCCAGGAGCGGCTTGGACGCAGTTGGGGAGACGGCCGGGGTTTAGGGCTAAGAGGGTGGTGGCGTTGTATGTAATGCGGGTGGGGTGGGTGGTACGAGGGCCAGGGGGTCTGGCGCTGGGCGCGGTCCAGGCGCGGACGGGTGTAGACGGGCTTACCTTTGGCGCACCTTCGGCCGAAGCGCGTGGACGCTGCGCGTTGGGTCATCTGTCTTAAATGGGAATGTAGAGGGGGCGGAGCGTGGGAGGGGCAGCTGGGAGGCGGGCTCGAGGTGTAGGGAGGGTCTAGGACCGCAAACAAAATGGCAGCAACAATAAACAACAAATGTTGCAATGCCGCGCGAGGTTGGGGCACTAAGTTGTTTTACTGATGGAGCGCTATGGGGGGAATGAAGTCAGTGGTGGCTAGCGGTAGGAAGCGCTGTGTAGAAATCAAAGCGCTACGCTCAGCAATGCACCCAGCAGAAGTAAATAACCAGAGGAAATGCCCAGCAGTGCGAGAGTGAAAGTTAGCAGCAGACTGCACCTCAAAATCCCAGAGATAAGGTTTGAAAGCACACAAAGCCCAGCAAAGCGGAAGCGCTGCGATAAACAAAATGCCCAGCAGTGCGAGAGTACAATATACAGCAAAATGCACTTCACAGTCACGCTACCCACGGTAGGTATGCGCCTAGCATATTATTGGCATCGCGGAGCTTGCTTACCTGATGTTGCCTTCGGCATTCAGTGGAGATGGACACCGTAACTGGAAGTCGGCGTTCATGCCGGTACTACATTTAAATGCCCGCCCACTCAATCAAGTGCTATATTGTCTATGGGCAAAGAAGACAGACTATGCTGTTTCTGTCGTATTGTGTGGAATATATAAGAACAAGTAAATAACATTGTTTATAAATTCAGAAAAAAATGCAGAGAAAAATATATATACAAGATGTTGGGGGGGGGGGGGGGGGGGGGGGGGGAGACCAGGGCAAAAGTCCTAAATCAATAAAAAACAAGGCATGTGGCATAGAAGGATGCTGGTAAAAACAACAAGCCCTCGGCATTGCGCGCTGGGGAAAATTCACGCATGAATGCCTGAAGTCGGAAGGGTGGGAGGGAACCTTTGAAGTGTGAAGCTCTCGGCATTACTGTGGCGGGCACATGAACTGCATGTAATCCGAATCCGCGCTTGGTTCAAAGAGTTTGTTTCAGCTACAATAGATCAACATCTGCAATGTGCAAGCGCATTGGCAGAGGTCGACCTAAAAATAAGTGGGTAGTAGCAAACCTCTAGCCAGGAAAATGTTTTGGGGAGCATGGCCTCTGGTAAAGACAATGTAATACGTATTCTGGGGGAGAAGGGAGTGGGTTCTTCAGCGGAAATGTGTTGAAAACAATATTGTAGTCTATTGTCAGAATTGACTCATATTATATTTTTTAATTATTGATATTATATCCCAAAATATAAATGAAAAAATGGTACACTTTATTGAATTGTAAGCACCCTGGACATAGAACTTTGGTCAAAATAGGATCGAATTTTACAAGTGGACATAAGTGGCTTTCTTGGGAACTTATGTGAAGTTTGTGGCACATAATATATTGGTAGAAGCAGGAAAGAAGCTAAATGCTGGTTAATCTCGATCGGAATCTGGTAAACACAAATAGCAGCTCGTAATTTTGGGACAGTAAACACACAAAAAGGTGATGGAAGGAATTTATGCTATTTGTCTAACCACTGGCAATCGCTCGGGATAGCAATCCACCCACTGTTCTTTTGCCCCCCCACGCCGTTTCAGGTTAAATCCAGCCATATGCTCTCATTCTTGGCCCTGCTTCAATAGGAACAATGCAGCACAAACCGCCAAGTCATGTCCTCTCTGAACCAGAACACAAGCATCCAAAGACCGTTTTTTCTCTGTATTGGACTCTTTAGTCGGGTGCAGCTTGATTCCAGTGGGACAATGAGAAAGGGACCCAATTCTGGGCATACCCCGGCTGCTTGGGACAGCACATCTAACGCACAGAAGGCGATGGGATGAATGCTTTGTATTTGTCTAACCACTGGCAATCACTGGGGATAGCATTCCAACCCATTGTTCTTTTGCCCACAAGCCACTTCAGTTTCTACTCAGCCATATGCAAATCAGCCTTGACCCTGCTCCAATAGAAACAGACCAACCAGAAAAGCCAGACCAGGTCCTCTCCGAACCGGAACACAAGCAACCCAAGACCGGGCCCCATGTTATATAGGTCAACTTCAGTAAGACAATGCTTTTTACTCAACACTTTGGCTTCTGGGTCCTTAGTTTTTTTTATCAATAATGACAGACAAATCACTACTTTTTTGGCTAGTTGAATTAACCCCCCCAGAATAAGGTTAGTTGGTATGGTTGGTGAATACCCCTAAAATAAATTGGACACTTTTTCCAACAGAGCAGTAGGGCGAATGGTGCATGCTCAACTCTGTGTCCTCCTGCCAATACAGGAGCACTGTCTGAGCTAAGCGCCAAACCCCAACGTGTGTAACAGGAGTATGACATAGAATAGCGATGATGTTTAGCAGCATCACTTTTCTGTCTTAAGATGGCACTGAAAGCCAGTAAAACTTTACCATATTTAATAAGAATGAGGGCGAGTCAGCCTGTGCAAGCAGGACTTGAAAATAAGACATCTGCGCACCCTCTGTTTTTTGCAGGTTAACCAATCTCAGTATTCACTTCCACTCTCAGTATTCACTTCCACGAGTACAAAGTGTGGTATTGGTTGGGTGCAATATTTGGCACTGGGTTTGGTGCTGGTGGCTGTTAAAGGATTGTGGTATTAAGCTGTAGCCCTAGCTTTGTTTGTACGGAGGTCCACATATCCATGTTCTTCTGCTGTCCATGACTACTATCCTCAAAGGTCCTCATGTCTGAGGCACTGAGCCAGTTTCTCATGGTGAGGTAATATGAATTTTTATGGTCAATTGTGTCCCCTATCGTAGACCCCAACGGCTCCATGTATGTGCTTCAAGTACATGTAAGTTCCCTCCACAACCAGCTATGAAGACGCAAATACATTTGCGTCCAACGTTAACATGTCCTCTTTCAGATCCACCATGAATGGGTCGGATATTCAGTTCCTAAGTGTGCCTTGCCAACGTCTTTACATGGTGCACTTTCATGTTTCACTAGCTCTGGTGAGTTAGGCCCTGATTCCTGCCATTGAGTTTTTCTGCCTTCTGCCTCTGGAAGTTGTAGCTTGGACCTGCATCTGTATCCATGACCTTTTACTTACTCCCTGCGCGGCTAGCGGTGCCTGGCTCGGCCTACTTGCCTGCCAAGACTGTATTTTGCCTTCAAGTTATCTGCTCCGCTCCTCGAAAAATACATTCCTGTCTAGTAGTTTAGGTAAACATCCTTCTCAGCTGCAGAGCAAAGGGCCCGGCCTTTCTGTCTCCATGCAAGTAATTCATAGCTCCCGTTACCATGGTAGGCCCATGGCCCCCTTGCTTTACACGTAGACACGTAGTCACATATGCACGCACTAGCAGTCAGTATAGAATAGCCTCTGCCCGAGAGACCTTTCCTTCTAGATAATATAGTTCCTCAAACACTAGATACCAGATATGATTTGGGATTAGGTTGTTCTGACACCCCAGACTTCTGTCTCCTCATGTAGGGCTAAATGTCAAGTCCCCTTCACCCTCCAGTTACACGTCAATCACACGTCATGCTGCTGCGCGCGCATCTCTGCCACATGTTTCTGCTGACTCTGCAGGATTCTTCTAGGGATCCACCCACTTGTGACACCTCTATGTGACGTTTCTAGCACACACCTCCGTGTACGCCCTCGTGCACGCCTTCTGTTGCGTACTTGTGTTCTTATCTCGTTTCTCTCAGCTGTTACGCCTTCTGAACCCATCACCACTGTATGCATTTACTATATATATGATATCCTGTTAATAAAACATTGTACATGTCCATTGTAATTCCCTTCCTGAACCCTCGTGGTGATGGAACATGATACCTGGTTCGAACCAATTCCTTTTTAAGGAATAAAACCCATACAAAACTCAGATGCCACGGACTCTGCCTCTTATTTTTGACTGAGTTATTCTTATTGAACTTTACCGCATAAATTAAGTATAGGTAATTTAAATTTACCACATAATTGGCGCCCGAATAGGAACCCCTCCCCCACCTTACGCGCCGGCGGTGCGTTGCAGGCCCGGTCCCCTGCCACAGCGCTGACGGACAACTACGCGTACCCGCAGGATTTCCTGTATCTCCCTCAGGCCAACGGAGGTGACTGAGACTGCGATCGACACCCAGACGAGGCGGTGAGGAGTGCGGAGGATCCCGACCAGAGCCTAGCTGAGAGAGCAAAGTCCGAGGTATTCAGAGGCCCACCAGTTCCGAAGTACTTACGTCACGAGTCGAGTCGAGTCCAGTCCGGTCCAGTCCAGTGTCGAGTTTCCGAGGCCTTCTGTTCCGTGCTTCCCGGTGAGTACCGTTGCTGGGGACGCATCTAGACGGGTGCATTAATTTGTGTCCGGTCAAGACGGGTTTGGGTACACAGACCCGGTCTGTACTGTTTAGCGGTGTATCTGTACTGTTTAGCAGTATATCGAGTATGCAGGTAGTTAGTTTTATTCTAGTTATTATTGTTCGTTTTTCAAAATGTTTAAATGTGTTTTTAATGTCGTGGTATGAGTGATTGTTCGATCTACATTATCGTGTGTACTGTATTAGTTGTGTTCAAGTCCAAGTAAGTATCAAGTCCCAAGTAGTACGGCTGAAACATGCCGCTGTTTTCCAAACTGAAACAAATAGGAACTAGAAAAGGGATCCTAGAAGAGGCAGTGCCTGTTCCACCTAGGGACACTCCAGGGCACTTTATGTACCACAAGCATGGCTTAGATGCCGTATTATATCTCGACTTGTGGGTAGACTATACCAAAGATTTAGCAGAGAATCAAAGATGGCCCGCTACAGGGACATGGGATGCCGAGTGCATCATGAGAGTAGAAGAAGCATTATGGAAAAAGAAAGCCAGACAGTCACAGAAAGATGCCATTGAACTATGGCGTAAAGAATCACACAGACGGACAGAGAAAGCGCTCAGAAACGCAGAAAAACATAGAGAGGATTCAGACAAAGCCCGAGAAAACGTATTAGTTGAAGAGGGGATACGAGTAAAAGCAGAACAAGTAGACCGACAACGAAACACTCTCATGAATGGTATGTATCCTCTTCTGGCCGAGGGTTTACCTAAAGCCACTCCGGAAATACCGAAGGATCTGCCCCCTCCATTGGTTCCGACTAAATTACGCCACAAGACCTCAGCAGATATTTTCCTCTCTTCCTATCTAGACGATGTAGCTCCCTCATATTCTTCTGCACCTGCTCATGTACCCGTACCACCTGCTCCTGCTGACATCTCCCTACCCCTACAGCATCCGCTCCCAGGTCCGCAACTGCAGATTCCTCCAGGTCCGCTGCCCACACCTGCTCCCGCTGTTCCCCCCGGTATTCAACAACTGCACCCATCAAATCCTTTTGGGACTGGCGTGGCTCAGGACCCAACCCAGCTACAGCAAGTACATTCAGGTTATGCTTAAGCCTCCGGTTCAGGAGGTGCTACGGGAGGTTATCAAACACCCCCACAGATACACCGAATTACGATGAGAGATTTAGCAAAGGCACGGACACCGAAAGGCGTTCCGGCCGAACTACTTAGAAGAGAGCTCACAGACTGCAGATATGACCCAGTGCCTGGTACGTCAGGCCCCATGTTACTTGCGTCCCTACGTTTGAGACGCGTTACAGACTATTTAATGTTATTACCAGGAATGCCAGAACATCTAGACAAATTGTACGATTTTATTAGAACAGGAGAGGGGCCGGAGTCTGTTGCTGAAGTCATGTCACGTCAGAAAGTTGAGACTAAAGGTTTGATAATGCGATTTCTGGTGAATTGCTTAATAAGAGAACACGATCAGGCAGGTTTTCCGCAAAGTGAGATGGATAGACTGATTAGATGGAGCCAGAATATGTCGGAGGGTAAACATGATAAGGAAAACCAAATACATCATATGGTTAGAAAGGTCCGTAAAGAAATAATAGAAATACATGCCCAGCGAGCACCCGACGAGGATCTTGAATTAGACGATCCAACTTCCTCGCAAGAGGAGGAGGAAACAGAGGATCTAGCAGAAACTTCGCAACAGTCAGACAAAGCGACAATAGCATATGTAGGTAAGGGAAAATACCTTAAGAAAAGAATACGTCCAGAAAGCAAAAGACTTTTTCTCTCTGCTATATCAAATCCGAAATCTCCTGAACATATGTTTCAGGCTACCGATAAAATACTTCAAGAACGAATGGGGTACCATGTACTCGATTCCATGGATGAACAAGAACTGGCCAGGTCAGCAGTACAATGGGCTGACAATTCTGATAAATATAGTAATGACGCCTTAGCGCAGACCTTTTTGAACCTTTCCCCTGACGAACAGAAATTAGCTGGAATATATATGATTCAGCATCTCATTACGTTGTTCAAAGGCCAACATTCTGATCCAGGTCCCCTACCTGATATTTTAATAGAGCTACTCTCGAATAGATGGAGAGGTCTAGGTACCGACTTAATTAAAGTAATTCTAGAACATCGACACAGGTATAGTGCTTTTCTGAATACACAGTTTGTTCCAGCTCCACCCGTAGAAAGAAAAATGTATTACATAGACAGACAGAATCCCTTGCGAGAAGTGCATCCAGTCAGGAATGATGATAATACCTTTAGACGCGTGTTTGTGTACACGCCCATAACTAAAATAGAACTATTAGAAATGAAGAAATTAGTGCCCAGTCACGATAAAGACCCTGCAGGTTTCCACCGTGAAATCAAAGACATGTTACTCATGGGTGATTATACCTATCCCGACATTATGAAAATATTGAAAGTATTATTGCCTGCCGGTATTTACGAGAAACTCAAAGAAAAAGAATGGGAGGTGGGAGAGCAAAAGATTGATTGGGCTGCATTAGAAAATGAAGAAAATACTCGAACCCCAGGCCTAGGGCTTGGGGACAAAACTAAAGCATTACCAGGATTGTTAGTACAAGTATTGCCACGTTTATTAGCTACTAAAAAGGAGGACTGGGATGCAATCTCAGCCTGTAAACAGAAACCCGATGAAGATACTAGTGATTTTTATTCCCGATTTGAGAAATGTTTTGGTATTAATAGTGGCCTGAAAGCAAGTAGCGAGTCATATCCACATCTTTTTGTAACCAAGTTAGTCGAGAATTCCCTGCCCCAAGTTAAGAATCGTGTACAGAAAGTCGAGAGCACATGGCAAGCAAATACGCCTTCACAAATGTTACAAATGTTACAGTATCACCAGAACAGAATTAGAGAAGAACATGATCACGAACAAAGACGCATGAAAGACACGAAAATGAAAATGTTAGTTGCTCAGTCAGTTCCAGCTGACGGTCAGAAAAAGGGCATGACACAGTCCAATAATTCAGCAGCTCCTGTTAAAGGGACATGCAACTATTGTAAACAGCCAGGTCACTATATAAACGATTGTGCAGTTTTGAAACATAATATACTTACGGGAAAAACTAAAGAGAGACCGCGTCAACCTAGACCAGATCAGGTCCAACAACAAGTATCACAGAATATCCAGCCTATGCAAGCTTCACAACAGACAGTACAGACAGTAGCGGTACCACAGCCACAACAGATTGCCGCAACACAACATGCAACTCAGCAGATGTACCAGTATGCCCAAACTGATTATCCAGATTATCAGCGATACACATGAAACAGCCTAGAGAGGGAAGTTGGCTTGCCTCTTATTGAGGTTCCTGTAGATCAAGAGGGTCCTTATGTACACAGTCAAGTATTAGGGAAAGACAGAAAGTTTTTAATTGATACAGGGGCAAGCAGAACAACGATAAGTCACGACGAGGTTCCAGGGGCACCCCTCTCAGGCTCACAGAATGTTTCCCTTGGTTTTTCAGGCAAGCCTATTATTAATGAAGTATCGCAACCACTTCCCCTTGCAGTTGGTCCATTGACACGTACTACAGATTTATTACTCACAAGGTCATGTCCAGAAAACTTGTTAGGTATCAAGACACTGAAAGCTCTAGGAGCTGTTATTTGCTGTTCTCCGGAAGGAGTAAGATTGTTTTTACGTGACTTTAAGGGTCACTATGTGTTGAGAGATATTGATCCCAGATTACAGAATGTACCTGCACATTTATGGGCACAGGGCCCCACTGATGTAGGTTGTATGCACATTACACCATATCGAGTCACACTTAGACCAGGAGTTGTCTTACCACGAATTCGACAATACAAGTTACCCCCAGATGCTGTAGTGGCTTTACTGAAAATCATTGACGAGCTCATCGCACAAGGAGTGGTTGTAGAAACCGACTCGAATTTATGTAATTCTCCTATCATTCCAATTCTTAAACGCACTGATCCAAATGCACCACCAGTTTATCGATTAGTTATCGATTTGCGCGAATTGAATAAATGCATTGTACCGCAGTACCCTGTGGTCCCAGATATCTCATCTCTATTGACAGCTATTGATTCTGAGGCAACGTTCTTTACCGTAATTGATCTGAAGAACGCCTTCTTTAGTGTCCCAATTGATCCGGAAAGCCAATACCTTTTCGGATTCTGTTTAAATGGTCGAAGCTTCAAATTTGCACGCGCACCTCAAGGATTCACAGAAAGCCCCAGCATCTATAGCCAAGCACTGAAAAGACAACTCAACAGTATTCACATGCCTGACAACACTGCCCTACTTCAGTATGTCGATGATCTACTGATCACCGCCCGAAGTGAACCTGAATGTGAACAAGCATCACTGACGGTTTTGCATTTCCTGGCTGACAAGGGGCACAAGGTGTCCCCTTCGAAGCTGCAATTCTGTGTTCAGCAAGTGGTGTACCTTGGGCACTTGCTGTCCAAATGGGGGAGACAGCCAACACCTGACCGCATCCAGTTAATTGCAAACATGTCACCACCCAAGACACAAAAGGAAGTACGGGCTTTTATAGGCCTCACTTCTTACTGCAGACAATGGATCCCTCAGTATGCATTTCTAGCAAAGCCACTCATACAGTTGACAACTCAGGAGGCAGCGACATCGACTGTCCTCCCTTGGACTCAGGAACATACACAAGCTTTTGACGACTTAAAGAAAGCCTTATGTCAAGCACCAGTTTTAGCGACACCATGTTACAGCAAGCCTTTTACACTTTTTGTCACAGAACGTGAAGGTACTGCATTGTCAGTACTCACTCAGGATCAAGCAGGTTCACACAAACCGTGTGCTTACTTTTCTAGTACATTGGATCCAGTAGCCCAGGCCTTGCCTGCGTGCTTGAAATCAGTTGCAGCAACAGCTCTAGCAATTAGACAAAGTGATTCCATAGTGTTAGGACATCAATTGACAGTACAAGTTCCACACTCCGTGGAAGTTCTTTTAAACCGAACACAGACTAAACACTTGACTATAGCACGACTGACAGGTTATGAATTGACATTGTTTAAGCCACACATAGAAATTAGACGTTGTAATACATTGAACCCTGCTACACTTTTGCCATTAACTGAAACAGACCCATTGGCACATGATTGCATTGAAGTCATTACCATCACGACGAAACCCAGACAAGACTTGACAGACACCGCATTACCAGATCCAGACCTGACACTTTATGTGGATGGTTCATGCATGAGAATAAATACAGGAGAGTTAGTGGCCGCCTACGCAGTCACGACAGAAACTGAAGTCATAGAAACGAATTGTATTGATACCCTGTCAGCCCAAGCAGCAGAGCTCATCGCTCTGACACAAGCCTGTATTCAAGCAAAGAACAAGAGAGTTAACATATACACAGATTCACGTTATGCATTCGGAGTTGTACACGACTTCGGAGTACTCTGGCGAGAGAGAGGTTTTTTGACTTCTCACGGTGCCAAAATTCAGCACGGTCCCCTCATTCAAGCTCTGTTAGAAGCAATACATCTGCCTACAGCCATATCCATCATGAAGTGCAAGGCACATACGAAAGTCATAGATACTATTTCCCAGGGTAACGACCTGGCAGACCGAACAGCCAAGCATACAGCTCAGAATCAGACTCACACAATTGACCTGACAAAGACACATTGCATGACAGTTAAGGATCCCGCCCTAGATGTAATTGACATACAGACACATGCTACACCAAACGATATAAGGAAATGGACTGAACTAGGAGGGATCCAGACAGAACAGGGATGGATGACGAAGGGAAAATCTACATGGTTTCTCCCCGACTCTATGGTTCAAGTTATCATCAACACAGTACACAGTCCAGCACATTTAGGAGAAAAAGCCATGTTAGACAGTATTCAACACCTCTGGTTCAATAAACATTTACGAGCAGCAGCCAAACAGAAAGTGCGTACTTGCATGATTTGTTGTCAGTTCAATCCAGGTAAAAGCATTCCCGTAGAACAAGGTGGATTTCATCCTCCCGATCACCCTTTTGAAGTCCTCCAGATGGATTATATCCAGATGGAACGCTGTCGAGGATTCAAATATGTCCTCGTAGTTGTATGTGCACTCTCCCGTTGGACAGAAGCATATCCAGTCCCAGATTACACTGCTCCGACCACTGCCAAGCAGCTGGTTCGTGAATTCTTCCCCAGGTATGGTTTGCCCCGCATCGTATACTCCGATAACGGTCAGCCATTCTCGTCCGAGCTTATGAAGCAGGTATCACTCCTGCTAGGCTATCAGTGGAAGTTCCACTGTGTCCGACATCCCGAGGCAGCAGGTCTCGTAGAGAGACACAATCAGACTCTGAAATTTCGTCTTGCTAAGATCTGTAGAGAGAAAGGTGTTGACTGGATAGTAGCTTTGCCAGTTGCCCTCTTCTATATGAGAATGGTCGCACACTCCAGAACAGGGCTATCCCCGTACGAGGTGGTCTTTGGTAGGCCACCGAATATGTGGGGGACGCCCTTGCCTCGAAAAATTACCGATGTTGATTGTAATATGCTGACAGATTACCTTGCCTCCTTGATGTCTGCACTACAATCATGTCGTTCACAGGTTGCTGCAGCCTTTCCCGACAACACCGAGGTGAAGCCACATGAAGTTGTTCCGGGGGACCTCGTCTTCGTAAGGAACTTTGACAGGAGAGGTTCGCTGGAGCCCCGTTGGCAAGCACCGAAGCTAGTACTTTTGACCACAAGGACAGCTATTAAAGTAGAGGGCCGCAAGGGCTGGCTCCACTCGAGTCATATCAAAAAGTTCCATGGACTGCCGCCAGTTTCAGACTCCCAGCCCGGCCCTCCTCCACAGACTGACTCAAAACTCCCTTTGGTAGAGAAAACTTCTTCTCAAGAATACAAACTGAAATTGAGGTCTAGCAAGTCAGACAGTTTAATTGTTTAAGTCCTCCCCTAGGTGAATCGGTTAGACGAGTTTCTGACATGTATCCCCTAGACCCCAACAGAGAGAGAGATAGACAGAAACAGCTCAAGAAACGTGAATATTGTAAATCCCTGCGTAGTCACTGTATTGTGACTCTATTGATTATGTTTTTTCAGAGTCTTATGATTATTGCTGCAAGTGTACTGTTACATGTATATTATCCTATTTTCAAGCGTGCACATTCTTCCTTCAATGTCACTGCCGAGCACTCTTTCAGTGAATTACCCCCGCATGAGTTATCTTACCGACTTGCGCTGCGCAACAACACATTCATTAGTATGTTACACCATTCCCATCAGACCAGCAATGCTACCAATTGTTGGATATGTGGCCGACTCCCTCCCTATCAGAAATACAAGGGAGTTCTGCCCCTCTTCCCGTACCCGTTCACACACAATGGTTCCTGTGGTGCATGGTTTAGTTTAATTAATTCCTTAAATTCAGATTCTGTAGTTTACCAGGGCAACTGGGTATGGGGAAATCTGAACACTGTTTTGCATAAAGTATGTTTCCCTGACAAGGAGGGTCTTCCCAAAAGGACAGGAACTGATCTAGAAAATGAAGTATATGGATTAGGTAACTTTACACTTAACCTCATGATTCTGAGTGTTGAATCCGAAACAGAACCAGTCTTGCCCGCTATGTCCGTACTTCCAGTCAAAGGTGAATTATGTGTCAGAAAGAATGGTTCAGTACACCTGGGTCATAGTAAATGTACTACTGTGATCGAATTCAGTGATAAGGGCAAGTCTACATTCAAGGCTTCCCGTCATTCCTACTTCATTTGTGGTCATACCGCATATTTACGTTTACCTCTAGACTGGGATGGCACCTGTTACATTGCATTCCTTCTGCCACCTGTTTTTCTAGCCCCTCCTGATTATCATAGGGATACCCATCTAGTACACAATAGACCACAGAGAGATCTCCCGATTGTCGACTACACTGAAACGGCATGGGAGCAATACACAGATTTCAATAAAGGTTTCCTTCCCTACTTAGGTGCTGTCTTTAATAGTAAACTGATACGCAAATTAACTAGAACCCTTGAAGCTGTAGTGAATGAAACTACTTCCGCCCTAGGCAACCTGACAGAGGAACAGTCTGCTATGAGACTTGTCGTTCTTCAAAATCGTCTTGTCCTTGACGTCCTCCTGGCCGATAGGGGCGGAGCTTGTAGAGTCATCGGATCGAGCTGCTGTGTTTTCATTCCAGAAAACGCGCCATCAGTATATAGAGCCATTACCCGTCTTCACAAGATTGCAAGTCTGATACACCAGAATCCAGGCACCTGGACTTGGTCCGGTTGGTTCTGGACCACGTTGTCAGCCTGGGGATGGAAAGTCCTATCCTTCCTAGGTATAGCCCTTCTTATAGTATTCAGATGTTGCCTATGTCTGCAATGTGGGCCAGTGATTTGCGGCTTGTGCGCCACATCATGTATTCCTCATTCGAGTCCACATTCAAAACGCCGTAAGAAGAAAGAAGAGCAAATGATGTTACATGAACAGATTGATAGATTAATGAGGATTGATATATCATGAAGGGTCCGTAGGGGACAAGGAGGGAATGAGGTAATATGAATTTTTATGGTCAATTGTGTCCCCTATCGTAGACCCCAACGGCTCCATGTACGTGCTTCAAGTACATGTAAGTTCCCTCCACAACCAGCTATGAAGACGCAAATACATTTGCGTCCAACGTTAACATGTCCTCTTTCAGATCCACCATGAATGGGTCGGATATTCAGTTCCTAAGTGTGCCTTGCCAACGTCTTTACATGGTGCACTTTCATGTTTCACTAGCTCTGGTGAGTTAGGCCCTGATTCCTGCCATTGAGTTTTTCTGCCTTCTGCCTCTGGAAGTTGCAGCTTGGACCTGCATCTGTATCCATGACCTTTTACTTACTCCCTGCGCGGCTAGCGGTGCCTGGCTCGGCCTGCTTGCCTGCCAAGACTGTATTTTGCCTTCAAGTTATCTGCTCCGCTCCTCGAAAAATACATTCCTGTCTAGTAGTTTAGGTAAACATCCTTCTCAGCTGCAGAGCAAAGGGCCCGGCCTTTCTGTCTCCATGCAAGTAATTCATAGCTCCCGTTACCATGGTAGGCCCATGGCCCCCTTGCTTTACACGTAGACACGTAGTCACATATGCACGCACTAGCAGTCAGTATAGAATAGCCTCTGCCCGAGAGACCTTTCCTTCTAGATAATATAGTTCCTCAAACACTAGATACCAGATATGATTTGGGATTAGGTTGTTCTGACACCCCAGACTTCTGTCTCCTCATGTAGGGCTAAATGTCAAGTCCCCTTCACCCTCCAGTTACACGTCAATCACACGTCATGCTGCTGCGCGCGCATCTCTGCCACATGTTTCTGCTGACTCTGCAGGATTCTTCTAGGGATCCACCCACTTGTGACACCTCTATGTGACGTTTCTAGCACACACCTCCGTGTACGCCCTCGTGCACGCCTTCTGTTACGTACTTGTGTTCTTATCTCGTTTCTCTCAGCTGTTACGCCTTCTGAACCCATCACCACTGTATGCATTTACTATATATATGATATCCTGTTAATAAAACATTGTACATGTCCATTGTAATTCCCTTCCTGAACCCTCGTGGTGATGGAACATGATACCTGGTTCGAACCAATTCCTTTTTAAGGAATAAAACCCATACAAAACTCAGATGCCACGGACTCTGCCTCTTATTTTTGACTGAGTTATTCTTATTGAACTTTACCGCATAAATTAAGTATAGGTAATTTAAATTTACCACAATGGTCACTGCTTGCGAATCTTTTAGCACCATTGACCTAGGTCTCTTCTTTCCCATTGCATATGGTATCAGTATCCCAATGCCATTTTCCACGTTAAAGCATCTGTATGTCTTGTTATTTCCCTTTCCTCGTGTCTTTGTGACTGTGGCAATGCTGCAGTGTCAGTGTCCAGGGGTCAATGCCACATTGACAGTGTCTCTTTGATAAAGCTCTGCAGTCCTTCCCCCAGTCAATACCTCAATGTCATGGTCAGTGCCTTGTTACAGTGTTGGTGTTTCCCACGTAAGTGTTTACATATCAGGATATAGTCACCAACACTGTGACTGTGATGTTGACAAGGATGCACTATTGACCATGAGCGTATTCAAATATCATGCCCAAGAGTCTTATACCCTTGTCACATTTTCTTTTGTGAGTGTACCATTGTCAAAAGCCCATTGTCAATCTCCATGTGTCAGTCTGCTAATATTAGTCTTCCCGAATCAGTGTTCCTTCGAGAGAGTTTTAAGATTATTTAATCTTAAAACCCGGTGTCATAGCCTGTGTCAGCAGGACACATCTGTGCCAGTGCTTCCTTGACCCTTTTTCATAGTGTTCATAATGTCAGTGTGGCTCTGGGACTGCGCTCTTGACAATATCCCTCTGTGCCAGCCTCTTTGCACTGGGCCCCATGTCTGTGCCCTGTGATCACGGTCATTGTGCACTGTCTGCTAACTTATGCGAGTAATCCTGGGCATCCATGTAACTCTAATCCTGACAGATATCTTCAGGTATTCGTCACAAAATACTTCAATATGCACACGTTTTTTCAATCAATCAAAATTTGCCACATGTTTAAACTAACCAGCACAGCATTCGCCCCTCAATACAAAATCCCATAGTTCCTTCCAGTGCCTAGTCTAACTATGATACCATATCATTACATTTCTATAAAAGGCAATAACCTAATCTCATAAAACACACCTATTTTACACTTACCAGTAATATTTAGAACCAATAGTGGCTAGGAACGTGGGCGCTGACCCACAAATCTAGAGCTCCCTTGTTGCGGAGACACAAATTCTAGATTTGTCATGCTTCTATTTCAAAAAGCCCTAATTTGTACATGCACCCTTAGTATATGTCATCAAAGATTACGGTATTGCAGCCAATATTTTAGAATGAGAAGTTGTTTGGTAATTCTTTAATAGTTCCTTCACAAATGTGGAGAATATGCATTGCTTACTACATGATCAAATACTAAATCACTGAAGCATCAGAATTGTTTGCTGGAGTGTCAAGGGGGAAGTCCTAAACACTCCTCTTCATACACAGTTATTACCAATAACCAGTCCTTGAAGAGGACTTGGCAGTCCAAGTTAAAATATTACTGTGGTCAAGCATCAATAACACAAATATATCTGCTACCATCCGTTTGCCCTGAAAGACCAATTGTGCTAAGACAAATAACTACTTAAATAAAAGGAAGTAGAGAGATCAACTAAGTTAAATGTTCCGTATCTATCACACTTTGACAGTGTCATCCGTCACAGTGGGTGGGGGGAGCAGGATCACAGAGGGTCCGAAATGGATTGACCTGCACTCTGTGCACCACGGTAGAGTTTCTCCAAAAGTATATCCCAGTCATCAGAAATTGAGCATTTGTGGATATCTTTCACTTCCTCCCTATGTAACGCCGCACTCTCTGCAGAGTAGAGTGACGTAGAGTGAAATGGTGCAGAGTGGAGTGAAGTGATGCAGGGTAGAATGCTGTGGCATAGAGTGGAATGATAGAGTAGAGTGGTGTAGTGGCATTGAGTGCAGCGAGAATGCAGCAGAGTGACAGAGTGCACTCATGTAGAGTAGAGTGTTGTAGAGTGCACTGGTGGAGAAGGAAATGGCACAAAGCACAGTGTCAGAGTGCAGTCATGCAGGGTAGAGTGTCAAAGTGAAGTGGCGTAGAGTGCAGTGGTGTAGAGTGGTGCAAAGAGCAGCAACAGAAAACAGTGGTGCAGAGAGCAGTAACATAGTACAGTGGTGCAGAGCAGAATAGAGTGGCGTAGAGGGCAGTGGCGTAGAGGGCAGTGACGTTGAGCGCAATGGTGTAGATTCACATAGCGTCCAGTAGTGTAGAGTGCAGTGGCAGAGTAGAATGTTGTAGAGTATAGTGACATACAGTGCTGTGATCCAAAGTAGTTGGCGTAGGTACTGTGGTGTGGGGGGATTTGGTTTTGAGTAAAGTGATGTAGTATGACTTGGCGAAGAGTGCAGTGGAGTGCAGTGTGGCGGAACGCAGAGTGGAGCGGCGTAGAGTGCAGTGGCACAGAGTATATTGTTTCAGAGTGGAGTGGTGCAGGGTAGAGTACAGTGGTGCAGGGTAGAGTGCGATGGCAGAGTAGTTGCGTAGAGCGCAGTGACGTAGAGTAGAGTGGCAAAGAGTGGAGTGGTGCCGTGTTGATTGCAATGGCATACAAAAGAGTAGAATAGCGTAAAGTGCAGTGACAGAGTAGATTGTTAGTGTTGATTTCAGTGACATACAAAAAAGTGGAGTAGAGTAGCGTAAAATACAGTGGCATAGAGTAGATTGTTTCAGAGTAGAGTGAAGTGGTGTACAGTGAAGTGGCATAGAATGGAGTGGCGCATCGTTGATTGTAGTGGCATAGAATAGAGTGGAGTAGGGTGGAGTGTTATAGTGCATCGGCGTAGAGTAGAGTAGTGCAGAGAAGAGTCGGGCAGAGTGCACAGGCATACTGTAGATTGGTGTAGAGTAGAGGGAAGTGACGTGAAGTGCAGTGTCAGAGTGTAGTGGTGCACAGCAGATTAGAGTGGCATATAGTGAAATAGAGTGGCATAGCGTGGTGCTGATTAGAGTGTAGGGGCATAGAGCAGAGTGGTGTAGAGTAGTGTGATGCGCAGTAGAGTGGCTCAGAGTGCAGTGCTGTGGAGTAGAGTGTCAGACTGCAGGGTGTACAGTAGAGTGGCATAGATTGCACTGGTGTAAAGTGCTGTGGCGTACAGTGGTGCAGAGTAAAATGACGTAGAGTACAATCGAGTAGAGTGGCACAGAGTAGAGTGGCACAAAGTTCAGTGGTAGAGAGTGCAGTGCTGTAGAGTAGAGTTTCGTAGAATACAGAGGCGTAAAGTGCAATGGAGTAGAGTCCAGTGCTGTAGAATGCAGACATGCAGAGTGGAGTGTCAGAGTGCAGCGGTGTAGAGTGGTGCAGTGGCACAGAGTACAGTGCTGCAGAGTAGAAAAGAGTGGCGTAGAATGCAGTGAAAGAGCAAAATGGTTTAGAGTCAGGTAGCGTGCAGTGACAGAGTCAAGTGGCACAGAGTAGAATGTTATAGAGTATAGTAGTGTAAAGTGCAGTGATCCAAGGTAGCTGGCACAGGTACCATGGCTTGAGGTGCATTGGTTTCGAGTCAAGTGCTGTAGAATGTATTGGTGTATAGTGCAGTGGTTTAGAGGAGAGTGGCATAGCGTAGAGTGCAGTGGCATAGAGTGGAGTGGCGCAGAGTGGAATATAGTGGCACAGATTGTAGTGACAGAGTGCAGTGATAGAGTAGATTGTTTCAGAGTGGAGTGGAATGGAGTGGAGTGATGCAGGGTAAAGTGCAGTAGTATAGACTAGTGGCGCAGAATGCAGAGGTACATGGTAAAGTGGGGCAGAGTGCACTGGCATAGAGAAGAATGGTGCAGAATGGAGTGGCAAAGAGTGCAGAGGTGCATAGTAGATTGAGGTAGAGTGCACTGGCATACAGTAGAGTGGTGCACAGTAGAGTAGAGAGGCGTAGAGTTAAGTGGTATAGAGTGCAGAGGTGCACAGAAGATTAGAGTGGTGTATAGTGCAAGAGAGCGGTGATGAACAGAGTGCAGTGGCGTTAAGTGCGGTGGTATAGAGTAGAATATCGTAGAGTGCAGTGGTATAGAGTAGAATGTCGTAGAGTGCAGTGGTGCAGAGTAGATTAGAGTGACAGAGTGGACTGGCATAGCGTGCAATGGCATAAAGTAGAGGTGCACAAAGTGGAGTGGCAGAGAGTGCAGTGTTGCATAGGATACGGTCAGAGTGCAGTGGTGTATAGTAGAGTGGTGTAGAGCGCAGTGGCACAGAGTAGAGTGGCGTAGAGTGCAGTCGCATATAGCATGGTGGCATACAGTGCAGTAGTGCAAAGTAGATTGGCGTAGAGTGCACAGGTTTTGAGCAAAATAGTGTGCATTGGCATAGAATGGTGGAGAGTAGAGTGGAGTGACGCTTAGTGTAGTGGCGCCGAGTGCAGTGGTGTACTTCCACAATTGCGGTATGTGTGAGATTACTGGGACAGGCAGATTGCCTTTACGCTTTTATTGTTAATTTTTCTGGCTACGTACGCCATGTGCTTCTGCGCCGCACCATCACAGTTATCCATTAATTTTGTTTTCCACAGTTATTTACACGAATGGGTTAACATTTTGAATGACTAAACTCCCTTTGAAATACATAGATGCATACAGTTTATGAGTCTGCCAACCGGATCCGTAAGTTTGTTTTAATCCTAAGGCATCAAAGACAGTAAACACGCTTGTCGAACATCGCATAATTAAGAAAACTGATGACTAAACATTGTTAAAATGAGTGCTCGTTCACACATTCTGTTTCTATCTGCGCGTCGTTTTAGATCTCATTTTTGTCACTCAGTTCTTCAGCCCCTAAATCATGGAGTCCCTCAGGAATGAATCCCTCCATTATTCAATCTACATGATCCCTTTAGCCAACCCGATGCACTCCCAAACGTATGCCTTATTTTATATGCTCACAGCACTCCGATTGGGTTGCAATCCGAGTCCAGCTGTATTCTCGGATTGCCTATCCGAGGTTGAAGGACGAATGAGTTCCAATTATCTCTTGTTGAATGGGGACAAGATGGAGATACTTTAAATGCGGCAGCACGTGGGAATATCCCTCCCTCTTGACAAAAATCCGTGATCGTCCAGATATTTAAAAAAAAAGAAAAGCGAGTTGACCCGGCTTGTTATAGGCACATTCCTTAATAGATGCTGAAGTGAAACTGATTGGCCTAGTGTTGCTGAACCGTCTGACAGAGTGGGTTGAGGAGCATGTTATACTGACAGACATCCAATCCGGTTTTAGACCAGGTAGGGGTAGAACTGAACAAAATGTGAACCTCTATTTACTGACTAATAAATACTCTTCAGTTAAAAGAAGTGCTATTCACCTTGCGTCATGGACCTCGGCACAGCCTTTGACGCGGTCCATAGATTTATGCTCTGCTGGAGTCAATGGGGTGGATGGCCCACTTGTCACTTTTCTGTTTGCAGGCCAGGCTCAAAGCTTTGGTAAGATGTGGCCTTGGCGGGGGAATGCAAGCCGCCTCTTAAGCTGGGATGAGGTGTCCACCAGGGCTGTATACAAGCCCCTTTATTATTTATTTTATGTATTAACCCGCTACAGAATTTTTGGGTGGAACAATGTTCGGATGTTACGAAGGTTGGGTGCAGGATGGTGCCTACATTGCTGTATGCGGACAGTACAAACCTTATCGGGCATACAGCTAATGTTCTTCTGTACCTGCTAGATCAATTTAATGAATTCATAGACAGTCTGGGTTTCAAAACTAATTTTGTAAAATATTATCTTATGGTCCTAGACCCGAAGAATTCCAAAAGTAAATCTCACTCAGTTAATGAGCGTGGTGTTGGAAAAACTGATACTTTTTGTTACCTGTGCCTTCTGTTAGATTCTAAACTGAACTGACATGCTCTGGTTAATTCCCATGTACAGTCGCTCAAAAGAAATGCCCATAGTATAGACGCCTTTTCTAGGCGGCTTGGTCGCACACATTGCATCCATCATTGATCTTTATAAAGCCAAATGCATTCCCACAGTGTCTTTCGGTTCTACGATTTGGGGATATAAGGACTGCACCCCTATTCAGGTTGCAGAAAATAAATTCTTTAGCAGGGCCCTGAGAATTTACCAAGGTATTTCCTCTGGAATTGTGCATCAGGAACTAGGTGCGGGCTAGGTTTATGACCACATTCATAGTCGCCCTTTGTTACTATGGATATCTGTTTGGCTGAAAAGTGACCTTGAGTTCAAAAGAAGGATTCCAAAGGGCCGTGTGGATCACTGGCACCATAGCCCCTGGCTGCATTAGATTAAATCGTATACACTTAGAAGGGGGAGAGGCAAAATTCCCCTACTGCGACCTCCCTTATCAAATGACTATCACACGCAAAAAGGAGTAAGGAAATTAAATGCAAAGGAGGAACATGCTTAGTGAAAAAATACTGCCCTCACTTACAAAGTTGTGACATGCTTCATCATCGGGCTTGCTTCAATACAACCCTGCGCAGACCAACGCCTGGAGTGGACACTCTACATATTGTTTTTTTCCATCCTTGATTTACTAGATTGCTCTATAAGTTTGTATGTAGACTTTTCTTGTCAACAAATTTTATTCAGGCAAGACCATCCTTTTGGCTATTTTACTGAACTGTTTGTATCAATGTCCTTTATGATTTACTATGCTTAAATCAAATAAAGACAGATGATGATGACGTCGCATAATGAAAGAAGCAGATGACTAAACAGATTTTATCAAATGAGTGTTTTTTCACGGCTTCTTTTTCTTTCTGCCAGGTCATTCTATGTATCATTTTTGTCACTCAGTTCTTCAGTCCATAAATTGTGCAGCCCCTCAGGGATTTGTTTTATTGCTGTTCTTATTCAATCTACATGGCCTCTTTAGCCAACCTGATGTGCTCCTAAACTTTTGACCTATATTATATGATCACAGCACTCGGATTGTATGCAATCTAAGTCCATCTGCATTCTAAGATTGCCTTTCTGAGGTTGACGGATGAATGAGCGCTAATTATCTCTTGTTGAATGGGGACAAGGTGGAGATACTTTGTTCAGCTCATTCCTCTCCCCTCTGGGACCTCTTTTTTTGTCTACCAGCCTGGAGTCTGATAACTAATATTGTCATTGTCAACTTGTATTAAAAACTTGAGTGTAAAAATAAACTCAACTCTCTTTCTGCTGGGTTAAGCCAATGCAGTGACAAAGATATCTTATCTTATATCGGTTTCCAATTTCTCACAAGGTCCAGCTTATCAATGCCTTTGTTTCCTCATATATGGAATATTGCAATTTGATCTACCTTGGCCTCCCAGAGTATTTAATTCACAAGCTTCGACTCATTCAAAACTGTTCAGCTACGTTTATGCTTAGATTGAAGATCAGAGACCATACAACTCCAGGCCTGGCCTCCTTATATTGTCAAAGCTCTCATTCTGGTTATGTCTATGTTATAGTGCACAGAGCCATCTTGTCTTCATCAGGCTCAGCCACTGAGATCATTAAGACCACCGACAAATTTATCCTCACGACACAAGAATCCAATTATCGCTCTACGATGGATCGGTTCCTTACTGACCAGCATGATCCATTCAGTCACTTTTCACCTTGGACTCTCGAGTCCTCATCTGCTGAGTACCACAAGGATCCTCACCCAGCTTGACAATCTTCAACGCCTCTCCCTCGTCTGGCATCATAAGTGTCCACATGAACGTCCTACCCTACGTCAACACGCAACTTGTTCTCACACAGACAAGACACCCAACACATGAAAGATCTTCAAGGCATGCATTACCAAAATCACCTGCGGAATGAAGACCAACTGCCTGAAAATAAACTGTGACAACACCAAAGTCCTAATCTTCGTCCTCATCTCTGTGGGGGTCCACCTGGTGACTGACAGAACAAGGACCTCCACACACCTCAATCAAGACCCTCAGGCACATCTACTGCAAACACAACATGGCTGCCTAGGTCTCTGCTTCCACTCACTAAGACACAGAGGAAGATCTCTAAATGGCTACCAATCGACACCTGGAAAATGGTTACCTGTGCCGAGTCACAAGCAAGCTGAGCTATGGGAACACTCTTCACGCTGTGATCAACAAGCAACTCATCAGAAGACTTCAAACCATTTAGAACACAGTGGTCAAGCTCACACTCAGTCTCCTATGCTGCAAACACATTTCACTCCAAAAAGATACATGGGTTACCCATACACAAAAGAGCTTGATGCAAACTCTTCACCCACAACCTCAAGACACTACAACTCTGCTTGGCTGAACTTCTTCTAACACAGACATACACACCCACACACTAACACGCACACACACACACACGTTGTACCTTCTCCTACATTGCTCCTAAAGCATGGAGCCACCTGCTGCCACACATCCGAGACTCATCCTCGCTTCTCAATTTCAGCAAGCGGCTGAAGCTCTAGCTCTTCCATGTATTCTCCTGAGGACCTAAATTGGGCTATTCCTACACCTGCTATGTGCCAGGACACCCTCCTGGGTGATTGGGAGCTTTACAAATCAGCAGAACATCCTGTCAAACGTTTGAGGGTTGAGTAGTTCTGCTTTAGCAACTAAGGAGTGTAAATCCTTGCCTTTCTATCTTTCGCAGCTTGAGGACCGCCGTTAATTTAGGAAGGAGCTAAAGACATGATTGTTTAGACATACTACTTCCGATTTCAAAATTGACTTGGCAGAGAATAGATGGCATTTTCCATTTTATTTTTCAGATGTTTGAGAATTTAAATTCTATTACAGTGAATAATTGCTAATATGAATGGACACCTGAAAATATGGACCTTATGTTACGGAAACATAACATTTTCTATAAGGACAGCTGCTTTGCTTCAGTGGAAATATGGATTAAATGTCCTACTAAGGATAGACAGACACACAAGTGGGTCATAGTTATGGCTCACAGTTTTATATCATTTATTTCTTTAACATTTCCATCTGCAGTTATCCATATATATATATTTTGGCCATAGTATTGGCATTTATCCATATTTAGTTTGTGTTATGAGAATAAATGAAGTTGAAAAATTGCATATTTCCATATTTGTTACACTTGCACTCTTACTTTGAGGCCTTTCGTGTTTTAGCAAATTAAGCAGCCAAATATAATAAAACAATGGGGTACATGCATCAACATTTTATGCAAGCACAAATGGCGAGATTCGCAAAAATCGGCAGTTTGCACCCACAATAAGGCCTTTTGCGATGCATCAATGTGTTAGACACTTGCAATTTAAGAATTTATATTTTGCAAAAACCTTGAAAAATGCACTATAGTGCATTTTTCAAGCTTTCAGGTTACACACACATGCCCTTGTGCAAAATGGGTGCACATCACAATTACAGCGGTGCAACAAGGTGTCATTTTGACACCTTTGCACCCTTGAAATTGCATGCGCAATTTGCGAGTACCTATTGGTACTCGCAAATTGAGCGTGCAATTTCCCATTCATTCTTATGGGCCTGTAGGCCCATAGGAATGAATGGGAGGCCATTCCTTAATTGTGACTCGCAATTTGCGAGTCGCAATTAAGGAATGTTTAGGAATCACTTATTTCAATAGAGATTCCTACATGCATAGGCTTTTGAAAGCCCTTAATTGAGATTCCTTAATAATCACAATTAAGAACTCACAAAAGCTTTTCTTGGTGCATGTGCTTGTAAATTCCCACAGACAAATATCATAATACAACTATATGTTAACATATTCCAGTATTTAAGGAAGTCTCGTCCTGCTTTTTAAACACCCCATGCTGTTCATCTGCTCAGTTTTTGGCCTGCAATTTACAAAAGGCAACATTGAGAGTCACTCACAACAAGTCCAATATTCTGTATTTTGCACATTTAACAATACATACGGGCAGGAAACACATTATTTGTTTTATGTATTTATCTGCAAACAGCAGTAAAAACAGAACACTGGGAGCAAAGACTTTTTCTCTACCAGATTAATACTGGAGTCTCTTTGTCACAGGAAAAAGTAGGTTCTCCCTTTGATAGCTCAAGAAGACAAATGTGAGATACTTGTGCAAGCTGCAGGTGTGCAGAAGTAATGCTCATATTTAACATATCTAACTGGAATGGAAATGTTCAAAAACACATTACCTGCTCTTTAGAGCATCAGCGAGTAGGTTACTTTGGACAGTTATCCACAAGAAAAATAAGCGCTAGGTCTGAAGCACACCCATTACTAGTGTTCGGGCAATTTTGCATCATTATTTACACAGAGCGACTTTTGAAAAAATTACATTTCAATTAATCAATACGAATATTTCCCTTTCCAAGTCTATTGGAGCACAACTGCAACAGCACCAATGCAATCTGCCTACCACAGCCTCTAATATGGCTAGCTGGTTTCTGGATTGAAAAAAACTCAGGTCGTGAAATAACGAACCTAAAATAGATACATAGGGTACCAAGTCCTGTAGATAGCCTTCGCAAATTGTAAACCAGATTTATTCCCAAAGCTGGTGGGCCATGCTGTTTTCATAAAGAACACGCATTGGCAAAGCCAATAGCTCTCACCTACACGAGACCTATTGGTATTGCCATTGATTTGAGCCATACTGTACTGCAGTGTGGCTGCTGTTTATCATGGCTAACAATTAGTAGAGTGGCGCAGACAAGAGTAGAGTGGTGTAGACTGGAGTGCCAGAGTAGAGTGGCGTACAGTAGAGTGGCCTACAGCAGGGTGGCCTATAGTGGAGAGGCGCACAGTGGAGTGGCATTGAATATAGTGGCACGGAGTGCCAGAGGCAAGAGTAGCATAATGGCGTAGAGGAGAGTGGCGAAGAGTAGAGTAGAGTACAGTGGAGTGGCGTACAGTGGAGTGGTGCAGAGTAGAGGAGGGTGGCGTAGAGTAGCGTAGCGTAGCATAGTGTGGGGTGGAGTAGTGTGGGGTGGAACAGAGTGGCATGGAACAGAGCGGTGTGCAGTGGAGTAGAGCATAGTGGAATGGAGTCATGTAGACTTAAGTGGCATACAGTAGCATAATGTGGCATAGAGTGGAGTTCAATAGAGTGGTATAGAGTGGGGTGGTGTGGCGTAGAGTGGAGTGGTGTAGAGTAGAGTGGAGTGGCATAAAGTGGAGTTGTGTGGCATAGAGTGGAGAGGCCTGGAGTAGAGAATAGTGACCTAGAGTGGAATGATGTAGAGTGGAGTAATGTAGAATGATGTAGAGTAGAGTGGCGTAAAGTAGTACAGTTGTGTGTAAGTAAAGTGTTGATGGAAATGGCACATGGGGTGAAAGCAACATAAATAAGGAGCTGCATGCTTTTATCAAAAGTAGTAAAGCACCCATATGAAAAAATGCAAAAAGGAGGAAGAACACATGTTTTGGTCCAAGCCCCATGGAGGAGCTAAAACAAGAAAGGAAGGGAAACCTACTGAAGTTTAAGCAATCAAAAGATTGCATATGAGAGTTACTCCATTTGTAAGCACACTGAATTATAAACAAAACCCCTCTGAGCACAGCACGGTCGCCGTGTAGGCATGAACTAAAAATGCCTTGGAAGCCTAAAGGCATTGATTGGGTCTTGAAGTGCCTGCGTAGTCTAATCAAAGCGAGCTATGAGATGTCAAAATGGACTGCTAAATTTTGAGTCTGTATGTAAAAAGGGAAGGGAGGAAAATGAGGCTGGTTTCTCAGCACTGATGCACTGCAGGGTATGTATGTTTACACGAGACGACACCATCAAACGAAGCACATTTCTGACACAAAAGAAACACTGGTTTCAACAATGCTGTTAATGTGCGAGCTGGAATGGGAAATTACATTTATTGACCCTTCCCCTTGACGGCTGCGCACAAAAATTGGTACGAGGAACGCGAAGTAGATTAACTTTTTTTTACTGGAAAGTGTTGAACAGATTCAAACCGAGCCAGAGTTATTAAAACCCCAAATGCCTTTTGAAGGGAAACTGTAACTCAACTATAATATAGGAGAGGAGGAGGAGAGAGGAGGGGAGAGGAGGAGAGATCTTTTTCCTAGGTGAATGCTTCCTGCCAGATTTATAAATTAGAATTTCAATAAATAAATAATTAATTGCTAATGATGACCAAATTAGCAATCTTAGTTGGCTTTGGGGTGGAAATGAAGGACGAGGACCTGCTGCTTCAGATTCTTAACACCATTTCAGATATGATCATTGGCTCCTCTGCTACCACGGAGTTGGGTATTACTAAACATCTGCTAGCGGACAATAGTGCAAAAAGCCTCCTCAGGGGTGAGCATGCGCTCTACAATTCCACAAACTCGCTTGTGTGTTATGTACCTCTGTGGCTCCTTGCCCATGTCACCATCCATACCAATGTTACACTTCCTGCTATAAATCACCTCCCCTGTTTTTGGCCCTCTGATCTGGTCTCAGTCAGAGCTGTAGTTCTCAAGGTAGAAATAATTGGGTTAACTAAGCTAGACAAGCAGACCACAGATGGCCAGCGGGCTTAAATGTATTACATCTTTCTATTAAGGTTTAAAGTGCGTTTCCAATTTGGATTTGGCCCAGGAGATATGAATGGCTAGAGACGTCGAATAGAGGGAACTTCAGAATATAGTGAAGCGATTCCCTGCTAGCACGAAAGTTTACAAAAATGGCAAACTACTTCAACTACGTCAATAGAATAAAGAATTGGAACAGGTCACTTAAGGAAGTATTACTTAGTAGTGTCACATCTTAAAAAGCATCACCAGGCTTTTTAAATATGTGTACAGTACAAAAAACTCAATGTGTTGTAACTTGCAGCAATAATAATATATTGAACCACTATAATGAACCAAACTAAAATGCAATCAAATTTCAATGGCATTCAATTGTGAATCAAGGCTCACTTAGAAACTGCGAGTATGCATTCTGGCATGAAACAGCCAATGTAAGCTTGAAAAACATAATCAAGTGTTGCAATAGTGAATTATCTTTCTCCTACCTATACATTTCTTACCCTCTTCTGCAGCTTATTCCTTCCAGATGTGCTGTCAAAAAGCCATGGTCCTCAAGCATCTCTTGCAAGGCAGAGATGTAAAAACTGCATAGGTATTCTAGGGCTTCTCTGGTGGGCCTGCAAGCTTCTCAAACCTCAGAACCTTTCCTTGTATCTCTACCCAGAGACAGATGCAGACATAGTTGAGGGCAGTACCGGGTGGAAGAAGAAAGATTCACCACTACTAGAGCCACTACAGGAACTTGTGCTTAGTAGTAGTCCAGTTCCCCTTCATCCAGACCAAAAAAATGAAAAGCATAAGACATAAATAGGGGGAAGGCAGTTAATTGACACATAGCCTAATAATTTATTTTAAGTGCTTTAGCACTTTGCACCTTAACCCTGAGTGCACTTCTATGGCAAAGTGTCTATAATAGGATACCATGCATAAAACCTCCAAGGGGAGCCGACTTTGAAAGCTCAAGGATGTCACCTTTGATCTCACCATGCGCCTATGGAGGCCATCTGGCGGAAGGAGATAAACAGATGCCAAAACACTACGGAGGTTCATCCAAAGGTCAAATGATGTCTGCTTCTCAAATGAAGAGTTTCCTCAAGTGAAGTCCGTCTAAGCAGTGTACGTCCTTTGTCTCATCAAGCTACAATTTTAGAGATCATGGACTAACCAAGAAAGGTACGGTCTTTTCTGCATCAATGGAACATTTCAGAAAAAAGGCAAATCTTCTTGCGAATATCGAATGCTCATAGAACCTTGGTCAATTGGAAGGAAGTGCAGCGGGCCACCTCATCTGTGTGATTGACTAAGCAAGCTGAAAGAGCATGCAGCTCGGAGATCCTCCCAGGGAGCTAAAAACCACCTGTAAGCATCCCATCAATACAAGGTAAACACAAGCCCACTATTAAAATAACAGATTTCCAAATGAAAACCTACGGCAAGCTGGCGATTCAGAACTGAAGGGAATGTTTTATGAGCTCTTAAAAATTAGACCAACAACAATTTGTAAGGAAAATAAGTAATCTGACCATTTAATAGTGCACACAAAAGTGACAACATAGGATGAACATGATTTCAGTCATATTCCCACTTATGCAGGTCAGAAACAAAGGAAAAACACAGTCCAATCTAAACTTTAAATGACTGATATTTTCAGCAAGGACACAGTGGCAGCATCTCAGTCATTCATTCTTATATTGGGTCTGAGCACACCTTCTGGTGGCTTCCAACAATTTGGCAAACTAGACATCAATTAACTACGGTCTTTAGGAACCAGTTCACTATGATTAAAGATGTATGAAAAAGGTGATGCATAAACATCTCTCCTTACACTGCTGAAGATAATGGAAGGTTCAGGGTTGGGAACAACAAGGTGCGCACAACAGTTAAGGTGCCCCCTGCAAGCTTAGGATGTACAACTAACTGTGATAAGTCCCAGGTAGTTGTGGGTGACATTCTTTGGGAAAATGTCCATGGGACATCACTTCTTATCAAATGGCACAACTGAAAGCAATATCACTGTGCCCATCAAGGAAGCAAAAAATGACTTGAAGTGTCAGGAATAAGTCTTCAATTCCGAAATAGTGATGCACACATGAAAATCTGAGGGAATGAAATGATGTGCCTCTCTGCCTCCTTCGACACGGTGCCCCATACATTACTCCTCACTAGACTAGCGGCCGTCGGCATCACTGGCCCCGCACTAGACTGGCTGACGTCCTTTCTGGACAATAGGACTCAACAGGTCTGGATGCCTCCTTTTGCCTCCCTCCCCAAGAAACTCTCCACAGGAGTCCCCCGGGGGTCTACTCTTAGCCCCCTGCTTTTTAATATTTACCTGACCCCTTTGATTTATCTGGCGGAACAACTGGGGGCCAAAATTATGGCCTACGCCGACGATACACAACTTTTGTTCACCTGGCCAAAAGACAATTTGGATACGTCGGCGGTCCAACTCTGCCTCATATCCGTCTTCCGTTGGCTAGCGCTTGCTCAGCTCAAGTGCAAGAGGACAAATCAGAGGTGATCTCCTATAGCTCCTTCCCTGATAATTTTAGTGACCTCTTATGGCCCCGCGACTTGCCCTGCCCAAAATCCATCGGTGGCCCAGCAAAAATCCTAGGTGTCTGGTTCGGGAATGACCTTAAGTTTGAAGACCATATTAAAAAACTTACGGGGGTTTGCTTTGCCACTCTCAAGGCCCTACGCAGGTTTTTTCCCCTCCTTCCGAGAGAGGCTAAGGAGACGGTGCTGCGCACCCTAATACTTTCTAGGCTCGACTATGCCAACGGTCTGTTTTGTGGTCTCCCAGCCTTCCTGATCCAACGTCTCCAGGTCTTCCAAAATGCGACCGCCAGGCTTCTATTCAATCTCCCCATCAGCTCTAGTGTCCTCTCTTGTCTCAAGACCCTTCACTGGCTTCTGGTTGCCCACCGGATTATGTTCAAAACTCTTGTTCTGGCCTTCCGCGCGGTCCATCTTACCGGTCCTGCCTACCTGAGGAAAAGGTTTGCCCTGTACATCCCTAACAGATGTCTTCGTTCGGCCAATCAGTGCCAAATGAAGGTCCCCAGATTTAAGCTCTCCCGATTAGGTGGCCAGTCCATCTCGGTCAGGGCCTCTAGGGCCTGGAATGCTCTCCCTTTCCATCTTAGAGTTGCTCCGAACATTACGGCCTTCAAGAAGGGGCTGAAAACCCATCTGTTTAACATCACCCTCTAACTCTGCTAAATTCTATTTTTCCTCTGAATCTGCCCTCACCTTCCGCGCCAGGCTACTATTCTAGTAACAGAGCGCGCTACAAAACCCTTTATATCATATCATATCAAGTGAATCTTAGCTGTATCAGCGATAACGGATATCGGATAGTGAAGACAAACATAAGCATCCAGCATCTTAACTGCTTACGGCTACAGAAATATACAATCTCCAGTGGGAAAGTCCAACTACAGATCAAAGACATAGCTCAAGTGGAAATACAAGATGTTCCTGGGTCCTACACATATTTCAGGGGCCAAGATAAATGACCTGAACACAGAAGACCACAACCTCAAGAACTCCATGTGTCCTTGTGTATCCCAACTGGTGCTCATGTTAAGCCCTCCGAGACCGTCGGGTCAAATTGTGCAATATAAAACTCCACATAAAAGGAAGGAATAACACACCACCTATAGTATAACTGAATGAGGGGACGTGGGGATGGAAAGGGAAAAGTAGGAGAAGTTATGCCAGATTAATTCCTCTGTCAGCTGTGTGCATGTGACGTAGGTCCTACCACAACTGATGGTAGGCCGAGAGTCCATCCACTTCTGTTGAGGGAAATCAGGTTAAAGTCAACCAAGCAATCTGACATTTTGTCACCAAATGCAGCCAAGATAATGAGTGCACTGGCTTTGAACACGTGATGACATGAATGTGGTTGAGTTTTTTTTGCCAGTGGAATTGAGAATCTTAGCAATTAATCGGCCTTCTAAAAAAAGGACTGAACCTGATAAGGCTGTGGTTTCATTTCTATTCAAGGCAGCTGGCACCACAAACAACTGAAATCAAAGTTTATGAAACCACGTAAACTCTTATCAATCATGACAGTTTTGTGCCAATAGAAGTGTACAATCACCTTACGGATTTTAGGACCTTGGTCCGTTGCCATGTTTGTCTCAACACCAGTCAAGGCAGTCCCAGTCTTCTCAGCGTTGATCTCTTGATGGTCCATGGTGCGGGGGCAGCTCGTGTTGGATGACCTCTGGAGGGGATGCTTCTTAGGGGCCAAATGGGTGTGCAGCAGTTGTGGATGAAAAGGGTTTATATGGCTCAATATAGACCAAGCCCGTCTCTAGCCGGGGCAAAACAGAGTATGGCCATCACTGAGACTGCAAGTGTGGTGGCGGCATGCTTGTCAATGCAGAATATGCCATAGAACATGTGTAGATGCAGCATGGGTAACAACTTGTGTATCTTTCATCTTTGCGGTACAACCAGTTGTTCGCCACACCAATTCTTTTTGGCGGCTATCCTTTTTAATACAACACAAGATGGCTGCCAAATATTTCTAATTTGCTGTTTTGTGCATTGCATTCCTTTTTGCTATTTAAAACCCTGAATTCGTCAAAGTAGTTTGTCACAAACGCTTTCACTAGATGTATGCCAGTGGGTCCTTTGCCTGTTAGTGCCGTATTTTTTTATCCAGTGCTATCTATGCTTTTTTCTCCATTCAGGAGTCTGCATTCCAGCTCTTCAGCCTAAACAGAACAGGACCGGATTCCTTTTAATTTATGTGAAGCATTTGACCTAAACTGCTTATGTTGATAACCACCACTTTTCATAAGATTTTCTATTCATTGTGAACCTGTTCTCCTGAGAATTGTTATTTCCTTCAGGAACACGCTCTAACTTTGCAGAGATTGCAGCTCTGGCAGGCAACATTGCAGCAGAAAGTAGCTCCTCTTTCCTCAAAGTCAAGGAAAGACTAATAGAGGAACCATTGTTTTGCCCAGAACTTGACGAGGCTTAGATTAACTCTTATGCTTCAGAACCACATAAAATGTCTGCTATTGCAGGTCTGGCAAAAACGAAGGATTCTCATGCTTAAAACAGACAAAATTAAAACTGATATAGGAAGCATGACTTCATACCAGAAGGAGGAGGTATGGGTAGAAGAGAGTAGTTATCATAGAACCTCAGATTGAAATGGATGGGGGTAAGGAAAAAAATTAACTTAAGGAAACCATGATGTACTTTTCAAAATAAATCAGATCCCAACCAGTGGAACAAAAGTAATAAGGTGTAGGAGCTGGCAGAAGTACTCTTACTGGGGGGTTTTAGGTTACGGTGGGAGAGCTGTCCCTCTTTAAAGTCACTCCAAATGTTGATTTCAGACAAACACTGAACCACAAGGATTTGTTGTGGTTGATTCTTTATTTCAGCAAGTAATACAGTGAGAGTACCATAGCTTCCCCCGACATGTTTCGGCCTGCCCTGGCTTTGATCACTGGATTCAAGCAAGCCGGCTTGGCAGTTCGGGCTGGACTGTTCCCATGAGGGACAGGGTCAGACTGATTTGCATATAGCCATGTCTGAACTGGCGTGGCAGAGTGGGCTAAAGAACGGTGATGGATTAAACCCAGATCTTTTGACTGGGTGTGAGTGTTTGATTGATTCAGATGCTCCGTCCATCACCACCCCCTTTTGTACCGCTTTTGGCCGCCATAAGTGTGGCAGGGTATGCTCAGACGTGAGTCCCTTGCTCACTTTGCCACTGGATTCAAGCAAGCCGGGCTGAAGACGGCTGGAATGCCAGAAACCGGTCCTCTGAAGCTTGTTTCCGGTCCAGGGAAGACATGGCTTGGCAGTTCGGGCTGGACTGTTCCCATGAGGCACAGGGTCAGACTGATTTGCATATAGCCATGTCTCAACTGGGGTGGCAGAATGGGCTAAAGAACGGTGATGGATTAAACCCAGATCTTTTGACTGGGTCTGAGTGTTTGATTGATTCAGATGCTCCGTCCATCACCACCCCTTTTGTACTGGCTTTGATCACAGCATAATTAACCATAGATCTCACACAGTTTTCGTATATGGTGTTCGTGCATACAAGGCCTCAAGTGGTCTTTGTCGGACTCCCTACAAGTATGAAGTAATGTGTTGGGTGTGACTTGGTGTGGTTAATAAAGATTGTGATGCATTGCGTTCAGTTAACAGTTGCTTGCTGAAGAAGAAGGATGTGCAAACCAGAGCTCCATGTGTTATGTAGTCTCTTACATGCTCCCAGGTTGGGGAGGACGCTTCAACTGGCAACTAGATAGGGGGATGCATAACCCCTAGGATACAAGGTTGCTGGTCTACAGCTAACTCAGGGAGAGCAAACTGCTCTTGCATGCCAAATGCGCCTGACAAGAGATCTACAGTTGGCGTATATGGAGTCACAGCACAACTCCAGCTTTTGAGAGGCCTTTGAAGAAGGTAAAGGCCCTATGGAGGAGCACAATCAATAAGCCAGCCAAAAATCTACTGGTAAGGCCAAAAGAAGAGATACTGTGCCTCAGTGTAAAACAGAGCCAGCATCGATACAAATCAGAAAGGCTAAAGACAGTAACAGCCAGGTACAATGCATAAAGCGGAGAGCAGTGAAGAACACATGCAAGAAGCAAAACCATTACTCACAGTGAAGAAGGAAGATTGCGCCCGTCCACAGCATCTCAGGCGTGACAACCCGAGTACTGGTGAGCAGGTTGATGCTTGCAGAGGTGCTACCGATGCTGAAGGCCAAATGCTGTCTGAATAACATATACTCTCAGTGCCAGTAGGAAACAGCACAAAATACAATGCCTCCGCGTTTCTAAAACCACCGCCTCCATTTGATACCGCCAAAGAGCAGAATATTGGTACCAAATGGACTGCTTGAATCTAAACATTTGGTGACTTCATAGATGCTACAGAAAAAGCCAATCACAAAAAGATCATCATATACTTAAATAACCTAGTAGGTCACAGAGTAAACAAAGTGATAAAGACAATATAACAAGCTGATGAAGTATCATACCATCAAATACAGAAAATGTTCGAAACCAAGTTCAATGCAATGACGAATGTAGACTATGAAAGGTACCTTTATCCAAGCATGGCAGCACCCTGGTTTAATGATGGTTGAGTTCTTTTGATAGACTTGATACGCTCATAAAGCACTGCAAGTGGGAGGGGACGTCGCCGACTATAACCCCCTAATGGTAATGAGAACAAGTGCCCACCGATGCTGGCTGATTGCCCCGGGCTGACTCCTTGTACTTTTTCCAATGCTCTACCAAGCCCCCTCTCCTATATATTCAGCACACAACAACCATTATTCAGTCAAGGACATGGCTACCTGATGAGAGAAAGTTCATACACATTCAAAGTAGGAACAACTCAAAAGGAACAGGAATGGAAAGGCCGGTGTTGGTGTTGTAGTACGTTTGAGGATGTTCAATCGACTTATTTAGGAATACAAATGTTCGACATGTGCAAAGTATCACAACCGCTTGTGTTCACGTTTGAACTGGATAGTATTGACTAAAAAAACCTTCAATAAAATATGTTTACCAAAAATAATGCACTGCAAGTTCAGGGAGTTCAATGATGAAGAAGCCATGCATCTTAAGATATATCGATGGTTGCCTCTCCGATTCATTCCGACGACACATACTGCGAGAAATGCTCAGTTTGCAGAAAGTGCTCATGGCTGGAAGAGTACAGGAGCATACTGATCGACAGGCTACTGATATGGAAGCTGGAACAACCCAAAATGAATCAGCATGAAGTATGAAAAGTAAGCCGAAACACAAGGCAGAAGCCGATAGAGTGATGTCTCTGAAATAAAATAAATTGTGTTTCCACCAAGGATTCTCCTTTCCACATGAAGGTAAATGTCCCACCATTGGAAAGATATGCAACGCGTGCAGAAAAGAAAAACATTTCCTAACGGTTTTCAAGGCAAAGGAGAACCAAGTGCATCACAGAGAGAGAAGATGAATACCAGAAAGTTACAGAGGTACTCTAACCACTCCCACAAGCTCAAACAGCAACATCGTCTAAGGCAAGTGGAAATAAAACAGTCTTCTAAAGGCTTGTTAACATCATCGAGTAACAGTAAGTAAGATGGATGTGCGATGTCAGTCACAGACTGCTGTGCGCATGTAGGATTGGCCGTTGGCAAAGAAAAACATAAATCTAAAGAGAATGGCCAAATGAAGCAACAAAGATCATTTGGGCATTGTCCTAAAATCATGCAAAAATCGCAGCAGCCTTCTTATTTGCATAATTCCAGTGGCCCTGCTTATCATCAACCACACATGACAAAGCCTTCGAGAGGCTTGATGACATGTTCGCAGCATGCAGGGTTCCTTCCATTCTCAAATCTAACAACGGTACACACTTCAATAGCAGAGAGTTCAAAGTCTTGCTTAATTGTTTGAACATCAAACATAAGAAAATTACACATTTTTTTATAGGCACATTATTATTTATTATTTAGGATTTGTAATGCGCGTAGCTGCCTCAGCGACGAGGCGTTCCAGCGCAACCAGAAACCCCATGAACCCAGGAGCGAACAGTGAACAGCAACAGTTAGACTACCTGCGGGGGAAAGAGCCAGGTCTTTAAGGCTTTTCGAAATGCCAGATGGTTCGGCATTGCTCTCATGGTGAGAGGGAGCGAATTCCAGAGTTTCGCAGCCAGATAACCGAAGGTACGACCACCAGCCCTCGCTCTCCAAACGCGTTGAACACAGGCCAGTGCAAGGTCAGCAGATTGAAGCAGGCGCCCCGGCACATAGTACTCCAACAAGTGGAGTAACCCTGGTGGCGTCTGTAATGTCAAGATCAAATGGCGTTGTTGAACGATTTAGGAGTACTTTCAAAAGGGTTTCTTCAGCGTGCTGCGCTAGAAGGTATCGACCTCAAGTTCGATCTACGCCCAGCCCTCCGTGCCTACTGTTCCACTACTCCATCCAGGACAGGAGAAAGTCCTACCACCTTGCTGTTCGAGAGAGCTCTTGGAACAAAGATACCTCAATGGACCATCAGCCAGTCAATAGACCTTGCTGAGAAATGGGCCATTGACACCTCTCGCAAATGCAAAATGAAGGATTAAGCTAATAAGCGCGGAGGTGCTTGAAACACGGTCTTTAAGAAAGAAGTCTGCGCTCTTGTCAAGCAAACGCAGACACGCAAGACTGACGCTCTGTTTGCTGCAGTACCACAAAGAGTTGTGGAGAGAAAATGACATATGATAAAAGTCCAACCATCTAGAAAATCCATAACCAGAGACTCGTCACAATTTAAGCAGTTGCCTCGATGTTCATCTGCTCCAAACTCATGAGTAAGGAAAGTCCACCTGAGTGCCCAAGTCAAGCATCTGGCTCTGCTCCAGAGATGCCAAATGAAAACGTTCCTCCTCTACCTCGTATAACAAGATCTGGAAGACTGGTGCGAGCACCTAGATGACTCATTGAGGAGTTATATATAATTTTTTTTTATCTGTTTGAGATTTTTATTTAATAAAGGGGGAAATGTCATATCCTTTGTTTATGCATACAAGGCTTCCAGTGGTACTCATTGGTCTTCTTACAAGCATTAAGTAATCTGTTGGGTGTGGCTGGATATGGTTAATAAAGTTTGTAAAGCAGTGCGTTTAGTTAACACGTTACATGCTGAATAATAAATACGTGCAAACCAGAGCTCCGTGTTTGGCATAGTCGGCTTACATGCTCCCCAGCTGAAGAGGATGCTACAACAGACTTTTCTTTCACTACAAAGTTATGTCATATCCCCTTGACCATGTCGTTTATTTGTAGTTTTATTACCCAGCGAAAATGATGCGTGATAAAAGCAAATTGTTTGGAGGACAGATTTAAAAACCTGGTGAAACGCCTACATTTATTCCTTTTTTTTACAAGTTTTTTTGGAAGGTATCCACAGTTATTCCATAGGCCATTTATCTCAACAATGTGGCACTTGTTTCTTGTCACTTGCGCCAATCATTTTGCCTTTGTGCCATCCAGGAAATGTGGAATGCATCAGGTTTGCTTCCTCTTCTATTGTTGCATTGCGATTCCATTCAAACACTACGTGAATTTCACGTTGCTCATTGCCATTCCCATCATTTCCTCTTTTCTCAATGTTTTATTAGCTTGGTGGTGTTCTGTATTGAGCAATATGTTTCTCAGTGCCCAACTGGGTAAAGGGCTCGATCTGAATAGCTCAGACTTAATGGTCACAGTCCCGAATTTTTCAGTCCACTATTTACCAATTCTATCCATTTTGTTACTAATCATTGTCATTTAATTACGCCCTCCAGTGGCCAAATTGATCTCATTCTTACCACGCTGAAAGCTAGCTGTACAATTCATTCCGCAGTTTCCCCTTGTTAAATAGGCTCTTGGTTAGTTTTTTAATTTGCTGTCTTTCGTGCGTAAAATTACATTTCCACTTCTTTCATTGTGACACCTGATGTTCAGCCATTCAGTGGGTAATTTCAATTGGTTCTGACCCGAGGATGCACATTAGTGATTATTATTTTTGCAATTCCTGCTCTATTTTTGGCTTTTGTGTACACCATGTCGACTCCACTTCTTCCCGGTCCTATTTTTTTCTGTTTAGGAATCTGCTATTAACTATTTATTTGTACATGTTTGTAGATGCCTATGCAACTCTTCATCATAGTTAGGATTCCCAGAGGCAGGAATTTCTCTGAATTTTGCTCAGATTTTTGCTCACTAATAACTGTCCTCGTTTAATAAATCTCCACAAAACTTGCAGACGTATTTCTTTTTCTGCATTGGCAGACAATGCAAAGTTTTGTAACGATTCGACAAAGGGAAGCAAGAAAAAAGGGTGGTCCCAAGATGCGTTTTCAATGGACGCGTTGGGACTTTTTAGACTGACGTAACGCAAAATTGTCTGAACATATTTTCACACAATTTGGTATGCATATAGATTTTAGTGAAGAAAAGATCTTTTTAGGGGATTCATGAAAATACGCTGAACCGTTTAGAATTTAGTTGGCACTAAATATTAGTGATATCAGTGGCGGCTTTATACTGCTGTAGTTTCGTGAAATTCTGCAAAATTTCACGAAACTACTGTGGTACATTTCAATGCCATGGCAGTATATGATTGGGTAATGGCTGGCTTTTATGAAAGTAAAAGGCAGCCATGTTGTTTTACCCATACTTTGCCAGAGTTCTGAGTTAGAGCCTTAGATATAGGTAAGTGGTAGGTAATCATAAATGTCTATATATTTTAAATAAATATTACAGAGTATCACTGTACTAATTAGAAAGTACTCCAGTACTTAAAAAATCTGAAATAAAAAGAATGTAAAAAAAAATTCAAACACATTGGCATACAAACAGTGTACAACAGTGAATTATACATTTTGTATACATTTGTCTCGTTACAAGAAGCTATGGTGTATCCCGGTAACACCTGAAAATGATTACACTACTTAAAAAAAATAGCATTTCTTACAAAATTAAAAATATACTGTACTACACTGTATTTCACTTGTATAGTCTACTACAGTGTATTTGTCTTTTTTTAATATAACCACAGTGCTACTTTCACTTGTGTTAGTTCATAAACCTTTTAAAAAATATACATAAAAATATAAATACCTTTATCTCATTATTAACACTTTAATAATGTGGTAATAGGTAGGGAACAACAATAAAACTATTACTTACCTATATTTGAGGCCTTAACTGTGGTTCTGAAATTCTGGGCCCTGCTCTTTTATGGTTCAGAGGCCCAACGCTCGTGTCACAAAATATCATCGTACCATGACGAATTTGGTGTCTACAGACCGGTAATGATTAGGACATTATCCCTATGCATTTGCGTCATGATTGAGTGATGCTGTCACCCTTAAATCGTGGTTTCCGTCCCGAACCCTCAGACTCCATTTTGTGAATGGCATCCATCTTGTGGCTTGCCCTCATATAGTCAATTGATTAAGGCCGAGTTTGATCTGAAAGGACACGTCCACCTTAGCTGACTTCCCCATGACCTGGCCGAGCTGACTCCACTGCCTCCAGCCAAACCTGTTCAGGCAGTCCCTCGCCCAGTGGCCGAGTAAGATAGCATCAAGGCACAACATGCCATAAACCATTCACTACATACAAACCATGTTATCCACACACATACACCTGTCCATGTTTCTTTTTTATGGCTAGTTTTACGATGAGGAGGTGCCCGATTTTATTGGGGTTTCATCGATATCTGATGGGAGTTCTGGGCCTGGCTGGGTAATCCATCACGAACTGGACATCTAAAATGTGGGTTGGCCGTCATGACTTTGCTTTTTGCTTTATTGTGGAAATATGTATATGACGGTATTGTAAACTCAAGAATTCTTGCCTGCAGCTGTTATTTCTGTATATAAGGAGAAGGCTGGTTCTGTAAAAACGAACAGTCTCCTGAGAATCTACGACCCATGCTGTTGTACTTCTAGGACACTGGTTACTTGGTTGCAGCCAATAAAACTCGATCTCTGACTTCACCTAGAAGACTCTGTTTCTGTGGTCCGGAACAGGGAGAACTCGGAGGTCTTCGGGTGTTATCCCCTGGCACCACTGGGTTCCTAAAAACCCGGCACCTCAGTTGGCGCCCAACTCGGGGCGGTATCAAGCGGTATCGGTCCAAGCCAGATATTCGTGAGGAGCTTCGTGTGAAAATTAGAGAGGACGGCCAGCCACTTCAGCAACCCCTGTATGTCGACGTGGTTCCGAAGGTCTTTGCTGCGAGGTTCCCCGCGTCCCGACGGCTACGAAGGATTGCTGCCCTGACTATCGCCCTGTTTTGGACCCAGTGATCCTTGGTAGAGCGAAACGATAGACGAGTCTTCTAGTGACGTCATCGATCTTCAATACTTCAGTTAAGTATAAGTGGAGCGCCTCCCAGTCCTTAGTTTTGTTCTTAGTTTTGGTATCTTTGAGATACACCTTGTTTGGAACTTGCAAGCGCCAAAACCAAGGGATTCGTGTATTCACGAAAATATTGTATTCGATAATCCTTTGAAGTTTGAAGCTAGACTAGTGAGCGAAGATGCCTGGTCTTAGCAGACTTGGAAACTTGTTTTGTCTTGGTTGTAGTAAGGACTCCCGATTAGAGGATTCGTGTCCGGTTCCTCCGATTGGAACTCCAACATATGAGCTCTATATAAAGCACGGAGTAGGTCCTATCACATATAATGAGGTATGGATGAAATACACCAGAAAGGATGGTGTTTTCAAATGGCCCCAATATGGTAGCTTTGACGCAGAAGTTTTAGATAACCTCGAGGTCAAACTTTTTAAGAAGAAAGCCCGGCCGGCGATGTTTGGCTTCTTTGTGCCACAAGCGAAAAGAGTCAAACAGAAAGAAATGAAATTAGCTAAGAAAAATAAAAGAGGTATGTCAATGGTGCAAGCCGTCGTTGCATACAGGGATAATGAGGAAGAGCAAGAGAGTGAACAAATGCTCAGAAGCAAGAAATTAGCAGTAGATAAATGCTACCCAATGTTGCCCCATGAAGGACAAGGTTCAAAGGGAACATCCGAGAAAGATCCATTAATGTCCCATTTATTGAATTCACCACCCCCATATACATCGAGTATTACTGCACCCTGAAGCGTTTTGTTATACCGCGCCCCGGCGCACGAAATGCAGCTCTTGCACAAGCACCAGCTCCTCTTCAGCTGGTTCCTACTTCTCCGGCGCAGCCTTCTCAAGGGCCGCCGCCTTTGCTACATACTCCGTCTACTGTTTCTGCGACTTTGCCTACTGCTCCGACTGTTTATCATGATACTGCTTCTGCCACTGCCTCGACTTCCTCTGCCATTGCCTCGACTTCCTCTTTACATCAGCCTGTCTTTTCTGGCACATCTGCCTCTCCGCAAGCTTCTCCTTCTGTTCGACAGAGAGTGGCAAGTACTGTCACTGGTCTGTTCTCACCTTTTTTTGGGTCGCCTAAAACGACCCCTAAAACAGGACGTAGACAATTGCGTAGTCAACTGCCTGATTACGAGGAAAGAGAAATGCTGAATGAGTTAGCACGTAAATGGGTTACCGACACTGTAAAATATGATGCCCAGTCTGTTATGGAAGTCTTCCGTCAATGGGATGCACCCACTCAGAGATATGTATTCGAAGAGATGTGTGTGTACCTTTGCGAAGATTTGGAGACAAATGATCCAAAACGCAAAATGAAGGAATTATTCCGTATGCGTTTCAAGTTTTATGAAGGCCTGATTGCAGGTGCCGATGTTGAACGAGCAATAGATTTATTGTTATCTTATAGGAGTAAGGGAAATGTATCTAGGTCACTATATGATGATGACATGTCATGTAGGAAAAAGGCGCGACAGTACCCCATGAGAGAGGTTCCCCCAGTTTGGAGGGAAGGTGACGCGAATGCAAATCCACCAATTCCACCACATTTCCAGCGTGTATGGGTACATGTCCCCTGGAAAAGATCTGAAGTTTTAGCACTCAAACAGATGTTGCCTGATCCCCGTAAAAATCCTGCAGGGTATTATAAGGAGTTATCACAGACTGCAAGCTCATGTATAATGAATTTAGCAGATGTAGACATGTTGTTCGGGAATGTTGTCCCACAACCGTTATGGAGTAAGATTCGTCATACAAATCATGCTCAAGAACTAGGTGACACATGGGCTAATATTGCCGCTGCTGATGCTAGACAAGTTGGTGGTTCTAAACCCGAGCCTTTAGTAGCTGAACTTCCTGGTAGGATCATAACCTATATGAAGACTTTAATGCCTGAATTGCGTGTGAATTGGGACAAGTTATCTGCGTGCAAGCAGAAAAAAGATGAGAATGTGTCTGACTTTTTTACGAGGTTTGAAGAGACTTTCGTCGATCATAGTGGTCAGGATATGGCTACCGAGGGTGGCCAAAGATTATTTGTAGACAAGTTCGTGCATAATCTGCTTCCAGAACTATGTAATAAATTGAAAGATTCAGAGAGTGCTTGGGCTGTTTCCACGTCAGCACAGATTTTGGCCACAGCCCAGTACTATGAAAATAGGCGCAAAGACGAGCTAGATAAGGCAGACAAAAAGACAAAAGATTTGAAAACTAAAGTCCTTCTCCAGCAAGCCTATGCGCCTCGCACAGCTAGTCAGCTTGATCATCAGCAACTACAGCAGTATTCGAGAAACTCCCAAAGAAATGAGTCTTCTCAACAGTGTTTGCCTTATGGTCCGAATCAGTGTGCGTATTGCAAAGAAGAGGGTCATTTCAAGAATAGTTGCCCAGCTCTATCGCGACGTTTGAATGGTGTCTCTGGTTCAAGAGGTAGAGGTGTTCAACAGGCTCCTAGGGGTAGGGGCCGTGGAAATTTCCCCCAGAATACTACTTCTTTCCCGCCTCAGAATTCTATGAACAGCTTTGACCAACAGAATAATGCGTCTTCTAGGACAACTCAGTACTATGCTGATGACTATTACGCAGAAAACGAGAACGAGGGTAATGATTGCTAGGACAGCCATGGACAAAGAGGGAGTTGTTTCAGTTCCAGTAGATCAGAATGGACCTTATGTTGAGGTGATTACATCAGGAGCGTCAGAACCTTTTCTGCTGGATACTGGTGCTACAAAAAGTTCGATTATGCACTCAAAACTTCCTGGCGCACCTTTGTCTGGCGAAATGAATGTCTCAGTAGGTTTTTCTGGCGCCCCGGTTAGGAACCCGATTTCTAGTCCTATGTCACTTTCTGTTGGGCCATGTGAATTAGAAGCACCCCTCATTCTTACAACAGGTTGTGGCGAAAATTTGTTAGGGTTGGATTTGTTAAAGAGATTATATGCGACTTTGTACTGTTCTCCTTCGGGAGTACAACTTACCCTAGGTAAGAAAGGGATTTCACCAATGTATTTGTCAAAAGAAAATATTCCAACTGAATTGTCATCTCTTCCAGATATACTTTGGGCTACTGGTTCTAATGATGTGGGTCTTTTGGAGATAGCACCATACGTCATAACATTGAGAGATAACGTTAGGTTGCCACGTATTCCCTAATACAAGATCTCTAGCGAATGTGAAAAAGCTTGGTTCGCGATCGTTTACGATCTGATCGAGAAAGATGTCATTGAAGAGACGACAGGAAACATTTGTAACAGTCCTATTTTGCCAGTTTTAAAGCGTACTGATCCTTCGCAACCACCTGTGTACAGATTTGTGATTGATCTTAGAGAAGTGAACAAAATTGTTGTGCCATAATTTCCGGTTGTGCCCGACATTACTGCCCTATTGACAATGGTTCCAGCTTCAGCCACTTGGTTTTCGGTGATTGATTTGAAGAACGCTTTCTTCAGCATCCCGATTGCTGAGGAGAGCAGGGATATTTTTGGCTTCAATTTAGGAGGACGAAGCTTCCGCTTCAAACGCACTCCTCAGGGCTACTGTGAAAGTCCATCTATATTCAGTCAAGCTCTGAAATCACAACTTGACACGATTGTTCTACATGATGGTGCGACTCTGATTCAGTATGTAGACGATCTGCTGATCGCTGCAGATACTGAAGAGATTTGCAAGGAAGCCACATTGTCGTTGTTGCGTCATTTATGTGACATGAAGCACAAAGTCTCCCTTTCGAAATTACAATTTTGTCGACAAGAAGTGACCTACTTAGGTCACATCTTATCGAAGGAGGGAAGGAGACTGACCCCCGAGAGAATACAGGCAATTACGAAATTAGGTGTCCCGAGGACACAGAGAGAAGTGCGTGCTTTCTTGGGCATTACATCATATTGCAGACAATGGATACCAAATTTCTCATTGGTAGCCAAACCTTTGCTGGCACTAATCTGTAAGGATACACCCAATCCTGTGCCTTGGTCTGAAGATTGTCAGAAGAGTTTTCACGAGTTGCATTGTGTTCGGCTCCTGTGTTGGGCAACCCCGACTACAGTAAGCCTTTCACATTATACGTCCATGAGAGGGAAGGTTGTGCATTATCAGTCTTGACACAATCCTTTGGGGACAAACAGCGTCCATGCGCGTAGTTCTCAGCGACTCTAGATCCTGTAGCTAAGGCATTACCAAGTTGCTTGAGGGCAACTGCTGCAGCAGCTGTCTGTATTCAACAGTCTGCTGGGTTACTAATGAATAACACTCTGATCGTTGAGGTCCCGCATGCAGTAGACATTTTGCTAAACAGAACGAAGACACAGCACTTAACTAGTGCTCGACTATCAAGTTATGAACTGACACTATTAGCGAGTCACATTCACATAAAGAGGTGCGATACACTCAACCCTGCCACGTTATTGCCCACTCCAACAGAGACAGATGAGGTCGAAATGCATGATTGCTGTTTTAGGACAGAAGAAGAGACAAAAGACTACTGGACACTCCCCTTCCTGAATGTAATGATACTTTATGGGTTGATGGTTCATGTTTCAAGTTGCCAAATGGTGATACGACTGCAGCATATGCGGTGACAACATTGCACACGATTGTAGAGACAGCGCGCATTCCCCATAATTCCGCGCAAGCAGCCGAGTTAATCGCACTTACAAGAGCATGTGTGTTGGCAAAAGGAAAGCGAGTGAATGTGTATACTGATAGCCAATACGCCTTTGGCGTGGCTCACAGTTTGACGATTGTGGCGTGAACGTGGGTTCCTGACGTCGCATGGTGCAAAGATACAGCATGGTCAGTTAGTTAACGAGCTTCTCGAGTCACTGACCTTGCCACTACAAGTTGCGATTGTAAAATGCAGTGCACACAGAAAGATTCAAGATGATGTTGGTCGTGGGAATGCATTTGCAGATGAAGTTGCGACAGAGACTGCAAGGAACACAATGAGTCGAATGTATGTTGTGGGTCCTGCGAGATGGATTGCTGATGTGGGTATGTGTGAGGACACCATTGAAAGTGTGAAGTCCATACAGTCCGAGGCGACTGAGAAAGAGGTGAATGAATGGAGAGAAAGCAAGGGTAGATTGGATGCGAATGGTTGTTGGGTCGATTTGTCAGAGCATCAAAGATGGCTGTTACCCGATGCATATGTACTTGCAGTGGTAACGATGGCTCATGGGATGGCTCACATCAGTATGAAAGGAATCTGTAAGTTGTTGGCCCCAGTATGGCAGAATAGCGGAATCCCGAAATGCGCAGAGAATGTGGTCAAGAACTGTATGGTGTGTTTGAAATACAATCCCGGTAGGGGAACTCCAACTCCAGCTGGTCATTTTGCGCCTCCAACGTACCCGTTCGAGGTTTTGCAGCTCGATTTCATCCACATGGAGAGGTGCAACAATCTGAAATACGTGCTTGTTGTTGTTTGCGCCTTCTCCAGGTGGGTGGAAGCGTATCCCCTTAAGGACAACACTGCCTTGTCAACTGCCAAAGCCCTGGTCAAAGAATTCTTCCGTAGGTATGGTATGCCTCGAATTGTCTGGAGTGATAATGGAAGTGAATTTGTGGGACGAGTGATGAAGAGAGTGTGTGAGTGTCTAGGCATACACCAGAAGTTCCACGCTGCAAATCACCCCCAATCAGCTGGTTTAGTAGAATGCTACAACGGCACCCTAAAACTCAAACTAGCCAAGATCCAAGCCAGCACAGGTCTTAAATGGCCTGACGCCCTGCCTTTAGCACTCCTATCTACAAGAATGACTGTCCATTCTAGACTGGGACTTAGCCCCCACGAAATTTTGTACGGGCGCCCAGCAAACATATGGGGAGTGCCAAGGCCGAAGAAACTCAGTGAAATAGAGCACCCTGTATTACTTGACTATTTGTACGAATTGACAACTAAATTGCGTGTTTTACACCAACAGGTCCACAGCTCCTCTCCACTGGCGTCTGACGATCCAGGCCACGCCATCGAACCTGGTTCCTGCGTCCTAGTCCGGAACTTCAGGCGAACCAAGAACGAGGAGCCTCGCTGGACCGGACCCTTCCAAGTCCTGCTAACTACCCGCTCTGCAGTACGTGTCCACGGGAAAAAAAATTGGGTGCACGGCGCCCACTGTAAACGGGTCCCGCTGCCCCTTCCATATGACCGGTGGGTCCAGGACGGCGTCGCCGACTCGGAGTCAGAGCCCGTACCACGCTTTGCACCCTTCAGCGATGCACGTTTGAAAGGAACTGGTACAGAAAAGGAGAGTGATCGCATTCTGCAAGGATCTGTGGCACCGTCAATGCAATTGGACACTACTGAGCCTGAACTACTGTTTGCAGATCACACAGCACGTGGCCGAAACCGCTATAACTTGAGGCCAAGACCTATGACTATGGACAAATAAAAACATTTTTTCCTTTTGATTATACAGCTCTCTCACCCCGGGAACTTGCTCATTTTTGATTTTCGAACCGCCATCCGGTTCTGCTGCTAGGGTCGCGGTTGACAGTCTGGGGAGTGCAGCTGGAGACGTTTAGGTCAATGGTTCTGGTTGGTCCAAGGGAATTACCCTGGGCTTAACAGAAAGCACTCCTTGGCAGAATCAATCTCCCACCGCGGGCAGCAACTAGAGGATGGAGTTTCCGAGGGTAGAGAGACCTGCTAGATCTACGAACTTTGAAAAGAGAGTTTGAGCTGTGATGGCAAGAAAAGGATTTTTAGTCATATGCATTTTAATGTTGTGTAGCATAATAATGTTTTTTATTGGCTATGCTCTGTTCATCTTTCGAGTTACCCTTGTACATAACACTCAGCCCACACCTCCGCCTACTGTCTCCCCGCATTCTTTTCACCCCCTACCTGAACACGAGTCTGCCAGAAGATTAGAATTTGTAAATAATTCATTCGTCCAACTCCTACACCAGCACCAATCTGTAATGAACACTACGAACTGTTGGATATGTGGACTCATGCCACACACCACAGATAAGGGTATTCCGTATTTCCTCCTGCCTTTTAGTTATTTTGGTTCTCTGTGGGCTTTCCAGACCATGTTCCTGTTTTCCCTTGAACCATATGTTCCAGGGAAAAATTCAAACAACAAGGCACTAGTGGCAGGAATCAGAAATATGAGTAGAGATATCGACACAGTTAGAACGACTCCCAAAGATGAATTGACGCCTTACAGCAGATGGAATATAACTCAATCTGGAATTTCCTTGGCTGAGAGTCTGAAAGCAAGGAAATCCTCCCCAGTCTGGATAGTACCCCACCGAGGTCACCTATGTTTGCAGGGAAATGGTAACAACCCTAGAGCCCAGTTAGGGAAAAGTGTCTGTACTGAGACTTATGTTTTCTCCTCTCAGACATCCCCTCCATTCTTAGCGGCTAAGGGTACTTACTTCGTCTGCCATGACAAAGCATATACATGGTTGCCCCCTGACTTCTCTGGCACGTGTTTTATCGCGTTTCTGCTGCCACCCACCTACACGGCCGAGGCAGATTACCATCGGACAAGGACAGTTAGGGGTGTCGTGAGTCAAGACGACACTGCGGGTCAAGAGTTTGGGGACTTCGCAAAGGGTTTTCTGCCGTTTTGGGGGCCTATGGTGAACAGCAGGAACCTCCGCCAATTGACGAGGGTAGTTGAATCGGCCGTGATTGAAACGGCTGGTGCCCTTAGCAACTTGACTGCAGAGCTCCAGTCAGACCGACTTATGACTCTTCAAAATAGGGTTGCCCTAGATGTCATACTTGCAGACCGTGGTGGTGTATGTAGAGTGATCCAATCCAGTTGCTGCATTTTCATCCCTGATAATGCCCCGACAGTGTACCAGGCCATCTCCAAACTGCACAAAATCTCGGATTCCATTCATGTGGAAAAAGGGGATTGGTCCTTGCTAGGGTGGTTCTGGGAACTGATCTCTGCCTGGGGATGGAAAACACTGATATTCGTTGGGATGATCTTAGCCATTCTGTTCCTGTTCAGCCTGTTTGTGCAGTGCGCTCCTGCAATATGTGGCCTCTGTGCTACATCATGTGTTAGGAAGCCTGTGTCAAGGGACGAATTGAGTAACAGGATGATGCTACAGCAGCATCTCCATGACTTCATGAATACAGATTTGGACTCAGACTGACATGAGTTATTGCCTAATATGAGGGCAAAAGGAGGGTCTGTGGTTCTGAAATTCTGGACCCTGCTCTTTTATGGTTCAGAGGCCCAACGCTCGTGTCACAAAATATCATCGTACCATGACGAATTTGGTGTCTACAGACCGGTAATGATTAGGACATTATCCCTATGCATTTGCATCATGATTGAGTGATGCTGTCACCCTTAAATCGTGGTTTCCGTCCCGAACCCTCAGACTCCATTTTGTGAACGGCATCCATCTTGTGGCTTGCCCTCATATAGTCAATTGATTAAGGCCGAGTTTGATCTGAAAGGACACGTCCACCTTAGCTGACTTCCCCATGACCTGGCCGAGCGGACTCCACTGCCTCCAGCCAAACCTGTTCAGGCAGTCCCTCGCCCAGTGGCCGAGTAAGATAGCATCAAGGCACAACATGCCATAAACCATTCACTACATACAAACCATGTTATCCACACACATACACCTGTCCATGTTTCTTTTTTATGGCTAGTTTTACGATGAGGAGGTGCCCGATTTTATTGGGGTTTCATCGATATCTGATGGGAGTTCTGGGCCTGGCTGGGTAATCCATCACGAACTGGACATCTAAAATGTGGGTTGGCCGTCATGACTTTGCTTTTTGCTTTATTGTGGAAATATGTATATGACCGTATTGTAAACTCAAGAATTCTTGCCTGCAGCTGTTATTTCTGTATATAAGGAGAAGGCTGGTTCTGTAAAAACGATCAGTCTCCTGAGAATCTACGACCCGTGCTGTTGTACTTCTAGGACACTTGTTACTTTGTTGCAGCCAATAAAACTCGATCTCTGACTTCACCTAGAAGACTGAGTTCTCCCTGTTCCGCACCACAGAAACACAGAGGTCTTCAGGTGTTATCCCCTGGCACCACCGGGTTCCTAAAAACCCGGCACCTCATAACCCAGAACACAGAAAGGGTGTTAAAACAACATGGCTGCGTTTTAGTTTTGAAAAGGCAGACACCCTACTACACTCTATACCATTCCGCTGTACAACATGCTACTCCACTGTATGCCACTACAATGTACGCTACTCCACTATACACTATTCAGCTGTACTCTACACTACTCTGCCGCTCCACTCTATGGTATTCCACTGAGATCCACACCACTATACACCACTCTAATCTACACTATTCCACACTATGCCTCCCCACTGTAGTCCACTCTAAGCTATTTGACTGTGCACCACTCCGTCCAACACTATTCCACTGTACAGGACTTCACTCTATGCCACAGCACTCCTCTACGCCACTCAACTGTTTTACTGTACACCACTCCACCCTATGCTAGTACACTTTACATTACTCTACGCCACTCCACGCCACGCTATTCCTCTCTATGCTATTCTACTCTATGCCACGCTACGCTACTCCACTGTATGCTATTTCACTCTACTTATTCCACTGTATGCAACTTCACTCTTTCGGTATTCCACTTTGCGCCATTCCACTCTATGCCACTCCAGGCTATTCCACTGTATGCCATTCCACTCTCCGGCACTCCACTGAATGCCACTGCACTGCATGCTTTTCCACTGTATGCTACTCCGCGGCACTCCACCCTACGCCACTCCACTGTATGTGGTTTCACTGCACACCACTCCACTTTAGACCAATCCACTATACGGCCCCTCACTGTAGCCAATCCACTGTACACCACTACATTCTAGACCACTGCACTCTAAGTGACTATACTGTAAGCTATCCCACTCCACTCTCTGCCACTCCACTGCAAGCTATTCCACTGTACTCCACTCCACGCAACTCTAGTCTATGCTATTCCACTCCTCTCTACACCACTCTACACTGCTCTAATCTAAGTCATTCCACTTTATGGCACTCCACTCTACTGTACAATACGCAACTCTACTCTAGGACACTCCAGTCTACACCACCGTACTGTATGCCACTCCACACTAACCTATGACATACCACTCCCGTGTATGACACTACTCTACTGTATTGCATTGTACACCACTCCACTCTACAGTATTCCACTTTATGGCACTACGATCTATTGTACGACATGCTACTCATCTCTATACAACTACAGTCTATGCCAGTCTATGCCACTCTACTTTACTGCATGCCACTTCACAATATGCAATTCACTACATAGTATTTCACTCTACGCCACTTCACTTATTTGTATACCACTCTACGTCACTACACTCTACAGTATTCCACTCTATGCCATTCCACTCTACTGTAAAGCAAGCTACTCAACTCTATGGCTCTCCAGTCTACGGCACTATACTGAAACACCACTAAACTCTACCACATGGCACTTCCCTGTACACCACTACACACTCCACTATATTGTATTCCACTTTATGCCAATCCACTCCATGCCACTCCACAACAGTGTTTCACTCTATGCCACTCCACTCTAGGTGGCTAAAGTCTACATTACGTCATTCTATGCTATTCCTCTCTACGCCACTCCACTATCTGCCACTCTATGGTATGCCACACCACTGTGCACTTTTCCACTGTGAACCACTCCACTCTATGCCAATGTATTCTACACTACTCCGGTGTACACTAATCAACTCTACGCCTCTCCCATCTGTCACTCCACGATACAACAGTCTACGACACTCTTCCACTATACTCTATAAACCTCAACTTGTGATGCGCAACTAATAATCTACTCTACGATCTGAAACATTGTTTTAATTAAAAAAATTAAAAAACAATCAATTGTAATTTAAAAAAACAAAAGGTTACAGGTTAGTTATTGTTAGGAAAACTTTATTTCAATAAAAGTCCAACCTAAACTACAAAAAAATAAGAAATTCTAAAATTATAGTTGTACCTTAAATGTATAATTTATGAACCACCAATTTTAACTTACATTTACGATTTACACACCAACAGTTATAACATACATTTATAATTTATGCACCACTTTCAATTTACTGTAAGTCACCTCCGTGCACAGTCTTGTCATGTCACTCGCCACACTCCATTAACTATAGCTCCCCACTCTACATGCACTTGGTTCTCCGAAATAATATACTTACCTCACCAGCAAAAGAAAGGCATTATATTATAATGCGAAGTAAGCCATCATGATGCAAAGACTCCTGATATAAATACAGTTAAAATCACGGCTGATATCCCCTAGAGCGCATACATTTGCATGAGATGTTTTAGTCCGGATCTAAAGGAAAGGGTATTCAATGACTAAATAAGGGGTACTAGATATACCGGCAAATGTTAATGCTAAGGCAAATATGAAAAGGCACTGTTGCTATGAACGCTATAGTCAAATACATGCCTCTCTCAGAGATATTTAACAAGGACATGAAGTTCCCAGTTTGTTGAACATCATTGCTTGTAGTCGTCATTCTAATTTGCATTCCCAAGGCTTCTGCTGGTGTCAAAATAACAATACACTCATTGCACACAAAAACGTTTTTAAAATGTATCTACCTGTTGTTCCTGAAGTGAAAATATAAAGAGACGGGGATTTTATATTATCAACAAATCTGAGATGAGATGGCACTGGATCATCTGGGACAACTTCAAGAAGTTCCAAAACTGAACGAACACCTGGCAAAGTAGAGTCATTTGCCATCACCCACACACTGACATTGTCTTCTTGAAGACTGGGCAAAATCTCTTTCAGCGTTCCAAGCATATCTGTTAAAGAAAGAAACATAAAAAAGGATTAATGTATTATCAATAACTGTATCAACTATTATGCAGTCAAAGTATATCTTCCTATTTAGCAAGATTTCAAGTTTCAATTGACAATATTATGGGAAAGGAACAGCAGAAAATTAACCTACACAGAGGGTGGCTTTACAACATGCAATGGGCAAGTTGTGACTTGCCCTCCATATGACTCTTCGGCCGAATCCAGGATTCTAGTGAGGGGACCAAGTACGCCAAGAATACGATCCTGGCACCCTTTGAAAGATTTTTCAATCCCTTTCCTAGGGTCACGCCCTAGTTTATAAAGAAACTTAATCAAGTCAGGGTCCAGGTTTGGGGTGTAGCAGGACTGATCTCCAATGCTCGGCCTAGAACATTCAGCTCTCAGGACGTTGCGTGTTTCCCTTTCCAAAGGGTTTCTAATCCATTTCTTTACAAACTTAGCAACGTGATCCTCTGGAGTCCATTCTAAGCTCCGTGGATGTTTAAGGTTCTGGGCCGAGAGCATTTCCTCGCCTAATTAGTTAAGGATCACGTCTTTCGAAGAAGATGGAGCATCCTCAAAGGAATCTTTGAAATCCTGATCGTTATCATTCAGATCGAGGATATACTCGTCAATAAATTCAGAATTATCCGAGTCGTCATTTCCATTGCTGTGTTGAGAATTTTTTTCTTGTGTGTCGCTTAGGACACCTGCATCATTCGTGTCGCCAAGGACACCCATATATTTTGAGGTGCGTAGACCTCCATCGGGCCATGAGGTGTTAGGACCTCCTTGATTTCTTGAGGTGCCAAGACCTCCCATACTCTCACAGTGTTTGCTCTTTTTCATTCTTTTACCCCCTAAAACACTCTCCTGTAGGGGTTGTCTAGTATCCTCATTAGGGAGTTTTATAGGGATAAAATGAGAGAGACTCTCCATCAAACAAGATTATCTCCTTATGGAGCATTTTCTTAAAGGAATCATTTCCAAAACTTGCTGTAGGGGCAGAAGCCTCATCTGATTCGCTGCTAGACATTATAAAGTTAGCCCCAAAATAATGAGGTTTTAGAATGAGGATATTCGATGTATTAGATAATAAGCCCTTTTTTGGAGGGGGGCAATAGAGAACAACAGGCCAATGAGAGCAAAACTGGTATTAAATATGTACGAAGATGTGAGGCAATATGTTTAAAATAGGTGAATGAGTCCCCAAATGTGAAAGACAAGAATCAACTGTCGGTAGTTCTCCAAGCGCCGTGCATGCGAATGCAGGGTCGCTATGGAAACACCGTTGTGTGTACCGGCATGCGTGTAATTGGTAAAGAAGGAAAGAACCTTAGCAACGAGGACACGTCTAGTTGTAATCGCTAAGGTTCATTCCTCTAAAGAAGTGTCGCGTTTCAAGGGAAGCGAGGGCTCGAGCGCCGAGGCACACAATAAAGATAAAAGGTAATTCAACTAAGTTTGGGCATGAAAAAAAGTCAAACGTTGTGGCAGACAGAAGCAAACATACCTAAACGAAGGGACAAACCCGGCTTGAAGCGAGGGATAATCCATCGTATAATCGTGTAACGGAGATCGGTCAGGATAATGACCGTCGGATAATGACAGTTTACATCGTTAACTAGCACATTCGGTATGTCCACATAAAGGGAACAAGAAATGGGGTTGATAAGAGGAAAAAGGGGGAATAAATCTCCATAAATTGAAGATCAGTAAGGGAGGGTGTTGTGGGGAAGGGGGTGGGAGTTGAACCACGCCTAAAAACACACCCTGTAAAGAAATAGTTAAAAGAGACAATAAATAATGTGTTTTATTTAGAACCTGTGTATTGTGATGCGGCTGCTTGGGGTCTTGGGGTCTGCATTAAAGGTTTATGCATAATGTATAATGTTAGCCTCCGAGTCTTTAATGAAATCCAGATACTCTAGTCATGTTAATATGAGAATCGCAATTTCAATTGACAATATTATGGGAAAGGAACCACAGAAAATTAACCTACACAGTGGATGGCTTTACAACATGCAATGGAAAAGTTGTGACTTTGAGGCCTATCCTTCAGCAACATTAGAGTGCACGGTCATTAAGAAGCACTGTGAGCAGTGCTTAATTTGAGCCGTGGTTTCTGGTGCTCGGCCCTTATGACAGTCTGCCACATGGTGAAGCTGTTTGTTTCATTTAGAGAAGAACATAACAGTTGTTTGAATATACACAAAAAATTACCAATACCTGCCACCCGAGCATTCATATAGCTTTTGGGGCCTTAAATAGTTTGAAGTGCTAAACTTGTAGGAATGTTTGACCAGCAACACCGGCTGAGCAATGGATGGTGCAAACTGCAGTGGCCTCCTGACGAGGGCCCTGGCACTTATTTATTTATTTACAAATTAAGCACGGACTGCGAGTATTGTGCCCAACAAATCCCACTTTAGTCAGGCTTTGAAACCTCAGCCTCTATTTCATAGTATCAATGCCCACCTAAAAATCAGTTATCAACCTAAAGCAAATCGTTTAAAGTTGGGTTCCCTCGTGGCTTTCTCCATCGTTCATGGACTTTTACGTTTTGCTATCAAGGATCCAGCACAGAGCATCTTCAAAGATGGAAATTCAACATTGCCACCATGCTGGTTTTCAATGCCTGTAACAACCTTCACTTTTTCTGCGAAGACCACTTGTCAAGTCAATGATGCAAGATGAAAGTAATGCAAAATGCAGCACTTCACCATTAGCCCCCAAGCACAGCAAAAATAAAATAAATAACATCTATACTAAATAGAAAAGGTGTACTTGAAATTTTAATTAAGATGAAAACTAGTCTTTTGTTTTTTGACCAGAATTTCTTTACAAAAATGATAATATGGTTTAACTATTAGGTTTTTACAAAGAAATAATACTAGATCGTTTGAGCGCACTCACTGCTGGATTTGATAATTTAATAAGGAAATAGAGAAAAAGACACAAAGTTGCACATTTTCTCATTACTACTATAAAATAGGAGTTCAAGTTTGAAACACTTGAGTTGCAGTTGCAGGCAGTGATGTAGAGGAGTTGGAGTTTAGTAGTAGTTACACAGTTTTGATGATTCTAACGTAAATAATTCTAGGTTAGACAATACAGAAGAATTCATGTGAAGCTTTAGAAAGTTGTATGGGCTTTAATGTGTATATTTTAGTAATAAAGAGGGGTAAGGAAATCCTTAAATTTGGGTGGATAGGACATATTAATAGGTGGCATCGGGTTTGTTTCAATGCCTTGGAGTAGGGCTGTGTTTTTGTCTTTTTCGTGATAGGTATATTGTTAAATCTGTACCACGGATCTATAGGTGAGATTACTGGATGTTTGGAGGTGGTCAAGGTATAGGTCCCCAAGGGCGAGGGGGGCACCGGTCTCTGCATTGGCAAAGCTATCATGACCTTCCTACTCAGACAGAACAGCATGGGTGAAAAAGAGCTGGTACAGCCGACAGCTGCCAAGCTACCCTATTGGGCCAACGGGAGGGGGGGGGTAGTGCAGGACAGACCAGCTTGATAGTGTGAAAAAGGCTGCTTTATTGAAGACTGGTGCACCTTCCAAACATATTCCTGTGCCGTACAAAACGAAACCTCACTAAATATTTTCCGCCTACCTTATCCCCACCCCCCCCTAAAGTTTCCCCTTTGCTACCATTTACAAACCCCCAAAACTTGCAACTTCATAACCTTTCCTAACCTAGTTATCTATGTAACATTCCTATGCTACTTCCCCTTCCTGCATGCTCCCAGAGTGACCTACACCAACCAATAAACTGGAGAAAAAAAACGGCCCCAAATGTCAAACAAGCCATGTACTAAACCCCAGCATCTGCTTCAAGCGACAACCAAAACGTATATGCTTCCCCACCCGGTGCACCCATCCCCAACCCTTCCCAACAACCCGCCCAACATGAGAAATTACTTCTTATACCAAGCCCAACCACTATCTGATGTCCCCCCCCTTTAAAAAAACAGGGAGGGTCGGACAAAATTGCTCCCCTGCCAACCCAGCCGGCTGTCGTAATCACTACCACCGAAATGGTGGCTAGTGGCACAAAATATCCGGCTATATAGTCCCCAGCCCCAAACTAGCCCAGGTGAAGCTCAACAAGCCCAATTGGGCTCTGGCTACACCTCACGGCCCAAAACCCCGGGAGGGGCAGGACTCTCGCTGGTCGACCGCCTTCCCCCCCCCCCCAAAGCCCAGTGGGGGGAGGATGGGGTGCAACACAGATCAGCTTGTTAGTGTTAAAAGGCAGCTTTATTGTAGACAGGTGCACCTTACAAAACATATTCCTTGGCCTGTGCCGTACATAACTAAACTTCACTAAATATTTTCTGCCTACCTTACCCCCACCCCCTCCCCTAAAGTTTCCCCTTTGTGACCATTTACTAACCCCCTAAATTCACAACTTCATAACCTTTCCTAACCTTTCCTAACCTAGTTATCTATGTAACCTTCCTATGCTACTTCCCCTTCCTGCATGCTCCCAGAGCGACCTACCCCAACCAATAAACTTGAACTGTAAACAGACCTGCCAACAATTACCCAGGGAAAAAATGCCACTCAGAAAATCCGGCTCAAGGACTTTTGACCCCCCCCCCCTCAACTAGGGATCCTGATGCCTCTGATATCTGCGTATGTCCAATGTCCTATCCAAAACCTCTTTGATCTGAATAATATACAACTACATTCCGTACCGGGACAAATGCCCTCCATCCTCTCTAAAAAAGTACACCGCTGCATAGCGCAGCTTCGGATGCTCCAATCTCCCAATTCCTTCCCCGTCACAAAATAAACGCATGTCCCAGTTGATCTTCCTCCTCGCTTTATCTATCGTGGCTGGCCGCTCCGCTCCCCTCCACTGTCGCCTGGGAATAAACTCCGACCAAACCACTCAACAACCCGACCACTACTGTTTGATCTCCAGGAGGTCACTTCATCTGTTTCAACAGAGCCATGCCTTTACACTGCACCAGGTCATTCTCCACCAAATGGATAAGCAGAACATCTGGGCAAATCCCCCTCTAACTGCCCCATTCAAAACTGGGAACAACTCATGCCATCACATACCCCCTTTTCCCCGCCAATGACAACGAAACAACTGTAAATCCAAGCCTAGATTCAAACCATTTCCGTTCCCATATTCGTAACGTTCAGCCATTTTAACAAACGAGTGCCCTACGATGAAGATGGACAATTCCACCGCAGCAGGCCACGCCACCACACCTGCAAAGACACATATATGAGGAAGGAAATGAACATCATGCGTCCCTCACCCCAGCGACCCGCAATCAAATGCATGTTTTAAAGCAATCTGATTTCCACCGCCCCAAAAGCATAAGTTCCTCCCTTCCCCATCCTTTCTTGGCTGCATCCGTGGCTGCACCGATGCGGAAGGAATGGGTCCCATACTGTCCAGGATCCTCCCCCAATTCCCGGAGGGCGCACCTCAAGACCCAAAGCAGCTGAGATGCGGACACCCTGCCGCCCCATTTGCGTAGAAATACAGCCCCTTCGTCCCGCTCCAACTCCCCAGCCAATTTCCCCCCTACGATGCGGGCCCACTGCCTTGTCCACCACAGGACCCATGACCACCCATGTCTCCAAACCCCGCTGGTCCATCTTAGAACTGTTTAGCTGTACCGCTACCTCCTTCTCTTGCAAGTCAACCTCCCCCCACCGTACTCCTCTCGCCCGCCTCGCACCCAACAGCTCTGAGACCCGAAAGGCCCCAAAGTACCATCCATGACATTAACGTGAAAAACAGTACCACCTCTTCTTTATTGTAGCATACCACAGGCAAAACCCGAATCAATCCAGGCAGGATCCCGACTGATAGGGGGCTACTCCGCTGCTCCCCAATACCCTCGCCCAACCTACCAATAGCAGAGTACCCAACTCCCCCACCGAAGGCGTATAACCCCACCACAGCTTCCCCATGAATGCTATAGCTGACAACTTGCCGGCTATGGTCACTCTGGGCAGACCCTTGTCGACCATGGACAAAATGAAATGGACTACGTGCTCCTCCCGCACCCAGTGCTGCCCTCACCGGGATGCGCCACTGCCAAGGAATTCCCTCCATGCTTGTACGTATGCTTTCCACGTAGATGGGGCCAGCGACCCTCTTACCAACTGAACAATGCTCTGTCTCCTATTGACCACATCCGCGCTGGAACCTCTGCCACTGTGAACAAGACAATGCATCCATAATGTAATTTTCCACTCCTGGCACATGCCTGGCTTGAAACAGAATATCATGATCCTAACATTGCAGCACAAAAAACCTCAACAAATTGAGAACTTGGGTGTCCCTGGCCGATTGCCTGTTTACCACCTGCATGACCGACATATTGTCCACCTTAAAGATCACCCTTCTGTGTGCCAAATCCCGAGCCCACACCGTCACTGCAACCACCAGTGGAAAGAGCTCCAAAAAAGCAATGCTCCTCCCCCGTTCTTCCAATGTGGTGACCTTCTTCTGCGCACCACCGCCCCTATCAGTAGAGGCCAAAGCCTCCTGCACCTGCCGCATCCGAGGAGATGGTAACGTTCCATTTCCAGTACACAGGAAGTGCCATGGGAAGGCGTTGAAATGTTCCAAAAATGTCCGCCATATGCGCAGGTCCTCCTTAGTGTCCGCCGACAGGTGCATGTGGTGATGAGGGAGGGTCAAACCAGCCAAAGACAAACCCAACTGTCTGCAAACATGCGCCTCGTTCTCACCACTCTGCACGCGAAATTCAAGTGCCCCAGCAGGACTTGTACCTCCCAGACTGTCACATTTGCATTGGCAGGCAAGCTGTCTATCAACCACAGCAAAAGCACTTGTCCCCCGGCAAACTGGCTTCTCGCCCCAGAATCCAGCTCAATGCCCTACTGGGACCCTGTGTCTTTTCCGGTGCCAGAGGCACTTCCAGGTAGCCCAATAGCTCCTTAAAACTAGACAGCTGCTGCTGACAGTCCGCAGAACCGGGCAATCCCACCAGCTATAAAAAAGTCATACGGGTAGTGTGTCACTGTCTCTTTGCCAGTGCGCCATGAAAACGCCCACTGCAAAAAAGTACAGAAGCGCTCAAACAAGGCATACGATATGGAACAGCCCATCGGCAGTGCTTTGTCTATGAAAATAGACGTGTCAAACTGGATCCCCAACAACTGGTAATCCTCAGGATGCACTGGGAGCAACCGAAATGCTGACTTTATGTCGCATTTTGCCATTAGGGTGCCAGTCTGCACCTTCATGACCAGCTGCCGAGCCAGGTCTACCAATGAGTAGGATACAGACGACAAATCGGTCGCAATAAAAAGTGACCAACGCCCTTTCCCGCCACAACAGGTGTTGAATCAACCTGTATTGTCCCGGTTCCTTCTTCGGCACCACTCCCGGACTTCTTTCAACAATTTTTCCCACAACACCGAACCATGCGACTTAGCAGACTTCAAATTCTCCGCTCACCTGGCCACCCTTGGCCCCTTGTAGCCCAGCTGGAACCCCTCTTAAAAACCCAGTTGCAACAGTGCAGCGTCCACAGTCCATGGATAGGACGCTAACAATTCCTCTGAATAGTCCTGTTAATGGGTGTATGAGCCTTTGCCCAAAGTCCCTTGTCCTCCCCTTCCACCCTGTCTGCTGTTGCCCAGCCTGGCTGGGCAGCTGTCCCTGTCCGTCAACCCCTGCCCCTCAGCATTGCACCACCGGATGCTTTGCCGCACACTTGGAACATTCGTGCCCGAATTTGCAATATTGCCTAGTGCATGTGCCTTTGTTAAACTCCCAGCAAGCTCCCACTGTGCCGCTGGAGTTGCTCCCTGCATACCCCACCTACCCGCAGGTGGGGCGGTTCAGAAAGGGGCGAGGAGCGAGAGGGAGGCCACTCGCTATGTATATATGGTTTTCCCAAAGTTGGCCCCCCCTTGGTCTGCTAGTACAAGTCTGAGTCTATCTACCCCCATTTTGCCTCCGGATCCCAAGCCAACCGGGCCCAAAACTCCTCATCGTAATGAGACTGAATACAGTAGACAGACAAATCTGAGCTAGCCTGGCCTTTCCTCAGCTTCGGTTTTGTGATGGTGAAGGAGCAGCATGGCACCTCCCAGCTACCAGTCAGCCCTGTTTGCAAATGCACACTGGGCAATGCAGCATCTCTAAGCTGCCTGGGAACCATCAACGCCAAAGCCTCACCTTGGACAAGTAAAAGGAGAGGCAGAGACCAAGCCATGACCACAACCCTGGATAATGCAGGGGTGCTGCTCAATACCGTTTTCACCCTTCGTCAAGGTGGGGCGGAGGTGAGTCGATGCTTATTGCAAGTTATCAGAGGAACAGATGGGAGAAAACATATAATGAAAAGTCCCTCCCCCTCCCTTTGTTTTAAAATTTCATGAGGTTTCCAAACATTGTTGAAGAATTTTAAGAAAATACTGCTGCTGCACCCCACTTGCCTTCATAATTAAATTACAATATTTTTATGGCAACTGTTTTCAATTAAATTTCAGTTTTGTTGATGATGGCATTACGTCCTCTACCTTCCTTAATAGCTTCTGGGTGAGAATATGAATTCTTAATATCCCTCATCCCACTCGGTCTTCTTCAAGGGCAAATAGAGTAATGTTTACTTTTAAATTCTCTAACAACAATTACAAACAATGCGAAGATTATTGAAATAAATTGTGGGGACTGACATTAGCAATAATGGCTCTAAGGGAGGCAGCTATATCTACTTCATATCGCTTGAGGCAGTTTAACTATTTACATGAATTTAACCCCAATCCCCAACGACTATGGCATATGCAGTGCACCCCTGGCCTAACTGGCCTCAGGTGCAAAGCTGAGGTAGGGGACTTCCTACACATTGTTTGGTCGTGTACACTCCAAACAGCCTTTTTGGTACACAATACAAGATACCAGAAAGATGGCCCTGGGTTGAACTCCAAAAGTAATCTCCAGAATGCCATAAACTTATAGCGGAAAATGAAGGTTTCACACATGCAGAAAAATCTTCATTCAACTGTGGTTGATCAGTTGTAAAACCGGCATTGCTGGGAGGTGGGGAACGTCTGCTAGATAACGGAAAATAAATAACATCTATACTAAATAGAAAAGGTGTACTTAGATGTCTGGGATAGCTGGAACCAATCGAGACGAACCACATTAATCTGAAGTGAGAGAGAAGTTATCACATACAACGAATGCGGACTGCCCTACTAGTAATTACTGCTAAACTGTAAGGGATTATTCAACCATGCTGGAATACAGACACTGGACAAGTTATTACTTTTATCTGTTAGTACTTTTCAACCAAAAATGCTAGTAAAAAGATCTGTCCCCCCCAAAAGAATTGTGGGGAGGATATTTTAATTACCACCTTTACCTAGGTCAGTGGGGAGGGGAAGGGGCAGACGGGAGGGAGGGGCGCATTGGTTTTAGTCTAGAGTGTTTTGCTCAAGGAAGGGCGAGACAATATGAAATACTTTACCATGCACAAGGGCAGGTGGGTTCAGTTTTGTCCCCCCCACTCTTCCTCCCACTTCGGACAAATGCAGGCTCTCTAAATAAAAGGACTGCTGGACAGGTAATAGTTTCCCCTCTGCCAGGTGTCCATTTGCAAGCAGGTCAAATGGATGAACATGGCAGAGCTTTACTTCATAATCATAAACTAAGTGAGTAAAAGAGGGCCTGTAATGCAAATGTGATTTAGGAGCGTGCTATAATTTCTGTTTTCAGTCAGAATCTACCCATACATGCCAACTTTAAAGCCCTCTCCAACAGACCAGGAGCTTTTTTCCCCTAACCTCTAAACAGCCATCAAGCAGAGGCTGCTTCCTAGACCAGAAAGAAGGTCCCGCTTGCTAGCAAGAAAATACGGATGTGCAGCAATTGCAGCATGTCCCACTGCTATATTAGAGAACCCGATATCAATCCATACCACACAAAACTGACTCGTAATGGACCAAGAAGCGAGACCCTAAGCTTTGGCCTGTGAGAATTGACTGGTCACTCCAGATTTTTTACAGTTTGCTGGGCCCTATAGTTTTTCTGGCTCTAGAAGTCTGTCGACTTTACTCCAACTAACCAGAGATAAAGCTCTTGTGCGCCTCCTTTCAACATGGTAAAACAGTCCTATTCGGCTTAGTTAATTAACCTACACATTCCTAGTATATAGTACCAAAATCTCCTCGTTTGTACGGACGGAAAGGTTTCTCTCGTCCTCGCGGCATCGGTTAATGCTGAAGTTGCGGACCTGCAAACGATGAGATTTAGTCCAGACCTAAGGCCACAGTCCGGGATCTACAAGGACACAGAGTAATTCATGTCCCTTATTTCATTCACCATTGCTTCGCCTTGAACCAAAGAGCGAAACCAAGCCTCCACGCATGATGTTCCAATCTTAACTTCGACATTCGCATGGATAATCACTCCAGTTGTTAAGATCGACTCACCAAACTGTGAAATCTCCTCCAAATAGACTACATGGAGTTCCTCTTCCTAAATAGACCAAGACACCGATACAATCCCTTGACTCCTTATTCATTTCAGAATGCTCACGCTGTCCTGATGATGATCTTGACTAACTAAACATCGAAACTTCGTCGCCCCCCTGTTGAAAATTCCCCCATTTGTACATATTGTTCTGGATTTCTTTTTCTATTCGTGTGATATTTCGTATACTGACACTTTCACTCGTCACGTTACGCACCCTTGTCACTTATGTGAGCACCTGAACGTACTGGTGTAAATACTAATCTGCATACTACTATGATTCAATATATACATGTTTCCCTATGAAGCCTGCTCCACATTGCTTAGGGCATCCCTGTCATTCATTCCAATCCACTAGATTGTGCCGGGCAAAAATGTGGCATCTTCAGGCACCCACTTAAAAACACTCCGGAACCTGAGGAAGATCGGAAGGGAACCGCACCTGCTGTTTGAGGCCTGAGAAGAACCCTAAAGAACTGGGCCCATTCTCCCTCTTGTAAGGACAAAGAAGTAGAGCGTCCAAGGATTATAATGCTTACCTACTGTTCAAGTTACAGGGATGCAATAAGGTACAAGAGACCTTTCCTGCAAATGCCCAGCTGGCCAGTGGCAACTGAAGCTGGACTGTGTCCTGCTGTTTGGGCTTTGCCTGACACCCTCTGAGTCTCTAGGTGCTACCACCGAGTTCCTGGGGTGGAAACGTACTCTTGTTGTGAATGATTGGGACTTCTAGGACTAAGTCAGAAGGTAAAATCTTATGCCCAGGACAAACTTGGTTGGTGTATCCATTCCTCGCTCTGTTATAGGCAGTGTCAAATTTTGTCTAGGCCCTCCTCTACCGCGACCATTACCTATCATTGGCACTTTGTGCTTTTTGGTTAGACTATAAATTAAAACGTAAAAATAATCATATCTCAAGTTCCCTTTCGGATTTTTATCATTTTGGTATCTTATAGTTAATTGAATTTTACTCTATTTTTCAAATTGTGTGATTTTTAAGGTTTTGGATTTCTACTTTATAAATGTTTTAGTACTGAATGAATACAGTACAAATAGCCTCTATGTTGTCTGTCTTCCCTGTTTCATACCTGGCAGGGTGTTAAACTCCGTTTTTAGTGACTTTAGTGGTTCTCCCTCACAAGGGTTGTAACTATTACTGGAGCTGGGTACTTACCCTCCCCCCTCAACTAGTAACCCAGTTTATTACAGGGACCATATTAACAGGTTCCCTTGTACAAGAGGAAGATAACCAGTTATTCTTTCAAAATATAATTCTAAGTCAGTAGATTCTTTCATTTCTCCTTCCTCTCTATTAATGGGCTTCTTTTTTAATCACATGCAAAAGAAACAATTGATGGATGTAATGCTGGACAATGCAGACATTCACCCCCAGTCACTAGGATCTGGGTTTAATCAATCATTCTTTTGTTCACCAAACCACCCCAGTTTGGACCCAGCCATATGCAAATTAGTCTTGACCCTGTTCCTTGTGGGAACAGTCTAGCCCAAACTGCCAACTCCCTGGACCTGAAACAAGCATCCTGGGACTGGTTTCAGGGCATCACCTTTCATCAGCCAGGCTAGCTTGAATCCAGTGGTGTAGTGAGCACAGGACTCATGTCTCGGCATACCCTTGCCACTTAGGGGATGGCATGGGGAGCAAATTAACGATGGATTTAGGCCCAGATCTCTGTACTGGGGTGAATGTATGATATTGGTCTGCGTTCTGTCCATCAACTGTTGTTTTTGCATTGGTCACTCTGAGTGGGACGGGTATGCCCAGAAGTGGGTACTGTGCTCTCCATGACACTGGAATCAAGCTATCCTTGCTCAAGAGGGGTGAACCCCCGATACCGGTCCTAGGATGCTGGTTTCCCGTCCAGGGAGGACCAGGCTTGGAAGTTCGTGCTGGACTGTTCCCATGAGGCACAGGGTCAAGACTGATTTGCATAAGGCTGGGTTCAAACTGGATTGGCATGGGTAGCAAAACGATGGATTTAGGCCCAGATCTCTATACTGGGGTAAATGTATTGCATTGTTCTGCCTTCTGTCTATCAATTGTTCTTTTTAGATTTAGTAGAGTCACCACACTGTCCGGTCACCCCAGTCAGAGGTTTAAGTGGCACAGAAAAGCATGAACATCCTGCTGCAGTTGGTGAGGATGCACTGATGAAGGGGCACCATTTTGCATGAGATGCCATGCGCATGTCGGCTCAAAGAAATAAGTTCATAAGATAGCTGTTGAGCAGACATGAAAGAAGTAACAGGAGCAGTTGGGATGAGGTCCACTTGTAAAGGTTCAGGGCGGCTAGACACAACACTTTATTGCCCTGTTAGTGATGAGCAGAACTTGGAAGGGCCCCATCCAAAGCATCTACAGGACAGATTTCCACTGAACCTTTGTAGATCGAGCCTAGGAAGAGCATCTGCTTCTCTGCAAAGCATGGTGTATTAGAGTATGGACCTGAAGCCCCGCCCACTTTCAGCTCATATTTTTCATTGGGTTGTGTCACTGTCCTTCGTAAATGATGGCTTCTAATTTTTTAATAGGCTTGTTAGTCCCTCCTTAGTATCGCCTAGTCTCCATTTGTAACCTCCCATGAGGACTGTTCCTTTTACCTCCGTTACACAGTAGGTCTTATTGAGATTTAAGCACTATTTTCTTAAATGAGTTTCTCCTACTGCAGGAACAATATGCCTTCCAGCACCATTCAGCGCCCCATGTGTGCTTCTTTAAAATCAAATAGGTCTAGCTTTTACAAAAGTTTGAGCTATTGGCATTGTAAATGGCAATGCCTTTTATGTATGTCTTAATTATCAAAACAGATAAATAAAATGCAGTCAATTACAATGTAAATGTTGCAAATGCTTATTTTTATTCTCTTTAATGTTACACGTATCATTTTACGTTATAGAACTCATTGCTATAGCAGTTACAATACTGCAGAGGAATACGAGCTCGAACCCTCCAGGAAAACACTAAAGCAGTACGTATATTCATGGGGCAACCAAAGAAAAAACTAACTGTTACATATTAACTCAACAAAGCAACATCAAGGCCATGTCAATAGCAACTTAATTTTGCCGACTTATTTTGCAATTTGTATTTTCGGTATTCCATTACAGCATCACATTGCCCTCCTGCTACTGCTGTAAGGCCCTTTATCAGTGTTTCCCAAACTGTGGTCCGCGGACCCCCAGGGGTCCCTGACACATTCCCAGGGGGTCCGCAGGCAGCAGTTTTAAAAGCACTGCAAAGTATCTTTTTTAATTAGCTGTGTTCAAAGAACAATAAAAGTGTCAAGATAACAACAGTGATTAATGTCCCTGCTGGAGAGACAAGAGAGTTTTGTCCAATGGCAGCTTTTACTGAACTAATGTAGCACAGAGGGTTAATATGCCTACTGCAAAGAACTTGTATCATGCATTTTCAAAAACATTATTTTATATGGAAACTCTCATCAAACAGCTGCTTGCAAACTGCAAGTACAAGTTGGTGACTTATGTTTTTCTTAGTCTTTCATTATCCTGACGCTTCTAAAAGGTTTATTTGGGATGAAATACATTTTTATTGTTAAAGCCAATGCTAACCACTGTGTTATGTTCTGAATCCTGACTTTGTGCTTCTCCAGACCAGCACTCTTTGAAAATGCCTACCAGTATGAATTACATGTGAATTCTACACCTTGTAGTCCCCTTTGCCTTATGTAACATTTTCTATACACTGATTGACACACATGATTCACTGTCTCTATATGTGTGTGATGTAAAGTGCTCTGACATCGTACAATGGTATGAGAGATGCTATAAAAAAATGAAATACATATGACAGAGGGGCTATGGAGCGATGAGAGGCACTGTTGGAGGGTGATAGTGGGGGAATCATTGAAGAACCCCCAGAAAGATTGTCGCATTCTTGTGCATAGTTAGGTCTTCATTTACTATTCTTTAAAAGCTAATACAATTCAATATATAATGATAAATGTGTTGTAGAATGCACCATTAGTTCCTAAATTTCTTAAGGGGAGAGCCTCCTAAAGCCCCCTTTGTAGGGGTCAGGCTCAATCACTGCACTTGGTGTGCACCGTATAGGCACTGGTCTGAAATAATTTGCCAGGACTGCTTTGGGTTTCCAGTCTGGCCCGGGCAGGAGCAGGAGCCTTGTACTGCGAAATAAAGCCAACCATTGAAAAGTCACGGAGATGCAGCACCAACCGTCCCATTAACTTTTTTTGTTTTCTTGCAAATTCTTTCAATATAAAATACAACAGAAGTGGCGGATAGTGTCACTAGCCTCCTTGGCTTAACAGCACACTTCGCCACTTCAGAAAAGCAGGGCTGCACCATATTTACAAGTATATGGTGCAGCCCTGCGTTTCCCCAGCGCTGGCGCTACACTTAACAGGGGAAGATTGTTTATGTACAGGAAGGTCCCCCTTCCTGCACATAAACAATCTTGAAATGAAATTTTGTCACTTCTATGTGTGCTGCTTAATGCAGCACACATGGAAGTGACAAAATTTCATTTTTTTAAAGGTTGTTGATGTGCAGGAAAGGTCACCTTCCTGACCATAAACAATCCAAGGTGTTTTGCAAAAACAAAGAGAAATGAAGCATTTTACCTTGTTTCGCCAAGTTCAGACCAGGTTTTCCCTGGTCTTAATTTTGGTGCTGCTTCCAATTTATGCTGCCCTTGTAAATAGGGGGCAGTGTCAAAATCAATGGGTGTTGCAGGGGAAACGCCCATCGCAACACCCACTGCCCACCCTTTTCACGCTAAGCATTGGGTGAAAGGGGGTCTTATTTACAAGGCACCATTAAGCCACTTTAAGTGGCTTAACATTGCCTTGTAAATAAGGCAAAGCCCCTATCGCCACGGGAACATCTCAAAAAGTGATGTTCCCATGGTGATAGGGGCTTGTAAATATGCCCCATAATCATTAGTAATTCGAGTATTTTTTTTGTGTGCACACGTGTGTTAATTTTTTCTGAATTACTGTTTTAAATGTTTGAAATTTAAATCCTACAAATTGCTTGGGGGTCCCCGGCTTCCAGTGGTGGCTTTATGGGGGTCCTCAGGAGTCACTAGTTTGGGAACCACTGCCCTAGATCATATGTTGGGGGGGGGGGGAACAAGGGGTGGGGTCGGGAAGGAGGTCGGTGTGTGTGGAGGGAAGGGGGGGGGGATGTCCATCCTTGTGGGCACTTGAAAATAACTTTTTTAAATGACCTTGTGGGGACCGGTTTTTCATCAAGCCTGTTTTTACAGTGATGAACACCGTGACATCTAAACACACTTGGTATATACAAGTGGCAGGTTGGCAGGTAATGTGAGCTTCATGTGGAAGGGAAGGCAGCATAGCTATCAGCAAATATTTGTACTCGAATGCAACAAGCTTTTCAAAGTCTTGCAACCTGTTCTCTTTTCATTTAAACCAAATATCAATCAAATCACAATATAGTTTTCCATTTACCCATTTCAAGAACCTTCATTATAAACGATTTTACTTCGGGATTATGTATAATTTATGATTTTTTTTATTTTGCCAATGCTCGATACGTACACCTTCAGATTGGATTTTTTTTACACTGGCGTATATATTCATTATAGAGATCAGATGATACATTTTAGCATATGGGCCTGACAATAGTAGTAAAGTCGCAGTGAGGCAACTAATTTGTGTGCGGTCTTCAGCCGTGTAATTTAGTTAGAGGGACCCAAGTGAAAGTAAAGCAAACTACGCACAGATAAATCACTCACATGGATTTCCAAAATATATGCGTCATCCATAAACCATAATGCACATAGGTAGGAATTCGTTAGTCCGTAACACACATTGAAAATAACCAAGTTTCAGTAATGTTGGCAGTGTCTCTGGCAGCCTTTAGTTATTGCAGCAAGATTAACGAAATAACAAACGGTAACAGTTATATCCCAATTCTTCTCTGAAGTTCTTTAGTCACACCTTGCAATTACGGCTGCATTATCCATGTTTGATAATGCACACCAAGTACAAAAGATTGTAGGAAGAAAACATCCTGTTACAGACAGTGCTTCAGGCGCGCTAGCCACAGGTGCAAAAAGCGAACAGTGAATAACAAAAGGCACAAAGCACCAATTAACACGACACATAAACAAGGCACTGAAACCCTCTTAAGTGGGTGACACTCCCAGAGGGGGATGGGCAGCGCGGCTGCAGGTGGCAACTGTAAAGTGAGCATAGAGAGCAATGTGACAGAACTCAGACGCCCAAAACAGCCTGATTGGGGCTGAGCACTAAAGGGGAGGCCCTCCACCCTTCATGACAGTCTTGCATTTACATATAAGCAGGGCACAAGTCCTATACACAGATAGGCGTCCGCGGGGGGGGGGGGGGGTGGGTTCGGGCAAGGATGGTCACTCTAGGGGGGGGCAAGCGCCCCCCCCCCCCGCGGACGCTTGCCCCCCCCTAGAGTGACCATCCTTGCCCGAACCCCCCCCCCCCGGGGACATCCATGAAAACCGGGACTTCAAGACAGGGTTCTCACATTCCTCTCCTTTCTTTGATTTGCTTCCCTGTGAAATGGATCCAAAAATGAAAGTCTCTTTGGCTGGAAATGTCGTATTTTTCTGACATTTTAATTCCAAAGTGCAGCATTGGTAATAAAAGGCTAAACATATGAAAAATAGATAAATAACTAAATAAAGTAAAACAGAGTGGTAGCAAACTTGCCAAACTGATTTTATTCACACTGAAACAAATTAGTGCCACTGACTTTGCCAGTGAAGTGCTATTTTTGTTTTCTTGTCTTTGTTTTCTGTGGACTTGGAGCTAGTGCACCAATCCTGGAGGTACTGCAATGTGTGGGTTGGAAAACAAAATGTGTGCTGCGGCTCTGCGTCCAGGGATGTGGTCTTTTTACCATACTGCTTACGTTTTGTAAGGATATAAGCAATGGCCATTGAAATGGGTCCATTCAGGGCCCTGTTGTGTCCTTAACTTTTCAGGCAAAAACACTCACTAATTTCTGAATAGTGAGTGTAAAAGCATTAAGGTAACCATGTTGTTCCTGCTTACATTTCCCATGGTTTGCTAAATATTGCATTCCCTATAAGTGTTTGCTTTTTACAGGATGTTGTTACTTTTTTTTTTGTAGGCCGCATATTGCTCTTGTCTAGTGCGTAATTTAACTTGCGCATCCATGTGTTTATAGCGGGCAACAATTGGGTTGTAGTTCAAAACAGTGGGAGTTTTTCTCAGTGGGGCAGTACGGTGTTCAGTGGGGGAAAGAATGTGGCACTATGGTCAGAGCTGCTGAATTTGGAACTGGGAACCAGGTTCAGCCTTAATAACCAGCCCACCAGACCACTCTCCTGCGAGAGCACAATCAAATGCTAGACCTTAGAAGGCTTCGCAACACCTTAGAAGTCCTTGGGGCATATTATCAAGGGGGTTTACCTCCGCTTTTTTGGCTTTAAAAGCCAAGAAAGTGGAGATAAAATTATCTCCCTATTACCTAGCTGTTGCTAACACCAGTTAGCGACAGCTAGTAGGAGATAGCGACCATCTTGGACCTGGCTTTGCATGTCAGTGATATTTATTACTAATGACATGCAAAGTGGGCGTGCCAAGATGTTAGCGACTGGAAACAGTCGCTAACATCGCTGTGAGAAGTTGGCCCGATATGCAACGTTCGCTATTCTAGCGACCGCTATGTATCGTTCCAACGACCCTTATGGTGTTTGGTTGTAAGTCAACCTATAGACCAGCTATCCTAGTAGCGTGGATACGAGCAGTCTAAGGCTAAAGACTCGAGAGGGCGCGTTAAGCCAGCTGTTTACCACACATGTACCCCTTGAACACCCAGTGAAAGGACACCACACAAGTGTTATGAAAATAAACAGTATATTTATTAAGAATCACAACAGCCCTGTACTCTTTATGAGGACAGGGTACTAAGCACAAACCAAATCTCTTTAGCAAATACTTCAAGTGCACAATTAAAACAAGTGTCCGAGGACACGGAAGGATTAAGGTCTCGGGCGGACCCGATAAGGCAAGTCGGAAGCGAGGGACTCAGGACCCTAGAGTAAGGAGGCTATGCAGGCACCGAAATGCCGAGTTACCTAGCCACGAGGGCTGCGGCTGCACAAGTCTTACAGGCGTCGGGGTCTTCGCTGACGAGCCAGGAGCCGGAAGAAAAGGAGTTGCTGGCCGGCGACCAGTGCTGAATAGTTCGTAGAGATCCAAGCCTGGATCGGAGATTGATGAAACCTGAAAGCAGAGGGGACCAAGTTCGTACTACTAGCCAGTAGTCAGAGGGTACCAGGAAGGCACCGGTTGGCCGTCACCTCGACCAGGTGAGTGGGCGACGCTAGGCTCTGCAGTCTCACGGACCAGGAGGCGTTGTCGGCGACCACGGTGGAGGTGCGAGCTGTCCCACGAAGGATGATGCTGTCGGCGTCGCTGGGCCCAGGATGGGGCAACAAGCCTTGGCAGATCTCAGGGCCACGTGGTGGGCCTAAGATGGCGTCTTGAGTGGACCAGGAGGGTCCGGGGTGCTTCTCGCAAAGATGGAAGCAAGGGCCAGTCTGGAGCAACCAGACCAGCAGTGATGTTTCTCGGATGTCGTCACAGAAGGGCACAAGCCAGCGGCTAGTGACCAGACAACGTGCTGAGCAGCGAGCAGAAGGGCCCCACGCAGATCGTGGAGATGCTGGGAGACTGCACTTCGGTGCTGGAGCGGCTCAGGGTCGGGGCTTCTCGGACCCCAGAGCACTCACCAGAGAGTTACCTCGATGGTCGTGCTGGTTTTAAGAGCGTGCAGGTTCTGATGATGGCCGGTCCCTCGAGGTCTCGTCGCACCCACAGATCACAGCTGAGCTGATGACGTGGGTAGAGGTCAGAGGTGCCAGGGAAGCCGGTTCTCGTCGAGCTGGGCCGTCGGATTCCTTGAGGAAGGACTTACAGCAAACCGCAGAGTTCTTAGTTGGTGCCCGCTGATGCAGGGTGACTACTCCTTAGTCACAAGGGAGAAATCTTGAGAAGAGTCTTGAATGTCCTTTCGTAGAAAGTAGTTCTTGAATCAAAGATGATCTAATTTGGAAGGGTCCCCGCTCCGGTCTTTATTCTAAAGAAAGGGGTGGGTACATGACTAGGTCCTGCCCTAAGGGTGGGACCAGGAAGGGGGGTAGTTACACCCCTCTCCCCTGCCGGACTTTCCCCAGGCCAGGGCTGTCGCCCCTGGAACTGGTTCTAACCGGCAGATGCGTAGTGAGCACCGGGGTGCCACTCCGCAGTCACCTTCTCGCCAAAGCCCTACCTACCCAGAATACACAAACCCTGTCTGGGACGGTGCGAACACCGCCCTCGACAGGAAACCCTTTGTCCAAGTGCTCCTCGCTGGAAGGACTCCCAGCAGCAGGAGGTCAGACTCGTGTCTGTGGTGGCAGCATCCATTTTGTGGAGCTGAGGCTTCAGTTAACTTTAACCGGGGTTCACAGTTACGTACATGTCGTGTCCCTCTAGAAGGGTGGGATGCTAACCTCATCGCCAGAATTGGTGAGAGGGCAGCACCCCGATTCGTATGACACCTTACTCGACATGCCTTGATAACGCGACACCGGAGTTACCGATATGGTACGCGTTATCATGGAACAGCTATTGGGTCTTGATTCCGCAAGCTGCAACCGGGCTCGGCTCGGGCCTGAACCTAGCTCACACGAGCCCACGCACTCTGCCTTCAGGATCGTTAAGGCCTGCCATAGGAGTGACTGATAGGAACTCGGGTGTCCATTGTATGGTTAGATATAGAGCTACTATACCTAAAGCGAAGGGTGGTTACACGTCTTCGCCCCAGCTGTCATGCAGCCAGTTGTGTCAAATTTAAGAGGCCAGCCAGGGGTGGCATAATACATGCTGCAGCCCCTGGCGGCCCTGGGTACACCTATGCCCTGAGTTACAGGGTCTGATAAGGTGGCCCAGTACCAATTGGAAATGTACCTAGGGTACATGGAATCCATTTTAAAGAGAGAGCAGTAGGCCTGGGGTCCTGATTGGCAGGGTCCCCGGTCGACTATGTCCAAAACCAGCTAAAACACAGGGCAAAAAGTTGGGGGCAACCATAGTCAGGATGTACCTTCCTACAATCGCTATCTCCTATTACCAACTTGGAGATATTCTCGCTAAGCCCGAATATCTCCAAAACCTAACACCTGCCCCTGAGCAGTTCTTAGCCATGTTATCCAATGGTAGGTGGATAACATGGCTAAGAGCATTAGCTCTGTAATGCATGAATATCTCTGACTTTGCAGCTATATTCATGCATTTCGTCCGATTTTTATCGTTTAGGTGATAAACCTTGATAATAGCAAGGTTCCTAAGCAATAAAAATCGCCGCAGCTCGGCGATAAAAATGTTGCCGCTAAACCAACATAGCGATAATTATCGCTGGTGGTTGGTAATATGCCCCCTGGTGTTTTCTTACCAGCAGGTGGACCCTAGCATGACAAGTGTAGGTTAACCTTCAAGGCTTGTCCACCACTATCCATACTGAAGTTCACCTCCAGTCTTGTGGGCAGGCCTATCAAGCAGCACACCCTAGAACAACAGTCACTGAGGTCACAGGACCCTTGAGAAGGGCCAGCTCTAGGGCGGTGCAACCAGTGTGACCGCACCGGGTGCTGACTTTAGGTGGAGGCATCATGTTTGCAAGTATTTTATGGTTTTAAAAACGCTTTCTGCCTCCTTCCTGGCCTCCAGCAACTTTCGGCAACAATAAAAATGTCATGATGACTCTGGTGATTAATGTTCTTCCTAGAGAGAGATCAGAATTTTGTCTAGTGGAAGTTTTGACTCATGGAAAGGTAGTTCAGAGGGTTAATGTACCGGCTGCAAAGAACATGCGCCATGCATAACACAAAGTGCACATAATGTAAATAGGTCAGTGGGCTACTGCTTTTGTCAGAGAGATCCTTTTGTTACTTGCAGTTTATAAGTTATAAGTTAAAATCCTAACATTGAACAGTGAGCTATTAACTGCCATCTAAGAGCTGCATACAAACTGCAAGGTATAAATTAGAGCGTTATGTCCCCCCCCCTGTCCTCCAGTCTTTTATTATCCTAATGTCCCAAAAAGTGTTCTTTTGGACAGAAATCAATTCTTATTATTAATGAGAACCGTCAACCATTGAATTATGTTTTAAATTCCGGGTATTGTGTTTCTCCAGACCAATCACTATAAAATTATATGGGCTACTAGTATGGTTTTCATGTGACTCCTACACCTTGTAGTCCTTAGTCTTATGTAACTTTTTCTATACAGTGATTTACACACATATTGATTGTCTCTGTGTAATGTGTGTGATGTAAAGTGCTCTGACACCCTTCAATGGTATGAGTGGCGCTGTAAATCAAATTAAATGCATCTGAGAGAGAGTGGTTATGGAGACTTGGGGGGCACAGTTAAAGGGTGGTAGTGAGGGAATCCATGGCAGAGGTGGTCATTGGGGGGCTCTAACAAACATTAATGCACAGGACAACACCAGTGCTATGGCTGGCCCTGCCCTTGAGGACAGTCTGCCTTACCCAAAGGTACCTCCATTGGCCTAGTTTCAGCAGCAGTAGCTGCAACTCACCAGGGATTAGCAATGCAGGAATTGCACGCACACCAAACTAAGTTCGCAAACTTCAGTCTCCCTGCTTCATTCACAAGCACTTTCAACATGTGCTGCCTGCTGTGGGGCCACTGGAATGAATTATGCAGCAAAGGAAGACAACATTATGCCGTAGTGTTGACTAAATTATGCATTAAAAAAAAGGCTGCAGCGTAATGCAGTATATTTTCAGATATTGTATTACTTTGATGTGTGTACACATGCTAACAGTCTCTGGAAATATTTTGCCTTATTAGTACCAGTGCAACATACAAACGCAGCAGTGAGAAAGGTGACTAGTCAACCTTTACAATCGGCCATCCACTCCGCAGAAACACAAGTCACATTTTATATTAACTTTTGATATGTTAGAGCTACAAACAATTTATTAGTTTAAATGGTCAGATCATGCGCAGATCTTGCATTATGAGGCAAATATGGCAGACCCATAATTTGAGAGAAAACATTTGCAAACTAGGATATGTTGCCATTCATGTTTGAACTGCTGTTGTTGAAAAAGGGTGAAGTGCTGATGTCAGAAACTCCATGGCTCAGAGACAGTATGGCTTGTGTTTCCACATTTTATCGTATTGTTATATTCTGTGATTAGAAGCATATCCCACTTTGTGAATATATTGTAATGTCAATAACTCATTATAACCTTAAATAATCATGTGTATCCATTGGTTGATTAAACTGGGTAGTGAAATGCCAAACAAATACTAAAAATTAGGATGTCTGCACATTCTGGCCACACCTCTGGCTCCACCCACATATTCAATCCTTGGGTTATACCTGCCCTCTGATTCTTTGCCTACTGTTCCCCTACTTTTTTCCCCCACTTCGACCACTGTGTAAGACTCAGAATCCCTCGACCATTGATGTGGCGCAGCTGCGGGCGCCGCATGTGCCACACATTAACGGTGCTGGGCTTCTGCATAAGGGAGCTGGCCATTATTGTATCCCTAAACGTGCACACGATGTCAGTTTGACATTGAATACACGTAGAAGGACTCTAAGTTTCTTTTGAAAATATAGCTAACATTTGGACCTATACATTTTATTTTGTATAAATTAATTGAATGTGTGTAAAATTTAGCAATGCCCGGGGAATTCTAGTAAAGGGAGCACCCACTGGCAAATCACTAGCGTGTGTGATTGCTGCTTTATTTATTACTTACTTTGACGTTGTGCTTTAACTTGGATAAAAGTCATCATGAATTCTAGCACCAAGAAGCCAATATTGTTAAATATGTGTGCTACAAATAATCCCTAACATACAATGTGCATACAGTATATTTAATCTGGTTCTTTAATCATAGGCTGTTTTAAAGTATTCTGATAAAAATCGAATCGTGCTGAAGACAGCCTTGATTGGTGTTGCATCGAGGACCCAGAAGTCTGCACACCTAGCAGACAGAGATAAAGCCCCTTATCAGAAAGTTTAACGTTTTCCCTACGGGTGGTGTTTGTTGGCCTGTGGTAGGGTCAGTCACATGTCCTGGATTCCTGGCATTTAAATGAGTCTATCCTAGTTCTGCGCCCCAGTGTTTCTTGTGCCCCACCTGGCACACATCATGTCGGAGGATGGTGATGACGTTAACATTTTGCCCCCCCCTGGAAACATGTCTGCGGATGCCCATGCAAATAAGTGGGGGGACTGATAATATGCAAATGACCTCATGTCGTCACGCGCTGAACGTGTCCTGGTGTCTGAAACTTACACCAGGACACGTTCAGCTTATTTCTGTGGGGCCCAGCTTCTTGGCAGGGGGGACGGCATTCACCCTGTGAAAAGAGGGGGGGGGGGGGGGACGCCATCCACCCGCGTGTACCCTCGACTCGAGCCCTGCTTACAAGCAGCGTGCACCGAGAATATCTGCACTATCCCCATCAGGGATAGCAAGCGCTGTATAAATTCAAAACTTTTTTCCCTCTATCACTCCACTATCCTTCTCAATCGAAATGACTGACTAACATATCCAGCACACAAAATTACGTTCATATTGCACTATACTAATTCACCACTAATCCTTTAAGGGCTCTGGAGTAGCATGCTACTCACAGAAAATGCGATTTGGCGCCTAGTCAGGGATAGTAAGCTCCATATAAGTGCAATTACAATACAATGCGTAGCTGACCTACTTCGACATAATGGATAGTAGCTGCATACATGTTGCTTGGAGAGCACAACATTTCCTGGTAGAACAGTCAAATGGACGCATGCAGCAAAAATAGAAATTTGAATAACTTTTATGTAGCACTTCACACTGTAATTCCTCTGATTTCTTAGCACTTCCCATTCTCGAATATGAGGGACCAGAGGCAAAAAAAGATCAAGTTATATAATTATTATGATGTCAGTTGGAGAAGCCTAGTCAAAAATAATGCAACCAGGTGTACACAATGTTTTACAAGACCAGAGCCTGCACAGGTAAACTCAGCGCTTTCTGAAAAAAACAACTCCTAATGTACCACAGTGGCATTTTGAGTCACCAAAGTCTTTGAGACATACAGAAACAAAATTGCAACTTCCTGCAACATAGTTTACACAATCGTGGTCAAGTTGCGATCACCCTTCCCAAAGATTTACATGGGAATCTATTAATGGTTAGTGACTGTTCCTTCCTGTAACGTTCATCTAAAATTAGGGTCACTGGAATTATCAATCAGGAGAGGACCAAATTATGGTGCAGGGTTGAGTAAAATGTGTGGCAAAAAAAGTAAATCCTGCTGCATAACGCGGCACATTTGGGAAAGTATTCCGTCATTATTTTGACATTTTAATGCTTGTTAACACTGCCTGGACACTGGTTCCATCTCATTACCACCAGTTTAGCACCCAAATATAGCAATAAGAAACAGAAGGATTACCAGTTAACCTTTACAACGGGTCTTCCACTGCACAGCTATAAGTGTTACTATGACTTTTAAACCATTTGAGCTAGAAACAGCATATTTTTTGTTGAAATCCGCATATTATGTAGCAGATAATAGATTTGGCAAATGCAGCAAATTATAATTGTGCAACAATGTTGAGGCCCCCACAATCGCATAATTCCAGTGACTACGGCTAATATAAGGTTACATAATGCAGCAAGAGTCTGACGATTTAAAAAAGTAACAGATATCCATAAGGCAAAGATGTTGCTGTGTGAATGGCACCTTTAGACTTCGGAAGAAGCAAATAGCGACCTTATGCACTATTCCATGCTTCACTCCATGTCCTTGTCGCAATGTTCCATATCATTTTTTAAACTGCAGCTTTTCTGCCTGTAATAGAGGCACTTTGCACACTTGAACAAGTGGTGAGAAAACCGGCGATAGCACATCCCAAATCATCACTGTTTGGAATAATGGATGATTGGGAGGGACCTTATGGTGGCAACAGACTTTCTGACAAAGAGACATAACCGTAGCCTTGAATTTCAAGACACTGTCATATTGTGTGAAAAAGTACCCTACAGCTGTTTTAAGCTAAAGGATGTTGGTGGGTGATACCTACCAATTTTCCAAAATCTCTCTGGGTTGTAATATGTTGTGCGGGTGTGTGTAGGCCTAAGTGACCAGCTATGGCCACGTGCGCAGGGGTGGTAGCGCGGAGCATCAGCCAGTAAACCACACACTAGTCTTAGTCGGAAGTGACGTGCCTGAGCGCGCGTCCTCCTTTTATTGGACCCCGCAGGCCACGCCTGGCCTGCGGATGCGTGGATGCGTACGTGCGTCTGCTAGAGTGCTAACCGCACTACATCTCTATCCAACTCTAAATAAGTTCGCAAAATGTTCAACAAAACTGTTCATAAAAAGTTCACAATAGGAGTTTGGTACTTGCGTGCTCCACGGCTGCTGGATTCAGGGACTTAGTTGACAGACATAGTCATTGAGTCTTTGATTGGGGCGAGGGTTGGGCCTCAGACTATAACGTGGTGTACGGCCCGATCCTCGATCTCCAGTGCGAGCTTGATTCCGGACAGGGGTGGAGCAGGTTGGTGTTTCAGACTCTGGTGCTGGGCCCCTGACGTCCGCTGGAGAATTGCTCGCCGCTTCCGGGGTTGCCGCTCCGGGTGTTTCGGTGGTTTCCCCCTGGGCTTCGGCACTTGCACTACCGGCAGGAGTGATCATCTTAAACCAGGACGAGTTCCTTGACACTTCTTCTCCTTCTTTGCTGGCGGTCACCATTGTGCCCTTCGTGTTGGTGACTGTCCACGGCCCTGGTTCATAGAATGTCCGGAATTTGCCCCCCGGGCGTCGATTCTTGATAACAACTCGGTCTCCCCGGTGCAGCTGTCTTGGGGTGGCCTTGCGGCGGGGACTCATTCGCATGTTGTTCGTGCGCCGGCGTCTTTGCGCACGCTCCTGTATCTCCTTCATCTCCTTATCTTCCGGCATTGACCTCGGCAGCATGGGGAGAAGGTCTCTACGTTGGCCTTGAAACATTAAAGACCACGGGCTTCTCAGGGTAGTGCAGTGGGGCGTTCCACGGTATTCTCTCAGAAATTCATGCAATCTCTGTTCAGGATCGGCCTCTTCGACCACCGCGATCCTAAACATTTTATTAAGTGTTCGCATGAACCTCTCCACCTCCCCGTTAGCTTGTGGCCACTGAGGAGTGGTGCGCCGATGGGTAATGCCTCGAGTCTTCATGAATGTGGCAAACTCCGCTCCCTGGAAGGGTGGCCCATTATCGCTTTTGAGTTCACCTGGCAGACCGAATAGAGAAAATATCTTCTCTAAGGCTGGCCCCACGTGGACGAACGCCGTGGATGGTATCTTCTCCACAATGGGGTATTTGGAGTATGAGTCTATGACCACCAGGGTATGTCCCTCCCCGGGGAAGCTTCCAAAGTCCACACTAACCTTGGCCCACGGGGCCGTGCATGCTTCCTCCGTAATGATGGGGACTGGTCGTTCCGGGTCGCTGGTTAATTGGCAAGACATGCAGTTCTTGACATACTCATCCACGGTGCTTTCCAGTGCGGGGAACCACACCTTCTCGCGCATGCGCGCCTTCATCTTGGTGACCCCTTGGTGGCCTCCATGGGCAAGCTGGGTGGCCCGGTGTCGGAGGCGCCTTGGTATTACTATGCGCGCTCCTCTCAATAGTATGCCCTCCTCCGTGGCGCTGAGTTCATGGCGGATTTGCCAATACTTCGTGAGGGTTGATTTGTCCGCCGCTGTCCAGTTAGTAGGGGGCCGGAGGTAGTCCGTCCAGGACCCTTCTTGCACCGCTTGTAGTGACCGCATGTAGGGATGGTCATCCGCCGCCGCCTCCTTGATTTCCTCTAGAGTCATACACTGGGGGCAGGATGTGAGAGCCACCCAGTGGACATATCCTTCACACTCCTCATCGACTATTGCCTGTTCTCGGGGTAGTGGGTGCCGCGACAGGTAGTCGGCGGGGTTTTTGGCTCCCGGTCTGTAGATTACTTCCATATCATATGTTTGGAGCTGGATCACCCACCTCTCGATGCGTGGCGGTGGATGGGGGGCAGTGCCCTTGAATAGCGGCACCAAGGGTTGATGATCTGTGACCATAACAAACGACTGTCCGTGCAGGTAAAGGTGAAAATATCCACAGGCCCATTTAATGGCTAAGGCTTCGCGTTCTATTTGAGCATATCTTGTCTCAGTGGGAGTTAGTGCTTTGCTCGCAAAGGCTAAGGCCGTCCATTTTCCTGGTTCGTGTTCTTGTGTTAGAACCGCCCCAAGCCCTACGGGGCTGGCGTCCACGATTACCTCGGTCCGCTTGGTTGGATCGAAGTATGAGAGGGTCGCGTTCTCTAGAAGTGCATCTTTTATGCTTCTGAAAGCGTCCTGTTCTTTGGGCCCCACGTCCAGGCGGCGTCTGCCTTCGTCAATGCTCGGAGAGGCTCGCTGGTTGTAGCCAGGCCTGGGATGAAGCGGCCACAATATGTGGCCATTCCGAGAAAACTCCTCACTTCCGTGGGCGACTGTGGTGCTGGGGCATCTTTGATTGACTTCGATTTCCGCGGGTCAATCTGGACTCCTTCCTGGTTGAACACGTAACCGAAAAACTCAATCGAGGGCTGAAAAAACTGGCACTTCTCCTTGTGGAGTGTTGCTCCGTGAGCACTTAGTCTCTTTAGCACATCACGTAGGTGCTTGTAGTGTTCGGAGGCCGTGGCGGAATGGATGAGGATATCGTCGCTCACGTTGAGGACCCCCGGCAGTCCAGATAGCAGCTCCCTGATGGTGTTCTGAAATACCTCTGCGGCCGAGGATATACCGAAGTTGAGGCGCTTGTACCTCCGGAGGCCAAGGTGGGTGCTGAAGGTGGTTATGAAACGGCACTCTTCGGCGAGGGGCAGTTGGTGGTAGCCCGCATTGAGGTCGATCTTGGAAAACCATCTCGAGCCATTCACGTCTGCTATGATGTCATCCATCGTTGGAGTCAAGTGCCTCTCCCGCTTAATCGCAGTGTTCGGTAGCCTCATGTCGATGCATAGCCGGACCTCGCCTGGCTGCTTGGGTTTCTCGACGATGACCATGGGCGACACCCACGGGGTGGGCCCCGTTACTTTTTCAATGACCCCCAGGCTTTCGAGCTTCGCCAGTTCCTTCTCCACCAATGGCCGCAGGTGAAATGGGATCCTCCGATGGCGGAGGGCGGTGGGGGTGACGGTTTTGTCGATGTGCACTTTTATCGGTGCACATTTGATGCATCCGAGGCCTTTGAACAGCTCGGGAAAACGCTCCAGGAGTTCCTCTACCTGATGATTCCGGATGTGGTTGGCGAAGGCGATCAACTTCAGGTCCTCCGCTGTGTGGCTGCTTATCAACGTGTCGGCCTCTCGATCAATGATGTGGATTGTTGCGGTTACTTCAACTTCGTCCGCCCGTATGGGTATGACGATCTTTCCTTTCAGAGGAAGGGGGGTGTCTGCGCCGTATGCAAATATCTTGGTCTTAGAGGTCAAGACTTCCGGGCGAGGGCGCAGTCTGTTGAATTCTTGTAGGCCCATGACGTTGACGGTGGCCCCCGTGTCAATAACGGCCTTCACCTCACTCTCTCCTACTTGGATCACGCATGTCGGTTGTGGCCGCCGTCTGATCTTTAATTCCCTGGCGAATGAGACTACATACGCCTCCTCCTCATCCTCCGAGTCTGATTCAACATGTGATGTCGGCAGGAATCTGTCCGTCCTTCCCGGAGATGAGTCTGCAATGGATAGTTGGCGAACCGCCTTGGTGGCTGTCCATGACTTCTGGGAGTTCGGGGGTTTGTTCCTCCTGCGGCAAACCGCTGCACAGTGGTTGGGAATCCGCCTGGCCTGCGGATGCGTGGATGCGTACGTGCGTCTGCTAGAGTGCTAACCGCACTACATCATACACTCTGCTTAGTTCTAATAGACACTTTGAAATACATTGTATTACGCAGAGAAGGGATGATATTGCCAAAGGGTGTGAGGCCATTTGCACCTTATTCAATCTTTTTCTTATAGGTTGCCCAGGTCCTCCAGAAGGCCAGGCATATTTGGTAACGTATCGATACATTCTCGAGCTACCTGTCCGGTCCACCTGCTCTGTAGCCGGTTGCTGGCTCTAGGGGACTAAATGCAGGGGTGGTTATAAATTTATCCCTGTAACTTTTGAATGTGTGGTGCAGCGGAAAATAACAATAGAATTGGTATCTATAGAGGGCGAATTCTGCTGTCTTTTGCTCAAACGATTTTCAATTACCAGTTTCCTGCGAATCTGCAGGATTAAATATAATCATCAAATTCCAGGGTTAAAATCCTTTTGGATACAACACGTGGGCCAGCTACGTAGCATTCTAAAGGGGGATTTCACAAGTAAGTGTACATTCCCACTGAATCTGTTTCAGCGCATGGTGCCAGAAGTCTGGGGGAATTCTGGTAACCACAGAATATTTATGTGGGCCATAAAGCCAACGTGGCAGTCCATTTTAAGTTCTCACCTGAGACGGCGCACTTAATAGGGGCTTAAAGCCTGCTAATTACTTACCTTTAGGTTGGCTTCATCTTCATTATTAATGTCTTGCTTTTCAATGGCCAGTGCCGGTTTCACTTTCTCTTCATCTGTTTGTCACTTTCATGAAAATGGACCAATAACAGATACATTGCTTGTGCTCAAATTAAGGTACATTTTGTTTCTTCTGGCTTTCCCATAGTTGCTTGCACTTGCCCACCTTCTTTCTATCCTTGTGGTTTGCCCTCTCCTTTCGTTGTTGCTTTTCCTCCCATTGTTGTGGATTGCCACCCCTTCTATCAGGTTGCTTGCTCCTCCTCCCTTCCCCGTCATTGTTGCTTTAACTGTTCTCCAACCTCCTACCCTTGCGGTTCCCTCCTCCATCTTAAAGTATCTACGTATTTCACAGGAATGGGCTGATCCCAGGGCAGCACGAGCGCGCAGCTGCAGGGGGGGGGGGGCGGGGGGAGGGGGGAGGGGCTAGGTGGTTTGCGGCAGCACGTTCAATGTAATAGGGCACACTTTCTCCGTTTGAGCCTGGCGCACCGGGTTTAAGGTGCGCTGGTTGCAAACAGAGGAAGTACGCTCTAATACATCATATGGTCCCATGTGTCCAGGCCATTTCAGATAAGGTGAGGCTGGACTTATATTCAGATATCAGAACTGTTGCACTCTCTTACCATTCTTAATGGACCTTCAAATTAAAATGTATTAAATATGCTGTTAATAAAAACCATTGCATATAAAAAGAGCACAATAAAAGTTTGTCTTATAAACACAATACACAAAAAAAATTCTTAGAAACTCACCAAAATGTTTTATCTGAATACTGATGCCAACTACAGTTACAAATAGGACATCAAATTAATTTGAAATGACATCTTAAAAACTAATCAAGAAACATTGTCTTTATACCGGTACGGGGAGCAATGTACACGGAGGGCACAAATTGAACTTTACTTATTTTCTGTTGCAGTGTGCCAAAAATCCGATTGTCGGCTTGACAGAAAGTTCGCACTTCCAGTGAGTGGAAAGAATGCTATAGGAATTGTCACTCAGTCAGGAATGCTGTGCAAATGCAAATAATATGCATAATACTTTTGAGGGATGGATTACAGCCTCTACAAGATTTATTATATAATTTTGCGAGCCGTTTTTGGCACAGTGCAAAGTTGGGAAATCTCCAAAGCGCAAGCACATTATTTACATTTTTGTATGGAATGAAAAAAGTAGAATTTAGGTATTCCTGCTAATTATAGGATTGGATGATAATCTACGAGTGAGTGCACTGTGAGATTATTTTATCCTCCAAAAGTGAAAGCTCACACATAATTTGGTTGACATGTTTCCTAAAGACTTGAAATTATGTAGGGAGTTACCACAACTCAATCATTTGTAGGGACCCTATGCTATACGGCAGATAGGTACATGCACGTGCCCACGCAGTGACTAATTCAATCAAGAGCCTTTGGTCTAATGAGTCTTCCTTGGCTGTTCTCAGCTTTTCATCGAATTTGACAAAGGCACCTTGGCTTGCGTATACTTTTGCCTCACGATACCGAACTTCAACCCGATTTAGGCCGGCGAGACATCCTGGAACAGTTGAAAGAGCTGCCTGTATGTGTTGAGATTTAACGTCCATAGCCATTCATAGTCTTAGCTGCAAAGTGCTTCAATGCTGTAGGCTACATTTGGCATAAGCTTTGTTCTAATAACCTCCCGCAGCATATGGAGGCGCAAGAAACCTCCAATCCCCTTCTGAAGGCATAAAAAAAAAGTCCCTAAAAGAGACCCTGCCTTCGCTTTCATTTCTTCCTTATGTTGTAGAAAGTTACCGTTTGTATCAATTACGACTGCCATATACTTGTACTCTTGCTCTTAAATTGTTTATAGTTAATTAAATGCCAGGGTCCTGCTTTCTTGGATCTTTTGCTGGATGTGAACACCTATTTTGTTGGGATTGATACCCAGATTGTTGCTAGAGAAAAGTTATTTAATGCGTGCAACAGCCCTTTTTGGCCAATCTTGGTTCTGCTGAGAAGACCTATACCATCAGAGTATAACATTCTTGTGTTGGACCTTGACATTTCTGCAGGGTTATCCTCAAACGTATTGCCTTCCTCCACCCTTTTTCCGACCCTCTGCTTGTTGGCAGTAGGACTCTGGGTGTTATACCACTGCTAACCAATGCTAGAGTCCATGTACACTCTCCCCCATGATTGGTTTACACATGTTTGCCATATTTGATTTACTTGAAAGTCCCTTGTAAAGTGGTATACCATATATCCAGGGCCTGTATATTAAATGCTACTCGTGGGCCTGCAGCACGGATTGTGCCATCCATTTCAGTAGCCTTTTAAACAAATCCGAGATCTATCATTGCATCCTGTGTGTGCAGTCTTAAACTGCCATTTCAACCTAGCAAAATAACCTTTGTGCCAGGCCGGAACCTTTTTTAATTTCTTAAGACATATAAGTCAATCCTACAGGAGCCCCTGGACTGCCCAGAGAGCAGGGCACATTGTATTTAAAAACTAGGACACTAACTTTTAAGTGTTACATGTGCTGGTAGTGAAAACCTCTTAAAATACATTTTTCTCTACTGTAAGACCTGCCTCTCCTAGACAATAACATTGGACTCACCTTCTGACATTTTATAAGCTGAACTTTCAAATGGGAGAAGCTAACCAGTTTATGTTTGGTGTCTTTGGAATTGTAATGATTATCCGCTCGCATGATGGAGTTGGATTTTAAATTACAATTTTGAAAATGCCACTTTTAAAAAGTGTTTGTATGACAAGAGGGTTGGATACTTAGACAAAAGCGGGGTTGCACCACAATTAAAGTACAACAAAGGAACTAAGTATCTAGCCTGGGCAACTTACAAAGATGAATTTATATGTAGATCAAGACATTTAATCTCATGATCACATTTGTTATTTCAGTTACATTCAATGCATAGCAAAGCATTCAGAGTAACAAAACAGTTTATTCGTGCACACCATTATCCATTGGTAGCAAAACATGTCACTGCATAACTTTAATGGGCACAAACAAACGACATATCAAAACCAACACCACTTTGCAAACAAAATCACCACTATGTGAAGAAAAGGTTTGGTTAAATAACACAAGTCACAAAGGCATGAGAAATCATTGAGACGAGTTCAGTTCATTGCAAAATGCAGTACAGTCAAATACCTAAAGTTCAATAACTCAATGTTCGTACTTGGTCCATGATACCAAACCAGGGGCTGCAACAGTTCCTTTATCCAGGATGGGCCAGCCTTTTCGGGAATCTGCTCGCCCCACAGATGCTCTTTTTTTTAGTACCCTAGTTCAAAATGTCTGCGCGTTACGACCGGCTCAAGTTAAAGGTCTTCTCAGGACATAGAACTGGATAAACTGTTGGGTAACGAAAAAATGTGCGAAGTTGTGTAAAAATTGGAGAGAGTCTTGTTTTTGTATAGAATGTTTAAAAAAAAAGTTGAGAAAAATAGGTGTCACCCCCATGAATCATACAAAATTGGTAAATGCCTGCAGTCCATTGGAATTAGAGACACTTTCTTTTAGAATTGAACATTTTGAACTGAAATTTTAAAGTACAGTATACCTCAATTCATGTTTTCATATATTTGCACCACACGCACCAATTTAATGTTCATCCAGTGAATTTAAATTTCCGCTTGATTTTTTGTATTTGTCTTGGCGATAACAATTTAATGTAAATAAGACCGGCGGGAGCCGGCAGTGTCCCAAGTCAGATGAATAATGCATAAAAAATTTCAGGTCACTGTCCTAAAAAGAATCTTCGAAAATGCGCTAATGTGTCAATCTTCTTACTTCAGGACCCATTTATGGTTGCAGTGTGGTTGCACATTCGTGGAGTCAGAGGCATGTCTTCCGTCGGCTGGAAGTCACCAGGGTTGGTAAACATGAAGACGGCTTTAAAGGATGATGAGAGTAATGGGAATTGTAGTGCAAATTGTTCTGCATGCCTAGCTCCAAAGCAAAATGAATTGTGCAAGGGAAAAGAGTTATTTTTTTCAAAAATTGAAAAAAAAAAATTTTGAAAAATATATATTTAATAATTTTGTAAGGAAGGTATTTTCAAGAGAAAAAGGAGGAAGTTGTTCTACATTTTGGAGTTCAGACAGCTCATTTAATTCCACAACAGTTGTACTGAAGCGTAAAATTAAGTTTGCTTCTCTTCTTATCAAGGTCGCTTCCTCTAGGCTGACGACGAATAACTGACAAGCCTGACCATTTAAAATTGTTTTCAGTATGGTGGCTTTAAGAGAAAGCGGTTGACGAGTGGGGCAGTTCGAACGGAATATAGAATTCTGATTTATGTTGGATGTTTCTCGGACGTACTTCTTGATTTGCCTTTCCCACATACAATTTCTTATACAGGCACACAGTCCCATACAAAACGTTTTGCAACAGATTGAATGTAACATAAATAACTAATGTGATCATGACTTTATATGTACATCAAGACATTTAATTTCATCTTGGTAAGCAGCCCAGGCGAGGTACTTTAGTTACTTTCATGTACTTTCAGAAAGTTGTCATTTTTTCCACCTTAGCCATTTAGTGCCTGCAGCCTGTCTCTGGGTCATATATCTGGGTGTAGCTGATATATGGGCTTTGTGTATTCCTCCTTGACAGCCACAGAGAGCACAGATTTGTATTGGCATTCACTGGAAAGATAAGAGGGTAGAGATGGTTACAGCTCCATTTACACTTGAATAGGCTTTGCCCTGCCTCCACACAAAAGGGTGCATACCCCCTTTAGTCAGACTTCCCTTTGAAGTCCCTAGGCATCCTGCCTTCCCCGTCAAAGCTGTAACCTCTAGAAGCTTCTCCAACTTAAAAGGAAGGCCCAGACACTGACTCTTCAGTACACTTCTGGACCTGTGGATACTCTCCCAGGCAACAGGATTGATTTGCTCCTGAAAGGACTGCCACTCTGCTGGACTGCAGCTCAGAAGGTGCTGCTGACCACCTGTGCTGACCTGCTGCCCTCCTGCTTGGGTGAGGAGGATTGGACCTGCATTTGTTGAAACAGAGGACCCCCAAAATGTCTTAAAAGGTTAGTTGGCTGGCCTTCTCACTAGGGCCTTAAGGACAGAAGAATCCAATAACCTTGATCCCAGCACTTGGGCCCCACCATCTGCGAGTCCTACCCTGCCAAGGGGTGCAACCGAAGTCTGGACCCTTATAAGTGGGGCTGAAAGTGCTCTGCCAGCCCATCTGTGGACCCAGCAGAACTGACTCCTCTCCTTTGCTGAGCGGCGCAAAGCTGAGCAGAAGCGACATGTCACCTCTGCTGCGAGGGCTCTCCAGATTCAAGGACTCTGCACAGGCAACAGTTGCAATGCCTGCTGCAAAGCTTCCCAGACGCAGATCCGCGCATTGCAATCCTCTCGTCGACTGCAGCCTCGACGAAAACACAGGCTTTGCATCACAACCTCAAAACTCTTCAGAACCAACATTGCTTCAACTGCGCGACGCACCCTCAGCGCAGACCTCTGCATTGCAAGCCCTCATCGACTGAATCCTTGACAATGCAAGACCTCACATCAGAGCCTCGCATTCTCTGTGCGGGATTTCGCAAGGCTCTGAAACCAGGATTAAAGGTTCTCTTATTCAGCAAATCTTACTGGGTCCCTGTAGAAAACTAGTGCTCCATCGCGGTTGGCCAGTACCCATGACCTTGTCCCTGCACACGTAATTATCCACCGCTGGCGCTTTGTGCTTTTGGGCGCTTGTTAGATCGTCAGCATTAGAGTGGTCTTCCCCCAAACCTTTTGCTTGTTTTGCCTCACTTTTCTTGCTGCTCTCTTTTTCTTGGCTTTAGGACTCTAGCACTGGTTAGCAGTGGTAAAGTGCATGTGCTCATTTCCCTAAACATGGTAACATTGGTTTATCCAGCATTGGCATATTTAACTTACTTATAAGTCACTAATAAAGTGCACTATATGTGCCCAAGGTCTGTAAATGAAATGTTACTAGTGAACCTGAAGCACTGATTGTGCCACCCACTTAACTGGCCCTCTAAAGAAGTATCAGTCTTACTCCTGCAGACCTTGTGTGTGTAGACCTGCCAGGTCGACTTGTTACTTAAAACCTCTTGCCAATCCTTAAACTCCCTTTTCCAAACATATAAAACACCCCTACAGTAAGCCCAGGTAGCCAATAGGGCAGGGTGTTGTCTAACTAAAAAGGTAGGACATGTACTTTTCAGTTTTACATGTCCTGGTAGAGAAAAAAACTCCAACATTTTTTTTTTGTCACTACTGATAGGTTACCACAGGGGATTTATTCTTACAACTAAGAAGTATAATTCCTGATTGAGAGGGAGTAGATCTATCTTGTCTGGTAGGTATGGACTTGTAATTAACCCTGGGTAAAGTACTATGCTACGCTTGCGTAGTTTGCGAAATTTGCGCTACTTCGCACTATGCGAACTGCACGTAGCACAGTGCAAACACGCCTAGCATAGCGTAGTGCAGCTGTCATTTTTTTGCTTGCTCGCGGTCCTCAACGTCCAGTTGGCGACTGCAAACAAGCAAAATGACATCCCGGCGAGACTTTTTCCTCGTTCGCGATCAGCAACATCAAGTTGCCGATTGCAAGCGTGGAAAATAAACCTCCCGGCGAGATTCTCAACGCGGGGAGGTCAGGTTTCTCATTGTGAGTGGTCGCGTATGCTCCCGACCGCTCACGATGAGAAACTACCAGTCCGCGTTGAGAAAGCTGCTGCTCGAGTAAAAATCTACTTAAGCGGCAGAAAACTACAGCTCGCACTGTGCAAGATGCCGTTTTCAATGATTGCACAGTGCCGGATGCTTGTCCGCACTGTGCAATCATTGAAAACGGCATCTTGCACAGTGCGAGCAGGGTACTACGCAGTTCGCGTAGTGCGCTATGCGTAGCTCGCGTAGTGCGCTATGCGTAGCTCGCGTAGTGCACTATGTGTAGCTCGCTATGCGTATCGCTACTTCGTGGACTACGCCCAGTCCGGCTTGTAATAATAAATCCTTTTTACTGGTTAAGTTGGATTTATGATTACAACTTTCAAAATGTCACTTTTGCAAAATTGGCATTTTTCTGCACTTAAGCCCTTTGTGCCTGGTGCCTGTCTCCAAAACATGTCTGTGGTGGGAGACAGCTGGGCCTTGTGCATTCCCTCCTGACAGCCACCCACAAAGGGAGCTTAGATGTGACTAATGGACCATCAACATACTGAGGGCAATACAGGGCATGATAGGAGTGAGGAGCTTGGCACAACCTCACACACCTGAAAGGGCTGTGTTCTGTCCCCACACAAAGGCTGGGTAACCCTCCTTAGACAGTCTGGAGCTAGGGCAGGAAGGGAAGATCTCTGTGCACTTCAAATCCCCACTTCAAAGACACCAATGGGTATAAGAATTGGATTTCTGACCCTACCAACAAAGTACACTTCTGGGCCTGTGGATACTCTGCCAGGAAGAAGGACTGCTGTGCTGATTAAGGACTGTCACTCGCTGGACTGCTGCTCTGGAAGACCTGCTTTACTGCTGTGCTGACCTGCCTGCTGCCCTCTTCACCTGGGTGAGAAGGACTGGACCTACACCACTTGAACCCAGTGTGACTCCAAGGGCTTATCTGCTTGCCCCTTGTTCTGAAGTCTGAGGGACATCAAAGACTTCCAGATACCCTGCAACAGCACCTGGTCGCGGCCCTCTGTGGGTCCTACCCTGCCAAGTGTTGCATCTTGACAATACATGCATCAGTGTTGTTGCGCCAGTCGGATATGACGCATCTCCTTCGAAGCAAACACAACGCCTGTTTCGAGGACATCCCATCGCAGGATGAGCAGCTCCATGACGATGCATCACCTACATCCAGTGCTGCTAGACGACCAAGCATCTTGGAGTGCATGGCTCAAAGATGACATATCACTGATGAACCCTAAGGATCGGAATCGACGCATCGCCTCCGTAAGCCTCACATCTCACCCTAAACTTCAGCGCATCCTGCAACCAAGGTACTTTTTCAGTGGGACAAGGTTTGTGCCTATATATGACCCACGCCCCATCGCGGTCGGCCTGAACCTTCGGATTTACTCCGGTCATGCACGGCTAGATAGCCCTGGTAAGCACTATATTTGCATATATACTTAACAATTCATAACTCCTGTTCACATTATTCGATTTTTGTCATTTTGGTCTTATTTTGCTCAACAAATTAAGCTCTGTTTTTATCCAAGAATGGTACATTTTTGCATTGTGTTTTTACTGTTTTACTATTTAAGTGTTTCACAAATACTTTACACATTGCCTCTTAAGTTAAGACTGATTGCTCTGTGCCAAGCTACCAGAGGGTGAGCACAGGCTTATTTATGGTGTTTTCCGACTTAGCCGGACTAGGATTGTGTTCATAGCTTGGACAGGGTGCATACCTCTGCCAACTAGAGACCCAAATTTTAACAGCTCTATTTTCACTCAAATATTTAAAATGCATATCTTTGGTTCTAATGATTGGATTTTTGCTGTTTTAGTCTTGGTTTATTTATTAAAATGCACTCTATTTTTCTAAATTGGGATTTTTCCTGTGTTGTGTTTACACTTTATCATGGTTTGTAGTGCTGAATAAATACTTTGCATATTCCACTTAAGTTACGCCTGACTACTCTGTGCCAAGCTACCAGTGGGTTGAGAACAGGTTTATTTTGGTTTTGCTTGTACCTCACCCTGACAAGGATGGTGGAGACTGCGTGAGCAGCATTTCATCCCCTCAAACACTAACCCAATTTCTTACACTATTTGCCGCAAAAACGACAGTACAAACCTGGCTCATTGGCATGGCTTTGACAGCTTAGAACCCCAACTCTCATCAATTGCCATATCACTTGGATTCACCATGGACATCAACTTCTTCCTCAAGGAACACATTGCCAAAAAACACCAAGATGCCCTGGTACCAACTCTCTTCTAAAGTCTAACCATTTCTTCCAGAAAGCAAATTCAGAACTGCTGTTCAAGCCCTTGTACTCTCACATTTGGATGGTGGTAATGCCCTACACCATGGCCTCCCAGACATCATACTGGCACTGCTTAGGAGCATGTTACACACTACAGCACACCTCATTCATGGCTTGAAGAAATATTATCACATTACCCTTATTCTGATTAAACTCCATTGGCAGACTGACCATCTTCAAAACTAGCTGCATCATTTACAAAGCCATCAGAGTCAGCACACCGGCTTATCTTGCAGAAAAGCTCAACCAAAGCCAGGACATCATCAAACTGTAGACTGAGCAGTTTAAAAAACAAAGCCAATAAGTGTCGCCTATGCAGGAGCTATTGGCTTTGTCAATGTTTTGTTTCGCTGTGTGCTGTGCAGCATGGCTGAAAATAAAGAAAAAACAAATAAACATGATGTGGCCATTGTCGACTGTGTCATGGAGATTTTTTTCCCCTCTTACTATCCGTCATGCTGCACAGCAGCCGCACTGCTGTACAACATGGTTAAAAGACACTGACAAAGCCAATAGCTCTTGTTTTTGCCCTGGTAGAGATGACGGGACAAGCAACAACGCAGGGGGTGGTGATGCTAGCAACATTGTGGGAGGAGGATGGGGTTACATTGAAACCAACAGTTCTGGGGGAAAGGAGCAAGCAACAACATCTGAGCAAGCAATGAATGGGCAACAGTGACAGAGCAAGCAACAATAGAAGGGCAAGCAACAACAACCAGGCAGGCATCAAGAAAGAAGAAAGCAATGACAGGGCAGGCAACAACAAAGAGGCAAGTAACAGCGATGCAAGCAACAAGGGTGGACAGCCTGCAAGAACAAATACTTGCAAAGCCAATAGGCCTCACCTATACAAGAGCTATTGGCTTTGGCAATGTGGTTTTGCCATGTTGTACTCCAGTGTGGCTGCTGTTCAGCATAGCTAAATGTTAGTGGCCTAGAGTGGCCTTGAGAGGAGGGGGGGGGGGGCGGGAGTAGAATGTTGTAACTGGATTTGTTGGAGTAGAGGGTCACAGGTAGGAGTGAGGGGAGTGGGGTGTCGTTGAGTAGAGGGGAGTAGAGTTCAGTGGTTCAGTGGATGAGTGTCGCAGAGGGCAGTGTCAGAGTGCAATGTTGTAGGGAGGGTTTTCGTAGAGTGGAGTGGGGTGGAATAGGGTGGAGTGGATTGCGGTAGAAGGGAGGATTGGAGTGGATTGGGATGTATTGGTTTGGGGTAGAGTGGGTTGATTGACTGGTGTGGATTTAAGTAGGTGGGCTGGATGGAATGGACTGGAGTGGGGTCGATTGAAATGTTAGGTGGATTGGATTGGAGTGGACTATATTGATTTGGGGTAGAGTGGTTTCGATTATAGCAGGGTGGTTTCGAGTGAGGTGACAGGAGTGTACGGGGTGGTTTGGGTGGATAGGAATGGGGTGGACTGGACTAGGGTGGTGTGGATTGGGGTAGAGTGGGGGTGGAGTAGAGTGGTGGTGGAGTAGAGTAGAGTGGGGGTGGAGTAGAGTAGAGTGGGGGTGGAGTAGAGTAGAGTGGGGGGGACTAGAGTAGAGTGGGGGGGGACTAGAGTAGAGTGGGGGGGACTAGAGTAGAGTGGGGGGGGACTAGAGTAGAGTGGGGGGGACTAGAGTAGAGTGGGGGGGACTAGAGTGGAGTGGGGGGGGGGACCAGAGCGGAGTGGGGGGGACCAGAGCGGTGTGGGGGGGACCAGAGCGGTGTGGGGGGGACCAGAGCGGTGTGGGGGGGACCAGAGCGGTGTGGGGGGGACCAGAGCGGTGTGGGGTGGACCAGAGCGGTATGGGATGGACCAGAGCGGTGTGGGATGGACCAGAGCGGTGTGGGATGGACCAGAGCGGTGTGGGGTGGACCAGAGCGGTGTGGGGTGGACCAGAGCGGTGTGGGGTGGACCAGAGCGGTGTGGGGTGGACCAGTTTGGTGTGGGGTGGACCAGTTTGGTGTGGGGTGGACCAGATTGGTGTGGGGTGGACCAGATTGGTGTGGGGTGGATTAGATTGGCGTGGGGTGGATTAGATTGGTGTGGGGTGGATTAGATTGGCGTGGGGTGGATTAGGTTGGCGTGGGGTGGATTAGGTTGGCGTGGGGTGGATTAGGTTGGCGTGGGGTGGATTAGGTTGGCGTGGGGTGGATTAGGTTGGCGTGGGGTGGATTAGGTTGGCGTGGGGTGGATTAGGTTGGTGTGGGGTGGAGTTGGGTGGATTGGAGTGGAGTAGACTTGGCTGCAGTGGGGTGGATTGAATTGTGGCGGATGGGGGTGGGGTGAACAGGACTAGATTGATGTGGGGTGGATTGAGTGGGTGGGTAGATTAGAGTAGGGCAGATTGGATTTGGCTGGTTTCAGTGGATTGGATTAGAGTTGGGTAGACTGGAGAAGGTCGGATTGTTCTGGATTGTAGTGGTGCAGATTGATTGAACAATCAATCAGGGCTCTTCTAGAGCATGGCTAATCATTGGTATGGTTCTCAAGGCGCTTGAGGGTGTTGAGGGAGGGTGTGGGGGGCGGGGGGGGGGGGGTCTGCTGTTCAGTCAGACAGCCAGGTCTTGAGGTCCTTCCTGAATTGAGGTAGTGAAGGTGATTGCCTGAGATGCAGAGGAAGAGATTTCCCGGTCTTCACAGAGAGGTAGGAGAAGGATCTTCATCTGGCCGAGGTCTTGTGGAGCTGTGGGATAGTGGCAAGGGCCAGTTAGGTGGAGCAGAGATGTCTGGTGGGTGTGTAGAAGGAGAGGCGGTGGTTGATGTATGCAGGTCCAGTGTTGTGGAGGTCTTTGCAGGTCCTGTGCTCTCCATGCTACTGGAGTCAAGCTATCCTGACTGTTGAGGGGTGAAACCCCAAAACCAGTCCTAGGATGCTTGTCTCCAGTCTATGGGGGACCTGGCCTGCAGATGGGGCTGGGCTGTCCCCATTGAGCGCAGGGCCAAGACAGATTTGCATGTGGCTGGGTCCAAAGTGAAAGGCATGGTGAGCAAAAAAACAATGAATTTAGACCCAGATCTCCGTACTGGGGTGAATGTATGACATTGTTCTGCATTCTGTCCATCAATTGTTCTTTTTGCGGATGGCAAGTGAGACACTATAGCTAGTCAGACTCCGCTCATAGATACTGAGGTTGTATGGTGACTCAGTCTCTACATGATGATGTTCTATGGTCCCAAGCATAGTTCTGTTCCTGAGCAGAATCCCTGCAACATGGCACCACTATCATTTTGGTCAGGTACTTACTTGGGGGGAAACCAGAGTAGTGCTTGTGCTTACCCACAATACCTTCACACCTTTTACCGGTGATGTCTGTGGTGTTAGGAATTTATCCTCCACAGTTTTTATGAAAACACCTTGTTCTGTTAGTTCTTCAAGCTTGAATATTAAAAGGTTAAGACATTGTTTGTGCTACACTTTAAATCCATTACAAATTAATTATAGTGCAACCAGTTGCTAATGCAGCCAACTGCCGACCAGCAGTCTATGCGCATCTGGAACAACATGGAGTCTCTAATGTGGGAGCACCAGTAAATTTTGTAATTGAAGTGGAGGGTGTGTTCCGCTTAGTAGTCTTTTATTCTTGGGTCACATTTCCAGCTGTGGATGCGAACACTAATACTTTTCATACACCATCACCTCCTGTATATAGACCTTATGCACTAACAGAAATTGCTCTTATGGTCTGGGAGCACCAGACTTGGTTTAATGGCACCCTTCCCCATGTTCCATGGCTAGTGGCAATCCATGGCTAGTTCGTATGGGTCTTCTCAGTAATGAGGGGGCTACTTGGCCAGAATTTTAGCTAGGCATAACCGATACCCTGATTTAACCAATTTAAATCTTGTGCAGACCTAGGGTTTGTGCAAAAATCTTGCCTACTTATACAGACGTCCAACGCAATTTATTTCATGTACAGCAAGAATTAGCCTTCAAGTGCAAGCCCCGTTGCCTGCAGCGCCTGTAATTAGTCCTGTGACTGTTCTATTTTTTCTGGTCAATCCAAAATGATCAACTTCAAGCAGTACTTCCCTTTATGACCACAAGACAAGCACAGAATTGTAACTATGTGCTTACCCACATGACTGGATCCCATTCTAGCCGACTGCAACACCTAGGGGTCACCTTTTGCCACTGTATACATGCTTTTTCATGGCACTCCCTCGATGGCGGATCTAAAGAATGTTCTCAAACAAATACAGATTGATCATGGGGCAGGTTCTGCCCTCGATTTGGGGGGGGATGAAATTCATGGGTAATTTTCCAGTGGTCTCCAAAATGATACTAATTTTAAAGGTGAAGCAGCATCTTTGGCTATATGCCTGCGACTTGCTGCAGAAACCAACAGAGAATGGGAGTTGCCTGTTAGACCTGGCATCATTGGCATGAGTCTCCCTTCCATTTTGGTGGATTGCCTCCTCTGTTTTGATATGTTTTTGCTGGTTTTATGCTTTGGGCACTGTGCCACTGCTAATCAGTGCAAGTCCTCCTTATGTTAAATGTATGTACTAATTGGTTATTCCATGATTGGATTTATCTGTCAGCCCCTAGTACAGTGCACCATGTGTGCTCAGGGCTTGTAAATCAAATGCTGCTAGTGGGCTTGCAGCACTGGTTGTGCCACCCACAGAAGCAGCTTGTAAAGTGTGTCTCAAGCCTGCCATTGCAAGGCCTGTGTGCAGGCTAGCACTGCCATGTAGACTTGGCCAAGTGCACCCACTTGCCAGTCCCTAAACCTCCCCTTTGTTTCATATTAGACAACCCTATGGTAGGCCCAAGGGCAGGGTGCATTGTATGTATAAGGTAGGACATGCTCGGATGCGTGTAGCATGTTCTAATAGTGAATGACAGCCATTTTCGTTTTTCACTATAGAAGGCTAACTGTTTTCATAGGCCAGAATGGGCAGTTAGATTATTACATTCTTATATTCCTAACTGACTTAGGGAACAAGATAGAAATTCAAATTTAGTATGCCTGAACTCAGAATAATAAAATACATCTTTTAGTGAAGGCATTGAGAAGAAGCGTGTCGCCGCCGCAGCAGAAATCATCGCAATGCCGGAGAAGCAAGCCTTCGTCGCATCTCCCTGGAAGCGTGTGCTCATCGAAGCTGCCTGCTGTCGCATCACAGAGAAGAGTGACGCCATTGTGAGAGTTGTCATGGCATCACCGGAGAAGCGTGTCGCAGGGCCTGTCGCGGCTCCAAAGTACTGAGTCGTCGCAAGGCTGTCAGGGCGTCATCGCAGCGCAGCATCAAGGGCCCCTCTTCTAGCATCGCACCCTGATCATCGCATCAAGGCACCATCTTGAGCACCGCATCGGGCCCGCAAGCCGAGAATCGACGCATCACCTCCGCACCGGTAGGGCTCACGACGAGTCCCCTACTCTGAGCAAGCATGGAGGCAGGACGCAATCGTTCCCCCGGATCACGGAACCGACGCATCTCCCCTTTTGCTTACTTTGAGTTACGCATCGAGGTACTTTGTTGAAAACTGTCGCATTTACCAACAACTTGAACTAAAAAATTTTAATCATCTTTTAAGTAATCTTAAGTGTAATATTGTGGATTTTTGTGGTCTTGTGTTTAAGTCTATATAAAGAATACTTATTTTTATAAAACATGTGTTGTGTCCATCTGTAGTGTTTTCACTGTATTACTGTGTATATTCACAAATGCTTAACAAACTGCCTCTGAGATAAGCCTGTCTGTTTGTGTCAAGCTACCAAGGGGGTGAGCAGGGGTTATTAAGGAGTGTAATCCCCTTATCCTGACTTAGAAGTAAGGGTAACTATTTGGACAACGGTTAATACCATTGCCAACTAGAGAACCCCAGATCTAACACTTGTCATTATTGTTAATGTGTATACTTCTTTCGGACGTAATAGTTTCAGAGCCAGACCTTCAGAACCACCACTTGGCAAGCCTAGCGCTGACAAGGATGCCAGACAAGTCTGTAAGTTTGCCAAAACACCATGGGATAAATCTTAACAACAAAAGAAAGGTTGACCGCGCATAGGTTCTCCACCCCAGGAGTGCTCTGAAAGACAATACGATTTTCGTGATTGCACTAAGATCAAGACTCAAGACAGGTATGAGGTTCCCGATACAGTCTCCTCGTTCCTTTCAGGAATCGTCTGACCAGCAGTACGACAGAGGAGGGTGATCTGAACGCAGACAAGAGTACGTGAAACCAAAAAGGGAGCCAAATGCTCATCGGACGTGAAGATAAAGAAGGAGGGCAGGCCTCTTCCATAAAAAGCCACTTTTCAGAAAAAGAATATTGCAGCCTTAACAGCTAAATAGGGCACAGATGGACAGAACCCTCCTCCTAAACAGGAGTTGGGCCGTGACTCTCCTCGATAGCGTGGCAGAAGTCACCATAGTACGCCGGACTCTCTACCAGTTACTGGTAGCGAAAGCAACTGAAACATTTGATACAGTTGAAACTGCGGACACCCACGTAGCCCCTCCAAACAGATCTCATTTAGATATTCAAATTGAAGGCGATTTTAACTGCACCATTAAATCAATACTCTGGGACAACTTAACTACAACTTATTACATTTTACTGGCATAGGTCGATTGGCCCCACCATTTGTACTAACATCTGACCCTTATCATTCCTATCAAATTGTCTTAGACTATAGACATTTGAACAGTCATATATGCGCATTTGCAGTGCAAAATACACACAGTAAGACACTCAGTAATGCAGTCATTTAAAAATACAAGACCACTTTGGACATTTCAAATGTCTTTCAGTCACAATTTGGCTCCTGAGGGCAGAGACTTGTCTGCCTTTAGCACCCTAAGTTTTCAAATGTGCTATACATGACTTCAAATGGACTATAAGAACAGCTCAGGAGTTTTTGTAGCACTTATTGTATCAATTCTTTATCGCTTTGATGAACTTGGTTACAAATTCAACTTAAAAAAAAATCTAACATAGCATTTCTGAGTGTCCTTTTCTAAGGATGTGAACAATGAGGGAAAGATTCTTGCTCCTCATTTTCAGGAGAATCTGCTCAATTGCAACCAACAAACATACTTAAACAAGCATTTGCATGCGCTATTGGCGTTGTAAATGGCAATGCCTTTTATAAAGAATTTAAAAGGCACTGTCATTTACAATACCAAAAGCAATACCTGTTGAATTGCAGAGCGGGATGCCCGTGAGGCTGGTGCCAGGCTCATTATTAAAGTTTTTAAAACAAGTGAAATGCGGTGTCCCTGAAGCGGGCGCTGCGCTCATCAAATAAAAAAAAAAAACATTTAAACTGAGCGTGGTGTGCCTAAAGAGGGCACCACCCTCATCATGCAAACACAAAAACAAAAAAAGCAGCTGCCATTGTCCCTATCAGTGTCCTAAAACAAAATAGTGCTCACCCACTAGATAAAGCAGACCTTGTATCAAGCCAAGTAAAAGGCCCTGTAATTATGGACGTTAACAAATGCAGACAAGGCAGAACCAAGGCGGGACTAACAAGCTTTTTCATGAATCCGAAGCCACCATATAAGAAGGACAATGACACAAAGCCAATGAAAAATGTGTTGAGTTTTAATGGGGATCACCCAAATAAAACTACCCAACCTGGGTTATCAAAGCATTACGTTAGAGAGAAGGGTCGAGGTAGTTTAAGTATTCAAAGAAAAAAATAATTTTTTTAACAAAGAATCAACCACACTAGAATTGTTTGTTGACTTCATCAAAGAAATATACATTTAATCTGTGACACATTCGTCATAAGTTTTAGATTAAGGACATAAATGAGAAATTATATTTTTACTCCACATTAGTCATTGGTGTATGCAGGCGTTAAATGCATGTAGTACTCAACACATTTAGATTATATCATGTGCTACAGTGAAGAGAGGGAAAAGTTTGGTAAGAGGAATGGGGGCAATTAGGTAGGTGAGGGAAAGGGTAAAGGTGTACTGAAAGGCACAATAGCAAGTATTTACAATCAACCCTTTACGGTCATGAAAAGATCCACAAATTCTCCTTGTTATCATAGCACATAGGACATGTGTAGTTCATTGATTTGCTTCCCACATGTTAGATGTTCTGTAGAAGTCTACGTTTCGACCCCTGTATTGTTAAGGGCTGTTAGATCCTCGTGTTGGGGTCTTCATCAGGACAAAAGGTGTTGCGGAGCACTGGAAGGAGGCTCTGATTTGGCCCTCCTGTGGTGGCAGCAAAGCCGCTCTGCTATATCCTGTGGTTGATTCTTTGTTAAAAAATTATTTTTTTCTTTGAATACTTAAACTACCTCGACACTTCTCTCTAACGTAATGTAATGAAAAATGTGGGCAGAGAGTGGGCGGGGCTACTAGTGTATACCCTAATACAGCATGCCTCGTAGAGTTAGCAGTGTTTGCACGCTGCCGCTAGGCTCAACCAGAAAATTGTAGTCTCTGCCAGGATTTTGGACATGTTAAAATCTACAGCACATGCAATACTTCACAGGGATGTGGAATTCCTATAGCCTGACGCCCAGGACATATTGTTTGGGGTCAAGGGCAACACGTTTTTATGTTCATTTTGTCCTTGGGACAAGTAGGCCCAAACCCGTGCAGCACAAACCAGTTGGCTGCCAGTTTGCAGTACCACATTATGGATCAGGGAAGGTAATCTGCAGTTAAGGTAATATTTTTGCCCATATGTTAATGCTGTTCAAACTTGAATTTATGTTTCATTATTTGAAAGAATTTTTTATTAAGGTGATCTCTATTATTAAATGTTGTAAGCGCCGACTACACTGCGGACAGTGGTTCCAGTACAAAAATGTGTACACAGGTTTTCAAAATTTAGCTAAATGAGGCTCAGTATAATGCTCCCGGAATGCTTTCTGATTTGATGCAAATATTTGCAAAAGCCTGAAAGCAAGATGATTCTTTGCTTTCAAAACCAAATGTTCGTAAAAAAAACGAAAGCAGGAAAAAAATCATTTAGCTAAACTATTGTAAAGTTTCATCTACCGTTTCTTTGCATCATTATTTACTAACATATGTTGATGCATGCTAGTGTTCCCAAAAATATTCGTAACGGAAAATCAGCGTAACCAGTTTCAATATGATTATGGGAAACAAAAACAAACAAGCATTGGCAAAGTCAGTTGGTCTGAAATTAGTGGTCAGCTTTTTAGTTATGTCAATGTGTGACTTGTGTTTGCATTGTTTTTGTAAAACCTTATTGGGGTGTGAGCTGCTAGGCCCTCACCATTATAACAAACATTGGCAAAAGCAAAAATAGTTTTTTGGTCTCAAAAAGCACACACTGCCACAGTAGTTACTGGCAATGAACAAAAATACTTTGTGTGCCAATATGCTTCTTGTGAAAGAACAGAATACTGTCAACTCACAGAGAAGCCAGTCAAAACAGAACTTTAAGAAACACAAAAAGGTCACAGTCATCGCCAGAACATACTAGGGGCCCAATTATTAAAGGAAGTCTCAAAAGTGCACCCAAGGTACATGTCCTTGCCTTAAGTGTAGGTATGCGGCTTTCGTAAATTCCCAAGAATTTACAGAAGTAGGACAATAAATAGTACTCCTAGAAAATATTTGTGAACTGTATTTTAATATGGGTAAATATGCATGTGTAGATTTGCTCATGCAAAAATCTGAGTGTTTGCAAGTACCCTTCTCTCCAATCACTTTCTTCCAAACCCTGGAAGAAGGTTTACGTCTGCCATAGTCAGGAGTACATTTCCAACATTTCTCTGTATGGGTAAATATTGGAAAAGAGTTTTTGAAACCCTTAAAACATGCAAGTTAGTAGGTTTGCACTGACTCAAAAGACACTCTGACCCTGGAACTATTGCTTACCACTACCTTCAGCCCAAGTATGTAGATCTGCGGAAACGTGGTAACATAAGGGGATTGTACGTATTCAAACACTCGTATGGTATGAGCTCTGGCATAATCTAGGAGGCTATATCAGAACTCTTATATAATGAGATTGCTGCCATAATTTGTCGCTGCAGTACATGGAAACCAAATGGGCGAGTGGATTTTGTTATAGGACAAGTAGATTTATGAAGCAACCAGCCCCAAGGACAAGTAGATATTTTATTAAATTCCACAACCCTGACTTCAGCACCCAATTTGGTCTGTTATATAGAGGAATCTCGGCTCCCACAATTCTCCCCCTAATTACGGTTCTCCCTAAAGGGAGTTATTTAATGCTTAGCAAACAAGATCATTGTGGAATGAGAGCTAGATTTCTGTACATTTTATCAGTTTTTCAGTTAGTCACTTGTTGCAACAATGTCTTGCTTCCCCCTCCACATATGATGGTACTAAGCTTGTTGTGGCCTTTCATTACTACTTTGAAGTCAGACTTCAACAAGCTAAGCAGTTTGAAAGCGTTACTGTTCCAACAAGTAGCTCTCACATCTGCTCACGAAACCTTCGAATTGCAGGTGGCTAGAATTTCTAGTGAAATACAGTCATTGTTAAACACAAACATATCGGAGCATTTCGAAGACTTAGTGCATCAAATTTTTAATGTCTCTAGTACGGCCAGCCTCGCCAACACTAAGGTGGTAGGCTCCCACCTCGTTAGTTCGTTCCAAAGTATCTGTGGAATAATACCAGCTTTTCTTCGCTCCATTTTTTTCACTGTATGCGGAGTATTCCCATTGTTGTTATTCCTCATTTACGGCATTCTCGTCCGGTTTCTATTTTTCCACAATGGATGTTCCTTTTGCAGGCTCTCTGGAACTTAAACCGCTTCAACACTATTGAGAGCGTATGCTTCAGATCTTTGTAATAATTCTGCTACAGGAGGTGAATCTTGATTGATCTTTAACGTTCCAGCCTGCCTGGTTTTGCCTGCATGCAGCCAGTGTTCCACGGTCTCTGGTGTCCCTCTGAGTGGGCACTGGATATTTACATGGCTTCACAGATGCCTACTGCCTTGGACATTGGATTGTTAAGGAGTCTCTTAGCGACCCATTTTTGGTACTGTCCTTTAGGTTTGCGACTTCTCCATAATGTAAAGTTTAAACCACTCACCTTCAAAAACATTTGCATCAGCACATGTTTAACAGGATACAGGTTCTGCTGGCTCAGATGCAGATTGGTCAGTGACCGTCTCGCTATCAGTGGATACTCAACATCATGTATGTTCTGTGGAGCTCGTGGCTTGGGCTGTTGATCAATCTTCATCTGAGGAGTCGGACTCCTTTATGGAGTCCTTAGCCTTTGAATTGGCGAATGACAATAAATTCCTCCGAAATACCACGATTTGATTATTTTTCCAAATGGACAATTCCTTTATTAATTTTCATTATATCCTATTTTCAACCTGTGCTTTAAGTTTGTTTACCTCATAATTACCTTTATATCATTTACATATTTGCTTGTGCCATTATCATGACCAAAGGAAGGGTGTTGTGTGTTTCCTGCATGGCCTATTGTCGCTTTCCCAATGTTAGCCCAATTGGGGATGTTGTAAGCTGCATCGCTTTTGCACAAGTTACTACATAAACACAATTGCTTTTGAGCCACATTGCATTTTCACACAGAACTTACATATGATTTTGTGTCCTGTTCTTTTCCTGGGATTTAGTCTGAACACCATAGACAAGGTCAAACAACAATGCCCCTTGTTATTCGCTCATAAGGTACTAGCACCTAGACCTAATGCGAGAATGCAGCTGCGTTTGTGAGCAAACATCTCTGGTCATATAACGGAGGACAGGAGTTCTAAAAACACACACTGAGCAAGTATCCTCAAGCAAGATTACCGCTTCAGCGGAGATGTAGATCATCCATCCATATATGCTATGGTACGGATCTGGCACTAATCTCAGATCTTTGATACATAACTACAATCTATACAAAAGGAGCGTGTGATTCATCGAAATAATGATAGTGTTCCAAGCAGTACGCTCATATGTAGTCCATTCTCTGTGTATCCAAGCAGGAAAATCCCCAGGGATTTTTGTTTAATTGGAAAGCCAATTCCAAAAGTATTATTCAATCCAATTTTTGCAACACAAAAGGTATCATATCATGTCCGCTCTGGTGATTTCGCGGCTGGATTACGCCAATGCCCTGTACAACGGCATCCCAGCGTACAGCCTGCGGAAGCTGCTGATAGGTCAGAACCAAGCAGCACGATTGGTGTATGGTCTCCCGCGCTCTCATCATTCAACACCCCTCCTTAAGGAGCTTCACTGGCTTCCTATCCAGGAACGCTCCCTTTTTAAAACCGGCTGTATGGTTTTTCAGGCTCGCCAGGGTTCTGCCCCCGTTTTCATTTCTTCCCTGCTCAACGAATATGTTCCTGCCAGAGAGCTTCGTTCATCGTCCAAATCTCTTCTGCAAATCCCACGCTTCAAACGTAAAAGTGGGGAGGGGCCAACTTTTCAACTCTGGCTCCCACCTTTTGGAACTCCCTCCCCGACCACTTAAGATTTGCCTCACATTATTCCTTCTTCCGGAAAGACCTTAAAACCTTTTTGTTTAAACAGGCCTTTTCTTTGTAATCTGTCCCTTCTTATTTCTTTGTGCCAGTCATCCACGGCCCTGCTTTGCTAAACCTGTCCCCATAGCGCCAAGAAACCGCAGGGTGAACGCTGCGCTTTACAAATGTTTTAAATTCAAATTCAATTCAAATTCAAATTCAAATACATTATCCAATTTATCCAGCCCTATCACAAATCCAAGATTTTATAATTGGATTTCACGTCAATCGGTTGTATGCTATCCTTATCTTAAACATTCATTCACCCTGTTTAAAGACAGTACTTCGTGTTCCCCTCATCATTCCTGTTCCAGCAGTAACAAACCATCATACAGATCTTCACTTTTCAACTTGATATACATAACCGCAAATAATCAAAATCAATGTGACCTACACGCAGTAAAACACCACATCCATGTTTACTACTAATCCTGTAATATAACTTTTTCTCTTCACACCGCACTCGTCCACATATAATTCCATTAAACTAGACGTGGTGTAACCCCTGGCCACTAGTCACCTTTTCAAGTCTTGCAACCCTTTCTCTAAATCCTCCTCTTTGCTGCAGTTTCTCCTGGTTCTTATTTCCCCAAAGGAGATACCCCTAATTACTGCGGGAGGATGTGCACTATCAGACCTTAAAATATCTTTGCTTGCAGTGTCTTTATGGAAAAGTTTACTCTGGATAGTATAACCTGCCATGAATAACTGAAGGACCACAACATCAATATGGCTAGAGTTGTGACACATCATGAACTTAACATTATGACGATTTGTGGTCAAATAATCAAAGTATTCGCTCAATTAAATGCTAGTTCCTCTCCAGATCATCACAATGTTGATGAACCATCCCCAAAATAGGACCAAGCCTATCCATTTACTCGCATTCTTTGACCAGGCATGATCCCTCTCAAACCACCCCATGAAGAGGTTGGCATAACAGGGAGCAAACCTGCATCCCATCGCTGTACCCGTGATTTGATAAAACCACTCTCCTTCAAACAGGAAAAAATTATTCTTGCTTATCAAATCACTCATTTCCAAAATCATATGTGAAAGTTCCTGCAGACACGCACTCCGCCCTCCTAAAAAGTGACTTACCGCTTTCCTCGTTATTACCACAGTGTAACATAATTGCATTCAGTAAACAATACCTATGGTCTCAGATGCCATTCTAGATTCAGCTGGCAGAAGAAAACAAAGGGGTCCATGCACGCACTGATTAGTGCTTGTGATTCTATATCACTGCACAGACTCTTGTATTTTGCATATAGTAATAGTTTATTATAAACAGTGCATCTGCATATATATTGTAGAATAAAAAGAAAATGAGTTGTGCCGCATTTTCACCGAGAATAAAAGTAGCCAACATAAAACAAGCACTGGCGTTGCCAATAGGTCTCGCAGTAGGAAAGTTGGAGCTATTACAATTGCAAATAACAATGCCTTTTATTTTTGTTTTCATTTTAAAAACATAGAGGGCTTTGTCATTTACAAAACCAATAGCTCCAACTTTCCTACTGCGAGACCTATTGTGCACTGCACAGTGTGGGTGAAAGTGGCACTGCGTGTGTGTGCGTGGCTGTGGGTGAGTGGCGTTGCGTGGGTGAGTGGCGTTGCGTGGGTGAGTGGCGTTGCGTGGGTGAGTGGCGTTGCGTGGGTGAGTGGCGTTGCGTGGGGGAGAGTGGGCTTGCGTGGGTGAGAGTGGGCTTGCGTGGGTGTGAGTGGCGTTGTGTGTCTGAAAGTGGCACTGCGTGGGTGAGTGGCGTTGCGTGGGTGAGTGGCGTTGCGTGGGTGAGTGGCGTTGCGTGGGTGAGTGGCGTTGCGTGGGTGAGTGGCGTTGCGTGGGTGGTGTTGCTTGGGTGAGTGGCGTTGCGTGGGTGGTGTTGCTTGGGTGAGTGGCGTTGCTTGGGTGAGTGTAGCATTGCGTGGGTGATAGTGGGCTTGCGTGGGTGTGAGTGGCGTTGCGTGTCTGAAAGTGGTGCTGTGTGGGTGAAAGTGGCACTGCGTGGGTGGGAGTGGCTTTGCGTGAGTGAGTGAGTGGCGTTGCGTGGGTGAGTGTGGTGTTGCGTGGATGATAGTGGGCTTGCGTGGGTGTGAGTGACGTTGCGTGTCTGTAAGTGTTGCTGTGTGGGTGAAAGTGGCACAGAGCCTTTGATGTGGCCTAGCGCAGGAGAAATGCTGCTGCTGCTAATTAAATATAAAAAGTGTTTAGGGACTCACGGCTGCCGAGAGTAACAAGGCAGTGCTGGGAGGGGGGCTGCACACCAACTGAAGTGCTCTGGTTGCACGGCCTGCGGCCGGCCGTGTGAAGTGATAAGCCTTTGAAGTACACAGGCATGCTGTGACGGAGGTGTGAGAGGTCTGGCAGGGAACAGATGGCCTGGCTGTGAAGCAGGGGGCGGGGCAGCGCTGGGGAAGCCTGTGGGAGGGTGATTGATGCCTTTGATGTGGGGAGGGAGGAGAGCCTTTTGCGAGCCTGCGGGAGAAATGCTGCCGATGCGCGTGCATGTTTAATCACGTGATTCACGTGAACTTAAAGAAAACCGCGGCTGAAAGCCCGTGGTTTGAAGTGGATTTTGCAGACTTGAATTCTCCCCATTTCCCATTCCTGCGGAATGGTAAAGGCGAGACCTAAAAAGCAGATATTGAATTACGCTTCCAATTCTTGCTTGGTTTGTTCATTCAGGGTTTCATGTTAAAAACAAGTGCCCCAGTCACACCACATATAGTCTCACAGTTTTGAAACTATCATTAGAGTAACAAATATATCAAATCAAAAAGACAAATTTCAGAGGTGAAAGTATTATTGCCCCATTTTTATATAACATGCCACAACCCTTGGAACAGTTGTGCAGCTCAATACATTTCAACATAAATTATAAAGTGGGCAAGCATTACATTGCATAAATGCAAAGGGACCTTTTATCATGTATGACACTTTCAGATTACACTTTTTTTGGGGGGTGGGGGGGGCAATTGCCACTGGGGCTTGTTGTCTGGCAATGGGAATTTCAGGGGTGGCAGCTCATAGAGTGTCTGTCCCCTGCTGCTTAGGGCTGATGTGCCCCAGACCAGGGGTCAGTAGGATTAGGTAGCCGAGTTAAGGAAAGGGATGGAGTTTAGATGAGAGCTACATTTGGCAGGGTTCTGGGCACACTTTCAGGAGTGATGTGGTCCTAACACTCAGGGTAGGCAGTGTTTTTTTCCTAGTCGTTACTTCAAGTTAGGATTAGGTGGTCAATTTTGACTGGGCCGAATATGGTTTACAGTTATGATAATAGCGGACAGGTCTATGACCGTAAGAGAATACTTGTGTGCCATGTGTGATGCAATAAGGACCATCTGATTAAGCCGTGTGTCTTTTCACAGGCCTGGGACAGCTTTGCGAGGCCAAAAGGGAGACGGCAAGTTGGGTTGCAGTCACAATTATAGCCTGCTCATCTCCTATCTCCTAAAAGTAAAAGCAAACTGAAGGCTTGGGGCGGACACAGAGGTGTTGACAAAGTAGGAATGAGTTTGCAAATGCGACCCAGTGAAGATGCTGCCTAACCAATGCCTGCCGAATGTGGTGTTAATGAGCCCGCTCCAGCAAAGAGTGAGAAGGGTGCACAACTCAAGGGTCAGCACTGGAGAAACTACAGGGGAGGGTAAGCTTGACACTGTAGTGTTGTGGGTCAATGGGCGTTCTTTAACACACCTTGGCATACCCATTTGGTTTAGCCCTGCAACCACCTGACCAAGGGCTTAAAATAAACAGGCGGGACTGTGCATAGACAGTTCAGAGCCAGACCAGCAGTAGAGTGTACCCCTCGTCATTTCAAGCAACACGCTGCTTGTGAGCAGTGTTCAGGGGTCAGGCTGAGTCACCTGCTCCCCAGAAACACAACAGGCAACGGGGACGGTTGTCAGCCGCCCTCGCAAGGATGCCCTGCTACATCAGGCCCCAGGCTCGCAGGCTTCCCCAGCAGCGGGGTGAGGCCCTGAAGCCTCCCAGTGTGACAACACCCTGCAGACCACACCCAACATCATTAAGTCAACACGGACCGCGGCTCCGCATTCTGTGTCTTACCACTCTGCCTAACAGTCTACTAAAAGTGTTTAGTGAGCAAATCTTTTAACCTTTGGCCTGAAGCTCCATGCCTCACCACACACCCCATGCAGGACAAACACAAAGCCTGCAGGCCCCACAAGCTGCCAATGCGGCATACAAGGGAGGGTCAGAACACCCCGCCCCACGAAGCAATGCCAGCAGCCAGACAAGATACAAGGCTTGAAGCGTAGCATATGCGCTGTCTGGAAGCAGGTCCATGAATGTGTGGCATATTGCTACTGCGCCCTATGGCCACCCTGGACAAATAGTGCCCCAGAGATCTCCTGAGAAGGACTGCCTGCAAATACATTAAGCCTCTCACAGTCTAGCCAGAGACACCTTTGTTGAAGGGTGAAAGGAAGAGCCACCCCAACATCTCCCACCGCCCTACACACCTGGGAAGACAGCAGAGAGCTGGTAAGGAGTCGCACCACAGCCCATTTGTCGCTAGCTCTGGCACAAGCGACATCATGGGAAACAAGGAGGGAGCCAGGCCCTATTGGACAGGTGAGGAGACTGGGCCTTCTTTGAACCAACACACCAAAAGAGTGCCTCACCACCTACATTAGAATTCACACTTGAGGAGAGTTGAACACACAAATTCTCGTAATCAACTAGGTATTTTTATTTATACCAACACTTTATATCAGTCAATCAAAGTTTGTTGAAAAGTCATGAATGAGAAGACACACAAAGACAGTTATCAACAATACATATTTACACCAAAATTGATGGACTAATCACTATACAAATGAATTATAAACTGAGAAAAAAGACGTTCAAGCATAAATGACAAGATGATTCAAAAACAAACAGAACAGTTTCAACATGTGCAGTGAAAAACAGTGAATTTACAAAAAAATTGAAGAATGAGTTTAGTACCCAAAGAAGTTAAGAAAAAGGGAAAGAAATTAGCAATGAAGCAAATACACTTTGTAACTCTTTTTACAACCAAAAAGAGCTGGTATAAAGGAATAGATCACAATAACTCTTTGCTAACTGGCCGCCGCGTTTCGAGTCCAGGTAGTGGTTTCCAGGAATCTCATCAGGGCGCAATAAATCTGTCTGTGGGGTAAAGGAAGGGTAACGAGATTTAGTTTTTTTTAGAAGTGGACACTAGACCCTATTAGTGTGACACTCCGGTATTATGATGAACCTACCAGTGTAGGGGTTGAAGCAAATTCAAGAAAAAGAGCACGTTGAGTCTTGGAGTGCAGAAATAGACTTGTCGTTGTGTGATCACAGTGAGGGTGGGGGCCACCTACAAAATGAATGAACCATCAGAGAACTGACTCCGAAAAACTGTAGTCAGTCGATGAGTGAAAAAGGGAGGTTAAGACCTACCGTCGGCTGGGAAACTTTAAGGGAAACTTTAAGGGAAGCTGGCGGCTGGCGCTATGTTCACATAGTGTTCCATGGCGGAGTTGAGAAAAGCCGTACAGGGCGGGCACTGTGGGGGCAAGAGGACATTTGGATCAGGAACATGCTTGGGAGTGACCCAATCGTGCTCGGCAACTCTCCATTGGAAACGTACCTGAGATAATCAATCCCGGTACAGAGTGGCCTCGTGTTTTTCCGTTTATTCTTTTCTTTGTAAAATCGGAGTTTTGGCGGCATCCGCTGCAAAAAATAGCGGAATGCGTGGATTAAAAACTGAGCCAAGCCGAGAGTTTAAGTGGCAAGATAGGAGAATGCATGAGCGTAGCATACCTGTGTCTGCCTCGGTCCTGGTATACGGCGTTCTGCACTGGTTTCAAGGTGAAAGTGGGTGTGTTTGCCTAATACAAGCCCTCAGGTGGAGAGCTAGGCCTTATGGGAGACGTAGTTCTGTGCACATTGGCACAAAACAAGTTGATAATTCACTGCAATTGCAGAATAATTTGCATCGAATGGAGGGGGTGGCGCCCCGTTTTTAAAGTTGTTGTGAAATTGATTTATTGAGGAGGAACGAGGGAAGGCGAACAGCTGAGGCTGCTACACGGCGCCAAGGCACTATGGTATTAAAGTCTTGCAATTTCTGATAGGCTGTTAAGGCCTTTTTGTACACTATTGAACTCAAGGATGAGATATGCTTCCTTTTTGAGGAGCATTCTGTCCACGTCTGCGTTTCGGTGTAAGGATCGGAGTGTGTGTAACACCGTCCATTTGAGGTCATTTTCGTCATGTTTGGCTTCCACGAAATGCTCCACCATCGGGGCATTCAGGATTTTGTTTTTGATCCGGGACCTATGCTGGCAGATGCGAATGTTGACTTGTTGTCTTGTTTTCCCTATATAGATTTTTTCACAGGGACATAAGACCAGATAGACAACATTCTTGGTCTTACAGTTGGAGAATTCAGTGCGTTTCCATCTGGTCTCTCCATGTTGGAACTCGTCACCTTCAATGGTATTGGGGCAGACAACGCAAGTGCCGCACTTGTGGTGCCCTTTGACTGGTTTGAGGTTCCATTGGGTCAATAAGTCGTTTTTCTTTTTGGGTAATGAAACATCTGCCCTCATGATTTGTTGTCCCAGGTTTTGATTTTTCCTGTATGCGAACAACGGACGAGGAAACGAGCATTCCAGGTTGTCCAACAGGTGCCAATTACTCAGTACAGTTTTCCTCAATTTATGGGTGTCTGGTCCAAAAGTGGTAACGCAGACTAGTCTGTCAAGTGCGGGTTTTGGACGCACTTGTAAGAGGGTTGCTGGGTTTAGGTCAGATTCTTAATTACCAAATCATAAGAAAAGAAAGATAAATTTAGACAATCGTTACAGGAGGTGAATTATTTTCTTTTAATTTTTCCAATTCTTCACCTCCTGTAACGATTGTCTAAATTTATCTTTCTTTTCTTATGATTTGGTAATTAATAATCTGACCTAAACCAAGCAATCTATTTTGTGTTTAGTTAACGGTAATCCAACAATTTGTTCTATAAATAGAGTGACAAACAATACCACATAGGTAAATAATAGAAATTAGACCATTACAAAATGGTGCCCGTGGTATCGAGTGGTTGGCCTGTTAAATCCGTTATTGTTGTTAATAGGCTTTGATACAAATTCGACTTTCGTTTTTATCTTATAAATTACTGCATCATTAGTTAATTGCAATATTCCTTTACAAAGATATATTTGCGGGTATTACCGCAATTTTATACAATTGGAATCGGATTGTTTTTATATGGTGCTTTTGAGTATCGACTATATATGCTTGTGAAGTCCGTTTTCGCTGCTGATGAAGCTCTGGTTTAAACATCCTATCCAAGATGGTGCTGGTGTTACACTCCGTATTGGAAATAGGATCGGACACATGCTTCTGCTCGGAGAACCCGAGGTGAGTGTAAATATAGGGTTTGTCGAGTGTTAGTGATTCAGTAGATATCCGTATAATTGGGGGTACTGTCCCCATTAGTCATTGCTGTGATAATGTATTAATGGTTAAGTTTGTCAGTTGGACATGGCATGTGAATAGTAGTTCTTGCAAAACGAAAATATTTTTTTGCAGGTATACGGTGTTATTTGATATTGGGTATAGATAATGACTTCTTTGCTCGGTTTTATTTTCAGATACTAATGATGGTTCCATAGAGCGAAGGCTGATATTGCCAGGTGTTACTTATCAAGACATTATATTAAGGAAGACAGTGACTATTGGGATAGTTGAAAAACCAATTGAAGGGTAAGAGAGTCTGACTACTCAATTGTATGCTTAGGTTGTCTTAAAATTATTTTCAAAAGAGGATATACAAGTATGAATAACTTGGATTGTTTTAATCTTTTTTATAGAGAATTATATAATAAAGGTCCTTGATATGGTCCTGATTGTACGACACTAAGAGTAAGAACAGTTTAGGGTGAGTCGAGGTCATTTATAAGAGGTATAGGAATTTAATACACTTTGGTTTTTAACACAGTTAATTTTTAGTTTTTGCACTAGTTAACACTAAGGGCCCGATGTAGGTAAATCTACATTTACCACTTCATAAATACCGAATCGGTATTTATGAAGTGGTAAATTAGAGGGGGGGAGATGTAGGTATTTCAGATTCGGTAAATACCGAATCTGTAAGATTCGGTATTTACCGATTCTGTAAATACCGAATCGGTATCCCCCATTGCTTCCTATGGGCCTTGAAGCCCATAGGAATCAATGGGCATTACCGAATCGGTAATTACCGATTCGGTAATTACCGATTTGTGCAAGGGTGCAGGGGGTGTCACTTTGACACCCTCTAGCACCCCCAAAACAGGCATGTGAGCCATGTGGCACACAGACATGCCCTAAGGGCACGTCTGTCTGTCTGTCACATGGCATAGGTGTGCATGCACACATGTGCATGCACACCTGGATTCGGTATTTTAACACCCAATTGGATTGGGTGTTAAAATACCGAATCTGAAGGGCCTGTGGGACAGAAAGTAGTCCCACCTACATCCCAAATTTTAAAAAAAAAAAAAAAACGGTAAAATTACCGAATCGGTATTTTTGCGATTCGGTAATTTTACCGAATCGGTAAAATACCGAATCGGACAAAAAAAGGTCCCCTACATCTCAGTAGGCCAAATACCGGTCGGAAACGGCCGAAATCGGCTGTTTCCGACCGGTATTTGGTACCTACATCGGGCCCTTAAAGATTTGATTGTAACTGCTGATCTTGGGATGGGTTCTTTTCGTGTTTCTAATTTTCCTTTAGTATAGACAACAATTGGTCCTCGACATAAATTTATCATTAAGAAAAAATCATAGTACTTAATCCAGTTGACTAACTCCACGATGCGACTAAATCGGTCTTAGTAGTATAGAACAATACTAGCCCACAGCCTCAAAAATCCTTTACAACAGATGCCCATGGATTAATAAAACCAAAAAGAGGAATCGAATCAGGATAGTTAGTTTAATGTAACATATGTCAACGTATAGACTATCAATGCAATTATATACATATATTTACATAAATCATGAAGTAAAAAGCATTTTCTTAAAAAGAGGGGAGAACGTGCACAGAGAAAGATAAAGTGTGTGCTCAAGTGAATGATCAAGAAAGATCAGAAAGAACAGTGTGAGTCATTTATACAAAGAAGAACATTGAGCCTGTCCTACGTAATGCTTGTAAAAAAATAATTATTTTTTACTTTGCAGAATGCTATTTACAATTCCTTGGTCCTTAACCTGAACCACTGGCAATGGGATCGCCAGACAAAGGAATGGGGGTAGACAAGGGGCGGGGGTCAGTAGGTACAGGCTCCCAAAGGGGAGTGTCGTCGACGTTTCAACCCAACCATGTAGTGGGTGGTTCAAGTCCTCAACAACGGGTCTTCATCAGGACGGTGAAAATGGGGGAATATCTCTCAGAGTGCACGTCAAGTTAAAATTTCGTAGGGCACCTGTAATGATAGATAAATGGCGGGGCTAAGTATAACTGTATAGTATCAAAAGGGTCCACTAGTGACCTTTATGAAAAAGCACTCACCATTCCGTGGTGCCTTTACAATACAAAAGTGCGACAATTGGTCCGCACTCCGAGTGTATCAGTATCCAAAGTTATACTGCGGAATGAAGAGAAGAAAAATAGGTAGCCATTAGTGCTACACACCTTAATTCACACTTGAGTGAAAAATTTTTACCAAAACGAAATCCTGAATATTGGCAATAAATGGCAAGACCCATTCTAGTTAAATACCACTGTTTAAATGCTTATCAGTAAAAATCCTTGGTCTAAGATTGGAGATTAAGGTTTAAAAAAAGGGGTGATAAATGCACCGATTATTGTAAATTGTCACGCAGTGGTCACTTACCCAATGCGTTCAACTAGCTGGTAATTCTGTTGCCCATTTAATTTGCACGCAAAACTTGCATCAAATGCTGAAAAAGAAGAGACAGAATGTCTCTAGGTTAGAGAGCTGCCCGAGTGAAAGGGTCGGGAGATCCACGCAATGGTTAGGATGCCCGTTTAAAACTCGCGTACATACCCTGTTAGCTTAGTCGAGCTGGAAGGAAATGAATCCGTGGCTCCGTGTATCCGTGGCCAGCCTCTCGTCTGGAACCGCGTTATGGAATGCGGAAGCAGAGGAAGAGGCTCGGAGCGGGTGTATTCATATCCTAGCAACCCGAGCGCCTACGTCATGGCGTCGTCAGGGTTGCTAGGTAACAGGCCGTGCTCGCGTCTCCGCTTCTGATAGAAGGCCCATGAAGTTACGTAGTGAACCCTGATTTTGTCGGCATGTGCAACGTGATAGGTTCTAATGCACAATAAACAGATGGGCTTTAAAATGTTTCTCAAGACAGTGCATTATTTTTTACATAGAGCATGATTACCCGTGTGCTCGTTTCAGGAATGAATCAAAAGGCTGGCAACTGGCGCCTTGAAATTACTATATGAATCCACATGTCAGGTTATTTTTATATTGGTTATTTTGCAGGTAGAAGGTCAAAATAAAGTGACTGATACAGACAATAAACAATACAACAAATGACATGTAAACATGTATAAACGATTGTACCTAATACATAGTGTGAGGATATGGCATACATTAAAAAATATTATACCAGCTGCACAATGCACGAACATAGTGTATGTGTTAAGCATACATTTAAACAATTATACCAGCTACATAATGTAACAAAGTATTGGCAAGGGTGTGTAGATTTGGCATACATCTAAACAACTATACCAGCTACAAAATGCCACAAAATGTTTGCAAAGGTGTATGGAATTACTAGCATATCTTTGAACAAATTAGCTAGCTACATAGTGCATTAATGTATTTACAACCTATGTAGTATACAGTGACTGAATTCATAGATGTGACTCACAGATTTAATATAGAGGGTTCAGCCATTATAGAGTGTTGCCATCTGTCTTGTTATTTCCTCATACTCATTGAGGCCCTTATTTACGGTATCAAAAGTGTGCATCCATTTGCACTCCCGGACACTTAGACAGTTAGAAAAGTTGCCACCTCTCACATTGACAGTGACCTTTTCTAACACCCACCATCTCAGACTTTCAGGTGAGTGATCAAATCTTGTGAAATGTTCAACCAGCGGAGCCCCTCGGACTTTACAGCGAATCCTGCTGCAGTGTTGTAGGATTCTGGTTTTGACTCTTTGGATAGTCTGACCTATATACCAAAAGTCACAGGGGCATGCAATCACATATATGACTCCAGTTGAATTACAATTAGTATGTTGTTTCATTATATGTGTATAGTTATTGTGAGTGCATGATTTAAGTTCTTCAGCTAATTGACATGCTTTGCACGAGCCACATTTGTGGTGGCCTAGTACAGGTGCCGTGTTCCATAAAGTGGACTGGGTATCCCTGGGTATCTTGGGTAACAATGATTGGACTACATAGTCCCTTACACTTCTTCCCTTTTTAAAGGCAAACATTGGTAGGGTCGTGACCCCTACATCATCCGCCACCAGATGACAGTGTGTATTTATTATTTTTTTAATTTCAGTGCTCTTGGTATTGAATGTGGTTACACATGTTATCCTTTCATCATTGGTATTCTTTTTAGTTTTTGGTTCTAACAGGAATTCTCTGTGACAAAACCAGGCTTTTTTTCTTGCCTTTTTTAATAGTTGTTGTGGATAACCTCTCTCCAAAAGGCGCTCCATGAGTGACATAGATTCATTAAAGAAATCCTCCTTGCGGGTACAGTTCCGACGCAATCTCAGGAACTGGCCAAAGGGTAGATTGTCCCTGAGATTGCGTGGATGATGGCTATTATACCGGAGTAGGGTATTCCTCTCACTGGGTTTTCTATAGAGGGTAGTGTGTAACACTCCCTCATCTTCCACTATATTAATGTCTAGAAAATTAATTTTGTTTTTACTATATTCCAAGGTAAACTGGATATCCTTGGAGCGTTTATTTAACCATGCATGAAATTCCATCAGGGTATTTTCGTCCCCTTCCCAAATCATCAGGACATCATCGATATATCGACGCCATGTCCTGATGTTTGTGAAATATGGATTTGTGTCATTATAGATGAATTCCCTTTCATATGCGTCCATGAAGAGTATGGCCAGGTCCGGTGCAAAACTTGCCCCCATGGCTACTCCTCGTGTCTGCACATAGTACTCTCCTTCAAAATAGAAGAAGTTCTTTCTCATAGCGATCTCAAGTAGATCCAAGATAAATTGAGTAGGTACCTGGCATGGTCTAGGGCGTTCATCCAGAACCCCTCTAATAACTTCAATAGCTGCTGATTAGAAAAGGTCACTGTCAATGTGAGAGGTGGCAACTTTTCTAACTGTCTAAGTGTCCGGGAGTGCAAATGGATGCACACTTTTGATACCGTAAATAAGGGCCTCAATGAGTATGAGGAACTAACAAGACAGATGGCAACACTCTATAATGGCTGAACCCTCTATATTAAATCTGTGAGTCACATAAATGGATGCACACTTTTGATACCGTAAATAAGGGCCTCAATGAGTATGAGGAAATAACAAGACAGATGGCAACACTCTATAATGGCTGAACCCTCTATATTAAATCTGTGAGTCACATCTATGAATTCAGTCACTGTATACTACATAGGTTGTAAATACATTAATGCACTATGTAGCTAGCTAATTTGTTCAAAGATATGCTAGTAATTCCATACACCTTTGCAAACATTTTGTGGCATTTTGTAGCTGGTATAGTTGTTTAGATGTATGCCAAATCTACACACCCTTGCCAATACTTTGTTACATTATGTAGCTGGTATAATTGTTTAAATGTATGCTTAACACATACCCTATGTTCGTGCATTGTGCAGCTGGTATAATATTTTTTAATGTATGCCATATCCTCACACTATGTATTAGGTACAATCGTTTATACATGTTTACATGTCATTTGTTGTATTGTTTATTGTCTGTATCAGTCACTTTATTTTGACCTTCTACCTGCAAAATAACCAATATAAAAATAACCTGACATGTGGATTCATATAGTAATTTCAAGGCGCCAGTTGCCAGCCTTTTGATTCATTCCTGAAACGAGCACACGGGTAATCATGCTCTATGTAAAAAATAATGCACTGTCTTGAGAAACATTTTAAAGCCCATCTGTTTATTGTGCATTAGAACCTATCACGTTGCACATGCCGACAAAATCAGGGTTCACTACGTAACTTCATGGGCCTTCTATCAGAAGAGGAGACGCGAGCACGGCCTGTTACCTAGCAACCCTGACGACGCCATGACGTAGGCGCTCGGGTTGCTAGGATATGAATACACCCGCTCCGAGCCTCTTCCTCTGCTTCCGCATTCCATAACGCGGTTCCAGACGAGAGGCTGGCCACGGATACACGGAGCCACAGATTCATTTCCTTCCAGCTCGACTAAGCTAACAGGGTATGTACGCGAGTTTTAAACGGGCATCCTAACCATTGCGTGGATCTCCCGACCCTTTCACTCGGGCAGCTCTCTAACCTAGAGACATTCTGTCTCTTCTTTTTCAGCATTTGATGCAAGTTTTGCGTGCAAATTAAATGGGCAACAGAATTACCAGCTAGTTGAACGCATTGGGTAAGTGACCACTGCATGACAATTTACAATAATCGGTGCATTTATCACCCCTTTTTTTTAAACCTTAATCTCCAATCTAAGACCAAGGATTTTTACTGATAAGCATTTAAACAGTGGTATTTAACTAGAATGGGTCTTGCCATTTATTGCCAATATTCAGGATTTCGTTTTGGTAAAAATTTTTCACTCAAGTGTGAATTAAGGTGTGTAGCACTAATGGCTACCTATTTTTCTTCTCTTCATTCCGCAGTATAACTTTGGATACTGATACACTCGGAGTGCGGACCAATTGTCGCACTTTTGTATTGTAAAGGCACCACGGAAGGGTGAGTGCTTTTTCATAAAGGTCACTAGTGGACCCTTTTGATACTATACAGTTATACTTAGCCCCGCCATTTATCTATCATTACAGGTGCCCTACGAAATTTTAACTTGACGTGCACTCTGAGAGATATTCCCCCATTTCCACCGTCCTGATGAAGACCCGTTGTTGAGGACTTGAACCACCCACTACATGGTTGGGTCGAAACGTCGACGACACTCCCCTTTGGGAGCCTGTACCTACTGACCCCCGCCCCTTGTCTACCCCCATTCCTTTGTCTGGCGATCCCATTGCCAGTGGTTCAGGTGAAGGACCAAGGAATTGTAAATAGCATTCTGCAAAGTAAAAAAGAATTATTTTTTACAAGCATTACGTAGGACAGGCTCAATGTTCTTCTTTGTATAAATGACTCACACTGTTCTTTCTGATCTTTCTTGATCATTCACTTGAGCACACACTTTATCTTTCTCTGTGCACGTTCTCCCCTCTTTTTAAGAAAATGCTTTTTACTTCATGATTTATGTAAATATATGTATATAATTGCATTGATAGTCTATACGTTGACATATGTTACATTAAACTAACTATCCTGATTTGATTCCTCTTTTTGGTTTTATTAATCCATGGGCATCTGTTGTAAAGGATTTTTGAGGCTGTGGGCTAGTATTGTTCTATACTACTAAGACGACCGATTTAGTCGCATCGTGGAGTTAGTCAACTGGATTAAGTACTATGATTTTTTCTTAATGATAAATTTATGTTGAGGACCAATTGTTGTCTATACTGCTGAATACCCAGGTCCTTGGACTTTAGTGGGTCAACCCCTGTTATATAACAGTCTAATTTTCCTTTGTCACGGTGTGTCCTATATATTGGCACGCTTTGGGCGCACATATACTTTTGGTAACTGTGGGTATCCTTTTCCCATTCATTTTCATTTCTCTTCTTGGTGAGGTTTTTTCTTTGCTTGATATACTTTATGACCTATTGGTGAAGGTATTTTGTGTTAAGACTTGGCTCCCCATTGTATGGGGACTATAATTGGGTACATATTTATTGTTACAGCCCTGAAGTCATTGGGTAATGTCCCTTGACGAAACACGTGTTGGCGTTTGGCTGTTGTGTACTGTACCAAGACTGTACTGCTGTATCCACAAGTCTTCATGAACATCCATGGACTAAGAAAATAAAAATAAGGATTTTTCATACTTTGGATGCACGGATATGGACAATTATTTATGAATAGATATTATCTGTAATACTCACAGATAGGTGTACTTTGTGCTCAGGGAATCCTCTGTGTTTGTCTGAATGTGTTTTGTTATCACCTGTGCTTTGCTGACCATTCATTTTGTGGATTATAATTAAGGAGGTATGTAGTGTTGCGGGACGAAGGGTGTTTTGTAACACAACCCCATCTTCCCCCGACATTTGATTTATCCCAGTAGTCACCGGACCAAGAGCTTAAAATAAGTGGGCAGGACTGCGCATCAGCAGCTCTGTGCCAGACCCGCAGCAAAGTGTCCCTCATCATTTTCAGCCTGTGTGCAGTGTTCACGGGCCAGGCTGTGTCACCCGAACACAACTGACAGCAGGAGAGGTGAGGACTGTGGGGGTGAGTGTCTGAAAAGTTTCAGCGCTCCGTCCATCATCTCTTTGTGTTTGTGACCGCTTCAGTTCTACCTGCAGCCATGGCAATGGCAGAAGACAACTAGTAGATTGAACCAGAGCGCTCGATCTGTGAAGCGAGAATACAGGCTGGTGAAAGAGAGGTGATTTTCATACAACACTTCAGATAATACAATTATGGGTTGGAGAGGGAGTTTGCAGCTAAGAAGAGAACAGATGATTATTAAGGGAGAAGCTTGGCATGGTGCATGCAGCATTACAAGGCTGAAAAAGCAGGTAAATGCATTTGAAGAACATCATAGGCAGCTAAGGACAGATAACACAGGTCATACTTAGCAAAAGGGGACAAGATCATAGCGGTCTCAGGTTGTGGCAAACCAGGGGACTATAGCGAGACAGCTTAGCGAATTATGCCAAGATAAGAGATCTGTGTCATAAAAAGGAGTCTTGTCAGGTCCTCCAACAAGATGCACAGCCAAAATTATATTTGTCCTAAATTTCTACTATTTTATTGTATTTTTATTCCAGTAGTATTCAATGTTTAATCCAATAATTTTTCATACTCAGTCCTTCCATTTCCATATGTGTTTAACCATCTTTTCACAAGTGCCTCTTAAGGCTTTTCTTAGCAGCACTACAGGGTTAAAAATTCCTCATGATGCTTGCTCCTTACATGATACCCAATGCATTTCAGGAGAATTCCCTTTAACAGAGGTAACTACAATGTAAAATGGTGAGAAAACACCAATCAGTACTATCAATTAAATAAGTGAGCTGCCACCTGTAAGGTTTGATGCAACCTGGGAACACCAGGCAGAAGGGATGGAGAGGTTTGGTGCAACCCTCCCGACAGTAATAATAATAATAATAATAATAATAATAATAAACATTTATAGAGCGCCTGGTTACACTAAGCCAGCGTGTCCCAACGCTATGGTGCGGCTAGTAACAGTTAGGCGGACAGACCCCTCGCTCTAAGCCTCAGAAGCAGTTCCCCTCCTCCTGTAGCTTGAGGGGAAGAGATGAGTTTACAATTGTTTCCGAAACAGTTGTTCAGAGGTCTCCAGTCGCATTCTTGTTGGGAGTCTGTTCCATTGTTGAGCTGCCTGGACCCGAAAAGAGCGTCCCCCCCATCCGGGCTCTTCTGATATTGGGGACCTTAACCATCCCTGTCCCAGTAGATCTCAGTTGGCGCACCGGTACATAAGGGTTCAGCAGGTCATGAAGATATTCGGGCCCCTTCCTCTGCATAATACAGGGACTAATCAGTAAGGTTTTAAAAATCACTCGCTCTTTGAACGGGAGCCAGTGTAATGATTCAAGGGCTTTCTTAATGTCGCTCTTTTGGGCAACATCAGGACCATCCGGGCAGCCGCATTTTGTGTACGCTGAAGCAGAGTGATACATCTACCGTTAGCTCCCAGGTATAGGGCATTCCCATAGTCCAGCCTCGATGTAATAAGGGCATCGACCAGGGTTTTTCTGGCCGACATTGGTAATAAATCCAGCGTCTTACGTAAACTTCTCAGAATACCAAAGCACTGTCCTGCCACGCGCCTAGTATGATACTCAAAGGAGATTGTATTGTGTAGCCAGATGCCCAGATTTCTTACTTGTTCACTGGGAGAAGGTTGTGGCCCCACCTCCTGTGGCCACCATGCTGATGTCCACACAGACTGTGTTTTCTCCACTATCAGCACTTCCGTCTTACTTCCGTTTAGTTTTAAACAGTTATTAGCCATCCAGGCCGCTACTTCCTGGAGGCACGTAGAGAAATTAGTGGCTGCTACCTCGTTGGGTTGAGTGAGAGATACCACGAGTAAAGGATGAGAAGACCGAAAGGCAAACAACCTTTCAACGCTAGGAAGGTTGATTGCCAAACACTCGAAGAGAGTATGAGGAATGGAGAGTGCAGAATCTGATGGGGTGATCAGTGATAAGGAAGTACTGGAACTGAACCTTGAGGAAGAAGAGGAGGGATGAGTTTTCACCTGAAACTCACACAATTTAAGATGATTCGGAACATCAATCATAGGGTAACAACAAATCGATTGGTAACCAATCAAAATGAGCAATATAAAACTTTACATTGACATTGTGATGCAAGGTTCATTTCCATTGGCTAAGCAGAGGTTCCTGTTGAAGATGGCTGCATGCAATGCTTGTTTGTTGCGGCGTTTTCTCAGTTTTCCATGTGGGTGGCAAAATAGCCTCAGGGAACATAGCTGCCTGAACGAACATGCATGCAAAGGTGGAAAGGAACACTGAACGCGCATGACCTATGGGATACAGTAAGTAGGAAGTGACATAAAAGCTGGCATAAAATGGCACCTAGAGAGATTGATTGAATGTCTAAGTACAAATCAGTGGCCAAGCTGGGGTTAGGCAGCTGATCAACTGCAAGGTAATCTTAAAAACATATGCAATTCTATAGGAGCTACTGGCGTAGCAAATAATAAGGCAACGCCAATAGCTCATACTTTTAGTAATACAAGACCTATTGTATTGCAAATGCGCTTAGAAGCTAAAGTGTGATTGCAGCAATTGCTACAAAAGTAAACAAATCGAAAAGAAATGCAGCTGCATGCTTTTGTCCCTACTTACTTACTTTTGTTACAATTGCGGCACCCGCGCTTTAGCTTTAAACATTATAAGCTAAAGCAAGGATAGAGTGATTTTAAGAAAAGTAAAGCAATAGAAAGTAAGAAAAAATGGTGTGGGGATGCATTTTTTTCTATTTATTTATGTATTTTGGAAGCAATCGCAGCACCTGTGCTTTAGCTTAAGATGTTTAAAGCTAAAGCGCAGGTGCCACCATTGCTACAAAAGTACACAAATAAGAAAAGAAAGGACCGCCAAGTCACATTGATTAAAAAAAAAAAACGTTTGCGGAGAGTGTGTCCTGCCTGCAACAGCAGGCAAGAGAAAGTTTTGAGAAAATAGTGCTCAGAGACTGTAATTAAAACATCTAGAGTAACATAATATGTAACGGGGCACTCCTCATGGGAGATGACAACAAGAGAAAAAGCAGTACTAGGCATGGCCTACTAAGCCTATGACCAATGAAAAGCCACCATTTCAGAGGACAGTAACAGGAGCTAACTAAAAAGATGGGTGGAGCTTAATGACTATATCCTGAACAAAGCATGTCTAGAAGAGACAGCAAAAGCAATGCCTAGGCTAGACCTAAAAGGGGTCCAGAAAAGGAACACAAGAGCGTAATAGGGCAAGAGAAGGAGCAGGGGCATTATCTGCAAAGAGAGCAGAGCACTGCCTTTGTTTTAAGCCACATCAGAAATCCCTATAGGTATAATCACAAATATGCGAAAAGTGGAGAAAAGAACCCAGATCTGCAATGTTTCGGGGAAACATCAGGGTTTTTCAAGTTAACTAAGGACAAGTAAGAGGCTTGCTACAACAGCCTGGCATCAAGGGCTATTACACCAAGTAATATTGATAAATTAGAGATTTTACCCAAAGAGACATTGGAATGGCAGTTTAAAGAATATTTTCGACTTGATTCTCAGGGGCTTAGGCAATGGAGGTTTGAGGAGAATTTGAGGTCAACAAAAGAAATGCCACAGGCGGTAAAGGAAAATTTGTGCAAGGAGGTGGTGGAAGAGAAAATAGCAGGTCTTTTCTGTTATTGGCTATTACAATATCTCATGGTATCCCATTGGGAGCTGTTACAAAAAAGGCTACGGAAGAATTTAGGATGATACATCATTTGCCGTTGCATAACTTTTTTTTTTCTAAGCAGTAAATTGGACACAGAAAATGAAAAAACCATATTATCACTGAGTATATTGCAAGAACTAGTCGAGCTGGTGGAGGAAGGGGTTTCAGGAAAGAAATTGCAGCTGAGGCAGGTTCAGAAGTTGCGGAGACATTCAAACTTTGCCAGTAGATTAGTGAGGGCTGGTAGATCCTTTCAGTGAAAGTGTCAGTGAGAGTAAATCAAAAAGTGTGTGTCTTATGTTCATACAAAATTTTAATGGAGAGGCTATGTGGTCTTTGGATTTGGACATTACTTGGAACATTTAGATCTTTTCCCATGAGGCCGGTTCTGGTGGTCTTTGTTCTTTTTTGGGAAGGAAGGTGGTGTTCGGAGTTGCCCAAGAGGTGATTGGAGGAAGGCAGAAGTATTGCGTTTTTGTAGTTCTTCCCCTTGGTGATGGCACTTTCTTGTGGAGTAGGGAGCTAGCCAACCTTCAACGTGGACAGCAAGACTGTGGTCGCAATGAGGAATGGTCAGAAAGCAAGAGACAAAAGGTTGCTGATTATGCAAGTGTTTCATGCTATCCTTTCTGGTGTTTAATTAGATATTTAGAGCTAAGCATGTGCCAGGTGTGGACAATAACATTGCAGACGATTTATCTTGTTCGCAGTGGTAGAGATTCTATAGTTTGTCACCAGGAGAACATACGCATTAGACGGAAGTACCAGAAGAGGTCTGGTAGTTGGGCAAATGAGGATGATAGCTTTTTTGGAGAATTCAATTGCGGTGTGTACCAGGGCAGCTTATGGACAGGCATGAGCAGAATTTTGTTTAGCTGTGCAGGTTGAGGAGGTCAGGATCCAGTGGGCATGAAAGATTTTGGGAAGACGTGGTGCACTTTATTTTAGCTAACATTTTGAAAGGAATTTCAGCTTCAACAATTGTGGGCAAGTTGTCAGGTTGCACTCTATGGCAAGATCGGGGGCATGAGTGTACAAAAGGAGAGTTGGGTAAGAGAAGGATGCAGTCTTAGGCTAAAGAGAAAAGAGGCAGGTAGGATAAGGAACCCATAACTATGCATCATATGGTGTGTTAGTAAAAGGTTTGCATTCTTTTTTTTAGTTTTAAAGAGCTGGTATTTTAATGGAGTATTTTAACACCTTGGCTGCTATGGGTTTTCCCCTCCTGTGCTGAAATTGCTTGAATACTATAGTTTCATGACATGGTCAGCTCGTCATAAGCACAGCTCAACCGTGCCTCATGACGAGCTGACCTTGTCATGAGCATGGAAGGGGTTAAGGTTATTCTTTAGAGCTTTTGGAATTTCTGAACTAATGGAAATCAGGAGAGACAAGGCATTGGCAAATTCAAAAGGTTTCCCCTTTGCAAGAGCTAGTGGCTTTGTCAATGTGTTTTAGCAATATTGTACACCAATGTGGCTGCTGTTAGCATGGCTAAAGGTTAGTGACAGAGGAGAGGGGCATAGAATGGAATGGCAAAGAGTGGAGTGACAGAAAGTGTCATGTATTGAACGGGCATAGTGTGGACTCTCGTAGAGTGGTCTACAGTGGAGTAACGCAGTGAGGTGGACTGGTGTAGACTGCACTGGCAGAGTATCATGGCATGGAGTTCAGTGGCATTGAATTCAGCAGCACAGAATGCAGTGGTGTAGATTAGAGTGGTGCATAGTAGAGTACAGTGGCTCAGAGGGAGTGGTATAAAGTGTAGTTGGGCATAGTATAGACGTAGAATGAAGTGGTGTAGAGAGGAGTAGTGCAGATTAGAGTCGCTGAGAGTGCAGTGTTGCAAAGTATAGTGTAGTGACATGGAACAGAGTGGCATAGAGAGGAGTGGCATAGAGTACAGTGATGTAAAGTATAGTACAGAGGCACAGAGTGCAGCTTTGTAACATGCTGTGGTGCAGAATACAGTGGTTAAGAGTAGAGTGGTGTATACAGCAGTGGCATAAAGTGGAGTGGCACAGTGGAATAGCGTTGCATAGAGTGCAGTGGTGTAGAGTAGACTGTTTCAGAGTAGAGTGGAGTGGCATACAGTGGAGTGATTGAGGGTAAAGCACAATTGCGTACAGTGGGATAGAGTGTAATGGCGTAGAGTAAAGTGGTGTAGAGTGCAGTGGACTAGAGTGCAGTGGTGCAGAGTAGATTAGTGTGGCCTGGGCTGGAATGGTGTAGAGTGCAGTGGGGAAGAGAGCTGGGGTGTAGAGCAGAGTGGTGACAAGTGCATTTGTGTAGAGTAGAGTAGTACAGGGTAGAGTAGAGAGGTGTAGAGTGCAGTGGCACCGAATGGAATGCTGCAGAGTGAAATGGTGTGCAGTGGTGCAAAGTGGAGTGGTGCAGAGTAAAGTGCAGAGTAGAGTGCAGAGGCAGAGAATGCAGTGGTTTGGAGTAAAGTGTAGTAGTGCAGAGTGCAGTGCCACAGAGTTCAATGGTATGGTGTACAGAGGAACGGTGCAGCGTAGAGTATGCCTGGTGTGGTGGCACACTGCAATTACAGACAGCACATTTTCTATTGAAATTACAATTATATTAGCACAAACATACAGTTTTACTACTAAAACTATACAGCGCACAAACGAAAATATGTGGAAATTGCATCACCTCAGATCATATTAAAATATTTGTTTCCAACACAATTCAGAAATAACAAAAAATGTGCTTCATTTGTGTTCCTGATTCTGATATATTCTGAAATACTTACATAGTTAATTTACATAATGCTGTGTGTTAGAGAAAAACTATTTCCTACCCCAGTATCCAGAAAGATTGTCAAATAAATCCTCTCACTTTGAAGTCAGAAAAAGAAAAGTTAACAAGGGCCCTTGGAAGACAGCACCTAACGTATGACCTCCGTCTTTGAATGCACAGCAAAGGTGACGAGATAAGAACAAGATTTATAGGCCTGTTTACAGAAGGGAATACTCAGAAGGATAAGACAGCTCCTGACATTTGACCTCGGTCTCTGAATGCCCAGCAAAGATGAAGAAGTGAGAAAAAGATTTAAAGGCCTGTTTACAGAAAACAAGTTCTGGAAGAATACCCTAGACATGGTTTAGGCAGCGGCAGCCATACTTATTCTATCCTTCCGGGTCCGCGAAGGATCATGGGAGACATCTCCCGTGATCCTTCGCGGACCCGGAAGTTCGCGTTCTGCGACGTGGACGCAGTATCCAAACAACTAAGGCCACCACTTAGAGCTCCGTGCCCCGACCCTTGCAGGCGGGAGCACTCTACTTCAGGACACGGAAGCCTGAGCCCAGAAGAGAGAGCCAGGCAGTCCTTTCAACAGTGGGACAAAAAAAACACAATAAAAAATTGTTTTTACGTCGGGGGAAATTTATACCACATGCGCTCTGAATAAAGAGAGACTATGGTCCTGATGAGAACTCCCTAACAACGCGAGTTCGAAACGCGTAGACTATCAAAAGCCGAAAGGATAGAATAAGTCAAAGAAAACTGAAAAATAATAGGCTGTTCTGATAAAAGCAAAAAATACTGATGGCTTTGCTGTGATTAATAGAAATTCCAGCGTTTTATTTTTACTTATAAATCTATGTTGTCTGTGGTTGTATGAGAGGGGTATGACTGAAGGTTTGAATGATCTCTTTTGAAATGTATATAATGTCTTGCTGAATTGTTGTTTGAATTAATGTAATTGTCGTGTACATAAGGTCTCAAAAAATGAAACATTTGATAAAACTAAAGAAACTAAACTCAACAGCAAAAAAGCATTGAGTCAAATAAAAATGACTGAAATCAAATACGAGTACAAAGCATATTGTTTAATTCAGATCTTTTGATATATGATTTTGCCTAATTGATTAGCAGCATTTGCACCTCTTTATATTTACTAGTAGCTTGTGGCTAAGCTGTGCTGTTGGGAGCCCAGACCCAGTGGTGGTTTTTCCCTCTGATGACCAACATTTTAAGTTGTTTAGCATCCCAGGGTCCTCCTAAATCATGGGGGATCTGTAATAATGGTCCCAATTTTTAAAAAAGGGGATAGGTCAGACCCAAAATGTTATCGGCCCATCTCATTAAATGGCTGCACTTGCAAACTGATGGGCAGGGTCATATTGGAGCGGTTGGAGGCCTGGGTAACCGACAGCGGGAAATGTTCGGATGTATAATACCGTTTCAGGAGGGATCTGGGAACCATCGAACAATGTCTTAATCTGCACCTTGTTATAAGCAAGTACACAATAGCCAAGCCTGGATCTCTCTACCTCGGGTTTATGGACCTTTCGTCAGCTTTTGACTGGGTGCAGAGGGGGAGACTATGGAAAAAGATATTGAACTTGGGCATTGACCCATCCATAGTCCACATTTTAGCCAAAGTGCATCAAGATGCGACTGGGAGGGTCAGATGTGGAGTGGGCGGGGAACTCTGTTCCCATAAAAATGAATTGTGGTGTTCAACAAGGCTGTGTCCTTGCCCCCTTTATATTTTGTTATCCATCAACGAATTAGAATGTTACATTAACCATGGGAATGTGGAAGCTCCCAGGATAGGTACCTGAAATCTCCTGGCATTACTTTAGGCAGATGATTGTGTCTTAATGTCTAGAACTTTTTTTTTTTTAACAGAGTTTTATATAGCGCGAACTTGACCCGGTATCGGGTTTCAGAGTGCTTTACATAGCACCAGTTGCGTTTAATGAGGACACATTCATTTTTGTTAGGCATGGGGAGATTAAGTGATTTGCCTTGAATCCCAGGATGTTCAGCGTCATTGCAGAGACTCGAACCTGGTTCCCCAGATTCAAGGTCAACTGCCCTAGCCGTTTAGCCAACTCCTCTAGTGTGGGTTTGCAGAAGGTTGTGACCAGGCTTAATGATTTTATGAACAGACTGGGTTTTAAGACCAAAATAGGAAAATCTTACACCATGGTGGTGGGTAAATACCCCACCATTTTAAAATCGTGTTTTATTAAAAATGAAAAGCTGTCCTATGTCCCTACTTTTTCTTATATGGGAATCTCTTTTGACCAGAAAAGCACCTGGCACCTCCTAGTTGAAATAAGGATTAGTAGTTTCAATCAAAACCTGGAGGCGGTATTCAGATTTACGAAAAAGCTAGGCTCAAGACCGATTAATAGAATAATTAACATCTATAAGGCTCGCTCGTGTTCTGTCACTTTGTACGGGACTGGAGTATGGTTTTCCTGTAACCCGGTGGGACTACAAAGAGCTGAGAACACCTTCATGAGACGCTTTTTGAAAGTCCTCCATAGTCCTCCTGCTAATGTCCGTCACAGCAAACTTGGCCTGATCTCTTTGTCTTTCAGTATACAAATAGCACCGACTTTACTGTGGCACTCCATCTGGGTGATGGAAGAACCAGCCCTTAATCATGCAATTATCTTAGATTGTTGTAAACTGGACTACATTTCGAAGATACCTTGGCTCAGCTATATAAAAAACAGTTAGAGTCACTGGAGTTGGTGGACTGTTTTCATAATCCAGCTAATATTGCCAAGATACCAAAAGCAAAACTGAAAAAGGATCTAACCTGTCTAAAATCAACTACAAAAAAAATTAGAGATGGTAAAAAAAATTTTTTAAAAGAGCGTCTCAGAACACTCGCTTAGTACGCTCTTCAGGTGTTGAGCGGTATCTCTTTTTATTTTAGTCATACCAAGTTGTTTCATCTCATTAGATTTAGGTTTAGTATTTCGCATCTTTTGGTCTCCTATCTCCGCAAAGCTTATTGTGATGCCAAACTAGCTCTGTGCGATTCCTAGTCCACTCAGAGCAAGCTCCAATTCCTTTTATTTGTCAACTTTACATTAAGCCAAGGCGTGATTTTATCATGCCTCTCCTAAAGTTTTTAAACATTAGGAAGTGTCTGCCAGCTTTATATCATCTCCATCTTTTAAATGTTGAATTCACCCGTCTAAATTATTTATAGATGCATCTCTTCTTCTGTTCGTTTGCGTGATATTGTTGGGAAATGATTTTATTTGTTTTAACGATTCATCATTGGATCCTATTGCCCACGGGACAGGGGTTTGTTATGAACTCATCATACCCTGTCCCTAGTTTATGTTGCTATTGCGTAGAAATTTTAATTTATTGATTATGACTATAACATTCTGATTATGAATTATCACTGCTGTGAAACACATCATTCATTGTCTGCATCACTTTTTTTTAAATTCATATTTTAAATGTTTTTTAGGATGCATTCTTTCATGGCTGGAAGTCAGCCGAATAAAGATATTTTGACTGACTGACTTATAAAAAGCTTGAAATCTGAACCTGAATCTGATCCTTAGGGGAGAGGAGTTGGCCTAACGGCTAGGGCGGTTGACCTCCGATCTGGGGAACCAGGTTTGAATCTCGGCAATGACGCTGAACATGATTCTGGGCAAATCACTTAATCTCCCCGTGCCTAACAAAAATGAATGCGTCCTCATGTATCGCAAATGGTGCTATGTAAAGCGCTCGGACACCCGATGCCAGGTCAAGTTTGCACTATATAAAACTCAGTCAAAAAAAATGTAAACTATATATGTGGCGGACAATCTTCCATGTGATTTTGAGCCACAATCATAAGAATTATGCTTGTGCTTGATTCAAAACAATTAATATGAGATTTACAATGATTGAAACATTGTTCAACTTATTTTTTCTTTGTTCTAGGTAGTAGCAACATCAAGACATGGCAATATTTTCATTTTGGGTTACTGAACACTTGTTTCATTAAGTGGGTACCAGAGTATGAATGAATGAATACACTTGTAAAGCGCATGGCTACCAAAGGCCTCCCAGCGCTAGAGACAAAGCCATCAAACAGTCAAGCGATCAGGAAGTTCTAGAGAACAGCAGAGTCTTCAGCTATTTGCGGAAAGAGAGATGATTGGCCTCGAGGCGGATATGATCTGGGAGCGGATTACAGCATTTGGCCGTGATGAGGGAAAAAGGACGTCCCCCATTCAGAGCTCGGTATACTTTAGGAACTATTGCTAGATGTTTTTTCTCAGAGCGCAAAGATCTTTTAGGGAGGTAAGGGGAGAAAATGGATTGAAGAATCGGAGGGGCCTTAGCTGAGAGTGCCTTATGGGCAATACACAAAGCCTTGAACTGGATTCTCTCAGCCACTGGAAGCCAATGCAGGGATATAATGTAAGATTTAGCCGATTCATGCTTGTGAACCTGCATCAGAAGTCGCGCCGCACAGTTTTTAATCATTTGCAATTTTTTAATGGTTGTGGCTGGAGACCCTAGGTAAAGCACATTGGCATCATAATCAAGCCTCGAGAGGATAAACGCTTGCACCCAAAGTTTCCCTGCAGAATACGGCAAAAGTGGAAGATCCTTCCTGATCATTTTTAGGATGCCATAGCAGGTACCTGCCACCCTGCGCGCCTGTTCCTTAAAGTTCAGGCTGTGGTCCAGCCACACCCCAAGACTTTTTATTTGAGTTTTGGGGGTAGGCAACACCCCTAAACATTTAGGCCAAAGGACGCTGATGTCCATATTAGTGGTCTTACCCAAGAGCATCAGCTCAGTTTTGGCAGCATTCAGCTTTAGGAAGGAGTCATCCATCCACGCGGAGATCACTTCAAAGCAGCTGGCTAAATTGCTCTTAACATTGTCCAGACTGTTGAGGGACACAATCAGCTGAGTATCATCAGCGTAGGAAATTATGTTAACCCCAAAGGGTTTATCCACCTCGGCCAGAGGGCGCAGATAGACATTAAAGAGTGTGGGGCTCAGGGAGAAGCCCTGCAGCACCCCACATCGTAATGGCATTCTTTTGGAGCTAACGTTGCCCTCAAAGACCTGGAATGACCGGTCTACCAGGAAAGACTCAAGCCATTTGAGTAAAATTCCTGTCACCCCAATCGCTCTTAAGTCTTGTAATCAGAAGTTGGTGATTAACAGTGTCGAAGTCCACACTGAGGTTGAGCAATATGATAACTGCGGACCCGCCAAAAATGTTCCTGGCTTCTTCGACCACAGCTACAAGGCTGTCTCCGTGCCTTGTTGGGGTCTAAAGCCCGTTTGAGATTGGTGAAGACGTTTGTTCACCTCCAAAAATGTGGAGAGAACGGAATTAACATATTTTTCGCATATCTTTGAAATCCCTGGTAGGAGTGAAATAGGCCGGTCGTTTGCCAACACTTCAAGGTCAAGGGGGGGTTTCTTCAGTAGGGCTCTGACCATAGCTCACTTCCATGAGGACGGAACAATCCCCGAGGACAGCAAAATGATGATGAGATCCAAAATAATTGGGACAACAGAGTCAAAGACCCAATTGAGAGTCATGAGGGATGCAACATCACTTGGGGAGCCAGATTTCAGCTACTCCATGTAGGTTTTTAAAGAATTCATATCCATAAGAGGGGTAGTCTCAATGAGAGGCTCTACGGGGGTAGTTACAGAAGCTGATAAGGGAGGAAAGGTGAAATAGACGTCATCAATTTTCTTATGGAAAAAATGTGTCAGCTTCGTGCAGCGTCCTAAGATGTCCTCCGCCAGCAATGGGGGCGCAGGGGGTTTGAGAAGGGATTTCACAATTTTGAAAATGTCACGGGGGAGTTCAAAGCGGAGGTAATCTTTTCTCCATAATACTCAGCTTGGGCAGTTCTAATTTCTTCCTTATAGGCTTTAATGGCTTCTCTATATTTAATTTTCTCCGCACTCGAAAAGTCCCTTCTCCAACTTCTCTCCAGGCGTTTGCATAATTGATTCTGTTCTCGGAGTTGGGGAGGGGGGGGGGGGGGGGGAGGGGGGGTACCACGCCCAAACTCACATGAACGTTCAAGAAAACCCAGGGCTTTTGAACTCAAATATGTAGGGGTAAACAAAACAGGGTCAATTGTTGCAGTAGTTGTCAAATTTAGCAATAGTATGGCCTTACCCAGATCTGTTATTAATTTAGTTAGGTGAAAAAGAACTGGTGCAGCTTTTGAGATTAGGTTTGATAAAAGCAATGAAAAGTTATTTATGAAAGATTGGGAGGTTTGATGAGGGGCATTCATCTTTTGGACAGCACCGATTCCCAGAAGAGATTGGCGAGATGCATTAAAATATAACACGGTTGGGAAAACCAAGCAGAAAGTTACCAGAGAGGTGGATGGTTTTTGCCAGGCTAGATGTATTGAACTGATCGAGCACAGTGTTATTACAAAAGAGGACTTCACTTTATTCGTCAGAATGATGTACATTTGCCGTTTCTTGGTAACGAGTTTTACTTTGTGGAAATGAGGGGCAAGCTAGCTAATAACCTTGTTGTACGGCATCGGCGTTGAGGTTTTTGAAGAACAGGTTGTTCCTAGTGTTAGATTGCATGGGCTACTGGAGCACAGCCAGCTGGCAAATAATGAAAAATACGAAATAAGGAGGGGGGGTGCCTGAATTCGGCATTTTCCTGGTTAGCAGGCAGACACAGTCCTCAGGCACTAGGCTGGATGAGTTGGGGTACTTGCCGGGAGGTCGTTGGCAGATGGTGCATAGGGGAGCAATATTGGGTCAGGTGTGGGATGAGTTGAATAAAAGGGGAGGATGCTGAATATTTGTATTGTTTGGTTAGGGGGGGGGGTTCATGTTGGGGGAATTTAATATGCTGTTCAAAAGTATTACTTAGGCGGGCTTTGCTATAAGACGTATTTAACTGTGAAGTTCTGCTGCCTATCTGTCCTCATAAAGTGGCATTTTGCTCCTACAAGTGTACTGGTAGTTTTGCAGCGTTCCGAAAGACACAGTGAACGGGGAAAATGAAAGCCATTCATAGAATGCAGAGTACTGTTATGGTTAACACACGACACGTGACCACGTGACAGCTGTAAACACTGTCAGATGACGATGAGTGTAACGTTGACATGTTGTGAAATGAATGCATGTGATCTTAAACAAATCTAGGGGACATTTGAGCTCAAAATCATTAACAGAGGAACTCTCGCAGAATCCGAAACACAAGTTCAGGATGTACTGAGCGATCTACTTCAGGACTCCTGGCTTTTAGTCAAGTATTTGAATACAGGAAATTTAACATAAATGTGTAAATTGCTGAAGGCGAAAGTACAAATCCCAGAATGCGAAGTGCTTTGGCAAAGCGTCTGGGCTAACTAGCGGTTTCACATAGCATTAAAGCTACTTAACATCTCCATTGCTTTGTATAAAGAAACTTCAATTTTCTTAAACTAGGTCTATGGTTTTGAAGTCACTTGCGGAAGTTACATCATACGTACCTGCCCCCGCCACAAGCGCCGAGGCACCACAGCTGTTGAAACAATGCAGCAGCGACCTGGAGCGGACGTTCACATTGAGGAAGGCCACGGTGCAGCCCAGCTTGGCCAGCCCCAGCCAGACGTGCACAAAGTCGGGCTCGTTGCTCATGAGCAGGGCCACAGTGTCCCCTTTCTTGAACGACGCATGGCGGAGAAAGACCTGGGCTACCCGGCTGCTCCTGCGGTCCACTTGCCGGTAGGTGTGGCTCTGCCCTTCGAAAATCAGGAAAGTCTTGTCGGGCACCCTCTCTGCCACGGCCAGGAAGCGGTCCAGGACAGTCTCCACCCGACCTCTGCGCTTGTAGAGCTCCACGCGCAGCCCGCTGCGGAGCACCTTCAGCAGGTAGCCCAGGTCCAGCCAGAAGTAGGGGAAGAAGAGCCGCTGCACGAGGTGCAGGGCCAGCAGCGCCGCCGCGCAAGCGGAGAGAGCGGCCAGAAGCATGGGTGCAGCCGCTGAGAGCAGGGGCCGCCAGAAGGGGTGCAGTCTGAGTCTCACCACTCGATGAGCAGCATCAGCCTAGCACGGAACTTGGCGCACCTGGAATTAACGACTTTGGGGTCAGATGAGGGAAGACAAAAAGCAGTCCTACAAAAAATGGGCGCGTGTTCCTATTCGGATAGCACACGCTTGCAGCAGCACTAGTGAGCTTCAGTCCAAAAGTGACGCGCTGGTGCTAGCCCTTTAACGAAAAGCAAAACACGCCAGGCGTCGGCTTCCCGCGCTCTCTCGCGCCTGTAACAGTAGATCGTGGGTCTCTCAGTACTGAATGGGCGTTTTCATGTGTGCGATCTGCCTTCTCTCAGCGGGGTGCACCTTACGGTAGAAGATTTCAGCTGATGAGAGTTGAAAAGAAAACAAAACGGGATGTTCTCTAACTTGCATCTTTGCCCCGTCCCTCCACCCCAGAATCACCGCCCTCCAACAAACAGCCGATCAGTGTCCCTGCCTGCTGGCCCCTCCTCCAGCATGCTCATCCGATCTGATACACACAGCACACGCCTACAAGGTCTGCGTTTGTCAAACTAACAATCACAGTTTTATTTTCTTTGCATTCTCCCTCTGCTCGATATATTTCCGGCAAGCCTTCATTGGCTAGGCAGCGGCCAGGGATCCAGCACGGGTGTGTTTAACACTCGTTCATTTGCGTGCTTTCACGTAGACAGCCACTGTGTCCACTTAGTACATTACATCAAACTTTACTCCCCTCCGACGAAGGTCTTGCCTGGGAAAGGTGGTCTTCTGCACCCTATCACGGATTTATTAAGTACTTTTAAGCTGAACCACGGCTTTTATATGTTTACATTTTATTTTTGTTGGTAGACATCGCCCACCGGCAGCTGTAGCTCTTTGCGGTCGAAGATATATTGTTGCCAATCCATTAAAACATAAATAGATAATGGACATTAGGGGAGCTCCTTGCTCGTAATTGGACGGCTTTCTTGTCTTTCTAATGTTTCTGCTTCCTATTCAGTAGCTTTTGTTTTCTGCTAAATCTTTCTTTGTCCCGTGTAGTGATGTAACATCTACCTTTTTGGACTCGGCTGCGTCCAGTCCCCATTGTTCCGTTTACTTAGAACGTTCGGGACGCGCTGTTCCATTGGCGACAGTTGGTGTTTGGCTGGCTTTGATTGAACACGCTCCTATGTTTCCTCTGAGGAACTTACTGGTGAATAAACGTCTGTTCCTGTAACGCTTTGGTGTCCGGTGTCATTACTACATTTTTGGCAAAGAGGATGGGATCCTGGATTAACATGGAGTACCGTTTGCATGGACTGGATGTGGAGTGGATGAAAGACTTTAGAATGCGTTGGTCATGGTTGATGTCCACTCTAAGTGGCTCATTGTGCATTTCATGCGAGAAGTCCCCACCCATAGTACCATTGAGAAACTCAAAGTCGTTTTCCAAGAGGAGGGTCTTCCTTGTGTCCTCATCATGGACAATGGGAATCAATTGGTATCCAAAGAAATGCCCCGGTTACTTACCTGTAATCTTCATCACTCTGAGTCCTAGTCTTCCTCGCCACAGCAATTATCAATGAGCATTCTTCTCCTACAGAAATTCCAAGCAAAAGTTAACATACTAGTCTCTCTATCCCTCCAATATGGCCCCCAGTGGCAACCAACAATCATATAAAAGGATACAAGATCCACATCACGACCTGACACTCAAAGCCGGATACATGAAGCCACAACAGAGGCCCGTGAGGGAAGGGAAACTATACTGTGGTGCAGAAGACTAGGACTCTGAGTAATGAAGATTACCAGTAAGTATCGGGGCATTACCTCCTCCTCGTCTTCCTCACCACAGTAGTTATCAATGAGCAGATACCAAAGGAACATCAGCTTCATGGATAGGAAACATAGCCCACACAGGGAAGGGAGTACAAAAAGAACCTCATCGACAACAATGGAGAGAGACACACATCCCAAAAGCAAAACCACAGAGTCCAGAACTGAATAGACAAAGGTAACAGACGCATCACCCCCAACCACAAGCAGGTAACGACACATGAAGGCAAGAGGGGAAGACCAAGCGCCTGCCCTGCAAAATCCTCCAAGGAAACACCCTCAAAGGTGGCCCAAGAAACAGCAACAAAACTAGTAGAACGCCCCAGGTACTGACAAGAGGGAACCACAGACTCGACCACAGACACAAAAAAGAGAGCCGGCCAAACCTACCAATTGACAACCAAAAAGCTTGCAAAGGAGACAACGGTAAGCACCATCTCCGCCGTCAGACGAAATAAAGAGCGCACGTAGGCACAAAAGAAGGGGAACCCACAAGAGCACCCAAACCTTTATAACATCAAAAACAGCAAGTCCCCCAACTCCAAATAACCCAAGAGAACCCCGTGCCACACCCTCAACACTAACGGACGGTCCCACGGGGAGGAGAGAACACAGGATGAGGGTGTTGAAATGCCAGAGACTCGAAAAGACGAGTCACCAATGGCCCCACAGACACAAAAGGGAGACCATGAAAAGCGCTAATGGCAACCCAAAGAGGATGGAGGGTAGAAAGGGACAAGCCCAACCAAAACCGACCCCCCCCCCCAAAAAAAAATTCCAGGACCCGAGCAAGATCCAAACCAACAACAGACCAACCATAGCGAAGACACCAAACAGCAAAGGAGACCCAATGCGTAGCGTAAGATAGCAAAGGAGAGGGGCGCCTGTACAGTTGGAGAAGACCCGCAACCCAAATGAACTACTCAGGAACAGGGAACACTGTATAAGAGCCAAGCCAGAAGATCCATGGACCGGAACCCCGGTAGAGGAACCAGAGGGTCCATCAACACAAACATAAGGAATGGCAAGGGCCAACACGGATGCATCGCCAACTCCAACAAAAGAGGAAACCACGGGCAGCGGCTCCAACCCGGAAGCACCAATGCCCCTATCCCCCGAACCTCAGCAAAACCACCGGAATCAGGGGAACCAGAGGAAAGGCATACAACAGGCCCCTGGACCACCGGAAGGACATCGCATCCATCCTCCAAGCCCATGGAAAAGGCATAAATGTGCAGAAACAACGGATCGTGGCATGGACCGAAGATACAAACAAGCCCATCACCAGACATTCAAACCACATCTGGAAGATCTGGTATGGAGAAAAAGACCCCATGGAGGGAAAGGTCCTATCCAGATAGACCACCACCACAGTACTCTGGTCCGGGAGAGAAACCACAGACAGGGAGGCCAACTACTACTCCATCCAGGAACAAATGAGGCGACAGAGGCAACAGAGGGAACAACCGCTGCAACCCCCTGAAGGTAGAAGCAGAATAGGACAATATGAGAGTCTGTCCGGACACTAACATGGCGACTTTCCAGCAAGTCAGGAAACAGCAAGAGACTCAACCGAACAGCCTTCAGCTCCCTACAATTAGAGAAAAAAGAAAGCAGAGCCACAGACCACCAGTCCAGCATAGAAGAGTCATCCATAGTAGCACCCCCAGGCTAACAGATAAGCACTCGTAGTGACCACCCAAGAGGGAACACACAGAAATGGACAACATCTGGACAGATGACCGCCACCCAGCCACCAACCAAGAACTACCCTCACCTGGGCAGACACACGAACCCCCCGATCGAAATCCTGACCACAGGGGGGCCAATGAGAAAAATTATATATCTCACCATAAGAGACAAAGGGAGAGGAGCTCAAGGAACCACCAACAAGGAGTAGGACAGCATACCTGGACCTCCAACCAAAGTCACACAGGAGGGCAAGTCCGCGACACCAGAGATCGAAACACCGACTTCAGAGGCAATGTCCGTGCATGAGGCATGAACACCAAACCCAACAGTGTCCAAAAGTGAGCCCCAATGTACGTTCGATCCAGAGAAGGAACCAGGAATTATGAGAAATCCTTGACCCTTGAGGAAAAGGCATCTCTTGGACATGGGGAAATCAACCAGTCATCCAGGTAAAGAAAGATCCCAAACTCCCTCCCATGTAAAAGCCCAAACAGAGGGACCAGAACTGTAGTAAAAACACAAGGGGAGGAACACAGGCCAAAGGGCAAATCACTGAACTGAGAAGACTGCCAATCACGCAGAGGCAGAGAAACTTATGGGAGACCAGAAGGACAGGGACATGGAGAGAAGCAACCCGCAAACCAAAGGAATCCAGAAATCTTAACAATGAGCAGAGGCTGGATCACCTGCAAGGACACCAACTTGAATATTGATGGGGTTAACACATCAATCCAACCAAGGCAGACCCACCACCGGTCAGAGGACCCCTGTTAGAAATCCCACCAGGAAGAGAATATAGTATACTCCCAGCCCCCGCTGATCCACAAGTAGCAGAACGACAGTGACATATTCTACAAGGCACGGACGCACCCAACAGTCACTCCAATCATAGAGCGACTCTGGTGCAAGGAGTGACCCGAAACAGTCTGGGGGAGACAGGAGGAAACAAAGGAGAAACCCTTTCAACACCCCCAGGAGAGCTCAGTGAACCGACACAGACTGCATCCAGCCGACCACAAAGAGAGACAGCCGTCCTCCCACAGGACCCACTCCCGGAGCAACCCTGACATGAATAGGAGGGAGTAGAAGAGGAGGAAGAGTTGGAAGGGAAACAGGACTTGTCAGAGGAAGGAGCACTCGGCCATGGCCTTGTCCACGAAAGGGGGGAGGAACCTGCCCACGATGAGCAGGAGCAAGTGCAGAATCACTCACCATATCCACCAAGGGAGCACCAAAAAGCTGAATGCCAGAAAGAGGTATGTGCAGTAGCAAACCCCTCTGTGCATCATCGGCCGTCCAAAAACGGAACCATAACAGACGTTAGCCTACAGCACCAGGTATTCCCAGGCTGCCATCCAACCAGGTACTAACTAGGAGCGACCCTTAATTTCCTAGAACAAACGAGATCAGGTGTGTCACAGGGTGGAACATGCATAGGCTCAAGAAATCAAAGGAAATGATAGAAAGGAGCGGCACCCGTTGTCCCATCAGGGCGAGAGTGGGAAAACGTCCCCGCCCAGTCCAACAATGACTGGAACACCCTACAATGACCGCATGGCACAGGGGGAACAAGCAGCAGCACAAACAAGAAAATGGGCAGTGGCAAAAGAGCGTTACACCGCCGCAGAAATCAGATAACCACCCGGTTCCGATGGGGAAGCACCCCCAGAAACATCAGGACCCTGAGAAGATATGCCAGCCAACAAAGAATCCACTCTCACCGAGGCCGGAAACTTAACAAGAAAGACCCGCAAGGATAACTTGTGGTGAAAAAACCTGGTAAGTCAAAACAAGACACAGGAGAGGAGCGGTAAGACACCGGCTCTCTCTATTGAGACTGTGAAACTACAACAACCCCAGACTCTGGAAACAACAGGATGGAGCAAATGTGCAGAAGAACATCCCAAAGACCTGACCCCTGCAAAAATACGACCCTTAAGTGCCACATCCCCGTCCCCATTAGTCATGGGGGGAGACCAGGGACACAACTGGTCCTTTTAGAGGGAGGAACAGATTCCCCATTATGCAAAACAGCAGCCACCACAGAATTAATTGTCCTCATCACGGACAATGGGACCCAATTGATATCCACAGAAATTAGAGATTTCCTTGTCCAGTGCGGTATCACACATCATCGCACTACTTTGTACAACCCCCAAGCCAACGGAATGGTTAAGCGGGCAAATCGCATGGTCAAAGGTACCATTTCCATGGCCATCCAAAGTGGGAAGAATGTGAATAAGTTGGTAAATGAAATGGTGTGGGCGCATCATACAACTGTGCACAGTGTGATTGGGTTTTGTCAGTTCAAGAAGATGTGGGGAAGGAAGCCTGGCACCAAACTTCTTCCTGCATGGCTTATTTTGCCAAATCCGGCCATAGTGAAAGAGTCTGGCCACGGTAATAGAGCTTCTGGCATCAGTGCCGGTGATTTAGTCAAAATCAGACATGGCAGGACTGTTTGCGGCCTGTCCAAGTTTTGGGGGCCATTCAAAGTAAAGCAGGTTTTCAAGAACTATGTTGTCCTAGACAATCGTAATAAGCGCAGAGTCAGCTTTGTTTCGCAAAGAAAGGGAGTTGACACCTAAGGTAGTTGATGCTGATGTGAAGAGTTCAGTTAAGACTTCTGATGACTTTTGGCTTTTGAGTAATATTGGAATCAAAGACAATGAATTGGGTGGTGGTGGCCAGGGGGGGAATGGGGCATTTTGCTGGGGAAGCTCAAAACTTTCTGCCAGGTACATCTTCTGCATCCGCAGGGGATGAGGCTTCATGCCCGTGTCATGACCGCAGACCGCCTATTTATTTGGGTGACTATGTGCTTACATGAATACTTTTTGTACATTCTCGTTCTTTTCATTTTTATTATTTTTAGGTGAAGGGAAGAAGTGTGTAGTGATGTCACATCTACCTTTTTGGACTCTGCTGCGTCCAGTCTCCATTGTTCCGTTTACTTAGAACGTTACTACATCCCTCCTCTGGAGCAACCCTTCCTCATTGTAATCTGATTGGATGACTTGTGACCTTCAACTGCTTGTATTCAGGGAATTACTTTTGATTTCGCCTCTTCTTCTATTTCTCACTAAGTAACTATTCCTGCATAGTGGAGGGGGCAGGAACAAAAGAACTTCTCAATTCGAATTGGGTTGACATTCCTGGCCCTGTTTTTATTAGTCCTTCTCTCTTTTTGTGAGTTTAAGGGGAGTCAGAGAAGGCTCATTCCCTAGTCTCTTTGTTGTGATTTTTAACATCCAGGGTATGCCCAACTAGCAGTCTGAGACTCAAGAGTCCAGTAGCGGCTCCTGTAGGGAGTGCTGTGTGGCGGGGAGGGGCAGGGTGGAGGGTAGTAAACTCCGGCATAAGGCCAAACTGAGGTAAGTACATAAATAAATAAATGGAAATGCAGCATGCGCAATGTAATTTTATTCATTTATGTACTTACCTCAGTTTGGCCGTATGCCAGAGGGAACTACCCCATACCCTGCCCCTCCCCAACCCCGCCCCACCACCCGCAGCACTCCCTCAGGCGCCACTACTGCAAGAGTCCACTGGTACACTTTTCTCTAGTCAGATGTGATCCAGTGCTGACACGCTATCTATTCAGCAGGTTTTCTGGGACTGACTGGCCTAAATTCAGTCTTTCTTGCACCTGCGGACTTGGAGTTCCTGAGCATGTCTGCTCTGTGAGCATCGGTGCAGCAGCGGCTGGTTGAGGTTAGTTCACTGCACATGGCCAGGGCTGGAGCACAATCTCCTCACATGCAGTCTCGCTCCTGCAGCAACCGGAGGTTCCTCACAGTTCATAATTGCAAGCAGTTTTTTTGGTCTCTCCCAAGATGTGGGGGAAGATAATGAGGCGTTCCCGGTGCTGATCCCTCGTCTGGGGGGTAGATGCAAGGGGGTTTCCCATAGTGGCCTCACTCGTGTGACGATGCTCTGGGTCAGTAAACAGTTGTGGCTAGTTCTGGTGACCCTCCCCCGCCATAAGGGTCATCATGTACCTACTGTACACAGGCACTGAGCCGCTCACCACAGCAGGTGTCCTCACAGCAGCCTCTCCTGGCATACAGAGTTGCAGTTCCTTAGCTGTACATAGGCTCTAACCGGATCAGCACAGTATTAAACAAAATTCACATGCATCAGCCCCTCCTGCCATACGGGGTTGTCGATCCTTAGCTGCACGAGCTTCAGCCCTATCGACATAATGTACACAACTAGTCACTTAGAAGTGGTCCTCCCCTACAGGGGTCACCGACTTTTCCTGCACACGGGAAACGACCCGATCGGTGCTGCAGCCATTTCCTAACACCTTGTAATGGAAGTCCACTCAATCGGATTCCTCACTGGACCTCGTTTCCTACAGCGCTGTTATCTTCCTCACAGGGACCACTGGTTTTGGCAAGCAGGCAGGCGATGATGCTCCAGGTCAGGTGGTCTTGGATTCCCTGGGTGATGTCCCCACACCCAGCAGGGAGACAAGCGGGCCTTTGCCCCCAATTCTGGTCATAGGCAGTAGTGTTGCAGAGCTTTCCCTCCTCAAACAGCCTGTCTGGCTGCTTGTCAGATTGCAATTTTTAGGGTCTCAAACTCCACTTTTTATATAGTATATTTCCAGACACAAAATAAATGTGATTTAGTGTCTGGGTCTTTGAAATTTATGTTAGGGGGTCTGCTTCGTTTGAAGTGCCTCCTCCCCTCTTCTCTTGAGGAAAGCAGTATGTCACAACAGGATTGACTCCAAAGCTGGTATTCCCACAACACAGGCCATGGGGGTAACTTAAGTTCACACCTGTGTAAGGAAATAACTCTTTTTGTATGATCATCCCCAAAGTTTTCGATTGATGCTGATAGCTTTTTAGCTATTAGAGTGCAATGAGGCCTGCTCATCTAAACGTCAGTGCTAGTGTTCTAAACCTTGACAAAATGTATGTTGAATTGGCTACCCCCAATTGGCATAAGCTAGCTTACTTGTAAGTCCCTAGTATATGGTTCCGTAGTACCCAGGGCATACAAGTTATGGTGCATATATGTTACAGTGCTTTTTCACACCAATGGGCTGCTGCACTGACTGTGTCACCCTCGGTGTTTCAAAGCATAACATGGCATCCAGCCTGCCACTGCTAAACAAAAAAAATAGTGGTTCTTGTGGACACTAAATGATTGATATTACAATATATATATCAGCGCAGTCGCAATAAAATGGGGGTACATGAATGTCAGAGAAAGAAGGACATGTAACACAGAGGGTGTAGAGAAAGATACTTTTTGTGTATCCATTGAATGGTAATTTCTGTAATAATATTGAAACCTTGTTCTTATGTCACAAAAAAGTCACAATCGATAATCAAATGTTTCACTTTCTGTCACATGGGACACTTTGCACAGAAAATGTATAACAAATGTGAATTTTTATATATAAAACCAATTGTTTCTCTATACCCTCTGTGTTACATGTCCTTCTTTCTCTGACATTCATATACCCCCCATTTTATTGCGACTGTGCTGATATATATATTTTAATATCAATCATTTAGTATCCACAGGAACCACTGTTTTTTGTTTAATTGTACGTACCCTGGTGCCATGTTAGTAGGGTGCCCCGTGTGTTTTCTTACACATGCTGCCACTGCAGCCTGGAAGCGCAGTTTTAAATTGCTGATTTGACTTTGCTATTTAAATCAATGGTGAAGCCCCTACTTCCCTTAACTATATACATATAGCACCCCTAAGGAAGGTAGTAGTGGGCGGATCTTGGTGAATTTCACAATGTTGAATTCTGTGGAGTTACAGAAGAACGCTACAAGATTCCATTGAATCCTGCCAACGGGCAGAAAATATGTTTTTTGTGCTGCAATTTAGCACAGGTAGTGTGAGCAGCACTGAAAATACAGCGCAATCCGCACCATGCATTGCACAAGTGCACATGGCCATTTGAGTTGGTTTTACTGCTGCTCGAGTAGAAAATCTACTTGAGCGGTAGCAAATCTATTTGAGCGTCAACCCTCAGACAATGACCGCTCACGGCAACCCGCATTAGAAAATTACGCTAGGGGTTGCCAAATCTTGCTAGCACTCGCAAGCTTGCATTTTATCGAGCATTGCAGGAGAAAAATTCCATCATTCAGCAATTGGCGGAAATTGGCCTGAACTCTGCGTTAAAGAGTAATGACAGTCACCATAATTCCTACAATCCAGAGGGCGGATTGGAACATTCCACCCACTCCTAAAGAAAGGACTATAAAACCTAAGGCAGGGAGCTGTATATTATGAAGTAGGACATGTACTTTAATGTGCCCTCACAGTAAAGACTCTAAATTGTTATTTTTACTGTGGAAAAGGAAGTAGTCCCATTGACTAATTCAGAGTTAGAAGCTGACTTCTCAGAACTGCTTACTTCTGAATGGGATTACTAAAATGGGTACTTGAAGATATGATATTAAACCTGATGTGATGCCCAAGTTTATTTTTTTGAAAGTTTTATAGAGCGCGAACCAGATCCTTGCGGATATCAGAGCGCTTTACAAGCAATAATGAAAAGAGTTAAACAAAAACCATACAACATATAAATATACATGTACATAATGAGCAGACCTAAAGCAAACGATAGAGGTAGATAGGATCTGCATCCTACGTTGTGCAAAATAAAAACGGAGAAAGGTGCTGGGCGAGAGAGCCTCGGTGCCCTATGGGTTGCCTCTTGGCAGCAGATCGTGTTATCCTCAGGTGAAGATCATGTGCATTTTTTCATGAGAATTGCTTTTACTTCCTTTTGAACAATGCAGTGGAAGTGATAAGTCTGGTTTCCGGGGGTAGTGCGTTCCATATCTTAGGAGCCATCCCTGAGATTGAGCGTTTATAGGTTTTACTCTTATTAAATCTGTGTGGCTTTAGTACTAGGTTTTCTGCACTTCTTGTGGATCTTTACCCCCAGAGAGAAACAGTTTCTGAGCGAGGTATCCAGGAGTATTATGGTGAATGGCTTTGTGGGTCATGCAGGCTATTTTTAGGTGAATTCTGGCTTCCCATGGTAGCCAATTCAAGGCTTTCAAATCTGGGGAGATGTGGGATCTTTTTTTTGAGCCTGTGATGAGTCTAGCTGCAGCTTTGACGGTGGCTCTTAGTGGTGCTATTGCAGCTTTGGGGAGGCCGCAAAGAGAAGCACTACCGTACTCTATCTCGGGGATAACTAGAGCTTGAACTTCAGTCTTGAAGTCGTTTTTTTGGTAGGAAGGGTTTAAGCTTCCTTAGGATATCAATCAGGAGATTGGCTCCCTTTGTTGCGTTGCCAATATGTTTATGCATGTTGAAGTCGCGATCAAGGGCTATACCCAGAGATTTTGCTGAGTCAATGATAGTTGGATGAACGTTGAATGCCGTGAGGTGTATGAACCACTCCTGGAGGAGGGGTATTTTGGAGGGTGGAGCTATAAGTAGGAATTCAGTTTTGAGTGCGTTAAGTTTGAGATGGTTCTTCGCTAGCCATGATTGGGTGTTCAGCAACGTCTTGTTGAGTAATTTAATATCTTCAGGAGTATTAATCTTCAGGTAGGTGTGTATCATCTGCATACATGTGAAATTGGACGTTGGATGATTGCAATAAGGCAGTAAGAGGTTCCATAAACAGATTGAAAAGAGTCGGGGATAGTGCGGACTCTTGTGGGACTCCAAGAGTTACTGGTACAGGATTGGACAATGAGTTATTGACCTTGAATTTTTGGGAACGGTTATGAAGAAAGGAGGAAAGCCAATTGAGCACTGAGCCTGACAGGCCCATTCTGAGATGTCCCTTTTAAGGAAAAGAAACACTTAGAATGTTGCCACTCTATTGGCCAGTTTTTCCGGTGGCCATTTGCTGACCGCCTTCTGCCCTTCTCGGAAACAGTCTGAACGAGTCTCAGGCTCAGGAACAGTAGAGACCTGCCACAGAGGGAGAGGGTTAGTTTCCCATTGCAGGAAGCCTCACAGGGTATTGGCCCCAAAGGCAAGCTTCAAAGAAGAAGCCGCCTTTGGGGGACTAAAGCAATCACAGTTGGGGAGGGCTGCGCCATTGTTCAGGTAGACAGGCTGGTGGCGGGAACAGAGAGGGGAAACCAGTTGCCTAACCAGTTTTTCCATGGGCGTGAAGCCCATAGGAAGCCGCTCCTTTAGGATGGGGTACCAAGTTCCTAACAGCCAATGAAGAGTTCAGATATATTGAGAGTGGGCAGAATAGCGCACCCTGGGATTGATCTATGCGTCATATAGCTAGAAGTTGTCATAAGGCAGGAGAGATTCTCTAAGCCCGTAGGCTAGTCATCACATCATCCCCCTCTGGCACTTTCTTTGCTTAAATCAGTGCATATTATGAGCCAGTAGTTTATGATGCTCGGCACTGGCACATAATTATCAACACTGACACCTATGACAGTCATCAAAAAGGGACAAGGGGAACCCATTAAATCGCTCGGGACCATGGGTAGCAAGTATTTATCAAAACGACAAGTGGTCCTGAGCATACGAGAATGAGGAAAAAATGGTATATATAGATCACAATGGAATTCTATATAGTTCAGGGTTCCTTGACCAGCCGGCCAAGGAATATTTATTGGTTCAATAAGTTTGTGATCTCAAAAATACAACAAATAACCCAAGGAGTAAGGGTTAAATTGGGGCACAGTCCTGTGCCATACAGGGAGAGGAAAGGTAAGACAGTAAAGGGAAGTGAGGAAAGTTATCAGGCAAACAGAGTGAGCTTGCAGGTCACTGATATTAGATATACATTAGCCGTGTATCCTGGAGTCATTCATACAAACAATAGTATCATGGAAGTACATGTATGAATTACTCTAAGGTCGACTATGACAGTCAGGCACATGGTGGGGCTGTTTGTCTTATTTAGAGATGAACACAGCAGTTGTTAATTACTTCATGTATACTAAAATGAGTAATATCTGCTGCCCAAGCTATTCCTATACCTTTGGTGGGCTGGAATAGTCTGAATAGTCACACTTGGAGGAGTGTGATGGTTAGTGGTTGTCTTTATATTGTCATTGACTGCTGGGAGGAGCAATGGGTGATGCGAGCTGACGTAGCTTTCTGGCGAGGGCAATGGCACTTGTTTTACAAATTAAGCACTGGATTAAATTTAGCACCATTGGCACCCTTAACCATAGAGCACATCTGAAACGGAGAGAGGACTGAAAAAGGACTACCCTGCTGACCACTTGGTCCTGGCAAGAGAGGCTACACCAACTGCTGGACTGCAGCTGCTCTTCCTTGGGCTAATGTAGCAAGTTCTGTGCTTTTGGTGCCTGGCTCTTGGAAAAGTCTCTCCAAAGCTGGGGCGCTAGAGGGCGCGCTTGCGGAATGGCTGCCTAGACCTGCAGCTCCCGCTCCTTGGATATCGATCCTGCACTGATCCGCTGCCACGGGGTGTCGTGTCACCCCCAGAAGCCCGGTTCCTGCAACACGACGGTGCTCTCTGCACTCGGTCGAAATTTGGGACGGCTGTGAGACTCGGAGCCAGAGATACGAGCCTCTGCAGATTGCCCGACGCCTGCCCTGGTGCACACTGGTGAGGGAGCCCGGCCACCACAACTACGCGACTCCGGTGTCCGCCACGAGGCGCCCAGGCCGTGCAACCACCCTGCCTGCCTCACCCCTCCGGGCCGGAATGCTGTGCAGGACGAGAGGGTGAGCGGCACATACCATCCTCTGCTTGGCATCCTTTTGAGCACGGCGTGGCCGACACGGAGTGCGACCTGTTTCCAGTGGGACGGCTGCTGCCTTGCTGACTGCCGCGCCGGTCCCCGCTGTCGCTGCGGACCCGGAGCTGCGTGCCGCTACATACCGGACCCGACAGCCGGCTACAGCGCTTGCACTTGAGAGGAGTCCCCCCTCCACTGACGGTGCTCCTTTCCCACGGGGCGCCGCAGATCCTATGTACATTGGCAGCGTGGATGGCTGCTGTCGAGTGACCTGACTGCCCTTCCCCCATGGGACTGCCAAGCAGACTGCATTGCGCCTTCTAACGGCAGGTGGGACGCGACTCCTGAAGTTAATCCGGAGGCTTGGCGCTGGGACTGGTGCTTCAACGCAGACACTGCCTAACAGGTACCCAAGGCTGCTGCTGGGGGCGCGGTGGGCGACTGCTGCCTCAGAACAATTGCTGGCCGTGGGGCGCTGCTTGTGGCACTGCACGCTCATTGTGTTGCTGCTAGGCTCTGGCCTTGAGACACTCCTGGTGTGCAGCTGGTTGCTGCCCGCCCGCTTGACTTCCACTGCCTCTACCACCCCATCTGGGCCCTTACCTGCTTGGAGAATCCGCCATGGGACGTCCTGACGCTCGTCAGCCCAAACTGAGCTTTGACAACACTCGCAAGGGCCACACATCGACGCAGACGCGCCCGGGTCCCAGCGAGCCGCCCCCGCAGCCTGCTCCGCCTGATGCACCTGCTGCGGATATTGCTAACCTGCTACTGGAGATGCGGCAGGGATTCGCTACCGTGGTGGAGAAGGTGGATGGAGTCACGGCCCGGCTGGACGCATTGGTCCATAAAGTGGATTGCCATGAGGAACGCCTTACAACTGCGGAACAGAGGATCTCCGACAACACCGATGTCACCACGACCCACGCGACGCAGCTAGCGAGAATGGATAACCTCCTCCGCATAATTGCGGCAAAGAATGAGGACTTGGAAGCGCGGAGTCGCCGCAATAACATTCGCATTACCAATGTGCCGGAATCCACTGCCACAGGTAGAATGGAGCTCTATGTGGAGAAAGTGCTCAAGGGATCTATCGGGGAGGATGCCTTCTCCTCCCAGTTCATAGTGGAGAGGGCTCATCGATCACTGGCGCCTATGCCCCAGCCTGGCCTGCCACCGAGACCCATAATCGCTCGACTTCTGAATTACCGAGACCGCGACACGGCCCTTCGAGCAGCCCGGACGCAGAGGTCGCTGAGGTATGAAGGCATCACCTTTTCCATCTATCCTGATTTTACACCGATGGTTCAGGACGAGAGGCGCAAATTCCTTCCGATAAAAAAGAAACTGAGGGAAGCCCAGATAGACTATGCACTTTTGTATCCGGCAAAACTGAGGGTCACTCACCAGGGCAAACAGCGCTTCTTCACTAACCCGCAGAAAGCCGAGGATTACTTCAAATCCATCCGGAGAGCGCGCAGAGACAACCAGGCACCTGACGACGGTCTAGAGATCGACGACTTGCCTCCTGAACGTCAAGAGGATTAAACTGCCTTCGTGACATTCGGCCTCAGACACCTATGTGCTTCTTCGCTGGTCGGCGCTGGCTTCCCAGCTGGTGGTTCGGTAGAATCACGAGGATCGGACTTCCTGGACTGCACACCCCCCGTGGTAACGTATACCAAGGACCGCTTTCTCGGCCCTAGTCTCCACCGAGGGCGGTACAGTATGGAGCTATGGGCCGGATTGTGGCAGCGCGTACCTTTGGATGATCCCTAGTTGGGTGTTCCCCGCTGATCTATTGCATGTTTGGCTATTTGCCGCTCTGAAGTTGGGGGGGAGGGGGATGAGGGGGGGAAGTTTTTGGGGATTTCATGGCTGCTGGCATGTTTGGGATGCTGTGGTGGGTGGGGGGAGATCGGATTTCATGAGGTTACTGATGCATAGACTGTGTTTGTTTATATTGATGTGGTGTGGGACCTGGCGACCCTGGTGCGGGCGTGATATTAGACTTTGGCCCGATTGGGCGCCTTCTTCTTTGTTGTCAATGTACTCATGGCTGCGGTAAACCCGACTACGCGATTGACATGCCTTTCATGGAATGTTCGGGGGTTGAACGATGCCCGGAAGTGCAGGAATGTTGTCGCCTACTTGAATAGACATCATGTACAAGTAGCTCTACTACAAGAGACACACTTGCCCGTGCGCGGGGACGCCCCGTTTGGACAGAAATGGGCGGGTACCCGCGCTTTCTCCTCTTATTCGTCTTATGCCAGGGGTGTGGCGATTCTTGTCGCCCGTGGTGTACCCTTCCTCCGCATGGGTGAGATAGCGGACAAAGAGGGAAGATATGTTTTATTGTGGGGGAGGGTGGGGCATGACACCTATCTATTTGTCTCAATGTATGCACCGAATGTTGACTCACCTGTTTTTTTTTCCACTCTGTGGGGCACAATCGTTTCCATTGGTGCACGGCATATCATTTGGGGAGGTGATTTTAACCTGGCCTTAGCGCCCTCACTTGATAGGGCGGATGGGGTTAACTCTTACAAGCCCCGAGCTAGGGAAGTTTTAGAAGGAGTGATGGAGGAGGGTGGACTTTTGGATGCCTGGCGACAGATACACCCCCACGGGCGGGAGGGCACGCACTTTACACATCACACCGGGACCTGGGCGCGCTTGGATTATTTTTTGGTGACCCGTGGCGTCATTGGGGACCTGTTGGTGGTTGACCACCTGCCTAGAACCTATTCGGACCACAGCCCTGTTAGACTACAGTTCCGTACTCCTGGGTGGGATAGTCCGAGACCGCAGTGGAGGCTGAGCCCAGATACGCTCCTTGACGAGCTTTTTCGTACAGAGTTGGGGGAGGAGATCAGGGACTTCTTCCCTAGAAACAAGGGTTCAGTAGAATCAGTGGAACACATATGGGAAGCTTTCAAGGTAACCATTCGGGGCTTCTGCATTTCTAAGAGCCATGGGGTCCTGCAAGATATTCTACGTACCATTACCACATTGGAGAGTGAGTTGCGTGCCCTGGAGCTCCGAATGGTGGCGAGTGATGACCCACGCCTACAGGCGACCTTTCGGGACACACTATCCAAGTATGAAGAGGAGGCTGCCAGGGAGGCGAAATACCGGGGCAAACACTGGGTGGCCCGGAAATACTGCGAGGGGGATAGGCCTGGCAAGGTACTAGCTTCACTCACGCGCGCGCCACGAGAGCACAATGCCATACTAGAACTTACTGATGAAACTGGCATTGTCACCAGGGAATCGGATGAGATACTGACTACATTCACAGCACATTACTCCACACTATACACTTCCAAGGCAGAGGCGGATGCTCCATATGCTGACTATTTAGATGACGTGGCGCTCTGCTGGCTCAGCGATGGCGATAGGGAGTTCCTGGCGGCGCCTTTTGAACTCGAGGAAGTTCGCGAGGCCATTATGTCCCTACAGAATGGGAAGGCTCCAGGGCTAGATGGCATCCCAGCCGAATTCTACAAAGCTTATATCGATATTATGGCGCCCGTGCTTAATGAAGTCTTTACTGAATCGTTGGCTGACGGCAAGCTGCCTCGGTCTATGCGCGAAGTGGTTATCACCTCCCTTCTGAAACCTGGCAAGGCCCCTACTTCCTGCGACTCTTACCGCCCACTTTCCCTTCTAAATTGTGATGTGAAGATCCTTGCTAAAGTACTCGCCACGAGACTCTCACTGCTAATGACTAGGATCGTCCTGCCCGATCAGTCTGGCTTCGTGGCCGGCAGATCTACTTCCCATAACTTACGCACCCTGTTTTCCCTGCTACGCTCTGTTCACCCTGATATCCCGGTGGCGGCTGTGTTCCTCGACGCCACCAAGGCGTTCGACTCCGTCGAGTGGCCCTACCTCTTCTCGGTTCTGGGACGCATGGGGTTCCCTAAGCTGTTCTTGTCATGGGTACGCCTCCTCTACACGGACCCCACGGCGAGAGTACTGATTAATGGGAAGCTATCGTCACCTATCAGTCTTACAAGAGGTACTCGCCAGGGGTGCCCGCTCTCACCCCTGTTATTTGCTATTGCGGTCGAACCACTGGCATGCCGCCTGCGTCAATTGCACCGTGAGGGAGCGATTCAATGCTTGCAGCGGCAAATCGATGTATCCCTCTATGCGGATGACATCACACTGTATGTCAAGGACCCGGAATTACACCTTAACCCCCTACTCTGTGAATTCGTCCTGTTCGGTGGCCTGTCGGGTGTTCATATTAACTGGGCCAAATCACAATTTTTTCCCCTTACTGACGCGGTGAGTGCTTTCCCATTGGATTATCCGTTGGTATGGTGCCAGGATGATCTGCGCTATTTGGGGATTCGCATAGCACGGGATAAAGATGAGACACTTCGCTCCAATTATGGAGTGGCCATGACTAAACTGACCGCTTCTGTCGACAGGTGGATCACGATGCCGCTTTCAATGGCTGGCAGAGCCTCCCTCATTAAAATGGTGATATTGCCCCGCTTTCTGTACTTTTTTCTCAATATCCCCTATTACCCAGGGGCTTTTTTTTTTAGGACACTCCGCGCCGAACTGCGTAGGCTCTTTTGGGGTGGCAAATCTCCCCGGCTAAAGTGGTCCACGTTGACCCTTCCCTACGACCAAGGCGGCTTCGACATCCCTGATTTCGAGGCGTACTACCTGTGTGCACAAGCGCATTTTGCCTACCATTGGATGGCTCCTACTCCCTTCATGCCACACATAGCAGTGGAGGATTGGATTGCACACCCACTTCCATTGAACGGTCTGATGCACTGTTCCGAGAATTCCATCTCTACGGCGAATACCTCGGTCTCATGCACCCTGGACGCGTGGCGGCGACTCGCCCGGCGGCTCCTCTGCGCGCTGCCCTACTCTCCTAAGCTTCCTCTGGCCTATCATCCGAACCTTGCCCTGCTATCAGAATTGGGGTTCCGGCAGCTCTGTGGCAAACTTCACGTCTCCTTCTGGGGCGACCTGTTCCACAACGGACTTTTCAAAACGGCGGATCTTTTCTTCCACTCGCATGCCCCCACACCCCTTGAGCTGTTTTACTATATAAGACTGCGCGCGGGAATGCGGGACATCCTTCCGGATTACCCTGCTGAACCTGCAACTTTGCCTCCGCTACACCACCTCCTGGAGTCTCCAGATGGGACCCATTTGGTCTCTGGGCTCTACCGCCAATATCGGGGAGCTGCTCCCTTACCGGTCTCTGCTGCCAGACTTCGCTGGTCGGAGGAACTTGACACAGAGGTCTCGGACGACCAATGGCAATACTGCTGCGCATTGACTTCCCGCATCTCTGCCAGTTGCAGGTTGAAAATAATACATTATAAATACCTGCAGAGGGTCTACTACACGCCGGTCCGGAAGTACAGATTCGGGCTGGCCGATAGTGATCGCTGTGAACGGTGTCGTGCAGACCACGCTGACTTTCTCCACTTAGCATGGTCCTGCCCCCAAGTTGCTGCCTACTGGTGTCAGGTCATCGAGGCTGTTGTGCAAATGGTAGAAGAGGACATTCCCGCTGATCCTTTGGTGACCGTCCTTGGGTACACAAAGCACATATCCAAGGCGAACAGAAAATTCGTCGATATTGCATTCCTCCTAGCCAAGCGACGTGTCGCTTGCCGCTGGAGCAGGGGCAGAGCGCCCAAGTTCAAGGATTGGTTAACTGACTTAACATATTGCCAAGATCAGCATAACACCTTTTCTGAAACATTGCCTCTCACGAGTAGACCCAGGAATGTTTGGGACCCACTGGTGCACTACTTGCTCAAACGCTCGGACGATGATGCAACGTCGGACAATGGGCTCATTGCTTCTCAATCCCTTTAGCATTTTTGTTCGCCTTATTACTACCTGGCTATACATAGCGCATGCTGTTTTCCTCTACCTATGGGACCCCTATGCCCCCTGCTGTCTCTTCATGGAACAGGTGGCACTAGCCTACACGGCACCGCCCTCCTCGCCTCCCCCTCCTGCGACCATCTTCTCCTTCCGTTGAGCCACGAGCTGTCCCCCCCTCCATCTGGAGAGTGCTGTCCTGCATACCACTGACGGCTCTGCACTGCCACCCCATGGACTACCAATGCCTTGGGTCCTCGAACCCGGGACATTCACCGCCCCGCGCACTGGCGCCTAGCAGACCCACCACTTTACACCACTACAACACATTGTTATTGCACCATACTGCACCATCGCACGTACGTAACCTCGTTGGGAAGTTGGGGTTTTCTTTTTTTCTTTTCCATGTTCTACCCGTTACAAAAAATTAGGAGTGAGATTCTCTTCTTGCTCACACAAAACCTGTTCGACTACAATACATCCTTCCTTGGCCTGCCCCGCCGGACGGCGCTGTGATAAACTTTCTATCTGTGATGTGCCGCCGGGCCCCCGGGATGCCGGCTACAAGGCTGTGTATTGTTGCTCCGCTATTGCTGCCGGCCTCAGGGTTGTAGGCACCTCAAGCTGTGTATCCTTGTATGCTCTTATCAATAAAGTAGTTTGAACACCAAAAAAAAAAAAAAAAAAGTCTCTCCAAAGCTCCAGACAAAAAAGGTGAACGCCAAGAGTCAATCAGTTGAGCCCCCTCTTTCAGCACTACCGCCATAGAAGCTGAAATAGCACGCCATAGCTAATCAAAAGCCCTCTTCAAGGAATCGCCTCTGACTGCCATTTTGCAGCCAAGAATATCTCCCCTTGATACTCAATTATTGCACCGGTGTCTGCAGAATCTGGGAGAATCATCAGAGTGCAGATTGATCACCAAAGTCTCACCCCCCACCCTTTCGACCACCCAGCACCCAGAGCATCTTTCAGCATCTTTGACAATCTATATCCCCTGCATCAGGACCACTTTATTGAAGTCTACGGAGGTTGTTGCACAAAGCGTGGAACTGAAGTTGAGACTGCTGTGGTAACCTGATAACTGACCTTCTCCCTTTTTAAATTGATTGCCCCAACTGGGCCAGAGTAGTTAACCACAATCTTTTCAAACTTTTCCAGAGTTTTAAAATGTTACGGTTAGCAACGCTTGCTTGCACTTAAGACAAAAATCTGGAAATTACGCTTTATTTAAAAACAGTACCCCCAGATCCCTCAGCTGGATTATGCTCATCATAGTGTCTACCAATTTGTAAAAATATAATGATTTAATTATAAATTGGTGTTGAATCCTTTTATGTTCTGTGACTTTCTTATTCTGTTTGGTGCGTCTAAATGCTTTACACTAGTTCCTTTGTGTAAGCCTTGATGCTCGAAACCACAGCTACCCAGTGTTGAGCTAGAGCTTTTACAAACAAGCCTGACTGGCCCCAAGATGATTTTATGAGTTTATTGCACAATGAGGTCTCACAACCACACCATATAATATACCTTAATGCTCACCATCTGCTTGTCAGCCACAGTGATATGAGCATCAAAAGGTGAGCCAAGGGCCCCAGTTCCACTATTTGTGATTCTCTTATCAGACCACATCCTCTTTTCTGAAATGTACCCAGCCCCTTCATTGTGACCTCTAACTTAGCCAAAGAGCGCCATGTGAAGTGTACTATGGAAACCGGTCTGTCCCCTCTCTAGTGTGTGCTGACCCAGTTTACAGAAATGCAGCAATACGCAAATCTGTCTGGGGGGATTCCTCTACCTCCTCACCAGGTTTCATCATGCAGCCTGGGTCTGACAGAATGGAACCCAGGTCCCTTCATTATTGTACCGTAGACAGGTAAATATGCACCCAGACATGTATACACCATACACACACTGTGTGTTGATGCTGCTTAACTCCTGGTAAAGGCAGTAGCTTTTCACCACTATTAGGGTAGCTAGCGTTCTGGGCGCCCCTCCTAGCTTAACAAGACTCTGTCCATGAGACGGGTCATTTTCATGGTGCACACGCATGATCCTTATTTGCCTATACTCGTAACAACAAGAGAGGAAGGGTACGGATTCAACGCTCCTACACCCCTCGGAAGAGTCAAAGAAACAACTAAGGAGCGTCATGCCATAGAGAGTAGAAGGGCAAGCATGTACTAGTAATCCAAGTCCAGGATTAACTACAGAAAAAGCCTCATTTAGGTTGTTCTGAATGCCCTCACACACCAACCTGGTTGGTGACATGCTTCATCATCGGGTCCCACCAGGAGTGGCCGAATGCCACCCTGGTGTGCTGCAACGCCAGATTACTGCGGAACTGTTTTTTTGGGAGTGTGCAATGTGAATTTAGTGGTTTAAAAATATCCAAATTGTGTCAAAAAAAGTTTTATTCGTTTTGCCAATTGGATATGTATAAAAGTTGCCTATGAAAAGCAAATCAACATTAGAGATCCAGACATCAGTACAGTTGGGCACTCAAAGCACGGGTGCAATGTCCATTACCATGCAGAGGACTTTTGTGCCCCAACCTATGCCCCTCCCAGATTAGAACACCCCGAACTAACTGCTAACCTGGAGAGGAATAAGGTCAGAACTTACACAAAGCCCACACTAAGGCAAAGCACTGCTTCTTGATAGCTGCCTAATACTGTTCTCAGGGTATTAATGGCCTACTAATAACGTCTTCTGGATGCTCTGCCTTTTGTCATCCAATTGAGCTAACACAGCTCCAATTCCTTAGTCAGAGGCATCCCTCTGTACAATGCAAGGCTGACTGTAGTCATGCGCTTTCAGCACAGATACAGTGCATATCACCTTCTTCTGTTCCTCAAATGCTTTCTGACACTCCTTCATATCCCTTTCATGGGCTGCTTCCTGGAGGTCAAAGCAGTCAATGGGCCAACTATACTAGCATAGTTCACAGTTGAGTCCTAAAAAGACCCTCACTTTAGTCTGGGTAGTAAGCACTTCCCACTCCAACACCAGACAAATCTAGGCATCCAATGGTTGAGACTTTAAGTTCATTGTCTCATGCCTAAGGTAGACACCCCACCTGTCACTTGGATTCTTTGACAGTCAGTTTCACCTCCTGTATGCTAGCAGACCGATCATACTACAAAGCCCCTCCTCCCAGTGCCTTGAGACCCTCACAGGTGAGTAGTTGCGCTATACCATCCCTGATTTATTGAGTTCTAGGTTTATCAGGTGGCCCTACCATGAATTGCTGAATAGCGCAAATCATCCAGGTAGGTCACACAGAGCTCTACCAGCCCTGCGAGATCATGGTTCACTAAGTGCTAAAAGCTGACAGGAGCATTCTTGAACCCAAAGGCCATCACCATGAACTCATATAGCGCCTCTTGCATAGAAAATGCAGTCCTCTTGATATTTGGTGTCCAAGTGATCTGCCAATATCCACTTGTCAGATCCAAGGTGCTCAAGTACTTTGTAGCATTTAACCTATCCACCAGCTCATTCTCTCTGGGAATTGGATGTGCATCGGTTTTTATTACCTCATTGAGAGCTCAGTAGTCTACACAGAACCACAAGTTAGTAGAACTTTAATTTGGTAGTAGAACCACTGGACTAGAACAAGGATTAGGAGATCTCTCAATGACCCCAAGTCCAAAACCTTGACAAACTCTGCATTAATGCATCCCTGTACATCCTGCCCTTCACAGACAGATTATCACCCTTGTCGTTTGGCATGAACATGGGAAGGTGTCAACCTTGGAGTCAGCAAGTAGAGTTTGCAAAGTGTCCCAACACCTCTCTACATTCCCCCTGCTGTTCAGGCATTAATTTAGAGGCTGAATCCCTTCCACAGCACCATTGTTCATGTCAGTATGCAGCAGGTCATGAAGAGACTCACTGTCTTTCTCTGCCATAGATGTTAAATTCACTGTGTAATCTCTGTGGAGGCAAGTCTTCAGCCTGTTCACATGGAATTCACTCGTGTTCCCTTGTGGAATGTGTTTTTATCAAGTTGTTAACCTTAGATACCTTCTGAACTACCTTGTATGGCTCACACTATTTGTCCTCCAAGGCACTGGGACAATTACGCTTTAGCACCAAAACCTTTTGACCTTCCTGTTACCCATTCGGCTTAGCTTTCTGGACTTACCATTCCTTTATTAGAATTTGGCTGGCCTGAAGGTTTTCCTTTGCCTGACTCATGTATTACGCTATCAACTTCCTTAGGCCAGTCCCATTGTCCACCACATCTTTCTGTGAAAAATCTGGGGTTTCTTTCCATCCTTCTCTGGCAAGGGGAGTGGACCCTATACCGGTTGTCCATTCATTGAACCCTATCCCCTTCTGCGAAATCTCTTTGCAGGCAAACAAGAGGCATGGCAGGAGAAGATCACACTTCAGCATGCTTTTAGGTGTTTTGTAAAGCCTCCCAAGTGTCCCTAGCTACTAGGTTGAGCACATTAGTGCCCCCTCTGTTCCCTTCACCCATGTATAGGATGCGTGGTATCCCGGCTAATGGTGGGTCAGGGTCTTTTGCCTGACAATCTCTCTTGAAGTGTCCCACCTTGTGTCACTTGAAATAAGTCACCACTTTGGACTTGGAATACCTTCCATGTCCTCCCTTCCATGATGCTCCTTCCTTGACCCACCATTACCACACCCATGTTTTCTGGACCCTCCCAGAGTACCATGAGAATTACCTTGGCCCTGGCCCTCTGGTGTGAAACCAGCCTCTCCCCCTTTAGCTGTTCCAGAATCTCTGAATGTAATGGTAGCTTCCTTCATGCACTCATAGACCATCTGGTCTGCCATAGGCATTCTCCCAATGACAGTTGTCCCTTTCAATATCATGCACCTTAATAGGGCATCTATCTGAGGCATATCATTTAAGCCTGATTCTCTCAAGTAACTGCAAAGCTCACATCCCATTACAAAATATCCTGACACATTCACATACACATGCACAAGATCTTTTGGAACCTTGGCCACAACCTGACCCCCCTCTCTTGTAATTTCTCTTCTAGGACTATTTCTCCCATCTCTCTCACCTCCTCTCCTCTTGCTCCTCTCGAACTCTTGAGCTTTCTCAGGTTCATCAACCTTACCTTTCTGAAGTGCCAATTCCAAGCTTAAGGTCTCTGCTAGACACGAACCACCCAAGGGATTTACTCCTGGAAAAGGTGACAGTGGTACCCTAGAAATTTGAGATGCGGTGCACACCTTTTGGTTTTAAAAAAAAATAGAAGGTGATGAGTGTCTTGGTAAAACTGGCAAATCTTTTAGGGGACACACTGCGTGCGTCTCGGATGGATTGGTCCCAAGGAGATCCAAGAGCCCGAATCCACAGGGCTCTCTTCCTGGGTCCCTAAAAAAATTAGCGAAGACCTCTCTGCCCCCACTACTAGGAATCTTCTACCCTCTCTCTCTACAAAAGTCCTTCATCTGATCTATAGACAATGGTGCTGAATTCAATTCCCAACCCTGTTTTTTCCATCATCTATGTGTGTTTCCTTTGTGCATAAAAATTTGGACTTACTGTACTGCTGGCATCAATCGAAAAGGGCCAAATATCCAGGCTCTTAAACATTAGGCGCCATACCACATCCCTTTCAGAGGACCAAGTGGCAACCTGGGAATACCGGGCTATCTTTGGGGGTTGAGGGCTTTTACTCCTGATTTGCCGGTGCACATCTTCCTATTGTTCTGAGCAACTGGGCCAAGTACCTTTTCAGCACTTGACTCTCAGGGTAAGCATGATCCGAGCAGTCATAAGCTCCCTCAGGGGGAGGTGTGGATACAAGGGAGTGAACACAGGCTCAAACATCAAAATTTGTGCAACAGCAGCAGTAAATCACTGTTCATCAAAATACTCACTTTTATGAAGAAAAAAAGGTCTTTTATTTCTACTGCTACCAACACAAAGTAGAAATACAATATTAGAAAACAACTACACAACCCCACTGAAGTCGGGATCTAGTGTTTCCTTGGCGGTTCCCTGTCCCACTTGCTCCTCACTAAGGCGATAGTGGCTATTCCCCATTAACTATTAGCAACATCCAGGGCATGTCCCACTAGTTTTTAGAGTCTCAAGAGTCCCCTCTGACTCTGGTCTAAAGTCAAAAGCGTTCCAGTGCTGACATACTATCTAGTCAGCAAGTTCCCTCTGTGCAGACTGGTCCGAATTGAGCCATACCTGCACCTGTAGGCTCGAAAAGTCTGGAGTTCCTGAGGGCACCCCCTCTCTGGGCATTGGCGCAGTAGCGGCTGGTCGAGATAAGTTCTCTGCACGCAGCCCAGGCAGGCTGCTCTCGCTGATCCCTGATCTCCTCATATGCGTTTGGGCTCCTTCGGTGACCAGAGGTTCCTCATTGCAGGTAATTCATTTGGTCTCTGCCACGATGTGGAAAAAGTTATAAGAAATTCCAGGTGTTGATTCTTTATCTGGGGACAAATGCATGGGAGTTCCCAAGGCAGCCTCACTGCAACAATGTTGTGAGTCAGTACACACTTCTGGATAGTTCTGGCATATAGGGTCACTGCATATTTCAGCATTTGGGGTCAACAGGCCCCTACTGTACATGGTCAACGGCCTGCTCAGTACAGAAGGTGTCCACACAGCAGCCCCTCCTGGCTATTAAGGTTGCCAATCTTGAGCAGCACACAAGCTCCAGCCCAATAGGCACAAAGTCAAGCAATGTTCACATATTGCAGCCCCTACCGACAAATGGGGTTGCCGATCCTCCAATGCTGTCCTCTTTCTCAAATGAAAAAACAACAATTGATGGACAGAATACAGAACAATGTCATACATTCACCCCAGTACAGAGATCTGGGCCTAAATCCGTAGCTTATTTGCTCACCATGCCATTCCAGTTTAGATCCAGCCATATGCAAATCAGTCTTGACCCTGCGCCCAATGGGAACAGCGCAGCCAGAACTGCCAGGTCAGATCCTCTCTGGACTGGTAAACAAGCATCGCAGGACCGGTTTCGCGCTTTCAGCCCTCATCAGCCAGGATAGCTTGACTACAGTGGCATGGAGAGCACGGGACCCACATCTGGGCATACCAGTCCCACTCGGGGTGACAAATGCAAAAACAACAATTGATGGACGAAATGCAGAACAATGTCATACATTCACCCCAGTACAAAGATCTGGGCCTAAATCCATAGTTTTTCTGCTGACCATGCCATGCGTTTGGTTTTGCTTTGTTCACCCTAAGTTGGCAGGGTATGCCCAGACGTGGGTCCCTTGCTCACTTTGCCACTGGATTAAAGCTAACCTGGCTGATGACGGCTGATTAGCCAGAAACCGGTCCCAGAATGCCGGTTTACGGTCCAGGGAAGACATGGCTTGGCAGTTCGGGCTGGGCTGTTCCCATGAGGCACAGGGTCAGACTGATTTGCATGTGGCCATGTCTGAACTGGGGTGGCGGAGTGAGCTAAAAAATGAAGATAGATTATACCCAGATCAGTTGACTGGGGTGAGTGCTTGCAATGTTCAACACTCTGTCCATCATCCCTTTTGGTTTTGCTCTTTCTCAAAGGCACACTGGTCTTGGCAAACAGGCAGGCGATTGTGCCTCACTCTCTAAGGCATCTGATCTTGGATTCTCTGGGTGATGGCCAGGCCTTAGCTACCAGTCCTGGTCAGAGGCTGAAGACTTGCAAAGCTTCCCCTTCTCTCACAGCTCATCGGACTGCTTGTCAGATGAAATCTTTCGGGATCTCAAACTCCCCATCGTACAGCCCATTTATAGACATCAAATGTAATTTAACGTCTGAGTCTTTGAAGTTTATGTTGGGGTTTGCTTCTTTTGAATTACCCACTGCCCTACCCTTCTGAAACAGTGTGTAATAGCAGGAGCAAATCGAAAGCTGATAGCCAAACAACACAGTCCATGGAAGTGACAAGTTCACACTTGGTTGTCAGTCACAGTGAAATGTAAATCAAAAGTTTAGCCAAGGGCCCCAGTCTGAATGTTTATGATTCCCTTGCCTAGCCCTATCTGCTTCCTGAAATGTGCCAAGGACCCTTCCTTGTGAGCAGGTCCTTGTGCCCGTTCCCCCTGTGACCTCCTGTCCAGCTCGCCCGCAGGCCACTACCCTCTGCTTTCTGTCTACCTGCTGCCCTCTGTGACTAATTTACTCTTCTCTTCCTCTGTTTGGCCTTCTCTGCTTGTTTTTCTGCCCCTTTATGCATTTTCTGCTTGTTTTTCTGCCCTCAGTATTGCCTTTTCTGCTCATTTTCCAGCCCTTGGGTTTTCTCTTTTCTGCAAATGTTTCTGCTTCTGTTATGTCTTTTTCTGCTCGTTTTTCTGCCCTCAGTTTTGCCTTTTATGCTTGTTTTTCTGATCTCTGTTTTGCCTTTTCTGCTAGTTTTTCTGCTCACTGTTTGGCCTTTTCTTCTTTTTTTCTTACGTCTGTTTTGCCCTCATATGCTCTGTTTTGCCTTTTCTGCTTGTTATTCTGACCTCTGTTTTGCCTTTTCTGCAGTTTTTCTGCCCTCTGCTTTGCCCTTTTCTGCTTGTTTCCCACCGTTTCTTCAAGACCTTCACCGGGGGAGCTGACAAGACGAAGATCTCGTATCCCAGCGCCTGGATACACCAGGGTGACTGTGCAGCACTCTACAAATGCTGTTTGACTGATCTCTCACTAAATTAAAAAGCACCCTTTGAAGTGTACAAGGGAAGCCTCGCTCTCCCCCTCCTCAGTGTATCCCACCCAGCTTACAGGAATTCAGCAATACACACATCTGGCTGTGGGAGGGGGATTCCTCTTCCTCCTCCCCATGTTTCACCAGGCAGGCCTGGGTCTCCCAAAATAGATCCCAGGGCCCTTTGTGTATTTTACAATAGTCAGGCACACATACACCCAGTGCATGTATAAAGCATACACACACTGACTGCTTAACTCCTTGTACTAGCAGTAACCTTTCACCACTATTAGGCTAGCGTCTTGGGTGCATCTCCCGGGTCAATAAGACTGTGAGGCTGGCTTATATCATGGTGCACATAATTAATCTGTGTTTGCCTACGACAGCAAAAATAAGCTTCAGGGATCCAGACATCAGTACAGTTGGGGGCCCAGGTGAGAGTTCATTACTATGCAAGGGAGACTTCCATTCCAACACGAAAACATCTTGGATTTGTAAATAAAAAGAATTAAAGTATGTGCTTCATTTTATAGGTATGTGCACATACAAAATAATACTATAGTTGTGTCGTGCTTTTTTTTCTTTAAATTGTTTTCTGCTATTCTACACAGCAGCTATGCTGCTGTACTATGGAAGTGCATGTGTTTTGTTGCTATCTCCCTTATGTGCTGCTTCACCTCCCCAAGTTCCCCCTGCTTTCAGTTTTGCTTACCCCCAAACCCACAGCTTCTCCATTGCTTCCCCAGCACCTGAAAAACAGAAATTCGTTGGCCTTTTATTTCTTTAATTCTTTTTAAAACCTCTTCACCTGTGATGCAGCGGAAATGGTCTTTGCCAAATTTTCCCAGTAGGACCCAATTTAATACCTATCAGTCCTATCAGTCCCTTTCATGCTGCGTGAGTTTAAAACAAATTACCAAATTCCATTATCTATATTGGTCCTCTCTCTCTCCGATGAATCTTGTATAGTTGACAGGGATTGACAAAGGATTGACAGAATTCTAACAATGAAGACCAAATTAAAGAAATAATCTTTCAATATAACCAAATTGACATTAATAAAGACAGACTCTGATTACTTGTCAATATGCTTTTATCTAAATTAATGTGAATGCTCATCAAGTAGAATACAGCTTGAATCATAGATCACCACACATGAGAAACAACAATATAGTAATTCATAATCATATCTGAAAGTGGATAGACGAAGAGACAAAAGGTAAATTCAGTATATCATACGAACCTATAGGATAAAAAGCTAGAAGTCTGAAAAGCTACTCTCTGGCCCGAAGAGTAAGCTGGGGCACCCTCAAGAAGGTATGAGGTGCAAAGTCAAAGACTCAGGATCAGCAGAACAGCCAGCCAGTTAAGTTAGAAACGGGCAACACAACCCTCTCCTCTCGCAAAGTCAAATCTCACTCCAAGCCTGCCAAAACTCTAATTTCTGACCCTAATAATTATACCCTAATTCCCCCCCATGTATCAACACAAAAAATCCTCAAATCCCATTGGACACATTCAGTGTACCTAACTTTTCAACAGTTCTTTTGTCTTTAGAGAGCTTTTGTCATTGTCCTTCAGCATGGGAAACTAGGATAATCTCTTCCGCGGCGTGCACATTTCTATAAAATCGCTAATGTATCAAACTCATAGCACAAGTGTCCATATACTCCGGTCGGCAAGTAAATTCCATTAATAACGTTAATTACTTCCTCCACACAGCCTTGGCCATTCAGGAACCATATGAAGGACAAAATACATTTCTTTGCAGCCTACATTGTAGAAAACAAATTTAAAACCTAAAAAGACTCTTAAGGTTTTCTCTGTAGAACACTTAAATAGGTTCTAGGAAAAAAAATACACATGTGATTATCATTGTCATTTTACAAAACTACACTATTAATGCTTTTTGTGTTTCTCTTTGCATTGTACGCATTTTTCCAAATGGTTAGTGGAAAGGAAAATGTTGTCTCTTTTAAACCAACTGCTTATATTATTATTATCTTTGGCTGTTATTTCTGCATTATTCATTCATATTTGCAACCTACTTTAAAAACTCTGGAAATACTGATTTCTTTCCAGCACACATTTGCGTAATTTCATCTCCCATTTTAGTTTTACACTGTTAATTTTCACACCATTTTGTTAATAATCCACACAAGAAATTTTATCCGAGCAGGTTTAAACCCTTCGCTGCGGGGATTAATCCCCCACTCTGCTGGGGGGGAGGGGGCGCGCACAGCGCCCCCATGCTCATGACAAGCTGAGCTCGTCATGAGCTACGGTGCTCCTGTGCTCATGACGAGCTCAGCTCGTCACAGGTGTATTGCCTCCCGTGGAACGCTCAGCACAGCGGGGGAATTCTCCCCGCACCTGGGCGTAACATGGGCCATAACGAGCTGAGCTCGTCATGAGCACCGGAGCGCCGTGGCTCATGACGAGCTCAGGTCGTCATGAGCATCCAAGAGGTTAATTTTGCAAAACTCTGCTCCATCAATCCCCCCTTTGATGGCAACTTGAGCCATCATAAACGCAAAAATCTGATTTTCATCCAGTCATATTACCTAGGAAGCAGTAGTTTTCTTCTGTTTTAATCTGACCCCATCTATGTCTTTTACTATTACATAGTAACTTCCGCTTCTGTCTTCCAACTCTATTTCTTCTGTCTTTCTCTTTCTTGCTCTCGGTTTAGTCTCTAGTGTTTGTTTCTTGCACATACAACACTTATCGATTAATACCAGTGTTAATATCCCTGTAGCAACAGAAACTCTTGGCAATAGTATTATTCCTAGCAAGCTATTACCAAAAGCAGAAAACCAGTTAACCACTGAAGAGAAACCCTTACCAAGTCTCTCCCAAGCACCGTCAATCTTCAGTTCAGTTAAATCTTCCCGTAAATGTATAATATTTGTAATATATTCTCCAGGGTTCTTACTTTTATCAGGGATATATGTGCAACACTGTCGCATTTTCAACATGCTACAGACTCAGCCCTCTTTTGCCAATATTACGTCAAGAGTGAGTATATTTTGTAAAACCATAGATCTCATAGGCACCATTTCTGTGGCAATCATTAGGAACCTTCCAGCGGTGTCTGTTGATAAACGATCAACAACCGTGGACAATTTTCTAATTGTATGTGAATTCAAGATTACTCCAACTGAAGGTATCAATGCTCCAAAAACATCACCCACAATTTCAGCAGCACTCATTCCCCTTTTATTTTGAGTTACTCCACTCTTCTTTTCATTGGTTTCATGACTCTTATCCATGTGATAAAACTTGGGGAAATTTACCCCCATGTAACAACACCCGTACCAACGTGCAGGTAACCTATATTAGGCATTCTTACCACACACATAATATATCCCAGGGAAAATAGGATCTGTTGCACCTTTTATTCCTCAAACCCCTGTAAGCAGGAACATTCACTAGAACCAATTGGTATAATCTGTTTTTTGTCGAAGTAGGCAAAGCTTTCCCCAATGGTGCCGATCCAGAGTCATTGCATCATATGTCTTACTCACCCTTTGTGTAATTGCCTTCTCTAAAAGCCCAAGGAGGTATATGGGACTTTTGCTCAGCAGCATTTTTCAAAAAATTCTGTCTCCTATCTTCCACTAAATGTATGAATTCAATCTACTCCTGGCACAAACTACAAGTTAAGTTATTACGTTGTGCATACACAGTATCTTTCGTTTTAGTAGTATGGAAGAATTCTCCAAAATAGTCAGCATTTTTCACACTACTCACCATGTTCATATTCTTTCTAATAGATACTTCAGAAAAGACGAAATCATAATTTGAATAGTAATACTGCACGCAACCTTTCTCATAGAACAAACTTGTTAATACACTACACAAGACTCCATATGTTAAAGGTAGGTGATGGTAAGTCACCCCCTCAGAGATAGACGACGGTAATTGAATGCACACGTAACAATCTCTTGCATCCATAGTATCCACATACTCATACAATAATTTAGTAAAGAGATTTAGCGAAAAATCGTTAATTGAATAAACCTGGTGTAATAAATTATCACCAGTTAATATCTTAATATTAGTCTGTGGATCTTCTTTATGATTTTCCACACCTATTGTTTCACTCACCAAATTATTAGTAATATTATTTTTATTAGAGTACATAAAATAAGCACAACACAATTAATGTTAACCAAACAAATATCATTATTAAGACACTTATAAAGCAAGCATTAATACATCTACGTTTAAAACTTTGATTGTGGTATCCAGTCTCTTTTTGCCCTTACCATTTTCTAAAAAAAATAAAAAACTAAACTACATTTGAAACTAAAAAAAACTAGTGTAAAAATGTGAAGTGTATCCAATCACATTGTAGCCTTCCTGCTTTTCTCTTTTTTTCTACTGCTTTTAACTGAGTTCCAGCTTTATTGTCTGCACTTTACAAAACAGCCTTTTCAATTTCTTCAGCACACTTAATTTCAACACAGTTTATTTAGGGTGGCTCAAAACTGTCTCTGTGGCATGATTCTCTATCTGTCTTTTACTCACAGTGATCTGTAGGTTTAACTTCTTCAGTCACCACACATGTCCATTCAGGTTCTGTGTACTTCTTGTTCGGAACTCATGCTCTTTTTGTTCTTCAAAGTGTATCGTCTTCCGAGTCACCTTGTTCTGTTTGGCTAGATACTTCTATTATTGTATTCAGAACCTTTTCATTCAGAGTGTATTTCAGTCTTTTCACTCTCTTTGGCCATATGTTTCTTTTTTTGTCTGTTTCACTTGCACAGAGTCACCAGATTCAAGACTCGATTCAGAACTTTTTTTGTTTTCTTCCTTCCTTGTTTGCACTTGCTCTTGAATCAAACTCTCCTCTGCATCGTCATTGACAACAGTCTGACAAGACCCAGTAGTTGGTGCCCACATGATTAGACTTTGTTCAGACTCTCGATCTTCAGTCTGATCTTGATCTCCCTCTGATCAGTTTCATTTGTTTCTGTTTTTCAAGTGGACTTGTAACTCTTATTCTTTGACTCACATGAATCCAATTTTCGCCAAGCCACAGTATTTCACTGCTGTCGTTGTCACCAATATCACTTGGTATGGCCCATGAAATGTGGTACCAAACATGACTTCCTCATGCGTTTCTTCACCAAGACCCACTCTCCTGGGCTCAGGTCATGTGCTTGTTCTTGCTGTGTTATGGTTGCAACTTCTCCAACCTGATGAAACACATTACGCACCACATCAGTCAATCCTTTGCAAACATCGAGCACTAGATCATCAGTTATATCCATCAGTTTATTTACTGGAACAATTGGCTGTCTCATTGCTCTGCCCATGATTACTTCATGGGGCGATAATCCATTTTTTATCAGGGATACTTCTTAAACTCATCAAAACTAGAGGTAAAGCATCTGGCCATTTTAGTGCTGTGGATGCACACACTTAAAATCTTGACTTAATTGTACCATTAATTTGCTCAACCACACCTGAGGCTTCTGGTCAATAGGCCAATGTAATTTCTGCTCCGTTTGCAATGCTGCACAAATCATCCAAATTATTTCAATATTAAAATGTTTACCTCTATCATTTTGTCTCGTTGGATAGGCTTCCACCCAACGAGAGAACAAACAGACCACTACCACTACCCCTTTGGTCTCCTACTCCCCTCCCATCTTATACTATCACTGAATCACTGGATGTTTATGATTATTGGTCCCCAGCCGGTTTGTATATCTTTTACTGTGACTGTTTTGTAAGTACTTTCGCTCTTGCCAGTCTGCCTGACCCGATTATGCATTCCTTACCCCATGTTAATGTGTATTCACAGTTTTTCTCCTATTTTATACTTGGCTCCTGTAACTGATGTAATTTTGTAACTTATAACTCGCTGATCCTCATGTAAAGCGCTGGGATACCCCCGGGTCTAGCCCGCGCTATATAAAACTCTGCAAATAAAAATAAAACATACCAACACATATTTCAATTCATTACATGGAGGAAGTTCTATGAAGTCTGCCTGCAGTCTAGTAAAAGGACCTGCTGCTTTTCTAATTCGTCCCCAATTTTCAACGTTTTTTCTCCCTGAATTTTGCTAATAGGAAGTTATGCACCTTTGGCAAAGACTTTCTGCAATGTCCATGAAATTGGTATTATACCATGTCTGCTTAAACAACCTAATAATTGTGTCTCTTCCTACATGTGTTAGACCATGGTACATTCTTGCCATTTGTGACAACAGGCTGTCTGGCATTATTGGTCTTCCATCAGTGTGAACCCACACTTCATCTTCAGTCCTACGTGAACAACCTGCTTTGATCCAAATTTATTTTTCCTAATCACTAGCTTCTACCTGCAATTGCCAAATTTATTTCCATGTCTCCACAGAAGAAAACATCAGATGACAATTTGTATCAGATTTCTGAGTATCTTAGGTAATAGAAATTGAATTTTGAGCACAAAATCGTGTAACTTGATCCGCATATCGATTTCCGTTTGTTACATAATCATTTCCAGATTTGTGTGCTGAACATTTTACAATTCTAAACTCTTTGGGCAATTGTAGTGCAACTAATAAGTCCTGATCATAGTTACCATATCAAATGGGTGAACCAGATGATGTCAAAAACCCACGTTGCAACCACAATTGTCCAAAATCGTGAACAACTCCATAACCATATTGACTATTCGTGAATATGGTTATTCTCAGATTTTTGCCAATTATGCATTCTCTGGTCAATGCGCACAGCTCAGAAATGTGGGCAGAACTTACTCCTTTCAAGCATAAAGCTTCAACAACAATGGCCACTGTACAAACTGAAGATGACGCATGCAATGTACCTTTATCATCTCTTAAGCAAGATCCATCCACAAACATTACACAATCTGATTCAGGCATTGGTATATCTTTTATATCAGGCCTCGGTTTTGTACACAATTCAGTGACATCCGGGCAATCGTGATCAGCTTCATCCCCTACTTCTTCACAACTTGGACTTGGTAAAAAAGTAGCTGGATTCAAGTTTGTGCATCTTGTCACAGTCACATTCTCTGCTCCAAGAATCACTCTCTCATATCTTGTCCTCAGACTACTTGTAAGATGCTGTGTTATAGTTCGTGTCAAAAAGATCTCAACAGAATGTGGCACATAAACTCTCAATAAATGTCCCATTACAATCGATTCACTCTGTTCCAAATGTACACAAGTAGCAGCAACTGCTTTCAAACATCCCGGTAACGCTGCAGCCACTGAATCTAGGGTTGCCGAAAAATATGCCACTGGACGGCGTGCCATTCCATGAGAGTGCACAACCGTCTCACTTGCAGCAAAACAGAGTAAAATCATTGCTGTAATCTGGCATTCCCAATGTGGGTCCTCAACAAAGGCTGTCTCGCAACTCCACAAATGTCCTTATGCATTCTTCATCCTAGTCAATTGGATCGGTCACATCCTTTTTTGTTTTTCAAAAACCTTTATTTTGCATCACAATTATCGTACACAGCCCATTACCTATAACCCAGAGGCCGGCGGCAGTTATGTCTCAAATCAGAAGAACATGTGGTCTCATAGTACACAGCCTTATAGCCGACAGCCCGGAGGCCCGGCGGCGAGTTACACGCTTAAGTTCCAGCAGCCAATTATATTTATTGCAAGTACTAGGATATCAAAATTCCCCTATTCTATTAGCAACTGAACCCAATAACTAGCACCGAAGTGCTACCCTATATTGTACCTAAGAGGTTGTAAACATTCTGCTAATTGTGACTCTAAATAAGGAAACAAATCCCTTACGACCCCCCCTCCCCACCCATGCACACACCTGTCCCCTCTCCTGGTCCCCCAATGTGGTTATGTATACATGCCGTTCGACTCTTCCTCTTACTCTAGTCTAAGTAGCCGATCGAGTAGCTATTTCTGGAAAATCAAACTATCTTGTTGTATGACCCCGCACGTCCGTCTGAGGGAAACCCCTGGGAATGTTGCTGTGTGTTGTTATGTGTTCTTCTTGTATCCAGTCTGACGCCGCTCCCTCTTCACCCTCTCACCAGTGCCCTTCCTGCGTGACTGCATATTGCTTGACTTTGTTTAGTCTTCCTCCGAGGGTTCACAAGTGTCTAGTAATGCATCATCCCCACACGCTGCCTCAACAGCTTCCCTATCTATGTCTCTTGTTCGAAGATGTGTTTGGTACAAACCCCAAAAATTCTTCGGGCGGCTAGAGGGGGGGAGCAATTCGCTATAATGTTCAGACTGCGTGCAGCAGTACAGCATATCGTGCGCCCATCTCTCGGTTGCCGGTAGTGGGCCTCTCATTAAGTGTAGGGCTACTACTACAATCCTCGCTATTAACAGTCCCATATCTGCCAGGCGTCTTACCGCCACCGGCAGTGCTCTCGAGTAACCCAGTAGTGCCAATGCTGGTTCTGTGGACAGTTCATGTTCTAATATTTCGCTCATTTCCGAGAATATACTGACCCAAAATCTCTGGATTCCCGGGCACCACCAAGCGAGATGCATAAAGTCTGCTATTGGTTCGTGGCAGCATTCGCATTCAGACGACTGCCTTAGGCCATACCGATGAAGCGTTTCCGGGGTGTAGTACACTATTTGCAAGAACTTGAAGTGTATCAGCCTGTGTCTGCCATTCAATGACAGTGTCTTAGTATTCACACAGCGATATCGCCACATATTATCATCTATCGTTACCTGCAGGTCTCTATGCCAGGCCAGTCTAGATTTCATGAGTTTCTGTTGTCTATGCGTCATAGCCATCTTGTACAAGTTCGTGATCAGTTTACGGGGGGAGTTTGTTTTGATCACATGCGTGAGTTCCTTGATCTCCAGAAGCTCTGACATTACTGGGCCCAGCAGCTCCAGCAACGCGCTACGCACCCTGTGATATTGGAAACGGAGTAATAGCGGTGCTGCGTCCAAGTCAGATACCACTTGGTCCCACGTTTTCACTCTACCTTCCGCAAACAAGTCTCCTGCTCTAGTGATGCCCACTTTGCGCAAGGCTTGTGTGACTCCTCTCTCTGTGAGTGGCGTTAACCATAACGTCCATTCAAGGGGCATGTTTGTGGAATATAATAAAACACAATCCTGCACGTGCAGAAGAGAGTGCCATGCATGAATCGTGTCAGAGATAGAGTCTAAAATGCCGGTCCTGCGGTCTACCGGTCTGGATACTGTGGCCGGAAGCGGGAGCGGATCTGCAAATAGACGTTTCATGCGTATATGGGGGATCTGCGCATCACCGTGAATCCATGTTTGCAAATGGGCAGCCTGGGACCACCCTGTAGTACAATTCCAGGTCAGGAGCCCCCAGTCCGCCCATCTCGTACAGGAGCGTGAGGGTTGACCATTTCGCTCTGGGTTGTTTGCCTCCCCACGCAAGTCTAATCAGAAGTTGTGTTAGAGTTTTGAAGAAAACTTTGGATAGTACAGTCGGTATGGCACTGAACAGGAATAAAAACCTGGGTAGTACTACCATTTTCATGATTGCTATTCGCCCCATTTGTGACAAAGGTAGCTTGCACCATGTCTCTACATCATCCTCCAGCTTACTGTATGCCACACCGTAGTTTTCTCTTATCAGTATTTCCGGATCTGTATGAAGCCGAATCCCCAGGTACCGTACCGCCTCTTGTGTCCGTTGTAGCGGGTATTCCATGTAAAACTGGCATGTCGCTGGGGTCAATGGGAAGGCAACCGACTTTGCCCAGTTTATCTTCAAGCCTGAGAGTGCACCGAAGCGCACCACCTCTCTGAGCACCGATGTCAGATTAACCTCTGGGTCACAGACATATAGCAGAGTGTCATCTGCATACGTTGAGATTATGATTTTATACGTTGGGAAGTTGACACCTTCATTGCTATGATACTCCCGCAATGCGCACACCAGCGGTTTAGCCACTAACGCATAAAGCAGCGGAGATAGCAGGCAGCCTTGTGTAGTTCCTCTGCAAATCGGAAAGGGGGCTGACACCAGGTCCCCCATGCGAAGTCTAGCTGTCGGCTGATGGTAAAAAGCACCAATCATTTGGAGGAACAGTTCACCCAGACCTAGTTTCCGCAACACTTGCACCATGAATGCCACTGAACGGAGTCAAAGGCTTTCTCCATGTCAAGAAATACAGCTATTGCTTTCGCATCTTGCCTGACATGTTGGATAGTGCCCAGCACTGTTTGAATATTGTAGGTGAGGTTCCTGTTCGGTATAAACCCCTCCTGTTCTGGAGCTACTAACTTTGGTGCAAGCAACGCAAGGCGAGTCGCCAACACTTTTGCATACAACTTCGCCATCTACGTTAAGTAGCGATAGAGGCCTGTACGAGCTGCAATCATTGTGGGGCTTGCCAGGCTTAAGTATGGTAACTATCAGCGCCTCCCTCATGGATTGCGGCATGCTCCCCTCCACACAAACCGTCAAATAGTGAGGACAAGTGCGGGATCAATTTATCCTGAAACGTTTTGTACAATCCTACCGTGAGCCTGTCTGCTCCGGGGGTGCTACCTGAGCACATGCTCGACAACGCCTCTACGATTTCACTTTTGCTTATGGGTTGCATTAGAAATTCACAGTGCGCGTGAGGAGTACAGCTTAGAGTAGTAATTCCTGAACTCCTGCGCAATCTCAACCTCTTTCGTGACTAATCCGCCTAACGTAGTCTTTATCTTGGAGATTGGTGCCTTCTCCCTTGTCCCCTTCATTATCCTGGCTAAGAGCAAACTCGGCCGCTCCCCCTCACCATAAGTACGGGCTGTCGCATATTTCCCCATGTGTTGGACTTCCCTGTCTGCCTCTTCGTTATACTCTGCTACCAGTCTTTTTATATCTTCTCCTACTGCTATGGTAGGACTGTTCAGTTGACTCCTTTCTAGTTCGGCCAGCTGTTTTTCTAATTGATGTAACTGCAAGTTCCCCACGGAAGTGGTCATCTAGCAGCGAGTATGGAGGGAAGCGCCATGTAAATGGCGGTATCTTTTTCGCCAGCGTCTCCAGTACTAGCAGAAGCGGTGAGTGGTCTGACAGAGTACGCGTCAGTACTTCGCAGGTCTTGACCCGCCCCAATATAGAGGAAGACGCAAGCCAATAGTCAATTCTGGTATGTATATTGTGGTATGCGGAGTAATGTGTATACCCCCCTGCTCTGTCCAGGGTGAGAAGCTCTGTCTGCAGTGTTAGTGCCGCCGCGGAAGGTCTGCGTGATGGGCCTGCCGATCTGTCCAATGTCGGATTTAGTACAAGGTTTAAGTCCCCTCCCCAGAGCACCTGGGTTGTTGAGTAAGTGCGACAAATTTGGGCTAGGTTACTATAAAAGGACGGTGAGTTGTAATTTGGGCCTTAAATATTAACAACAATGAGCACATGTCCCTTCCCAGTCCATCTAGATATCACAAAGCGACCGTCAGGATCTGCCCAGAGCAGCGTCCGAGTTAGCTTCGATCTAGGGTTAACCCACGTCAGGACTCCCCTGGAGTGTGTCGTAAACCCTGCAACTGTGGTATTGCCCGTCAGACTTCTGCTATGGAACATTCTGCTTGCGAGTGGCAGATGCGTTTCCTGCAAGAGAGCTAAATCCACATTCGGACGCTGTAAGTAGCTTAAAACCTTTCTAAGCTTACAGTAGTCATTTAATCCCCTCATATTCCACGTGAGGGCTCTGAGCACCTCAGGTTCCTGGTGTTCTTAAGGTAGATCTTGGATCGGACCCCTCGCGGGCAGTGTGTGCATGCATAGTCCCAACCCACCCCCTCCTTCTACTCAGAAAAACAAATACAAAAGTGAACATCACCTCCCCCAGCCCACAGCCGACCTCCCCCAACCCGGCCTTGCAGAACCCCATCCTGCCCCCCCCCCCCCACCCCTTCGCCAACTCTCAACTTAGACAATGTAAACTTAGGTGTGCATCGAGCGCGGAGGCCGAGGTCGCCAGGCAGCTTATAAACTCTGATTGTACACATTTCGCTTGACATTCCCACACCCCGCTACCGCCATGCCCCGCAGTATACTACATTAGAGCAGTAGCACATTACTGATATTTTCCATTTTCATTCAACAAGCGCTGTCCCAATTCCTCCCCCCCCCCAGACACCAACCACATTCTCAAACCTCCACAGAGAGGCAGACAATGTTATGACAAGCTTCCCTGTGTGACTTACATTTGAACTGGGCCTCAGTCACCTCCCCCAGGCCTCTAGACCACGCTCCGCGCGGAGGCGAAGCATGTTTCTAATCTCTTCCTACACTGAGAGTAGTCCCAATGTAGCCTCTCAGAGTGGCGGTTACCTAGGGAAATGAACAGTTGCCACTGGCAAGTCCTACCGTACTGTTCGTGATTCATGGTCAATCCTGCTCCTCCAGTTGGCTGCTGCCTTCGCCGTCTTCTGGCATTCCTTTGTTACCCCCAGTTTGTTCCCTTGTCCAGCGCTTTAGCGCTTGATGCAGGGCCAGTGGGTCCGTGAATATGTGCGAGTGGCCCTGCCTGTTTACCTGCAATTTAGCCGGATACATTGCATAGTCCAGCCCGAGATCTCTGAGTCGTTGCTTGTGCGGGATAAAATGTTTGCGCGCCTCCTGCATCCTGGCTGTGAAGTCCGGATAGAGCGATATCGCCGAACCCTCATATTGGAGCGATGTTTTAGCCCTAGCCAGCCTAAGGGCAGTATCTCTATCCCGGTAATTTAGTAGTTTGGCGATTATGGGGCGAGGCGGAGCCCCGGGACGTGGGCGCGGGTCCAGCGAGCGGTGCGCCCGCTCCACCACAAACATCGCTGAGAACACTCCTTCCGCTAGAAGGGTGGTGAGGAGTTTCTCCACAAATACCTCCATAGAGCCCGTTTGCGTAGTTTCCGGCAGGCCCGTGATACGTAGGTTGCAGCGTCGTGAGAGGGCTTCGAAATCTTCCGCTTTGTCCTGCAGTGTTTGCATAATCTTCTCATATTTCTTATGACCTGTGTCTAACTCTGTCTGGGCCTTTTCCACTTCCGTCATTTTCCTCTCCGCTATGTCGTGACACTCTGCATGTTTATCTAGGCGCTCCGCCATGCGGTCCATCCTGTATGTGAGTGCATCTATCTTGGTGCCCAGCGAGGACATGCTAGTCTGCAGACTCTTTTCCATGGACATCAACTTGGTCTTGATGTCCAATCCAGCTGCTTGATCATCCTCTGGTCTTGTTGTCACCCTTTCCTCCGCGGGGGCCTCTTGCGACTGCGATCTCCTCTGCGCAAAGGGCAATTTACTTTGGGTTTTGTCGCCTTTCACCATCTTGGGGATTTGTCTTCAGCCCAAAACTGTAGTGCACTCCTACGACACAGCGCTCGGGCCCGCCAAACGTCAGGGCGTTTACCTCACTGCTTAGTAGCTCCGCAATACCAGTCCAAGGCCGTCTGTTTAGCTCAGCCACCTGACTCTGGAAGCCTCTATGCACCTCAGCCCGGAGTCTGCTGCTTTTGTCAATGTCTGCTGCGTCGCAAGGAGCACTTTATGCCAACGATGTACTATTGCTCTCCCCAGGCGCTGCCCGTCTGTACGTGGGGCTGACCCTCTGCGTGTGCTAACTCCCTACGCTCTCTGCTGCAGGCAGGGCACCACTTAACAGCAGCAATACCGCTGTCCCCTCTGCGTCTGGGAGTCGCTCAAGTCGTGCAAAGCCACTTAGCGCAAGTCTGTTGGCGTACAAGCTTGCAAGGGAGCCCCCGTGTTGCCGATCCTTAAACTGCGCCTCTCGGGGCCGCTCCCGGGGTAAGTACGTGTGTCTCTCGGGCTTCCTTCGTCGCTCTTAGTACGGGCTAATGGCTCTGTGTACGGGGTGAAATACGAGGGCCCCCCGGACTGATCGCTGTGCCTTCAATGTGCGGTGAGGGAAAGTCGCGCTCTTGGCAGCTAAGTTCTCCCCGGCTCCGGGCCGCCGACTCCTCCTCTGCCTTGCGTTCTGCTCCCCCTGGGTGGGTATGAGGCCGCTAGCTCTCCGTCTCCTGTCCCACTCCGGCACCCAACTCTCCTCCCGTTTTACAGCGCTGAGCAAACTCTGGTCTCTCAGGGTCGGGGGCCAGGGGGAGAGGGCCAGGGGGTGGGAGCACCCTCTCTCCTCACCTGGCAGTCCAGACGGGTAGGCCGCTGCAGGGGCTCAGGGCATCTTCACGGAGCACCGCGGCGTCCCCGTCCACCACGGCCGCACGTCACAGCCCGCCTTGCGGCTAGCCCTTTCACTGTGCCTCTCGGCTTCCCGCCCCTCCCGTGTGCAGTCCGCCTCTTCGTGCTGCTAGTATCTGGGGTCGCCGTAACACCGAGTCAAGGGCAGCGCCAGCCGTCTTGGTACTCAACCATCCCGGGGGTGGCAGTGGACCCGCAATATGGTAGCTCTAATGTAGGATAATTATCGGAAATTTGGGTATTCACGGTGGAGCTGAGGTCTCTGGCGGCCATCAAGTTTGCCGGCAAGCTCCTGATCGGTCACATCTTTATGTGTCAATCTCTGTAATGGCTTGGCCATTGTCTGCAGTATCCATCCATACCCAAGATTATTCAAACTTCTTTCTGCGTTCTGGGTGTATTCATTTGCAAGATCACAGTTATTCAATCTTGTGAAACTTTTCTGACTCCTTTCTCAATATTATGACCCAAATATAAAACTTTTTCTTGCAACTTTTCTGGTGACACATTATGCCCACCTACTGCCAAACGGTTCAGTAGAGCAATAGTATCTGTCACACATGCTTCTCTAGTCCTTGATGCAACAAGCAAATCGTCAATGTATTGCACTAAAACTGAGTCTTCTGGAATTACCAATGACTCTAAGCACTTCTTCAAAATGTTATTGAAAATTGAGGGACTCTCTTTATACCCTTGAGGAACTCGGCACCATGCCAAAACACGGTATCCGAACCGGAACGCAAACAAATAATGGCTATATATTGGCAAATATTAGTATAGAGAAAAATGTCAATCACAGTACACCACTCTGCATCACAAGGAATTTGGTAGAGAATCACTGTGGGGTTTCGCACTATTGGGCAACAGGGCATCACTATTTAATTCATCTTCCTCAAATCATGAACTATTTTGTGCTTATCACCTGGTTTCTTAAACCCCATAATAGGTGAATTACAAGAACTCCTTAGTATGTTCCTCAGAATGCTTTGTTCAATCATTAATTCCATTACAGGTGTTACTCCTGCAATGGTCTCAGGACTCATTTTGTATTGGGACGTTTTGGGAGTTTCTGCACCTTGTTTGACTCAAATCTAAATAGGATTGACTTCTTTCATCAATCCAATGTCTTTCCCTGAAAAATCCCAAACATCAGTCATCACTGTGTCTCTCATCTCAACAGGCAAATCCTTCATTGTAAATAAAGGCTATTAGTCATCCACCTCTGTCACTTGCTTTCCCATCATCATTTTAAATACCACATCTTCATCCTGATTATGAAATGCTGTGCCATCTGGTGTACAATAGATGGTGCAATTCATTTTGCAAAGCATATCTCTACCTAACAGGTGAACTAGACTTGTATCAAACACACCACAAACCGATGCAAGTCTTGAAAATCTCCGATGTGTACCTTCATTGGTTTTGTCACTGGAGTTCTGAATAATTGATTTGAAACACCTACTACTTGGATAGTATCTCCCAAGAGGGGTAGGTTAGGGATTTCCACAGTTCTCACAGTGGAACGAACGGGTAGCACCAGTGTCTACAAGGAATGTAATCACATTTCCTTAGACTTTCCCATCCACAAAGGGACCACACTGATCTACCTCTAGAGATGTGCCAAGCACGCACTCCTCCTCCCCCACAAACACCGTCATTGAGATATATCTGAATCACTCTCTCATCGCACTGCAACCATTATTGTGAAACAATTTGCACATTTTGATCATTATTAGCTGATTCACCCGTATGAAAACCCACATTCACACTGTATCTTTGTACCTGAGCATTCATATTTACATTCAGCATCAGCGCTTGTGGAATTTGGACCTGTGTAACCACCTGTTGCGGTTGCAGTTGATTTCTGTTCACCTCAACTTTCATTTGCTGATTAAAATCCTGATTCATTTAATTATTCCCTAGGACCACCTTACACTTGCGTTTCCAATGTCCCAACTTGCCACAAGCATAACACAGAAATTTCTTTTTCATCTCTTCTTTATTACCTCTTCCTCTTCCTTAAGTAGAAACACCATCATTCACCATGAAACCTCCCATGTTAGAAATGTGGCCATCTATATCTATATCTATACTAATATAATAAAGGGAGAGCCCACACCTTTGAGGTGGGTAATCTCAGGAACCACAGCACCAATAACAACAAACAATACAGTGTTGTAAAGGGCAGTTGCAGCAGAAGGGCATATGTTATGCAGACGCCCACCATATACATTTAAAAGGTAAAAGAACCGTGCCAGCAAATTAGTCCCTTGTGGGCGTGTCTGCGTTGTGCTGTGGGCGTGTGCTGGGGGCGTGAGAAACGCTGGGGGCGTGTGGTACGTTCCTCCCTTCATGCCATGTCTCATATCGTGTGCTAATCCCACCCTGTTCCCATTAAATACCCCTGCACCCCATAATCATAACCCACCCTTACTCCTTAAAATACCCGAACACCCATAAACACTAACCCATCTTAACCCTATACATATACCCTATACTCCAAAACCCAAACCTATCTCTAAGGCCTAAAAATACCCCTGTACCCCAAAACCCAAACCTAGCCCTGGACCCTAAAAATAACCCTGTACCCCAGAACCCAAACCTAGCCCTGTACCCTAAAAACACCACTGTACCCCAAAACCCAAACCTAGCCCTGAACCCTTAAAATACCACTGTACCCCAAAACCCAAACCTCCCCTGAACGCTAAAAATACCCCTATACCCCAAAACCCAAACCTAGCCCTGAACCCTAAAAAAAACCTGCACCCCAAAACCCATACCTATCCCTAAACCCTAAAACTACCCCTGTACCCCATAACCCAAAACTATATCTGAACCCTTAAAACACCCAAACAACCCAAACCATATACCTCAGTGCCCCAAAACATATACCCCTATACCCATGCTTACCTTATCCAAACATTAATTCATGCATTTACAACGAATTTTGTTGTAAATGTATGCGTGGTAAAAGCATATAAAATGTAATGCCATGCGTTATAATGGCATTGCGGAGTCATGGTACTTTCGTAATGAAAGTATGCGGAGTGATGGTATGCGGAAAGAAAGTTGCGGAATAATGGGTGTTTACCCTCCCCCGGTAAGTACATTTGTGGCATGGCGGCCCACATCTCCAGCAACATACTCATATTTTTTTACCACCCATTTGAAAAATGCACAGGTCTCTCTCATTGATGGCCAGCACCGACATACACTTTTAGACACACCTCCCGCCACAAGTTCTAGAATTGCGAACTTTAGAGCTGGGGAGCTACGTTTGAATCTCAGCATCAGCTCAACATCCTGTGATTCCAGGCAAATCGCTTTGTCTCCCCGTGCCTACCACAAATTAATGTGGTCTTCTGTAATGTAAATTGTGCTCATGCCATGTTGTCGAGTTCGCGCTATATAATATTACAAGGAAAAATAAAGTAGGGCAACTCGAGTTCACACACTACTGAATGCGCACTCTTAAGTGCATCAGCAGTGCACTGTGAATCGGAACGTTTCACAGGCCTGTCACAGATAAGAAATGCTATAAAAACGAAATCCTACAAAACCATATACTACTGGCCGGCAGCAATTCATACCCGGACAACGTCGGGACGGGCTGCTAGTTCTGAATATTCTGATTCTGACCCTTTCCTTGGAAACTTGTTTGATAAGCGCACTACTTACCCGTGAGGGTCTCAAGGCGCTGAGGGGAGGGGTTGCCACTCCTGCTCGAAGAGCCAGGTCTAGAGGAGTCTTCTGAAGGTGAGCAGGTCTTGGGTCTGCCGCAGGTGGGTGGGGAGGGTGTTCCAGGTCTTGGCAGCCAGGAAGGAGAAGGATCTGCCACCAGAGGTCGTCGTTGTATGCGGGGGATGGTGGCTAGGACGAGGCTGGCGGAGCGGAGCTGGTGGGTGGGGGTGTGGAAGCTGAGTCTGCTGTTCAGAGAGGCTGGACCGGTGATGTGGAGGGCTTTGTGTGCGTGGGTGAGGAGCTTGAAGGTGATCCTCTTGTTGACGGGAAGCCAGTGTAGGTCTCTGAGGTGGGGGTGAAGTGGCTGCGACGGGGGACGATGAGGATGAGTCGGGCGGAGGTGTTTTGGATGCGTTGTGGTCTTAGCAGGTGTTTGGCCGGGATTCCTACATAGAGTACGTGCCGTAGTCCAGCCTGCTGCTGACAAGGGCCTGTGTCACCGTTCTTCTTGTTTCGGTCGGGATCCACTTGTAGATCTTTCGAAGCAAGCGGAGGGTGTTGTAGCAGGAGGAGGAGATGGCGTTGACCTGCTTCGACATGGAGAGGGAGGAGTCTAGGATGAATCCTAGGTTGCGTGCGTGGTTGGTGGGTGTTGGTGCTATTCCCAGTGCGGTTGGCCACCAGGACTCATCCCAGGCAGAGGGGGTGGGGCCGAGGATGAGGACCTCCGTCTTGCCCGAGTTAAGTTTCCGACGGTTGCTCCTTACCACTCGGCGACGGACTTCATTCCCTCGTGGAGGTTGGTTTTGGCGGTGAGCGGGTCCTTGGTGAGGGAGAGGATGAGTTGGGTGTCGTCGGCGTAGGAGATGATGTTTAGGTCGTGCTGGCGGGCCACTTGTGCAAGGGGGGCCATGTAGACGTTGAACAGTGTCGGGCTGAGGGATGAGCCCTGGGGTACGCCGCAAATGATGTCTGTGGATTCGGACCAGAACAGAGGTAGGCGGACGCTCTGGGTTCTGCCGGAGAGGAAGGATGTGGTCCAGTCCAGGGCCTTCTCTTGGATTCCGGCTTCTTGGAGGCGTGTCTCTAGTGTGCGGTGCCAGACCGCGTCGAAGGCAGCTGACAGGTCCAGGAGGATGAGGGCTGATGTTTCGCCGTTGTCTAGTTGGCGCCTGATGTCGTCCGTGGCGGCAATGAGGGCTGTCTCTGTTCTGTGGTTTCGTCTGAATCCAGACTGGGATGGGTCTAAGATGTTGTTGTACTCGAGGTGGCGGGCCAGTTGCATGATGACGATTTTCTCAATGACTTTCGCCGGGAAAGGGAGCAGGAAGATGGGTCGGAAGTTCTCGAGGTCCGTGGGGTCCACCTTAGGTTTCTTGAGGAGGGCGCTGATTTTGGCGTGCTTCCAGCTTTCTGGGAAAGTCTCTGTCTCGAAGGAGATGTTTATGACCTTCGTAATTGGGGTGCGATGACTGCGTCTGCTTTGTTGTAAACGTGGTGTGGGCAGGGGTCTGAAGGTAATCCTGAGTGGATTGAGTTCATGACCTTACGTGTCTCGTCGTCGTTGACGTTGGACCAGGAGGTCAGGCGGTTGGGTCGGTGGTGTGCGCAGGGGGGGTGGAGTCTGACGTGGTCAGGGCGGCTGCGGTGTTGAAGTTGTTGTGGATGTCAGTGATCTTGCGGTGGAAGAAGGTGGTCAGGGAGTCGCACAGATCTTGTGAGGGCGCGATGTCATTGGTGTTGGCTTTGGGGTTGGAGAGTTCCTTCACTATGCCGAAGAGCTCTATGCTGTTGTGTGCGTTGTTGTCCAGGCGGGCTTTGAAGGAAGATCTCTTGGCTGATCTGATGAGGTGGTGATGTCTGCGGATGGCATCCTTGTGGACTGTCCTGGGTACGTTCGTGGAGCCATTTCTTCTCCAGTTTCCGACATGTATGTTTGGAGGTTTGGAGCTCTTCGGTGAACCAGGTGGCTTTCTTGCTGGTGTGGCTGTTGGAGGGTTTCTTGAGCGGTGCGAGGGTGTTGGCGCAGTCGTTGATCCACTGTCTGAGGTTGCGGGCAGCGGCATCTGGGTCGGTGGGTGGGTTCTGGGCGAGGGTGGTGGTGGTGGTCAGCTGGGGATTCGGTGACTTTGCTCCTCCTTTTGATTGATAAAAATCTATTGCTTTCATCTGAGCCCCCATTAATTGCTCTTTCAACTTCTTATGGCTCGATTCTATATCATCACTACAATATTTTGCATACAACAATATTTCAACAACGCCTTTATTCTGCCAACAAATCAAATGCTGCTTAATCATGTTACTAATCTCCGGTTTCAAACCAAACACAAACTTATACACAAAATGTCCCATATATTTATCAGTTATATTCTCAAAACCACTATACTGTTTAAATACCTGTAGAAGCCTTGCATAATAAGCATGCACTGTTTCTTTTGTTTCTTGAGTTGTTGTATCTATTTTTACCCAATCTGTTTCCTGTGGTAAAATCTTTCCCTTCAAATGGGTAAGGACTTGAATATATTTTTTCATCACTTCATCTGATGGTGCTCCAGTTTTCGCATCTCTGGGCTATTCTTGTATTGGCCAATCTTCTGCATTCTTACACTCTACCCATAAATCATCTGGAACCACAATATAAAACAAACCATTAAGTCCTTCCACAAAACCTTCCAAACCTTTGCAAACCTTTTTACTTGTTTGTACCACTCAACTGGTTTTTCTCTCAATCTAGGAAACTCATTTGTGAAAGACAGTAGATCCTGCCATGACCAAGGAACGTGAACGTATCCACCTCCTGATACCTCTTTCATCAGATATATCATTTCAGTCATTGTTGTCTCTGTCCTTGTTTCTCTCAAAGGGAACATAGACTAAGCCCCTTGATTTGCAACCATTTCTTCTTTCTTTTTAGCATATCTGCCTTTCGAACGTTCCCATTCAAGCCATCGTCTCAATGTCTAAATCAGCTCTTTGATTTGCAACCGCTCTCCTGAAGCATTTAAACTCTCTAAATCCTTGTCACTAAAATGTAATCTTTATTTCTTCTGTAAAGCTTTTGATTTTTCTATATCAACACCATAGGTCTCTGCGACTTCAGCAAATCTCTCATGAAGATTCTTTGCTCTCATTGTAATATTATCACACAAAAACAATAACTCCTCATCCTGATACTTACTCAATCTTTCTGGATTACGCCACTTGAAGCACCCCAAGATTCGGACAGTAGCCACCAGACCCCAAAAAGCCTTCGAACAGTCTTCCCTAAACTCGTAGGCATATAAGAGGCAATTTCGGCTCTATACAAATGTCTGCTCGCAACTCAGACCCCGTAGACTTGGCACCATAATAGGGGATGGGTGTGGCTCCTAAGGCTGTAGGAGACACACAAGCGTTGGCAAATACTCCCTGGAGACATTCACTCCTCATCAACTTCTATTCACGGAAGGGAGATACACTCTAACGACTGGTATGGTTGGCATTATAACCCCCATTAGCTACATTTATGTATCACACTTTCTCTATCAGATGCTGAAGGGGCTGTGGAGCCCTTGGTGAGGCACTACATATATGGTGGGAATGCCCAGTCACACCCATTTTAGGAGGAGATGTTGAAGCTTTTATAGAGTGTACACTCTCACCCACTGACCAACACACCAGAGGGGATGCTCCTGACAAGAGCAATGACGACCCATGAATGGCATGTGAGCCTCCAGTGCCTGGGGGAGGCAAAATTCATGATAGCGTAAAATTGGAAAAAGGCAGGATGCCCGGCACTGACTCACTAGTCCCATGAGATGGATCCAGGACTTCCTCAAGGGGAGAAGCTTTCGAGTTAGGCAGGGAGACTGCTATTCAAAAGGGGTTCCCCTGGGCCAAGGCGTGCCGCAGGGTTCGTCATTGAGCCCGACCCTTTTTAATATATATGTCGCCCCGGTTGCCTCGATTGTGGAGAGTCATGGTCTCCAATTGGTTTCGTATGCCGACGATACGCAGCTGGTGATCTCCCTATCGCACGCGCCCTGTCTTGCTGCCGATGGCTTCCGTTCGTGCATGAAAGATCTTGCCGAGTGGATGGCTATCAACTGTTTGAAGCTTAATGGCAGCAAGACAGAGGTGCTGGTGGTGGGGAGAGCCCAGTCTGCCTGGTCGTCGGCATGGTGGCCACCCTGTCTTGGACCAACCCCGACCCCCTGTCAAGAGGCACGTAATCTGGGGGTGTGGTTTGATGCGGGTCTTACTTTTGGCCCCCAGATTAACAGGGTGGTAGGAGTCTGCTTCGGGATTCTGAAGAAACTGAGAAAGGTCCTTGACGTACTCCCGATCGGTGCTCGTCAAACCTTGGTCCATGCCCTGGTGACAGCTAGGCTGGACTATGGGAACCTGTTGTACCTGGGGGCTCCGGAAAAAAGCATGGCACGCCTGCAAGTGCTGCAGAATGCGGCAGCTCATTTGATTCTCAGGCTGCCCAAAAGGGCGCCTTCCAAGGCGGCCCTCCAGAAGCTACATTGGCTTCCCGTGAGGAGAAGAGTGGAATACAAAGCCCTCTGCACCTGTCATCGAATTTTGAACGGCAGGGCGCCCGACCCTCTGAATAAACTGATAGAAGCGTATCATCCAACTCGAGCGCTCAGATCTGCAGGGGGCGGTCTTCTCAAGATCCCTAGAGTTAAGAAAGCCCGCATGGGAGGCAGGTCCTTCAGATGCTTAGCGGCTAACAACTGGAACAAACTACCAGTGGACCTGCGCTTGGAACCGGAGGAAGCCAGGTTCTGAGCGAGTTTGAAAACCTTCCTTTATACAAAATAATTGTCCGCTCTGTTTTTGTGCTCCCTGCTTGCTGCCTCTCCCTCTTTTAGCGCGTGGACACGCCGGTGTGCGTAACGCAGCGCTCTACAAATGTCCCAATAATAATAATAATAATAATGATAATAGTCAAAATCTGCAACCAATCACATTCAGACCAGGGGCGTAACACAGACCCCCGCAGTCCCCGCATTGCGGGGAGGGGCGGCACGCTCCAGGGGCCCTCTCACTTAATCAAGGAGAATTAAGGTTCTTAATAAATTAAGTGGTTCACTGCACATGCACGCCTGGGCCCCGAGGGTCAGGAGAGAGGCTCACCGAGCCTCTCTCTCATTATATTTAAATAGCGCAGTGTGCACGAGCGGCCCTAGCCGGGCCTCTGACCTGCTCTGACCTCTGAGCCTCTTCATTCAGGAATAGGTGACAGAGAATAAGATTGAGAGGAGCGAGGTGAGGTTAGTGATGGGTGAACAAGTAGAATGAAAGGAGAAAGAGAGAAAAGAGCGACGAAGATAGAGGAAAGAAAGAAGGGGGAGAGGCAAGTGTAAGCAACTTTATTTAAAAACGCTGAAAATGCTTTGGAAGAACGTTTATTTAAAACGCTGCAAGACATTTATGTAAAAAAACAAGTCTCAAGATTTTGGAGAGACAGTCTATCAAGCACGCAGCAATAACTTAGACACTGGCATCTCTTATATTGCCATTGGATTTAATTTGATTGTGAGGGACTGGAAATTGAGGGGGGTACAGAAGAAATGGGTGAAGTCATCGTTTCTTATCTGAAAAAAATCAACTTCGCTCCTAGAACACACAAAAGTTTAAAATTAAAGGCTGCACGTTGTCCTCAATGTCCCCAGAAGTAGCAAATACTCTACCTCTCCCTCCCTCTATCTCCTTCTCCCTCCCTCTCCCTCCCTTTTCCCTCCTGTCCCTCCCTCTACCTCCCTCTACCGGTCACTCCCTCTCCCTCTACCTCCTTCTCCTGCTCTGTCGCTCTGTCTACCTCCCTCTCTCTCTACCTCCCTCTACCTCTACCCCCTCTACATCTACCTCCCTCCCTCTACCTCTACCTTCCTCTCCCTCCCTCTACTTCCCTCTCCCTTGCCTCCTCTACCTCCTTCTCTTTTTACATCCCTCTACCTCTACCTCCCTCTACCTCTCTGTCCCTCCTTCTCCCTCTAACTCCCTCTCCTTCTAGCTCCCTCCCCCTGTAGCTCCCTCTCCCTCTCTCTCTACCTACCTCTCTCGTTCTGTCCCTCCCTCTCCCTTTCCCCCCTCTCCCTCTACCTCCCTCTCTATCTCTACCTTACTCTCCTGCTCTGTCCGTCCTTCTCCCTTTACCTCCCTCCACCCCTCTGTCCTTCCCTTTCCCTCCTTCTCCCTCTACCTCTCTGTCCCTCCCTCTACCCCCTCCCCCTTTCCCTCCCTCTCTGTCCCTCCTTCTCCCTCTAGCTCCCTCACCCTCCCTCTCCCTCCTTCTCCATTTCCCTCCCTCTTCCTCTCCCGCTCCCTCTCCCTCCCTCTCTGTCTCTACCTACCTCTCCCGCTCTTTCCCTCCCTCTCCCTCTACCTCCCTATACCTCTATGTCCCTCCCTCTACCACTCTGTCCCTCCCTCTCCCTCCCTTTCCCTCCCTCTACCTCCATGTCCCTCCCTCTACCTCCCTCTCACTCCCTCTCCATTTAGCTCCCTCTCCCTCCCTCTCCCTTTCCCTCCATCTCCCTCTACCTCCCTTTCTGTCTCTACCTACCTCTCCCGCTCTGTCCCTCCCTCTCCCTTCCTCTCCCTTTCCCTCCCTCTCCCTCCCTCTCTGTCTCTAGCTACCTCTCCCGCTCTGTCCCTCCCTCTACCTCCCTCTGTCTCTACCTACCTCTCCCGCTCTGACCCTCCCTCTCCCTATACCTCCCTCTCCATCTCTTACTACCTCTCCCGCTCTGTCCCTCCCTCTCCCTCTCCCTCCCTCTGTCTCTACCTACCTCTCCCTCTCCCTCCCTCTCCCTTTCCCTCCCTCTCCCTCTACTCTCTCTCTGTCTCTACCTACCTCTACCGCTCTGTTCCTCCCTCTCCCTCTCCTGCTCGTTCCCTCCCTCCCTCTCCCTTTCCCTCCCTCTCCACCTACCTCACCTGCTCTGTCCCTCAATCACCTCTCTCTCCCTCTACCTCCCTATACCTCTCTGTCCCTCCCTCTACCTCTACCTCTGTCGCCCCCTCTACCTCCCTCTCCCTTCCTCTACCTCTCTGTCCCTCCCTCTCCCTCCCTCCCTCTCCCTTTACCTCCCTCCCTCTCCCTCCCTCTCGCTTTATCTCCCTCCCTCCCTCTACCTCCCTCTCCCTCTACCTCCCTCTACCTCTCTGTCCCTCCCTCTCCCTTTCCCTCCTCTACCTCCCTCTCCCTCCCTCTACTTCTACCTTCCCCTACCTCTCCTTCTCTGTCCCTCCCTCTAGCTCCCTCTCCCTCCCTCTCCCTCTACCCACCTCTCACTCTACCCTCCCTTTCCCTCCCTCTACCTCCCTCTACCTCCCTCTCCATCTACCTATGTCCCTCCTTCTCCCTCTACCTCCCTCTTCCTCTACCTCTCTGTCCCTTCCTCTCCCTTTCTACCTCCCTCTACCTCGCTGTCCCTCCCTCTCCATCTACCTCTGTCCTTCCCTCTCCCTCCACCTCCCTCTCCCTCTACCTCTCTGTCCCTCCCTCTCTGTCCCTCCCTCTCCGTCCCTCCCCGTCCCTCCCTCTCCCTCTCCCTCTCTACCTCCCTCTACCTCTACCTCCCTCTTCCTCCTTCTGCCTCTCTCTCTACCTCCCGCTCCATCTACCCCCTCTCCCTCCCTCTCTCTCTACCTCCCTTACCTCCCTCTCCCACCCTCTACTCCCTTCTCCCTCCCTCCACTTCCCTCCCTCTACCTTCCTCTCTCTCTCTCTACCTGTCTGTCTCTATCTGTCTCTGTCTCTGTCTCTGTCCCTATCTGTCTCTGTCTCTGACCCTATCTGTCTGTGTCTGTCCCTATCTATCTCTGTCTCTAGGCGCAATTGTCCAAATTCTGAATGTGCTTACACCCAGGCGCGCAACGCCCATTGGGCGCAAAGGGCTTAAGCCCCAGCCTCCCCCCAACTTACCCCATCGTTTGTGGCAGCCCGGGCTGAGACAGCTTCCCGGGCGCGCACACAGTCGCACCTGAGTACTTCACAGGTCTTCCATTTACTTGTTAATGAGGCTTTGTTGTTTTTTTCACCCCTTCTTACAGCCCATGCATCTCCACCTTGCCTAGAAACGACAAGGCAAGGTCCGTGCGACGCGAATGAAGGCCTGCCGGGCCGTTGGCAGCCCGTGGGCCGTACTATGAGTACCACCAATGTAATTAGTTTACCCAACTTTAAAATACTTTTTAAGTGCTTTGAACTTGTATTTGCTATTTTGTCAGCTAAAAATTACAGTAAACCTAACCACACAACACAGTATAGTTTAACGTGGCACTGTATGTGTGGAAATGTACCATCTTTTCAGATTTTTAAGCAACAGTTTGGAGAGATATTTGGATCTGCACACACGCACGCTCTGGTTCCTGGCGCACATAGCCATGGATGCAGTGCACAGAGACCCTCCACTGCCGCACACAGAGGGAACATTGGCTCCGACCCCTCATTGAAGGGCACTGGGACTGCTCCTCTGGGGACTGAGGCATGAATGCTCTTTGGCCTATAAATTACCCAATTTGTATATAGGGAGGACTGTGACACATTGCTGGCAGAGCGGTAAGAGTGGAGCTTAGATGTTGTGTGCTGAAGAGTGACCACTATGCAGTAGGCTGCCATCTGTAGTTGGGGTTGCCAACATTGTCATGGGGGGTGGTCCTAGAAGATGGGTCAGGGAGCGCACTAGAGGAACTTCCACAGGTTTTTCGTCGCTGATTGTATTCTTGTGCACGATGTGACATAGGCATTGAATTTAACCAATACTTGGTTAAACACAATAAAGTCAATTTAGGGGTTGGCAAAGATCTGTGGGAGCAAAGGTTCTAAATATGGGGTGTATAGGCGGTAAATAGCATCCCAAATGGGTTCAGTGTTGTTGGACTTGAAAATGGGATCAAGCACACCATGTGGTGCAGACTCTGTCATTCAACATGGCACAGATACAGGTAGAATCTCATTAGTGGTTATATCCACAGTTAAAACGGAAACCTGGGGCTGTATTACAATAAGTGCCCTAGGGGCGCACAGGTGTTTGTGCCCGCTTTGGTGCCCAACCGGGACACTTTGGTATTATAGAAGGATGCTGGTGCTTCCCTTTCTATAATACCGATAGCGCTGGTGCACTTAAAGTGCCAGCGCTATCAACAGAAGGTGTTTCCTCATTTGCATTGGGGCGTACCCAATGCAAATGAGGGGATTCCTTTGACTCTGCACCCGCTCCATATTTCAGGCGCGAGCACAGAGCCAAGGAAGCCCTCAGATGGCACAATGACAGCGCACTGTACAAAAGGTGATGCACTGTCAATGCGCCCCCTGAGAGCAGCCCTCTGCAGGGGGTTGAAGGGATCCCATGGACCCCCAGACATCCCCTTGCAGGTGGGTGCGGTCACTGACTGCACCCGCCTGCAAGTGGATTTCTAATCCCCTTTGAAAGTGCAGGTGGGTGACGCCTGTGCTGTGAAAACACAGAACAGCTGCTCCCTGTTTTCACAAGTATACACTGCCCCCAGGGCAGCGCGAGTTCGCGGCTGCCCTGGGGGCAGCGGTTACAATTTATTAGGGGGCATTGTGATTGTTTGTGCCCGGCGCACCTTTTAAAAGATGCGACGGGCATAAACAATCAAAATGCATAATATGGCCCCTGGTCGTCATCTATCTAGATGGGAGGACTAATTAATGTAAGTAAAATAGGCCTTGTGGTGTCCCAGAAATACCAGGGCTAGGGTGTGCGGTCAGGGCTACAACTGTCTTCTAGAGGAATGCTCGGGGGGGGACCTAACTACTAACGGCAGCGCAGTAAGAAAGGATGTTCACACTGTTGCTCTGTCCATGCCGTTAGCCACGTGCGCTGACATCACCCTTCATTAAATACTCCGAGCCCGGCCCAGGGAGTTGACTGTGCTCCAAAATGTAGTAGCAGCCGGGTGGCTCATTACATCCCATCCTTCCTGGGAACAAACAAACTACTGGAATGCCACTCAGTCAACAGATGGGGAAGACTCCCATTCCAGGAGCCCATCAGCACAGAACCGGGTCAACGTTCCTTCCGGATCCCTTAAGGCACAAAGTCTTGCAACCCAGTACTTCGTGTGGGATTGTTGTGCAACTCATAATGAGGGTGCCTACCCCGCTCTTCTCCTTGCTCTGCACCATTAGGGTTGCTATCAGGACCCTTGTCACGCTCCTGGTGTTCAACCCCCTCCCTTGGTCTTTTTGGGAGTATTACTGTCTGACAGGCTTCCTTCTACGGGCACCTCGCCCTCTCCATCCTCCCACGCTTCCATGTCGGGCTCCCCAGCCACCTCCCAAGGACCAGAGGCCTTCTTGAACAATGATATGTTCCGGGCTATGCGTTGGTGTCCCTTCTCCGCAACCACCAGAGTACCTTTTATCCTCACCACCTTGCACAGATCCCACTCGAACGGTGTGTGGAACTTGGACCCTGGGTGTAGATCCTTTCCCACCACATAGTCTCCTACCTGGAAGTCCGCCGGCCGAGCCTTCCGCCTCATGCTGGCTTGTTCATTGTTGCTCTGACGGCGAGCCTGAGATCTTTCAACCTCCAAAACGGCAGGAGTCCGCGCTTTGCTGCTGGGTATCCCATCACGCACAGCTCTTTTCAACAGCACACTTGGTTGTGCAGTGAGGCGTTTATCGTTAGGCCCTCCAAAACTGATACAGGCAGGTCTCCAAAGGGCTTCCTTGAGTTACCCCAATCCTCTGAGCTTTACTCAATGTCCTCATGAATCTCTCTACATCTCCATTCGCTTGGGGCCACTGTGGCGTTATTTTCTGATGTCTTATGCCATGCTGGTCAAGAAACTCACGAAACGTCTGTCCTTGGAAGGGCAGCCCATTGTTTGGATCTCTTCCAGCAGTCCCAGCAGCGCAAAAGTATTTTCCAGAGCCAGCTATAGACGCTCAAATGCTGTGGATGCAACTACTTCCACCAAAACCATCATTTGCCGGCCATCAGGAAATCTCCCAAAATCCAAACTCACCCTCGCACAGGGTGACCTGCTCTGACCTACCGTCTGGATTGGCACTTCAGGTGGATCGGCCCCAGATATCAGACACCCATGGCACTTCCGTACTTTGTCCTCCACAAGCTGATCTAAGCCGGGGAACCACACTTTTGTTCAGAGGCAAGCTTTGGTCTTCTCCACCCCCTGGTTTCCCTGGTGCGCCAGATCAACGACCCTGTCTTGTAGGGCAGCAGGTATGACGATGGGTGAGCCTCTCAGGATTATGCCGCCCCCTCTGCATTCAGCTCACCTCGACACCTCCACATATTCTCCCAGTACTCTTTGGCATCGGCCACCTGCGGTCATGGCCCCTGAGGAACCATTTCCACTGGTTGTCACGTAGCGTGCGGGCCATCTCCTGTAAACACTAATCTTGTAGCGACGCCTTCAGGATGTCTTCTAGCAGCTGTGCTTGGGGCCTGGCCTCTTCCAGTAGTTACCTCACAAACACTTCGGCACCTTCATCCACCTCTGATCCCTGGACTCCACTCTGCGCCTTAGGGTGTCGCAATAGATAGTCAGCGGGGTTGCCGGCCCCATGGGCGGTACACTACCTCAAACCGATTTTGCTGAATTTGCACAGCTCATCTCTCAATGCGGGGAGGTCCATTCCTTGCCGTTCCGGCAAAGAGGGGCACCAGCGGCTTGTAAACGTGTGTCCGCACAGGTATATGTGAAAATGTTGACACACCCACCTGATGGCCAATGCTTCCCTCTCAATCAGTGCATAGCGGGTCTCCAAGGCAGTCAGCGCCCGGCTGGCTTACGCAATGGGCACCTACTCATCCGGATCATTCCTCTGTAACAGACCCGCCCCAAGCTCTACTGGACTCGCCACCCACGATCACCTCCGTGGCTGCTCCCGGCTGGAAACAGGACACCGTCTGCCCCTTCAGCAGCGCATCCTTCACATTAGCAAATGCTTGTGCCTCCTTCTCAGTCCACTGCCACACTTTGTCCTTTTGAGTAAGTTGTTGTAGGTGTTCCGATATGGCCGCCAACCGAGGAATGAAACAGCCGCAGTAATTGGCCAACCCTAAGAAACATCTCACTTCTGATGGTGACTGCGGGATAGCAGCCATCCGGATGGCTTTTACTTTGGTCGGATGCACCTGCAGCCCCTGGGCCGAGAACTGATGACCAAAGAACTCGACCTCCGTGGTATAGAACTCACACTTCTTCTGGTGGAGAGTTAGGCCTTGTTCCACCAACCGCTTCAATCTCCCATGGTGTTTCTCCAGCGACTTTGAGAAAATTAGAATGTCATCACTGACATTACTTACACAAACAAGGCCCAATAGGGCTTCGCGAATTGCCTCCTGTAACACTTCCGCTTCCGATAACACCCCAAAGCTCAGTCTTTTGAAGCGACGGAGACCCACATGGGTGGAGAAAGTAGTGTTGTATCGGCTCTCTTCTGACAGCACCAGCTGGTGATATCCAGAGTTCAAATCCACTTTAGAGAACCACCCTGTCCCATTCAAGTCAGTCACAATTTCGTCAATTGTCGGTGTGATGTATCTCTCTCAACGGATGGCCTTGTTCGGCAACTTCATGTCCACACACAACCTGATGGCCCCTGGCTGTTTCGGCTTGGGTGCTATCACCATCTGCGACACCCACAGCCTAGGGCCAGATACCTTTTCAATCACCCCATCTCCCTCCAACAAGTCCAGTTCGGCTTCTACCAGTGGTCTTAGATGGAGAGGCACCCTGTGATGGCAGAGCAGGACAGTCTTGACGGACTCCCCTATGTGAAGATGAACCTCAACTCCCTTCAAGCATCCCAGTCCCTTGAACAGTTCCGGAAGTTCCCCTAGAATTCTGTCCACCTGTGACTGGTGTATGTGCTTTGCAAACATCACTAGTCCCAAATCCTTGGTCGTGTGGCAGCTTAGTAACAAGCCTGCCTGATTACAGGTAACATAAAACCGGGTGGCCGTGCCCCTGTCCTTGTACTTCACCTCTACATCGATGACACCCTGTAGAGGGATCGGAGTTCTTCCCCCATCCGTGAGAATGTTGGCGGTTGTCAGCATCAACCTCGGCCTCGGATGAAGCTTCTGGTACTGGGCCGCATCCAGGACGTTCACGGACGCCCTTGTGTCAATCTGCACCCTCATGCATGACTTCCCGATCCATACTTGGCACGTGGGCGGAGGTCTCTTGGGGGTATTCACCCCCCTGATGTGTGAAATGACAAACACCTTGTCCTCCTCATCTTCAGTGGCTGACCCTGTCTGGCCGCGGCTATTCTCCTCTTCTTCCTCCTGCACGGCCTTCGACGACCTTGTGACCTTCAGTTGGGGGCTTATTTCTGCGTTGCGGTGTCCCACTCTCGCACACTTTTGCAAAATGTCCATACTTGTTGCATTTAAGGCATTGTCTCCCTTGGGCCGGGCACACTCTTGGAGCATGCGCCCCCATGCTGCAGTTCCGACACTCACGCCCTTGGCACTACTCTTCGAGCTTGGCCCCATCTCCAGCCACACGTCCCTCGGATCTCTTAAGTGCCTCAACCCTCTTTTCCTTGATGGGCATCGGGAACACCGGCTGCACTCCCGTCGACCTTCTCTCCAGCGCCGCCTCCATTTCGCCTGCGCATGCATCCGCCAGCTCATGTGACCTTCCCAGTACGAGGATCTCGTCCAACGTGATTCCAGGCTGGGGTAATATCAGTTTGCGCAGCTCTATTGACCTGCACCCCCCAATCAGCTGGGCCCGTGTCTCAAAGGCCCGATCGACTCCCACACACATGCTAGCCAACTTCCGCAGTTGGCTAGCATGTCGCATGTCGATTGATTCATCAGCCCGCTGTTTCGCTTGTCTTAACTTAAAATGCTCAAAGTCAGGGTTTACTTGCGTGTCAAAATGGCGGCTCAGGGCCTGGACCACCTTATTAGAGTTGTCACTTTCTCCCTTGTCTGGCAGGTCCTGGAACAGATCATAAAGCTCATCGCCACCCATCAACAGCAATAAAGACCTCTTCACCGCTTTGTCAGTCTCTCGGGTGGCAACAAAATAGTTCTCCAGTTGCCTCAACCACTTCTTCCAGCGCGTAGCCGCCGTCGAGGTGTCTGCAAGCTGACTGAACTCCGGGATCGACGTCACGGTCGTCGGATTCGGCCGCCCTCTGGCCACCCCTCCACTCGGGTCAGCCTCCCTCCCTGGTGAATCGGGCATCCCCGCTGGGTGCTACCCACCTCACCACCTGGGCAGGCAGGAACTGGACGCTTCTCCGGCACTCCGGTTTCAACTGGCCACATTCCCCAGCACGACTGCAAGCACTGGCCAGCCTACGCCCCAGACACGTGGCCATCCGCGGGGCTTGATCCCATCCATGTCGCCATTGTGGTGTCCCAAAAACACCAGGGCTGGGTGTACCCTGTGTGTACACTCTAAGGGAATTACCTGGGGTGTGAGGTCAGGGCTACAACCGCCTTCTCGAAAAATGCTCGGGGGAAGGCCTAACTACTAACGGCAGCGCAGTAAGAAAAGACGTCCACACTGTTGCTCTGTCCGTGCTGTCAGCCACTTGTGCGGATGTCACCCTTCATTAAATACTCCCTGGTCCAAGCCCGGCCCAGGGAGTTGACTGTGCTACAAAATATTTTAGCGGCCGGATGGCTCACTACATCCCTGTCTCCCTGACCTAATTTAAGTGGGTATAAAGATTAGTAAAATATTCCTAAAAACCAATTATAATCTTTTCCATCTAAGCAGCAGGCGTGCCAACTAAATTATAAACCACATCAATAATAGAGTGCCCTAAACCTGACCAAAGGGTTCTAAAAATGTCTGTACCTCAGTATGTTATTTTAAAGGTCTAGCCAGCATTAACCCATTAAGTTAGAATGAACTTGAAATAATTGATGGGGAATCTGAGTATTAGATTCTGAATTCCGAAGACCGGCCAGAGCATGTTTGAGCTCTAACTTTCTTCAGATTTATTTTATTACATTTTTTATCTATGCTTGAACTTTACTCTTAGGCAGTGTTGATCACGAGCTGCATTAAAGATAGCACCCCTTAGTAAGCATTTAATTAGTCCGGCATAATAAAAGTTTTAGTGAAACCATTATTAATATTATAAAATACTGTTGCTCTCCTAACAGCAATTTGGTCGTGGAACAAAGGGTCCAGTAATAGCCTCCTGTGAACAACCCACCATCTTGGCAGAGGTTCAGAGCAAGCAAGAGAAGTTTGACAGCTACCGATATGATTGGGATGGGTATGCCCAGACATGGGTCCCATGCTCTCCATGCCACTGAAATCAAGCTAGCCTGACTGGTTAGGAGGTGATGCCCCGAAAGTGGTCCGGGATGCTTGGTTCTGGTCCAGGTAGTACCTGTCATGGCAGTTGGGCTGGACTGTTCCTAGGGGAACAGGTTCAAGACTGATTTGCATATGTCTGGTCTAAATTGGAATGGCATGGGGAGCAGAAAACAATGGATTTAGGCCCAGATCTCTGTACTGGGGTTAATGTTTGACATTGATCAGCATTCTGCCCATCAAGTTTTCTTTTTGAATTAGCTATCCATACGATGTCACACATTTGGAAGAGTAAATATGTGTGGGTCAATGCAGAGATTGACATCCCGCTGTGGTGGAGACCATATGGTTAGAGTCATAATTAGAACCTGAAAGATAGTATGATTTTTTAGTACATCTATCAGACAACCTGCCAGATGTGCTTCAATGCCCTGGGAGTCCATACTGAGAATAACTCACTGACTCAAGGAACCTGTATTTGTAAAGCGCAAACTAATCAACAAAGGTTCTCAAGGCGCTGGGGGCCATCAGGAAGATTAAACAAGCTATTGCCCAGAGTCACATGGTGCTTGGCTGAACTGCCACCAACGCCGGGAATTGAACCGTGAGCTCTGTGCTCTGGACTTAGCCGCCCTGGCTGCTGCGCCAGACCTCTCCCACAATAAAGTATATCCCACACACCTGATTGATTCAGAAGAAGCTTATGTGGTTAAGGTATGAGTTTTCTGTCCCAGTTTTGCCCGGATATAAACTGCATAGGTCCTCCTCAGTCCACACGGAAGTGGACTGACGGAACTTACACACCAACCATTGCCATTTTCCCTTGGATGGACTTATTTTCACATATGGCTTTAGTTGGCGGGTGCTATTGTGGCGACCCTCTGTTCTATGAAAGATTAGGATTATTTTGTGTTTTGTTATTGAAAAAACTGTGGCTATGAAGGATATGTTTTGCATTATTTGCACGTGACACTGATTAGTCCTTTATACTATAAAAATGATGGTTACATACAGTATTAAGTATATGAATTCAGAAGGATTGTATTTATTCAGACCAAACCTCAAATATTAGATTCTCCTTGAGGAGTCTCCTCTCATAATCTACCTGTATATACCTGATCTCCTGGGGCATTATGGGTTTCCCTATTGTGTCTGGAATGAATACTACTCACTAAAGCCTTAGTATTGTTGCAGATTTACACACATTTTAAATGTAATTATGTTTTGCTACTATTTTACTCTGCACATCTCTGATGGACCATTTTAGCAAAGAGTAGCCTCATTATGAAGTTGACACAAAAAAAGCGAGGCGTTCTACACCTCTTTGGTCTATGTAATTTACCTGTCAGTCCCTTGTAACGTGGTATCTCAAATACCCAGGGCTGGTAAATTAAATGTTTCTGGTGGGCTTGCAGCGCTGATTGCTCCACCCATTAAAGTAGCCTTCCAAACCTATCCCAGGCCTCTGCCATTGCAGGGCCTGTGCGCGCAGTGTTACTGCAGCTGTGACGTGGCACTTAAAGTATGTGCCATGTCTGTGACCCCCCTTTTACTACATGTCAGTCACCTCTAAGGTAGGCCCTAGCTAGCCCTATGGGCAGGGTGCATTGTAGGTAAAAGATAGGACATGTACCTTAAGTGTGTGACATGTCCTGGTAGTGACAAACAGCCATTTTGGTTTCTCACTACTGTGGGACTGCCCTTCCATAGGAATGCATTGGGGATTCCCTGATAAAGTGTTTCAGTGGTAGTGCCTGATATAAGAGGCGCAGCGTGGTCACGTTGGGTATATCTGGAAAAGTGATAATAAATGCTTCGCAATGATGTGCGCAGATTTGTTATAACTATTTTAGAAATGGCACTTTTAAAAGTTGGCATTTCTGTGTGCTATGTGTCTGCCTGCCTGATGTGAATTGCATGTCTGGCTTTTGAGGGGCTGGTGAAGTGTGCGTGGCTACAGGAGGGACAGGGTGAGTCAGAGCTAGGCTAAATGGGACATCTACATTTTGAGTTGTGGGAGGGAAGACCCTGGTCCCTGAATAGGATGATGCCTGCCCTAGTGAATGCTGGCTCCTCCCTCCTGTGGTGTGTCTGATGGCAGAGCCCCATCACTGAAAGGAGGGTGTGAGCACTGTAAGCAGAGTGCTCCAAAAAAAACAGAACCAGTTGCATCTGGTTCCCCCATGCCCTGCACTACAGACAAAGGAAACTGGATATAAAGACAGGGTCTGTGACCCCATGATAATGTTATTCCTGTGACGTGGGTAGTCTGTTGCTGCTGCTGGGCTCCAGGAGGAACCAGGAGAGTGATAGAGGAGCACTCAGTTATATAGTCTAAGTAAAACTGTAATCTGATTTAATTCAAGGGTGCTTCACTACAGAATTGTGTTGGCTAGCACAAAAGAGAACCGAGATAACTAAGTAGAGAAACCTACTTGTAGTTAGCACTGTTCCTAATGGAAAAAGTACCCTTTTCCGACAATAAAGGTGAAACAGCTAATCAAATAGATCAAACGTTAAACAATATGAGATTTCACGTTCTATTATTTAATACTCATTCATAGAACGGTTATTCAACATATGTACATGCAGGCAATATGTTTATAAATCTTATTAAGCACCTGTCCCAACTAAAGAAAAATCGACATGCTGACATGAAGGTATAATTTGTTGCAAATCAAATATTCTAAATTCACATTTCTCGTTAGTTCAAAAACCAGTATTCATAGTTATTCACAACTCAATATGAGTCGATTTGCTGAAGACATGATGCCCGATGCATTTCGGGACCCGAAGGTACCCTTCCTCAGGGGCGTAATCCTAAAACATACAAACAGCTAATGAGTACAATCTACGAAAATGATAATATACAACATGATGTCATTTATGTACAAATATTTGAGACACTAAAGGGGGAAGCAACGACATAGTAGCATCATGGCTGAGAACAAAGACTCTGTTGTTATGTACTTCTAAACAGTGAGAACACATATGGAATTGCATTACACAGATACTGGCAAGTATTAGCCTCAATAAAGCATCATAGAAAGCTGACATAGCATGCACCTCTTATAGTTCATGGAAATAACAGGAAAAAATCCACAATATGATTGATATAAATCAGGCTAATTACCCTCCTGGAACAGATACATAAGAAAAATGTTATCTCTCACATATGTGTCCTAGACAAGTTACGTCTCTTATGTGTTATATTACCATTATTTGATGTTTTTTGCACGTCAGATTATTAGCATGATTGTGTTAATTATTCCAAATGCATGTTTGTATTTACATTAGTACTTGCTGTTGTGATGTTTAGCCAGAATGTTTTCCAGGAATCGACTCTCCCCTGGACTCACCTTGATGTACTGACCATTATTATGTATTAATGTACACCATGCTTTTAGCATGAGATACCTTTTTCTTATAACACAGTGATTGCCCATGTTATAATCGTGTACATCACCATCGCTATTGTCAACTGTATGGCTTAAGGCTTTACATGCTACTATACATTATATTCATGGTGATACATGGGAATCATGATTCCTTATGCAATATGTGGAATTCAGTTAGTAGACCAAAACATTCTAAATAGGATTTTACATTACCCTTGGTTATCATTGTATGAGTAAGCATCAGTAACTGGCTCATTGCACACACATACTTCAATTTAGTTTTTTTTCTTTTTTCACACCGATCGCGAACCCATTCGTACCACCTGGGTGTCAAAGTATTTCTTCGAAGACTGAACATCCTATCTAGTGATTTATTGGGTCCACCACCCTTCCCTTCCCCTTCGTTTGATACACGGAGAGTCATTATCTGTTGACCCAGTTTCTATGCATGCACTTCATCACAGTGTATTACCCAGTTGGTTACATTTATCCGTACCACATTTTGATCATGTTACTAGATAGGTTATTGCTATACAGACCTAGTTTCTTTGCGGGCCTCATTTTAGTGCACCACCACCCTACTATATCTTTAGAAGAGTCACTGCCATTTACATTCATGTAATCCCTACCTAGATTCTCCGAGAGGCAGTTCTACTTGGGACTACATTTCCCAGCAGCACCCGTAGTTGTGTTCATCTATGGGTACTCTTTAAAAAGCTGTGTAGTATCCGTCCGCGGTTACCTGAGAGCTCGTAGCCGGAACACCACACTTAGGAGCAGCGCACTACCCAGCCACGGAGGTATATTATTTGCATCTTAGTGTCTACTCTTAGATTTTTTCAGCGCGGAAGCACTTTTAATGTTGTTGTCGTTTCTTTAGCGGCCTGTTCTGTACATCCTCCCTGAAGTTCCATTTAACACGGGAATCTTCATCTAATATATGGTCACGTCTTCGGAAGCGCATTCAATCACGGAGGTAAACTTCGCTGCTTTCTCAGCCGTGTTACGAGCTTCATGTTGCCACGAGTGTGCTTTATAATGACAGGTTCTATTTTTGTTTCTCTAGTGATTTATCGCTATCCATTATCTAGTATTGACACCCACGAGTGTCTTCCGCTATCAACACGGCACATCTATAAACTCCATTCTGGGGTTTTATTTGACAACGTCTAAGGTATGTGCTTTTTAGTACAGCCCCTAGTGAGCATGTGTCTCTTTGCACTAGCCTAGTACATCATTTCATTTTCCATGTCTCTCACTAGTTACCCACTGTCCCATCGGCAGAACTCCATGGTTCTCAGCGCCATATCTACGCACACATTACCTTCGCATCAGTACGTTGTTTTCATCGAAGAGGCTTTGAGCTATTTAGGCAAATGTTGTTATACCCACTCAGCAATTTCTGTGTCCTTTGCATCAGAAGTGTTGCATTTACATCAGTCACATTTTATTTCATTTACCGAGAGGCCTTTGGTCATTCATCACACAGCTTATTTCCGGTGCAGTTCTTTCTTTTTTTCTTATCTTATAATAGGATTCCATTTCAGCCCTAGCGCATTTTAGTAATTAAGCACGAACACAGTTTTAACAGCGTGATTAACTTTTGTGCACACATAAACAGAATATATGAGTAGCATGTTCCTTCATCGCTGTTTCAGAATATTGCTTAGTGCTTAATGGCTTTCATCTTTTTAGGCAATAAATTCAAAATGTACTACAAACAGCATGCTATTAATCACTTGTTTTCAGATGTGAGTATATTCTTTTTGGTTATAGATCAACGGGTGTGTATTTTCTTATGTATCTGTTCCAGGAGGGTAATTAGCCTGAGTTATATCAATCATATTGTGGATTTTTTCCTGTTATTTCCATGAACTATAAGAGGTGCATGCTATGTCAGCTTTCTATGATGCTTTATTAAGGCTAATACTTGCCATTATCTGTGTAATGCAATTCCATATGTATTCTCACTGTTTAGCAGTACATAACAACAGAGTCTTTGTTCTCAGCCATGATGCTACTATGTCGTTGCTTCCCCCTTTAGTGTCTCAAATATTTGTACATAAATGACATCATGTTGTATATTATCATTTTCGTAGATTGTACTCATTAGCTGTTTGTATGTTTTAGGATTTCTCCCCTGAGGAAGGGTACCTTCGGGTCCCGAAATGCATCGGGCATCATGTCTTCAGCAAATCGACTCATATTGACTTGTGAATAACTATGAACACTGGTTTTTGAACTAACGAGAAATGTGAATTTAGAATATTTGATTTGCAACAAATTATACCTTCATGTCAGCATGTCGATTTTTCTTTAGTTTGGACAGGTGCTTAATAAGATTTATAAACATATTGCCTGTATGTACATATGTTGAATAACCGTTCTATGATTGAGTATTAAATAATAGAACGTGAAATCTCATATTGTTTAACGTTTGATCTATTTGATTAGCTGTTTCACCTTTATTGTCGGAAAAGGGTACCTTTTCCATTAGGAACAGTGCTCACTACAAGTAGGTTTCTCTACTTAGTTATCTCCAGGAGGAACCGCCATGAGGAGCTGCCTCCCTGCTGGAGAGCCCTGTGTGCTGGCCTGCTTGAGCCCAGCTTTGCCCCCTTGACCACTAAGGACCTTAGCAAAAATGGTGAGCTTAGCGCCCTCTGTAGCACTGTATCTTATTCTTCAGGAGAGAGGAACTGGCCCTGCTGCAGCGCAAGGCTGCGAGGGAATCCCTGCGTGTGGGATTCCCCACTGCGCTCCTTATTGAAACGGGTGCCCACTCCGCTTATGGTGTTGATTCAAAGCTGGTGCCCACCCTGTATACGGCGTTTATTGGCAGGAGCCCACCCCCGCTCTATGCTGTCTGGACTGCGGGTGCTAACCCTGCATTGTGTGAATCGAGCGGGAGCCCACCCCACATTGTGGTGTGCTCCGGGGGGAGCCTACCCCACATTGCTGCATTTGTGCTGCCAAAAGGAGAGCGGGAGCCTACCCTGCATTTCTGGTGCCCAGGTGAGAGTGCCCTTCGTGAACGTACGGCGGCTGGGGTAGCACACTGCCAAAACCAGACGTCAGGCGACAAGCCTGATTTGGACGGGACCTCACGCCCCTGTGAGGGTAGTCCCGTGTCTGAAGCTCACAAAGTAAAGGAAGTGAAGTGCCGCACTCAAATACCCTGGCAGGAACCCACCCCGCATTGGGACGTGCATAGGAGAGGGACCGGGTGAAGAGGGGCAGAGTTGTCTGCCCGGAGAAGCCAGGAAGAGTGTGGCGGGTCAATGGGGCTCCCATGAGAGTGAGAGAGCCCTGCCTGAAGAGGAGATCCAGGAAGAGTCCCGCAGTGGGAGCAAGCCTCGAGGACCTACCTGGAGACCGGAGCAGGAAACCAGCGGAGTCTCGAGAGAGCCCCGGGGAGTGGGGCTGGCACGTGGGCTGTTTCCTCAGGCCCCAGTGGGGCCCGCTCTGATTTCTTTTAGTGGGCTGAGGCATACCAGTACCAAGAGATGGCACAAGGGGGAGCCCAGTGAAATGGGGCTCCTGAGGCACTGAGAGTGCCAGCACTGTTCTTCACAGTTGCACTACTGTTGCGGGCAGCTTCCACCTGTTCAATATTGTTTTGAGAGTCCTGGAGAAGGACTCGGGCACAGTAGTGCCAGTGCCTCATTTTGTTTCTCAGTTCCGCCGCCGTAGCAGCAACTGCAACTTGGGGCATTTGTGTTTGCACCAGAATAGGGGTGAGAAGCGCCCCAGCTCAGTGCGCCCTTTGTGTTTGCTACCAGGGTAGCCATGGGGGTCATTTGAGACGTCCCACCCAGATCCCTGACATTTTGGACATAGGGCATTGGAGCCCCAATGGAAGGCCAGTTGGCAAGGGGGTAGGTTTCATGATTGGTAGGGTGCAAGGCCCTAATGTGATTTATGCTTCTGGTGCTTATGCTAATGGAATGCCCCTTTCATCATGTGTTTATGCCTACAGATTGCTATGAGGTCTAGGCGTAATGTGATTTATGCCTAATGTGAAGCCTACAATGATTTATGCATAAGGTGTATGTATGTTGTGATTTTTGCACCCTGATTTAGGCCTCTAATGATGTTTATGGTTGTAATGTTATTGCATAATGGGTTTATGTTAAGGAGGTTTGGGCCTAATGTGTTTTATGCCTGACGTAATAATGCTGAGGTCATTATGGTACCAGTAGTTACTGGTTGTGTTTTGCATTTACTTACATGCATTTTGATGGTTCTGACCGTGGTCCGATTGGCCCGGTCCTGTATATAATCCCCTGTAAATTATGACATGGTGCCAGTAGGCACAGTGTATATGTGTGATTATGATTCTAATGTGTTTATGATAATACAAAGGCTATTTGTTATATAACCTTGTGTGGAGTTTCTTTTGTAATATGTCTAGTTTGTTGCTGCTGTGTGTGTGTGTGTGTGTGTGTGTGTGTGTTGCGCAAACGCTTTACTCATTTCCTCTGAGATAAGCCTGACTGCTCATGCCAAACTATCAAGGTGGTGAGCAGGGGTTATCTTCAGCGTGTAACTCCCTTGCAGTGACTAGAGTGGTTGTTTCTGCCTGGCTTAGGCGCAAGCCCTAGCCAAACAGAAATCCCATTTCTGACACCCTACATCACCCTCTGCCTCCACAGGCAGCATTTATATTGAGCCTATTGTGAGTTGTACCAACAGGTTTGAGCCACTCGTGCATATTTCTTCTGAGGTTGCAAGATATAGCAATAAAGACCTGGGGACCGTAGCAAACTATCTTTTTAGGGAGTAACTAATGATCCACCATGTAATTCCTTTAAAGATGTTTGTAATTTAATCGTGAAATTTGAAATATCAAATAAACAATCTCAGACAGATTGTGAGCTCATTATCTGACCTTTTTATGAACACTTTAACAATGAAGTTGAATGTCCTGAAGTATTGGTCTCCTTGGATGGCCCTATTGCAAATCATTGTGAGCCTACCCTGGGGAAGGGACATAAGTAAAAAAAAGCAGCAACCCCTGAGAGGATAACTGCCTCTAGTTCTTAGTGCATGTCTGCCTGTCCTCATAGAATGCAGAGGCCTGATTTACTCTCTTACTAAGGGCCTCATTTTGATGTTGGTGGGACACCCACCAACATCAAGGTCATCGGGCTGACTTCCGCATCACAATGCGGACTGTTGGACTGCATCAGTCTTGGGGAAAGACTACCACCTCTGACAGGATCTAGGATCCCATTGAGGTGACTGTCGGACTCCTATCCTTAGCATGAAAACGATGCCTGCGTAGGCACTGCTGTGGGGATTAGGATGTCCCTTTATGACTGCTTTTTCATGGCAGTCCCACTGCCATGGAAAGGGAGTCGGAAAGGGACTTTGGGGGCCCTAAGCAGGTGGCTAGATGGTGCCTGGTACATGGTGCATGGCTGTGCAATAAGTGCCTTTTACTACTGTGACTTGTGCTGTGGCCCTTTTCCTGGGCCGCAGCTAAAGCCACAGTAGAAAAAGGCACTTTCTGACCACTTGCACATTGGTCCTATCATAATAGGGCATGAGGGCCCACTGACTAATTGTCGTACAGTCACCTACCCAGGGCGATGGCGGCTGAACGCTCATCCTAACGCCATTGTAATTGTGCCTTAAGTGTGGTAACTTCAATCAGCTTCAATTAAGTAATCGTAGGTAGCATATCTGCTTCATATGTCTATGTAGGAGACGAAGATCAAGTGTTTGTTCCTCCTCAAACTCTCACCAACTGCCTTGTGTATATTCCATTTCTCCTGCACACATAGAAGAAAACTAAATTATTCATAGCTCATATATTAATGTTCAACAATGTTCTATTAGGCAATTTGGTTTCTGTGAAACCCTCTCATATCTTCTAAGTACTGGTTCCATGCATTGATCATCCACCTGCACATTTCCTTGTTCATTAATTGGATTGGATTTCTTGAAAAAGGTCTTATTTCTTGTTATTATCTCGCTATCCCTTATTGCAGTAACGGCAATTCCATGAATGTCTGTCACTTCCAAGGAGCTGTATGAAATCTACTTTATGACGTTCTTACTAGTTGCTGTTTTACTAACACTAAATCTCCTACATTGTATTCTTGATCTCTGAAGCTCTTCTTAGTATAAGCATAATGTTTAATTTTTTCTTTCGCTTCCCTATCGCTCTCCATTATCTCAGCGTGATCTTTGGTGGGACAGATGGAAGGTGTGGCAGACGTGTTTGCCTTGACTGGCCAGACAACAATTCATAAGGACATTTTACTGGGTAACCATGAGGAGTATTTCTATAATCTTGCAAAACTAGACATAATGCCTGTTTTATTGAAATCTGAGATTTCATTGTACAGCTTTTTGATGGTAGCTTTCTACCATTCCATTAGCTTATGGCTACATTGGGGTAATCCTTCAATGAGTTATTCCTAAGTAATTCATGAAGTTTTAAAACACATTTGCACTGAAAGGTGGCCCATTATCTGTTTTTAACTCCTCTGGTTCTCCCAGGTAGAAAACCTTCATCAAGAATAGGCAGTACAGCTGATGTCAATGTTGATTATACTACTTTTAAATTTGCAAAACGCAAATATTAATAAATTAATGCTAATGAATAATGTCCAGAATCTAGTAGTCCATAAAAATCTGCTATCACACTGGAGCATATAGCACCAGGTGTAGTGTAGTTCCTATATTTCCAATAGGCTCTGCGCATTGGAATAATATATCCTGTAGCTTAAACGTAGAACTGAGGTCTACTAGGTCTCTACCGGTTATATTAGACTTAATTGTGAGTGCCAGCTAGCTCAGAGGTCACTAGAAACGTTCTCGACTAAACAAGAAGGGATTCGTTTCTGACAACCGCATAAAACATGACAACTTTGTTTACCAAGAATAAGAAATCAAATCTCTAGAGTCGCGGAAACAATAGATAACTATTTCACTCAGTCAATCGTGCATGCTTAGTTTCACCAGAGGTGCAAGAGAAATAGAGAGACGGGCGTTTTCAATAAAAAGGTATTTATTGAACAGTCTTCTTTCTCAAGCATTGAAAATGAACTGCTGCGATAGTAAAGCTTACTATGAAGTACAATGCATATAATACGTACAGTATTGTAAAGTAGTACTGTAAAAGCATGATATGGTTTCTAAGCCATAAAGTGCATAAAATGTATAAAATACATAAAATACATACAACGATAAAAGGATGACTAAAATACTCAACTGGTGCTTCTAAATACGCCTATCCCGGTGTACCTAACCTAAGTCTGGTAACAAGTAGGGAGTATAAGAGGAGTAGCTTAGGTTTTTGGTGTTCTCTGCCAGGAATCTGATTCCGATAATTCTCTAAGAGGTCTAATCAGCTCCGTACCTTTGTTCTAGAATGAAGGAGGTCTTGTATCTCGTTCTCGGGACTCGATTTCCCAGATACCCGCAAGGGTAGCCTGGAAACACTGGAGCTGGATTTCTCGGCAGGAGAAATGACAGAGTCTCGCAGTGCGTCTGCTGGAGGGTCGGCTTCCTTCAGCACTTGCTGCTGCAGGGCGTCGGGCAAGTAGATAGTCGATCTGCTCCAAACAACCGTGTGTTTGTTTTGGCAAATCAAGGCATATTTATACTTTGAAGGTGCCGAGTTTGACGCACGTTTGGGGGGGGGGGGGGGGGAAGTCCCGAGCTGCTGAAGGCGGGTTTTTCCAAGAAAGCGTTGTTAATTCTTGGAGCTTAGTGGAAGTATCCACGCCGTATTTGGGCTGTATGGTTTAGGCCAAATATGGTAATGATTTCTATGCCTATATAAGGAAATGATAAAATATACCTATATAAGGGCATAAATCGGGAAAGTTATACTAGGGTCCGAGATTCATTTACAACACAGGCAACCTAGACATATGTAGTTCTTCTATTACTCTTTGTTTTGTGGTGCATTGACATAAATGACTTGTTCTTACTCTTTCCTCTACTTGACTATCCAATCTTGGAAACCACATTTTCTCTCTCAATATATTATTTTTCGCTGATACACCTAAATGGCTTTCATGTGTTAGGTCATGTAATCCTGTAAGAATAATTATTCTATTGCCTCTTAGATGCACTCCGGAGACTGCCATTTATAATTCTTAGTGTATATTTTTAAATGCCAAGATGTTTTTCGTTTTTATATTTGTTTGAAATTGTGTTGGCCCATTTATCAACCTCCATTTGTTTTCAAGTATCATTTTTTTATTTCTTTGATTGTTTCATCATTCTCAGTCATTTCAATGAGTTATTTTTCAGATATAATTCCTGGCACTATAGGTCTGATGATGAAACATATGTATTCCTCTGTTTCCAATTGTTGTCTTATCTCCACTTTACTTGGGTATCTTGACAATTAATCTGCTGTATTATACTCTTTTCCTGGCTTGTGAATGATATTAAAAATTGTAATCTATCGGTCACATTCCCATATTTCAATGTGTGGTGGCATTTTTATTTTTGGATTTCCAAAAATTGTAACTAGTCATTGATGGTCTATTATTATAACAAATGGCTTCCCATATATGAAATCATGATAATGCTCACATGCCCAGACTACAGCAAGACTTTCATTTCGGGCTGTGGGCATCTTTGTTCAATATCAGACAAGCTTTTACTGTCATGTGAAATCACATACCGAGGGGTTTATCTACCAGGTTTATGTTGCACCACTATTCCACCAAGCCCCACAGGACTAGAATCCACAACTAGTTTGGTTGTCAGGAGTGCCAGTTTGATCCATAGTTTTAAATTAGCTGCAGATGATTTATCATTTTGTATCTGCTTTAAAGCATCCTCACAGTCCATACCCCAAATTAACTTTCAGCGCTTCTTTGTTAATTCTCTAAGAGGTGCACTTGTAGTGGCATATTTTTTTATGTACTGCGAACAGTAACCGGCTTTTCCCAAGAATGAATGTAGCTCGGATACATCCTTGGGGGTAACCATTTAATATAAAGTTGACACTTTTTAGTTCACGTCTCATTCCTTATCTTAAAAACATATGGCCATAGAATGTTAATTCAGATTTATTTATTTCACTTTTTCCTACCGTAAGGGTTAACTCTGCTTTCGCAAGTTGTTGAAATACTTCATTTAACACTTGAGTGTGTTTTTCCTGTGTTTTTCCAAATAGCAACATATCATCAATGTAGTTCATAGCATTCCTTACTGGCCTTATTATATTCTTTATAATTTCTTGAAAAAGTTCAGCAGCTGAGCATATGCTAACATGTAACCTTTGGTACCTAAATGACCCTAAATGCTTGTAAAATGTTGTTTATATATCAAGATTGATCATCAATTTTCAGTTGATGTTACCCCTTATACATATCCAGCTTTGAAAAAATAGTTGCATCAAAGATACTACTAATCATTTAATTTACATGTGGTCCCAGATGCCTCTCTTTCAATCACTGTATTGGGTACTCCCATATCTACACAAATTCTGATATCCTCCTTTTTTTCGGACATCTACAATCAGAGATATCCATGATGTGGGACCTGAGACTGGTTCAATAATTTCTTGTTGAAAAAGAGCATTTATCTCCTTTTCTACTTTCATTTGAAAATGTATTGGAACTCTTCGGTGAACTTGTGCCACAGGTTTCACAGCTTCATTGCTATGCAAAGTAATTGTCTTATCTTGCAATTTTCCTAGTCCTGTGAACAATTCTGGATACTACTTAAGCACAGGATGATCTGCTGTGACACTGCAAGTCACTACTAGAAGACCCATAATCTGAGCCGTTGCTTAACAAGCATGGGCCAAGAACTACACCTTCCAAAACATGTTTCTCCACTTTACTAAACGTCTCCCCAAGCCAAGTGTCAAATATCCTCAAACATTCCTAAACATAAAACTAGATGTTTTGCTCCCCATTGAAAAACACTGGCATGTTATGGACTTGGAGATATCTGTTTTTAACTTTTTTGACATTCGGTAACACACATGATGTTACACCTTGCTCTACTATCCAGTACAAAAGAACCCACGTCTGGGCATACCCGTCCCACTCGGGGTGACAAATGCAAAAAGAACAATTGATGGGCAGAATGCAGAACAATGTTATACATTCATCCCAGTACAGAGATCTGGACCTAAATCTATTGTTTTTTTGCTCAACATGCCATTCCAGTTTGAACCCAGCCATATGCAAATCAGTCTTGACTCTGTGCCACATGGCACCAGTCCAGCCCTAGCTGCCAGGCCAGGTCCTCCCTGGACTGGAAACAAGAATCCTTGGCAGTTCGGGCTGAACTGTTCCCACAAGGAACAGGGTCAAGATTGATTTGCATATGGCTGTGTCGAAACTGGGGTGGTGTGGTGAGCAAAAGAATGATGGATTTGACCCAGATCCTTGCGACTGGGGGTGAATGTTTGCATTGTCCAGCATTCCGTCCATCAATTGTTTCTTTTGCAATATTATTGTTTACCAAATGCTAGTGAATAGCCCTTAAGGAGTATTAAAGATTTAGAATGTTTTGCATCTACTATGGGGACTGGATCATTTGAACTAATATTTTTAAATGCACTGTATCACTTTTCTTTAACTAAATCAGATATTCAGGATATGAGTTATGTTCATCTTAAAACCATTTAACCCTTTTGGCATGTCGGACAGCCGGGGGCCATCTGATGCACCAGTGCTCATGTGCGTAGGATGGCCCACGGCCGTCCGATCACATGGCACTAGAAATCCCTCTGGTGCGGGCACCAGAGTGATTTCGTTCCTCCCCTAACAGCCTCAGGAGCTGGGGGAAGAGCTTCCCCAGCTCCTGAAATGACTATCAGCACGCACGTTGCACTGATGTCATTTCAGTGAAACCAAACCTGAAATGAGCCTTGAGCCTCATTTCAGTTTTACTTCCCACATGCTCAGGGGGCTACCTCAGCCCCCAGATCATGTAGAAAGACAGGAGAGGTATCATTGGAAAGGGAAGAATCTCCCCTTTCCAATGTTACCCCTCGCTAGTGGATCCTGGAGGGTGATCCCCAAGCAGGGATCTAACCACTAGGAACCAGGGAGGGGGGAGCAGCCCCTTGGGCAAGGGCCTTTGCTCCCCCCATAATTTTTCAGGAGAAGCCAGTCTTTCTGCCCTCCCAGAGGTCTCTGGGTAGGAAAATGTTGGGGGGTCCACATAAGAGATATTTTGCTGGACTCCCCAAGTGTCTAGTTTTAAGAAGTGTGTGGGTTTTATAGGTTTCGAAAGATGGCCACCGAGCCTAGGGCCCAAAACCCAGGTGACCCACCTTGCAAAACCCGGTTGTTTTGTGATAAGTAATTTTGATGTCTCCTCAATACATTTTGGGCCCTTGCCTGTCAGAGGTACCGGACTCTCCCATGCGAGTGAGGTATCATTTTTTTCGGGAGACCTGGGGGAACGCTGGGTGGTAGGACATTTGTGGATCCATGCATATTCCAGTACTTTCCCACAAAGAAGTTTGAGAAAAATTTGATTTTTTTCAGCTAAATTTGAGGTTTGCAAAGGGTTCTGGGTAGGAAAACATTTGGGGGGTGTCCATGCAAACCATACCTCGATGGACTCCCCAGAGTGTCTAGTTTTCAGTAATGTCTAGGTTTGGTAGGTTTCCCAAGATGGCCACCGAGCCCCGGGCCATAAACCCAGGTGACCCTCCTTGCCAAAACCAGGATGTTTTGTGATAGGTCATTTTGATGTCTTCGCAATACATTTTGGGCTTATGCCTGTCGCAGGTACTTAACCCACCCACAAGAGAGAAGTACAATTTTTATCGGGAGACCTGGGGGAACGCTGGGTGGTAGGAAATTTGTGTCAGCCCAGTGATCCCACAACATTCCCACACAGAAATTTGAGAACATTTTTATCTTTTTTAGCTAAATTTGAGGTTTGCGGGGGATTCCGGGTGGGAAAACGTTGGGGGGCCCATGCAAGCCATACCTCGCAGGACTTCTCAGGCTGTCTAGTTTTCAGAAATGTGTGAGTTTGGTAGGTTTCCCAAGATGGCGACCTAGCACGGGGTCAAAAACCCAGGTGACTGCCCTTGCGAAACCAGATTGTTTTGTGATAGGTAATTTTGATGTCTTCACAATATATATTGGGCCTTTGCCTGTCGCGGGAACTTGACCCACCCACAAGAGTGAGGTACCATTTTTATCAGGAGACCTGGGGGAATGCTAGGTGGTGGTAAATTTGTGTCAGTCCGGTAATCCTACAACTTTACCACACCGAAATTTGAGAAAAATTAGATTTGTTTCATCTAAATTTGAGGCTTGCAGGGGATTCTGGGTAGGGAAACATTGGGAGATCCACCAAGCCATACCTCCCTGGACTCCCCAGGGTCTCTAGTTTTCATAAATGTGTGGGTTTGTTAGGTTTCCCCTGATGGTCGCAAAGCCAGGACCAAAACCGTATGTGACCCCCCTGCAAAAGCAGATCGTTTTGTGATAGGTAATTTTGATGTCTCCACACTAAGTTTTGGGCCCTTGCCTGACGCGGGTATTTGACCCACTCAAAAGAGCAAGGTACCAATTTATCAGGAGACCTGGTGGAACCTGGGTGGTAGAAAATTTGTGTCAGCCCGGTAATCCTACAACTTTCTCACACAGAAATTTGAGAAAAATTAAATTTTTTCAATGCAATTTGAGGTTTGCAGGGGATTTTGGGTAAGGAAACGTGGAGGGATCCATGCAAGCCATGCCTCCCTGGACTCCCCCGGGTCTTTAGTCTTTTTTTTTGTATTTCTTTTTATTAGACAAAATCAACAAAGAAAACATCAGGTGACACAGTACAAAATAATACAGATCAATTGACACTCATTATCTACAAAATATATTGCAGCTATCTCCGTAGGCGTATCAAGGGGATGTGCGCTCCTCGGCCTCTTCGGGACCCTTCGGGGGGTTAGAAATGTCCCCCCTATATTCATTCCAGGCCTCCCAGATCTTGCCCCACTTTCCCGGACAACCCCTGGCGGAATATACTGATCTTTCCCTAAACATACACTAGTCCAAGTCCTCCCTCCATTTCTCCACCTGAGGCGGCTGACTGGCTACCCACAATTGGGGCACATTGCACTTCACTATCATGAGCGCCAATGTTACCCATTGCTTTTTGTATGCGTTAAGGTCGGTTGGCTCCCAAATATTCAGAATACACCTACGGGCTTCCGGCCGCAATTCTATGCCCGAGACCACACGCAACGTGCTGTGGACCCTCCCCCGAAACCCCTGCACCCCCGTACAATGCCACAGAATATGTGTAAATGGTTGCAGTTCCCCGCATCCCCTTCTGAATTCCCCTCTCTCTGAGCGGCCCATGTGGACCAATCTGGGCCCTGTGACATACGACCGGGCAAGATATTTAGCTGCACCAATTTAAGCCTCATCAGAATTGCCACAACAGTCCTCGTCATCCAGTTCCAACCCATCCTCCTACCACTGCCTTCTAAGGAGTTCTAGTGGGTCTTCCATATGGTTTATGAGCTTTTTATATAATAAAGAAATAGTTTTCTTGGGAGATGGCCATCTAACACTCTGTCTTCTAGTGGAGAGGCGTCAGGGAGTGTTGTGTCCCTGGGGATATGTGTAAGCAGTGCATGCCATACCTGAAGATACCGGAAATATTCACCATCACTCAGGTGATATTGTAGCTTAACCCCTTAGCTGCAGCGGCTATTCCGCCGCAGCGATAAGGGGGAGGCGGGGCCGCGCGGTGCTCCAGTACTAATGACAGAACCTCTCCGTCACGGCCCTCGGGTGGGCTGTGCTTTTGACGGAACGGTTCCGTCACGGCCCGCCCGCTCTTTAGAACGTCAGCGCAGGTGCGGAATTCGTGCCGCGCAGGCGCGGCGAGCGGGCCGTGACAGAACCGTTCCGTCACCAGCACAGCCCACCCGAAACTCGTGACGGAACGGTTCTGTCACAAGCACACAAAGGGTTAAGGGAGTCGAACGACAGAATCGTACCGTCCCCCCAAATATCCTTTATACATGTGATACCAATTAGATCCCATCTGTCAAAGCCCTTCGACTTCCACAGACTTCCCAACTTTTCCGAGCTCCATTAAGTTGGTTGGCGAGTGTAAGCCTCCCTTCCCTTTAAGGTGCCTGTTGGCCGCATGCCACACCTGGACGGCATGTACCGTGGATTCTGTGAGGTGGAATCTCCGGGGCCCAGCATACAGTGTTCTGGTATAGTCTCCCCCTGGCATCTGCCAACGATCCATAGCGTAGCCGGGGTCATTAGGGACCCCATATATCCCGTGGTTCACTGCAGCTAATTGAGAGGCCCAATAACATTTCTTGAGATCTGGCAGCCCTATGCCCCCTTCGTACCAGGGAAGGGTAAGCTTAGAATACAATATGCGGGTTTACCGTCGCAGAGCAACTGCCTCTGGACGGACTTTATTTCCTTAAAATATGATGCAGGAACTGAGTCCATAGCATTCTGTAGAGCATATAAGAACCGGGGTAAGGCCAACATTTTAAAGAGTACCCCTCTAACCAAAAGGGAGAGTGGGAGCGCCTTCCAGCGCGCCACATCTCCCCTAAATTGTGCTAGAGGGGGGGACGGGTTATTAGTGAAGCGGGCTCTGGGGTCCAGGGTGATATAGATACCAAGGGCAATTTGTATAGGGCAAGCATTGGGGACGACTGGTGGGTCTCCCATGAGGACAAAAAGAACCAAATTGGACCAATTGATAGCGAAGCCTGAGTACCTCCCAAAAATAGCCAGTACGTCCAAAAAACAACTCAAGGACCAGGATGTCGTCTACATAGAGTGAGATTTTATCCTCCCACTCGAGAGTCCATCGCATCCCGCGTATGCAACGGTCCTGCCGGACCCATGCCGGCAATGGCTCCAGAGCCAAAGCGAAAAGGAGTGGGGACAGGGGGCATCCCAGTCTGGTCCCTCTGCTCAGGGGGAAATCGGGGGACTTAGGGTTGTTTGCCACTACCCGTGCCAGAGGGGCAGAGTACAAAAGGCGCACCCAGTCAATAAATTCCGGGCCGAAGCCTAGCTTCTCCAGCACCGCAAAAAGGTAGGGCCATTCAACTCTGTTGAATGCCATGGTAGCATCCAATGCCACCAGCACTGCTGGTTCCTGAATCATTGGGTCCCGGCCCAGGACCCTGTGAAGGCGGCGCAGGTTGAGGGCAGTATTTCGGCGTGGCATAAAGCCTGACTGGTCCGGGTGTACCAAGGTGGTGATGACCTTGGCTAATCTCGTCATCAGCAACTTCGCCAGGACTTTAGGCTCCACGTTTTTTAATTAATTAAAGAGTTTGTAGAGCGCCTGGTTACACTGACTAGTGCGACCCCACGCTGCGGTCAGAAAGAGCTACTGAGAGGAATCGAAAAATGGTCCAGTGAAGCTCATGGGAAATAGTGAAAAGCCAAGTTTTCAGTTTTTTTCTAAAGATGTTTCCCAACTGTTCCATACGGAGGTCATGCCTTGGCGAGATTAAAAACGTTTAAAGGCGAGATGGGCCTATACGATGAACAGCTCACCTTGGGCTTACCTTCCTTGTGGATAACCACTATGTTGGCAATACGCTAATCATACGGAAGTTCCCCCCTATCCTTGCTCTCAGTGAACATAGAGCAGAGGAATGGAGCGATTTTGTTAGAATTCAGTTTGTAGAGTTCTACAGGGATGCCATTCGGCCCGAGGCCTTGCCAGAATTTATCCCCCTGATGGCCTGCGCTACCTCGTCGTTAGTAAGCGGGGAGTCCAAATATATACGGTCGTCATCGGAGAGCCTGGTTATTTGGATGTCCCTAATCATCCCCTTATTATCCTCCTCCGAATACACTCCTTCTGAACGATACACCTTACTATAGTAGTCTGCAAACCTATCGGCAATGACCTGCAGGTCAGTGATCACTTCAGAGTCCTCCCCCTGCAATTCAGGCACTAACCGCGATGCCCACTTTCTCCTTTCTAGCCAAGCAATCAGCTTTCCCTCTTTATCTCAGTGTTCATATACCCTACTCTGGGTATTGCTACACTGCGCCCCTAACCCCCTCCTTAGCCAAACTGCCAAATTTATCCTGCCTTAATCTAAGATGGTGGAGACCTTCTGGTGTTACTGTCTGTGATATTTCCCTTTCCAACGTTATCATCACTGCCTCCTCCGCTTTCTCCAGCTCGGCCTGTCGCTCCCTCTTTTTCTTTACAATCAGGGAGAGGACCTCGCCCCGGACAACCGCTTTGAACACCTCCCACAAGGTTTGCGCCAAATCCACTATGCCCTGGTTGTCATGGAAGTACCTGTCCATGGCTTTGAGTATATCTCTCTTGACGGTGGGGTCCCTTCGATTCCAAGGGTTGATGGGAGCGATTCTGCCTACGGTGACCCGGTCAAATTCTAGCTGTAACCAGACCGGAGAGTGGTCAGATATGCCCCTCCCCAGATGCCGCACCTCCCGAACAGCACATGCCTGGGTGGCCGGAACTAAGATGTAGTCTATCCTAGACATACTATGGAAGATCAGCTGGATCAGGAGGCCAATAAGCTGCTTGATATCACTTCTCCTTTGGGATTGTTCCCTTACCTCTCTGGCCCGACACATGACAAAGGCCACACATTAGATCAGGTCTTTTCTACCTCACCAATTACGGTTACTGCACTTCTGCTGGTACTGTGGTCTGACCATCATCTTGCTCATTTTCAAATATCTAGCACGGAGAAACCATCTGTCAGGGCCATGACACAGCTGGGAAGTAGCTACAGGGCATACCATCGGGTGACTCCTGACCTGTTAGCCCAGGCCCTGGTGAACCATCCTCCTTCCTATACGGGTGATCTGGAGCATGACCTGGACATCCTGCAGTCCTGGCTCTTAGCTAGACTGAACGAGTTGGCCCCTCTTCAGCCACCCAGATCTGTCACTAAACGCACTTCGGCCCCCTGGTTTTCGGCGGAGTTGGCCCACTCCCGGAGACAATGTAAAATCGCCGAACGAGCTTGGAGAGCCCAATATGATGCTGAGGCAAAACTGACTTATAAAACCATGATGAAATCGTATCACGGTTTAATTCTACAGGGAAAGAAGGACTACTTTGCTAAAAAAAATTGAGGAAGCAGCTAACTCCTGTAAGGAGATCTTTTTGATTGTGCGAGAATTTACTACCCCTCGCTCGAGCATAGATCAGGAGATTCCGGATGAGACCTGGGCTGACACTATTGCTAATTTTTTTACGACCAAAATTAAACAGATTCCGGAATCCTTTCTTCCGAGACCGACAGTTGCTCCTTGCATATTGTCTAATGAGATAGTCCATCAGCCCATCTCTGGTCCGGTTCTGTTGAACTTTCCGCCTCTCACGATCTCCTCATCTTTAGCACTAATGAGGAATCTCAAATCTGGCTCGCCCTGTGATCCCTACCCGGCAAAATTCTTAGCTAGAATGGCAGATGTTGTGAACCCCCTAGCTAACCCTATTCTCAATCTCTCCTTGAGTCAGGGGGTGCTGCCTCCATCCTGGAAACAGGCCATGGTGATCCCTCTCCTTAAAAAGCCCAACCTTGCCCCGGAAGCCCCATCCAACTATCGACCAATTTCGCTCCTTCCTGCACTTACCAAAATCCTCGAAGCACGTTCATAGCGTGCTCTCCAACTTCCTGGAGTCGAATGAGCTTCTCCATGTGTCTCAATCGGGCTTTCGATCCAACCTAAGCACCGAGACGGCACTTTTGGAAGTCTGAGAGATTGTGAAGGAGGTGCTGGATGATGGAGGCAGGGTGATGTTAGTCATGTTAGATTTGTCGGCGGCTTTTGACACCGTTCCCCATGAGGATCTCCTCATAAGACTACATGACATCGGTCTAGAGGGGACGGTGCTCAACTGGTTTCGTTCCTTCTTAGCCAACCGCCGACAAACGGTCTGGGTCTCGCCTGGATCTGCCGAAATGCCGCCATTGGGAGTCGCAGTTCCTCAGGGCTCAGTTTTGAGCCCTACTTTATTTAACATCCTCATGACCCCTCTGGCGGATTTGGTGGAGTCCTACGGGGCCCGGATCGTCTCGTATGCTGACGACACCCAGCTTCTTTTCACCTGCCGTAAGAGCGAAGAATTCGATGGCGAAAGTATCCGTGAGTGCCTTGGGGCTGTTTTTAACTGGTTTCATATGAACAGCCTCAAGTGTAACTCGGATAAATCCGAGATACTTTTCTTTGGATGCCCTGTGGAACCGGACTGGCATGGTTGGTGGCCTGCTGACAAGTTCCCTCCCGCCCAGTCTTCTAAATGGGCTAAGAACCTGGGAATTAAAATCGACAACGGGCTTTCGCTCAAATCCCAGGTGGCAACCTTGACTGGGACTTGCTTCGGGATTCTCAGGATGCTCCGAAAGTTTTTCCCTCTGTTGTCCGAGGAGCATCGGTGAATAACTGTTCAGGCTCTCATCGGATCCAGATTAGACTATGCCAACATTCTATATCTGGGTCTCCCAGAATACCTTTTACAGCGTATGCAGGTGACCCAGAATGCTGCTGCGCGAGCTATTTTTGGCCTGCACCGTCGAGCCAGTGCCTCAAACCTGCTGCAATCCCTCCATTGGCTCCCTATACGGAAGAGGATAATGTTCAAGGCCTTGACATTAGCCCACAAAGCACTGCATGCCACGGGTGCAAAATACCTACAGAAGAGGCTGGAATTCTATCGGCCGACTCGATCTTTAAGATCGGAGTCTCTAGCACTTGCTGCAGTTCCCCGTATAAAGAGGGCACGTCTGGGAGGGCGATCTTTCAGATTTTTGGCCCCTCAGTTATGGAACTCCCTACCATTGTCCTTACGTTCCACAGCCAATCTGTTAGCCTTTAGGAAGGGTCTGAAGACTTTGGTTTTTCGCTAGGTAGAGTTCTGTTCCCCTTCTCCTTTTGTTTTCTTGTTGGTTGTTATGTTTTTTCCTTAGTATCTTTTCTGGGTCTGGAGCTCAAAGCGCCGGGACACTCCTTTGGAGTAGCCGTTGCGCTATATAAGACCCATTAATAACATAACATAACCTACTGTGGTGTGTGGATGACACATGAGTATACTGCACGTCACTCTGATTCTGCGTCCGCCAACTATCCACTAACCCCGTTGTATCTAAGTAGTCAGGGAGCCACCTCTGTGCCGGACGCAGTAGTCTAGCCAGGTGCCGATCCGTTTCTCCGTCAACCACTGCATTAAAATCTCTTCCCATGACCAGGATGCCCAGAGGCAGAGATAGGAAAATAGCGCACAAGTCCCGAAATGTATCGGTCTGTAAACCTGGTGGGAAATAGACTGATCGGACCACGTGGCTTGAATGATCAGGGGAAAATAATTTTTAAGTAAAATGCGGACCCCCTTCGACCCAGACAGTAACCCCGCATGTGCTACCAACTTGTAGCCCCCCCCCCCTATGTAGGGCCATGCACCTAATCCCGATAAGATGTGTCTCCTGCAACAGTACCACGTCTGGGGAGTGATGCTTGATGAACTGACTAACCATCCCCCTCTTGATTTTATCGCCCAACCCATTCACATTCCAGCTAAGCACTTTGATCCCCGATCCCCTCCCACTATTCGACATTAGACTGGTATAAAAGCATCACATTTGCTGTACTGTCTCCTGATGTTGCAAACATAAAACAAAAACCACACAAACCCACAAACAGCGTGACCCTGAACACCCGGAGCCTAGCCAACCCCTCCCCCTACCCCTTTCCTGCACCCCTGCTCGTGGCTTATGCCCACCCCCAACTGGCAGTGTGCCTGTCGCCCCACACTCTAACTCTACGAACTAACTAAAGGTAGTAGCGAGGAGGAGAATGGATGTCCCGCACCTCCCCCCCCCGGCTCCCCAACAAACATTAACACCCAAATTCGGAGTAGCCCACACACCTCACAATATCCCTATGCTAAACAGGATAAGAAACATCCGTGGGTCTAGCCCCACTACCTGACAGTTCACAATAGTCCCACAGTTCCATCTGCCTCCTTCATTCCTGCTCCTGCTGTTCGCCTCCTCCCTCACGATTGCGCCCCTCGGGCACGGCCGGGGAACGGTTGTCAATCCAGTCCGATACCATCTCCGGGTTGTCAAAGAACCAGACCCTCCCCTCGGCCTCCACTCTTAAGCACACCGCGAACATCATTGCATACTTCAAGCCTTTGTCCCTACGTTTCTTCTTCACTGCTAGGAAACTTTGACGTTGTTTCTGAACAATTTGCGTAAAGTCAGGGAAGAAGGAGAGGGTGGCATTCTCATACCGGAGGCGGCGCCCCGAGCGAGCCACCTGCAGTATAACTGTCTCTGAAGCTCAAGACCCTCGCAATCATCGGGCGAGGTGGCACCCCAGGCCTGGGCCGACCCCCAGGTGCCTTGTGTGCCCGCTCAATTGTGAAGAAGTTACCCAGTCCCTTGGGCTTGAGGTAGTTTAAGATGATGTCCTCAACGAACAGGTCTGGGGCCGGGTTCTCAGCTTTCTCCGGGACCCCGAGGATGCGTATATTATTGCGTCGGGCTCTCCCCTCAAAATCATCCAACTTCTTGTCAGTCAGGGCCCAGGAGGCCTTGAGGTTGCGCACTTCCTACTGGAGCAGCGCCACATCGTCGATCAAGCTGGCAGTCTTTATATCTAACGATTTTACCTTTCCACTCGCTTTTCTAAGATCCGCCCGGATGAGGTTGACCTCGATCGTGACCATGTCCAGTTTATTGTCTAAAGACTCCATTTTCTGTCCCAGCGATGACTGGACACCTTCTATAGCTGCCATCACGTCCAGTAGCGTCAGCTCCGCTGGCGGTCCTGAAGAGTCACCACCCGCAGACTGGGCCTGTTTCGGGTCTATAGGCGAGCCTTTAGGCATAGTGTAGCGGTCCAGCTTGTTGAATTGAATCTGTTTCGTCCCTCTGGAGGACCTGGGCAGATGCTTGTTGGTGTCCGGTTTGGTCGACATCAGAAACTCTGCTCGACGGGCCCGTCCACTCCCAGCTCTGCGTAGATGTGTGGGGACCCAGACCACACTCGTTTACAATGTCCACCCCTTCACTGCCCAATGCCACTGATCGGGTCGGCCGAAGATGCAAGGCGCCCCAGGAGATGTGGCACCGTGTGATCCCGGAGAGGCAGTGCCGAGGGTGAAGGTCAGGATCAAGCCTGTCAATCCACTTCCATAACGGGCCGGGCGACCCGGTACCCGTATAGCACACCCAGGCATCACCAAAAGGGCCAATAGGTCGGAGGCCCAGTTAGACCCCACACGGAAGGTCACAACACAGGCGGGAGTCGTCTCCACAAGTCGGCCGCAGTGGTGGACTGCAATATGGCGGTGGCGGCAACCCAATGGAAGGACAGACCAGGGGGCATGCCGCAGGAGAACCGCTCCGCACTGCCTTCGAGTCCCAGGAGTACGGTATGGACGACTCACAATGCCCTCTTCATCCGCAGAGCGGGACAATCACCACACAGGCCCACAGCGGTATAAACCGCCGGTCAAAGGCGTGGCAGCGCTCCTCAAGTATCTTGTGTAGTCTCTCAGCCACGGCCGTTCCTCCTCAGGCACCCATGCCGCAGGACCACTAATGCGGCGGCGTTAGCCCACGGCGCAGACACCTCCACAGGCAGAACCGCCACCTCCGCTCCCATTCCCGGGGTCACCCCAGAGCATCTCGGGGTTGGCAGCCATGATAAGCATGCTACGGCACCACCATATACCAGATCCACCTAGCCAGTCCAAATGTCCATAAGCGAGGGGGGGTATGGGGGAAGCCAGGAAGTGTCCGCACACCCCAGATGCCCCCCACCACCTAAGCCGCAGTCTCACCGCAAGCTGCCTCAGGCTCCTGCAGCACAGGATGGCTTCAGCACAGTCCGGGGGCCGCACCCAAGGAGGCGGGGCCACCAACAAGGCACCTCCATCAGTTCACAGCACCACCCCCACTCTCAAGGGATCGCCGCACCGTTGTCTGTCTCAGGTGGGCCGGACCGGCAACTTCCGGTTCACGGCCCGCTGTTTATCCCTCTCACCACGGCCACCGGGCTCACACGAGCCCCTGTTCTGGGCCGCCTTCCAGTCCGCAACTGTTGGGTGGTGTATCTCTGGCCCCAGATGTCCTAGCGGGGCCAGAGTCACTGTCGGGAGCCCCACCGCACTTCTCTTGTCAGGGGGTGGGCTCCGACGGCAGGATTATGAGCAGGATTATAGAGCCGGAGGGCAGGTAAGGCGGAGCCGAGGTCCTAAGCGGCCATCTTGCTGAACGCGTAGCTCCTCCGGGTCTCTAGTTTTCAGAACTGTGTGGGTTTGGTAGATTTCCCTAGATGGCCGCCAAGCCCGGGACTCAGGAACATTGCCCTGCAAACCTCACATTTCGATGAAAAAATCAGCTTTTTCTCAAATTTCTGTGTGGGAAAGTTGTAGGATCGCCGGGCTGACACAAATTTCCTACCACCCAGCGTTTCCCCAGGCCTCTTGGTAAAAATGGTGCCTCCCTTTTGTGGCTGAGTCAGTATCATTTTACTCAGGAGACTAAGGGAAACGCTGTGGGGTGGGACATTTGTGCTGGCACAGTCATTCCACACAAAAATATGTGGAAAATGTATTTTTTTCAGCTAAATTTAAAGTTTGTAGGAGATTCTGGGTAGAAAAACGTTGGGTAATGCGGGGTGGCTGGATTTCTGTGGATCAGCGCAGATTCCAGAACTTTCCACTACAGAAATGTGAGGAATATGTGGGTTTTTTGACAAAGTTTGAGGTTTGCAAGGTATTCTGGGTAAAGGAACCTGGTGAGAGCTAGACAAGTAACCCCATCCTAGATTCTCCTGGGTGTCTGGTTTTAAAAAATGTATAGGTTTGCTACGGTTCCCTAGGAGCCGGCAGAGCTAGGGTTGAAAAGCTACAGCTAGGCACTTTGCTAAAAAATGGTCAGTTTTCACTGTGAAATTGTGGAGTGTCCACGTTGCGTTTTGAGCCATTTCTTGTTGCCGGCACCAGGCCTACCTACACAAGTGAGGTACCATTTTTCTCAGAAGAATTTGGGGAATGCCGGGTGCGTGGAATTCTGTGAATCCACACAGATTCCGCAACTTTCCTCCACAGAAATGTGAGGAAAATATGTTTTTTTTAAAAGTTTGAGGTTTGCAAGGGATTCTGGGTAAGAGAGCCAGGTGAGAGCCAGACAAGTCACCCCATCCTGCATTCCCCTGTGGGTCTATGTTTAAAAAATGTATAGGTTTGCTAGGTGTCCGTTGGTGCCTGCAGAGCTAGGGTTCAAAATCTACAGCTAGGCACTTTGCAAAAAAAGTGTCAGTTTTCACTGTGAAAATGTGGGGTGTCCACATAGGGTTTTGGGCCCTTTCCTGTCCGGGGCACTAGGCCTACCCAAAGAAGTGAGGTACCATTAATCTCAGAAGACTTAGGGGAATGCAGGGTGCATGGAATTGTGTGTATCCACGCAGATTGCAGAACTTTCCATCACAGAAATGTGAGTGAAATAGTTTTTTGACAAAGTTTGAGGTTTGCAAGGGATTCTGGGTAACAGAACCTGGCGAGAGCCAGACAAGTCACCCTTTTCTGGATTCCCCGAGTGTTTAGTTTTCAAAAATGTATAGGTTTGCTAGGTTTCCCCAGATGCCGGCAGAGCTGGGGTTCAAAATCTACAGCTAGGCACTTTGCTAATAAAGGGTCAGTTTTCACTGTAAAACTGTGGTGTGCCCACGTTGCATTTTGGGCCGTTTCCTATTGCGGGCACTAGGCCTACCCACAGAAGTGAGGTAATATTTTTCTCAGAAGACTTTGAGGAATGAGGGTGAGTGGACTTTTGTGGATCCATGCAGATTCCAGAACTTTCCACCACAGAAATGTGAGGAAAATGTGTTTTGTTGTGACAAAGTTTGAGGATTGTAAGGGATTCTGGGTAACAGAACCTGGTGAGAGCCAGACAGGTCACCCCATCCTGGATTCCCCTGGGTGTCTAGCTTTAAAAAATGTATACGTTTTCTAGCTTTCCCCAGGTGCCGGCAGAGCTAGGGTTAAAAATCTGCAGCTAGGCACTTTGCAAAAAAAGGGTCAGTTTTCACTGTGAGGATGTGGTGTGTCCATGTTGCGTTTTGGGCCGTTGGCCACTAGGCCTACCCAAAGAAGTGAGGTGCCATTATTCTCAGAAGAATTTGAGGAATGCAGGGTACATTAGATTCTGTAGATCCACGCAGATTCCAGAACTTTCCACCACAGAAATGTGAGGAATTATTTTTTGTTTTTTTACAAAGTATGAGGTTTGCAAAGGATTCAGGGTAAGAGAGCCTGCTGAAAGCCACACAAGTCACCTCATCTGGGTGTCTACTTTAAAAAAATGTATAGGTTTGCCAGGTGTCCCTGCAGAGCTAGGGTTCAAAATCTACAGCTAGGCACTTTGCAAAAAAAGGGTCAGTTTTCACTGTGAAAATGTGGTGTGTCCACGTTACGTTTTGGGCGGTTTCATGTCTGTGGCACTAGGCCTACCTACACAAGTGAGGTACCATTTTTCTCAGAAGAGTTTGGGGAATGCGGGGTGGGTGGAATTGTGTTTATCCACGCAGATTCCAGAACATTCAACCACAGAAATACGAGGAAAAGATTTTTTTTTACAACTTTATTTTTACAACGTTTGAGGTTTGCAAGGGATTCTGGGTAACAGAACCTAGTGAGAACCAGACAAGTCACCCCATCCTGTATTTCCCTGGGTGTCTAGTTTTAAAAAATGTATTAGTTTGCTACGTTTTCCTAGCTTCCGGCAGAGCTAGGGTTCAAAATCTACAGCTAGGCACTTTTCAAAAAAAGGGTCCATTTTCACTGTGAAAATGTGGTGTGTCCACATTGCATTTTGGGCTGAATCCTGTTGTGCCCACTTGGCCTACCCACACAAGTGAGGTACCATTTTTCTGGGAAGAATCTGAGGAATGATGGGTGGGTATAATTTTGTGTATCCATGCAGATTCCAGAACTTTCGACCACAGAAATGTGAGGCAAATGGGTTTTTGTTTTACAAAGTTTGAGGTTTGCAAGGGATTCTGGATAAGAGACTTGTGAGAGCCAGACAAGTCACCCCATCCTGCATTTCCCTGGGTGTCTACATTTCAAAAATGTATAGGTTTGCTAGGTGTCCCTAGGTGCCTGAAGAGCTAGGGTTCAAAATCTACAGCTAGGCACTTTGCAAAAAAGGGTCAGTTTTCACTGTAAAAATATGGTGTGTCCACGTTGCGTTATGGGCCGGTTCTTGTTGCAGCCACTAGATCTACCTACAGAAGTGACGTACCACTTTTTCTCAGAAGACTTTGGGGAATGCGGGGTGTGTGGAATTTTGTGGATCCACACAGATTGCAGAACTTTCTACATCAGAAATGTGAGGAAAATGTATTTTTGTTAACAAAGTTTGATGTTTGCAAGGGGTTCTGGGTAACAAAACCTGGTGAGAGCCAGACAAGGCACCCCATCCTGGTCTCCCCTGGGTGTATAGTTTTATAAATGTATAGGTTTGTTAGGTTTGCCCAGGTGCCGGCAGAGCTAGGGTTAAAAATCTACAGCTAGGCACTTTGCAAAAAAAGGGTTAGTTTTCACTGTAAAAATTAAGTGTCCACGTTGATTTTTTTAAGCGGTTTCTTGTCGAGGCACTAGGCCTACCCACACAAGTGAGGTACCATTTTTATAGGGAGACATAGGGTAACACAGAATTGTAGAGCAACTGTTATTACCTTTTGACTTTCGATACATTTCTGCCTTCCAAATGAAAGACAATGTGTAAAAAAGAAGTCACTTTAAAAAAATTCCTCTAATTCTTATGCTAGTATGGGTACTCACAATTTCAGAAATGTGCAAATAGCTACTGTTTCTAAACTCTATATTGTGTTCCAATTTCGGAAATATATAGGTGTCTTTCATCCTGATTTTTCACTGTATATATTTTCCCAAATTAATTGCTATATACCCGGAACAGAATAAAAAAACATAGCAAGACGCTTCTCAGTTATAGGCTCTGGGTTTCTGGGGTTCTTGGTGAACCTGCAAGTCCTATATATTCCCAAACCAGAAAGGCCCAGCAGATATAACAACATATTGCTTCTAAATATCTGTCCTAGTAAGAAGGTTACAGTTAAAAACGTTGGCACAAATGGCTGTTTTTTCAAATAATTTCAAAGGTTTCCTATTTTCAAATGTTAGTTTATATAAAGAAACCTTGAAGGAGCTATACAAATCGCCCCTTGCTGAATTCAGAATGTTGTCTACTTTTCTAAAATGTGTAGCTTTCCAGGATCCATTATTGCTTTCATGCCCATTTCTACCATTAACTGGAAGAAAGTTGAAAGCACAAAAAATAGCAAAAATATGCTGTCCCAGTAAAATGCCAAAACTGTGTAAACAATGTTGGTTTTAGCTGTATTTTGGATAATTTCTGGGTCCCCCCCCCAGGGGAATCTACAAACTCTGGGTACCTTAAGAATCCCCATGAATTTGGAAGAAAAGGACGCAAATACCTTCTGTGGTCCAAAAGGTACAGGGGCCTAATCGCGAACTACCCCGATTAGCCAAAAAAAGGCTTAGCAGCAAAGGGGTTAAAACATGCTAAGAAAAATTGCTCCATGGAAAAAGACATAGAGAGGTATGTAGAGCAAACCGAGGGAATACTGAACAATGTCAAGCTTTCTCCACCAGTCTCAAAGATCTAGGTTTAATCCATCAGTTTTATTGCTCACCAGGCCACCCCAGTTTGGACCAAGCCATATGCAAATCAGTCTTGACCCAGCTTCTCATAGGAACAGCCCAGTTCGAACTGCCAAGCCAGGCCCTCCCTGGACTGGAAATAAGCATCCTGGCACCAGTTTTGGGGTATCACAGTGGAAGGATTCAGAGAGGGACCTCAAAATGGAGTCCAGGTTCAACCCAACAGATATTGGATGATGGGGGATCTGATTGGTAAGTCTGTGACAACCTGTTGAGGATAATTGTGCAGTCAGGGTGGAGGGGACACATAAGGCAGTTAGCTGGGGAAGACTGGTACCCTGAAGGGAAAACTGCGAGAGGCACAGACTTATTGGACTTACCAAATTCAGTGTCTGATCCCTGTAGTATCTTCCCCGGGGTTACAATGCTCTTACCATGGCGTCAGTGTTGGGCAGTGAACCATTAATGAGCCATATCAGGAGCTTTCACATTCAGATGAGGCTGCCTACCCATTCCAAAGCATTTTCAGCCATAGCAGCTGCAGATCCCCTGCCTAGCCTCTTAGAAAATTACCTGATGTGAGGGGAGTGGCTATCCAGCGACATGTTTGGCAGGGATGGCGACTCAAATGGAAGATCAGCGAGGGTCTGCGAATCCGTTATGGGCTCAGCTTTGGTTCTGGGACTCTGAAGCCAGCTCGGCCAGGGTCCATGACTTTGACGTTTTCAAAAGACGGCCAAGACGGCTCAAGTTCACCTACCTTACTCCTGTTAATAAATCCAATTTGTTCTTAGGTAGTTGGTCTTTTCGTTATCCTGCACTGGCTCCTGTACTTCGTTACTCAGTCTGAGGATGTCTCCACTGCTCTTGGTGAATGATTGGTCCTCACCACCACCAAAGACCCCCTGGCAGAGGCCCTCCATTAGCCCCGAAAACAGATTGGGACCAATAGCCGCACGGCCAACCTGCAGCACACCTCTATTAAGAATAATGGCCCGATTCACAAAAGTAATCTGAGACAAAATCCTAACTTTACAACTTTCAGAATTCACAAAGGGCATTTAAAAGTAGTAAAGTTAGGATTCGGTCTCAGTTAAACGTAAGTGTTGGTCTTAAGTTAAACTTTAGACGAAAACTTAAAATTAAGACCAAAACTTTGTCTCCGTTAATCCTAAGATTTGGTCTTAAGTTAAACTTAAGACCAAAACTCAAACTTACAACCCAAAGTTTGGGCTTTGTGAATACTGGAAGTTTTAAAGTTAGGATTTTTTCTCAGATTACTTTCGTGAATAGTGCCCAGCATTTTGACCATTGACTCCATTTTGCATAACTGACTCAATTTTCTGTGCTGATTCCATCTTGCGTGTGTCACTTTAAATGCACCTGAATTTGTTTCCTTGTCTCACCTTAAGAGTGTGCTGGGTCTTGTTTTATCGCCTCGTCTTTTGGGAATGTTGTTTTACGTCTGTTATTTAAAGGTGCAGTAGTGCATATATCTCATCTCTGGAGTGCCTGGTTTAGGTGTGTCAAATTGGTAGCACAACAACATCGATTTGAAAAGCACCATTCTGGGGTGTCCCATCAAAGGCATATTGTCAATAGCAGGCCTCTTGGTCGGGTAACTCTGCTTTCACATGCCAATGCTTTTCTTGGCTCGATTCCTGTGGTTCAGGAGGGTAGATGGCTTGGACATGCCCAGGATTTTCACCAATGGTGATCCCGGCCCTCAGGAGCTGCCACCGACGTTCCTGTTCCATCAGTCATCTGACTGAGCTCTGGGAAAGTTGAGCACATCCTTAAATCCTGGAGCAGCACCAACATTTTTTCAATACATAACAAGAGTTGTGAAAGCCAATAGGTCTTGCCTTGTAAACCAATTCTTTGGCTTTGACAATTGTTTTCTTCTTTCATAGTTCAATCTGAAAAAAAAAATGCTAAAGGCAAAAGAGTGTTTTGGTCTCAAGAAATTGCTTATTACCTTAGAAGTCCCTACTTTGTGTGTGGGTGGGCTTTTTGTGGAAGGGCAGCCTCTTGTAACTCCCAGTGAAGTCAGCCAGTGGTTGAAATGGGCTGATCATTGCCCCATTATGCATTCTGGACTGGATGGAGAAAAATATGAATAACACAACAGACTAATGGATGATGTCATGCTGAAAATTGAGCAAACTCAAATCGTCTTGACTAACACTAGACCTAAAATCGTAACTTTCTGGTAATGTTTTTATTGTAATGTTTTTTAAATCTTTATCACTGTTAGACTTGGTATCTTTTGACGTGTTTCCCCTGAGTTTTTGCTTTCTGACCTCCCGGTTTTGACTCTGTTTTTGCTGACTTAGGTTCTCTGCACACTTTTCTCACTGCAGTTCAGTGGTAAAGTGCAAGTGCTCCTGTTGTAAACTTTGTCTTGGATTGGTGTTTCCCTGAGTGGCACATTTGATTTACTTGTCAGTCCCTAGTAAAGTGCATTGAGCGTGCCAGGGCCTGTAAATCAAATGCTGTTAGTGAGCTGCAGCACTGCCTTGTGCCACCCACGCAAACAGCCTGTAAATGTAACTCTGGCCTACCATTGCAGAGCCTGTGTGCAGTCTGGGACTGCCATTTTGACTTGGCAAGTGTACCCACTTGCCAAGCCCTAACCTTCCCTTTTCTTACATGTCAGTGACCCCTAAGGTAGGCTCAAGGTACCCCCTTTGGGCAGGATCTACACCGACACTGTAGCTTGCCCGCGATGCCACGGTCAGCCTGAACTGTGTGGATTTGTTTAAGGACGCCGTGATAGCCCAGAGGGAGCTAATGACTTCAAGGAACTGTTTTTCAAAGTTATTTTTATAACTGAAGATTTTGAAGTACTGTATTGTAGATTTTTATCGTTATTAGTCATGTCTTAAGTATATAAAAATATTAGATATTTTTCTAAACTGGTGTGGTCCTTTTGTAGTGCTTACACTGTATTATTGTCTGTTATGTGCAAACTCTTTACACAATGCCTCTAAAAAAAACCTGACTGCTCGTGCCAGGGGTAATTTTAGGAGTGTAACTCCCTTATCCTGACTAGAAGGAAGGGTCCCTTCTTGGACAAGGTGCAAATCATTGCCAACTAGAGACCCCCATTTCTAACAATCTCAAACAGAGCGGGTTTAAAAGATCGATAAATAGAAAGCCTTGCAAATATAGAATGATATAGTGTTGTAGAGGTAGATGAATAGTGTTGCATAGCTAGATAGATTCCCAAATGGAGAGTGTTGTATAGATAAGTAGCTAGAGAGGGTTGCATATATAGAAAAGGTTGCCTACATAAAGAATTTTGCATTGATCGAGAGAGTTTCCTAGATTGCTACATAGATAGAGACACAACATTGAATAAATGGATACATTGGTGTGTATATATATATATATATATATATTCAATGAAAAAAACATAGGTTATAGACCATATATAGTTAGGAATTAGCATTTTCAAAACCATATTTTACTCGCATAAAACCATTGAAATTCCAGATATAGTTAGTTGCCCTAACTACATATCGCGCACCCGCAATCCACTGCTGATGATGTCACATATTACATCATTCATGACATGGTCAGTGACATCACTGATGACATCACTGATGACATCACTGATGACATCACCGATGACATCTCATTTGACATTACTGATCACATCACTGATGATATCATTCATGTGATAATACCATGAACCTCTTCAGACTCTATTATAACCTTAGAAACAATCAGTGTAAACAGACACTCACAGACTGTCACTCATCCATGGAGTTACTCACACACCTAGTCAGTGATGCAAAGAATCAATCACACCTCCATTTCCTCAACTATACAGTTATACACACCTTACTTATTCAAACATATACTAACACATATTTACTCTCTTATACAATCCCTGATACAAGTTCACAATGATCCATACAGCCACTCACACATTCACTGGCTCTTATGCACAGTTATTTATATATGTCAACTCTCACATGTACTGTGTTCTACATATGTACTTACTTTGACATGTAGCACTGAGATATCCATTCACTCACCAATACACTCATGCACACAGTCAACCGCTCATACAGCTGTTTCCACATGCACTTTTGAACCAATACATCTAGTGAATCAACTGCTCACACATCTATGCACAGAGTCATACACCTCCCAGCCACCCACACACACACTCAATCTCCTATACAAATACTTGGGCAACCAATCAATAACCCATATAGTTACTCGTATAGCTACTGATCAACACATGCAACAGTTTATAGAACAACAGACATAATGATGCACAAATTAAGACATTTTAGTCACTAACCCATGCACTCAGTGAGACACATTTAATCACTCACTCATACAGTCAGTGATACACCTACTAAATCCTTCATCCAGACACTTATACATCCACTCATTCTTCAATATGTAAGACATATTTTAACTTTACAGAAACATACAGTCACTGGATGTTGTCATCAGTGATGTCATCAGTGATGTCATCAGTGATGTCACTGAGCATGTCATGAATGATGTAATATGTGACATCATCAGCAGTGGATTGCGGGTGCGCGATATATAGTTAGGGCAACTAACTATATATGGAATTTCAATGGTTTTATGCGAGTAAAATATGGTTTTGAAAATGCTAATTCCTAACTATATATGGTCTATAACCTATGGTTTTTTCATTAAATTTCAATGGTTTTTTAAAAGCTAATATCTGTAGCTGTAAAAGGTCTTTTTCTTTATATCCCAAATTATATTTTATGTTTATGATTATTTTTTTTAAAAATATTTTTCGGGTTCGTTCCTTTTTCGCGTACCGGGAAGCTTTCCGTTAGCTCAATTTGATGCCGCGACCCGGTCCGCTAACCGGTAAACGTTCCGTTCACGCAACTACCGCATCAGAAATCAACATCGTGACGCGTCGCGGAAACGCGACATATCACGTTGTCGCGTAATATGTCTTATGACGCGCCGCGTTAGCGCTCCCGGAAGTGCTCCGGAACGCGAACCGGAAGCGATTCGAAGCGCGGCGCGCTCCGCGTAACGTGAGCGGAACCGGTCATGTGACTTATTCATTAAAGTTTTCATTGGTTCATTTCACTTTTGGTTTCCTAATGATGTAACACTAGGTCATGTGACCTAAAAATAACACTTTTCATTGGTTTAGAACTATTTCTTTTCCCAAATGATGAAAGCCCCCCACCTTTTTTCTCACTCTGACTTTCAACTTTGAGAAAGGAAGACCTGAAAATTTTCTCTGATGGCTTCAATAGTAGCTTCAGCACCCCCACCACCACCACCCCCATCTCCTAATAGGAAGAGAGGACCCCCTCCTCAATTTATTGGAAACATAGAGGAGGAAGAGGAAGAAGAAGATGGAGAGGAAGAAGAGGGACCACAATTTCTCCAAGAGTTACCCCGGGTATCTCATCGGAAAGAAAGCTTCATCTGGCAATTTTTTAGCATTCCTTCTGGAGAAAAAAAAGTCAATGCACGGTATGCTACGTGCCTTATCTGCAAAGAGAAGTTATCCAGGGGAACAAATAAAAAATACAGTTTTGGAAATCACACGATGCACCGACATATGCAGAGGTGGCATCCAATTAACTATAGTCGTGCAGAGATGCGCGAACTACAACAAAACCCCCCAACTTCAGTGGCTAGAACATCTTCTGATCTCTCTTTGACAGTGGCAGAGGCGAACGAAACAGTGCCAAACATACAAAAAAAATGTGTGCATATGAAGCTGACATGCTTGTATTGTGGAACACTAATTTCATGCGCTAACATGAGTGTGAAATTGATTAATCTGGCTTTTGAGAAACACCAATGTTCCAAACGCAAGAAGTTTTAATTTTTTTTTTTGCTCCTGTTGAGCCATTTTCAATGCCTCTTTCTGTTCTTTCCCTTTAAAAAAAACAACAAAAAAAACAGAAAAGTGTTCAAAAAATACAAAAAAATGAAATAATGTTTGGGCACTTTGACTGGGGTAGGTCTGGAAATGCTTTTAAAGGACACCTTTGAGCAATTAATGGCACTTTTTCCTCAAACTGCCTTGGTATATTCCAATATATGCCAAAGACAGAAATGGAGGTGGTCCAACCAATTTTGTCCACAAATTGAGAAAGCGAGGAAGCATGTAAACAAATCTGTTTCAGCTTACATGAGAGACCATGGAATGGGCTCCTTGTACAACAATAACTTGCGTTACTACATGCAAGATATCTACAGAGGAGATGGAGTTCACTTCTCAGATGAGGGCAACAGAATTTTCATTCTGAATTTAAGACTGTGCATTGGTACCTACTTATAAGTACCTAAATGTACTATAAACCCAAAAGCTCTTCTCAGAGCTACCCTTCATCTGATCACTCACAATTATTATTTTTCTCTAAATTTTTTCTGTAATTTTCAACAAACTACGCTCAAAGAGCGCTACCCGGTACGCGAACTGGAAGCTAACCGCGCAAAATTTAAAAAAAAATGTTTTTTCTCCGCACATATGGTCCTCCTCAGCCACCCTCAGAAAACCTAGGGTGTCAAAATACTTGTACTGTGCCCCCTTCTACCCATTCTGAACATTATTTGCCCTCCATTTTATATCTTAATTCGACCGAAACACAAAATGGTGGACTCCCGTTACGCTCCTAGTTCGCGGACCGGACCGCTTCCCGGGAAGCGGTCCAAAAAAAAGGTGGGAAAGTAATTCACAGAAAAACGACTGGAGACACTCTCACCAAATATAGATTAGCTTATACTATATAACAATCCCTTTCATTTTCATAAATTTGATTGAAATTCCATTTAGCCATTAAGTCTGTAGACCTCTCTAAATACCGTGAGGTAAATTACTTCACAAAACACATCTGAAGTGTTGGAATTGACAACCAATGAAAATGTTACTTTCATTTTCTACTTATATTACCTGACATTTGATTGGTTATATACCTGAATATATATAAAGGAAGAGAAGAAAACACAGCCATTTTGACTACTACTTCTTGTTGTACATCACATTTGAATAGCTACCAAACACTTCAACTTGTTTGTGAAGGTAAGTTGTTATTTTTAAAACTGAAGTATATTATGCACTATAACTTAATATGGTAGACTTTTTCTGATGGATATACACTATCCCTCTGCAGTAGTTATGGATTTAGATAGACTTCTCTGTTATAGTTATGAATGGAATTAGGCTTGTCTTGGTTAAATCACATACACTTTTTTATAGTCCTATTTCCACTCTGATACTATACACTGCCAAAAGAAAAATTCACTGATAAAAACTGCCTATCTAAAATTAATCCCAACAGTGCCCTATCTCTACTAATATATATATTTTTAATCATAATTTCAGGCAAAATGGAAGGCGAGCAACAAGTTAAATATACAATTGTACTGGAGGAGAGCAGCCAAGACAAAATTGATGATTTTATGGATCAAAGTAGAGACCAGGAACTACTACAATGTGTTGAAGCAGTGGATAACCTGCTTCAAAATGAGGACATGTTACACCCTATATTCAATTTTGAAATTTCTGACACTGAAATGTTAGAAAGTTTAATGAATTATGAAACACAATCAAAATAAAAAAAATACTTTAAAAATAAAGAAAACAAAAAAAAACAACAAACAATTAACATACAGTATTTGAAAAGTCTATCATTCTTTTTTCCTTATAGTACGCTGCCCAGAACGCTTTCCGGTTCGCGTACTAGGCGCTCACCACGCAAAAAAAAAAAAATTTTTTTTTTTTTGCCCTGCTGGGACCTTTTACAACCTCCACATAAAACCTAGGGGGTCAACGAGGATCTACTATGCCCCCTTATGGTAATTTCCCGCTTTGTTTTGGCCTCCTCTTGTCTCTTGATCCTACCGAGAGACAAGATGGCGGCCGCTCCGGACTGTTTAGAATGTTGACAGACACCGAAGAGCCAATCAGCTTCGCATCGCAAAGCTCCGTTACGCGAAAAGTAAGCGGACCGGAGCGCAGCCCGGAGCGCTGTTACAGATATATATCTTGTTTTGAACGTTAATTTCTCAAAATCCACTGGAGCACATATATTGAGACCTAGCAAAGGCACATCGGGCTAACAGTCCCTACAATTTTGCCAAGTTTCGTGCAAATCCATTCAGCCGTTCGAGCTAAAAGTGAGGCCAACCGCCCTATGGAAATTAACATGGGGAAAACGCGTTTTGGGACCCCCCTTTTTTCTCGGCCCCCCCTTGATGAAACCCCCCCAAATTTTAAAGGGCTGCTCAGAAACAAAATGTGCCATTTTCCTGAAAATTTCAGCCGATTCCGTCCACAAACGCCAAAGTTATTAGACATAGAATTTTCAAAAATCCCATAGGGAAAAAATCCTAACTATATATACCTACTGGCGACCGCCAGTAGGTAATATATATATATATATATATATATATATATATATATATATATATATATATATATATATATATATACAGACTGATTTGCAAAGATAGACAGATTGAAGTTGTGCCATTTATCCAATCTATCTAAAAGTAATACACTATATAAATGACTCACTAAGCATGACACACTTGAAGCAAACTACAAATCCATACAAGCAGGATATTAGACTAAATTGGTTTATAAGTATAACTGTAGTCCTCAATTAAAATGCATACCAGCATGACATACAAGAGTGTTGTTATTAAGGGTGGGCGAAAAATCCGTTTCACGGGTGAATTTGCGGATTTTCCGCGAATCTCGCGAAATCGCGGTAAAATCCACGAATCAGCGGGGGACGAATTTTCAGCCAAGCAAGGGTTACAGTAGCAGGTGCAAAAGTTGAACCTAATTTCTTTGTAACCTTTTACAAAAGGGTTACAAACAAATTAACTTCAACTTGGACACCTGCTGCTAATTGCTTCCTGGCGTATCGTTGCCTACTTGCAACTATTCTCGGACCCTGCTCTGACCCTTGAAGCAGGGTCAGAGAATAGTTACAAGTAGGCAACGTGGCACCTGTCCAAGGAATTAAACCTCATCAGGAAGCACTTACAGATTTAAAAAACAGGAAGAAGGGAGAGGATGGCAAATACACCCATTTTGAGTTGTCAGGAGGGGTTAAACTAAAAGAGACCTTTACAGCACAATTTTCATATGCATTTTGCTAAAAATAAACAGCTGTATGTTCTGTAGGGTCAACTCAGGAATCTGGCCCTTCAGAGATCTGGCCTCTCTTTCTTTCTCTTGTTCTCTCTCTCCCTCTCTCTTTCTCTCTCTTTCTATCTATCTCTCTCTCCCTCTCCCATAAACGACTGCATGGGTAACTTTGCTATGCAAGCGGCCCGCGAACACGCAAAAAGCCCCGGGAACACGCAAAAAACCCCGGGAACACGCAAAAAACCCCGGGAACACGCAAAAAACCCCGCGAACACGCAAAAACCAAATTCGCACAAATTCGTGAATTTTGCGGATCGCGAATTCGCAAAATTCGCCCATGCTTAGTTGTTATAAATGCACTTCACTGGGTGCATACTAGAAAGATGATAATGTCATAAACAACAGCTTCAAATGGACACACTCTGGTATGCTGTGACATAGCAGCAGTTAGATAAACAAAGGTTACTTCAAACAAATTTACGATAGCATTAGCAAGAGACAGTCACTGAAAGTTTGGATGGGCCTTGTGATTACATCTAAAGCAGCTGATAGAAAGCATCCTGCTATCACATCATGAACTAAACCCAAAGACAACACTAATGTAATAATCAGGTAAAAAGATAAACATTGACATTGAATGGGACTACATTTTATGTTGATGAGCTCCTTGTGATACAGCAAAATGCACTCATTCAGAGTGAACTTGCATGTCTGAAGTAGGCTGCCCCACTGCTCCATGCTGTTAGCTGTTCAGAGGCATGGGGGATGAAGCCCTTCACATCTTAGCTATATTGTGTTTGGCTACCATAAAGCCCAGTGACACAGAGAGGCGATCTTTGCTGCGCAGGTCTGTTTCTTCCCATATTTTTAATAAGCAACACGTTGCAGATATTGTCATGGCCCCCCTGCACACATCCATAATACAGGTAGTCACCACCCTCAGCAATTCCTAAGCACCAGGTAGTCCCACAACATATGGAAAAATGTGCCCTCTTAAACACACTCCCTGGAGCACAACACTGACTTATCCCTGACCATTTTAGCTATTCTTGTGCAGTCATAATAGGACATGTGCAAAATCTTAAGATGTATAAATAGAAAATGGGAGCATGCCGCTACTTCCCTAGGGGCTACAGTTGCCTCCTACTATTCATAATCTTCCAACTGCCCAAAATCACACGCCTAGTTTCTCTGATTTGAGTCAAGAGTTCAGGGGAGTTATGGAAGAGTTGAGGATAAGTTAGAAATATTGCCTTTTTCTCCATGTAGTCATGAAGTAGCCTGTCTTCCAGCTGAGATGACTCAGGAAGTTCCTCTCTCTTTGTTAGTGCCCTACGTAGGGCATGACTAATCTGAAGATAGTGGTAGTCCCTATATAATTCTGCAAAGGATATCATTTGCCATGCACATTCTTGACATGCCTATTAGGTCTCATTTGTCGAAGCCCCCTTTCCCGGCCAATGAGCCCAATTTTACTGTGTCCCATAACAGGGTAGCACAAATTATCTTACCCTGCCAACTCAGTGCAGCCTGTGCTACATGCCATATTTGAAGCGTAACGGAAGTCGGGTTGGAAATGAATTGTAGTACTTCTCTCCATATATCGCTCTATGGTATCCCCTAGATTCCATCATCATTCCAGCCCCTTGTCAGTTTTGGGAGGGATAATCTGGGGGCACCCCCTTGCCCGAAAAGCATACGTGTGACAGTGTCCACAGCTTGGAATATATAAAGGTGTAATCGAGCACAGTGAAGGATATAAAGACAGTGGGGCAGGGCCATCATTTGAAAGAGCAATGCCTTTCTCAACAGGGACAGCGGTAGGGGTCCCCAGTGCTGGACATCACTCTGCAGACTTGCAAGTGGGGTCTCAAGATTGTGCTAGTGGAAGATATCAGGGGCACTGGTGATAAAGATCCCAGATAATGGAATCCTTCTGTGACCACCTATGAGGTGCAGTCTTTGGTGAGGTACTTTGTAGCCCTGTGTAGAACATAAGTTAACAGTTTGTTCCAATTGATAGTATATCCTGAGTATATGCGATACAATGCAAATATGTGAAGTGTTCTATCTAGTGTGACGTTTGGGTCAGCTACATATAGCAAAATATCATCTGTATAGAGGGAAATTCTGTCTTTCCAATCTACTGACCATGTCAGACCCCTAATTAATGAGTGACCCCTTATCCAGACAACTAAAGGCTCCAATACGAAGGTAAAAATGTTGGGGGAAGGTGGGCAGCCCTGTCTCATTCCACGCCGCAACGGGAAGGTCATTGAATTGCCCTGTTCACTTTCACTTGAGCCAGTAGGTCCGAATACAGATGCTGAACCCATGCCAAGAATCATGGTCCATATCCCTCTTTTTCTGAAACTGAATAAATGATGGCCCATTCCATTGTATCATGGACCACCCATGCATCCAGTGACAACACCACAGCATCCGCCTGGATGTCGGCGGCGCGGCCCAACAACCCATGCAAGTGTCTCAAGTTAAGTGCAGTATTTCTTCCTGACTTAAAGCTGGACTGGTCTGGGTGGACCAGCGTCAGAATGACCCGAGTCAATCGAGTTGCAAACCGTTTTGTTAAAATGTATACTTTTGTGTTCAGTAGCCAAATCGGCCTGTAAGATGCAAAGCCATCAGATGTCTTGCCGTCTTTATGGATTACCAGTATAGAAGCTAATCTCTGATCTGCTGGTAGTGTCCTGGCTTCTCGACTTTCCTGAAACATTTGAAAAGGAAGGAGTCAATTTTAGCTACTGTGAATTGGTGTAGTTCAATGAACAGGCTGTTAGGGCCTCCAGCCTTTCCTGAATTAGTGCTCGAATGGCTTGCAAAACCTCATTCTCAGCGGGGCTCTGTTCGAAGAGGTCCCTTTCAGTTGATATAAGATGTGGCATACTGATGTCAGTTAACAATTCCTGTGCCTCCTTAATTGTAGTCACCGAAGACGGGATGCATAATGGTGTATGGTAGGCCAAAAAGGCCCCAGCTAAGCCCTGTCTATCCCTGACACAGACACCCTCATCATTAATCACCTCGAACACCCATTGTGATGCCTCTTCTCTTCTGTCCAGCAAAGCCAGGAGCTTGCCCACTCTATCACCCACCTCATGAAGGTGGTGTTGAGTTAAGCAGTATCTGGCACAAGCCCCCTTAGTAGCAACGTCAGTGTATTTTTTTTGATTATAAGACAAGCGATGCTGCATCGTGGTTTGGTGATCTGACGCCAAGTGCTCATCTAATTCCTGAATTTCCCATTCTAGGGATTCTAGCCTGACTTTCCTTACCTTCTTGTATCCTTCAATCAGGGAGATACCTTGGAGCCTTATAACAGTTTTATATGCCTCCCATAGTACCTGTGCCTAGTCTACCACACCCTTATTCTCTGCAAAGTAGCGGTCAGTGGTCCCTTGAAGGTCTGTGCGAATTTGAGGCACCTTGAGATATCACGGGTGGAGCACTTTGGTTTGATAGCACCTGCCCAAATGCTACACACACTGGGGAGTAGTCTGAAATACCCCTAGCAAGGTGATGGACATCACTGAAGTGAGGAAAATGATGGGTCAAAGCTCAATATATTATCTATACGGGATAAACTACCGTGGGCTCCCAAGTGAAAGTATACTAGTGGGCAAAAGTGCTGAGGGCCCGTCACGTGTCTGTCAGACCCATCGTGGACAAAAAGTCAGCCATGGGCCTGCTGAGGGTTTCTTACTCACATGAGGGCCGACGGTCGCTACTTTCACAATGGGCCATGTTAGTCACCTCCCATTACCAATTCTCCCTCTGGGAGGCGGAGGAGTGTTTCCAGATCCAAAAAGGCTGGGGTGTGCAATGTTGGGGTATGTAGAGTGAGATTATGTTAAATAGTTGGCCCTTCCAGTGCCTTGCGACTGCCGCAAATCACCCATGAGTGTTGCGCATGATGTGTTGTATATTAAAAGGAAATGAGTTACAAAGAAGTATGCCACTCCCTCTAGATCTCTTCATGTAGCCAGCATGGACAACTATTTTGTACCCCCATCTATCCAGTGCACAGTAGGTTGTACCCTGTATGTGTGTTTTCTTTAAGAGCACTATATCAGAAGAGTGCTGTTTCAGATACTTCAGGACCAACTCTCTCTTAATTTTATCTCCTAGCCCATTCACATTCCAGGAGAGGATTTTGAAGATTGGTGTCTGTAGTGTATCAGTCATCTGGTATGGTCAATGAGCTTACCCTGGTGAAACCATGACATCCAACCATCATAATGGCCTTGGTGTGTGATAGGAACTATAAAAGCAGGATCTAGACTGTGGGAGCCCCCTATCACTCAGTGTGTGGGACGCATCGGATAGTCGTGCAACTCTTTGGCTCCCATTAAGTGGGATGGGGAGTAAGATTTCTAAATTGACACTGCTTCTGTGAGGAAATGTCATCACTGTAACAAATATACACAAGCGGAGCGTAGCTGTTCCTATAGAGAAAGGGCCGAAGCATGGTTGGAAGGTAAGGTATAGTGAGTGGGGAAATCATCCTTACTTGGTTCTTGATTTCCAACCATGCTGTTATATTAGTTGATGCACCTTAGAGCAAGGCAGAGAACTGCACCAGGACCTCCAGACAGGCAGAGAGGTGTAGGCCACGTGCGAATCTCTGTGTTGGATTTTAAGCCACAGTGTGTAGGGAGTGTAGGGATATGCCCATAAGTAAAAGGGCAATCCCTGCACTCCTGTATGCAGATGATGCAGTAATAATAGCACGAACGCCCATTGCCTTACAGGGTTTGATAACAACTTTTAACAATTTTATGTCAAACCTGAATCTAAAAATAAATTGCACAAAAACGTTCTCTATGAACTGTGGCACAAGGAGCAATAGCCAGAGAAAAATGATGTTTATCAATAATAGCCCCCTGGATTTTACTATAACTTTCCCTTATTTAGGTATCCTGTTCCATGAGTCAGGCACTTGGACAAGTTCAAAAATGGCTTTAAAAAATGTTATTAAAAAAATGGGCAGAAAAACTATCAGGGAAATTCTAACAATTTTCAATGCGACCTGTCTATCAGTTGCGCTCTATGGCTCAGGATTCTGGGGATATGCCAACACAAACCCTATCCAATTAGTGGAAAATAAGTTCCTAAGACACATCCTAGCTGTACCTGAGAGTGTCTCGACTTTTATCTGCCATAAGGAGCTAGGTCAACCATATATTGGAGATATAATTAAAATTCAGCCAGTATTACTCTGGCATAGGGTTTGGACTACAAACGAGTGCGTATTAAACCGTGTGTTTCTGATGGACGTTTTAAAGTTAGAACATGTGAATAGGATCAAATGGCTTGAGTATATAAATGTTTTCTTGCTGATATAAATTGCCAAAACTATTTTGATGATCCTCTTTCAATGATAAATGTCCCAAGAAAGATACTGAAAAAACAATGCATGGAGTTCCTTGAAGAGAAAAGAGCTAAAGTGGAGTTTATGAAAAAGAGTGTATCTTCACATCATCTGATATTAACACAGGACAAACCACAACCATATTTAACTTTGAATATGTCTAACTATCAAAGATTTGTCCTGACACGCTTCAGGTTGAATATACTCTTTAGACTTTTGAGTTTCCCTGTTATGAACAGTTGGTCCCGCGATCTAGTTATGTGCCCATGTGATGACTCTTCGACTCAATCGGACATTCATATTTTATTTTTCTGTAAAATGTATACATTGCCACGTAGAAACCTGATCATCCCTATTTTAAAGGAAATGAATGTAAACCGATGCCGCCCAGCATTTTTAGAATTGCAGAGATTAGATACAGTTTTAACTGTTGTAACCATATCTGAATTTTTTTTTAAAGTTTTTAAATTAAGAAAATCTCTCTGTTTGGACAGATTTTAACAATCTGTTATGTATAAACCTGCCATTTTATGATATAATATGTAAAGAGATGTCTCTGAAATGATCAATGTACTTTTATGGTTATTGTCGAATAGCCGAATAAAGTTATAAATGAATGAAAAAAAAAGCCACAGTTAATACGCTGCTTTCTGCCTTGATCTAAGGTGAATCCAATAAGGTTGGATTCGAGATCCAAGTAGAGACTCTACAGTTAGGTACGAAGGACCTTAGATAGCCCTAGAGATCATCACTAAAATTCTTTTTTTTTAATATAGTCACATATCATGCTCTGGTGTAGGGTAGGAATATTTTACTCAGTTGGTCCTGAAAAAACGCCATGGATCCCTTCCGGACCATGCATGCGTGAAACATGTCAGCCTTTTGATAACACACTGTGAGATTGTCACAGTTCATAACACCCCTTTGACAATCTACAACCACCTGTTTTTAACCCTGTTAAAGGAGCAACTAATTAAAATGTAACTGTACCCCCTAGGTAGTTTTAAGACACATGACACTAGAAATATTACCCTATCCCCACATACCCTCATTCATCATCATGGCTGAAAGAAAAGATCTCTGCCAATGAGCCCTCTCACAGGGCCGGTGGAGCCTTGCAGCACCATCCCCCATGAGGATCCAAGCCCGATAATGAAGTATGACACCCATTTGGGTGTGTGAGGGCTATATCTTCCAATAAGTAAGATTTCCCCACTTACTATACCTTCCAACTATGCTACGACCCTTTCGCTAAAGAAACAGCTACCCTCCGCTTGTGTATGTATTCCAAGATGGGAGCATGGCTGCTGGCCCTTTAATTGCAACCAGTCCCTCTTCTTTTGATTGATTATCATATTAAAAACATTCAAATAATACAAACCCCTTTTGCAACCCCCCACTGCTTCCCTGCATGGTGGATTTAGAACTGCCCGACCCCCAAACATTGCAAGGCACCTTTTGCCCCAACACATGCAACCTACTGAGGGGGAACGTGGACCCACCAAAATGTCACCCTACCGCCACCCCCTCCCTAAATAGGAAACCAGATCTCTTACTGTCCAATCTTTGCTAGATCTTGCAGCAGAGTTCATATTGTTCATTCAGGATAACCTTCACAATGGGCAGAGGAGGGGAAGCACCCCACCCGCTCCAGGCTCTCATACAACTCTGAAGCGAACCATAATGTGGAGTGTTGTGGCTCACTGGTTAGAGGAGGCAGACCCTAGAGCAGAGGACGGCCCGGGGCCAGGGTTCAATTCCCGACACGGCAGGGTCGTGGACCAGGGTCAGCGGACTCGATAATTCTCATCTCAGTGCCTACTCTAACCAGGGATCACACTCGGCAACTCTGGGCATTAGCTTGCCTCATCTCCACAACGGCCCCCCACATACGCCGGGGATGCCTGGTTTCACCTTGGAGATACCCAGTAGGGACTATCTCACAGGGAAAGCCAGGACGGGTTCCCCAGCGGTCTACTGCACAGAGATACTCCTTTGGGAGTCGATTCTAGCGCATTACAAACCCACCATTAATTAATTAATTATTAATCATCCACCACCCCTCCCCAGCGAAATGTCAGAATATGTCCCCTATTAGGGATTTCGAGGGTGTCATAGATGTTGGTCCATCACTGATATCTCCCTCGTCTGCAGGATCTTGTTGCATTCCTGGAGGACTGGAGTCTATCCCACTTTTGTTCTGGGCGCCTCTGGGCGAGGTCTCATGTCCTTGACCGTACGCTAGCCGTCAAGCCAATCCCAGACTTCTTCTGGAGAGTCAAAGTACGAGGACTTACCCTCTGCCACCACACATAGTTTTGCAGGGTAGAGCTTTGTATATTTCAGTTTGTGTTCCTGCAGGGCCTTTTGACTTAAAGAAAGGAGCGCTGCAATTTGTGCACTCTGAGGGTATAATCGGTAAAGAGGGAGATGGCACTGTTGTCCCACTTGAGCAGTGGCACAATACACGCCATCTGCAAGATTACATCTCAGTCTCTGTAGTTGAAAATACATGCCACAATAGTGTGTATGTGTGCACCCGGTCTTGGCGGCACACTGGGCACACAGTGCGCCGGCTCTACTGAGAAGTAGTTTGAGACTCCACGGGGCTGCAAGTGTTTTGAGTACCAGGTCCTCCTAAAATAAGTGTACCTCCAGGCCCTCCACCAGTTCAGGGACTCCAATTATGTGGACGTTATTCCTGTGTGACTGCCCTTCATAGTCTTCCACTCTAGCCTCTATTACACCTGTACTGGCATGCAAATCTTTGACGTTGGGCTATTGTGTCTTAATCTCAGCCTTTCGTGTGCTTATTGAGTCGTCGGTGTCCTTGACATGTAAACCCATATTTCACAGGTTTGCATGCATCAGCTTGACTTTGGTAGTTACTGAGTCTATTTTGCCCTTTAGGGCCCTCCTAATGCTACTATTGCCATAGCATCTTGTAGAGTGGGGCTCTCCTTGGCTGTAGAATCCGTCTTGGATAGAAGTTGCTGACTTACTGTTGTCTAAGCAGGTGCAGCAGCTTTGTGCTCTGGGTACTAGTCCTTTCTGGTGTGATGGGTCGTGTGAGACATCCTGCCACCAGTCATCACCATCGTTGGCACCTGAAATGCCACGTGAGGCCTCACTGTGTTGGAGGTACAGAGGGATGAGTTGGGTCATTAGTAATCACTGCTTCCTGCAAGAGAGTATGTAAGAAAGAATCTACTGGTTCCTTCTACCACCCACAAACATCTGATTAATGGCTTCCACTTCTGCTATTCACCAGGTGCTACAGGAGTCATAACAGTCTGTGAGGCATTCAGCTATCCCTCCTTGCAATGTCAGAGGTAAGTTATTGAGGGAAGGGGTGATTGTCATCCATGAACAGCTGATAAATAGAGGTGTACCAACCGACTTGGGCCTAAGGGATGGCAGCCACACTCCAGCGCCGAACCAGCACGGCCAGGGCTCCACACCTGGTCACCAGAGCCCGGAAGGCAGAGCCAGGGGTCAATCCAATGGGACCGGAATGAATACACTGATCAATATTGTGCCCCTTAGATGTCCCAGAGCACCCAGCTGGGTTTCCTGGCATTAAGGTGTTGTATCGTATGTAACCGCATGGGGACAGATGAGTCTAGCGTTCCCAGGACTACAGCGAAGGACCAAACAGCACATTCTCAACCCCTATGCCTCTCTCTCCAGTACCACTGGAACTTGTCTGGGACCTCTTTGGGCTATTAAGACTCAGGCTTCTTTGCACCTTTCACAGGCCGCCGGTCCAGCGATCTCTCACCAGCCTATCTGACGAAGGCCCGCGGCTGCTCTTCAGACTCTTACCACATCTTTGCAACGCTCTTCTGGGTGCCGATCAGTGAAACCCCCCGCCGTGGTTCATGCCAGCAGCCAGTGCAACACTGTTAGGCCACTCAGTTCCTCACAGCGGGTATCCCAATCCGTTGTCTCCCCACGAGCTCAGGACTATGCCAGTTAGGAGCTCCACCTCGCTCCATAGGCTTCCTCGGCTGACCACGTAGCAGGATGCCAAAATCTAGGCATGAGTTCACCGCTGGCCTCACCACGATATAACGCACACTCACCAAGCTCTTTTATAAACAGCTTACAGAGATATTTGACCGATGTAATGGGATTATTGCGTTTGGTGACAGGAGCTGCTTTAGGAAGTGGCAATCTTGATCTGCGGTTAGCTACACCCCCTGTCATCAACAGTTATGATACAGCTTCTTGCGCATTCTCAGACAAAATATATTTCACTCTTCTCTTGAGTAAACTCCTAAAGGGCTGCACACTAAAAGCATCAGACAAAATATATTTCACTCTTCTCTTGAGTAAACTCCTAAAGGGCTGCACACTAAAAGCATAACCTTGCACAAACCTTGAATAGTATTCACTTAGCCCAAGAAAGAAGCAAAGTGTATATTTGTCACTGGGTGGATCTGAATCTTCAATAGCTTTAAGCAATTAAGCTTTTGTAGAAATACCAGTGGGAGTGACCTAAGTAGTCAATGTTTTCTTCTAAAGAATTTGCTTTTATCTGTGTGCGAAGTGATACCAAACTTTTTAAATATAGTGAAGATTATTTCAAGAGTGTGATTATGGTCATGTAAAGCTTTTACAAAAATCTGCACATCATCTGGAAATGCTTGTATCTCACTCACACCCTCCAATATGTTATCCATGAGGTGTTAAAAAAACCAAAAGCTGCTGAAGCCAATCCAAAAGGGAGTCTGCAAAACTTAAATGCTCCAAAAGGAGTTAAATATGAGGTTAACGCTTGGGACCTTTCATCTAATGGGATCGGGTGTTAAGCTGATTTGAGATCCAAAAGTGTGAAATGTTGGCAAGTAGGTCTTGAAGCTTGGGCAGAGGATGGCAATCAATCACAATATTCCTGTTAAGACTGTGCAGATCAGCGGACAAGCTAATCTCCCTATCCTTTTTGCTCACAAGAGGAATGTGACTTACCCATTCAGAGGGGTCACTGGGTTTGACGATGTCATCTCCATCTAACTTCTCTAATAGCTTTTTCAATTCAGCTCTAACACTTAAGAGGACAGGCCTGGCTTTGTGTGTAACAAATATGGCATTCCACTTCAACTTAATTGTGTGCACATATTTTTGAATGAGCCAAATCATAAAAGAAAAAAAAATCAAGAGGTATTTTAACAATATCTTCAGTTGGAATGAAATCATCAGTAGTGTGTTGAGATACACTTGCTACCCTGATTGTTGGATCAGCTCCAGGCACAAGGATAAGCCTACGTTTTTCAAGGTGCTGCAGCAAACTGTATGTCTTGCCTTGGCTGCATTCTAGATTTTAGTTTACATTGACCTTCAAAGACAAGACTCAGTGTCTATGAAGGATCCAACCATATCAATATCCCTAGCACCATAAGCTTTAGGATGTATGTCTGGTGTGCTTGGGATAACATTAGACCCCCTCTGTTGGTAATATAAAGTATCAGATATGATAGTAATAGGTGCATGTGAGCCACACAGCATGTTAAGAGTTAATTTGGAACCTAGAGTTACCTGACATAAACGTTCCTAAATTTTATTATTAGACAAAGAGCCAATCTCCAGATTCAGGACCGTATTTGAAAGATCCACTGGACGGTCACTTTCATTTAAGTCAACACTGTGTACTTGAACTTGGTGTTTCCCAGATCTGCAAACACTGTGACACTGACCTAATTTCTTGCACTTTTTGCATTGTTTACCTTCTGCTGGACATGCACTGTAAATCTTTGTATGGGATTTAGAGCCACACCTGAAACAAAGTGTTAGCATTATGTTGAACATTCTTAATGACTTTGCCCTTAACTTGTACAGCATCAACATATTCAGAGTACCCCACAGCATTACCTCACAGCATTAACAAATGGAGAAGCTGTCTGTGTTGATTCCTGAGCCATTATGTGCCTGAGATTATTGAATGTTCAAGTCTTTTGGCCAGATCAACAACCTCTAACGATTGAGGGTCTCTGCAACTAAGTAGCCTTTTTTGTATCTTTTTTGAAAAACAGCTATACACAAACTGATCTTCAAAGTATATGTCAATGAACACTCCAAACGTGCATTTAGCAGATAATATGCTATCTTCAATAGTTTCATCAGTTGTTGTTTCTTCTTGGAAAAATTAAATCTCTCTACTAGAAACAAGCATCCTGGGACTGGTTTTGGGCTAACAGCCAGGGTCAAGATTGATTTGGGGGTGAGTGTCTGAAATGTTTCGGTGCTCCGTCCATCATCTCCTTGTGTTTGCTTTGTTTGCCCTAAGTTGCCCTGGTCCCTTGCTCACTTTAGCTCTGGATTCCAGCTAGCCTGGCTGATGAAGGGTGTTACCCAGAAACCGGTCCCAGGATGCTTGTTTCCAGTTCAGGAAAGAGCTGGCTTGGCAGTTCTGGCTGGACTGTTCCCATGAGGCACAGGGTCAAGACTGATTTGCATATAGCTGGGTCTAAATTGAGGTGGCGAAGTGAGCTAAAGAATGATGAGCGATTCAACCTAGATCTGTGACTGGAACTCAGTGTCTGAAACGTTTCAGCGTTCCGTCCATCATCTCCTTGTGCTAAATTTGTTCGCCCAAAGTTGGCAGGGTATGCCCTGACATGGGTCCCTTGCTCACATTGCCACTGGATTCAAGCTAGCCTGGCTGATGAAGGGTGTTACCCAGAAACCGGTCCCAGGATGCTTCTTTCCAGTTCAGGGGTGACCTGGCTTGGCAGTTCAGGCGGGACTGTTCCCATGAGGCACAGGGTCAAGACTGATTTGAATATAGCTGGGTCTGAACTGAGGTGGAGAAGTGAGCTAAAGAATGATGATGGATTCAACCCAGATCTGTGACTGGGGATGAGTGTCTGAAAAGTTTCAGCGCTCCGTCAATCATCTCCTTGCGTTTGCTTAGATAGAGGTAATGACACAGTTCTGAGAAATGAATGATTATTTCCAAATTCACTTTTGCCAATTCAAACAAATGCTGTCAAGTTTTAAAGAAAAGTTGCTGTAAATTTTAAATATCTAAAGCAATATAGCACTGGCATTGAAATATGAGCGTATTGGTGCAACGTCGATAATTAAAGCAGCAACAGATTAGAAATGTAAATTGAGGCCCCCATTAGGATGGTGGGCGGACTTTGCCCGCCCGCCATCCCATCGTGGAAAGGGACCACCAGCCATAAGGGCAGGGGTCCCGTGGGGGAAATTAGGATGCGCCCGCCACAGTGGCGTGGCGATGTTTACCATTGCGCGGGTGGTGCTGAAAGCACCGCTCGCCGCAATGGTAAAAATCGCTGTTGTGCATTTCAAAGCACAACGTGGCAGGCACCGCGCGGTGCCTGCAACGTTGATCTTTGAAATGCTGGGGGGTACCAAAGATACCCCCATGTGCATCCACCAACCCCCTCTGGGGGCCCGTAACGGGCCCCCGCAGCATACTCCGCATGCCTTTCACGGAAAGGCAATGGAAAATGCCCATTGTAATATGGCTGGCGGTGTCTGATAGACACCGCCACCATAGAGAACGCTTTTCCGCCCGGTCGCAGGGCGACCAGGGCGGAAAAGCGGAGGACGGTCTTTCCGTCCGCTGAGGACTCCCCAGCTATACTAATATGGCAGGTGGTCATTCTGGCACGGATGGCAGGCGGATCACCCCAGCCAGGCCGGTCGGTGGCGATCCGCCCGCCATCCTAATGGGGGCCTAAGTGCCTGAAGGACATATGCACATAGGATAGTTAAGTATTTACTTGTAGGACAGGCATGTAAACTTAAGAAGTTATATCAAGCGCATACACAAGAGTGCTTGCTTGGTGGTTCACCTGTGTTGAGGAAGAAGCAGAGCACAAGGAGCCGAAATGAGGAAGTGGGGGGATCCGCACTTAAAATAGCCCAAAAGTAACCATGGGCTATGCGGGCGCCAGAAAGTACAAGAGAAGCACTCAGCAAGTGATGGCATAGATGATTGAAATGATACAGATGATAGCGTGGGTTAGCCGGAGTGTGCTGTAGGCTCCAAATATGAAAAGTCTCAAATTAATTGACAAATCATCGCCAAATTCTACACAGTACTTCGGAGCCAGCGGAGATAAGTACAGTGTTTATTTTGTGATGTACAAGGTAATAAACAAGGAGCCGACACGAAGACTGAGCAACCGATGCGGGACAGCAGCGCAGGCCATAACACAGTAAAATGAAAGGAAACATAGCAACAGTAATACATTTACTTTCAACATGTCAGTTCGCTCCACAAAGCATGAGCTTGCTATCTTAGACTAAGTTACACTCTCTCTATACATTACTGCAATGTCTTTTTGTACAACAGCACTCTCAAGACATCCATCTGCCTCCTTTTAGATCCTTGTTCAAGTCAGTCACTCATGGTGTCCCATATGTATCTGCCTTCAGCGCTACTTTGTTCAATGTTTATGTTTCTAAAAGGGCAATCTTGTTTGCTTATTTGTTTTTTCTTTCAGGACCTTTGGCGATGACGTGCAGATCCTATTTGCCTGAATTCGACAGAGACCATTTCCTGTGCAAATCGTATCTCCTGCTTTTAAAAAGTGGTCTTGTGGAAACAACATAATTCACTAAAAATCAATAACACATCTGAGATACTCATTGTCGGTAAGGATTCAACAATCTGGTCCACCGAGCAGTAGCTTGCAGGTCTCAGCCTTGGCCTTACTCTGGTGCCGTTTTTTTTAGAAATGTGAGCTTCTACTTTGATTATTCTCTTTGCCTATCTTCCCAGTTTGCAGAATCTCTTAGTGTTGTCACCAAATTTGATTGCTCCTCAGTTTGTATGCTCTTACCACAGTCAGCATAAAAATCAGTTGTCTAAGCCATTACACTTTTGCATCAGGACAAATACACTTTCATTGCTTGAACCTTACTGCCTCACCTATTGCTAAATGATCCAGAATCTAGAAAGTCAGTATTATCTTTCAACTCCCTTGCCTCTCTCATTGTTATGCTTTCTTAGCTTATCTGTACTGGCTGCCCATTCACAGTTGCATACAGTTTGAGGTTTTCTGCATAATTCACTGTGCTTTCCTTCACTCTGGCCCTAAATTTCTCCAACATGGATCTGTATCTCATGTTATTACTCTACCACTCAGATCTGTCTCCAGCCACCTTCTAGTGGTCCTCAGAAAATGCTGGAGACTTTCTAGTAGCTTCCTATTGTGTTTTCTGCCCGCCAAATCCTTGCAACTCTCCCCCTGAATCTGTGCTTGATGAACAACCACATTTCTTTACATAAGGCATTAAAGGTTCACCTTTTTATCTCTGATTACTAGAGCTAGTGTCTCTATTAGGTGCAGGTACTTTTCCAGTGTCAGGAGGCCCATTTTGGGTGACAGAAGGCCTTATAAGCTTGCTAATATAGCATAGAGAGATAGGTGTACTTTATCAGACTCCATCTGGGGGGGGGGGGGGATGTTTGTTTATTGTAGGTCTTGAAGATGATGGCTCTTTTGGTCATACAAAGAGTGGTGTAATTTGCCTTTACAAGAGCAGTGGTTCTGGCCCAAGACCCTTCCGGGCCATAACTGGCCAAAGAGATCAATCCCTATAAGGAGCAACCTTTTATACCGTGACAACCCTGGAAATATTGGAGGGTTTCAGGCCCAACAAGTGTTTGGATGAAAGATGAATCTTAGTGCTGACTTCAAGGCCGGATGTATGTTGTTACAACGCATGCTTTTACAACGCATGCCTTTACAACGCATTTTTTACACCGCAACATCCATTACAATGCATTCCATTACAACGCATGCCATTACAACGAATTCTTTGAAACTACCTTTACAACGCATTCCACTACAACGCATACTACATTTACAATGCATACCATTACAACGCATACCATTACATTGAATGTATGGTAAGTATTGGATAGTGTAGGGGTAAAAATTACTATTCTAACTCCAGGGGGGTGCAGTAGGGTAAGTGTTGGATAGTGTAGGGGTAAAAATTACTATTCTAAGTCCAGGGGGTGCAACAGTAGGGTAAGTATTGGATAGTGTAGGGGTAAAAATTACTATTCTAACTGCAGGGGGTGCAACAGTAGGGTAAGTGTTGGATAGTGTAGGTATGCGTTGTAATGGTATGCGTTGTAATGACATGCGTTTTAGTGGTATGCGTTGTAGTGACATGCGTTGTAATGGTTGCGTTGTAATGGCATGCGTTGTAATGGATGTTGCGTTGTAAAAGTTTTGTTGTCAAGGTAGTGTGTTGTAAAAGTTGCGTTGTAAGTGTTGTTTCCCTCAAGGCCAGATAGTTGGCAGGTGGCACAGAGATACAAGAAGCCCATGGTGGCAGTGGCGAAACACAGGCCTCCGCAGCACCCGCAGTGCGGGGGGGCCCGAGCTGCAGGGGGCCCCCTCAGCTAAGTACTCTGGCCTGACAGCTCCAGATTAAATCCGGAGCGGGAGGCCCTCCATGAACCTTGCAGGGAGCACCCTCAAGTTTTGTTACGCCACTGCAGGGTGGATGAAGTGCAACAAGCAAGGGCAGTGACTGTTGCCCTGAACTATCTGGGCTGAGTGCCCTACAGCTGAGCTCAAAGGCATGCAGCTCTCCCTTCTTTGAAAAATGCCTATACAGTGTGAGTAGCGAGATCGAAACTGCTTAGTTTGCAAGCATGGGTCACTTTTTTGTACTTCTGATTCGATAATGGGGACCACTTTAATTTTGATGCCAATATGTTTTCATTACATTTTAGGCTTCATAGACCGGGACTATGTCACCAATATTTTTTGTTCTAATTATTGCAGTTTATGCACTTCCCCTATCAAAAAACAAGCATTATGCAAAGTAATGAAATAAATCTTACACATAGATAAGCGATTTTCAACATTTGATTGATAGCATGTCTGATGTTGATACGATATAGTTTATTACAAACGTTAATGCATTTTGGCAATACACAGAATCAAATATCCTCAATTGTAGACAAAAATGAAGAATCAGGGCATTTAGCCAATAATAACACAAGCTTTATTGTGCTTAAGTGCCCTCAGGCTGCATGAAATCCCATTGAGAGCCATTTTGTACATATAGTGTCACAGTCTGAAGTCATGTCACAGAACGGGCTGTCAGCCAGTAATACCCAGTATGGGTTTCAGGGCTTTGGCATGTGTACAAACATTTACCTGCTTGGCAGTTTCCCTAGCCCTTTTAGCATTGCTGCCTTCTCTCTTGACCACTGCCTATACATGGCTATGAACAGCAGCCGCTTGTGCAGCTTTGCCACTGCTGCCTGTGGCCACTGTGCTGTGTGGCCTGGTTGTCTGCCTCACCTCCACAGCCCAAGCAGCAAGCCAAGGCTCCACTGCACTCACATTCTGGACTCCGCCTCAACCCTAACCGCTGCTGTGCGTCCATACACAAAGAGAAAGCCAATACATGGTTGGACCTTATGCACCAGTATTTCACTGGACAGATGGTTTTCTACCGTGGGGTAACGATAGCCCCACAGCCACCGCTGTGCGGGGGGACCCTGAGTTCTATGGGGACCACAGTGCACAGGAAGGCATGAGAGTTCCTGTGCTGGGTCTGGGACCTGCTAACTCCTCTCTCCTTAGAGCACTGCACAGGTATTGGAGAAACGCAATTATGTAATGCAACCTGAAGAGCAAATTTGTTTTAAACACTTTCCCAAAACGTAAAAATCATGCATTCACAGTGTAAAAAATTAGATTAATCATGGTGAAAGACAACCCATCTCAGAAATAATTACACCCCATGTTGGGATGCACCCTTGAAGTCACTAAATTAAACTGAGCTCAACCTCCTGCTTGCCATGGCACAGAGAAAACAGGCTATATTAACCCCTTGCCTGTGGCGCTAATTCCCCCGCTGTGCTGAGGAGCGGAGGCGCGCACAGCGCCCCGGTGCTCATGACGAGCTCAGCTCGTCAGGAGCCACGGTGGCCATGAGCTCATTACGAGCTGAGCTCGTCACGGCCACACCCGTTTCTTCAGAGAGTTCAGCACAGAGGGGGAATTAGCCCCGCGTGCGAGCGTTGCGGCCGTTATGACGAGCTCAGCTCGTCATGAGTCACAGTGGTTGTGTGCTCATGACGAGCTGAGCTCGTCATGAGCATGGGAGGGGTTAAGGGCAGCATTTAAAGTAAATATGCAGCACCAAAACAGTAATATACTAAAAATACAAAACAGTAAAAATCCCAAACCTGATCTTCGTGTACTGGGTGGGGCTATAAGGTTCAGTGACGTCACACCTTTTCAGTTTTTAACAAGGAAGAGCTATAAAAAAGTTACAGATACAATCTGGCACCTGGAGATATTCATTTTTTTTTTTCAGTTCACAAATTTTTATTGGGAGTTTAATGTTAATGTTAATGTTATGGGTGTCTTATATAGCGCTCGGCTACTCCAAGGAGTGTCCCGGCGCTTTCAAACCCACAGCAGACTACAGAGGGTAGGCAGAAAAAAAATGGGAAAGAAACAGGCGGATCACTGTCCATAGAGCCACGTCTTCAGACCCTTTCTGAAGGCCAACAAGTTAGGAGAACAGCGGAGTGGCAGAGGGAGAGTGTTCCAGAGCGGAGGAGCCAGACATTTGAAAAAGCGTCCCCCAACCCTTGCTTTCCTAACAGCAGGGGAGGGGGTGGTAGGTGGTCAAGTGAGGATGAAGTGAAAAGAAAGATACTTCTTAGGTGACAGTACAATCAACCAATCAACCAATCTAGATCAACCATCAGTCACTGGACTTAGACCTCCCTCCATCTTTGTCCCCTATAACAGTACCATGTCACACACAATTCTGGCCTACGAAGCAGTAGTTCTGAGAGACGTATTACAAGCTCTAGGGACCAAGTCTTTTATCAAATACAACACTAGTAAAAAAGAAAAAATGGCCCTGCAATCCCTGGCCCGCAATGACCAACTTGTAATCAAACCCGCGGATAAGGGCGGCGCAATAGTGGTACAGGATGTATCCTCTTACGAATCCGAAATCCTCCGTCAATTAAACGATGGAACCAGCTACCAACAACTACGCTCTGATCCGTCCAAAGCTATTGCCCTCGAAATCTTGGAGATAACTCAAGCCGGATTAGACCAGGGTTTCCTATCAGAATTGGAATTTCAATTTTTGAACAAACAAAACCCTCGACTTGCAACAATCTACGCCATACCAAAGATTCACAAATCCATGTCAGACCCACCTGGTCGTCCGATCGTATCTGGGTGCGGCTCTATCCTTGAGCCCCTCGGAAAATACATAGACTTTTTTCTAAAACCGCTTGCAGAAGCGACTCCTGCGTACTTGCGTGACACCATGCATACAATTAATATCATCGAGAACTCAACCTTTGATTCTCATCACCAACGTTTGGCCACCTGTGATGTGGTATCGTTATACACATGTATCCCACAAGAGGAAGCACTAATGGTTATCACACGCTGCCTACACCAACAACTGGCGCCAGTCCAAGTACCAACGGAATTTATTGTGGCTTTACTCCGTATAGCTATGACCAAAAACTTTTTTCTGTTTAGAGACAAATTTTACGTCCAAACATCAGGAGTAGCCATGGGCGCACCTTTTGCTCCTGATGTAGCCATTCTGTACATGGCAGCCTTTGAGCAGGACACTGTGCTCAATCCAGTCAATCCATTCAGAGACCAAGTTGGTCTCTGGATGAGATACATAGACGATATTTTGCTAATCTGGAACGGCGAGCTAGAGGAACTAATGTCCTTCAGGTGGCTCAATGACCAATGACCAATCAGAATTCCTCAAATTTACCATCCAGTCTGACAGCCATACTATAAACTTCCTAGATCTTACCATCTACGAGAACTCGGGACATCTTCTCACTACACAATATCGGAAACCTGCAGAGAGAAATTCACTATTACACTATATCCGCAGGAACTGTTCCAACAAAGACCACTTTTTCACGGAGTCAGAGGAATTAACTAATCGACTTCTACAACGAGGATATCCGAAAAAACTGATCAAGCGGGCCAGAAAGAGGGCCTGGTTTTACCCTTGTGATGAGTTACTCACCCCAAAGCAAGACGTGGAACAACAAGAACAGAGGATTGTATGCGTTACTACGTTCAACACCAAGAGCAATAAAATAAAACGCATAATCAACCATCACTGGGAATTGATATCGGATGACATTAATCAACCCGCCACACCTCTCCATGACTTTAAAAAAGCGAGAAGTGTCAAAGACCATGTGGTCCGTTCTTTTTTACCAACTCCTGAGGACCCCACCATTGCCACTCTATGGAATCTGCCACCGGTGGTTGGCCACTTCAGATGCGCCAATAGCAAAGCCTGCGACAGTACAATCCAAACTAAAGAATTTGAATATGGTCATCATAAAATTCGCCTCAAGACACTCACCAATTGTAATTCTTCCAACATCATTTATGCCATTGTATGTCCATGCAAAATGATTTATATAGGCCAGACGCAGTAGAAAGCAAAAGCGCGTATTCTCCAACACATGAGTCGAATCAGATGCCAGGTGCAGGGCGCACCCTTGGTGGAGCATTTCTCATTGGCCAGGCACCCGCCTGAATCGCTTAAATGGGTAGCAATTGAAAAAGCCACTCTAGGACCCCGGGGGGAGGGGGGGAGTATTGCCAACATTTTGAATACCCGTGAGCTCAAATGGATGTTCTTTTTTGACTCCATTGAGTCGGGCCTAAATGAACATGACAGCTCATTCTCCCAGTTAGCTACTCTACCCTAACTATTTGATGATTCTTGTTCCAGATGGCCTTTACCCTCATGTGAGAGGTACGCCATATCCCTTAATGACACTGTACTGGTTCCTACCTGCATGTGAGTGGTATTCCAATTTTTGTCATGAGGACGTTCCAATGCATGAATCAATAAACGTCTGATCTTGTCAATTTCTCCTATACAATATGTAACTGCTTACATTGAAGTGTGGCCTTTACCCTCATGTGAGAGGTACGCTACTTTAAGTTTAAGTAACGATATATATCGTGACTGGTCCCACACATGGTAGTCATGTCATGCTACTTTATAACTATTTTTATCTCGAGTCTATATATCCCGAATGTTATCTAACTAGCCCGTAAATGACACTCGATATAGTGTGTCTCACTCCATTAGACATAATGACATCTGTCCTATGTGTCATATAATTGTGAATTTGCTTCCAAAATAATTCTCCTTGCATAATTATTTACTGCAATTTGTTTAAATCGCTTCCTTTCTCTTCTGTCAGTTATGTCATGTTACTTGATAATTTTTCAATTAGTAAGGGGCTATCCCTTAATTGTGTGATTTTAACATGGTAATCGCTATGTACAAAGTTTTTGTAATTTCACCCGGTTTTAAATGACATTTGTAACACTATATGCGCGATTCAACCTTCTCGATATGCGCAGTACATAGGTTTAGCCTTAGCGCTAGTTAGTTTTCAAGAGCCTCTGGTAACCTAGCAACCAACATAGTCTTTTTTCCATGCTTACACGGGGCTAACGTACCACGTGTTTCCATTACCATGGCGATATTAGTAACCCGGAAAACGCGCTTCGCCATTGCGAGTGCGAGAGTTCTACAGGACGCGATTTGTTCCATGCTTGGTGAGTACTCCACCACCCCCGCGGGACACACTAGCTAGTCATTAGTGGGTATTAACACTCAAGTGGCGTTTGCTCCAATTTCGATTCCACTGTTTTTTTAGATACCTCGACACTTTCCCTTACTGGACCGACCATCTCCATGACTCACGCTTGACATGTAATCCAATACTGCCAAATGGTGAGTGTCGTTCTCAGTCATTGCAAATTGTGTATTTCTCACATGTCAACGTCTGTCTAACTGTCTGTTGCATTTACATTCAACAGACTTTATACTAACGATGTCAAGGGGGTCAACTGCCATCCTCTGAGCCCTATTAGACTTACGCGCTTTTCACACTACTTGGTGGTAAGTTTACCGCGTCGTTTGTGCTGACCCTTTTCCCGAGTTTCCTTCAGGATAACTTTAGTAATACGTCTATTATTTATACCTGACAGATTCTGTCTTACATCGGTCCGGTGGACCATGATCAGCCTGAGAGCAAAGTATAGTACCACGATTGTGGTAAGTTCGAAATTTTTACTAGCCTACAACTACATGTCCGTATAGGCACAGTGTACACCAGACATAATCTGGACTAATACCATTTGACTCTCTGTTGGCACCGTGCTCCGAACCCATTGGATTCCAGCGGTAGCACGAGGTCTTATTGTGTGAATATCAATGAACATTCATGCTCAGATAACCCAGGCCATAGCCACCCAGACAGGGCTGGTTTATCTCCTACGGCTCATGACTTTTTCCTTATAGTAGTATCTATGACTCGGGAATCCTTAGCCCACCCAGAGAAATTGTAACATGTACATATTATCAACGTAGTTTAATATACTTGCTCCTTTAACCTCTGTGAGCACTCGCCCTCAGTTAAATAAATCCCTTTACCAATTCCACTGTATGATGGTTGTGCCATTCTGCGATATATCCACGGATTTCTTTCCCGCGTCTAATATTATATATTTACATATTAAATAGGTTATGTGTCACAGGTCTCCTGTCCTGATGAAGACCTCACTGCAAGGACAGTACTAGTTCCTGCGTATTCAAGAGGGTCGAAACGTCGACAACTATCTGTTTCTCACATTCAGCTCCACGCCCAATTGTTTCATTAGTTGAACTATGTGGAGGATGTTTCTTTTCGCAAAACTGTTTTGAACCTACGGTCTTGGTTATGTACATATTGTGTAACATTGACAACCCAATGATCTAGATTGGTTGATTGTACTGTCACCTAAGAAGTATCTTTCTTTTCTTTTCACTTCATCCTCACTTGACCACCTACCACCCCCTCCCCTATTTCCTTTTCCTCTCGGGGCACTTACAAAACACGTATTTATTGTTCGGATACTGTGTATATTTGCTATATGTCCCTACTGTGATTAAAACAGTTTGGGTTGAACTGCTGCTTGGTTGATTAATATTTTTATTTTCGGATCTATTGTTGTCTTTCCAACTGGGACCCCTCCCTTTAACTACTTAGATAGCCCAGGTCCCAGTGACTTTAGCTGGGTCAACCCCCCATAAGTATACTTCCTAACAGCAGGGACAATGGCAAGACCAAGAGATTCCGATCTAAGGGATCTAGTTTGTTTGTAGAAAGCAAGACGTTTCTGAATGTATTCAGTTTCCACAGCATGGAGAGCCTTATGCGCCAGCGTTAGTGTTTTAAAAACAATCCGCTCCCGAATAGGGAGCTAATGAAGGGAGTGTAGTAGATCCGAGGCTCTCGCTCGACGGGGAAGGCCAAAAATCACCCGTGCCGCTGAGTTTTGGACCACCTGAAGTTTTTGTAGTAGGTAGTCCAGGAGACCTAAGTATAGGACATTTGAATAATCCAGCCTAAAACAGATAAGAGCCTGGACCGTAGTCTTCCTATGCGCCAGCGGGAGCAGAGGAAGGAACTTGCGTAACATTTTAAGGAGACCATAGCAAGTGCCAGTCAGACCAAGGACTGGGACTTAAGCGATAAGCTGGTGACAATTTTGACCCCCAAGTTCTTAGCAACCAAGGAGGAGGACGCAGAAGGAAACATGTTCACAGGCCACCAATCACGCCAACTCGGGTCAGCCTGACATCCGAAGAAGAGCACCTCAGATTTATCAGGGTTGCACTTGAGGCTATTTCGCTGAAACCATTCGAAAACCGCCCCAAGACACCCGCGGATGCTCTCTCCATCAAACTCAGCCCCCTTACCACAAGTGAAAAGGAGCTGGGTGTCATCGGCGTATGATATGATCTGAGCCCCAAAGGACTACACCAGCACCGCCAAAGGGGTCATAAAGATATTAAAAAGAGTTGGACTCAGCACAGACCCCTGAGGGACTCCGACCTCCAAAGGCGGCACTTCGGCAGAGTATGGGGGGGGCCCAGACCACCTGCCGGCAACCAGCTATGTAAGAGTCTAAGTTTAAGAGATGATCAGCATGTAAAACAATCTTAAGTACAAAGTAAATATTACATGAAGGAAATAAGAATACATGAAGGAGGTGAGCTCAAAGGAACAGGTAAAGGGGTACATAAATTTACAAAATAAGTTACCATTTACATAAATGACATGTGGAGAAGTGTGGCTCAGGGTTTAGAGGCGGCAGACCCGGAAGCTGAGATCGGCCCTGGACCAGGGTTCAATTCCCCGCCTCGACGGGGCTTGGGCTCAATAATTCCACGGACTCGATAATTCTCGCTCCGGTGCCTACTCGACTCACGGGTTCACACTCTGCGACTGTGGGCAATAGCTTGCTTAATCTCCACAACGGCCCCTCGAGGCGGGATGCCTGGCTTTCACCTTGTGGATACCCTGCCGGGGTTATCTCACAGGGTAATACCAGGACGGGTTCCCTAAGCAAGCGCTTAGATGCCTGCGATGTGGGTGGTTTGCGCTATATAAATACATGTACATTTACATTTACATAAGGAAATAAAATACAATAGTGTTGCAACAGTTCACTAGTGTGAAGGTAAGTCAGCAAGCAGGCCTACAGGATATATATGAGCGTAAGGAGCCTTGCCATAACAACGCAAGTGCAATAGGTGATCATGGTGGTTTGTGTAAGTCAAAGTATTCATCCAGGAAAGTCCAGAGTTTCCAATGTGGGGGGCGCCAAGGGGTAGAGGCAAGGGCTAAATTATCGGCTCCTCTGAGATTTGAGACCCAATTGAGCCAGTGGGGAAAGGAGGCTTTAGTAGTGTTCTTCCAATTGTTTAATATGATCTTAACCGCCGCCGTCAGTAGAAGGTCAAGAAGGGCTTTGTCGTTGTCATTGAGTGTGGTGGCTTTGGCAAACCCCAACACGAGGGTTGAGAATTCTCTTGGGAGTGAAACATGTAAGACTTTGATGACGAAATCAAAGATTCTGTCCCAGTAGGTGGTGACACATGGGCATGTAAGTATTAGGTGTTCGAGATCCCCACTTTCTACTTTGCAATTCCAGCAGATGTCGTCTTCCCTAATATTGTGTAGGAATAACCTCTTAGGCGTCCAGAAGGCTTTATGAAGAAGCCAGAACTTAGTTTGGGACAAAGTGGGGCTAATTTTGTGACGTGTGGTGGATTCCCAAGTTCTGGCCCACTCTATTTCAGAAGTTGGTGTGGATGAATAGGAATCCCAGAACACTCTTAGGGAGTCAGTCAAGGTGGAAACTTGTGAGCGGATTAATTTGTAGATTCTCGAAGCTTGATGGCCAAGTCTGTTGAGTGTACTGACAAAGTCAGGGAGGGAGGGGATGCGATCACTTAGGTCTGCCTTTGTGAGTGCCACTTTGATGTGTAGAAATCTATAGAATTCCATGCGTTGGAGCTGATATCTGGTTTGTAATGCACTAAAAGGGAGCGGTGACGAGCCCTCATAGAGTTGGTGTGGAAAGTGTATCCCTTTGGCTATCCATGAGGTGAGGTGTAGTGGTTTCCCCTTGTATGTTAGTTTGTTGTTTTGCCAGAGCGATTCCCATCTTGATTTCCGGAACTGATGCAGCAGATGTTTGCTCACTTGAAGTAAGGCCGTTTTGGTATTTTTAAAGATGGGGCATGAGCCTAGGTTTGGGCTAATTTTAATGGTGAGAAGGGTGGCGGGGTCAAGGCCTTGGAGGAGGGATTTTTCCACAGTCATCCACACCGGGGTGTAGTTCGACTGTGGCGTTAACCAATATGAACCTTGTTTGGCTAGAAAGGCGGTGTGATATAGCTTAAAGTCCGCCAGATTAACGCCTCCTATACTTTTATCCAAACGTAGCTTTTTTAGGCTAATCCTGGCTTTTTTGCCTTGCCAGAGGAAAGAAGAAATCAATTTGTCCAGTTTGTTGTGGAATTCTTTGGAGAGGATGAGGGGTAGCATCGTGCTAAGATAGTTGACTAGGGGGACACCATCATTTTTATGGTCTCTACCGACCCCACCAGGTGATGAACGGGGAGACCAACCATCAAGTAGGCGTTTAATTTTAGTAAGGGTAGTGGATTCATTATGTTTAAGTGTGCCCAGAAGGGAATCAGTAAATTCCAGTCCCAGGTATTTAATAACGTCCGTTTGCCAGGTTAGTCCGGAGTCTCCTAGGACCTCCTTGGTGGTGTGGTCATTTAGAGGCTTGACTTCGGACTTGTCCCTATTTAATTTATATCCTGATAGGGCTGAGTATTTACCAATGGAGGACATGAGTCCAGAGATAGATTTAGCAGGGTCTTCTGTAGAGATTAAGATGTCATCAGCGTAGGCTGCTAATTTTACCCTAATGGCACCGAAAGAGACTCCGGCTATTTCTTCGTTGCGCATTATGTCAGTTAGGAGTAGGCATGGGCGGAAAATCCGTTCCGCTCGCGGATTTTCGGGAAATCCGCAATCCGCGAGATTTGCGAATCTCCCGCAAAATCCGCAAATCCGCGAGCAGCGGATTTTGCTCGCACTGTTCGCGTGAGTTCGCGTGAGTTCGCGCCCCGCGAATAAGTGCAAAATTGCAGAAATACGATTTTAGCAAAACTGAAAGTAACTACTTACCAGGTTCAAAAGTTCAGGCTCATCATTAGTAGCCATTTCCTGTAGTGCTTCCTGAGGGGCCCCTCCAGAGTTCAGTTGCCAGTTGAAACTATTATGTGACCCTGCTCTGAACCTCAGAATAGTTACACATATGCCACAAAGGTCCTGAATTACAGCTAAGGGAGACAAGCAGGAGCCAGGCTGGAAGTTAAAATCCATTAATCAGCCCCTAATTCATTATTGTCAGTTGGGGCAGGGCAGGTGTTGTAACTAATTTTGCAACAATGAAAGCACTTAGCAAGTGCAAAAGATCACTAATCAGGGCGCACTAAGGAAGCAGGTGGCAGCTAAAAAAATATTCTGTGACACATTAATCAGCCCCAAATTAATTCAGGTCACTTGAGGCAGGGAAGGTGTGCTTTGCTTTGCCGAAAATAATGTACACTGGACAACCAGAGGGTGTGGTGATGAAACAGAGGGTGGCATGGGTGGGCCAGAGGGTGGCATGAGTAGTCAGAGAGTGGCAGTGGTGACAGAGAGTGGCAGTGATGAAGAAGAGTGTCCCAAACAGGCTGGACACGTAGAAACAACAAGTTCGCGAAACTTGCGACCCGACAGGTAAGTTCGCAATTTGCGAAAGTGTACAAAACCCTCGCGAACTGGCAGAAACACGGGCGAGCACAAAAAAAAAAAATCCGCAAATTCGCGGGAATTCGCGGATTTTGCGGATTGCGAATCCGCAAATCCGCAAAATTCGCGAACGCGAGATCCGCAAAATTCGCTCATGCTTAGTTAGGAGGGGTTCAAGGGCTAGGAGGAAAAGTGCTGGGGAGAGTGGGCAGCCTTGCCTGGTGCCCTGATAGAGTCGGAACGAGCTGGAGAGGGTACCATTAATTGCTATTCTGGCTGACGGGGAGGAGTAAAGGGCCATCACCATTTTAATAAAGGTTTGACTGAGGTTGAAATAATGCATACATTGTTGGAGGAAAGACCACAAGACCTTATCGAAGACCTTTTCTGCGTCCAAGGTTATCGCCACCATTGGGGAGGTAGAGATCTTGGCTTTCTCCAATAGGTGACACAATAATCTAGTGTTGTCGTTCGAAATTCGATGTTTTAGGAAACCAACCTGTGCTGGGCCAATCAGTTTGGGGAGGAAATAATTTAATCTATTCGCTAAGATTTTGGCATAAATCTTGCAGTCAAGGTTTATCAAAGATATGGGGCGGTAGTTCTTAGTGAGGAGAGGATCTTTACCCTCCTTGGGGATGACTATGATTGTGGCTTCACTCATCGAGGGGGAAACGCTACCACTGATCGCTGTGGAGTTAAAAAGGGAATGGAGCGCGTGGTTGAGTTGGTTACTGAAGGCTTTATAAAAGGCCGCGGAAAAGCCGTCCGGCCCGGGGGCCTTATTGCTGTTTAGAGTTTTGATGGCCGCTGTAATCTCAGTGCGCGTGATGAGGGACCCTAATTGAGATTTATCGTCTTCTGATAATTTTGGAAGATGTAGGGACTCAAGATATTCAGTGCAGGCTGTCATGTCCAATGCTTTATCGTTTTTGTATAGATCTTCGTAGAAGGTTTTGAATGTCTCAAGAATTTTGGGTTGTTTTGTATGGGTGTTGTTTGTGGAGTCTTTTATCGAGGATATAGTGGTTAGTCTCTGTTTATGTTTGAGATATGAAGCGAGGAGCTTACCCGCTTTGTTACCCTCGCATAGTTTCAGGGCGTTGAAGCGATTGATCCATACACCCGCTCTCTTACTAGTGATGGTGGTGTACTCATATTTCTTTTGGGTCAATAGATCTAGAGAATTGGAATAGAGGGGGTTGGATTTATGGCGGGATTCTAGGAGCCCGATCTTGTGTTCCAGTACTTCTAGATCTTTATTTAGTGCTTTGTTAGCTTTAGCTCTGATATTGATAATGACCCCACGGATCATAGCTTTCAGTGCGTCCCATAAGGTATTTGGTGAAGTGTCTTGGACATCATTTAACAACAGATATTCCTCGATGGCGTTAGCTATGAGTAGTTTGTTAGAGGGATCGGACAGGGTTTCCTCGTTAAATCTCCATCTCTTAGGGGGAAGAATGGAGCGGGAGCCAGCAAGTTGGGTGCGGATACAGGCATGGTCGGACACTAATTTAGGGGCTATTTCAGTTTCCTCTATCAGTTGTGTGTAGGAGCTTGAAAGTAGGATGAAATCAATTTGTGAATATGACTTGTGGGGCAGAAAAGAAGGTATAGTCCCTACCATCTGGGTTTTGGAGGCGCCAGGAATCTTTCAGGCAGTATCGCTCACATAGGCGTAAGAGGGCTTCGTGCGATCGGGAGGAGTGAAACATGCATTTGGATTGTCTGTCTAGAATTGGGTCCAGGGGGAGGTTGAAGTCGCCCCCCACTATTAGTAGGTAGTCTTGTGGGATGTGTTATGTGTTCATATATTGTAGAACTGGAGATTCATTCTATAAGTTGACCTGGCATAGGAGTAATACCTGTGTTCACCTGCTATGTTCAAACAGTGTAATCAGGATATGCAGGTACACAAACAAGGTATGCACGTACACATTATGTAAACAAGATATGCATGTACATATATACAACCCTGTAAACATGTAAGCTCTTGGAGACTGGTTGGTCTTAGTTTGGAACAACTGGAAAACGTTTTCTTCCCCCTGGTGATCTAAGGTGAACTGTTGGGAAATGTTCTGTCTACCAAAGGACGCTTTGTTTTAATGGTCTGCTGTTAAAGCCCAGGACCTGAGTGTTTTTTTCCTATAACCATGTGGACTGAAATATATTTCACAGTTACATTATCTACTCAATCAATCAGTGTTTTGTAAAGCGCACTACTCACCCACGTGGGTCTCACAGCGCTGGGTGTGAGCAGCTCCATTGGGGCCATTCGAAGAGCAAGGTCTTGAGGTCCTTCCTGAATTGGTGCAGTGTCTGGCTCCGTCAGAGGTGAAGAGGTAGTTTGTTCCAGGTCTTGCCTGCTCTGGTCCTGTTAAAACGTGAGATGGTGGCTTGGGAGAGGTCGGCTGAGTGGAGGTTTCTCTTGGGGGCGTGGAAGGAGATTTGGTCATTAAAGTATCGGGGTTCATTGTTGTGCAGGGCCTTGTAGGCATGTGTTAGCAGCTTGTTATACTTTCAACAGGGAGCCAGTGGAGGTCGCACATGTGTTGGGTGATGTGGTTGTGCCATGGGATATTGAGGATAAGTCTGACTGCAGCGTTCTGGACAGCCTGGAGTTTGCAGGGGAGTCTTTTGTTGATTCTGGCATAGAGGGCGTTGCCGTAACCCAGTCTGCTGGTGATGACTGCATGAGTGATGGTTTTCTTGTAGTCGGGGGATCCACTTGAACGTCTTAGGAAGAATGCAGAGGGTGTTGAAGCATATGGAGGATATGGCGTTGATCTGGCGCTTCATACTGAGTGATTACTTGAGTGTGATGCAGCGGTTATGTGCATTGTCCATTGTGGTGCGTGGATTTCTGAGGGCAGGGGGCCACCAGGCGTTGTCTCATGCAGAGGGGGTGGAGCTGAAGATGAGGACTTATGTTTTCTCTGAGTTGAGCTTCAGGCAACTGTTCCTCATCCAGGTTGCGATGGCTTCCATACCTTCTTGGAAGTTCTGCCTGGTGATGTTGGGTTCCTTGGTGAGGGAGAGAATGAGCTGGGTGTCATTGGCATAGGAGACAATGTTGAGCCTGTGGTTTCTGACGATGGTTGTGAGAGGCGCCATTTAGATATTGAAGAGTGTAGGGCTGAGGGTGGATACTTGAGGTACTTTGCATCTGATCTTTGTTGGTTCTAAGAGGAAGGGTGAGAGTCTTATTCTCTGTGTTCTTCCTGAGAGGAATGATCATATCCAGTCTAAGGCCTTTCCTTGATTACCGGGGTTGTGGAGCATAGTGGCTAGTGTGCGGTGGGACATGGCGTTGAAGGCTGCTGATAGGTCCAGAGGATGAGAGTTGCCATATGGCCTTAGTCGACTAGTGCGCGTATGTCGTCAGTGGCAGTGAGGAGGGCCGTCTTTGTGCTGTGGTTCCTGCAGAATCTGGATTAAGAGGTGTCTAGAATGTTGTTGGTTTCTATGAAGTGTGCTAGCTGGCCCTTTTCAATGACTTTGGCTGCAAAAGGCAGTCCTTTGCCACTGCTTTGCAACACCAGAAAGTTTTTTCAACTGAGCTGCAATTTGTCAGAAAGTGAATATTTCAGCATGCTTTGAACTGACTTCTGTGTATAAAACGTGCAAGATATAACATTAGTTTGCCTGGCCAAGCCAGAGGCATATGCTTTGTAGTAAATAAGTAAAGCTATGCTCACAATAGAGCACTCACCTTTCAGGACTGTCTTGAGCAGCTGTTGCATGTCAGTATCCAAGGACTGCATTTTATAATCTTACTTGCCTCTGTCTCCCGTGATTCATAGACAATAATTTGGTCCTGATGTGTGGGCAAGGTTAGTCGGTCTGAGGCAAACCTAAGGAAAATACGGATTATTGACCTCAACCCGATATACCCCCTCAAAGTCCGTACCGAGAACCAAGTCGACACACTATGTGTCAGTGCAATGCCCAGTAGAGGCTATACTCCAGAGACTGTCTCAAACCTCTTTCAACTCTGAGGTACAGCAAATTGTTGGACTGACCGTCTCTTAAAGTGTGGACTCATAAGAAGCCACAGTGTGGATCACATTGTGAATGAGACCAGATCTGAACCAATAAAATAACGAAACAAACTCTCAACACATGACTGTTCTTTCTGTATGGAAAAACTACAGGTTTGCTGACAAGCAAAAATCACTCAACCACAAGATGGACAGTGAGCTGAAACTTTTCAGACACTCATCCTCAGTCACAGATCTGGGTTGAATCCATCATTCATCGTTCTTTGCCACCTCAGTTCAGACCCAGCTATATGCAAATCAGTCTTGACCTTGTGCTTTATGGGAACAGTCTAGCCCGAATTGGCAAGCCAGGTCCTCCATGAACCGTAAAACAAGCATCCAGGGACCAGTTTCAGGGTAACACCTCTCATCAGCAAGGCTAGCTTGAATCCAGAGGCAAAGTGAGCAAGGGACCCACGTCTGAGCATACCCTGCCAACTTAGGGTGAAGAAAGCAAACACAAGAAGATGATGGACATAGAGCTGAAACTTTTCAGACGCTCACCCCCAGTCACAGATATGGGTTGAATCCATCATCGTTCTTTAGCTCACTTCACCAACTCAGTTCAGACCCAGCTATATGCAAATCAGTCTTGACCCTGCGCATCATTGGAACAGTCCAGCCAAGCCAGGTCTTCCCTGACCCAAAAACAAGCATCCTGGAACTGATTTGGGGTAAACCCCCTCATCAGCCAGGCTTGCTTGAATTCAGTGGCAAAGTGAGCAAGGGACCCACGTCTGGGCATTTCAAAGGAAAACAGGATACATTTAAAAAAAAAAAGAAAACTTTTCTTTTCATTGTTTAGGAGCAGGCAGTCATCTCTGCGACCACTACTTTCTTTCAAAAATGGGGACCCCTTCCCATTTACGAATGGTTTACCACTTATTTGAAGTAGGTGACAATAGGCAAATGTTTTGCGACCGCCTTCACGGACACAAAACATTAATGCATGCCGTTAGGATTCGCTATTTTGAAGGGATGTCCTAACACGCCCCTTTCAAATAGCGAATTGCAAACCCATTTTGTGATTCGGTTACAGGCTACTGAATCGCAAAATTGGGTTTGCTGCATCAGAAATGCATATTTTGCAATCGCAAATAGGCAGATTCTAAGAATCGCCCCATTTCCAAGGAGCAAAATGCATGATGCATCCGGCCCTATGTGAATAATTGCTTCTCTGTAAGATTAACACGGTAAAGAGTCAGAATATCGAGTAGTAAATGTTCAACATGCACTAATATTGAGTGCAAAATATCAAGTTACATAAATATCGACTGCAAGAATATTGTGGTCAAGAATATCGAGTTTCAGGTAAGAAATATTGGGGTCGATTTGAATGGCGGACGGACAAAGTCTGTCCGCCACCCCCGAGGTTGAGGGACCGTCCGCAGGGGCAGCGGCGGTTCCTCCATTGGAATTAGGATGTGACCCTGGCGGTCACATCCTCTATATGTAACATTATGGCGGGTGCTGCTTTAAGCAGCACCCACCACAAAGTGAAAAATGCATGTTTTCCTTTGACATGCACAACGTGGCGGGCACCGCGTGGTGCCTGCCACCGTGTGCATGCCAAAGCATGGTACCCCCCATGTGCACCCCCACCCCCCAACACCCTGGGGGCCCGCAAGGAGCCCCCGGAAGCAAAGGTCCATATGCTTTTCCACGGCAGAAAAGCCGCCGCAGAAAAGCATGCTACTGCACCCATCCTAATGTGGCTGGCGGTGTCTTGCAGACACCGCCACCATATTGCGGTCCACACCCCGCGGATCAGCGGCGGACGGACCTGTTGTCCACCGCTGATCCCACCGCCATCATAATCTGGCGGTGGGTGTTTTCCATGCGGTGGTGAACCAGCATCCAATTAAACACACGGAAGATACCACAGGTCTCTATATGATCCAATAGCGATGCAGAGCCTAAAAAGTGTTCTACAAAGATGGCTGAAAATAAAAAGTTACTAAAGTTTAGGAGAGACACAAAGGATAGTGAGTATTGAAATGCAGTTCAGAATAAGAACCCATAAAAAGTACCCATCAGCCCACTCAATAGTGGAACTTCGTCATCTGGGATTTCATGTTTGAAGAATGGTGTCCAATCAGCCCTTCCTCAAGGAGAACTCGAGGCTAGGTTAGGAACCAATGGTTGAACCCTCAACCAGAGAAGATGACAGAGTGTAAGGCTGATAGGGCTTAGTTGCAGTGCTTGAAAAAAGTGTAAAAGAATATATGAAACAGAAAGGATAATGATCCAGGTGATTGAAAATACCTATCTTGATGTCAATAAGAAAACTTTATTAGGTCTGCCCATCAAGATGGTATAGTTAAAAGCAGAGTGATAATACCGGAGAAAGAATAACTTGCTATTTACCATAGATGTTGTATGGTCAACATGTTTCAGCCTTTATAGGCTTTCGTCAGGACCTATGAATCACTACTGCAACACTTACTTTTTGTGCTGTGAAGGACAAACTACAGACACCTCGGCTTAGTACAGCACGAGGCAACGACGGAGAGTGCGTGGCCTCCTTTACCCTGAGCCGTTGCCAGGTGAGGTGAGGTTTCTCATCCCAAAAATTTGGGAGAGGATACACCACTTTTGAAAATGTCTGTAGTTTGTCCTTCACAGCACAAAAAGTAAGTGTTGCAGTAGTGATTCATAGGTCCTGACGAAAGCCTATAAAGGCTGAAACATGTTGACCATTAACATCTATGGTAAATAGCAAGTTATTCTTTCTCTGCTATTATCACTCTGCTTTTAACTATACCATCTTGATGGGCAGACCTAATAAAGTTTTCTTATTGACATCAAGATAGGTATTTTTAATCACCTGGATCATTATCCTTTCTGTTTCATATATTCTTTTACACTTTTTTCAAGCACTGCAACTAAGCCCTATCCGCCTTACACTCTGTCATCTTCTCTGGTTGAGGGTTCAACCATTGGTTCCTAAGCTAGCCTCGAGTTCTCCTTGAGGAAGGGCTGATTGGACACCATTCTTCAAACATGAAATCCCAGATGACGAAGTTCCACTATTGAGTGGGCTGATGGGTACTTTTTATGGGTTCTTATTCTGAACTGCATTTCAATACTCACTATCCTTTGTGTCTCTCTTAAACTTTAGTAACTTTTTATTTTCAGCCATCTTTGTAGAACACTTTTTAGGCTCTGCATTGCTATTGGATCATATAGAGACCTGTGGTATCTTCCGTGTGTTTAATTGTATAGTTGGGGGACAAGATACTAAGAGGACTATAAATATTTTTTTCCCCTTGGGCCCTTCTCCACTCTGTTCTATGTGAACCAGCATCCTCCAGGCCGGCGGTGGCTTCCACCGGCCCGGAGGATGCGGATTCACGCCATCGTAATCAACCTTACTGTTTTTTAAAAATATCGAAGTCATTAATATCGTTTGCAAAAATATAGTTGTAAAAATATTGTTTTTTAGTTAGTGTTTTGTGTTTTAGTATGTATTCTAAATGTATGTGCTCTATTTTTTGTTTAGGTATTGCATTTGTTTATTAATATGTGTTACATTTTTGGAAGTTATTCATTTTTTTAAATTACATCTTGTGTTTTAGTTCTGTAGCGGGTTGTGGGTTTATAGGGGAATAGGAAGGGAAGTAATTTAATTATAATAAATTGAATATTAATGTTTATTTATTAGTATTTATTTATTTTTGTTTTTATAGTCTTAATTAACATAACATGTGTATTTGTAAAGCGCACGTTCACCCCTGCAATGGGGCATCTTGGTGCTGAAATAACAGATGTATATTGTGGTAATAAATTTATAATTATTTATTTATTAATTGGTTGTTAACTATTATTAATTAATTGGTAATTTTGTTAATTGTGTCATTTGTTTAGGCGCGGGTTATGGGATGATAGGGGTGTAGTATGGGACATAATTTAGTTATAATTCAATTATTGTTTTTTATTAATTCATATGTATTTATTTTATATTTTATATTAATTGTGGGGATTAATTTAATATTAATTATGTATTAATTGTTTGTTAATTATGAATTAATTGGTAATTATGTTAATTGTGTTAATTTTTTAGGAGCAGATCGTGGGTTGATAGGGGAGTAGGGTGGAAAGTACTTTAAGTTAATACATGTATTAAGGTTTTTAATATAATATTTAATTTTTATTTTATAGTATTTATTGTGTGAATTAATTTTTTAACAATTCGTTATATTTTGCTTGTTAGTTGTTATTAATTAACTGTTAATTAATTATGTTAATTGTGTCAGGTTTTGCTAAATTTGTGGTGGCATTTATAGGGGAATATGGTGGGAGGTAATTTATATATAAATTAATTATTTGGTAATTAATGCTAATTCATTAATTAATATTTAAATGTGCCAACTGTGTAGTAATTTTGATATGTGAGTTGTGGGGTTTATAGTGGTAAATGGGAAGTAATTTCAAAGAAATAATCAATGATTTGTTGTTAATTGATATTAATTTATTAATGAAAAATTAGTTATGGAAATTGTGTAAATATTTTTAGTTGTTTATTGGGTCGAGGGTGTAAAGTAATTTTGTTTAAATTAATTATTCATTACTTTTTCATTAATAATAATTTATTAATTGATAAATATTTTTGGTAATTGTTTAGTTTTTATTTTATGTGTGGATTTAGTTTCGATAGCTGTAACAATTGGTTTGTACTTTAATTTTAAAATTTTTAAATGTGTTTTAAAATGATTAATATTTGTTTAATATATAATTGAGTTAATTATGGAGGTACACTTTTTTGTGTGTTGTAAATTGTGTGGTGTTATAGGGTACTAAAATAAATCTTACATTTATGTTAAACAAAATTGGGGATTAAGATTAATTTCTTTTACTAAATATTTATCTGTTTCTAAATTGTTTGTTATATTAAAAGAATATATATGTTTATGTTAATTTTGGATTTTTGCTACATTAAAATATTTTTATATTTTGTTAGTTTTTATGTTTTTATATATGTTTTTTTTTAATTATATTTAGTATTTTAGTTGATATTTTGTTTGTTTTTAAATTAGAATTTTGTTCTGCGAGAATACTAATTTATACCCTTACGCTATCCCACACTTTCCCCACTGTTGCACTTCTTGGAATGGGAATGGTAATTTGTACCCCTCCACTATCCAACACTTTCCCTACTGTTGCACTACCTGGAGTGGGAAAAGTAATTTTATCCTCTTTGCTATTCAACCATTTCCCTACTGTTGTACTGATTGGAGTGGGAATAGTAAATTATTCCCCTCCACTATCCAACACTTTCCCTGCTGTTGCACCCACTGGAGTGGTTCTAGTAATGTTTACCACTCCGCTATCCAACACTTTCCCTACTGTTGCACTTGCTGGAGTGGGAATAGTAATTTTTATCACTCCGCCATTCAACACTTTCCCTACTGTTGCACTTGCTGGAGTGGGAATAGTAATTTTACCCCTCCGCTATCCAACACTTTCCCTACTGTTGCACTTGCTGGAGTGGGAATAGTAATCTTACCCCTCTACTATCCAACTCTTTCCCTGCTGTTGCACTTGCTGGGGTGAGAATAGTCATTTTTTACCCTCTGCTTTCCAACACTTTCCCTACTGTTGCACTCATTGTAGTGGGAATAGTTAGTTATTCCTCTCCGCTATCCAACATTTTCCCTACTGTTGCACTTGCTGAAGTGGGAATAGTAAATTATTCCTCTCCGCTATCCAACACTTTCCCTACTGTTGCACTCGCTGGAGTGGTAATAGTAATTTTATCCACTAGGCTATCCAACCCTTTCCCTACTCTTGCACTCGTTGGAGTGGGAACAGTAAATTTTTCCTCTCCGCTATCCAACACATTCTCTACTGTTGCACTCAATGTAGTGCATAATGTACGTTTAAACAATATTACATATATTAATATTTTAATGTATTTAATATTGATTTATTTATTGATTTTCATGGTACAGGTTTATGTACATATATATTTATTTATAATTTTGTATATATTTATGTCCTTTTAAAATTAATTAAAAGTATTATTTATGAATTGTTTTTAAGTAAATATATATTTATTACATTATTTATATATATATATATATGACATTTTTTTAGGTTCAATGAATTCATTATAATTGTTAACATTTACAAATCTGAATAATGTTTTTTAAGTTACATGTATTTAATTTATTTGATATTATTTTTATATATATAAAAAACTATATTTTCTACATCGATATTTTTGACAAAGATATTTTTTTCTCTATATTTTTGTACTTACCATTATGAAGATAGGAAGTCGATACTATTGACAACCATATTTATGTCCCGATATTTTAGTAACTCGATATTGTGGACGTCGATATTCTGTCAGTGATTCATTAACACAGCCTTCAAACTGCATTGGTGCTTTTCGTCATCCTAGCAGCGATGTAGTCCAGTGTTGGTAGGCCCCCAAACCTAAATTGATAAGTTTTTGTTCAACTTGCTTTGATATACAGACCCTTAAAATTGGTTGCAGGCCCAATTTATTGTAATTATTTAAAATCGTCCAAGCGTTCGTACGAAGGGTTAACTTTTGTTTGTCTGCTGATTACATTGTTAATGCTTGTGAAGGTAAGGGGGGCTGCCCACTGTGCGTCCGGCTGTAAATTCTGTTTTAATTGATCCAGAAAAGTCTGAGCTGTTTTTGTTGTTATTTCAAGCCAACGTTAACTTTCCAACTAATCAACCTTGGTGGCCCGCAACTTAAAACAGGTTTTTAGATAGGCCCCCTCTTCTTTCGAAAGTCCGGTTAGACATACCGAATTCCAGGCGGATTTGTGCTGGAGATGTGTGTTTAGAAATGGTGGAAAACTCTTCTGTAGATGGTAGGTATGAGTTTATCAAGTTGGCTAGAAACTCTTCCAAACATGACCTCTGTTCCGTGGGCTACGGTACAACTGAGGGAGTTCCTCAAAAAGAAAAAAATGCAAGATCTGCTTACATGAATGTGGCAGCACCCCGGCAATGAAAAAAATACCAAATTTTTGAAGAAACACCTCCCTGTTGACGAATGACTCCCAGACACTACAGACATGTTTTTAGCTAAAGGGGAACATAGAGAATGGTCGTTGACTAACGCATGACTGACAAAATTAGCATTAGACTCTGAGAACAAAAAGAGATAAAAGGAGTTGGCCTCACTGCTAGGGCGGTCGACTTCGAATCTGGGGAACTGTGTTCCAGTCTCTGCAATGAACACTGATCACTTAATCTCCCCGTGCCTAATAAAAGAAGCATTTGCAATGCAATAGGTCTCGCAGTTGTTAGAGTTTGAGCCATTGGCATTGTAAATGGTACTGCCTTTTACTTATGTGTTGGTTTTTAAAACGTAAATAAAAGACATTGTCAATTACAATGCCATTAGTTGAAACTCTCGCAAATGCGAGACCTATTGCACTGCGAATGCTTGTTTATCTTGAAAGAGAAGCACAGTACTCCTAATTACAGCAAAGGCACCTCAGAACTTACTTGATGTATTAGAACGAATATATGTATGTGCCTGAGGAGCAATTAACCCCCCACTTAAGCAGCTAAAGTGTCGAGGACTGACCCTTTGCCCCCTGGCAGGAGATTTGGGTACCACTAAAACATTAGCTAGTTGTTTATGGGCGTTTTCTGTCTGCAGATCCTCAGACAAAAAGCTTATAAATAACACTGTTAGGGGATGCCATGACAGAGAGGCGTGGGAGGTGGGCTGGCATGTGCTGGGAAGGAAACATACATTACAATTTTTTTAAATTACAAGAGAACCGTGGAGAAACACAGAGGGGGTAAACAAATACAAAAAAGTAAGTGAGGGAAATAGAAAAAAAGAAGTAAGGGTGGGGAAAAGAAGGATAGGTAAGAGCAAAAAATGAAAGTACTGGAAGGTCAAAGGAAAACAAGAATGAGGAAATGAGGAAGAAAATGTAAAAGGTAGCATAGAAGGGTAAATGGAATGATGGATATATATATATGAAAGGATGGAAGGCTGGATTGGTGGATGTAAAGGTGATGGGGTGGCCAGATTAGTGGATGGCTAGATGGAAAGGTGAAAGGGCAGATGGTTAAATGGATTGACGTGGTGAAAGGGTGAAGGGAAGTCTCTCAAGGAGGCTTAGGTTTGTTTGCTTCACGTGCTCTTTTAAGAGGGGTATATTCAAATTTTCTAGCTACTTCCCTTTGTACGTACAATCTAATTAACACCAGGATAGCCGCTAGGAAACAGCTGAGAACTGCATGAAAATGCACAGTTCTTTAAGGAGTTGGCAAACAAATGTTGGCAAATGATGACGACGGGCACCAAATGTTCAAATTAAAAAAAATCACACAACTCAGCCTCAACAAAAACGGCCCCCAGGGACCCAAAATCGGCCCCCACCCTTGCGGTGCACCAGGGGATTGCCTGGTGCCCGCAATGGCAAGTCCCGGCCTGCCAACAAAAGAATAACTGATGAACATTTCTAGATACCACCTACACACACCATCCTATTGCCACAACCATTATTTCTATTTGCAATCACAGCCAATTCCAACAAGGCAGGCGAGAAAGATAAGAAAAAGGCACAAAAAGAGCAGAAAAACAATGCTCAATAATGGGGAAAGAGGAACAAAAAGAGCACAGACTATGAAAGTCACCCAAGGACAACGAGAGAGGACATAAAGACAGCAGAAAAGAAACAAAGAATAACAAGGCAGAAGAGTATTAGAAAGAGACACAGGGAAACTGCAAGGGCTAAGGAGGGGCCTAATGGCACAGAAAGTAAGAGGCATCACAAAAGAGTAATGAAAAGAGACACAATCTAGTAATGAGAAAAGTCAGAAAAGAGTACAAGAAAATAATGAAAGAGGCACAAAGAGTAATGAAAGGGGGCAGAAAAGAGTACAACGAGGCACAAGAGAGAGATCGAGAGGACGGACAGAAGCAGAGGAAGGCAGGAGCCTCAGGTGTGGGGCCAGGTGTGAACGAGCCTTGATTGGTCGAAGGAGCAGTTGCAGGTAAGTCCAGGAGACTGCTAAGGCCAACCACCTGCTTAATGGCTGTTCAGCGATGTGACCGCTGTTAAGTGGGTCCAGAGAGGGGCAAGGAGTGCAATGGAGCAGTGTTTGGGGCATAGGGGATGTTGGAGGCAGGAATGCAGGAGAACGGGAAGCAGGAATGGGCATAACAAAAGCACATTGCCTACTAAATAATTTTTTTTGAAAGGCAGAAAAAATAATGGTCAACAATGGTCAAAGACCCACAAAAAGAATAAAATGGGTACAGAAAGTGCAAGAGTCACACAGTCAGATTGAGAGAGATGAAAGAGGGGTACAAAGACGGGAGAAGAGAAGCAATGAAATACGAGGCAGAACAGAATTAAAAAGAGTCACAGAGAGCAATAGAGGCAGCAGAAAAGAGTTATGAATAAAGTCACAAAGAGTTTAAGAGTTATGAAAGGAGGCGAAAGGAGTACAACCAGGCACAAAAATGTGAGAGAGAGATAAATCAAGTGTGAGAGAGCAGAAAGGAGTGGGGCTAGGCTGCAGCCTCAACAAGCTCTCTGCATTTCTGTGGCGGTCGCGGGGGAGCTAATTCCTTTGAGGTCTGATGGGGGGGCATGGGGGAGTGGATTCCTTTGAAGTCTGATGCCGAGGCTCAGACAAATGATGTGCGATGTGGCTGGCGATGTGCACGCACCTGGCTCACATGAACTGTACCTAATACGAAGTTTGGGTACACTTTTGAAAGCCTGACTATAATCTCGCCAAACAAGCATTGCTAAAGCAATGCCTGAGGCTCGACCTAAAAATTAATGTTTCCTCATGTAATGCAACTGGTGCTATGTAAAGCGCTCTGATACCCGATTCGGGTCAAGTATGCACTATATGTTATGTTATGTTAAGATGATTTATAGAGCGCATGGCTACCCCAGCAACGGGGCGTCCCAGCGCTAGCGGAACGGGCAACTGAGGTGAAGGAGAAAGCTAAGGAAAGGACCGCCCAGAAATGACCGGTGCAGGTGCCACGGGCAAAAGTGCCCGGCTAAATGGAAGAGAAAAGCCAGGTTTTAATCTGTTTTTTGAAGGCCAAGTGATCCTCGGTGCAGCGGGCCGAGATTGGAATAGAAATCCAAAGGGCAGGAGCTAAAGACCTGAAAGAGCGTCCGCCCGCTCTGCTCCTGCGCACCCTGGGAGTGCAGGCCAAGTGCAAATCAGCAGAGCGCAGAACTCGAGTTGGTACATATAAAAAGCATAGACCCTGCAGAATATGGGGGCCCTGATGAAACAGGGCCTTATGAAGGATACAAAGAGTTTTTAAATGAATTCTCCGTTCCACCGGGAGCCAATGTAAACGATGCAACAGGTGGGAGGTGTGACAATGTTTAGGGAGGGAAAACAGAGTGCCGGCGCCAGCATTCTGGGCCCGTTGCAGTCTTTTCGTGACCGTTTTATTTGTGCCCAGTAGAAGTCCGTTGCAGTAGTCCAGACAAGACAAGACTACTGATTGAATGATCACCTGACAGATGGGTGCAGCGAAGAATCCTAAAATGGGTTTCAGCCCACGTAAGTGGCCAAAGCAAGTGCCTGCCACTTTTTTTGCATGCAGTTCAAAGGAGAAGGAGTTATCCATCAGGACTCCTACGTTTTTTACTGACTTTTTTTGCCTGGGGGGGGACCCAGCGCAACGGGCCTCCCTTGGTCATCCCATTTATGCGAGTCTCTACCGAACAGAAGCACCTCTGTTTTAGAGGATTTAAGTTGGAGATAGTTTGCCATCAGCCATTCTGAGATTACCATAATATCCTCCTGAAACCTCAGTTTGTCTTGACTGGGGTTATTGGAAAAGGTGAATAGCAACTGCTTGTCGTCCGCGAAGGAAAGCATATTAATCTCCCGAGCCTTGGCCAGACGGGCCAAAGGGCTGACATACACATTAAAAAGTGTAGGGCTTAACGCAGAGCCTTGAGGGACACCGCAGTTGAGGGGATGGGTATTGGACTGGTAAGGGGGGGCATGGATCTGGAAAGAACGCTCGGACAAAAATGATGGAAACCCGTCCCAAGCCGTTCCACTGACCCCAATCTCCCTCAGTCGATGGAGCAAAATCTCATGGGAGACCGTGTCGAAGGCCGCACTCAGGTCAAGCAGCACCAACACTGTGTTGTCGCCCTCGTCCAATGCCACCCTCAGCTGCTCTTTGACTGCCAACAAAGCTGATTCTGTGCTATGCTTTGGCCGGAACCCGTTTTGCGACTTGTCTAAGATCTCATTAACCTCCAAGTACTAGGTAAGGATGGTGTTAATATGGGATTCCATGACCTTCGCCAGGTAAGGGAGCAATGAGATGGGCCGAAAATTCTCAGGGGCTGAAGCATCCAGTGTGGACTATTTTAGGATCAGAACAACCTTAGCGTGTTTCCAGTATTTAGGAAGCACCGCTGACTGAAGTGATCTATTAATCAGAACCCTCCGCTCTGTCAGGAGGCAGTCTTGGAACTTCATAAAAATGTCAGGTGTAACAGGGTCGGCAGGAGAGCTGGATTTCACCTTGTTGGGGATAGTTACCATGTCATTACAAGAGAGGGAGGGCAGAACTTGTAGTCGAGGGGAGGAATCCGAGATAATGATAGAAGGCCTTGGTTCAGGTACCACCCGGCGCACATCAGTGACAAAGTGAGCAAGGGACCCAAGTCTCGGCATACCCTGCCAACTTAGGACAAACAAAGCAAACACAAGGAGATGATGGATGGAGCCCTGAAACTTTTCAGACATTCATTCCCAGTCAGAGATCTGGGTTGAACCCATCATTGTTATTTAGCTCACTTCGCCACCCCAGTTCAGACACAGCTACATGCAAATCAGTCTTGACCCTGTGCCCAAACTCCAAAGCCATGTCTTGCCTGGACCGGGAACAAGCATCCTGGGACCGGTTTCGGGGTAACACCTTTGTTCCCCCTAAGTTGGCAGGGTATGCCCAGACGTGGGTCCCTTGCTCACTTTGTCACCGGATTCAAGCTAGCCTGGCTGATGAGGGGGTTTTACCCCGAAACCGGTCCCAGGATGCTTGTTTCCGGTTCAGGGAAGACCTGGCTTGGCAACATTGCTCTCATAATGCATCTTAACACTTTTCACACGCCATCTTGGGGGCTGTGCAAGCCCCTTACTCCTTTCACTGCCAAAACAAACATGCTAATGGGGGGGAGGGAATAACTAAAAAAAATGTTGAAGAGACGTACACCTAATGCAGTTTTTGCAGTCAACTCGGCCAACAATGATCACAAAGAGGGGTTTCCAGTACATGTTCTTTTGAACAACTTACGATGACCATGAGAAACCTTTATACATGATAACTTTTCTGAACTTATCGGGTTTAAATTGTAACAAATCTATAGAAATGACTTGCACTCTGAAAGCTCACTGCACCTGTACAAATGCATTCTTAAGTGAGTCCGTTAGAAAATGGAGCGTCCTGGGGGTAGGCGTGGGCGGAAAATCCGTTCCGCTCGCGGATTTTGCGGATTTTCGGGAAATCCGCAATCCGCGAGATTTGCGAATTTCCCGCAAAATCCGCAAATCCGCGAGCAGCGGATTTTGCTCGCACTGCTCGCACTGTTCGCGTGAGTTCGCGCCCCGCGAATAAGTGCAAAATTGCAGAAATACGATTTTAGCAAAACTGAAAGTAACTACTTACCAGGTTCAAAAGTTCAGGCTCATCATTAGTAGCCATTTCCTGGAGTGCTTCCTGAGGGGCCCCTCCAGAGTTCAGTTGCCAGTTGAAACTAGTATGTGACCCTGCTCTGAACCTCAGAATAGTTACACATATGCCACAAAGGTCCTGAATTACAGCTAAGGGAGACAAGCAGGAGCCAGGCTGGAAGTTAAAATCCATTAATCAGCCCCTAATTCATTATTGTCAGTTGGGGCAGGGCAGGTGTTGTAACTAATTTTGCAACAATGAAAGCACTTAGCAAGTGCAAAAGATCACTAATCAGGGCGCACTAAGGAAGCAGGTGCCAGCTAAAAAAATATTCTGTGACACATGAATCAGCCCCAAATTAATTCAGGTCACTTGAGGCAGGGAAGGTGTGCTTTGCTTTGCCGAAAATAATGTACACTGGACAACCAGAGGGTGTGGTGATGAAACAGAGGGTGGCATGGGTGGGCCAGAGGGTGGCATGAGTAGTCAGAGAGTGGCAGTGGTGACAGAGAGTGGCAGTGATGAAGAAGAGTGTCCCAAACAGGCTGGACACGTAGAAACAACAAGTTCGCGAAACTTGCGACCCGACAGGTAAGTTCGCAATTTGCGAAAGTGTACAAAACCCTCGCGAACTGGCAGAAACACGGGCGAACACAAAAAAAAAAAAAATCCGCAAATTCGCGGGAATTCGCGGATTTTGCGGATTGCGAATCCGCAAATCCGCAAAATTCGCGAACGCGAGATCCGCAAAATTCGCTCATGCTTACCTGGGGGTAGCTTGTTCTAATTCCTTAAAACTCTCTGCTGATTTCAAAGACCCCCAGGGGCTCCAGAAGTTGCTGACCCATTTTCAGAACTTTTGCATAACCAGAGGGCTGGTGATAAACGTAGAAAAAACGAAATATCTGATACTACGTCCACCAAGGAAATTAGGTCGCCCTCCCACTTTGAACTCAGTCCCCTTGGAGAAAGTGACTGAATTTGATTATTTGGGTTTACGCTTGAATGAGAAAATGAGCTGGCTTTCACACATCGACAAGATGGTCCTCTGTCACAAAAGGGTAGGGGGTGCCTTACTCAAGGAATATCCTGCATCCCCCAGATCTTCAGTGGCACCTGCAATTGAGATCTACAAGGCAAGGGGGGTTACTTCTGCCCTGTATGGTGCAGAATTATGGGGTCACTCCAATTTGGATTCCCTATCCAAGACTGAAAATAAGTTCCTGAAGGACCTCCTAGCTCTCCCCTTGAGCACCCCAACAGTTCCAGTGCTCTTGGACTTGGGCTGTAAAAGCATCAAAGACCAGGCCCGTCTTTGCCCATTGCTCCTATGGTCCCGCATATGGAGGGTCCCGGAATTAAAATCCTATGCCGACGGCCTATCAGAAATATTGAACACGGGGGGCTGGAAAAAGATCAAGTGGCTGAGGGACACAAAAACCTTACTGAGGGAACTGGGCCTAGGTGACTGCTGGACTACAAGATCTGCTCCTCCAAAGGCTGTCCTTAAAAAACTATATTGGGACTGGGTCTCTTGCCAACTAATTGGGAATCCACATCATTGCAATTCGACGGCAGCGTTCCTTAAAATAAAGGATGTGGCATCATATGAACCCTACATGGACCTAATTACTATGCCAGTGGACAGGGCCCTTCACTTCAAGTTTAGAGTTGGCACCCTTCCGCTAAGAGCAACTGTATCGAAGTGGAAGTCCTATGCCCATTTATCCCCTTTTTGCGCTTGTTGCCCAACCAGGCCTGAGACGGTGGCACATGTACTCTTTGAGTGCCCAGACTATATCCATCCAAGGAGATACTGGTTGAAACCCCTCTTCAAACGCCTGGGAACACACACGCATTCGGTGGCTCTCCGAATTTTATTGACTGATACCTCTCCATTCATAGTCTGTGGTGTCTCTAAATTTTTAAAACGTTCTTGGTTGATTCGTTGCAATAAATTGACTATATCGATTTTATTCCTTTTTAGCTAATTTATCTTCGGGACTTCCCTAAAATTTTACCTTTTTAAAATGTATGACATACTTGTAATTTTTCTAAATGTTGTTTTTTAATGTATGTTATGCTTGTAAGATATCTTTGCATATCGAATAAAGCTTTCAACCAGCATTTTGAATTCCTTAAAACATTTCTAGGTCTGTTAATAGGCATTATGTCAGAAAGGTGTCCTGCAGCAAGGCACAGTTAATTCTTAAGGGAAATCCAAGGAATAATAAAACCGGGACAGCTGACACTGAGGCTGTCTTGCTTTTAATTGGTCCTAAACGTTTACTGTCCAATGTGTTTCAGTTTTGCCATCTCACTACCCGAGCCAAAGTATTCACCCTCTTTAAACACCCCCTCCTTTATCTCGTGAACCCCAATCTTTCACCTGTTCTGAAGTGACATTAATGTGTGGCGCTTTAAAAGAGTCCTACCTAAAATAATTAATCAAGGCTAGCGGTGCTTCAATTTAGATGGGCAAACACATCATCCATTCGGGTTAAATTCCTTATCCGATAGTCTCCCGTCCACTCTCAACATCAAAACAAACTTGGCAAGGTCAGCAATTCCAGCATAACCTGATGAAGTATTAAGCATGGCTCCCATGTTGTTGCTAATGCTGAAAGTTTAGCGCGGCCCGGGATGGATAAACTCAAAGCGTGCTGTGCTTGTATAAAATAAATAAATAACACAGATTATAAAGACGGGGAGAAGCAAGATGGCGGCCGCTACTGCAGCCGTGTGAGGAGCTGCTCGCGTTCTGCCCGGTGACTGAGCCAACCTGGCGTAATCCGTGGTGCTTGCTACAGCGTTTTCGTCTGGGATTGTCGTCCGAGGTTATATGGGACTTACCGAGGCTCTTAAGAGAAAGACCGGCTCGTCCTTGTCAGAGCCGCTGAACCGTGTCGGGACAGCCGACCTTCTCCCGCCGGACGGCGGGACCCAGGTGTTTCTGTGCTCTAGCGCTGCAGCGTTCCAGCCTCACCGCGTCTCACCGCATTTGTGAACCGGCTGCTACAAGGCGTGCAAAGACGCGGTTTGGGTGTCTGTGTTAACGAGGTGTCTCGTAGTGGGAAAAGCTCCTAAGCTCCTATGCTCTTGCATTTCTGCTACTCCCACTGCTACAGTGTTGCGACTTGACCAAGTTTCCGTGGCACATTGACTGATTCCTGACTTGGACGCGATTCAAGGCGTCTTTACCTAGGAAGGTACTGGTGGTGTTTCGGACGCTGTGTGGAGCTTGAGGACGCGATTAAAGGCGTTTTTGCTGGTGTTGAGCACGTGACTGAACTTTAAAGTCCTTTGCAGCTATTAGTCAACATTGTAGCAGTTTCCTGAGCTTTCTTTTCTTTCTGTCACGCTTGGACTTGCAGAAGAATCAGCCGGTGAGTGGATACATTTTGCTGAGTTTGCTACATCGTGGTGTGTGAACATTTCCTTAGCAGCTGGCAATAATTGACAGAATATAAGTGCTTTAATTGAAAGAACAAACTTTTAATTTTTTTTTTCTCCATTTTTTGATATACTACCTGAGACATATTATCTGAGAGTTTAAATATGGCTCCTAAAGGCAGAGTAACAAAAAAAAACCACCACCAACTTGGTTAATTCTGCAAATTCTGCAAATACCACCCCGGGGGTAGCTGAGAAATCAAATACAGCTACAGTAGCAGATCCAGAAAACCGCAATTTACAAACAAATGGTGTTACTAAAGAGCCCATTATACCTGATTTATTCAAGAAAAAGGCTATAACTAATCCTAACAAAAGTATTACAAATGAACCAACCCCCTCTAAGGCTCCAGTAGTGTACGTCTTAACTCTAAAAAAACTGATATAAGCCAACCAGCTAAATTCCCTGCTGTTTTAGCCCTAGATGACGAAGGAGTCGGAGTAAGAGGGGGAGTGAATGATGATGACGTATTATCTGAACTTTGCCTCGCTGTAGAGGGAGTTAGTTTTCCAGGCTGATTGAACAACAAGATGCAGAGTCTATAGAATCAGGGGGCCAATTTTTCTCAATGTCTGATTTATCAGTTGCATCGGAAGGAGATCTTGAAGAAGAGCTTTTAAATGAGGGGCATTCTCATGAAAAAGACTGGGCGGATGATTGCAATCAAATCTCAGAAGAAGATATGCTCGGCTCTGATTTCTTAACAAATGAAGGAGTATCAAATACTGTTCGCAAGGTCATAGAGGAGAAATCTAATGAGAATATAAGTGCCATGAGTCAACCTCAATGGGATGGGGCCGGTGCAAATAATGAAACTGACCCTGAAACTCCAGAGTTACTAGAGGAAACTGAGGAGGTTACACTTAAATCCATATATAAGTTACAGGCTTCAATGTATCGTATGATTATGACTCACAGAGAGGAAACCAAGGCTGAGGGTCTTCGGACTCAGGGAGCTGTACTTAAACTCCAGAATGTCGTTTGACGATTGGCCAAGTCTAGCACGGATACTAATTTGAGAGTGCAAGAGACTGAAACACATATATCTGTGGTAGAGGATGAGTTAACGCTACAAAAAAACTCAATTAAAGACTTGGATAGCACTAGGCAAGATGTGGACTGGAAATTAACTGATTTAGAGAATCGTGCACGGCGTAACAATTTACGTATTTTGGGAGTTGGGGAAAAATCAGAAGGGAAGGATGTTCGCCGGTTTGTAGTAGAGATGTTTTCAGATGCCTTTCAGGAACTTACTGGATGGGACTGGGACAAAGAAATTATAAGAGCCCATCGGTTCCCGTTCAATCAAAAACCGGACCAGGAGGGGAGGAATAAACACCCAAGAGCTATTCTCATTTATGTGCAGAACTATCTTCTCCGAGAGATCTTATATGATTTGGCAAGGCCATCCAAACCCAGAAAAGGCTTGGGGCATGAATTCTTCGTTAGACCAGATTTTTGTGCCGCAACGGTTCAACAACGCTGGAGACTTAAACAGCTTATGGCACCTATGCAAGCTAAGGGGGGAGAAACCTTCTTATTGAATCCAGCCAAGCTTAAAGTTGTGCATAAGGAGGGAAGAACCTTACTTTTTGTTTCGGAGATAAAAGCACAACAATTCCTAGAAATTATGTAATAATCTTTATAGGATAGAGGTCATGGGTAATACTGTATTTAGTTTGAATGGGCTGACACCCTAGCAGTGTCTTATGCTATTTTTCTTTTGCCTTTCTTGTACTAGATGCATTCTATTCTCTATTTGTTAGGCTGGTCAGGCCCGGGCGGAATTCACAGCCTATACTCACATACCATCAATGAGGGCAATAGCCCTTACACTTCTGGTGGGGGGTGTTGGGGGAAGGGAGGGGTGGGGGGGGAAGAGTGAGGGTTGTGGGTGGGAAGAAGTTTTTTTCTTGGGGTGCAAGGTCATACAGCTGGAAGATGTATATGTTTTGTGTTTAAGATCCACTTACAGCAGGTGCCGAATTTTGGTAATTGTTGTTCATGTATTTTTGACTAGGCAAGCTTACTTAAAAATGATATACAATGGCTAAATTGTCGATATGTTCTATCAATGTATGTGGTTTGAATGATAAAAGAAAAAGGGGTATAATGGCTCAGATGTTAAAAACTATGCGGGTGGATGTAGTCTGCATTCAGGAGACTCATATTGCCTGGTCTAGCAGAGGGAGCTTAAGAGATCTTGGATTGGAAGTGGTAGGGTGCTCTCGTCAGAATTCTACAACAAGAGGGGTTGCAATTCTTAAGAGACATGGAATGGGGGAAGTAAAAAGAGTTAAAGAAGACTAATCTGGACGATGGGTGATTGCCGAAGTTAAATATGGAGGACTGATTATTACTATATGCTCAATGTATGCTTCTATACTGGATGACTCTGCTGCGCTTAACCTTCTAAGTGTAGAACTGGCACAATGGCCCTCCAATATTATATTCTGTGGAGACTTTAATCTACATTTGGAAGAAACATTCGACATTCATAGTAGTACTCCATATAAGGGTAGGAAGAAGAAGGTATTTGCAGCACTTAAAGGGATCATCCAAGAATATAGACTAACCGATATAGGGCATGAGAAAAGAGCAGGGATGTTTGGGTATACTTTTTTTTCGGCGCCGCACCAAAGATTCTTTAGATTAGATTACTTCTTTGTATTTAAGGGACTATATAATGACCTAGCGCAAGTGGAATATGAGGTTCTTCCGAAAATTATCTCAGATCACAACCCTTTAATGTTTAAATTTGAACTGAATACTTCTAATATCATCCGTTCATGGTCTTTTGACCGTAAATTACTGTATGACCCATCTTATATTGACCACATGAACACTTGGATCCCGGAATTTGTTTCTAATAACAAAGGTACTGCATCTCCTGAAATAGTCTGGGATGCCTTCAAATGTGGGGTTCGGGGTGAAACATTGAGTTATTCAATAAGCAAACAAAAGGAAGCTAGGCTCCAAAAAAACTCTGAAATTAAAAATCTTAGATCTCTAGAGGTCCAACTTATGCAAGCAAGGATTACCTACCGAAACTATTATGAAGAAATTAACAATTTTGAAAGTTAAGATATATCAACGATTCGCTACAAAGCTTGCGCAACAAGTCTCTGCCTTCAGGACAGAGCTATATGAAGTTGGAGAAAACTCTGGTAAATTATTGGCAAAGAGGGCGAGACAAAAAGCAGCCTTTGCTAGTATTAATAATATAAAAAATCACACAGGGACGACTGTTAGTAAAATGGAAGATATTCTTAGAGTATTTAGTGATTTTTATTCTAAGCTGTATGCTGATGATGCTCGCCCTGATTGCTCAGATCAGATTAATCAGTTTGTTGACTTAGTTTTGAATTCTACCCTATCTAATGAAGAGAAGGAGAAACTAGACTTACCATTCACCTGGGAGGAGATTGAACTCTCCCTAATGTCGCTAGCTTCAGGAAAAGCTGCAGGACCCGATGCTATTCCTTTAGAATTTTACAAATTCTTTAGGAATGTTTTAAAATTAGAATTACTGGATCTATGTCTGAATGCACAGCAAGGTAACGCCCCTCAATCATGGCATGACTCTATAATTACGGTGTTTCTTAAAAAAGGCAAGCCTCCGTTATTACCCTCCTCTTTTCGCCCTATTTCACTTATAAATAGTGACAGTAAAATCTTTTCTAAAATTTTAGCGGTAAGACTATCCAACATCATCTCCCCTTTAGTTTCCAAGTACCAACATGGTTTTATCCCAGCTAGAGACACTGCCGATCACATTCGACGTGTGATTTCTTTCTTGGATTGGTCCCAAGCAACTCGGTCTAATATTGGACTCGTAGTTTTAGATGCTGAGAAAGCTTTCGACCGGGTTGCTTGGGGCTACCTTTGGGAAATATTGCTCAGGAAGGGACTAGGACAGGGTATCATAAAAGCCTTAAAAACTCTGCATATTTCCCCTAGAGCGTACATTCGTATTAATGGGCAATTATCGTCACCTTTATTAATTACTAGGGGTACCCATCAGGGATGCCCCTGTTCTCCCCTACTTTTTGCTTTTTACATTGACCCTTTAATTAATAGGTTTTTTTTTAGAAGCTAATATTAAACCCATACATTTAGCCAATATTAATTATCGAGTCCTTGCCTACGCCGATGATATTGTGATCACTACTACGGACGTTCAAACAGCCTTACCTATTATTGATGAGATTGCTAAACAGTTTGGGTTTTTCTCTGGTTATAAACTCAATTTGGAAAAGACACAAATCCTCTGCTCAGGAGAAAACCCACCTGTAAACATCTCTATCACTTCAGAAGTCACATATTTAGGAATCAAAATTTCTTTACCTATAGAAAAGATACCAGAACGCAACCTAAATCCTATAGTAACCCAAATCAATACTTCATTGCAGCGCCTTGATCATCTACATTTATCTCTCTTTGGTAGACTTAACATTTTAAAAATGCTGGTTCTACCAAAGGTTTTATATTTGTTTCGCACAATGCCTTTGGATTTTCAACTGCTTTCCTTTAGAAATTTAGAGAGAACTATATTCCGATTTCTATGGGGCTATAAACGCCATAGGAAAGCTGCTAAGAAAATGATTCTTGGCAACGAATGTGGCGGATGGAATGTCCCTTACTTTCTTATTATTTCTCTGCCGTTTTACAATACATTGGTCCCCTAATTATGGGAGATAGAGTCGAACTCCTGGATTGTCATACCCCATCAATCTATCAAATGATCTTGGGTGAGAAAGTTAAGGGCAGCTTTTTGAGAATGGTAGAACCCAGCTATCACAAGAAAACTAAATATAAGACGTTGAAATCAGCTTTTGGAGTCTGGCAAAAAATTCGAAAACATATAAAATGAATGAAACTAAATTTTTACACTCCCCTTCCATCGAAGGATTTATTTCCAGAAATTTTTTATGATTTAATCATGTATAGATGGCAGCAGAAAGGAATAAGGTATTTGGGTGATTTATTTTATAATGGTCAAATGGTTTCATTTCAGGATCTAATGATTAATTTTTCTGTGGGAAGAAATGACTTCTTTAAATATTTACAACTTCGTAGCTTTCTACAGAATCATCCTTTAATTCCTCCAGTTAAAACTCCATTGTTGGAGCTTTTACAAAAAAAACCCCGTATAGGAGCTATTTATTTAAGTTTAATGCAGGAATATGGGGATGACTTAGGCCAATGCCTGTCGATTTAAAATGGCTGCAGAGTGTCTTATAACCGGGATGATGAAATCCCAACATTTCATGTGCATCCATAATCTTTACTACACTCTAAGTAAAGTTGTTAAATGGAGTACGGCGGCAGGCACGACTTGCAGTCGGTGTGGGTTATACGCAGCCGATGAGTTACACATGTTTTTTTTTTGCTCTAAACTGTCATTGTTGTACCAACAAATTGAAACTTTTTTATCTATTATTTTGAAATGTGAGATTAAGATAACTCCCAAATTAGTATTACTTGGTATAGACCACACTGTTACTAGGCCCAGATCAATCTCTTACTTTCTTTTTCTTTGTTTGGCCGCAGCCAGATCCTATATTACTAAGGAATGGATTAGCCAGGATCCCCCATGTTTTTCATGTGGCGGGAAAAATTATTATTTATGTACAATATAGAATCTGCTATATATAAACTGAAGGGGGTTAAAAAAGAATCATGGGGGAAAAAATTTGGGCACCAATTGCCGAGTGGATTTAACCTAATTTCCTTTATTGTCTGTTCTAGTCTTCTTCCATTATGTATGCTGTTAAAAACTGTTACATATTTTTTTTGAATATATTGTGTTATTTCGCTTACTATGCTTTGCTGTATATCCTTGCAATAAAACAATAAAACTTTAAAAAAACCAAAAAAAAACACAGATTATAAAGAGCAAGTTGCAAGGAAAATAAAGGCGTGCGGCTGCTATAGTTACAGTGTGCCGTGAAGCAAAAATAAATAAAACAATAACATAGATGAAAACGTGCAAGCAAAGTAGCCCTTTTTCAGGAAAGCATGTATTGCCTGCAGTGAGAGAAGATCATTAAAGAAAATAGCACTCACAGACAGTAAATAAGACATACCCTGTGATAACTGAAGTAAAAGGACCAGTCCTCATGGAAGGTTACAAAAGAAGACAACTTGGCACTGAGGAGGGTCTTACAAGCCTAATAACGAATCAGAAGTCAGCATTTACAAAGGACAATGACACAAGCCAATGAAAAATAAGGGCAGAGAGTGAGCGGGGCTTCAATCTATGCTCCAATACAGCATGCCGACAGAGCAGCGCATGCGCTGCCCAGGCTCGACCTAAAAAGGAGAAGGCAGTAAAAGCGGGATGCAAGAAGTCAATAGAGAGTATGTCTATTGTGCTGTGCTGCTGGGTTTTGGAGCAGTGGAACGTTGAATGCAGTAGTGGGAATGGCATAGAAATAAGGCCAGAGGAAGGATGGCAAGGATTAAGGTGAGTTAGGACCTCCAGTGGCAGTGGGCCTGGTCAGCAGTGAGTGATAGAGGTGCTTACCAAATTACATATTTGAAATGTGACTCTTTTTGAAAAAATCTTTACCCAATTTAGAGTAGAAAATCCCAGTTCTACACTTGGGTGGTTGTTAAATGACCCCCAAACATGGCAAGGAGGCACTCCAAGATTTTTGAAGAACAAAAATAGAAAAAGGTGCACAGCAGCAAAACAGCATATTAGGACATTAAAACAAATTCTAAAGAGAGACACTCCGTTCCGAAATGTATATGCACAAAGGATGGGTCATGCACAGAAGCAACAACAGACACAAACAATCATTGGTCATGCTTCGTTTTCGCCTATGTAATTAATAAAGAGCTGTTTTCATCAATCATCATCCAGGAGAAGGAAAGAGCTCCCTGACAGGTAACGCAGGAGTGAAGAGGATGTGGCGCAGTGGTCAGAGCTACTGACTTGATAGCTGGGATCGTGGTAGGCGTCTCTGCAGCGCTGCGCAACATCCTGTGATTCTATGGAAATCACTAAATCTCTCCAGGTGATAAATTGTTATATAAATATGCTGCAAGAGTAAAAGGCAAAACTTTACAAAAACATAGGTCCACCAAAGTGGATGTTAACAGTATTGTGGTGGCAGGAAACTGATAAGAGACACAGATGAGGAACAAACATTGGTAAATGCAGGAACATATGCTACAGCCAGTGGAAAAGAATGAAAGGTAAGTGGCACGCTCAGGAACCAATGAGAAGCCAGGAATGAGAGGAGGCGGGATGTAAGTCCCTTTTAAGTTTATATTGAAAATAATAGATTTCTCAAGAACAGCGCAAGCGCTGTGCAGGTGAAACCTAAAAAGGCCCAAAAACCTAGAACAAGTCAAGCCAAGTCAAATTTAATCTTGTCATATTTAATTAAAACCATACATGCAAAAGGGTAAAGCATTCATCGTATACAACAATAAAAGTAATATAAAATAATATAACACAATTATCTAAAAAGTTTAAAATCGAGCGAAAATTCTGCGTTAAAAAGGTAAAATATTCCTTCCTGTTTGAGCAATAACTCCATGAAAACAATCATCTCAGTCTTAAAAACCATCAAATCGAGTAGTCCTGAATGTATTAATGGTAATGTCAAGAAGACATAATGTACAGTGTCCTGACTGGTGGGTTCGTTGGTCAGTTGGGCCACCCCAGTCTCTAATCATGGTAAAAAGCACAGAAAAGATGTAAAGTGTGCACAAATAAAAACCTCTGAAGTTTGCACTTAGGCACAAGAAACTGCTGTACGCAGAAGTTTCTCAATAGACTGCATATATTTCACAAATCTCACTACCATTATGAGATACTCTGCTTTCAGGCAGACCATTACAGCATGCCTACAAGAGTGTATACCTAGGAACCGAAAGTGTGGTCTTAATAATGCACATCATGCTGACAACACTGGGCAAATGCAGACTATGTGAATAATTGTTTCTCTGTGAGATTAACATAGCCTGCAAACTGCCTTGGTGCTTTTCCTTATTCTAGTGGAAGTGCAGTCCAATTTTGGAACCTATATTGATACGTTTTTGTTTAACTTGCTCTGATATACAGACCCATTATATTGGTTGCGGACACAATTTAGCATAATTATTTTAAATCGTCCAAGCGTGCATATGAAGGGCTAACTTTCATTTGTCTGCTTATTGCAAGGTGGTGTGCACTACTTTGCTGATTTCATTTTTAAGGCTTGGTGAAGGGAACGGGGGCTGCCCACGGCGCAGCCGCCTGTACATTCTGGATTGTTTGATTCCCAATAATCTGAGCTGTGGAGCTACTGCCTGTATTTGTTGTTATTTCAAGCAAAAGTTGACTTTCCAACAAATCAACCTTGGCAGCACGCAACGTCAAAAAGGTTTTCAGATAAGCTCCTCTCCTTTCCAAAGTCTGGTTGGACAGGCCGAATTCCAGGCGGATTTGCAATGGAGATCTGTGTTTAGGAAGGTGAAAAGCCCTTCTGTAGATGGTAGCTATGAGTTTATCAGGTTGGCAAGAAACTCTTCCGAACATGGCCTCTGTTCCGTAGGCTACGGTACAACAGAGGGAGTTCCTCAAAAAGAAAATATGTGAGATCCGCTTACATGAATGTGGCAGCACCCCGGCAAGGAATACAAACCTCAATTTATGAAGAAACACCTCCCTGTTGACGAATGAGTCCCTGACAGTCCAGAAATGTTTTCGGCTAAAGGGGAACAGCGAGAATGTCTGTTGACTAAAATCATGACTGACAAATTAGCAATAGACTCTGAAAACAAAAAGAGACAAAAGTTGGAGAACCTGTGTTAGTTTGACCTCTCCATTGTGACCAAAAGACAACAGCATGCTTCAGCCTTCTGAAGGCTCAAAATGATGGATGATATGGACTTTTTCAGGTTACTCCTTATGCATGCCCAACAGATTTGACATGCACGTGCATAGTGAAGTAGCCCCGTCTTAATTACATGGGGCCTGCTTCTGAGAAGTGGTAATCTCTGCCCATAACTCTGCGGAAATGCCTTCAGAGAAAGTGCCGGTCTTCTCCCCTCCTCTTCCTGTTCTTGCAGGTTCTTCCTCTCAGGTGAGTCGACATATTGGCCAGTCCTGTGCTCTGGGACGTCACTCAAGTAAGGATGTGGTGGGCTTCGACTTTAAAGTTAAGTTTAGGACTTATACTTGGTGCCATAACTCATAGCAATAAAAAATGGACGTTCCTCACAGATAAGACTAGCCACCAACTGTACCAGGATCAAAGCTACCTGAATCTCGAGAAATGCCTAAAAGCATAGTCTGTGGTGGTCAGTAAGAAAAATTCGTGAAGGCAGTGTGCCAGCTGTAAGTGTTTTCAAGACTTCAGATTTTTAATTATCAGAGGATAACAACTATATTATGATAGCTGAAATCAAGTGTGACCCGAGAAATCTCCTGAAACTTGCAGCAATGGGGCAGTGGGTCATTAAAGCCCATACTTTGAGCGCCATGTTTGAAAACATGGCAATGGTTGTAGTGTTCATCTACAACAGTCAGTTTTCAATCACTTTAAACATACTATTTTTCCTTCACCTAAGTTTGTCATGATATATATAACCCGAGAATATCAAAATCACCGATTGATTATATTCTCATTCAAGGATATCATTAGGCATTTTTTTGAGGATGTTGATTCATTAAAATTCTTGAGTTTGGCAGCCAGCGTGAATTAGATAAGAGAGTGAAAGTAAAATGGGAACTGGACCTCGGGGCTAAAGCAAGGAATGAAACAGATCTGAAAAGTTTGGGATGATATTTGCCCTTAAACTGTATGAACATGCTCTTTTTCCATTTTGCTGACAAAACAGCTGATCGGTATTTTTAGCTAATCCTACAAATTCTCCTACCTCCTTAACAATATTACAGCCACTAGATGAAAGACTTAGATCTAATTGCACAACTCTGATGCTGAAAGCTTTGGTCGATATGCTTATCTGGATCAAACATTTTTTAACTGTCTTTATTTCACCTCCTTGTGGTAAGTTAGGCAGTGCTTGGTGAAAAGAAAATCCCCACAATATTATGAAAGCAAATTTATTGTGGTTATAATGTTTGACAACATTGTTTGTGCATTTTTATTGTGTGTTAATAAGGACAAGGGAACCAAATTGTAATGGCCAGGGACCTTGGGTATTGGTAAGTTACAAACACAGTTGTCCCTGACATGAAGAATACATAGGAATGTAATAAATATATAGACTCTGAATCAGAACTATATTAAAGCTGTCCAGCTGGACAGGATTATTTTAATGATGCTTTCAGTTCGAGACAAAAATAAAGTAGGACACAGTACTGCGTCCAATGCAAAACATGCAACTTAAAACATAAACAAAACCTCAGGCAGGGAGACAAGCATGTGAATAACATAAGATACAACCAGCCAAAATGAAATACGACACGTTACACTTAAATAGCAAATTGGATAGTGTTTGCGGTGTACTATTAGTTGACGACGTTCCGATCCCATAAAGACAATACTGGGATCATTATCAGGACTTTGTGTTACATCCCTGAGGAAGATTTGCCGTGTGAAATGCAAATATGTAAGCGTTTAATGGGAGAGAAGGTCTCTGATGAGCCGGGTTCACCGGGATGGTGGAACCATCCGTATTGATTGTAAAAACAATCCATGCGTGAATACACAAGGATTATTGATAATGAATTATAAAAGCAGGACCGCAGTGCCGGTCTGAACTGGGAGCAAGCCGCGATGGATTAGTAGTGGCAAGTCCGACCAGGGAGCCGGCCGCTGTAGAAAAGAGGTGGGTCAATGACCATCTACGTATTAACAAAGGGACAAGGAGGCATTAATCTGGAGGGCAATGGAGGGTCCAGAGTTTAGAAAGCTGGTTCGATGACCTGAATGACCCAAGTTGTGCGAGCGGATTCAATGAGTTTTGTGTGGCATTTTGTTGTGGTGGTGATGTATTGTGCTTTAGTGGTGCATTGCTGTAATGTGATGTTGTTTTTACGATTAGTATGTATTCCGGGTTGATTTTTTCGAGTGTGCTTTAAAAAGAAGAGAGACAGACAAAAAGGAATACATACCAAGAGGGAGATAAATGGGGCCATTTTTAGGTCATGCCTAGAGTATGGAAGATTGGAGGTAGTTCAGTTTGCAAGGGACGCTCCCCCCATATTTTTCATTGGCTTGTGTCTTTGACCTTCCAAAATGATGCCTTCCTATTGGTTTATAGGCGTGTTAGTCCCTCCTAATGACATCCATGTCGTTATTTGTATCCTTCCATGGCTATTAGCCCCTTTGATTGTTGCATGGTTTGTGATTTTTACATTGTGAGCACTATTTTCCTTCTCCCCCTCCCGCACTCCCATTGTCTGTGCCTTTAAGCCCCCCTCCCTCCCCCACTCCCGTTGCCCATGCCTTCTTCCCCCTCCCCCGCACTCCCGCTGTCAGTGCCTTTGCGCCCCCTTGCCGCTCATCCGCAGTCCCATTTGCAATGCAGTAGGTCTTGCATAATTGCTAGTCCTATTGCATTGCAAATGCTTGTTTCTAAAGTCTGCGCACTAGACGTAAGGTACGTGGATGTCGTTCACCAGCTGAAGTACTGGAGTTGTAGGAATATTTTTTCCTGATCCTATTTGGTTGTTTTATGGTGTTTGTTTACCCGAATTTACTTCCTGCTCGCTTTTAGAGCGCCCTGGATGCCTTTCGACAAAGTCTGCGTCATACAAAAATCGCTAAATTGAAAATTAAAAAAACACGCAGGTGTAGTATTAGTAGCCCATAGGACGAATCATTCAGGGACTTTATTTTTGCTTTCTGGAGTAAGTATGTGGTCCAAAGACTGCAGGTTAAGAAGCCAGAACAAAAATAACTGATGTTTCCTTTGTGTTAACTCAATTTTTTTCTAAAGAGCATCTTACCGCTTGTGACTATTTTTTATATCATTTTTGAAATGTTAAAAATACAACTGTGAGTCGTCGTACGTAACTTGTTTTTTTTCCGGAAAAAAGGGCTGGAGAGCATGAGCGACGGCAGGGGGGGCAAGGAGGGGCACTTGCCCCCTCGCCCTGGAGCGACCGTCCTTGCCCTCCCTGCAGACGCCCATGACTATCACCACGAGGCGTCTTCAATCCCTCGTTCACCCCACTTTTAAACTTCACGCCAACCCATCTCCCTCCTACCTCGATTTTAAACAAGAGTCACATTTCCGGGGGCTGGGGGGGGGGGGGGGTAATCCATCCAGCCATGTGCAGTGTGGAGATGCAGGGGCTCTAAGAAGGGGTGAAAACACAACAAAGCCTAATTAACAAGTAAATGGTATTTTAAAGACCTGTGTGAAGTACTCAAGTGCTGTGTGTGCCCGGGAAGCTGCCTCAGCCGGGCCGACACATAGGGGGGGGGGGGGCTGCAGTGGGCGTTGCGCGCCTAACTTTAAACACTCTTGGTGCTAAAATCTGTGAATTTGTTTGTTGCTACTTTAGTCTCCGATGGCAGCTTTGCTGGTGATAACAATTCAGGTACAAACTCCCATTTGCAACGGATACAGCATTATTATTTGGGTACTGGCAATGCGGTATGTATTTGCACCCAATTACATGTACCCTGAAATAAGAAATAACATGAGTAAAGGTTTCCTGTGGCAAGTTTTGAATGTTATTATCCCTAGCATACAGATTTGTACATCAAATATCCTCCAGGTAGGACCCTTTAACAATTGCATGGGCAAACACAAGAGCAAATGGCATGTATGATCAGCTCATAACAGGAGTAAGAACAAAAAATATAACCTTTTGCCTTTGTTCTCTCCACCACCTCAGAATTAGGCCTGTGAGGTGCTGTTTCCTCTTAAACCCTCGGTGTAAGAACTAGAACAAACTAATGTAAATGTTTGTGTAATTGCGTATTTGTTGGGCAACCTGTCCTGGCACACTTTGTTAATAGAGGGTAGAAAGCATTTAGCACTTGCTTGTGAGCGTTATTATTTATTTGAGGTAAACCCACGCCCTTCAGAGATTGGTGCACTTTGAAACGGGTGATTTACCACACACCTTTACAGTATATTTAGAACGACCTCCTAAACAGCCTAGCGCAGTACCTGCAGCGCTATACTCTCAGCGCGACCTGCCAGCAGCTCTTAGAGATTTTAAAACTCCCGTTTTTGGTCATTTATGTTAAACTGCTAATTTGAACTTTTTCCTTGTTTTTAAATTGCCGGCCACGCATACTTACATCTCTGCCCCCTCTCCCGCACTCTAATTGGCTACATCACCGCACTTTGCGGGTCCTGCGCCCACGTCTCGTTGGAGGCCATCTTTGCTTGGGGGATAGTTTGCACGCTCTAGTCCTCTCTCTAGGAGGCGAGCAGTGCATAAATTGAGGCAAATCAGGTGAGTTCGCTCCTAAACAGCCTAGCGCACTACCTGCAGCGCTATACTCGCAGCGCGACCTGCCAGCAGCTCTTAGAGATTTTAAAACTCCCGTTTTTGGTCATTTATGTTAAACTGCTAATTGGAACTTTTTTCTTGTTTTTAAATTGCCGGCCACGCATACTTACATCTCTGCCCCCTCTCCCGCACTCTAATTGGCTACATCACCGCACTTTGCGGGTCCTGCGCCCACGTCTCGTTGGCGGCCATCTTTGCTTGGGGGATAGTTTGCACGCTCTAGTCCTCTCTCTAGGAGGCGAGCAGTGCCTAAATTGAGGCAAATCAGGTGAGTTCGCTCCTAAACAGCCTAGCGCACTACCTGCAGCGCTATACTCGCAGCGCGACCTGCCAGCAGCTCTAAGAGATTTTAAAACTCCCGTTTTTGGTCATTTATGTTAAACTGCTAATTTGAACTTTTTCCTTGTTTTTAAATTGCCGGCCACGCATACTTACATCTCTGCCCCCTCTCCCGCACTCTAATTGGCTACATCACCGCACTTTGCGGGTCCTGCGCCCACGTCTCGTTGGCGGCCATCTTTGCTTGGGGGATAGTTTGCACGCTCTAGTCCTCTCTCTAGGAGGCGAGCAGTGCATAAATTATAGCCATGATAACGCGCAGCGGTGACGCGCAAAGGGGACGCCAGACTGACGCCGGAGTTTCGCCAGAGTTCAGCCCGTCTGCGCCCGTCCGCGCTGAGGACGGGCTGCTGGACGGGCTGCTCTTTGCCATCATGTCCTCAGGTAGGCAAACTCTGGATGGCCGTGTATATTACTCTTCCACGGCACTACTTTCACTGCGACCCTGCACCCCCACCTCCTGCACCTCATGCATCTTGCCTCGTCATTATTTCCTATGTGCTGGTTGTGGCTTTTCTACTGGCAAAATGCAGCTCTCTAAGACACAACAGAGCGTTAAGCATTATAGGGGAAAAAGGAAGCCTACCAAGGGTCATACCTCTTCTTCTTCCCCGCTCCATTTTTGGAGCCTAAATTGTAGATCGCTTCCCAAGAATAAATTAAACATCTTCGATTTTATAACTGAGGAATCCCCTGATGCTCTGTTCCTGACCGAGACTTGGATACATGCCAGCTCGGGTCCGGACATTGCTGCAGCTATCCCTCCCAACTATGTTGTGCTGCATCAGGATAGACCCTCAGGTAATGGTGGTGGAATCGCAATCATCTTTAAATCTATTTACCAATGTAAACTGGAATTATTACATCTTCCAGGTAGTGAGGCAGCATTGTTTAAACTTATGATTAATACTCGAATGACGCTCTCCGGTCTGCTAATTTATCGGCCGCCCGGAAATGCCGCATCATGGATTACCTCACTCATTGATTGCCTATCAGCAACACTACTAAAATCGAATAATTTCACCATTCTTGGTGATTTAAACATCCATTTAGATGATGTCAATAATCCCCTCAATAAATCTTTTCTCTCTGAGCTTGAGGTTTTTAACCTCAAACTTTGTCATTCCGGAGCTACTCATCTTGCTGGTCATCTCTTGGATCCAATCATTTCTACTCTTTCATTTGACTGCACTTACTCGGCGCGTCCGCTCGTCTGGTCTGATCATTATGCGATACATTTCGTGCTACCACCTGGTCTATACTCGGCCAGTGTTTATGTGGAGGAAATTAAATCATCTTATCGCTGGGACAGGCTTGATGTAGCTGCTTTTAATCTGCGCCTGACTGAGACAATTCCATCCTTTATCAACACTGAGCAGAATCTGAATGCTCCCATTTCTGGTTGGTTGACAGATGCAGTGTCGGCTCTCGTTCCTCGGTCTAACAACAAATGTAGATCCTTGCGCCCACCAGCACCTTGGTACTCGGATGAGCTGAAAATCCAACGTGCCAAATGTAAAGCCCTGGAGAGGAAGTGGAGGATGTCTTACTCCGCTCCTTCTAAAGTGATTTACAAAGAAGAACTAAAACTCTATCACGGAAACTGCAAACGTGCTAAGGCCTCTTATATCGCCTCCACAATCACTTCAGTGCAAAATTGTCCCCGGACTCTCTTTGCCACAGTTAAGAAACTCACAGGAGCTGATACCACTCCCGCGCTGCCGGCTTTAGATGGTATACAATGTAATGCCATTGCAGACTTTTTTATATCCAAGGTTGAGGGCATTTATCAATCTTTGGCCTCCCTTCCACCACCAATTGATTTCTCTCAACCCGGCTCTTTCTGCAATACTTTCGTCTCCCCTACTGAGTTCATTCACACCTGGACACCTTTTGATGACTCTTCCTTCCTGTCTTGCTTAAAAAGCATCAGGTCAGGTTCCCCACGGGACCCTGTCCCTATGAAGATACTGAAACAACTTGACCTTGAACCACGGAGATTCCTAATGAGGCTACTTAACATCTCTCTCATTGAATCTCGGGTGGAACAGGACTGGAATCATGCCATGGTCGTTCCCCTGCTTAAAAAATCTGGTGCTGACATCACAAATCTTGCCAACTTTAGGCCGATATCCCTGCTGCCTGCCTGTTCCAAAATATTGGAGCGCCATGTTAACACCCAGCTCAGTGAGTTTGTTGAAAACGTGGGATATCTTCATCCATCCCAATCAGGCTTTCGCGCTAATTATTCCACCGAATCCGCACTCCTTGGGGTGACTGAGCGACTCCGACACGGTATCGATAGCGGTGAGACCTTTGCGCTTATTCTTCTTGATCTAAGCGCTGCTTTCGATACCGTGTCCCATTCCATCTTATTGGAGTCTCTCTGCTCCCTTGGTGTTGTTGGACCAGCGCTTGCCTGGGTGGCCTCATTTCTCAATGAGCGCACCTTTCAGGTTTTCTCAAACAAAGCTGAATCTGCGATTCACTCCTCTGCTTACGGCGTCCCTCAAGGGTCTATATTGAGCCCTTTGTTGTTCAATATTTACATCAGACCACTTGCTTCTATCGTAGAGGACGCCGGTTTGTCTATATACTCATATGCAGACGATACGCAGATTGTGTTTTCTTTGTCTAGCAGCAGGGCTCAGGACACTTCTGCCCTTAAAACTGGCCTTTCTCGTGTTGCAGCTTGGATGCAAGCACATCTGCTAAAGCTCAACGGAGACAAGACCGAGGTGATCATACTAGGCAAACATAAAGATCTGTGGGGCTCTTAACACTGGCCCAGTGATATGGGTCCGCTGCCTACCCCCGTGCCTGTTGCCCGTAACCTCGGTGTCCTGATCGACGATAAACTCTCGATGAGGCAGCAGGCAACTAAGGTCGCTGCAATCTGTTTTAATACTCTACGCTGGTTGCAGAAGATCATATGGATGCTGCCTGAGTCCACTCGAAGAACTGTCGTACAGGCCCTTGTGATGTCCCGCATCGACTATGGCAATGTGCTTTATCTAGGAGCAGATAAAGCTACAATCAATAAACTCCAGGTTGTACAGAACTCAGCTGCCCGCCTGCTGCGCAATGTTCCACGGAGAACGTCCGCAATGCAAGCTCTGCGTGACCTTCACTGGTTAAAAATTTCTGATCGTGTGGTCTTCAAAACTTTGTGCTTCCTATTTAAGATTCGTCAGGGTTCTGCTCCCATCTACCTGCAAAATCTTGCCCAGCCATATCAGCCCGGCCGCTCTCTTAGGTCATCCAACAATGGCAATCTTGTGATTCCTAGAATCCGATTGGCAAAAATGGGAGGCCGTTTATTCGCATATCTGGGACCCAAGATGTGGAATGCTCTCCCGTTGGCGCTAAAAACAGAAACGCGTCTTCTTGCTTTCCGTAAAAATTTGAAGACTCTTCTGTTCTAAGTTCCTCGGTTCTGTTTGTCTTTTCCCTTGGCTACTGCTTGTTTTCTTCTCCAGTCTGTTCCCTGGCGCCGGGAAACCCACTGCGGGTAGCTGTGCGCAATACAAGTTCAGTAAATAAATAAATAAATAAATGTGGGGGTAATACATGTGCTCAGTACAGTGCAGAGCATGAGGGTGCTCCTGCCTGATCCCTGGGCTGGTATTAAGCATGGTCCAGGATCCAGGGTGCCCTCCCTAAGGTAATGCTGATTTTGGCCTGGCGTAATTTGCCAACACCATGACACATTCAGGAGCACCCGCCACCGACAGCTCTTTATTCTGAGCATCAACCTGCAGGCGGTGAAGGGGATTTTTTATTTTCACTTCCAGGTGGACCCAAAACAATGGACTACTTTAAATGGTCATCAGCCCTCCTTTTGTTCGAGTCTCACCTGTGGAACTTCAAAACAAGGGCCTAATTTAAAGGGCCATCAGCACTCCTTTTGTTTGTGAATCACCATGGTGGGAACTACTTGGAGCCTAAGACCTAAATGCTAATGCAATTGAGGAAACTAAGACCCCCAGCTTGTGATCTGTGTAAGGAAAATATGATTTGGAGGCAGGTTTTTGACGTTGTTCAACCTCTGTGTATAAGTGATGAGCACACACCGTAAATATGTCAGATCTGGGAAATTACACGAATTATGATTTTAAAAATGTTCTCATTTTGTAATTTAATTGTTTCATAGCATTTCTCATCCCAGTGTACGGTGTTCGAGTATGTTACATCACACGCACACGTTAAAAAAAGACAAATAATCATAAGTGTTCAAATCAATCTACAGTAAATTACATAAAACAATGAGGATTACAAATTGTCAAGAGTGCCTGGTCGAGAGAAACACAAAGTCATGATTTAAAACCCCATTTGACTTTCTTACTTCTCAATGACCTCTTTTAGCAATCTTGCGAACAGACAGATTTTGAAAATAACAATAAGGTTCTAAACCCATGCCTTGACACTTGCATGTAGCTCCTTGATGCCAATCCATAGCTCTCTGTGATATATTAGAATTATTGCAAGTTATGAACAGTAAGTAACAAGAGGATGTCAAAAGCAGTAACCCACTTACCTTGATACATAAAATACAAATTTTAAATTTGCATGTTAAAAATCATGATTCTTAACTGGGTGTAGACAAAACACAGATCTTTTCACTAACCACCAGAGAAATCTTACTTTATTAAAGAAAGAGATGGCTGTGGCACAACAACCCTATGGTGTATGAGAACATATGTAGCCTGCTTCCTGTCCCCCCTGGCTCCGCCTGCACCCCAGTGTTTCTTGTGCCCCACCTGGCACACCTCATGTCGGAGGATGTAGTTACGTTAACATTTTGACCCCCCCCCCCCCCCTCCCCAACCCCCTGGAAAAATTTCTGCAGATGCCCATGCTGGAGAGATTGAATGCGTTACATTAGACACGGGCAACTATTGTAAATATGAGTTGACATTGCTTTCGTAAATGCACCTAGTCTTCGCCTGGTGCCGTTGTTTCAGTTATTAGATTGCAATGCGTGATTTCTGTTTGCTAGGTCGTGCGGCATCAAATTCAGTTATTTGTTAAGCTTGGAAGCCACATTACTGCAGGTATTGGGACGCCAGTACATATGTACAGAGAAGTTCATGGCCCTACTTTCTCGAGGGCCCCTGGGGAAAGTAAACAATCTCGCTAATAAGATCGCCTCTCTCTATTTTCATATCTCAACCCCTCTCCCCTACCTCTCTACCCCTGAATCTGTCTCTTTCTTTGCCCAGCGGCAAACAGGAGTCCCGAAAAGACCGATGTCACCTGTTTTTGTGTGAACTCTGTTTCGGAAAGAAAGTTGGGCATCATGCGAGCTTGGAATAGCAGAAAATGGGCGATAAAATCCAAAATTGTTATTAACCGGGTTTCAAAATTCTTAAGACAACACTGCACATGTACCAAAAAACGCTTGTAGGAAACAAAGTTGCATAGGCAACTTGCAGGTGAAGGGCACTTTAGAAAGGGGAGGTTTCTACAGTTTTGGGCATGTTTAGCCAGACTACTTCATACATGATAGCTTACTTTCAGCACCAAAGGCAGAACGCTTATGGATAGGGTGACCACATGGCTTCATGTTACCAGTACACCACTTTTCCATTTCCGAACTTTGCATTTGCACATCATTATCAGGCGTGTTGGTCCAACTGGCTCAAATAAAATGAACCAAGACAACATCTCCGGGAATGGTAAAAGTGTCGTACTAGTGACATGGAGCCATCTGGTAGCCCTTCTTGAGGCGTCAACTTGAAAGGACAAGTCAAAGACTAGATCAAGAGAGACTAAAACAAAGGTCAGAGGTGATGTATGAGACTGGAGAGAACAGAATAGACTAGGTAATTCAGGCGACTGAGACAGTGAGGTAATTGAATCCGGCATCAAGTGCCTTTTTGAAGAGTAGTTTCAGAAAATCTTGCAAGAGAAGCCAACAGACCAGGAGGGAATGAATTGCAGTTACTGGTCACCGTTCATAAGAAAGGTGCAGTTATGAGTAGAGATGATCAAGCCAGAAAATTAATATGGAGCCAAGGTTCTAACCTGGCTCTAAAACCCGTACACAATGTAGGTGCTAAATATAGTTGACATGCCATTCCTGCCATAAACATCATGTAACAATATCAAAAAATCTCTACAAAATTCTAAAAAGTGTATTTAACACGCTGGACCTTTAGTTAGTACATCAGATGATGTCACTGCATTGAGAGGTCATTAATAAGTGATCATTATTCAACTTGAATTTGGACATATTCCGGCCCACCTTTCTGACTATAATGGCATCAGTGAGCTAAGGGGCAAGTCAGTTATCATCTGTACGGTAAATGAGGCCTTGGTCCTGTTATTCTGGAAGCAACATTTTATTAAATCAAACACAAGAGGGTTTTGTACATTGCACATTCTAAACTTGCATATATGAATGTGCTCTCATGTGTGATGACAGCGAAAAAGGAGGCTCAGTAAAATTAAAATATTTGCCTGAAATATCACAATTCAATCAAGTTAGTAAGCCTTGATTGATTCCAGGTTTCCTGGTTTCATTTTGCACAATTCAGCAACTACATGGCTATCATGTTCTCAACTTTTTAACCTCAACAGTTTATGCTTCATTTTCAATTATTATTAGGGCTGGGCAAAGTTTTTATTACGCCAGAGTAATCCGTGTCCTTTAAGTAATTGTTCATTACTCTTATGATCTGAGATTACGCCAGTTTGAGTAACTTGAAGCAAAAATCCTACTGCAGGAGCACAGGAACAACTAATTAGGGAAGAGCTGTTTGTGACCTGTAGCATTTAGTGCTACTTTCGTACTACAAAATGCACCCTCTGGCCTTTTTTGGACACAAAGATGCATTTTGTGCTAAGAAAATAGCGCTAATTTACTTTAATAAATGCATTTTAACATGCTGTTATTAGAGCTAACTTGACGGGTAAGGTATTGGAGCACATTCAGTGAACACAAGTTGCTTTACAAGTGGACACATACATTTTTAGGCACAGGGAGGTACCTGATTTGCCCAGAATCACAGGATGATTCAGTGTCGGTGCCGAGACTCGAACCGAGTTCCCCAGCTTCGAAGTCTGGTCCTCTAGCCGTTCTTCTATGTTGCTGTACAGCTAAGCACATGTTTAATCAGGAGCTCTTGTTGAAGTGCTTCTGTTCGGACAGGGGAGGGCGCCATTGCAAGGCGCCACCCCCCTTCGGGGAGTGGCGTCGTTAGTGGCAGCCAAAGGGCCGACCCAGCAGAGGTTCACTTCCGGGTCAGCCGACCCGGAAGTGAAAAGTAGGCAAGTAGGCGAAGGCCAATAGAATCGGGGCTTATTGACGCCCCGGAAGTAATAATAGGGCGCGAGGCTTAAAAGCCTGCGTCCACCTTAGGGCTCCCTCTTTTGTTCGCTGGCCGCCCAGGAGTCGGACGTCGCGTGAAGAAGGCATCGCGGGGACCATCGCGTGGAAGGAGCAAGCGAGGGTCAATCGGACTAGTGGTTCAGGTTAGCGGGCCGTGCAGTGTGTTGCGTGGTTGTGGAAGTGGCATGCATGCGTATCTTTAAAGCGTGCAAGTGTATTTATCTGAGAGAGCGAACCGAGGCGGGGAAGCAATTGGCTCGGGGGCGCGTTGAAATCTGACGAGGGGAACGGGTTGCAAGCGTGGTGAGTGGCGCACACACGCGAAGGCAGCGGAACGGGTGTGTGGCTGACGCGGCGAGTAGGATTCCCTTTGCGCTCTCAAATCCCCGGCGCGGTGATTTGCTACTAAAAAACATGTATTTTGCAGCGAATGGAATAATAACGGAGCGTTGGGATCTGGGGTCCGGTGCGGTGATTTGTAAAGTATAATGAGGACTCCGGTAATACCCGCCTTAGTAATCACCATCATGTGGGCAGCGGAGGTCCCTGTGTAAAGTCTTTTTTCTGCACGATGGGGACGAGATGCATCTCCCCCTCCACCTTCAAGAATTTCAGGGAGGGCGATCGCAAGGGTGCCTGCAATATATTTATGGACACTCTTGTTGGAGAAGATCATGTGCATAATAATTTATACTTTGGGGGCTCTTCATAGGGGATAATGGCATAATATGTAGGCAAGGCCTGTTATCAAATATTAGGCACAAACCCATTCTATTGATGGTAAGGCGGGGGGATGAATCTATAAGAAGGAGTGCATTTAGCAGATGGGGGTATGGAGAGAAAGGCAGTAAACGAGCAGTCAGGTTCTTTCGTCAGCATACCCAGGGGGCATGCACATGCGCATGTAACATAACCTTAGTTATTTGGAGCAAGCTCAAGCCACGGTGGCCCACGCCTGAGAGAATAGGGTCCGGGTAAAGGAGAGCACGGTTTATACAGATGCTGGTAATGTTAGGTAAAGAAATTAACGCTTGTTCTCTTTAAGTGCAGGATGCCGCCAAAAAGGTCACGGAAGGGCAAAGAGCCCTCAGCCAAAAACGATGAGTACCTCGCTTTTACGGAGCCGCTGGAGTTCACCAGAGAAAAAGGCATGGATTGGGTGCTAAAGAACATGCGAGAGGGGGCTAGGGCAGACGCGAACCTTCAGGAAGAAAGAGGGAGAGGCAAGAGAGTGAGGCGTACGCCAGAGAGGTTTAAAGAGGCAACAAAAGGCAAGCGGCCCAGGGCGACTGAGCCCCAACCAGCATCACCAGGTGAGGACGAGGTGCTAGAGACAATTGATTTGAATCCAGTCGCAGATAAGGACAAGGACGGCATGGAGGGACAGCATGTTACTGCTAAGCCTACACAAATAGGAGGGATCCCTGTCACTCATGTGGGGGTGCCCTGTTCACAGGGTACGTTACCGCCAGTAGTGGCGCAACCAGGTAGCGGAGTGTCGCAAGTGTGGGTGCAACCCGGAGGGGTCGCACAGTTACCAGGGATGCAATTATATGGTTCTCATGGGCAAGCAATTGGTAATGGCCCCATAAGCTCGATGATCCCCACCATGACATACCCGACAAGGGCGGGGCCTGTAATGATGAATGCTTACTCAAATTTAGGGTCTCCACCACAGGCACCAATAGCTAACACTGCTGCTGATTTGTCTGTGTCCCCTAATAGTCAGATGCAAGGGGGGGCAGGGGGGCAACCGACAGGTCAACCAATGTTGGCATTCAGCCCGTTAATGTTTGGTTCCTCCTCAATGACCCTATCGCCATCTACGGGGATCACCTGGCACGTGCCTGCAGATATAAAGGAAAAGATACTCAGAGGTGAATATGTGGACGTGTTTGACCTCATTAATGCAGGGGTGGCTTCATGGAAGTCCAAAGGGGGGAAGGAGGGTGAATATAGTCAAAGGAAGTCATGGACAGAGTGGTCCATGAAAAATTGGATCACAGGATTTGCCATTTATGCCGCAGTTATTCTGGAAAAATTTCCCGTGTTGGGTCCTCAAATGATGAGTTATATATCCCTGATACATGGTGCTGCAGCTGAGTTTCCAGGCCTGGGGTGGTTAAAATATGATAAAATGTTCAGACAAATGAAAGCAGTCCACCCAGGGATATCTTGGGACCAACGGGAGATCAATCTATGGCACACAGTTTTTTATTCTTCACCCTCAACGTCTAAGTCTAGTTCCCCTGCTAAGAGTCAGTCCTTTCGGATTGACAAAGGAGTCGGGGATAAAAAACAGGCCTTCTGGCAGTTTAACAGAAATGAGTGTACTAGGGGGACCTCGTGCAGGTTCAAACACTGCTGTTCGTACTGCGGGGGAACATCCCATCCAGAAATCAGATGTTTCAAAAAAACTGGAAATCCCAAAGATCAGTCCACCCATACCACTCCAAAAGGAAAGCAACCTAAAACATCCGACAAGGCTCCCAACTCCCATTAAACGTCATGTCCTGACACACCTCCTTAGTAAGTATGACAAACTCGAGGAGGCTCAATTCCTGCTTCACGGCTTTACATTTGGTTTCCGAATCCCGTCTTCAGCATCCCCTACTAAAGTCCCGCCTCGAAATCAAAGCTCAGTGCTTCAGAACATGGAGGCGGCGCGAAACAAGATCATGAAAGAAGTATCCTTGGGGCGGGTCGTGGGACCTTTCAAAAATCTTCCGAACCCTGATCTGGTCTGCTCACCGTTATGATTAGTTCAGAAAAAAGAGGGGGGTAAATTTCGCCTGATACATAATCTATCAAGCCCCCCAGGGTTATCTGTCAATAATAAGTTAGACCCTGAACTGTGCACAGTGCGCTATACAACGTTTGACACAGCCATTGAGAAATTGCAAGCGCTGGGTGAGGGTGCCCTAATGGCCAAAGCTGATATCGAGTCAGCATTTAGATTAGTTCCTGTTCACCCAGAAGATACCAGGCTGTTGGGTTTCACTTTTGATGATCACTAATTCATAGACTTATGCATGCCCATGGGATGTTCTATTGCTTGTGCAGTTTTCGAGACCTTTGCCAGGTTCCTAGAATGGGCGGTGGAGCAATTCCTGACCTCAGACAAATCCCATGCACTGGTACACTACCTGGATGATTTTTTATTCATGGGCCCTAAGTGTTCCCAGTCATGCAGGAAGGCCCTGCTGGGCTTCCAGCACCTGACTAGAGCTCTGGGGGTGCCATTGGCGGCGGAAAAACCAGAAGGCCCAACTACATGTCTGACATTTTTGGGCATTGAAATTGATACCAGAACAGGTGTGTGCAGGTTGCCAAAGACAAAAGTAGATGCCTTCAAGGCTGCAATTGATAGCTGCCTGGGAGCAAAGAAAGTAACGTTACACCAGTTACAAGTCCTCTTGGGTCAACTGAACTTTGCCTTGCGGTTCATACCAATGGGCAGGGCTTTCTCCAGGAGTATAGCAAGGGCAATGTCTGGGCTGCGTGCAAAGCACCACAGAGTTAGGTTATCAGCTGATGTGAGAGAGGACTTATTGATTTGGAAGTGTTTCTTGCAGGAATTCAATGGCACGGTGTTGTGGCGGTCCGCCAGCACCTCAAATGCCGATCTTGAACTGTTCACTGATGCTGCAGGAAGTATTGGTTTTGGAGCGATTTTGGGCCCTAAGTGGTGCATGCAGCACTGGCCTGATGAATGAGTGGAACGAGGTCTGACCCGTAACATTTCTTTCCTAGAGTTGTTCCCCATAGTGGTGGCATTGCATTTGTGGGGGGAGATGCTCTCAAACAGACATATTGTATTTTGGTCAGACAGCATGTCAGTAGTGATGGTGATCAATAACCAGAGAGCAACCTGCACATGGGTGCTCCGTCTCTTAAAAGAGTTCATACTGAAATGCCTGAGCCACAATGTCCATTTCACTGCTAGGCATGTTCCTGGTGTTGAGAATAAAGTGGCTGATGCATTATCTCATTTTAAGTTGACAGAATTCCGTGCACTTTGGCCGCAAGCAGAGACGACAACAACAGCTTTCCCAGCGGAGCTATGGAAGTTTGGTGCCCCACTGCCTCCGAGTTGATGGCAGCATCCTTGGCCCCCAAGACTAAGAGTATGTATCAAAAGTCTTGGGAATGTTATATGTCATACTTAAAGGGAGCGGGCCTAGTGGATGCTTTTGTGCCTCAGAGCGTGTTAGGATTCATAGTACAACAGAAAGAGAAAGGGAAATCGGTGGCATTTATGAAGAGGCAATTATCAGCACTGGCATTCTATGCAGGGTTGCAGGGAGTTACAGACCCAACGAAGGACCAGAGGGTAAGAAGAGCGGTGAAGGGTTGGGAGCGCTTGGCGCCTGGGGCGAAGGACTCTAGAAGGCCTATAGATGTAGGGAAGTTGGTAAAAATCTTGGACACATTGCCGCTCGTTTGTTTTTCATCATATGAGACCCAATTATTCAGGGTGGCCTACGTGTTAGCTTTTTGCGGAGCTCTACGAATCTCAGAATTACTCCCGGCATCAAAAACTGATAGTGAGGGTGGCCTAAGGTGTTCAGACATAATAGAGTCAGTAGATGTCCTGAGGCTCAGAGTTCGAAGGTCGAAAACGGACCCTTTAGGTAGAGGGACTTGGGTACAATTGGGTAGAGTAGAAGGTGAGTCTTTCTGTCCAGTTAGCTTGATGAGAGAGTTCATGCAAGTCAGGCCTCAAGGGGCTGATGATAGAGTACTGGTTCACATGAATGGTCTGCCCCTCACCAGGTTCCAGTTTACAAGGGTGGTAAAGATGACCTTGGCGAAGATTGGGGCTGCCCGAGCAGGCGATTAAGAGGTTGGGTCGTTGGAAATCCGCTTGTTACAAACGTTATGTTCGCCCACAACTAGTTTAACTGCATTATCATTACTTTTCCGCCCCCTCTGCTTAAGACCGTTCTTACCGTGTCTCTTAATGTTTACTATAGGTACCTCCCCTAAGAGAATCCAAATATGTTGGTGCGGCCACTCCTTCATTCGCAGGGCGGGAGTGATCTTCAAAGAGACGCTCGAAAAAAGGGTGCACATTGTGCAAGGATGTGATCATCATTGGGTGGGGATAGGCGGGCAGCTCCTAGCTGACGTTCCGAAGGATTTAAAGGCGGCTTTGGCCAGGGGCATGCCTTATCCAGACGTATTCGTGTTGCACTGTGGAGGCAACGATATGATTCCGGCAGGAAGGAGAGGAGTGAAGGAGTTCTTGTTTTCTACCCTGGCAGCGGTCAAAAATATTTTGCCCGAGGCTATACTATTATGGTCTGAAGTCATCCCGAGGCTGGTATGGTCGCGGGGCGCACCCATGAAAGCAGTGAATAAATCGATAAAGAGGTTAAATCAGTCGGTGGCAGAAATCCTGCAGAAATCCAGCATTAGAACTATTCGTCACAAGTTGATACAAACGTCCAGGTCGGACTTATATGCTGAGGATGGAGTGCACCTTTCAGAGGCGGGCACTGAGATATTTATAGAAACAGTCTTAGGAGCCATCTCCGAAGCTCTCGAGCGCGGGGGGGAGGTCGAGTCCGCCAGTAAGCGCCTCGCCCTGTGGCGGGGTTCCGGACAAGAATAACACGGGAACTTCTTGTCCAGTGACAGTTTTTACCTCTGAACATGTTTTTCGAAATCATCATGGACTCAGGGCTGGCGGGAGAGTTGGGGCTGACCTGCTGGTGGCCTTGGCTTCTCCAGCCCTACCCCGGAAGCCGCCGCTGGTTGCCCAAGTGGGGGCATATTATTCACCTGCGGCTCTGTTGACCGGAAGGGGGTTAACGTAAAGAGAGCAGGGTATCTGGGTTGTGGCCTGCTGGCGCAGCCCTGAAGTTAAACCAAATGCCCATTGGAGAATGGGCGGTAAAAGAGTATATATGTATATAAGTGTGAGTTTTTAATGCTGTGATGTGAAAAATAATTTGGACTATAAATAAAGAAATGGGGGTCAATGAAGTAATTGACCTGTGAACTTATTTAATAAACATACACACTGCAGAAAATCAAGCAAGACTCCCGAGTTTAATTGTTGATGGGGGCCTCTCGTGGATGCATGCATTGGGGTGGGGGGGAAAGTGCACTTTGTATGCCATCTATGCAAGGCGCCACCCCCCTTCGGGGAGTGGCGTCGTTAGTGGCAGCCAAAGGGCCGACCCAGCAGAGGTTCACTTCCGGGTCAGCCGACCCGGAAGTGAAAAGTAGGCAAGTAGGCGAAGGCCAATAGAATCGGGGCTTATTGACGCCCCGGAATTAATAATAGGGCACGAGGCTTAAAAGCCTGCGTCCATCTTAGGGCTCCCTCTTTTGTTCGCTGGCCGCCCAGGAGTCGGACGTCGCGTGAAGAAGGCACCCACCCACCCATCCCTAAAATTAGGTCGTCTGGCAGGGCAGTAGCGGGGTTCCGGACAAGAATAACACGGGAACTTCTTGTCCAGTGACAGTTTTTACCTCTGAACAGGTTTTTCGAAATCATCATGGACTCAGGGCTGGCGGGAGAGTTGGGGCTGACCTGCTGGTGGCCTTGGCTTCTCCAGCCCTACCCCGGAAGCCGCCGCTGGTTGCCCAAGTGGGGGCATATTATTCACCTGCGGCTCTGTTGACCGGAAGGGGGTTAACGTAAAGAGAGCAGGGTATCTGGGTTGTGGCCTGCTGGCGCAGCCCTGAAGTTAAACCAAATGCCCATTGGAGAATGGGCGGTAAAAGAGTATATATGTATATAAGTGTGAGTTTTTAATGCTGTGATGTGAAAAATAATTTGGACTATAAATAAAGAAATGGGGGTCAATGAAGTAATTGACCTGTGAACTTATTTAATAAACATACACACTGCAGAAAATCAAGCAAGACTCCCGAGTTTAATTGTTGATGGGGGCCTCTCGTGGATGCATGCATTGGGGTGGGGGGGAAAGTGCACTTTGTATGCCATCTATGCAAGGCGCCACCCCCCTTCGGGGAGTGGCGTCGTTAGTGGCAGCCAAAGGGCCGACCCAGCAGAGGTTCACTTCCGGGTCAGCCGACCCGGAAGTGAAAAGTAGGCAAGTAGGCGAAGGCCAATAGAATCGGGGCTTATTGACGCCCCGGAATTAATAATAGGGCACGAGGCTTAAAAGCCTGCGTCCATCTTAGGGCTCCCTCTTTTGTTCGCTGGCCGCCCAGGAGTCGGACGTCGCGTGAAGAAGGCACCCACCCACCCATCCCTAAAATTAGGTCGTCTGGCAGGGCAGTAGCGGGGTTCCGGACAAGAATAACACGGGAACTTCTTGTCCAGTGACAGTTTTTACCTCTGAACAGGTTTTTCGAAATCATCATGGACTCCGGGCTGGCGGGAGTTTTGGGGCTGACCTGCTGGTGGCCTTGGCTTCTCCAGCCCTACCCCGGAAGCCGCCGCTGGTTGCCCAAGTGGGGGCATATTATTCACCTGCGGCTCTGTTGACCGGAAGGGGGTTAACGTAAAGAGAGCAGGGTATCTGGGTTGTGGCCTGCTGGCGCAGCCCTGAAGTTAAACCAAATGCCCATTGGAGAATGGGCGGTAAAAGAGTATATATGTATATAAGTGTGAGTTTTTAATGCTGTGATGTGAAAAATAATTTGGACTATAAATAAAGAAATGGGGGTCAATGAAGTAATTGACCTGTGAACTTATTTAATAAACATACACACTGCAGAAAATCAAGCAAGACTCCCGAGTTTAATTGTTGATGGGGGCCTCTCGTGGATGCATGCATTGGGGTGGGGGGGAAAGTGCACTTTGTATGCCATCTATACAAGCGACCTCAACAAGTATCTGGGGTCGCAGGACCTGAAAGAGCTAATCTCGATTCCCTGCCACAAGAAAGATACATGTGGTCAACATAGGGACGGGATCTGTGTGGATTTATACAAAGGACCCCTAGTAACGTTTGCATTGCTGATGCCTTTTTTTCTGGAGCAGGATGTGACTGTAAATTCCTCACGCAGCTGCACTGTAGCATATTAATGTCCATCGCCCCCTCAGAGGGGTGCATGAATGTGGGACCCAGGCTTGTCACTAGTTCATGTATATTTTGTTGCTTTGTTGTAGGGAAAACATACTTTGTCTGCCTGTAATTTGAGGTGAGAGTATTTCCATCTTCCTGGTCAAGACACTTCTTGCTGTACTTTTAGGCGTTAAACACACTGCACCTTAGTTAAATCTTTAACATGGAAGTTGATCTGAGCCTGTCGGAAGAACAATCTAATAAACCTGTCTGACCCCCCGCCCCCCACCCCAAGAGGCGCAGCCATGGGTCATTAGTGCGAACTGGTTTCAGCCACGAGCGCAGCCGGAGTCATTACAGCATAAACACAGCATTCTCATCACTTGAGTGAGTATTAAAATGAATTTTGAATTTTATTACATTTGCATAGTTACTAAAAACCATTGCAATACAAAAGCTACAATTAAAACCATAGGATCATGATGAAAGGTAAAGTACCCATTTGTAATTTCCATAAGCATTAGAACTTTTAAATAAGTGGAATTACTGACAGTGAAAAGGCACTTTGGTACCAGTGCAAATTGCTACCGGTGTAAGTAATGCATTAACAACCACAGGGGCTGTCCAAAAACCCCGAACCCATGACAATCAGTTAATACATCTAACAATAGGTTCAGGGAGAGAAAACACCCAAAACTGTATGTGATCTAGCATATTCAAGATAAGAAATAAAGAAAAACAATAAGGAAGTGATTAAAGAAGCCCTGTAGACAATATTACAGATATCAAAAAGAGTATTATTTATTACACATAGTACAAAAAAAATTCTAAAAACAATTATGCTCAAGACAAAAAATGCTGGTGTACATGGGAGAAACATATAACAGAGACCAGACATGTGGCAAACAGAACCATTACATATTGGGATGAAGGAACAACATAAACATAGATATAGTGTCCTTAATTCAATTTGGGCCACAAAGAAGTGTCAACGGCGTTTCGACCGCGGTATTATTGTCATTTTTTGCTCAACTAATGCAAGAAATGTTACTGGTCTGCAGTTTAGTTGTGGTGTTCCCGGATCAAAGCATGCCAAAACTGCTTGCCTCCTTGAGCGAATTCCCCTTTGTTTGAAGGGGATTTTGAGCAGCTGTCTCTTTCCTTCCACATCTCCTTGCAAGAGCATAGTAGATGGATGATGTCTCCCTGGCCATTTTTGCACAGGATGCAAGAAGTTGGGGATGACGCCCGCATCCACGGTAATGGGTACTGAGTGCATGGGATCATACCAAGGGGAAGCATTAAGAATTTTAGTTAAGATTTTGGATATCCCAAGTTAAAATATTTTTAAGGGGGTTAAGGCTTTGTAGTTGTTCAAGTCATCCACGTGTGAGATCTGGCCTAAAAGGCAGCTTTATCCTCCACCAATGACAATTGTTTAAGAGATTTCCAGACCAGGCTAGCTGATGGATCTGTGTATTCCAAAGGGCATAGAGCCCGGTGCTTGCCAGAGCCTCTTGAAAGTAGCCTTTTGCAGGGGATTCTCCCTCTGTTGGAGGTCTTGCCATAATAGCTGGTTTAGAGTGTTTGGGGCCGATAATCTGATGTTGTTCCAGCAGATGATGTATGCACCGTACCTGGCCCATGATTGCTTCAATCGGCCAAACTCCTACCTTAATTGCGCCGGAGAGGTGTAGTTTTGGGAGGCTAAACATAGGTCTGTATGCTTTGACTAGATATTTATCCAATAACTTGACATCTCTGCCTCTCAATAGTTCGCTCCCATAGGTTATAGTAGGTAGAATTTTAACCTGTTCTACTTTCAAAAGGGGAATTAGTGTTGGACCTGTTCGTTTTGATGTTACATTTTTCAAACTTAATGCTAGCACCAGCCCTTTTCTTTTAATCTCTTCTTGATGTTGTGCGAAGGCTCCTTCTATATCTATGTGGACACATAGATACCTGTAAGCCACCGCTGGTTCTATTTGTGTGCCACCGAGGTGCCAGGACCCCGCTCCTTTCCTCATATTATTAATGGTCATTGTCCTTGTGTTTTTTAGATTAATCGTCAATTTGTTTTCTTTGGTGTAGTCCTGCATTTTGTTAAGAAGGTGTTGCATGCCCACTGCTGTGTGGCTAAGCAGAATTATGTCATAGGCGTACAGGAGATTGGACAAAGTTCTGTACCCAGGCGTGGGCGTATGGGAATTGCAGTAGTTGAGAGTCTGTGGAAGATCTGCCATGAATAGATTGAATACGGTAGGCACCAGCACACATCCCTGTTTCAGGCCTTCGGTTGATGTTACGCTTCTCGAAAGTTGGGTCCCTGTTCCTAGTTTCACCTGTGCCCAGGTGTCTGTGTGGAGAAGTTTTAGCATTTTTAGGGTAGCTTTTGGAGTGCCCCAACCGGGCTAACGTCCCCCACAGTCTTGTCCTATTCACATTGTCGAAGGCAGCGCTAAAGTCAATAAAACAAAGGGGCAGCTGCACTTTCTTGGATATTGCTGCATCAATGAGCAGGGAGATTGTCAGAATGTTACTTGTCGTCCCTGTTGTTTCTGCCGAAGCCTGTCTCGTTTAGTGGTATTATATTGTTGGCATCAGCCCAGGCTGTTAGTTCCTCCAACAACATTCCTGCAAAGTATTTGGCCTAGTTGTCAATCAGTGCCACTAGTCAGTAATCACAAGGCAAGGCCTTATCACCACTTTTATGAATTGGGGTGATCGTGGAGCCTTTCCATGAGTCAGGAATTATGCTCCAGTAGTCTCACTTCCAAGAAAAGCGGTTGAAATATGCTTGTCTACTCTGCCGCCCTCTGTTTGAACAGTGTGTATTTACAGCGGGGTAACCCTATGTCCCTCAGAACCTGGGTATCTATACAAAAAGCTACAATTGGTTCTGTCGGGTAAGAAAAAATTGCTTAAAAACTCATGAGCTTAATCATAAAGCATTCATTTAAGCAAGTAACAATGTTACTTGAGAAGTTAAGCTGGAAGAAAAGAGACAAACAATTTACGCTCAGTCGAAAGAATTTACTTTTTGTTCTGAAAAAAGGTATTTTTTATGCATTTTTTGATGAGGCTGTCAACAATTCAGTAAAAATGGAGTGAAAATCAATACAGTGAAAAAAGGCTCAGTGACATGGATGAAATAAGTGTCATTTATACATGGGTGAGACAAAGACATATACTATATTTACAATTTATATAATAGAGACATTTTTAATTCGGCCAGTATATCGAGGCACAAAGTGTCTCTGGTAGACTGCAAAGTTGCTTGCTACTTTGACATAGAATACCTGATGGAACTGGACCAGAACATACATTGTTTGTCTCTTATGTTCCAGCTTAACTTCTCAAGTATGTTATGTTATGTTATGCGTTTTTATTAGGCGCACAGATGCTCCAGCAAAGGAGCGTCCTGGCGCCCGACAAGGTAGCAGCACAACACAACGAAACAATAAATCAAACACATTTTTTAAACTGAGGGAATAAGAAAGTTTTCACCGCACGGCGAAAGGAAAGCAGATCCCTGAGGGCTCGAAACGCCGGGGGAAGGGAGTTCCAGAGCACCGCCGCACGCACTTGAAAGGAGCGTCCGCCGGCCCTACTCCGCTTGAAGCGCGGAACAACAGCCAGTTCTAAATCAGCAGATCTCAAAGCTCGGGCTGGGATGTAGTGGGCCAAAAGTGTAGAAAGAATCGTAGCTGGGGACCCCTTGAGAATTTTATAGGCGACACAGAGGACCTTAAACCGGATCCGCTGAGCCACCGGGAGCCAGTGCAACGAGCGCAGGGTACTAGAGGTGGGGCACGATCTAGGTAGTCCTACCACCATCATCCAGTATCATTGTTACTTGCTTAAATGTATGTTTTGTGATTACGCTGAGGAGTTTTTAAGCAAATTTCTCTGTTTGAATAGTGCCGGCGGGATTCTGTTCGGCCCTGGTACCTCCTTCCTTTCTTCCCTTTGTGATATGCTGTCTAATTAGGAGCAACTCTGAGGCATTTGTATCCTCCTCCTATAGTTGATCATTATCTGAAGATATTTGTGGGACTCCCACCTTTGTTAGAGTGCCTGCCGAGTGGTTACCCGGTAAGGCTCTCTTTTGGGAAATCGATAAGGAACCCGCGGTTTGGTGATTGAAGTGATCATTTAAGAAACAGGCCCAAGTTTCCTCTAGTATGTGGAAAGAAGAGCCTCCATGCTGAGGGTAAATAATTGTGTTTACCATTTTCCAGAAGCAGGGGCTGTCGTTATGGTTTAAGTTGTGGAGGAGCTTTCCCCAAATTTCATCTTCCTAATTTTTGTTGATGCCCCATTTCTGTTTCTTTAGCTTTGTTCTCTGTTGTCGCACAGAAGAGAGGAGACTTGTGTTCCCTGGGTCATGTCACAGGGATCTTATAGAGCAGTTTATGGATCTTTTGAAGCCCTTTATTTCCGCCCCTTGTGCTGTTGTTAGCCTTTTATCCTGCTTGGGGCCGTAGGACGGTTCATTTCAATTTGCCGGGCATGAAGTTTTATAAATGTGTCTGTAAAACATTCTCAGTTTGATATATGATTCTTTTCAGTCAGTTGTGAAAGTACAAGATTGATTACGGTTTGTGACAGGGACTCAATATTTTCCACCACAATTTAAATTCTCTTGAAATTTTCCGTGTAACTGGAGCCCCAGGGTGGAGCTGGCTGGATCTAAGAAGGTGCAATTGCAGCAAAGGAGATTTCTTGTGGACGATGATCACTAAACTCCTTCTCTCCTATTTTGAAGCTGATTATGAAAGGAAACAGCAAAAGCCTGGGGAACGTATATTCCAAATTCAAACCAGCTGATGCGGAATAGTGGCTCGCTACAGGGGGGTGTCACCGGCAAATCAACCATTTAAGGCCCTGAGATTAAGATGTTCTAGGTCCTCAAGAAGGCGTCTGTTTTTTTGTTATTCTTTCCATGGATAGAGCCACATTGAGCTGGTATGTTGCAGTTTGAGTATAGAAGTTTCGCTTCGTTGCCCTCGTATGTGTCCAATAGATATTGATTCAAGTCCCCCGGCAGAAGGAGATTGGGGTTTTTCTATGCTACTTATGTAAGTTGTTTAGTGGTTGATTAGCTTCGCAGAATCAATTGCTTTACGTTTTGGGTGGATGTATGCATTAACAATCACTACTTCACCTTGAGCCCCTGGCAGAGAAAGAGTAAATGTGACTGCTGCGGCAACCTCTGTGGCAGGGCAGACTGTTACTGCTGACCCGGGTTCCCCGAAACGTGCATGCGTGCGCTTGCACCTTTTAGACCCCGAACGCGCAGTGGCCTGTGTAAAGCGCACAAATCCCTGGAGAGCATTCGCGCTGCCGTGTTTAAAATGTGAGCGGCCCGAAAACAGTTCTTTCCTGGTGGAGGGAAGCCTGTGCACAAGTGAGAGCAGAGCGCAGCAAAGACATCTAAGTTGAACTCCTTTGCCCTTGTCAAGTCTCCTGTAAAGTAGCAGAAATCAGGCACACTGTTGGGACAGTGTCGGCCTGGAGTGACATGGCAGGAATCAGCTGTGATGACAGCACAGCAGCTGTTCCGAGCTCTCCACGGCCTGGCAGTGAACTGAGCTGTGGCTGCATCAGAAGCATGCATGCATACCTGGTGATCAGGCAGTGCACCAGTGCATTCCTGACACTGGGGCAGCAATCAGTCTCTGCAGCTGATACTGGACCACAGGGGTCTAGCGTCACCACGGTTGTCCTCTTCACCACGAGGTCTGTTTTCCTATGTCCCGGAGACAGAACCCCGGGATAGCCTGATTTCAAAGGAGGATGATGAAGCGGACTTTTGAAATAAGTTTAGAATTAAGTACGCTGATTTAAAACTCCCATAATCTTTAATTCACTAATGAGTGTTGCATGTTTTTGTACTAATTCAACCTAGAATAATGTGCACCAACATAAACATTTGGGTTTAATTATAATGTGCTCTTGTCGTGTTTGTCATTTCGTTTTAAATAATACATTTACCTTGTCTTTCTTTTTGTCTAACATTAATTGCGGCTTTTTTAAATAATAGCATGTGCATTCTTTTAAATGTGCTTTTATTTATGTCGTGTCTTTTTATGTGACTGTGCTATGTTTGTCTTTTGTATGCAAAACTAGGTAACATAAACTAATGGGTTAACATTAGCAAAGGGGGTGGGTAACAGAATAATTATCATTTCCTGAATTAATTATTGTCTTGTGTTTCCTTGCATACTAGAGTCATGCTAAAAGAGGCCTGTGGCCTATTTCTAAAATGGATGTCCGAAGTCCTGTTAAAGTTGGGCCTTGCACAGCAGTGTTTGAAAAGGAAAATATTCCCTTCAATAATTCTTTGAAAGTCGCTCGTAAAAGCAAGGCTGTGTGGAGCATTGAAGTGAACTTTGATAAAAACTTTCATTGCCAAGGACAGGATGTGTAGCAGCGGAAAGGCTTGGACGGAGGAAGCAACGGATGATTTTGCTTAACCTCATAGCTGCGATTACACATTCCTCCTCAGTGCTGCGCTGTCCATTAGAACTAGTGCTGAATGGACGTTCAATGGTCGTGCGCAGCACTGGGGAGGTAGTGCTGCTGACGACCATTGGCCGTCAGCAGCACTTAAGGGGTTAATGTTGCGAGTCTCGGAAGAGCCTGTGACACTCATAATCAATGAACAATGCCGCTCTTGAGGAAACGTGATTTTTGCTATGCGAAAGGCAAATGACTTCATCGAGTGGCATTTTTTGAACAATCGTGCTTCGTGGCGCTTGGATATTTGTATTCTTTTAGTTAGTTTTAGATAGGAAAAAGGTATAAAAATTGCCCCCTTGGAAAGAGCACTGTTGGCTCGTTCCTGTGCTCTAGAGATGCTGTCGGACTTTTGACTCACGTAAGATCCATCAAACTTTACTTTTTCCCCTTAGGTTTTCTTTAGTTAAAGTTAGGGAAATAGGGTCTAGGGAAACTTCCTAATGTTTGAGCACTTCTCATGTTGATTTTGATTTGAGCTGACAGTCAAATGTGCCTTTCTAATAAATAATGTTGCTTAATAAAATTGCTAATAAAAGAATTTAAGCTTTAAAATGCATTTTGCTTCAAATAAAGCTAATAAAATAGATTTTGAAATGACAAGCTGGTCTTGTTTGTTTCCATGAGTTACCATTAGTTAATCCATTGCCTATGATTCTGACTTAATTAAATGTATAGAAAGTGTTTCTGATTAATTAGGTCATATGATTCAGTTGGTCAATTGATGTCTCATTCATTTATGGGCCTAGTGTTAATTTTATGAATTATGGTGAGTATCATGGTGTAGAGTTGTCCATATGAGACTGAATTTCCTTTAGCCCGCTGGATCAAATCTTTGGTAGCAGAGGATGGTTACTATGGTAACTGACATGTTACATGGTAAATACATAGGATACATGTTTAACACATGTTAAGTTGTGTCTAGTTGTTATTTGTTGTCGAAAGGTTTTTTCCAGCAGTGAGAACAATCCTATGTGCCGGCAGAGTAGTGTGACAGGTGAAGTTACACAGTTCATTTGTTCTGTTTCAAATTAGTGGTACTGAAATATCACTAAGTGTTGTGGACGTACAACACAAGTTTAGGGATTTTTGTAGGTATGACAGGTTGCATGAATAGTGAGGTTTGCCTATGAATTTGTAGTTCTGAGTGTAGGGACTATGAGCCCGTTTTAAAACTCGTTGTAAAAAGAGCAGTAGGATTTTTCTGAGCTTGTGTGAAGGGTGAGGTAGCGTTGTCTATTCTTACAGGCGTTTCTGGATTTCTGTTGGTTGGTTAAAGTTCTGCCGAAGATTTCATGTATGCATGAGTACGTTTTCCGTATGAAAGTTGTAAAACTGTTTTTGTGAAAATAGCGTCGTCTATTTCACGAGAGTGGAATCTTGAATGTCTGGTAAAACTATCATTTTATTTAGCGAAACGGACAAATGGTTTGTTTTTCTGTAGTTATTAACTGAAATCCATTGAAAAGGATTGTTTTAAAATGGCGCTGTGAAAATATTTTGTAAACGAGTGGTGAGTTTACGGAGTGACACTGACACGCGCAGCTTCGCTGCAGAGGCAGAATACGTCACAGGGTTCGCGCTGCGATTGGTTGCCATAAGTCACAACGCGCTGATTGGTTCATGTGACCAAAACGAGCTGTTAGCTGATTGTTCATTTCTGAAGACAGGTTTCTCATTGGTTAAGCGAGGTAGTGACGTGGCTTAACCTGATTGGCTTGTTGGTGAGTTTCGCGCACGGATTGGTCAGAGTAGCGGAACAGGAAAATATTTACAGTCTTTACTAAATTGTACGGAATAGTTTAAAAACATAAGTTATTGGTATAAAGAAGAAAAGAAGCCTTCATGGTTTCAGAAAAATAAAAATGTATTCAATCCTGAAAAGAAAATTGAAGCGCGTGGTGGAAAATTACTTCATAAATACAAGACACCCGCAGCACATATGGAAGGAGAATATGGTTATCATACTGTTCTCTGGTTTGAAAATTGGATGCTTTATACCAAAGATGATGGTGTTTTAGCCTGGCCAGAAGATGTTAAAGTTTTAAGAAACTTAAGAGATACAATGATGGCTCTTTCACCAAGACCCAGACCTACTCAATTTGAGGCCTTAGTTGAATGGGAAGTTCAAATGATGGAACTTGAGCGAGAATATTGGGGAAAACCAAGAGGCATAGATAGGGAAACCCACCAAGATAAAGTGCGTCGTTGGAGGAAAGGAGACATGTATGAAGGATTGTATCCGGTTTTAGAAATGGTTATAGAAACATCAGGTCAAAAGAATTCTCAGAAAAAAGGTAATCTTGATCAACAATTAGATAATGCAGTTTTAGAGGATATTTTAAATAGTCCTCCACCTTATCAGCCAGGTTGTTCACATTCTACCCCAAGGAGTCTTCCAGGTATTTCTCCTAGTGCACCTAGGGAGATTGAAGATTCACCTAGATTTATGAGATTACCTGAAAGTGCGAGACCGAGAAGCAAAACAAATACCCCAAGAGAAAGTTCGAATTTAAGAAATAATTTCCCGAAAAATGATAAAAAGACAGAGTTGCCTGGAGATATACCAAATATTACAGAATATTTTAAAGCAAAGGGAGAATTAATTAAACAGTTAACAAAAGGCATGGAGGCAGTGACAGTTCCAGTTACAATTGGTCCTGTTGTACCAGTTTTTGACCAGAGTGAAAATAGACATTCTGTTGTAGCAAATCCTTTAAATGCAGAAATTCAAAAAGTGGCTGAAAAATGTTATTCTGAGTTAACAGAAATCCACAAAGATAAAACAATGCCGAATTTAACTTTAAATCAAGGTTTGTCAAATGTCACACCATCAGCTGCAGAATCAGATTCTGGTTCCATAAATAAAACAGATTTAACACAGATTCCTGAGTCTAAACAACTTGATGTTGCAAAATTAAAAGCAGATTTAGAAGAATTAATTATTGGCACAATTGGTACTGACTGTTTAAAGAAATATCAAGATGATGAATTGTTATTCATTTGCAAGAGCATTCAGTGGAAAACTAAAAATAAATATGAACAATTTGAAGAGGTGGCTGCTGAATTGGAAATAGATTTGACTCGCCAGAAACAATTGCAAAAGCATTACAGAGTGGATTTTTCTGAGAAAGATATAGAGAAAGATATAGATAACTTAAATACCACAGGTAGAATAACCCATATAAAAGAATTAATTGTGTTTCTAAAAAGATTAGGTGATTTAAGTAAATGGAGAGTTAAGTGGACAAAGAAAAGAGAAGAAGAAAAGAGAGAAAGAGGAGAAAGAGGAGAACCTTTTGGTGAATTTCCTATGAGGGAACTAGCTGGTGGGGGTTATGTTCATGTTCCATGGACAAGACAAGATATTCTACTCTTTACAAATGATTTTCCTCGGCTGAGAGAAAAGCCGGTAGAATGGATTCATTAAAGTCTCAAAAGTTCTGTGGATTGATCTAGATGGTTTCTTTGACATTGTTGTCCCGTCAGATCATTGGACAGAATGTAAAATTTCTGTTAGTTGGCCCAAAGAGGAACCGCCTTGACATAAAGTAAAAGGCGCTCCTTCAGACATTGTCATGGATTTCTATGACAAAGTAATTGTCTGGCTGAAAGACAAGATTCCTGCTAAAGAAGTAGATTGGGGTAAAATAGACAGAACAAATCAAGAACCAAAATAATCAGTTCATTCCTTTTATAAAAGGTTACTCCTGGTATTTAAGTAATACAGTGGCTATGAAAAATTAAGTGAAAGCGACATGAGCCACTTCATTTACAGGTTTGTTTATGGCCTGAGACCTGAGATTGGGGAAATAATTAGGAACGGAATTGTCGGTTGGCAATCACTCTCAGTTGATGACATCCTGAGAAAGGCAAAATACGACAGTGAAGAGTTAGATGCAAAACAGAAGAAACTTAAGGAAAAGGCAATGTGGGCACAAGGGAAGGTAGCCGAACAGCAGATAGCAACTTTGGAAAATAAAAATGTTCAGCTGAATGCAGGGAAGTTCAAAGGGAACTTTACAAATAAGCCAACATTTAATATAAATATTGAAGAGCTAAAACAAAAGCTACCTTGTTTTAATTGTGGCAAAATTGGACACTGGAAGCGTGAGTGTAAAAATCCGCCCAGAAATTTAAAAAAATCATCATTAAATCCACAGATGCAGAGTGAGATAAATCAGCAGCAACCGCTACAGCGACAGTTAGCGAATCAGCAGAACCAATTGAATCAGCAAAACCAAATTCCACAGCCACCCTTGCCAAATTGCATGAATACACAGAGATACAGTCCAGAGACGGGTTTCTGCGGAGCTGAACAGGTAAAAAGATCACAAAAAGTAAATGTGTCAAATGTCTCTCCGCAATTTTGGCTATAAGAAAATGAGAGCAGTGACTCAGAGGATTTCTCATGACGGTGCCTGAGAGAGGAAGAAGAGTGTGTGCTTGGAGCCACTCTTGAGGTAGATCAGTCAGGTCCATTTGTAAATGGTAAAGTGAATTACAAAGATATCACTTTTCTTGTGGACACTGGTGCTACCCATTCTACTGTTAGATCAGTGGAAATTGAAAATCTTCCTCTCTCGGGTGAATCCATCCAGGTAGTTGGCGTAGCTAATCAGCAGATTAAAACAAACTTGACAAAGCCAGTTGATTTAGAAATTGGAAATTACAAAGACAAGCACAGATTTGTTGTCTGTAACAGCAGTCCTGTTAATCTTTTAGGACGTGATCTGCTATGTAAGATGAATTGCAAAATTTATTGCTCACCGGAAGGTATTGAGCTTCAAACTTTAGAAGATGGTTTGTACAAATTGACACTGCTAATGGTTGACGAAGAAAATAAAATGTTCCCTGCTTTTGATAAAAATAACTTACCTGAGGAATTGAAAGAGACAGTAAATCCAAAAATTTGGGATCTAACTGGTGATGAAATGGGTTTAATGAAACATGTGGACACAGTAAAAATGACTGTGAAACAAGGAATAGACTTTCCAAACATTCCCCAGTACAAAATGAAACCTGAAACTATTGAGGGTGTCATTCCTGTGATTGAAAAATTCATTAAGCAAGGTGTTTTGAGAGAGATTGAAAGCAGCCCATGTAATTCACCAATTATGGGAATTAAAAAGCCAAACGGAACGTACAGAATAGTTCAGGACCTGAGAAAGGTTAATAAGATAGTCGTTCCTTGCTGTCCAGTTGTACCAAACCCAGAAGTAATCCTATATCAAATTCCACATGATGCAGAATGGTACACGGTCATTAACCTATGTAACGCCTTCTTTACGGTTCCACTGCATCCAGATAGGCAGCAATTTCTTGCGTTCCGGTTCCAGGATCGCATATTAGCATGATGTCGTACCTTCAAGGGTATACTGAAAGTCCATCTATCTTTAATCAGTTATTAAAGAAATCCCTGGAAGATTTAAAATTACCTAGAGAGTCAACATTGGTCCAGTACATAGATGACCTCCAGATTGCAGGAAAAACAAGAGAAAATTGTGTAACTGACACCATCACACTTTTGAATCGATTGGCAGATGAGGGACACAAAGTGTCACCTGCAAAACTACAGTTTTGCAAACAAGAGGTTAAATACCTTGGCCACAGAATTGCAAAGGGAATCAGACAAGTGACAATTGAGAGAAAAAAATTATTCGAGCAATACAACCACCGACAACACAGACAGATCAGGATGTTTCTAGGAATGGTTGGTTATTGTCGCCAATGGATTTGTGGGTTTTCAGTAATTGCAAAACATTTGCAAAGATTAACAAAGGCAGACATAAAAGACCCGATTGTTTTGACGAAAACAGAATTGGAGGCTTTTGAAAAGCTAAAGAAAAGTCTCTGTGAAGCACCAGCATTGGGAATGCCCGATTACGACAAGGAATTTGAGTTGTACTGTAGTGAAAAGGAAGGTTGTATATTATCAGTTCTCTTTCAGAAACATGGAAAAATGAGAAAACCTATAGCATACTTTTCAGCTGTTCTTGATCCTGTTGCAAAAGCATTGCCAGGTTGCCTAAAAGCAGTGGCTGCAACAAGTGTAAGCCTTGAGCAAAGTGAAGGAATCATAATGGGATTTCCTGTAAAAGTGTATGTACCTCATTCAGTTGAAACACTTCTTACCAGAAGTAAAACACAGCACCTGTCGAGTAACAGATTGACCAAATATGAAAAAGTTATTCTGGGATCAGATAATGTATCCATTGCGTGATGTGTTAATCTCAATCCAGCTACACTTTTACCAGATAGTGTTGTGGTTTCTGAAAATGACAATGAAGCTGATGATGTTGATCATGAGTGTTTGGATGTTTTGGAATACTGTACTAAACCCAGAAAAGACATTAAAGATGTGCCTTTACCGGAGTCAGACATTGTTTACTTTGTTGATGGCTCCTGTTTAAGAACAGATGAAGGTATTCTAAGAGCAGCATATTCAGTTTGTACAGTTTCTGAAATAGTTGAGGGTTCAACTCTTGAAGGAATTCGTTCAGCGCAAGTGGCAGAATTAGTTGCTTTAATTCGTGCATGTGAAAAAGCAGCAGGGAAAAAGGTTACCATAGTGACTGATAGCCAGTATGGATATGGCGTAGTACATGATTATGGCCAGCTCTGGTCTCAGAGAGGTTATTTAATCTCTGCGGGAACTCCAATCAGGAATGCAAAACTGATCAAAAGACTGATCGATGGCATTCAGTTACCAGAAAAATTAGCTGTTGTCAAATGCGGAGCGCACAAAAAAGGACAAGATTACATAACTAAAGGAAATGCCTTTGCGGATGAAACTGCATGATACTGTGCGAAAAATAATCTCTCACTTAATCGGGAAAAGGATAATGACCATATAATGAACTCTCTCATGCTAATATCTGTGGTAGAAACATGGCAGGGAGTGAAAGACTTACAGGATGAGGCAGACGATGAGGAGAAAAACACATGGCTCAAAGAAGGTTGCAGACAGCAAGAGGAAGATGGAATTTGAGTTTACAAAGATGGCAGACCTGTTATGCCCAATTGCATGATTGCTGACATGGCACGGATGTACCATGGACCAGGTCACTTAGGAAGAGACACAATGATCAGACAGTTCAGGGAGACTTGGTATAATCCAAAATTTAGGGTTATTGCAGATTCACTTTGCCAGCATTGTTTGATCTGCCAACAAATCAATCCAAACAAGAAAACAGTTGTAAGCACGAGAACCATAGGACGGGAGGGTGGTCCTTTTACTAGGTTGCAAATGGATTTCATTGACATGCCACAACATAACAAGCTGAGATACGTTCTTTTTTTTTTTATTTTTAAAAACCTTTATTGTGCATCAATAGCATACATATACGGGCCTACAACCACCTGGCCAGCCTCGAAAGCAATTTATAGCACAACCGTTAGCAATAAAGCAACTCAGCAGTCCCCCCAGCACGAAATACGACAGTTTTACCAAAATAGGACTTCAGTTTGACGTGACCACTGAGTTACAGGATTAGGTAAGGCTATTTTTAATATTATGAAAATAAAAGGATCAGACGTAATACAATCAACCAAGGACCTAGGGTGAGCAATGCACGCAACAATGTATCAACAGAACGGGAAAACATAAACCAGATGTCCGAGCTGAAATACGCTCATCAGGATGTAGAGCACGCATTCAATTTCGAGCTAGTCATCGCCCACCCCATAAACATGAAGCTACCGTAATAATGACTACAAAGAAAGAAAAAAACAGCTATCAAAAGCGAAAAAGGCGCAATGTCTAACCGTCATGCTAACCCAAAAAGAAGGGAGAAAAAAGAGGAAGAAAAGAGAAGGGAAGAGACTGATAGAGGCCCATGGAAACTGAAAAAAGGGACAAAACAAGAAAAAAAAACCTCCCCCACCCTGCACCCCTGCAGAGGCCACGGCCTACCCCCCCCCCCAAGCAGCGTGCCTGTCGCCCATGAGAGTACCCGAAATTTAGTGTCAGAAAAGAGATAAAGAAAGTTTTATATATTAAACCGGAGGAGGACTTTTCGTACTGGCTCCCGGGCACCCCGTCCCGTAAAATTCATTCCTCCCCAAAATACATAGTGCACCACGTTAATCAAGCAAATCAATCAATAAAGGGGAAATTAGCAACATACTGCACTAATAGACGTATCTGAAGAGCGCGCGCCCCCCACCCCCGCCAGCCATCTTAACATTTGAGAATACTGCTTATCCTTGGCCAGTCCTCGCGAGTCCCCGGAGGCATGTCCGCCAAGTAATTCCCGCATCCGCCGACACAAAGAGACCAAGTGTCCAAGCAAGGCCAGAGAGCGGCATGAGCGTACAAAATGGATGCTGCGGGCCACCAACAGTCATCCGCAATACGGCCATCTTCCCCAATGTAGCCCCAGAACACGTACCCCACATCAAGGATGTAAAGACAGGGGTGGAAGAAACAGGGACAGGATCCAGTCGTTGCCGTGGCAAAGCAGAGGACATCAGTAGTGTTACGGTGTACGAAGCCACCATCGTCTGCTGTGAAAGGGAACCATCAGAATAGTCCAAATCCCCGGCTAGTTGTCGACAATCCACAGCATAGTCCAATGTCATCACTGCCCCCCGCACAAAAGGGCGGCCACAGCACGCCCATCGGAGACAGGCTGGAAGGGATCCTCGTGTGCCAGGGGGTCGTCTGACCGTAAGTGCCTCAGCATTAACGTGGCACCATCCAGCTTCCTCCCCGGCTCACGGACGCCGTGGTCCCAGGCAAATCGAAAGGCACCAAGAGCAGTAAGGATGTCACCACAAGAAAACGCAGGCCCTTTCTCTCGTATCGCAGCACCATTTGGCTGTACACATTCCCCCTTTTGCTGTACATCAATAGTCAGGATGGCAGCCTCCATCACTTCTCGGCGGCCCCTCGGAGTTTCCATCTCAACTGGGGACAGGGAGTCGGTCATAGGCAAGTCCAACTCAGTGCGGCCACTATCTGAGTCGCAGGGACAGCGTGTGGCAGATCGCTTAAGGAGCGGTGTCCTGCAATGTTATTCGTCGCTCTGTCATAACGCCAGCCCAAAATTCGGGAGCTGCATGCGAAAACCGGGCCGAGTCCTGAATCTCATCAAGGCACCCACCGTCTACGTTCAACATACGTACAAGGGTTCCACCAGGTAACCGCCTCGGGGGTACTCTACAGCCGCGTTGCTGGGCAATCAGGACATCTGTGGTGAAAATCGGGCGGATGGACAGTGGGTTCCAGCAGACCGTCGCCGCGCCAGTGGAGATGGCCGCTGTTGTTGTCTTAGCGTCCGGCCATGTTATGCAGCAGATGTCCCGGTCACAGTTTCTTTTTTAGGCTGCTGAACGCCGTCGCAGTTTCTCCGGCTATGGGGCCGGCAGGGAGCCCGGGATCGTGCTATCAGTTTCAGCGCTAATTCCCAAACTTCAAAATGAGGCACAAGTGCAGGATGGTGAGCAGGATAGTCGTGCGGGGCTCGGAGGTTCACGGTGCCGGGAGCCTACGCGTCCGTCCCGATCGCCATCTTGGCTCCTCCGCTGAGATACGTTCTTGTTATTGTCTGTTTGTTTTCAAGGTGGGTGGAAGCGTTCCCAACACGTCACAATGATTCAATTACTGTGGCAAAATTGCTTTTAAAGGAGATCATACCTATATATGGATTTCCAGTAACTATTGAAAGTGATTGTGGCACACACTTTCAAAACAGACTGATTGAATTAATTTGTGAAGCATTTGGCATTAAACAAAAATTGCACTGTGCTTACAGACCAGAAGCATCAGGTGTCGTTGAACAGATCAATGGCACAATTAAAAACAGAATTTCAAAAATGTGTCTAGCTACAGGAATAAAATGGACTGATGCACTTCCACTTGTTTTTATGTCTTTGAGAAGCACTCCACATAAAAGAACAGCCCTCATGACATACTCATGGGAAGGGTAATGAGACAGGCTTTTGTTCCAGTTGGAAAGTTGTTAGCAATAAATGATAGTGCAATCTTAGACTACTGTAAGCAGCTCTCTGACGTCGTAACTTCTGTATTCCATCAGGTGGGAATAGATGTGATTTCAAAAGAAAAGGAACAGGCTAATGATCTATTGCCGGGAGATTGGGTCAGGACAAAGGTTCATCGGAGGAGGAACTGTTTGGTACCCAGGTGGCAAAAAGCAAGACAGGTGATACTAGTCACAACAAATGCAGTAAAGTGTAGGCGTTTGAAAAGGTGGGTGCATGCAAGCCATACCATTCGTGTACCAGCACCTGATAACCCTGATGAAGATAGTCCCCTTCTACCCTACTTCTCAAAAGTGGCGGAGAAGGTGGCCAATTTGCAATTAATGCAATTTGTGGAGAACACGAGTCTTCTACACCCCACCCAGTTCGGATTCCGGCCGACACTCAACGGAGTCGGCTCTTCTCATGGCAACCGAATCCATCAGGCAGAGCGTCCACGAGGGCCATACCATGGCCCTGATCCTACTAGATCTGAGCGCTGCGTTCGACACTGTAGCTCATTCCATCCTGCTACAGTGTCTGAACAAAGGAGGGGTAGGAGGTGCAGCCCTAAAATGGATCCAGTCGTTTCTATCTGGCCGTGGTTTCCAAGTCAGGCTAGGGGACTGCTACTCCGAGAGAGTTGCTCTAGACCAGGGGGTCCCGCAGGGCTCGTCCCTGAGCCCAACTCTTTTTAATCTTTACGTTGCCCCGGTTGCCACCATAGTGGAGAGTCACAGCTTGCGCATGGTATCGTACGCTGACGACACGCAGCTGGTCATCTCCCTATCACGAGCGCCCGGTCTTGCGGCAGACATCTTCAGAGCATGCATGCAAGACCTAGCTGCCTGGATGTCTGCCAACTGTCTCAAGCTCAACGGAGGCAAGACTGAGGTGCTGGTGGTAGGGGGAGACCGAGCGGCGTGGACGTCAGAGTGGTGGCCACCCTGCCTCGGACCAACACCAATCCCTTGCCAGGAAGCGAGGAATCTCGGTGTTTGGTTCGACTCCAACCTTACTTTTGGACCCCAAGTCAACCGTGTGGTCGGCTCATGTTTTGGGACCCTCAAGACCCTCAGGAAGGTCTTGGAGTTCCTTCCCATCAAAGCCCGCCAAACACTTGTGCACGCACTAGTCACATCCAAAATGGACTACGGCAACCTGCTCTACTTAGGGACCCTCGAGAAGAACTTAAACCGCCTGCAGGTTTTACAAAACACCGCGGCTCGGCTGGTCCTCAGACAGCCCAGAAGATCAGCATCAAAATCCGCGCTCCAAACGCTGCACTGGCTCCCGGTGAGAAACAGGGTGAAATTTAAAGCACTCTGCACGTGTCACCGGATTATCAACAGCAGGGCACCTCTCCCCTTGCAGAATCTCCTGGCACAATACGAGCCTATGCGTTCCCTTAGATCATCTGGCACGGGACGCCTGTCCATTCCAAAGGTGTCCAAAGCTAGGATGGGTGGCAGGTCCTTCAGGTACCTGGCAGCGTCCAGCTGGAATAAACTCCCTGTGGCGCTACGCCTGGAACCTTCAGAGTCCATCTTCAGAGCTAAACTTAAAACATTTCTTTACGCCCAATAGCGGACCACCTTTTCACCTCTTCTGCTAACACTAGGATCACAGCGCGGGGACACGCCGCTGGCGTCACCATGCGCGCTACAAATCCCCCTATTATTATTATTATTATTATTATAGTGACGACACAACAGCTGATTCAGAAGGAAAAAGCAAGAGACCATTGAAGCCAAATCACAAGTACAAATCTCCAGAGTGGGCCTATATATTGATTCCACCAGTAGTTGAGGTTAGCAGTAGCAGCCAAGAAGATTTGGAAGAAAATAGTGACAACGATTAGGTTTAGCTTTCTTTAAGGTTGAGGTTTGCTTTTGGCATAAGGCTGAAGAAATTGTGTTAGGTGACACAAGGTCGAAGAAATTGTGTTAGCTGAATACACTGTATGGACGCAAGGTCGAAGAAAAGCTGTTAGAGGGTTACTAAAAAATGTTCTTTTTTAAATATAAAGGGGAGGGTGTTATTTATTAATTAAATACTAATTTTTAATTTTTGATTTTTAAATTTTGTTTTAGTAAGAGCTGAGTAAAAATGCCTAATACTGACAATTCAAGGTGTGCAATTTTTAGAAGATGTAAAATGTCTTCCATTTGTGTGATTCTAATCATTCTAGTTTGGTTAATTTTGGCAGTCATCTTTCCTCTTGGCATAGACAAAGAGGATTACAAGGTGAATATGACAAGCAAAGCTGAATCTAAACAAGTTGTTCATGATATTGCAGGCAAAACTAACAGGGTTATTGAGCATAAACCAGAGATTCATCAGGACAGATCTGTTGGAGATTTTTCTACTAATTCTTTTTCAAGACTCTTATCGGAGTACGTCAGAGTCATGGATGTTAAAGACTGTTATGTGTGCGTTAAGCTTCCTACTTCAGTTTCTGAAGGGGTCAAGTATAACATGCTTCCCCTTACTTATGGAATAACATGCAGTGTTATACAAGCTTGTTTTATCAAACATGTCGACTGGAGTACTATTACTCAGACTTCGATGAGATTTTTGCTAACTTAAAGTTTGTGCATAGTCTTAACAAAGTTAGGCCTGCTAAACAGATAAGGGAATTCTTTCTGGTAACTAATGAACTCACTTACGAGTACGCTTACAAGAATAATTTAACTTGCAAAATGAGAGATGAAGAAAGATCTTTTCCCGATCAGGTTGAGGAGAGAAGAGCGATTTACAAAAGGAATGAGATGCTGAAACAGACTAAATCTAAGTTTTGGCAACTCGAGGACGAGAAGCTTAATGGTGAAACTAGATATGCTGCTATTCACATAGATGATCCAGTTAGTGGAAAGTTCTGCATTAGAAGAGAACACGCTTTACGACAATTATTTTGTCGGTGCTAGCCAATGTGAAGACACTTATCGAATTGTAGGGGGTTGGGGATTTAAAGGTGGTAAAGACCCAATTTTTCCAGGAATCTATTTTGTCTGTGGGAAGAAAGCATATTTCAGTCTCCCAGACCATTGGTTTGGTACATGTTACCTTGGTCTTGTCTTTCCTAAAATTTTCCATGTTGACAGAAATGGGGAAGGTTCATTTGAAATTGGCAAATACCTGAATAGATATAAAAGAGAAAGCTTTTCTGAGATCATGGGAGATATATTTGGTGCAATAATCCCTATGGTAGGAATTACCCTGAATGCAATCAAAATCAGAAAGGTTTCCACAATTGTTGACAGGTTGTCCACTGATACTGCAGGCGGTTTTCAGTTGGTTAATACTGAGCTCATTGCCACCAGAAGCATGGTTATGTAGAACCGGCTTGCGTTAGATATTCTCCTAGCAAAAGAGGGAGGAGTCTGTGGGATGTTGCATGTTCAGCATTGCTGCACATATATCCCAGACAAAAGTCAAAATATAGAATTGTTGATCAACAATATCACAGAATTTCACTCAGAAATAGAACCTATGGAAAGTGACAATTTTTCAGAACGTTTGGCTAAAAGATTTGGGGCAATTAGAGAATGGTTTGCTGAAATTGGCAGATAATCATTGGCAAAGTGCTTTACCTGTAATAATCATTGTTATAGTGACACTTTTGTTAAAAATCAGTTGCATGATTCACACGAGAAAGAAGCATGTGAGGGAAAAGATAAGAATTTATAAACTCAGAAAGGCTCAGGAGAAAAAGATAGAAATGGATGAATTTCGCAGGGCTCAATATGAGAGTTCCAGACAGACTGGAGTTTAGATTTACTAACACAGAGAGATCATTATATGACATTACTAAAAGTAAAATTTAGAATACATTTTTTGGGTTTGTTTGGTGATTTATAAATCACCAGATGAGGGAGTTGATGAAGCGGACTTTTGAAATAAGTTTAGAATTTAAGTACCTTGATTTAAAACTCCCATAATTTTTAATTCACTAATGAGTGTTGCATGTTTTTGTACTAATTCAACCTAGAATAATGTGCACCAACATAAACATTTGGGTTTAATTATAATGTGCTCTTGTCGTGTTTGTCATTTTGTTTTAAATAATACATTTACCTTGTCTTTCTTTTTGTCTAACATTAATTGCGGCTTTTTTAAATAATAGCATGTGCTTTCTTTTAAATGTGCTTTTATTTATGTCGTGTCTTTTTATGTGACTGTGCTATGTTTGTCTTTTGTATGCAAAACTAGGTAACATAAACTAATGGGTTAACATTAGCAAAGAGGGTGGGTAACAGAATAATTATCATTTCCTGAATTAATTATTGTCTTGTGTTTCCTTGCATACTAGAGTCATGCTAAAAGAGGCCTGTGGCCTATTTCTAAAATGGATGTCCGAAGTCCTGTCAAAGTTGGGCCTTGCACAGCAGCGTTTGAAAAGGGAAATATTTTCTTCAATAATTCTTTGAAAGTCGCTCGTAAAAGCAAGGCTGTGTGGAGCATTGAAGTGAACTTTGATAAAACTTTCATTACCAAGGACAGGATGTGTAGCAGCGGAAAGGCTTGGACGGAGGAAGCAACGGATGATTTTGCTTAATGTTGCGAGTCTCGGAAGAGCCTGTGACACTCATAATCAATGAACAATGCCGCTCTTGAGGAAACGTGATTTTTGCTATGCGAAAGGCAAATGACTTCATCGAGTGACATTTTTTGACCAATTGTGCTTCGTGTCGCTCGGATATTTGTATTCTTTTAGTTAGTTTTAGATAGGAAAAAGGTATAAAAATTGCTCCCTTGGAAAGAGCACTGTTGGCTCGTTCCTGTGCTCCAGAGATGCTGTCAGACTTTTGACTCACGTAAGATCCATCGAACTTTACTTTTTCCCCTTAGGTTTTCTTTAGTTAAAGTTAGGGAAATAGGGTCTAGGGAAACTTCCTAATGTTTGAGCACTTCTCATGTTGATTTTGATTTGAGCTGACAGTCAAATGTGTCTTTCTAATAAATAATTTTGCTTAATAAAATTGCTAATAAAATAATTTAAGCTTTAAAATGCATTTGCTTCAAATAAAGCTAATAAAGTAGATTTTGAAATGACAAGCTGGTCTTGTTTGTTTCCATGAGTTACTATTAGTTAATCCATTGCCTATGATTCTGACTTAATTAAATGTATAGAAAGTGTTTCTGATTAATTAGGTCATATGATTCAGTTGGTCAATTCATGTCTCATTCATTTATGGGCCTAGTGTTAATTTTATGAATTATGGTGAGTATCATGGTGTAGAGTTGTCCATATGAGACTGAATTTCCTTTAGCCCGCTGGATCAAGGACATTGGGAGAGAAGAAGAAAGCACATCAAGCAATAAATCAAAGCAGAGAAGAAGTGAAAAGCAAAGTCCGCCTGAAAATCGGATTTCCAGATTAGAACAAAGCGCGGTATTGAATTTAACTCCAGAGACAAACCTAGAACTCTCGGCAATGCCCACGTCTTCAATGTTGGATCTAATGCTAATCCTACAAAGAATGCTACAAAGACTTTTAGAAGTGACATTGTTGAATAATGATATTTTAAAAACTCAAAAAACTTACTTAGCTAAAATAGAGGGGGAGTTAAAGGGAATTAGATGCCATATGCCATCTATAGTAAGACAAGTCCCAGTCCCCGACCCCGTGCCTCGGGCAGAGGTACAGGTGGAAACCGCTGAGCTACCTAAAGAAAATCATGAGGTATTTATCTCAAAGTGGCCTATGAGGCTAATAAGGAGAGGAGAGATGACTAATATGGGGCAAATAAATAGAGCAAGGCGTGCAGGAAGGAATCCACAGTAGAAGGGGAGCGACAAGTTAGTGAAAGGCCCAGGGGTGGATAAGGCGAGTAATGAAAGGGTGTACAAATCAAAGTCACCTAGCCCCATTATGAGTATAACAAAGAAGAAAACCCCCAAAAAGCAAGAAAAAAAGGCGCATGTTGATAGCAACTCGGGTTCACAGAAGAATCAAGTTAAGAATAGAATCACAACACAGTACAAGGAGACTGGTAGTCAGCCAGGTTGTGCCTATGGAGGAAGTTGGCAACCACGGATCACTAGGGAGGTTCGAAGTAGCGGGCCAAACACTCAGACGCATAAGGCTTACACGACACAACACCTGACATTAAATGGGGAAAAGAAGGAGAGCAAAGAGAATAAGTGGCTATACATTGAACCAATCCCATTAGGTAAAGGAGGTAAGAAGTTAGGAAAGAGATTGCCATTAAATAGGTCACATCTTCTGCAAGGGTTCGCCAAGTGCCATAGTCTGAAAGGTATAGGTTCAAATGACCTAAGACAAGTAGGATTTAGGCAAAATAAAGAAGGAAAGGATGTGACCAGAGTAATGATGTACTCAAATCTAGTAAAGTCTTTGATTGAGAAAGAAGCAAGTGAGCTACAGAAAGAGGGAATACAGCTAATAGCCGAAGAGGAAGCGCAAGTAGAAGTAGAAGGGAAACAAGGGCAAGGGAAAAATTTCCTAGGGTGCCATGCAGGTTTAAGAAAGATGTAGGTAAGGATAAGTGACCCGGAAGAAGATGAAGTAGTCCCCCAGGGAAATATTCAAATAGTTACAAATAATTCAAACGTGGAGAATTGGTGGGGTAACTGGAGTAAGGATACAGGCCACGAAGGTCCCTCAAATAGAGATAGTGAGGGGCGTGGTGAGGAAGGCTGGTTAGACGACGTTGAATTGCTAAAGGGTACGCCACATGGCAGAAAAATAGCCAGGGCTTAGATTGGTACGTGGGTAAAATTGAAGAAGTGGTCAAAACCCTTAGTGTGGGATTGCGAAAAGATAAAATATATGACAAAACGAACCACTCAAAGCCGGAGAAACAAGGACGGTGGTTCACAAAGGAATGTTTGGAAAAGAAAAGAGAACTGAGGAGAATAGCACGTCACCAAAAGATAAAGGGTGCCCAGGGTAGGGGAAATGTCCTCAGGAATCTAAAAAGAGACTATAATATGCTAATTAGGAGACAAAAAGAGAGTATAAAGAAAAGTGTTAGTTAAAAGTACTCGAGGCAATAGAGACAAGAAACTTACGCCAGTTCTGGAAATTAGTTCATTCGGCAGCGGATTGTCCTATGGCTGTAATGAACTATGTAGTGGAAGAAGTAGCTTGGCAGGAATATCTGCAGGACCTATACAGTCCCGGGAGGAATCAAGATGAGATGCTGAAGCAAAATTGGAGCGGTCTGGTTGCAGAAATTAAACACGATTTCTCGGTCCCTGAAGTGAAAAGCACGATAAAGAGTTTGAATGTAACAAGAGCGGCTGGCTCAGACAACCTCCCTGCCCTGATAATAAAAACCCAGATGGATTGGTGGGCTGAATTTTTTGCCAAAATGTTCCGAGTCATTTTAGACACTGGGAGATTCCCTAACAACTGGAAAGGGGCAATATTAAGGCCATACACAAGAAAGGCAATATGCATACCCCAAAAAATTACAGATTAATTAATCTGTTAGATATTGGGGAGAAGATTTTCGCAAAAATAATTTTAGGTAAACGAAAAAATTGGGCAGAACAGAATTCATTTGTACCAGTAGAACAGGGGGGATTCAAAGAAGGGCATTCCACTTTGGACCATTGTTACACTTTCTGGGCTCTCGCCCGGAAGTCGATTGAACAAAATGGGAAAATGTACTGTTGTTTCGTCGACTTCCGGGTTGCCTTTGATTTGGTGGACCGTGTGATCTTATGGGAGTGCATGATTAAATATGATATACCAGCAGGCCTACTGGCCATTCTAAAAGAATTACATAGAGGGAACTGGGCCCAGGTAATTAAGGACACCCAAGGGACATTGACAAAGAAAATAGCCATAGGTAATGGGCTAAGACATGGCTGTGTCCTGGCCCCACTCCTTTTTTATTTTTTTTTAACAGACTTACCTGCAGCACGGGAAGTAGAGATAAGCGCAAACCCCAGAATGAGCGGTAGGAAAGTAGCAAGCTTGTTATATGCGGACGACCTAGTGATAATTTATCAAATGGAGCTTGGGCTACAGAGGAAATTAAATGCTTTTAGAGACTACTGTGAGGCTAAATTTTTAGTGGTAAATATGGACAAAACGAAGATCTTATGCTTTGGCAAAAGGACCAAAAGTTTCAATTGGTATATAGGTCAAACAAAATTAGAAATCGTAAAAGTATATAAATACATAGGCCTATGGTTCGAAAGCTCCCTAAAATGGTGTACTCATCTAGACGCCCAAAAAGCTAAAGAGTTTTCTTCTATCTGTGGGCTGAAAAAGTTCAAAAAAGACTATGGTGAGATGTCACATAAACCTATGTTAAAAGCTTATGAAGCTATGATCCCGCCCCAAGTACTGTATGGGGTAGAAGTCCTCCATTTAAGCGGCAAAGGAGGGTGGGATCGGGAGGAAGGTAAGGCCCTAAAAATGCTATTGTCCCTACCAAGTTCAGCAATGATACAGGCGATCATATTAGTGACAGGAACAGTATCATGGAATAACCAGGCGCAAATGGCCCTCGCAAGATTTTGGAAACGCCAAAATCAAGGGGGAGGGCAGAAGGTCTCACATTGGTGTAGTGAGAAAATCCGGCATAGCAACCTAAAATGGGCGATGGAAGCTAGAAGGAAAATTAAGGCTATAACTGGGAGTCTGAAGGTGAGTTCAGACCAGAATCCCCTGCATGTAGTTTTTACTAAGAGTTTACTTAGGTCCCAAGGCATGGAGCAATCAAGGAACCAGGACCTACAATACTTGAGAAAGAAAAAATCGGTCCAATGCATGATAAAATCGTGGGAGGACGTAACTTGGTATCCATACTTAGAGACTCTGCCAAACCATGGGCTTAGATGCGAAATCCTGAAGATACGAATTGGTACTAACCCATGGTTAATGGAGGGAAAGTTAAAGGCAGAAATGCTATATCCCGATGGAACAAGCAAATGTGGGTTTGGGACAAAGTCAGAAATATTGCACATATTGTTAGATTGCCTTATGGTGCTAGATTTGAGAAAATTGTTTTTACGACCTATATTCGTAAAATACAGAATGAGGTCACGAGCTCATGCCATGGAATTATTGACTGAAATGACATGTCTGGACATTGCTATTGCACTAGGAAATTATATGAAAGGTATAATTCGTTTCAGAAGGGAAAAAATTAAACAAGGACAGTGAGTTGGTTAGCCTTAAACCCTTTACTCAGTATATAGATACTCAAGTCTCAAGATAGCTAAAGTCCAAATGGTTTTAAATTACTGCTGCTAAGGAGGAACGATGGGGGGTAAAATGCCTTTTTAAATTTAGGCTCTATCGGTATCTTTGTTTAATCATGTTTTATACTGTTTTAATCTACTTATCTGAGTATATAAATTAAAAATCTAGCGGCTGCCAGGAGTGATGATGGACACGGTTTTAATATATATGTATTAAGAAAGCTGGCAGCAAGGTTACTGTGCGATTTTAAATGGTAATGAGTTTTCTTCTTTTGATGTTTTGTTTTTATGGTATTATGTATTTATAAGATACGTGGAGTTTAAAGACTATGGTCTAAATAAACAGAGTTCTCTCTCTCACTGGGGCAGCTGCAGATTGGCACCTGTCAGAAGATGTGCTGCTAGCCGCCAATGCCGAGCAGTGTAAGGGTTGCCGATAAGGCAGTTCTCTGTGGGTTGTTCTGGGCAGGCAACATGATTGTTCACTGCTCACTTTAGCCCTGCCAGCACCAGATTACACTGACAAAGTCAACCCTGAAAATGTGCTTATTATGCTGACCAGGAAGTTAGAATCTAGCCTGAGGATACATTTGCAGAAATAACCTGCTAACAAAAATAATAAAAATATATTTGTTTGCTATTCTTCATCCAAACCAGTAAACACAAACTGGTTGCATCCATGCAGGTGTTTGGAAAAACTCCTTAAATCTGTCTACAAAATGAGCCGTGGGCAAAAATACAAATGTGTTGCAGGCTTGTTAAAGGTTTTGAGCTGTGGTTGCTGCCCTCTCACACACCCACTCAACTACTTATTGATCTCAAAGTTCAGTGATATATTCCGAAGGCTGAGATGAGCACAATGAACTTTCAGCAAATTCTGAATATTTAGGCCACAGACTATATGAAACCAGCATTTGCAATGCAACAGGTCGCATATTTACGTGAGTTTAAGCTATTGGCATTGTAAATGAAAATGCCTATTATTTTAGTTTTTTAAAACATAAATAAAAGGCGTAGTCATTTACAATGCTAATAGCTTAAACTCACGTAAATGCGAGACCTATTGCATTGCAAATGGTTACGTTTAAAACTAAGGGTGGGGTCGCTTCAAGCACACCTCAGCTATGATGGTAATTGCAACGCATGACAGTGCTACAATTAACAACAATACTTTCACAAATCAATCAATCAATCAATCATAGGCATTTATACCGCGCACTACTCATCCGGAGGGTCTCAAGGCGCTTGGGGGCGAGGGGGGGGGGCGGTCCGCACTGCTCGAACAGCCAGGTCTTGAGCTTCTTCCTGAAGGAGAGGTGGTCAGGCGTAGGTCAGTCGGGAGGGAGTTCCAAGTCTTGGCGGCCAGGTGGGAGAAGGACCTTCCTCCTGTTGTCGCTCTGCGGATGTGGGGGACGGCGGCGAGGGCGTGACTGGTCGAGCGGAGATGGCGTTTGGGAGCGTAGAAGTTGAGGCGGCTGTTGAGGTAAGTCGGGCCTTGGTTGTGTAGGGCTTTGTGTGCGTGGGTGAGGAGCCGGAAGGTGATTCTTTTGTTGATCGGGAGCCAGTGCAGGTCTCTCAGGTGCCTGGAGATGTGGCTTCGTCTGGGGACGTCGAGGATGAGTCTCGCAGAGGCGTTCTGGATACGCTGGAGTCTCTTCTGGAGCTTGGCGGTGGTTCCGGCGTAGAGGGTGTTGCCGTAGTCCAGACGGCTGGTGACGAGGGCCTGGGTGACCGTCTTCCTGGTCTCGGTGGGGATCCACCGGAAGATCTTACGTAGCATGCGCAGGATGTTGAAACAGGACGAGGAGACGGCGTTGACTTGTCTGGTCATGGAGAGGGAGGAGTCCAGGATGAAGCCCAGGTTGCGTGCGTGGTCTGTCGGTTTGGGTGCGTTGCCCAGGGCGGGGGGCCACCAGGAGTTGTCCCAGGCGGAGGGTGAGGAGCCCAGGATGAGGACTTCCGTCTTGTCTGTGTTCAGTTTCAGGCGGCTGGTCGTCATCCACTCGGCCACGTCTTTCATCCCTTCGTGTAGGTTGGCTCTGGCGGTGGCGGGGTCGTTGGTCAGGGAGAGGATCAGCTGGGTTTCATCGGCGTAGGAGATGATGTTCAGGTTGTGTTGGCGTGCGATGGCCGCAAGGGGGCTCATGTAGACATTGAAGAGGGTGGGGCTGAGCGAGGAGCCCTGAGGGACGCCGCAGATGACTTCCGTGGCTTCTGATCTGAACGGGGGGAGGCAAACTCTCTGTGTCCTTCCGGCGAGGAAGGAGATGATCCATTCCAGTGCCTTCTCCTTGATTCCGACGTTGCTGAGGCGCTGCACTAGGGTGCGGTGGCAGACAGTGTCGAATGCCGCGGAGAGGTCCAGGAGGATGAGGGCCGCTGTTTCTCCGTTGTCCAGCAGGGTTCGGATGTCGTCAGTGGCAGCGATGAGGGCGGTCTCGGTGCTGTGGTTGGCCCGGAAGCCTGACTGAGATGGGTCGAGGGATCCAGTCGTCTCGAGGAAGGCTGCCAGTTGCTTGTTGACGGTCTTCTCGATGACTTTGGCTGGAAACGGGAGGAGCGAGATGGGGCGGTAGTTCTTGAGTTCGGTGGGGTCCGCCGTTGGTTTCTTTAGTAGAGCGCTGAGTTCGGCGTGCTTCCAGCTCTCACGGAAGGTGGCGGTGTCGAAGGAGGTGTTGATGATGTCCCGCAGGTGGGGTGCGATGACAGCGTCGGCCTTGTTGAAGACGTGGTGAGGGCAGGGGTCGGTTGGAGATCCGGAGTGGATGGAGTTCATCGTGCTGATGGTGCCTTCGAGGTTGATCAGTGTCCAGGCGTTGAGGGTGGTGGTGGGGGCGTTGGTGTGGTCGTGGGGAGCGTTGTTTGTGTGCTGAAGCTGTTGTGTATGTCAGCGATCTTGTTGTGGAAGTAGGAGGCGAGGGAGTTGCAGAGGTCTTGCGATGGGGTGATGTCGTTGGTTCCGGCGTTGGGGTTGGAGAGCTCTCTCACGATGTTGAAGAGTTCCTTGCTGTTGTGTGCGTTGTTGTCCAGCCGGTCCTTGAATGCTGTTTTCTTGGTGGCGTGGATCAGTTTGTGGTGCTTTCGGGTGGCGAGCTTGAGGGTAGTCATGTTGTCCGGTGTAGGGTCTTTTCTCCAGGCTTTCTCGAGGGCACGGCAGTTCTTCTTGGAGCTCTTGAATTCGTCGGTGAACCACGGGGCCTTCTTGCTTCCGGGTCTGCTGGGCGGGGTCCTCAGAGGGGCGAGTTCGTCCGCGCAGGTGCAGATCCATTTCGTGAGGTTGTCGGCGGCTTGGCTGGGGTTCGCTGAGCTGGCGGGAGGGTGCTGGCTTAGGGATGCGGCGAGTTGGTCGGCTGTGATCTTGTTCCAGCTTCTTCGTGCAGCCTGTTGCTGGCGGTGGTGGACCGTGGTCCTTCTGAAGGTGAAGTGGATGCAGCTGTGGTCCGTCCAGTGGAGTCCAGTGGCGTGGCTGAAAGACAAAGACAAACACCCACGATCAGCCCACAGCTGTGCTGTATTAAGAAAAGAAATGCAGCAAGTCCAATACCACAAAGTGTGCTTTACTCGTCATGCTTTTAGACTTGATGCAGGTGGCAAGTTACTTGTTGGCTTATATATCTGGATACAGAGACAGAAAGAAGCAACAAAATACCTGCCGGGTGGCAAACTATCTAAGCTGAGATTTCTTAACTTAGGTGTTACCTAAAAGAAATGCATCAAGTCCAAAAGCATAGCGTGTGCTTTACACGTTGTGCTTTTGGACTTTCTGCATTTCTTTTAGGTAACACGTAATTTAGAAATCTCCGCTTAGCCTAGTGTGCCGCCCGGCTAGTATTTTGCTGCATATTTCTGTCTCTGCATTCAGATATATAATGCGACAAGTAATATTACACCTACAGCAGTAAAATCTTATGATTGTACCACAGTTGGAGTCTTGTGCTTTTATAAACCCCAAGTGTACCTGCCTGTGTAACCAATTCATGTCATGGAGTGTGTATGCAAATTGCAAACCTGCTGAAGACCCTTCACCTGGCACTGTATGTGTGGAAATGTACAGTGTTTTCACTTTCTTAGGCAACATTTTGAAGTGATATTTGCAGCAGCAACTACACGCGCAGTCTGGTTCCTGGCGCACATAGCCGTGGCTGCAGCGCACAGAGACCCTACACTGCCGAACACAGAGTAAAAAATTGGAGGGAACATTGCTGCTGACACTATTGTAATTGTAGATATATGTTGCCAGCCCAAATTTCCCGTCCTTTGTAGCTGGTGTGGCAAAGCATAGGAACCCTTGTAGATGTAATAGTTCTATAAACCATGTTTCCTGCAGCAGGATTATTCAAACGAGTTAAGGTATTGCAGGAATTCCGAGTCTGAGGTTTTTGTTGCTAAGTCATTCACATTCCATGAACAGAGGCGAACCTCTTTTTTTTTTTTTGCACTGGTGCCACCGCCTATTTGCCAGTGTTGTCATTGGGTCTCACTTAATTGAGTGCATGTAAGATGTGCTTGCAACCAAATCGTATTGAGGGCACTTCCCACTTATTGGCCTGTGCGGTATGGCGGTTCACTGCTTGAAAACTTTGTCTGGCTCCTCTCTTACTTCGGTAAACCGCTTCTTTCCAAGATCACCCATTTTTTGGGACTGACATAATCCAACACCTTTTTGTTTTAAAAAAATATATATGCACTATGCATGCTTACTTACAATGCCTTTCAGTGAGCCCTCTTCAACCATTATTCTGCCGAAGTTTCTCTCACACCACTGCATGGGGAGACAGCCCAGGGATTACTTTTACAATGTGTGGTTTAACATAAGAAAGACTTATATATTTTAGATTATACACAATGCTTCTATCTGTAACAATACACAATATCGTCGGTACAGCTTTGGAGCAATATCAGAGCTACATACTTTGGAACTGGGTTCGAGGCTTGGTTTCAGCATCATATCCTTTGATTCTGGGCAAATCATTTAATCTCACGTGCGTAAAAATCCTCGGACCTTGCATAATATAACTGGTGCTCAGGTAAAGCACTCAAATACCTTCGGGTTGAGCTTGCTGTTTATAAAATTGCAAAACAGAAAAGGAGGAGGAGGAGACTCCAGTCTTTCACACCATGAGCTAACGTCATGCAGCTTTGCATATACACATAACGAATAGCCTGTGCCACTTAGAACGTGGTATTTTATTATTGTATTTGTATACTACCCTTGTAAGCCATTGTAACACCTTAAAAATGGGTTCACGTACACAGCATTGTGTAAGTCGGAATAATGATTGTGCAGTTTGATGGCCAGTCTCAAACATTATCACTTACTAGGGATGCACAATATGCTTATTGAGAAATTTCTGAGAAAACAATGCAGCATGATGCACCATCACATAAACGAGAATGATAAAATACCCATCCTGTAACCCAGCACAGTGTGACATGTTTCTCTTTCCTAAGATGTATTTCTACAGTAGCTGCAGACATATCTCATTATATGAGCAAAACGAGTATACTGCAATGTGTTGTAGGAGAATTTGTTTTAGACATCAGTGATTCACAGTGAATTATTCTTTTAATGTGTATCCTGTCACTGCCAGGTTTTAATTTTTATTTATCAGAAATAGGTTAGTGGCTTTCTTCTCTAAAAACGATGTATTATCACAAGTAGACCAGCAGCTCCCCCCAGCAACTGTATGGTTTCAATTTCAATGCTTGTGGTGTTCAGTGGATCAATTCATGAACATTAATGAAGGTACTCCAATAATGTAAAACCAAAGGTGATGATGGACGGAGCGTTGACAATACAAACACTCACCCCCAGTCAACTGATCTGGGTTTAATCCATCACCGTTCTTTAGCTCACTCCGCCACCCCAGTTCAGACATGGCCATATGCAAATCAGTCTGACCCAGTGCCTCATGGGAACAGTCCAGCCCGAACTGCAAGCCATGTCTTCCCTGGACCAGAATCAAGCTTCCCAGGACCGGTTTCTGGCATTACAGCCGTCTTCAGCCGGGCTTGCTTGACTCCAGTGGTAAAGTGAGCAAGGATCTCACGTCTGAGCATACCCTGCCAACTTAGGGCGAACAAAGAAAAACCAAAGGTGATGATGGACGGAGTGTTGACAATACAAACACTCACCCCCAGTCAACTGATCTGGGTTTAATCCATCACCGTTCTTTAGCTCACTCCGCCACCCCAGTTCAGACATGGCCATATGCAAATCAGTCTGACCCAGTGCCTCATGTGAACAGTACTCCAATAATAACATTAATAAAATCACAAGAATCATTCAATCACAAGTGTAGAATACCATTTGTACAGAAATAACACTTTAAATACATACTTCTCAAGGCAGTGCTATAATGTGAATATTAGTGTCAAAAAATCCATATGAAAGATCAGTAGCTATTGTAGAATCCAGGATAATGTGCTGCATGGCTAAATACTTATAAGGCCCCAAAGGTGAGACCTATTAACGATGCCAATGCTTGTTGTTACCGGGGTCGGTTTTGCAGCATAATTTAGGCCCCAGCATCAAAAGCGAAAAGCGGCACAAAGTTTTCCCCCGGCACCCCCATCCCTGCCCCCCAGCACCCCAGGCCAGCCGAGCTATCTGCCAGGGCCGGTTTTGGTTCCCAGTCCGGCCCTGACAGTGGGTCAAGGATACAGATACTGGAAGACAGATACACCTACTCTAGGGCAGGTACACATGATTACATTGTTTGTAAAAAATAATAGATATTCAAAAGGGAAGGCGAGCATTTTCCCTGGGACACAGATAAATGACATCCGAAAGTGAATCAAAGACCTGAGACATGGATACTGAGACATTGTGAGTGTGAGACGCATACTCTTAAAACATGAAGACACCTACTCTGGGACGACCAAAGACATGAACACTAAGACAGAATAACAGGGTTAGTGGAAGGGGATAGGAAAATGTACACCAATCAATAAAACATGTACACACTGACATAGGAGGATGCACCAACTGTGTTCCAAGAAGATATAGATACTAAGACAGAGAACAGAGACACTTTGACAAGTAGACCTAGACATTGATACTGAAACACATGGGTATTGGGAGAGGAGGCTCTGACAGTAGGACAAGAAACTGCCACTGGGACAAGGGCGCAAATACACTGGGTCAAGGAGACAGGGAAACTGAGAAAGAGAGACATGAACACAGGGACTGATGGATATTAGGACACGGAAACACTGATAGTGTGTCAGAGAGACACAGTCACATTCCATTGAATCTCTAAACAGAAATAGGGGCAGGGCAACATTGACACAGGATAGGGGAAACACACATTCATGCAAACAATGGTATAGACCACACGTACAAATAAGTAGCATGCATACACAGACCAAAACATGCAGACCTAACATGTAGAGACCACGATACATATAGGTACGCAGACATCATTCACACAGAACGCTGAATATAGCGAACCCGTATTTGGAATAAACTCCACTGCCAAATAGAAATACTCTCAAGACATCCCATAGCAATACGTGTTAATGAAAATCACAGGCATGTGCTTTACAAATGCTGCGTGAAAACCATGACATAATTTAGTATAACATTACATTACATGATCTGTGTTTGAGGCTTTTGTAAAGGGCTTCAGAAAGTCAGCAGTTTGTCTATCCTGCATTCCTCCACAATGCATAAGTACTTCTGCTTCTCATGTTTGAGGTTTGTAAAAAACTGAGCTCTAGAACACAAATCTCACTAGAGTCCTACTTACATTCTCAAAACAAATATTTCTGCTTTTACGGTTAAACTCTAAACAGAAACTCACATCTCTGTATAAATTTAATTAACCCTTAGCCGCAACAAAACATTGTAAATTAGGTTTAATTCTGCTTGCATTATTTCTGTCATCTGGAGCTACATCTGGGAGAGGGTGCTCACAGAGGTAGAGCCCGATTCACAGAACTTAAGACAAAATCCTAAACTTACTACCATTTTGGTATTCACAGAAGGCACTTACTAATTTTGGTATTCATAGAAGGCACTAAGTCATTTCGGTATTCACAGAAGTTAGGAGTCCTAACTTTAGGACTCCTAAATGCCTTCTGTGAATACCGAAAGTCTTAAAGTTAGGATTTTTCTCAGTTTAGGAGTAGTAAAGTTAGGACACCTAACTTTAGGACTCCTACAAGGAGAAAAATCCTAACTTTAAGACTTTCGGAATTAACAGAAGGTATTTAGGAGTCCTAAAGTTAGGACTCCTAACTTTACTACTCTTAAACTGAAAAAATCCTACCTTTAAGAATTTTGGTATTCAAAGAAGGCATTTAGGAGTCCTAAAGTTAAGAGTGATACCTTTACTACTCCTAAACTGAGAAAAATTCTAACTTTAAGACTGGTGCTGGCATCGGGCTCGTAGTGTGCAGGTCAGAAGGGAAGTGCAGTGAAGTAAATAAGCACTTGTTGAATTTGAATAGCCTTGTTTTGCTGTATTGCCTTCACCAATCCCTTTTTTAGGTCAAGTCCAGCAGCGTGCATGCACTATCTGCAAAACCTGCTGTATTCGATAAAGGACTTTGCTCCCACCTACAGCTTACCATTGGTTCTGGCCAGTGTAGCTCCTCTTTGTTGCCTCCTAACTGGTTCGTGCAGCGATATGTCACTTCCACTTTACGCTGAAGAGCACCGGCCAAGTACAGCTTCCTTACGCTTGCATTGCTTTTCTGTTGCTCTGGGAGAACTCTTTTTTGAATTGTTATGAACCAGAAAGATGACTGATTGCCTATTACTTATTTCGCAACTTGGGCTTGTTCTAAAATGTCGGTTCAGTTTACATATGCTAGCAGTTTAATAAGAGAGATCTTTTTGTGCTGGTCCAACATTGGCTGTGAGGGGTAGTGGTGCTCATGTTCATGGTCATACTGCACTGCGGTAGTTTACCAGCTGCTCTGCTTGGTGCGAAGGTTGGACAATGTACCTCCTGCACAACCATGGCTGCTGCTTCTCTTCACTCGTAACTTGTCAGTGACTTACAATAGGGGTGAGTCGGCTCAGGGGACTGGGGCATAAACAACCATTTGTCCTGAGAGAAAGTAAAGGCTATTCCTAATAAATAATGTCTTGGGCTGAGTGTGTCCCTAGCTCCTTCCGCTGCCGAGCGCCACTCAGCCGTGTGCCACTCAGCTGTACGCCACTCAGCCGTGCCAGCGCATCTTTACTATTGGTTCCTTCAGCCTAGAGTACTTTGCTTCCGGAACTGCCCAAATTGAAACCGCACTATTGCAGACAAATGTACATTACAGCAAGCATTCCACATCGGCTGGTACTATCCTTCTTCTTCAACCAGCCTGACCTCAAGCTGTCTATGCTAGGACAGTGAGTCAGATTCTAAAGCCTGATGGCCCCTACTCTAATTATCCCTCCCCTGAGCTGATCTCTTCTACTCCGGCGTTTCCACTGCCAAGTGGACCTCTGTCCCTCAAGACCCAATTGACCACACGTGGCTTTTTAGCTTCTGTGTGCCTTGCTCATGAGGCCACATGCACACTTTAAGATTCAAACTACTAGTCCCAGTCTTCAACTTGTCTGTAGCCAGAAAGAGTGGTCTGGCTGAGAAGGTGCACATAACACGAGGCCACGTGGCAGTTGTGGCTACCTCCTGTGCACCCACCACAACTCGTTCATGAATGCTTGGGTTCTGTGCTCATTATAGTTGCATGATATAGAAAACAATGGTCCTAAACCTTAATTTCAGAAAGTACAAGTCTAATCTCTATTGATTTTTAGAGCAAATCTGAGCACGCAAACTTGTCAGCTGTAGGTAATCAAAAACCAATCAATTTAATAATGTGCAACAAACAAAGGATTTTCAAAAAGCACAAATGCTTTTATTTTCTCATAGTTAGGCTGGCAGTAGGTATGTTGCCGCATTTGGTGAATTTTGGAGAATTAATAGAGTGAAGGTTGCTCCGAAGGAATGTGGAGGAAAATGTGCTCAAGTGAAAGATGGAAAATATTCCAAAGGGTGCTCAGGAAAGAAGTTTAAAACAGTTCACAGGTCGGACTGATAACAATTTGTCAGTCTGAATAAGTCTGGCCACAATTGAACAATGTCATCCAACAGTTATTTACATATTTCAATAGTCAGAAATATATTGTCTTTTTTGCATGGTTGGGCAGATGAGCTTGTGGTCCAGGCTTGTAAGGTGTGGGCATCGACGTTTCGACCCGACTTGTGGCAAGGGGGGGGGGGGCTATATAGGGCCTCGGCCTGCAGATACACGTGCAATTGTTACATAATGTTTACACATAATGGCATATTTACACCTCTGTTGTCTTTTTGTCTATTCGGGTGCTGCTTTGCTTTTTTCCCCATTAAAAATATAGAGTTGGATAAAATAATTTTATTCAGTACTTATGTACAATTATGGAACTTGTTTCGTGCTCCCTGCAAATGTGGTGTTTTAATAGTATTTTGAATGTTAACTCTGAAAATGTTTCATATTGGAAGCAACTGTCTTCGTTAAACAAAAGTGCTTATCAGGCCTCCCTACTGTAAAGTCTAAGGTTCATGGACATCTGCTGAGCGCAGGCAACCTTCAATAACAAACTCTTCAGCAGGAACATCAGCTACTGACAAAATAAAGGACATTGAGGTGAAATGCAACATTCTCGTGGTCATTGTACTCTTGGCTGGTAAAGGCCTGGGAAAACCCCTTGGTGACATGCATCTGCACACGTCAAACAGTTTAGTTCTCGAAAGAGGGTGAGGCAATCTATTTGGAGGGTGCTCCGATTACACTCCACATCGTTTCAGTACACTCAATACCACATAATTACTATACACATATTTCCACTGCACGCCATGCCACATAATGAGAATTTGCCTAGCCTTCGTGCTGGTAAGTTCCAATTCTATTAAGGACTCGGAGGCGAGGATTATGCCTTTCTTCCTTCACTTTATTTTCACAGCAGCAAGAAAAAACACAGTAAACAACTATGTTTCCCATGAACACTTGGGAAACAGGAAACTTGAACATAAGTCCTTTGTCAGTCTCCGCACTCCGGCAGCTCCCATCATGCCCCACTGCTGCTTCCAGTTTTGGGGGCTGTAGGTTTAGCGTTTTTGGTATAGAATTCCACTACACAAACCCACGACACAGAATTCCCCAACTAACAATTCATTCCAAACGAGTAATTCCACATATAGGTAAAAGGCATTGTCATTTCAAACATCAATACCTGTAAGTCACACAAATGCAAGACCAATTTTTTCTATTGCAGTTTTTAAGAGCAGCCTCTGCACAACACTAGCAGTAGGCTCTTTCCTCAAGCTATGCTCTGCTGTTTGCTAAGGCACAGCATCATGCTTGCTGCCCTTTTTTCCATTTTAGCCACAAATCAGATAACCTCCTAGGACATGCCATTGTAAAGTCTTGAGTTAGCTCAGGACTTGAAGAGTCTATCGTTTCTTGTATCCTCTGTGGCAATGCTGAAGGAATAAAGGCATTGTTTACTTGTAGTCCTGTTACACGGAGACTACACCTTACTGTGATGTCTGCTGAGTTCATACTGGCTTCTCCACCACAGACAGGATGGAACATGAATGAAGTCTAAACCATCACAAGACCATCAATGGGTGTGCAACGTATTACTGTCGATGACGTTGTTCTTCATAGCTCAAAATAGACTTGTTGCAGGAAAAGCAGAGCAGACTCTTCCGAGCCATGTAGGTGTCCTTTTCCATCCACAAACATTCTTTGCTCAGGATCCATTTTAAGCAAAAGTCATTCTACGAAACAACATTCAGAGGTATGTCATTGACATACCACATATCTCCACTACACAACCTCACACTACACCACACAATGCCATGCTACACAATCCCACAACAAACAATTCCAAACATGTGGCGGCCGGCACAGGTAAGAGCAGCAAAGTGATGGGGCAGAACAGGGACCCGGTGTGGAATTCCTAGTCAACAGACAACAGGATATGTAATATTACTTTAAAAAAAATAAAATCACTTACCCTGTGCTCGCCGCATCACCACCTCGGCAATGCAGTAAGTGCAAGGTAAGTGTGTTTTAAATGTATTTAATTTAATATTACCTCCCATTCCCATTCCCCCAATCCCGGCCTCCGAGTTTGAAAGACTGGCGCTTGGTATCACCTCGGGTTCTCCACTCGACCCCCTGCCTCCAAAAGTTTGGAAAAATTTTGGAACTGAACTTTTTGGCACCATGCGCCTAATATGTAACCAGTCCTTGCATAGTGGCTTTGTCCCAACCCCGTGGAAACAGGCGCTAATCACTCCTCTCCTGAAGAAACCCTCCCTGAGCCCAGATTGTCTTTCAAACTACCGACCCATCTCCCTACTGCCTTTCCCAGCGAAAGTTGCCGAACGATGGGTCAGTACGTGCCTGTCCGCCCATCTAGAACAGAACAACCTTCTTGACGATCACCAGTTCGGGTTCCGTCCTGCCCACGGTACCGAAACAGCGGTCTTAACAGCCATGGAGGATCTTCGCATGCGTGCAGACAGGGGCCAGCCAGTGGCGCTGATACTGCTGGACCTGTCTGCCGCATTCGATACGGTCAACCATGGTACGCTGCTGCAGAGACTTGGTGAAGTGGGAGTGGAGGGCACCGCACTGCTCTGGTTTCACTCCTACCTTCGGGACAGAAGACAGGCTGTCTCCCTTCCCCCATTCCAATCCACCTTTGCACCAGTACCCCAGGGAGTTCCTCAGGGCTCCTCCATCAGCCCCATCCTTTTTAACGTGTACCTCATCCCGCTAATCAAGCTAATCCAATCCTTTGGGATCAAAACAATAAATTACGCTGATGACACGCAGCTCATTCTCTCTTGGGAAGGTGAAGATGCCATTCCTTTTCCCACCTTCCACGACTGCTTAAGAGAGACGGCTGGATGGCTACACAGAAACTCCCTCCAATTTAATTCCTCTAAAACGGAGGTCCTGTTTTGTTCAGGCACCAAGATACCCGCCAGTTTCCGAGTGAATTCTGGCCCCCAGAGATTAGAGACAAACCTCTGCCAGTTGCCTCGGTTCGCAACCTGGGAGCCATGCTTGACAACAAATTAAGTATGGAAACCCAGGTAACGAAAACTGTGGGGATCTGCACAGCCCTGCTTCGCTCACTGCGGAAAATCATGCCACTTCTCCCGGCACATGCCCGGGCGTCGATAGTCAGGTGTACGATACTTAGTCGCCTCGACTATTGTAACGCTCTGCTCCTGGAGTCTCCTGTCACGTTGATGGATCGACTACAGCGAATTCAATCTGCCGCCGCCAAGCTGGCTCTTGGCTGGACGAGAAGGGCTTCGGCCACTGCAGCTCTGGCCGAGCTACATTGGCTACCCTTAAAACAACGTGTGGCTTTCAAGTCCCTCTGCATTGTCTTTAAGGCTCTGCACGGACTTGGACCCAAACCTCTGCAAGCCCTGTTTCTGTGGTACACTCCTGCCAGAGATCTACGCTCATCCTCGGCCTGTCTGGTAAAGGTACCCAGATTCAATAAAACCAGAACGGGGGGCAGATCCTTTAGGGTTGCAGCAGCCAAGTTGTGGAACAGCCTGCCCACTGACATACGTCAGATTTCACAACTTCTCCCATTCAGTAGACGTATCAAGACCTGGCTTTTCCCCCAATAAATGCCCGTCTGACTGTTCTCCCGGTTATCCGTCAGCAGAGTATTCTCCAGCGCCAGGAAGCCTGCAAGGTATCAGTCGCGCTTTACAAATACTCAAAATAAATAAATAAATTGTCTGTCGACTTCCATACCTTCACTTCGCCCGCCTCACTGCCCTACCGCTCTTACCTGTGCTGGGCGCCACTGTTCCAACCCACCACATCTCTCCCTTCCACTTCCAACTACCCTGTCAAATCTCCCCCACACAGCCACTGCCCCTCTCATCTCTCCCTCACACTGCACTACCTCGGTTTATACAGAAATCCGACTGCCCCTTCTCATCTCTCCCTCGCACTACCTATGTCTGCTCTATAATGCCTGCTCTGCTCACACATACTAAGCACAGCTTCATACCCGTGCCGTTCAGGGTTTCTGTCCCTCAATCCAACTCTCTTCCCCTCTTCTTTGGGTGTCTTCTGCATACACATGTTCTCCATCTTTATGCACCTGTGGCCTGCTCTCCCCTTCTCTTTCCATCTTTTTCTCACACTCTTTCTGCTCCTGTGTCTCAAGTTCATTCACCACTTCCTGCACAAACTACCTATCCCTCTTTATCTTCCTTTCTATCTATTCTGTGCAGCTCTAACCCCTATCTATTCACCATGCCACATGACCCCACTACACACCTCACAATTCCACAACTAACAATTTCAATACAACCCCACATAATTCCACTCCACACCACATACCTCCACTACAGTCCAAAACATAACACATAGGTAAAAGACAAAAGGCATTGTCGTTTACAGTGCCCAACTCTTGCAAATGCGAGACCTATTCAATTGCAAATGCTTGTCTGTTTCTGTACCTTATAGTTCTGAGTATCCTCTGTGTGTACGGGCAGAGCTTTTATTCTTTTGTGATCTACCACATGGTATGTGTGGCTTTTCAGGGTAATAGAGGGAAGGAAGGACCGAGGTGTACTCGAGCTCCATATGCAACGAATGAAAAAATCATTTGCACTTCCAGGAAAGAGAAACTGGGCCGGGTCTGTTCCCTACGGGCGCTAGTGTGCTGAGCTATTTGAAAAGTACTCCAGTCACCAAGAAAATGTTATTCAAGAAACTGAAGGCGATCCCCTGATACCTATCCCAAGCCATGAACAAAGCACCTTCTGTGATGAATCAGAGTTAGTAAATCATATCATTACACCACAAAAACCCAGTAAAAGTGCATGCCTAGCTGCCTTGCCCCTACAGAGACCGGCTGAACACTTAATTCTGTTTTCATGTAAAATCGTCAAAAATACGTCCGTGTGGTGTTTATTTTGAAGACTCATAGTTTTTTCTTGTGGCTTAATTTAACGGGAACTGCCAACCTGAACATGCATTGACAAAGCCAGTGGGTTTATTGTTTTGTTGAATGCATGCTCACAGCTCACATATTCATGTACATATTGACAAAAACACTCACAGAGCAGCGATATTTACAGCTAACATGCACACACAAACTAAGACAATTGCAGAGATCAACACACAAACTGTCAAACATTCAAGAACCCGCGCACAGAAAAATACCAGCAATGCAGCCTTTCGTGCATGGAGAGGAGCATAGTGACAGGAACACATGCGCACAGACCAAACACAGATGATGTCAGAGACACACACTGATAGAACAAACATACATTGAGACTGAACATAGGCACACCTACGTCGCAGGCCAGGGCAGGGTCGGATTGGGATCACAATTCGGCCCGGGCACTGACGAAAAAAGTGGCCCACATTCAAGAGGCGTGGCCCAAATTTAAGGGGCGTGGCCCACATTCAAGGGGCGTGCCCTTTCATGAAACACCATTTGCACAGACAAGGAATGAAAGTGGGAGGATACTGTTCTTGCACACGACACAGGGCCAAGGTGACAATGGCCTACATGCTGAGCAACTAAAAAAATAGCAAGGCCCCTTTTGTCACAAAATTATTCCAGCCCTTCAGCACAGGAGCACCTGAAAAGCAGCAAAGCCCCTGCTATTACTAACCTACTCAGCCCTCCCCAAACCTTCAGCTCAGGAGCACATGAACAGAGGTAAGGCTCCTGCAATTAGTAAATTAATCAACCCTCCAGGCCTTGGGAAAATGTCCTGGCAGGGGAGCACAAAACACAGCTTTCTGAGTCATCCAAGGTAGCCAGGTAGCCAGGGGAGAGGCTGAGGTGAAGCTGGTGCATGGGAAGTGCCTTCCCAGTGTGTTCTGGCAGTTTGAGTTTTTACCATTTACTGTAGTATTACCCTTGTACCTGTGTATGGTACCCTTTTGTAACTTGCACAAGTCACTTTTCTCTTGTAACACACTGTTTGCTACCTCTCACTTTTTGTTTGTTTTAGATGCTTGCACAAGTGCCACCATTGCCTACGTAACGTTTGTTCTTGTGCTGGAGTGTCTGCCATTAATTGCAGTATTATACCTCTACTTGTATTTTGCACGCTTTTGTAACCTGCACACATATCTCTTTTTCCTCCTGTAATGTACCGATTGCTACCTCATGTATTTTGGTTGCTCACTATTGTCACTTTTGATTCATGTAACTTAACGTTTGCTTTTGTAATTTGTCCACTTATAATTTTCACCTCATGTGTTATTTCTGTTCCTAGTGTGAAGCGCTCTGACACCTTCGGGTAAAGTCTGCGCTATATAAAATTGCATAAATAAATAAATAAAACAAAAAAATTCCAAACATCACCAGGCCCCCACAGCAAGACCCATTCTTCCTCGCCCACTATGCCCTGAATGTGAAGGGCTGTGGGCGAGGTGTTAAGACTAACACCGTTTCTGGGCTGCATGGGCGCCAGGGGGCCGAGGTGCAAATGGCTCAAAGGCCTGAGAAACACCTGGCCCCCAGGGAGGCCGATTATTGCAAACAATCACCCCTCCACCCCAGCCCAGCCTCAGCTTGATTGCTTGGCAGGGTAGGGGTGAAGGAGAGCCCACAGCTGACAATCAAGCTGTCTGGCCGCACAGCGAGGCTGCTTTCATTTTCTCAGTCTCTGTCTCCGTGCACTCTGTGGGCCGTTTTTTTTTCTCCCCTTTCCTAGTCCACTCTATGTGGACTGGGACAGGGGAGAAAAAAAACGGCCCACAGAGGGCACTGAGGCACCGGCCCTTCGGCCCATTCCCGAATGCCCGCCTTGCCAATCCGCCCCTGGGCCAGGGCTAATATTTAGCATTCCAAAGAGGCAATACGTTTAAGGTGGACAGACCAGAGTCTACCCTAACCGATCTTAGCCATTCCTTGTGTGCAGGTGCGGCCTAGCCACCTGCTTACTTTCACTACACACCAATACACGATGAACCACTCACATATTGTAGTACGGATGAAAGACCTCGTGCGGCCTAGGACCCTTTTATTTATTGCCTCTGGCCACTCCTGGCGAGAGAATGCAGTGTAACAACACCAGGGAGGAGGGGGCGGTGTTACCCCGGAATGGGCCGGGTGGCTCACTACATCCCTTTCCCACTTGGTTCTGAACCTTATACCTGTAAATAGCTCACAAAGTTCTTGAACTTCTGCTTCAGCTTGGGATGTGGCTGTAGGTGATATCGCTGATGTCATGTACAGTCAGCTCCATCTCTCTTGACCTTGTCTCCTTTGGCCACATGCAACTCCTTTCTCCAATCCCCAGCTCCGTTGAGGTTTCACCACATTGTCGTTGGCTCAGGGATCCCTCTGTCACAGGTGGATTATCGACCCCTAAGGTCTCATCTTCCTCCAGTCTCTGCTGACCAGACATGCTGACTTTCTTGAACCATGACACGTTCCGACTGATTGCCTCATCCCTTTTCTGGGTTGTTATCATGGCGCATCCGCTATCACCACTGTCCACACTCCTGGTTCAAATGGGGTCCCGAACTTCCACCCAGGCTTTTGGACTTTGAGGAGTACCTGATCACCCTGCTTGATCTGTTGTAGAGTTGCTCTCTTCTTGATGCTTTCCCTCGTGTTGATATATGCACATCAGGTCTGGGCACCCTCCAGGTCATATTCTGGCTGAGTCCATTCTGGGTGTACCAGAATCATGTCCCTCCTGTATCCTCCCAACCTAAGAGATGACGGGGTATTGAGTGGTGCAATGTGGTGTCCCTCGGTATTCTCTTAGAATTCGATGAAGCCTGACCCAAGGCTAACCCCTTCATAGTTAGCAATTCGCAGGCTTTTTTGCTCAGGGTCCCGAAGAATCATTCAACCTCCCTGTTTGCTTATGGCCTTTTGGGGGCGGCGGGGTGTTCTTCAGCTATGTTCGATCCCAATAGATTGAACAAGTCCTTGAACTCAGATCCCTGAAATGGAAGCGCATTGTCCATTTTGATTTCGTCCGCCAGACCAAACCTGGCAAACACATTTTCCAGCAAAGGTGCAACATCTGAAAATGACATTGATTTTTTTGTGTAAATATGTATAGCGCGGCTTATCACCCATGAGTATTTAGGCGCTGTCCATGGGCACGGAAAGATTATCGGCCAGATTCATGAAAGACCCGTTTTGCGAGTCTGTAATAGCGATTCATAAGGAATCGCTATTACAGACTCGCAAAACGGGATTCATGTAGGAATCGCAAAATTAAATGCGATTCCTACACATTCCTTATTTGCGATTAGCAAATTGCTAATCGCAAATAAGGAATAACTCCCCATTCATTCCTATGGGCCAAAAGGCCCATAGGAATGAATGGGGAGTATTCCTTATTTGCGATTAGCAATTTGCTAATCGCAAATAAGATAGCGATTTGAAGGGTGCCAGGGGTGTCCAAAGGACACCCTGTAGCACCCCTTAAATGCACATTTCAACAGGTGTTGCGCACACACATGTCCAAAGGACATGTGTGTGTGTAACATGCAACTTAGAAAAATGCTTTTAAAAGCATTTTTCTAAGTTTTCGCTATTTACCACGAGGTTTGACCTCACGGTAAATAGCGGGCCGAAATTGCGAATTCGCTATTTCAAAATGGATGATGAATTGCATTTAAGGAATCTCAAATAGAGATTCCTTAAATGTAATTCATCGCTAAATAGCGAAATCGCTATTACCGATTTTTGCATTTGGGATGATGAATCCCAAATGCAAAAATCGCACTCGCAAAGGGCCAGATTCTCAGAATCTGGCCCTTTGCGAGCGCAAATCAGCTTGATGAATCAGGCTGTATGTGATTTGCCCAGAATCACAGGATGTTGAGCTGACGCAGAAACTCGAACCCGGATCCCCAGCTCCCAAGTTGGCAGCTCTGGCCACTGCACCACATCCTCTCCTTTGATTCAACCAGTCCTACCACTTGGTATTTTGAATGACTGTCCATGATGACCATGGTGGAAATTCCATCTGGGAAACTCCTGAAGCCGTGTTTACTTTGGACCACAGGGTGATACATGGTTCCTCTGATAATTGGTACTGGAGTTTCGGGGCTGCTGGTGACTTGGCATGCAGGACATTGCCGAACCATACTTTCTCTCTCATTTGAGACTTAATTTTTGCCATTTCCTGATGGTATGTGGGCCAACAGAGCTACCTGCTGTTTCAGGCTCTCAGGACCCCACAGTACGAGACACTCCTGGGTGGCATTGATCTCGTGCCGTACCCTCCACATTTGGGTTAGGCGCTCCTTGTCCGGACAATTCCAGCTGTTGACGTCTTCAAAAAAGTAATTCCATGATCGCTGCTAATGTGCCTCAAGCACCCTTTATAGCACGGTATCACCAGCTGTCGCCCTTTCTATTTGTCATATAGGTCCGGACTGGCCGTTGCGGGCACCGGGCAATCCCCCGGTGCGCCGCAAGGGTGGGGGCTGGTTTTGTTACAGGGCCTTTTTTTGCAGCATAGCTGCAAAATCGGCCCTGTAACAAAATCGGCCGAAAACTGACCCCGGCAAAGAGCTCGGTTGCACCCCCCGGGGGCCAGCTGAGCACTTTGCCAGGGCCGGTTTTGGTTCTCATAGGCTCAATGCCCTCAGGCAGCCTCCCTGAGACACCAATCAGATGTACTCCTCTGTGGGATCTGCCTCCATCTACCTCCCTATCGACTTGGGGCATATGAAGTGATAGGAAATCTTCTGGGTTCTTGCACCCTGGTTGGTAGAGCGTTGGATGGGGTGCTGTGCCCCTGAACAACAGCACCAACGGCTGAAGATCGGTGACCACCCTGAATGACCTACCACTGAGATACATGTGCAAATGTCCACATGCCCAATTGATAGCAAGGGCGTCCCTTTTAATCTGAGCATATTTTGCTTCCATCTGTGTGAGCACTTTACTTGCAATCGCCAGAAGTGCCCACTCCCTGGCGCCACTTTCTTCATGAGCACCGCTCCAAGGCCTACTGGGCTCACTTCGACCCTCAGCTCCGTTCTTTTCTGCGGGTCAAAATATGCCATTGTTGTGTTGCTCAGGAGGGCTGCCTTTACCCTCTGGAAAGCCTCCTACTCACATAGGCCCCACATCTAGCAAGTGTCCACTTTCGTTAGTGCTTTCAGTGGTTCCACAATCGTTGCCAGGTTGGGATTTAATCGTCCACAATAAGTGGTCATGCTTAGGAAAAGGTGGACTTCCAAGGCATTACTTGGAGACGGAGCCAGCTTGATGGTGTGATTTTCTGGGGTCAAGCTTCACCCAGTCCTGGTGAAGACATACCCCATTAATTCAATGGTGACTTGTAAAAATGAACACTTCTACCTATGAAGGGTAACAAAGTGATTGCATAGCTGCTTCAAAGTTCCCCACAGGCATTGGTGATGTTCCTCAGCTGGTGCAGAATAGATAAATATGTCATCACTGACATTCATGACACCTTGCAGTCCGGACAGTCTATCCCTTTAGCATTCTGGAACACCATCGCCACTGATGAAATGCTGAAGCTCAATTGCTTGTATCTGCGCAAACCTAGATGTGTGGAGAATGTTGTTATATTACTGCTTTCATCTGCTAGCTGGAGTTAGTGGTATCCCACATTGAGAACCACTTGGCTCAATTCAAATCAACTTTAATGTCTTCAATTGTGGGAGTGATATTCCTCTCCCTCTTGATGGCCTTGTTTGGAAGGTGCATATCAATGCACAGTCGTATTTTTGCTGGGTGTTTAGATTTCTCCGCTTTCAATATTGGGGACACCCATGCCATGGGACCTGATACCTTCTCGATCACTCCCAAGCTCTTCAGTTTATCCAGCTCCTGTTCCACAGGTAGCCTCAGATGGAATGGTACATGGCGATGGTGTGAGGCTACCGGCTTGACAGATTCATCGATCTGGAGACTAACAGCTGGTGCTCACAGGCAACCCAGGCCATTTAACAGCTCCGGGAACAGGTTCAACAGTTCGTCCACTTAGTACACTTGCACATTCCTGCCAAATTGCACAAGCTCCAGGTCGTCTGTGGTATGAGTTCCTAGCAATCTGTCTGCCTCTCTGTTCACCACATGGAAAATCGACATGATTTCTTCGCATTTGGACCGTGTACATACTTTCATGAGTACTTTGAGAGGCAATGGGGTTTGACCTCCATACCCGTAGATCTTCGTGTGGATGGGGATTGAATAGTCCTCAGTCTGAGGCATCTGTATATTGTTGTATGCCCATCACATTCACTGAGGCCTCCAGGTTGATGAGAGCCATAACATCTGACCCAGCAATCGCCACCACACACATGGGTTGTGGCCGTCTGTGCCATTTAAGGTCTTCCGTGAACAAAATGAGGAATACATCCTCTTCGGATGTGGAGTCTTCCTGTCGGTATCCACCACAATGGGTGCCCTTGGCTTCTCCTTGAAGTTCCGGGTCATTCAGTGATAGCTGCCGAACGGCTTTTATCGGGGTCCACATCCCACAGGCCATTCTTCCCCTTGGACCACCTCAGGCACATTTTCAGGAAGTGGTTGAGTTTTCTACATCTCAAACACATGCACTCCTGCGCCGGGCAGTTCTCCAGAGAGTGTTCTTCACAGTCACAGTTTTTGCATTGCGTCTCCGTCTGTGTGGGTGCTGACACCTTGGGCCAGGTCACCTTCCATCTCATGTACACAGCAGCTGCGCATTCCATTTTCACACTGGGGGACTTGACTGGTGTCTGAGTTATTGCTATGCCCATCTCTGTGGCCTTGCTGCTGACAGGCTGTGGGATCTTGCCATGATAAGGATGTCATTTAAACTAATATTCAGTTGTCGCAGTATCAGGACTGATTTTCTTTGTCTGCTTTTCTGCCGTACATTTGCTGGCCAGCTCATGTGGGCAGGCGTATAAAGCATCAGTGTACTCACTCTCTCGTGGGCAGGTGTGGCGGAGATCAAGGTCGGATTGGGATCACAATTTGCCCCGGACATTGACGAAAAAAGTGGCCCACATTCATGAGGCGTGGCCCACATTTAAGGGGCGTGGCCCACATTCAAGGGGCGTGCCCTTTCATGTCAACACAATTTGCACAGACAAGGAATGAAAGTGGGAGGATACTGTTCTTGCGCAGGACACAGGGCCATGGTGACAATGGCCTACATGCTGAGCAACTAAAAAAACAGCAAGGTCCCTTTCTGTCACAAAATTATTCCAGCCCACCAGCGCTGTAACACCTGAAAAGCAGCAAAGTCCCTGCTATTACTAACCTATTTATCCCTCCCCAGACCTTCAGCTCAGGAGCACATGAACAGCAGAGGTAAGGCCCCTGCAATTAGTAAATTAATCAGCTCTCCCCAGCTCTACAGGCCTCAGGGCAATGTCCTGGCAGGGGAGCACAAAACACAGCTGCTGGGTCATCCATGCCCCCCGCCTCCCCCCCCCCCCCAGACCCATTCTTCCTTGCCCACTATGCCCTGAATGTGAAGGGCTGTGGGCGAGGTGTTAAGACTAACACTGTTTCTGGGCCTCCATGGGGCCCGAGGTGAAAATAGCTCAAAGGCCTGAGCAACACCTGGCCCCCAGGTAAGCCGATTCTTGCACACAATCACCCCTCCCTAGCCCACCATCAGCATGATTGCTTGGCAGGGCAGGGGGTGAAGGAGAGGCCACGGCTGATAATCGCTGTACGGCCCCACAGTGAGGCTGCTTTCATTTCTCTGTCTCTGTCTCCGTGCCCTCTGTGGGCCGTTTTTTTCTCCCCTTTCCTAGTCCACTCTCTGTGGACTTGGAAAGGGGAGAAAAAACATGCCCATAGAGGGCACTAAGACACCGGCCCTTCGGCCGATGTCCGAATGCCCGCATTGCCAATCCGCCCCTGGTGGAGCTTGAATCTTTCAAAATCTGGTTTTAATTGCAGGTCAGAGTGCATGTTGCAGGCTCTCACCGCTGCAATGTTGGCATCCGCTGCACCTGCGTTGGGGAGTGTTAGAAATGGGATCTCTGGCTGGCCAAGGCTTGCGCCAAAGTTAGTCAGATACCACCATTCCCAAGTCAGGGTAAGGGAGTTATACGCCAAGCTAACCCCTGCTCACCCTCTAGGTAGCGTGGCGCGAGAAGCAAGCCTAAACTTGGAGGCTATGTAGGTTAAGTGTTTGCGCGCACACCCAGCAACAACACCCAAGGCCCACCACAAAGGAAACTCCACACAAGGTTATATATAAAAATAGCCTTTGTATTATACCAAAACACATTAGATAAGAACACACACTTTACAATGTGCCAACAGGCACGGGCAGAATTTACAGGGGATATGTACAAGACAGGGCCACATGGACCACTGTCAGGAATATGCACTTTTAGAACTAGCACTTAGAACATAGAATCACTGTAACACAAATTAGAAAATGTAGCACACAACCAGTAATCACTGGTACCAGGTAAGTACCACCTACGCAACCCTAAGTATCACAGTACCTGTAGGGGTATAAGCACATTAAACATGATGCATTACAACACATTCAGAGGTGTAGGGAAGGAAAACGCATGATGCAGAACCTACATTCAGCGGTGTGAGAACAAGGCACATGACGCATAAGAAAACATTCAGAGGTGCAGCACAGGAGAACACATGATGCATAAAGAACACATTCAGAGGTGTAAGGAAGGAAAACACAATTGCGCCAACTAAGCATGGGCGGAAAATCCGTTACGCTCGCGGATTTTGCGGATTTTTGGGAAATTCGCAATCCGCGAGATTTGCGAATTTCCCGCAAAATCCGCAAATTCGCACGCAGCGGATTTTTTTTGCGGCTCGCGTCGTTGGTGATACAATTTTTGCGGCGCGCGGCGTTTATCATCGTTTGCCGAGTTGTTTTTCTCGATATTTTGCGAGTGCTGCGCCATTTTGGATCTTGCTGTGTGATCCCGCGGGAATTTGGCGAGCGCGATTACGTCATCGCGGCTTGCCAACTTGCACAGCGAGAGTTTGTCAACGCGAGTACGGCGAGATCACGTCTCGCGGTACTTCGCAATTGCGAGATTTGAGATGCGGCGAGCAGCAACAATCTCGCACAAGCGAAAATATAAAATTTGCAATTCTGCACAAGAAATCCACCAGCAAGCAGCATAAACCTTCTTGAAATGATGATTTTTATCTGAATAACTCCTTAGGTTGACATTTGCCTGCACTTTTTTAGCGAGGAGTCCATTTTGGGGAGGGGGGGAGGGGGGTGGGAGGAAGGAAGTGCCCCACAGTCTTCAACTTCCTGTTCCTGTCCATCAGGCTCCTCCCAGTGCTTTGTCCATCTCCTGGTCACTTTTCATTTGGATCTGGAGCTGGAAGGATTACTTTTTGTGGATGCTGCTGGATATTTGGATTTGAGGCCTTTTTGACTTTCTTTGGATCACTGTTGGATTAGAAATTTTACAAGTAAGTTTGTTTGGGGCATTACAGTTGCTGCAACTAAAATTTTGGAATTTCCGATTTTTGGGCTGTTTTGGGGCCTTTTGCCCAGGGGTACTCAGTGGTGGGTGGACTGAGTCTTTCTGTGGGTTGTCTTGAACTTAAACATCATGGAGGGCATGGATGGATTGGGATTGTGCTGATTTTTCAGTGATTTTCGTTTTTTGGGGCTGTACTTGTGGCCTTTTCACCAGGGGTATTTGAGTCTAGCATGGGCCTAGTCTTTCTGTGGGCTGTCTTGAACTTAAACATCATGGAGGCCATGGATGGAATGGGATTGTGCTGATTTTTCAGTGTTTTTCGATTTTTGGGGGTGTTCATGGGGAGGGACAGGCCATGTGGCTGGTGGCCATTTTGAGTGCTGCTACAGGCACTGGCCATGTGCTGGGAGAGGCAAGTGGCCGTTTTGAATGCAGGCTTTGTTGTTAGGCCTGCAACCATTTTGCCTACTTTTCAACCTTTATGCCCAGGGGTAGTGAGTCTTGCATGGGCCTAGTCTTTCTGTGGGTTGTCTTGAATTTAAACATCATGGAGGGCATAGATGGATTGGGATTGTGCTGATTTTTCAGTGATTTTCGTTTTTTGGGGCTGTACTTGTGGCCTTTTCACCAGGGGTATTTGAGTCTAGCATGGGCCTAGTCTTTCTGTGGGCTGTCTTGAACTTAAACATCATGGAGGGCATGGATGGACTGGGATTGTGGTGATTTTGCAGTGTTTTTCGATTTTTGGGGGTGTTCATGGGGAGGGACAGGCCATGTGGCTGGTGGCCATTTTGAGTGCTGCTACAGGCACTGGCCATGTGCTGGGAGGCAAGTGGCCATTTTGAATGCAGGCTTTGTTGTTAGGCCTGCAACCATTTTGCCTACTTTTCAACCTTTATGCCCAGGGGTAGTGAGTCTTGCATGGGCCTAGTCTTTCTGTGGGTTGTCTTGAATTTAAACATCATGGAGGGCATGGATGGATTGGGATTGTGCTGATTTTTCAGTGATTTTCGTTTTTTGGGGCTGTACTTGTGGCCTTTTCACCAGGGGTATTTGAGTCTAGCATGGGCCTAGTCTTTCTGTGGGCTGTCTTGAACTTAAACATCATAGAGGGCATGGATGGATTGGGATTGTGCTGATTTTTCAGTGATTTTCGTTTTTTGGGGCTGTACTTGTGGCCTTTTCACCAGGGGTATTTGAGTCTAGCATGGGCCTAGTCTTTCTGTGGGCTGTCTTGAGCTTAAACATCATGGAGGCCATGGATGGAATGGGATTGTGCTGATTTTGCAGTGTTTTTCGATTTTTGGGGGTGTTCATGGGGAGGGACAGGCCATGTGGCTGGTGGCCATTTTGAGTGCTGCTACAGGCACTGGCCATGTGCTGAGAGAGGCAAGTGGCCATTTTGAATGCAGGCTTTGTTGTTAGGCCTGCAACCATTTTGCCTACTTTTCAACCTTTATGCCCAGGGGTAGTGAGTCTTGCATGGGCCTAGTCTTTCTGTGGGTTGTCTTGAATTTAAACATCATGGAGGGCATGGATGGATTGGGATTGTGCTGATTTTTCAGTGATTTTCGTTTTTTGGGGCTGTACTTGTGGCCTTTTCACCAGGGGTATTTGAGTCTAGCATGGGCCTAGTCTTTCTGTGGGCTGTCTTGAACTTAAACATCATGGAGGGCATGGATGGATTGGGATTGTGCTGATTTTTCAGTGATTTTCGTTTTTTGGGGCTGTACTTGTGGCCTTTTCACCAGGGGTATTTGAGTCTAGCATGGGCCTAGTCTTTCTGTGGGCTGTCTTGAACTTAAACATCATGGAGGGCATGGATGGATTGGGATTGTGCTGATTTTTCAGTGATTTTCGTTTTTTGGGGCTGTACTTGTGGCCTTTTCACCAGGGGTATTTGAGTCTAGCATGGGCCTAGTCTTTCTGTGGGCTGTCTTGAACTTAAACATCATGGAGGGCATGGATGGAATGGGATTGTGCTGATTTTGCAGTGTTTTTCGATTTTTGGGGGTGTTCATGGGGAGGGACAGGCCATGTGGCTGGTGGCCATTTTGAGTGCTGCTACAGGCACTGGCCATGTGCTGGGAGGCAAGTGGCCATTTTGAATGCAGGCTTTGTTGTTAGGCCTGCAACCATTTTGCCTACTTTTCAACCTTTATGCCCAGGGGTAGTGAGTCTTGCATGGGCCTAGTCTTTCTGTGGGTTGTCTTGAATTTAAACATCATGGAGGGCATGGATGGATTGGGATTGTGCTGATTTTTCAGTGATTTTCGTTTTTTGGGGCTGTACTTGTGGCCTTTTCACCAGGGGTATTTTAGTCTAGCATGGGCCTAGTCTTTCTGTGGGCTGTCTTGAACTTAAACATCATGGAGGGCATGGATGGATTGGGATTGTGCTGATTTTTCAGTGATTTTCGTTTTTTGGGGCTGTACTTGTGGCCTTTTCACCAGGGGTATTTGAGTCTAGCATGGGCCTAGTCTTTCTGTGGGCTGTCTTGAACTTAAACATCATGGAGGGCATGGATGGAATGGGATTGTGCTGATTTTTCTGTTTTTTCCCCGATTTTTTTTGTGGTGTATAACTGAACTGATGTTCCTCTGTCTTCCATTGTTTTTAGGTGCACAAGACTCAAGAGAACCACCAGTGCCAGGAAGAAGTCCTGCAGCGGTGTGTGTGTGCAGCATAACGTCACGCGACGTCACGTCTGGCCTCAGACAACTCTACAATATGTGCAACTGCGGCCTGCTGTCTGACCTGCTCTGAAGAAGATGGCCCCAAAAAAAGTTCTCCGTAGCTCCTCTAGCAAGAAAGTTGCTAGTAAGGAGCAGAAGAAGCAAGTTACCAAGGAGGCTGGTGTGCCAACCGCCACGTTTTTTGGGAGCAAAAAAAAAAGTACGCCTGCAGCAGCAGCAGGATCTGCTGGGGACCAAGCTGGGAGCAGCACCCCTGCTCCATTGGGTTCAGTGCCTCCACCACCACGCCAACTTAAGTCAAAGCCCTTGAGTGCTTCAGAGGCAGTCAGTGTACTTCTCCAATCACCATCGACCAGTGATGTTGGCTCATCGCAAGAAAGTAGCAGCAATGTCCCTGAATCAACACAGGTTGTTGTAACTCATCTGACAAGTGTTGAACAACCACAGCCGCAACAACAACACCATGTGCAAGTACACGCCCAAGTACATGTGGAAGGAGAGGCAGCAAAAGGAGATGCGCAAGCAGAGGTGCATGGAGGGTCACAAGTGCCCACAATAGTTGTTCCTCCCAAAGTAGGGGCACATCAGGAAATCGACAATCAAGCCGAGGTATCATTGGAAGCCACTCCTCCTGATGATCATTCATTGTCTTCCACATCCCTAGCAAGGAAAAGATCAAGGGGGGTGTCTACATCTTCTTCAAGCCCACCTCCTTCTGATGCAAGTGATCCGTCTTGGGAACCACCACTGCGGTCTGACAGTGAGGCACACCATGATCTGACAAAGGTACCTAAGCGTAAAAGGAAGGTCGTCGAAAAACTCATAGCTATGGATTGTGATGAGGCTCAACAAGAAGTGACAGATACTGCTGGTGATGAAGCCTCTCACGATGACGACGAGCCAGTCATCACAAAGGTCACTGCAGCCCCACTGGGCATGCAGCAAAGAGACATTTTGACCCTATCCCGAGAAGCTGCTGAGCATGATGATGATGTCGACGAGGAGGCAATGGAAATGGAAACACAACAATCATTAGATTTGGAGTTAAGTAGTACACCAACACCTACCGCTTCCATATTTCTTCCTCGCAAGAAGGTACCCACCTCGACCTCAATTCGTGGTGGTGAAAGTGCAAAACGTACTGAAGTTCGGCAATCCACATCCTCCACTTCATCTGGCATTAGCAGCAGGACCACCACCACCAGTATCGCCGCCTCCTCCGGCCCCCAAAGACATTTCAAGTCTCCAGTTTGGGACTTCTTTAGTGTTTGCCCAAAAATGGAAAACGTAGCCATTTGTAGCATTTGTAAGCTTCGAGTTAGTCGTGGTAAGCTTGGTTCTAACTATGGTACCGGAGGCCAGAGAGGTCATCTTGAGAGAGCGCACCCTGTCCAATGGTTTCCGCACCTAGAGGTGGTCAAGAAAGCCGGAATTGCACGTAATGAAAACGTTGATTTTTCATCTGATGATGACGAGGAGGAAGAAGACGATTCAAACACTTCACTTATACCCAGTACCCCTGTCAGCAGCACACCCCATGTGAGGCACACTAAGAGTGTGGGAGAGAGTGAGACATCAATGCGGAAAAGTTCATCAGCGAGCGTAACTGGGTCGAAGATATCATCATCATCCCATAAATCCTTGGTCCAGGGCAACATTAAAAAGATGTTGTTTACAGAAGCGCAATATGAACGCAACCACCCACTGACGTGTCTGTATAACACTAAGCTGGCTAAAATGCTAGCTCTGGACCTTCTCCCTTTTTCTTTTGTAGAAGGGGTTGGTTTTCTAGAATTAGTGGCAGCGCTCTGCCCTAAATGGAAGGTTCCTAGCCGGTTCTATTTTGCCCGAGTTGCGGTTCCAGCACTACATGAAGATGTTCTGAAGGTGATTGGGGCAGCTTTGCAGAAGAGTGCTGTTCACACTATACATATGACAACAGACATATGGACCAGTGGCGCAGGCGCTGATTACATGTGCATCACTGCACACTGGGTCTCTTTTTCAGGGGCTAAAGCAAAGCTAAACACAGGTGTTGACACGGACATTGTTTTTAAAGCTGCTCGGAAACATGCAACACTAGCCATGTTTCGTTTGGAGAAACGTCACACAGCAGAAAACATTTTGGATGTCTTTAACACAAAGGTCCTTAACTGGCTGTCCCCACTAAAACGCCAGGTTGGTTATGTTTCCACAGACAATGGCGCCATTATAGTTAAGGCCATGAGGGACGGTAACTATTTCAGAGTGCCCTGTTTGGCGCACTGTATAAACCTGGTTGTCCAAAAATTCTTGGGTAATAAAGGCAGTGCAGCGTACAGCGTATTGGACACCTGCCGAAAAATGTGCAAGCATTTCAGCCATTCTTTTAAGGCCCGGAAGCAGCTGAGGAGCCTGCTATATCAATGTAAAATGCCAGTGAAAGCACTCATCCAGGAGGTGGTAACACGTTGGAACTCAACCTTCTACATGCTTGAGCGTCTGTATGAGCAGTATACGGAACTCGATCAATATTTCCTTACAGAGGGTACAGAGGAGCTGAGGATGGGTGCGGCGCAATGGAACATAGTTCAAAGCCTGACACGCATGCTTCGTCCTTTTGAGTTCTTCACGCGTGCAGTCAGCAAGGAGGACTGTAATTTGGGAAAAACTATCCCATTGTTGTACATGCTGGAGGACCAACTGAAGGAGGTGTGTTCTGTGTTTGAAAAAGATGTAAAAAACCAAGACTCTTTTCTTCTGGCTGAGAAATTATTAGAGCTCCTACAAGGTGATGAACGCCTTAAAAAGATCCACTCAGAAGAGCATTACATTTGTGCTACTATTCTGGATCCACGCTACAAAAAGGCGCTGGCAGGCCAAGCATTCTTTCCTTTTGATGATGAACATGTTCCAAAGTACAAACATTGGCTAGCCTTGTCAGCCAAGAGGTTTGAAAGAGAACGGCTGGAAATTGAAGGAAATGGCAGTACATCAGCAGGCAATCCCCAGTCAAAACAATCCACTTCTGCACCTGTGGCTGTGGCACAAGTGACCTCTCAGCCGTTAAAGACACCGGCAACCGGATCATCTGCATGAGACACAACAGAAACATTGGAGGCTGAAGAGGATTGGCTAGCTCTGCGTGGGTTTGGTTCTCAAAAGGTCAGAGGCACAGCAAGAGCTAAGCAAAGTGGAGGAACCTTGGATGAGGAGGACCTTGAGTCGATGGTGAAGGACTATCTGAATGACTCAACAGAGGTCTATGTTAATTCTGACCCATTGGCGTATTGGCATGGGAAAAAAGAATTGTGGCCACAGCTCACCAACGTGGCTTTAAACTACTTGTCTTGCCCACTCGCAAGCGTGTCTTCTGAACGGGTTTTCAGTGCTGCTGGTGGCATTGTAACTCCCAAACGGAGCTGCCTCTCGCCCAAAAATGTGGAGAGGTTAACAATGATCAAGATGAATCAACACCTCATACCACCAGATTTCAGAGTACGAGAAAGCGTGCCGGATGAAGAGGAGGTGGCCAGCAACATAGATGAGGGAATTTCTACTCTGTCAGGTGACACTGAGCTCACCCTGCCTGAATTCGCAGAGTATGATGACGAAGCCTTATTCTCATTCCTGGACCGTGATACCGAGCCCTGAAAATGAGACAACGAATCAATAACTTTCTTTTTCGTCCTTATTCACTTTTATTCCTGTGTGTCTGTCTTTCTTTGTTGTGCACAGTTAATATATTTCAAACTTTAATCAGATAATCACAAAAACAAGCCCATCAGCAGAACTGTCTTCACTGGTTTGCTAATTGATTTGAAGTTGCCGCAGTCTGAATTCCTCAGGTTCACAAGTTCAGAAGAACATGCTCCTCTATCCTCCTCCTCCAGACTCCTATTTCCATCAAACCAGAGGGCTGGTTTACGCCCAATGAAGAAAGACTCAGCACTTGTGGGGGTGTTGTTGTACCTCTTTGCAGGTGAGTTGACGGCTCTGGGACCATTGTTGGGAAGCTCTAATACCGGATAAAAGTGGTTTGGACCAAATCCCAGGCGGAATTTTTTTTGTGTTTTTGATGACTTGCTTGCCTTTGAGGTGCTCTTAGGGGGGGTTCCGTCTGTTTGTGGGTGAGTTTCGTGGTCTGGGAGCACTGCTGGGACACTCTAATCTTGATTGCATTTGCTTTTCAGGAAATCCGTGGTGGCAACCCCGACTTATGACCTAGCTATGCAGCGCGTTTGGACCGAAGGCCGAGAAATATTGCAAGTATGAGATTTTGCTTTTGGCCTGTTTGGGGGTGTTATGCTTCTTGGCGGGTGGGTTGGCGGGTCTTGGGGCATTCCTTGGAAGGTCTAATACCGGGTAGAAGTGGTTGGGACAAAATCCAGCCGATTTTTTTTGGCTATTTCTGACATTTTGCTCAATGTAGCGTTTTCGGGGGCCTGTTTGGGGGGCTTCCTGGTGTTTGTGGGTGGGTTTCGGGGTCTGGGCGCACTGCTGGCTATATATACTTTACTTTGCAAGAGGTTTGAAGCAAATCCATGGTGGCAGAGGGGAGTTAGGGCCTAGCTGCAGAGCGCGCGCGGAGTGATTTGGGAAATTTGTGAAAAACTGACAAAGTCCCCATTTTTGTACTTTTGCTCTTTGGCTGTTTGGGGGTTTTCTACTCGTTTTCTCCTGGGTTGACGGCTCTGGGGCCATTGCTGGGGAGCTCTAATACCGGATAAAAGTGGTTTGGACCAAATCCCAGGCGGAATTTTTTGTGTGTTTTTGATGACTTGCTTGCCTTTGAGGTGCTCTTAGGGGGGGGTTCCGTCTGTTTGTGGGTGAGTTTCGTGGTCTGGGAGCACTGCTGGGACACTCTAATCTTGATTGCATTTGCTTTTCAGGAAATCCGTGGTGGCAACCCCGACTTATGGCCTAGCTACGCAGCGCGTTTGGACCGAAGGCCGAGAAATATTGCAAGTATGAGATTTTGCTTTTGGCCTGTTTGGGGGTGTTATGCTTCTTGGCGGGTGGGTTGGCGGTTCTTGGGGCATTCCTTGGAAGGTCTAATACCGGGTAGAAGTGGTTTGGACAAAATCCAGGCCGATTTTTTTTGTGGCTATTTCGGACATTTTGCTCAATGTAGCGTTTTCGGGGGCCTGTTTGGGGGGCTTCCTGGTGTTTGTGGGTGGGTTTCGGGGTCTGGGCGCACTGCTGGCTATATATACTTTACTTTGCAAGAGGTTTGAAGCAAATCCATGGTGGCAGAGGGGAGTTAGGGCCTAGCTGCAGAGCGCGTGCGGAGTGATTTGGGAAATTTGTGAAAAACTGACAAAGTCCCCATTTTTGTACTTTTGCTCTTTGGCTGTTTGGGGGTCTTCTACTCGTTTTCTCCTGGGTTGACGGCTCTGGGGCCATTGCTGGGAAGCTCTAATACCGGATAAAAGTGGTTTGGACCAAATCCCAGGCGGAATTTTTTGTGTGTTTTTGATGACTTGCTTGCCTTTGAGGTGCTCTTAGGGGGGGTTCCGTCTGTTTGTGGGTGAGTTTCGTGGTCTGGGAGCACTGCTGGGACACTCTAATCTTGATTGCATTTGCTTTTCAGGAAATCCGTCGTGGCAACCCCGACTTATGGCCTAGCTACGCAGCGCGTTTGGACCGAAGGCCGAGAAATATTGCAAGTATGAGATTTTGCTTTTGGCCTGTTTGGGGGTGTTATGCTTCTTGGCGGGTGGGTTGGCGGGTCTTGGGGCATTCCTGGGAAGGTCTAATACCGGGTAGAAGTGGTTGGGACAAAATCCTCGCGGAAAAGCCTTTTGGCACTTTTTGTAACTTAGGGTTCGTTAGGGTTAGCCCTAGCAGCAGGATTGCATGTGTTTCGGGGTGTTCTAGATTTTTGCAACTGAGTTCTGGGGTCTTAGAGCACTCGTGAGAATGTGTAATTTTAGTTGCAAGTCATTTGAAGAAAATCCATGGTGGGAAAGGGGGGATTTGGCATAGTTAAAGAAAGCCTTTGCCACTATTCTTAACTTAGGGTTCGTTAGGGTTAGCAGTATTTCTATTGCATGTGTTTGAGTGGGGGGGATTTCGAGTCTTGGAGCGATGCTGGCTATGGATACTTTTGCTTGGTTGCTTGCAAGTGGTTTGAATGCAATCCACGGTGGGTAAGGGGTAATTAGGAAGGGGGTACTTCGGCCTACTTTTACTTTCAAAGTAAGTTTTGTCACCAGTTTTCTGCTAGGCCTCGTTTTTTGAGATTTGATTGGGGGTCTTCTACATTTTTGCGACTGGCTTTAGTAAGGGTCTGGGTGGGAGCACTGCTAGGAAGATCTAATTTTGTTCTAAAACACAGTTTACAGTACACCTAGCTTGAGGGGAAAGATCCGCTACATTAATTTGTCCCTACTTATTTATCCTTCAAAAGGTGACTCAGACAGAGTACGCACTTTCAAAAATATTGTACTGTCTACTAGGAAAATCAAATAGTGACTTTTTGCACTCCACAGCCTACATACCTTATATTTATTTATCAGTGGTGTTGTAATATTATATCACTTCCTGTTTTTCATTGAATAATTACAGGCCGGGTTTCAGTCTCTGCAATGGGGAAAAAAGGATGGAGTCAGGCTTCACATTAGCAAGCCACAATTCAGCATCAGGCAGGCAGTGGACAGGGTGTCTTCTGGTGACCAACATCGATGGACTAAGCGTCGGCTGCAATGGAGGAGTGCCGCTAATAAGAGGATTTTTTTTCTGCAGGCAACTTACTTACCACTTCCAACAGGACAACTACAACAGCATAGATACAGTATCCCTTGCCTTTTTCTCTGACTGTGACTGCATTTCTTGGATCTCTCTCTGCTTCTAAATTGATCCCTTAACACATCACTTAGTCCACTCCACTATCACATCTGCACCACACATAGTCATTTGTAAGTGCTCCTACGTAATTCGCAAGTCGCAGCACGCCCCAGCCCGTAGAGGACTGGGATGGCCCCAATGATGAAGCATGTCACCAAGGGGCAACCCTGGTGAGTGAGGGGACACCTAGAAAAAAAGCAATTTCTCCTTTTCTATCTACTACACCTTCCAGACCAACCCCATTGAGTGTTGTTGTGAATGGATTTATAGTGACCAGCAAGGCTTTCAGGTATCTGGCTACAGAGACCTTATGTTGAATATAGTTATCAATAATTCCACACACGCCCTGTACTGTCGCATTCTTTCTTCCACAGTTGTCGAAAGTACTACTTACTTTTCACTGACATGCATGCAGTAATGCATGCACTTTCAAAGATTGATGGATAGGTTTGTACCCAAATAATTGTTTATGTTCAATTGTTTGTCTATGCTGTGCTTTTTTTACAGGGTGTCTTCTGGTGACCAACATCGATGGACGAAGCGTCGGCTGCAATGGAGGAGTGCCGCTAATAAGAGTATTTTTTTTCTGCAGGCAACTTACTTACCACTTCCAACAGGACAACTACAACAACATAGATACAGTATCCCTTGCCTTTTTCTCTGACTGTGACTGCATTTCTTGGATCTCTCTCTGCTTCTAAATTGATCCCTTAACACATCACTTAGTCCACTCCACTATCACATCTGCACCACACATAGTCATTTGTAAGTGCTCCTACGTAATTCGCAAGTCGCAGCACGCCCCAGCCCGTAGAGGACTGGGATGGCCCCAATGATGAAGCATGTCACCAAGGGCAACCCTGGTGAGTGAGGGGACACCTAGAAAAAAAGCAATTTCTCCTTTTCTATCTACTATACCTTCCAGACCAACCCCATTGAGTGTTGTTGTGAATGGATTTATAGTGACCAGCAAGGCTCTCAGGTATCTGGCTACACAGACCTTATGTTGAATATAGTTATCAATAATTCCACACAGGCCCTGTACTGTCGCATTCTTTCTTCCACAGTTGTCGAAAGTACTACTTACTTTTCACTGACATGCATGCAGTAGTGCATGCACTTTCAAAGATTGATGGATAGGTTTGTACCCAAAGATTTGTTTATGTTCACAATAGTTTGTCCATGCTGTGCTATTTTTTCTTGTCTCCCAAAACCTTTCCCAAAAACCCCCGTACCCATCCATTTTTCAAACCCTAACCCTCTTCCCCCGGGCTGTGTGGTTTTGATTGATGTGTGACTAAATTACAGCAATAAATCCACACACTTGCTGGGGAGGATAAGGTGATAGCAACAGGCTGGTGAAGAAATCCGAGGATATATTCTTACTCTGCTTGACAAAGACCCATGGCTAATGTCAAAGAACTTCAACCGAATTAGTAGTTATACTTTACCATTTGTTAGGCTACAATGTGGCACTGTTCTAGTGTACTTCTGTCACCTGCTATATTCTCTATTGTACCGTTGAATTGCTCAGGAGGACAAACCAGATTTAATTTTCTTTTTTTTCATAGGCATGCAACTGCCACTGTGTCACACCACTAGTACCACCGCTATGAGGAAATTTTATCCGACCAAGATTGCCAACCTTATTCGCTGTTTCCCGTGGAGCCAGCCCTGGGTCTAGCCCTACTTTCAAACACAAATTACAGGTAAGATAAGCGTTTGGTGGTTTGGGGGGATAATGGAGTATTAGTAGGAGAGACGAGAGACTGACGGTAGTACTACTAAAGTCCTAGGACTCTTGGATTCACTTCACTTACTCTGTGAGAGGTACTTAGTGTTGAAAACATTTGGGCATTTACACTTAAAGGAAGAAAATGGAACTAAACTTTCAGGAAAACAAAGTCACTGTTAAACCCCCACCCACCAGGCAAGCAGTAAGAAACGGGTGTGCTCAGATAAAGTTTGAAAAAGTATATTTATATCCCTAACAAAATAATCTCCCGCAAGACCCTCCCTAACCCCAACGATTGTCCTTCAAAAGTCCCCAAAAACCCAACTCCCAATTCCCACCCCCCAAAAGTCTCTAAAAAAGGGGCAAGGGACACTATGGGTGGATGCTGTCTACTTTTTGGGCCAGGGCATCATGCTCCTGGCGGAGCAAGGCGTGCTCTACGCGGATCCCCTCCAACACGTTTGAAAAGTGGTGGAGCTCCTGCTGGAGGCGGGACACCATCAGGGTACTGCGGCCTTCACTGCCTTGCAGGTGCAACGGCTGTGAGAGGAAGCTGTTGTCCTTGCTACTCGGCGGTGGCGTTTGGCTTTGGCAGCCCGGCTCAGTCTGGGTGGACCACTGTGCTGGGTGGCAGCCCGTGGGGGCACGGAGGCCGATGCAGACGACGTTGTTGTTGTGGTCGACTGCACACTTTCTTCGTCCTCCAGGGCCACCAGCCGCCGATATTCGGCCACAGTGGCAGCGATCCTCCGTTGCCGGGCCGCTCTAGCCAGCTCCTTCCTCCTTGTTCGTTTGGAAGGAGAACCTATATGAAGAAAGAAAGACATAGTCTGTAACCAATGCTCTTTAAGATTAACTCAATCATTCAGCAGAAATTTGTGTTGCAGTACAACTAGCAACTTGCAAGCGCATTACATAACTATTGAGGCCAGTATCTATCTAACCTCACACTTCTTCATCCTTGCTCTAACATTAGTGGGAGTTTAAGGAACAAATTCTACGAGCACTATGGACTTCCATTGGAGTCGACTATGAAAGTACACCAGTCTTATTCTTCTTCTTGTCTCTTGTTTAGGAAAATTGGTACGTTATCTTCTGCAAGCCGGCATAATGCCAGGGCAGTAAACTTGCACCCGAGAAAAAGAGACGCACGCCATGATGAGTGACCTAGACTTGCGTTGCGTTACTGTACCCGTCCAGTACATGCAGGTGGTGAAGCTCTTACTTTTCTATTACGGGTGGCACTGAGAATACTCTGTTACAACTCAAGGGCTACTGCTTAATTAATTTAACTTTCACCCTACAGTGGAAATGAGTACTAGAAATGGAAAATTGAAGAAGATAAATAATCGGATTATCTATCACTTCACATGGGATGTTTTTGCTTATATATGGGATGACTTTAGGTGCTTTGCTTTTTATTGAGTGACCAGTGATACATCCACACATGAATGACTGAGTACTACTAAACTTATTAAGAGAGGTAGGGAGTGGCCACCGTAATAACCGGATCTATGCTGTGCTTGCAATACAAACTACTGCTACTATTGATGGTAGTATTTGGACAAAATTAAAACTTCTTTTCTTTGCCTTTCCTACACTGGAACGGACGTGCGGGTGCAGTGTTACATGCTCTTCAAAGTTACACTTAGTTCATCCACTGACCGTCTACTCTTTCTAGATCATGGGTACTCACAAACTTTCTCTAAGGGGCTAAATTTACAGTGTAGTTTGTGGCCGAGGGCTGCACTGGTGGGGGCGGGGCTAAAGCAAAACGAAAACTTGTGACCATGAGGTTGCACACAGGTCCCTGCAGCAGATGCCTTCATCCACTGAGCCACCAGACCCAGCATTTACATACATCTCTCTCACTCATGCTCTCCCTCCTGCCCTCCCTCTCCATCTCTCTCTCCCTCCTGCCCTCCCTCTACCTCCCCCTCTGTCATCTCACTGTGTGTGTGTCTGTCTGTGTCAGCCTTCAGCCCGGGCTGAGACAGCTTCCTCAACGCGCACACACAGACAGCCACACCAAAGTACTTAACAGGTCTTTAAAAGACCATTAACATATTATTGAGGCTTTGTTTGTTGTAGCGCCCCTGCATCTCCACCCTGACAATCACTGCTTGCCCGGCCCCACAGAGCAGAGGCTTTGTTCTATTTCACCTCTTTGTGGCCCTGCATCTCCACTCTGCCCTGTGGGGGCCGGGGGAGCAGTGATTGTCTGCAAGGTCTGCACACCGCCAAGGAAGGCTTGCCGGGCCGCCACCGGCCCGCGGGCCGTACTATGAGTACCCCTGCTCTAGATACACATATGCTATCTAAGAGTCAGATAGTAGCATGATCCAGGTATATGGACACATACAGTTTCTGTGTCACCCACCCAGGCTGTTGTCCTTCCACCAATCATTGCTTCATCATTCACCCAGCCATGCATCTCATATTCTTTCCTTCCCAGCCACGTCTTCAATCTCAATAAGTAAGGAATATATAAGAGCTTACCTCTGCCCGCCACCACCACCGTCTGAACTCTCACAGCCGGCACTGGAACCGCCGCATCCTCCCCTGAGGAATTGCCCTCCGCCTCCGTGTCGAGCACCACCACCTCCGCGTTGGCCCCGCCACCAGATGTTCCACTTACAAAGTACATTTAAGAATGTTAGAATAAACCACTCACTAGTATTTGGTCAAGGAATGAAGACATGTGAAAACAATGTAATGCAGCACTTTTTGGCACAACTGATGAAGGCTGGCTTTTTAACACGCACCATTTTTTTCCACACAGACAGAAGATGGACTTCTAACAACAAGATCAAGTTGAAACAAGGTGAGAGCTCGTCTCGACCACAAGAAATGTCTTCAATTAATCGTCAGCACTAACCACTTTTACATTCTCAGTTAAACGTTTCTTTTTTTATTATGACTTCATTTTAATAAATGTGTTTACTTTTAATAAAGCTTTTAAACTTAGAGAGACTCTGTGTTTTTTGGTCCAGAGTGACTAGAGTGACTGAGCGAAAGGTTTTGCAATTTTTGCAAGCATGAGTCCGTGCCTCTGACACTTCTTGACTCTGACTCCGTACTCTTCAGCTACGTTGGATAATAATCATCATTGGGGATCAATGATCGATGAATTCGGGAGGTAAATGACTGTGCCACACTATGTAGTCAGTCAGTAAGGACATTGGGGGTTCAAAGTCTGTTATCACAGAGGTATGTGGAAACTCTAACAGCGCCTATTATAATTGATAAGCAATGCACTATTTATTGTCCATAGTTCTGTTTCTGCAGAAGAATTGTCCGCGCCTATGTAGTGGTATGGATTGTTCTCCTATCCAAACCAAAAGGTAGTATCTTATTCTTTCTTGGTGGTCATTCACATTTTATAGTTGGGAATTTTCAAAGCAGATAGAACACTTCAAAAGACATTATGGACAATCCCAGAGGACTGCACTAAGTTGATAGAGCTATTGCTGACTAGAATGGGAGTTTCGCCAACCGTGCAATCTTAGTTAGCTACACAGACAGACTAATAAGAATAATCTAGTAATACCACAGGGAGTCATAGTAGAGGCAGGATAAGAATTTAGATACAGTCTACAAGAAGATCAAAGACGATTTTGAAAAAATCAAATGAGGAACGCTAGGGAAAATAGGTACTAGTCTAAAATGAAAACTTACTGGGGCCAGCAAAGGAGCCCTCGCCTGCCCGATCCTGGCCCTGTTCAACAGCATCCGCCGCCTGCTGCTCCTGTGTCCTCCCCTCGCCCCTGGGGGGAGCTGACGTACAACATGAAAGAAAGAACAGAAAACATGGATGATTGTTGCTTGTCAATGTCAACCAAATCAAACATTTCAAAAGAACAATAACAAAATATTTCCGCGAAATTATATTGATTAGGGTTAGTTTTCATTTATTTGCGGACCTGTGACTTCAAAAGTCACGTAACTCACTAAACAAAGTACTGAAAGGTTCACCTAGGACTGGCAGGCAGCAGTCCGCAGGCAAGACGCAAAGTGACAGACAAACTCCATTGTGATTTCAGTCAGATCAGTGACAACACTAACAGTTGCCTGCTACATTACCAGTCATTTAAATAGTCAAACTATCAATCCACCGCCACTATTTTTCTTATTGTCAGGGGTACAAAGGAAGGGGCAGATTTAAGCCCCTTGCGGCTCTTTTGCTCCGTTCTTGCGTGACTTTTGTGACGCAGCAGCTAAACAAAAAAGGGCGCCATGGTGCGGCGTATAAGGTAAGACAAGGTAGCGAAGCGCTTTGTCACAGGAGCGCGTTGTGTGTTTACAGCGTTTTTAATTGCATCTGTGTGCTGAATTGTGCTGGGCGTAGACAGTTGGGCTTTTTTAAAACTCCCTCTTACCCTCACAGTAAATTGTGTCCCCCACCGCCGCTTGGCGGGCTTGGTTCCCGGGGTGGGCGTCATCGTTGAGAGGGGCAGAGCAGCTTCCTTCGGCAGCGCTTGACTGCGCATGTGTCAGCGAGGGGACGCCTACTAAAGGCGAGTCCCTGGCGTATTCCAGCAGACAAGGTAGCGAAGCGCTTTGTCACAGGAGCGCGTTGTGTGTTTACAGCGTTTTTAATTGCATCTGTGTGCTGAATTGTGCTGCGCGTAGACAGTTGGGCTTTTTTAAAACTCCCTCTTACCCTCACAGTAAATTGTGTCCCCCACCGCCGCTTGGCGGGCTTGGTTCCCGGGGTGGGCGTCATCGTTGAGAGGGGCAGAGCAGCTTCCTTCGGCAGCGCTTGACTGCGCATGTGTCAGCGAGGGGACGCCTACTAAAGGCGAGTCCCTGGCGTATTCCAGCAGACAAGGCAGCGAAGCGCTTTGTCACAGGAGCGCATTGTGTGTTTACAGCGTTTTTAATTGCATCTGTGTACTGAATTGTGCTGCGCGTAGACAGTTGGGCTTTTTTAAAACTCCCTCTTACCCTCACAGTAAATTGTGTCCCCCACCGCCGCTTGGCGGGCTTGGTTCCCGGGGTGGGCGTCATCGTTGAGAGGGGCAGAGCAGCTTCCTTCGGCAGCGCTTGACTGTGCATGTGTCAGCGAGGGGACGCCTACTAAAGGCGAGTCCCTGGCGTATTCCAGCAGACAGGGTAGCGAAGCGCTTTGTCACAGGAGCGCGTTGTGTGTTTACAGCGTTTTTAATTGCATCTGTGTACTGAATTGTGCTGCGCGTAGACAGTTGGGCTTTTTTTAAACTCCCTCTTACCCTCACAGTAAATTGTGTCCCCCACCGCCGCTTGGCGGGCTTGGTTCCCGGGGTGGGCGTCATCGTTGAGAGGGGCAGAGCAGCTTCCTTCGGCAGCGCTTGACTGTGCATGTGTCAGCGAGGGGACGCCTACTAAAGGCGAGTCCCTGGCGTATTCCAGCAGACAAGGTAGCGAAGCGCTTTGTCACAGGAGCGCGTTGTGTGTTTACAGCGCTTTTAATTGCATCTGTGTGCTGAATTGTGCTGCGCGTAGACAGTTGGGCTTTTTTAAAACTCCCTCTTACCCTCACAGTAAATTGTGTCCCCCACCGCCGCTTGGCGGGCTTGGTTCCCGGGGTGGGCGTCATCGTTGAGAGGGGCAGAGCAGCTTCCTTCGGCAGCGCTTGACTGCGCATGTGTCAGCGAGGGGACGCCTACTAAATGCTCCTCCCTTCCGTAGCGGGATCGCGGAGCGGGCGCGTCCTCGCGTGGCCGGAGTCGTGCCAGAGTCCTGCCCGTCTGCGCCTGTCCGCAACAGGACGCGCTGGACGTGGCTGGACTCTGACCCCCCTCCTGGCCGTACTCCTGTACATCATGCGGTGCTACACCAGAGACAGTCTGGTTGCCATCAACCGGTCCTAGGTGACCTGTACTGCACCTCGGGTGGATCCCTTATGCGGCCCGTTTTCGTGTGGTTGCGGATGTTTTACCTTGTCTGCCCCCGTAAGTAGGAACTGCAGGGAGGCCACCCGTGCGGCCATTAGCCCACAGCCTTTTATCAGCTTATGGAACCTCAATGCCAGGTCGCTTGTTAAGCATCATCTAGACATTCATGATCTGCTAGATGAGGAGTTGCCTGATCTATTCTGCGTGACGGAGACCTGGCTGCAGGATGCCGACACGGCCATTGTCAATCTGGCCTACCCGCCGGAATACTCGGTATTCACTTTAAACCGAGCTTCTAGAGGCGGAGGAATAGCTCTCGCTGTTAAATCCTGCTATTCATGTACGTGGCATGGGCAAAAAATCCCGGGTTGCGAAAGCGCATTGTTCAAGGTAGCTATTACACCAAACTTCACCCTATCGGGGCTACTGATTTACCGGACCCCGGGGAGCGAAGTGGCCTTTAGAGCGGCGCTACCTGACGCCATTAGTGAACTGGCTACGGGGTGCTCCAATTTTTCCATCATTGGAGATTTAAATCTGCACTTTGACAATTCTACCAGTCCCTCGGTGTCCAGTTTTGTGGCAGACCTTGAGGCGCTCCAGCTGAATCAGCTGGTGGCTCAGCCCACCCACTCAGGGGGTCATACCCTAGATCCATTCTTTACTAATCTTACAGAAGCCTGCATTACCAGCTACACACCTCTAGCATGGACCTGATCATTACTTGATACAGATCCATTGCCGTACTCCGGCTATTCAACCCAAGCCAGTGGTGTGCTCGATTCCAAGACGACGCTGGAACAAACTTAAGCTGGATGAGTTTTTCCACCTCCTATCGGCTGACCCATTTGACACCATGGGATCGCCTGATCAGGTCTATGACAGGTTTTGTAACTGGGTATCCAGGGCTCTGGACACTCTTATTCCCTTGGTAGGCGGTAAAACTGGAGCCGGGAAAGCTAGCCCCTGGTACAACGACTCACTGCGGGCACTGAAGGTCTCTTGTAGGCGCGCAGAGCGGGCCTGGCGTAAAGCCTACAACAGCACGAAGAAAGTCCTCTACCTGTCTACTGTGAAAGTGTATCACCGGGCGGTATGCAGAACTCGTGCCGCATTTTATGCTGCACAATTCAGGACTAGTTCGAACCCGTCTAAGGCTATTTTTAAGGTATTGAAAGACCTTACTGCCAAAAAGGTAACAACGACGTACCAGAGCTCTGTTGAGCACTGTGAAAAATTGGCAGAGTTCTTCCTGGAAAAGGTGAATGCCATTTATCGGGCCTTTCCTTCGGCCACTCCCTCGGCTAATCCATCTCCTAAGCCGCTTCCATCTGAGGGATTGCATTCCTTGCCTATTTTAACATCTGATAGTCTAGACACTTTGGCCCGTCAAGTGAAGTCGGGGTCCCCAGAGGATCCACTTTGCCCAGATGTGTTCAAAGGCCTAGCGGTACATGATATCTCACTGCTATGTTCTTTGATCAACTCGTCATTAACATCCGGCGAAGTTCCACTGAAGTGGAAGCGAGCCTTGGTTCGGCCTATCCTTAAGAAACCCAGCCTGGACGGCAGCAAGCCTGAGAGCTATCGGCCAATTTCACTCTTGCCGTGGCCGGCTAAGGTTATGGAGGCGCATGTAAATGCTGTCCTCTTGGAACATCTTTGCCGCGCAGACATCCTCGACGTGACGCAGAATGGGTTTAGGGCTGGTCATAGCACGGAGACGGCTCTGCTCTATATGGTGGAGCATCTTCGCTCCGTGCTTGACGCGGTACAAACGGCAGCGCTTGTGCTATTAGATCTGAGCGCTGCCTTTGATACCGTCTCGCACCCGATCCTTCTGCGGCGCCTAGAGGAGGCTGGTGTCACCGGTATCGCTCTCCAGTGGTTCCGGTCGTTTTTAGCCAACCGGGCCTTTAGCGTGACCGTCCCACCTTACCAGTCCAAATTCCATCCGTTGAACCTGGGGGTCCCCCAAGGCTCCTCGCTGAGCCCTACGTTGTTTAATCTGTACGTAAGGCCGCTAGCTGAGGTTGTCAGGCAATGGGGTACGACGATGGTGTCATACGCCGATGACACCCAGCTAGCGGTTACGATCAGCGGGGATGCCGAAGTCGATGCTCCCAGGTTTCAACAAGGACTGCGGGCGGTCCCCAGCTGGATGACGTCCAACTGTCTCCAGCTGAACGCTAGTAAGACCGAGGTCATGGTCTTTGGCAGACAGCCGGATCTTTGGGGAGAGAGATGGTGGCCTGGGGATTTGGGTCCTGCTCCCAACCCAGTCGCCGAGCTTAAGAACCTCGGGGTCTGGCTGGACCCTTCCCTTACGTTTGTGTGCCATACCAAACGCACGGCAGCATGCTGCTTTGGCATCCTGCGCGGGCTCCGTCCAGTGCTTAAGTTCTTCGATGGCCCCACCAGGCAACTCATGATCCAAGCCACTGTCATCTCCAGGCTGGATTATGCGAGTTCCTTACTGGTTGGTCTGAATCAGGCAGAGATCGGGCGCTTACAAAGGATACAGAACGCTGCAGCTAGAGCCGTGGTAGGCCTCCCAAGATTCTGTCCTACCTCCAGTACCCTGCGGTCACTGCATTGGCTCCCGGTGGCCCAGCGGATCCAGTTTAAGGTCCTCTGTGTCGCCTATAAAATTCTGAAGGGGTCCCCAGCAACGATTCTCATGGCCCTCCTCGCCCACTACACCCCAGCTCGACTCTTAAGATCTGCAGACCTAGAACTGGCTGTTGTGCCGCGCTTCAAGCGGAGTAGAGCTGGAGGACGTTCGTTTCGAGTGCGGCGCGCGGTCCTGTGGAACTCCCTGCCCCCGGCGATTCGTGCTATGAGAGATCTGCTCTCCTTTCGCCGTGCGGTGAAAACCTTTTTATTCCCTTAGTTTGTTTACACTGTTTGTCTTTTGTTTTAGTTGTGTTGTGCAGCTGCCTTGTCGGGCGCGAGGACGCTCCTTAGCTGGAGCATCTGTGCGCCAAATAAAAACGCATAACATAACATAACATAACATAACATAACATAACATAATATTATAACAACGTGACGCATTTGGGATATGCATCCCGTTATAAAGCCCTGCGTCATCAGGGGGCGTTCCGGCGCAAGGGAGGGCATTCCTGCGCTGGAACACATCCTAAAAGTGGCTGAGGGAAATCTACAAAATTTCAATCAGTCACCTTTAGGACAATGATGCGTCCCACAAACCCTGCACCTGCTTGAAGCAGACGTACGGCTTGACCCAGCATTGGGGAGATAGGGCACCCCAGAGCATTGCTGGAGCTGCGCCATCGTTGCGACGCAACTCCAGCAGTAAAGCTTCGGTGACGTTTTGGGCCCATGGTGCGCCGCATTGCAAATACGGCGCACCATGTTTGGTGGTGGTAGCGGGCCGCACAATTAATGGCGCATCCCTGGTACTTTGCAGGGATGCGACGGTAATTGCAATTCTGCCCCTTAGGGGCATACTTACTTACGCGTTCTGGCGCATCTCCAGAGATGCGCCAGATCAAATGCGTCACGCAAAACTACCCTTGCGACACGGCAGATGCGCCTCATTTACAATGCAGCGCGCCCTGGCGCAAGGGTAGGCACTTGCGTGACGCATCTCGTCACGTAAGAGCGGCGCATCGCTGGAGTCACGTCGCCAACGCAATGCAACTCCAGTAATGCTCAGGGCCACCCAATACTTAACATGCTGTGTCAGTCCTTTCGCCTGCTTCAAGCAGGCATAAGGAATTGAATTGACGTAGCAGCGTCGCAGAAGTGCCTGCGTTAAATCTTGTAGATTTCACGCAGGCAATTTTGCGAGGCGCACAGCCGCCGGACCGCCCACCCTGCGTACTAGGAACGCACCCATTGTGGTGCAGGCCCATGGCTTTGTAACGTGACGCATCTCCCTAGATGCGTCATGCTGGTAAATGACTCGCAGGGATGCGGCACATTTATGCCGCTGTTGCGTCACGCAAGGCAACGTAAACGTGGCGCAAGGGGCTTGTAAATGTAATCTGCCCCCTAGTGTCTAGCATTACGCAGTTCTGTAAAGTACACTCATACATAATAGTTACTCAGGCCAATGAGACCACAAAATAGAAAACAAATAAGGATAGTAGCAACGCCACTGAGAAGGAGAGCAGTGCACCTGAAATGCACAGAAGATTTTGAAATATAATTTAACTACAATGTAATCGTCATCAGCGGCATTATTGGCTTGCTCCATGTAAAAAACAAATATTTGCAATACAACAACACAGAGCAGGAGAAAACATCATAGTAGTGAGTGATGAAATGGCTACTACTACTCACCAAGCCCGGGGATCTCCAAGCCGAGCTGGTCCAGCAGGTCGCGCTCCCGGTCCAGGAGGTCCGTCCAGCGATGGGTGACCTGGCTGTAGGTGCGCTGGACCCCGTAGAGGTGGGATATGGCCCAGCACACCTTCTCCCACCGCTTCCGGCGCTCCCGCATGTTGTAGCCGCCGGCCGCGATCCTGCCGCCTCCCGCGATGGTCCTGGGCAGGCGGCGCTGGACGAAGTAGACCAGCGCGCCCACTTCCTCCGGGCTGAAGATCTCCAGTCGCATCACCTGCTCCCCCCTCAATCGACCGCATGGTGTCCTGGCACGGGGTCCAGGACTCCTCCTCCCCGCCGCCACTGCCGCCCTCAAGTGCCTGGGCAGCTTCACGGCGCCTGGCTTCACCATGGTCTGGGCAGGTAAGGTAGGAAGTAGAAAATTAAGAAGGAATAGACTAGGGAAGAAGAAAAGAAAAGAGTTTAAAAAAGTAGTTTAAAAGTAAAGAAAAATAGCAGAAAAGACAAAAATATACAGCTAGGAAAAGAGAGGGATAGATAAGAAGCAAAATCGTTAAAAAAAACTGAAAACAAGCAAAGGATGGCAAAGATAGCAAGAGGATTAAACACCATGCCCAGACACAGGAAATGAATGAAAAACAAGATGGCCGGCGCCCGTTCACGAGCGCGAAAGTAAGTTCGCGCGAGATTTCCCTCGCGATCTCGTGCGAACTTCTACTCGCAATGCGCTTACTGCGCGAGATTATACATAGCGGGCGGAAACGGAAATACGTCACGCAAACAAAATGGCCGCGCCCGTACTCGACCTTGGGGTAAATTCGCGTGTTGTGCTGCAAGCGGCTCGCGAATACTGCAAAAAAACTCGCGAAACAACAAGCCGCAAAAAAATAAAAAGCTCATTCGCACGAATTGGCGGCTTCCGCGGTCGGTTTCGCACGACGCCGCGCCCCGCAAATAGCGCGAAAAAAACGAAAAACGATTTTTGCAAAAGCAAAAGCAATGAGCAGGTGCAAAAGGTCAACCTCATGATTTGTAACGATTCCCTGTAGTGCTTCCTGAGGGGGCCCTCCAGAATTCGGTTGCCTGCTTGCAACTATTGTGTGACCCTGCTCTGACCTTAACTGTATGCCACAAAGGTCCTGATTTACAGCTAAGGGAGCAGACAAGCAGGTGCCAGGCTGGAACTTCAAATTCAGTGACACATTAATTAGCCCCTAATTCATTATTGTCAGTTGGGGCAGGGCAGGTGTTGTTAATAAACTAACCCCAAATTAATTTATGTCAGTTCAAGCAGGGCAGGTGGGCTTGTTTTTCCCCCCCATCTTCTACAGTGATGATGAACCAGAGGGTGGCATTGATGTAACAGAGGGTGGCATGGGTCAAAGAGAGGGTGCCAGTGGTGAAACAGAGGGTGCTGGGAGGCTGTGATGATGAACCAGACGTAGAAACAACATAGCCGCGACCGTTGCGAGCCGACAAGTAAGTTCGCAATTGCGAACTAGTACCAAATCCTCGCGAACTGGCAGAAACACTTGCGAACACACAAAAAAAAATCCGCAAATTCGCAAGAATTCGCGGATTTTGCGGATTGCGAATTCGCAAATCCGCAAAATTCACGAACGCGAGATTCGCAAAATTCGCCCATGCTTAGCGCCAACTCACATAAGTCACCACCTGTGACTGTCCCTAGGCCCTCTGGCCTTGTTAGGGCTAGGACGCCCTGTGTCCCAAAGTCAGGGGGGCCTAAACGTAGCAGCTGCCCACTAAGTGCTGGGCAGATGTAGAGCAAGGATGGGGGCCAACACGTTGGAGCCTCGCAGGCTCTGCACCACTGACTGTTCCCTGGGCCCCTCTGGACCCTAAACAAAGGACTGGCCCCTTGGAGCCTCGCTGGCTCAAAACGCACAATGGGGGCTGTGGGCCTCTCAGGGCTCGTAAACAACAAGCTGATTGCCCCGTAGAGCCTCGCCGGCTCGTAATCACCAAGAAATGCCCCTTTGCGTTGAAGCCTCTGGGGCTCTAAAGAACAGATTGCCACCTTGGTGGGGGGAAAGTCCCTCTCGGGGGACTAGTAAGCCAAGATATGCCCCCGGGGCCCTGGTGGGCCAACCAAGAGTGCCCTTAGGTCGTTGGAGTCCCGCACGGGGGACTCAGAATCATGGGAGGCCCCACGGGCCTCTCAGGACCACCGGCCTCGCAAGGAGGGGGGGCGGGCACCGGCAATGTGCCCCGACGTCTCCCCTCTCATTTGAACACACTCACCGGTCTCGTCTCGATGCTCTGCGGCGGCTCTCTCTCCTGGGCGGCGGGGCTCTCCTTTTGACAACAGAGCCCCGCCTGTACCTTCCGCCGCCTCTCTTCTCGCTGCTGGGCTCTCCTTTGGGCAGCGGAGCCCCGCCTGCGCCTGCAGCCACTCTGCTCCTCGCGCCGCGGTCCCGAAGGCGGGACTTCTGGGTTTCTGGAGGGGGCTTCCGGACCGTCGCAAGCAGCGTGGCGGCCGGCGGGGGGGGGGGGGGGATTTGGGACAGAGCAGCAAATGCCAGGTGGGCACCGGCTGGTTTAAAATAACCAATAAATCGAGGTGAGCACTCGATAGGTTCAGCAATCCTGGGTGGGCACCTGCTTGGCAAACAAAGCGCTCTCAAGCGCAATAAATAAAATAAAGCGCTCCCAGGCGCTAGGGGTGAAAGTAAAGCGCTCTCATCGCTAGGGCAGAAATGAATCGCTCCCAAGCGCTATAAGGAACCAAAGTCCAGCAAAGTTCTTTTAGACAGGCAGTGGGGCAAGGCTGGGCCCAGAGCCAGCTCACTGGGCCTCCAGGAAGGGAGGCAGTCCAAGTGGCGGTCCTCCTGGCGCCCAGCAGCAGCCCCCCTCCAGAAATGGATCCAGGAAGAGAACATTTTCATGGGGTCACAGCCCCTCTTCTATACACCTTTTCCCTTTGTCTGGCTTCAGGGTGAGGGCAAAAACCAGTCGCAGCTGGTTTGTGAGCACTCTTGATGTGCTCAGCCCCTCACTCTATTCACTGGCAGGGCTAGGGTCATTAGACGCACCACAGGGGACGGAGCCAGCATTTTATGGGGAAAGACCAGCCCTATTCAGGACCCAGGTGCACTCCTCCCCAGCCATCAGCATGCTAATCTCCACACTCACCACCGGGCAGACCCATCCAGACTCATGGAGCCAGGCTCACCAGCCAGCTCCAGCCAATCACGTGCCAGCACACTCACTGCACACGCACACCCATGTCTAGAAGCGGCACTTCCACACTAGACACATTCACGCCGCACATATCATTGTGCAGCATTCAATCACACGAGTCCGCACATACCAAACTCGACCCTGCACACCTCACGCATCAGGAACTACCAGGGACACAGGCATTCCCCATGCATTCCTATCGGAGGGCAGGCCAACCTTACTCCACGCACTCAGAGTGCGCACGCACTTTCCACTGGGACACAGTGAAAGTGCGCAGAAACCAAAAATCATTACCACCAATTCACATATAAAAAGCAAAAAGTTCAGGGGTGAACCTGCCAGAAGGGCCAAGTCCAACACAACCCCCTTCCAGCCAAAATGCAGGGGAGACCAATCACCACCGTGATGGACTTCCCTCTTGGGGCGATAGAACACGGACGCGGGCCCGCAACTGCAGGGACACCCTCCTGTTCTACGCCACGGTGAACCCATGAGGTTCCTTCTAACACCACTGCCTGGACCAACTGGGCTACCCCACTGGTACTCCCAAGCTGTCCGCGGCCAGGACCAGGCCCTGGGCCACCCAGATACCACCGGTTCTTGCCTATTCGCAGAGTGGGGGGTAGGAACAACTGACACATAGTAGCCATTCTCCACTCTTCCTGTCTGCAGGACAGGACTAGACTGCCACTGGTTCTCCAGCCTAGGGTCTACCTCAGGCGGACCAGGAATCTCAGGGAAGGCTCTCCTCCCCCTACCTCTTCTCCTAGGGTTCCTCCTCCTCCGGCGAAGGGTACACCTAGAATGCCATTACAACCCAGGATGTAACCCCTCAGGTTGCACGGGGGTCAGAGGTGGGCTCTCCCACCCTCTGCACCCCCTTCCAGAGGTCTGCACCCTCCCAACTGGAGGGGTTCCCCTGGAAGATGAACCGGTCAGGACGCTGCCTACAGACGTCCTACCCTTCAGGTTAGGCGGATCCTGAACCCGGCCATCCAACCTCGGGTCTAGAACCTTTGGTGGAATAATTGCCTGGCACTCCAGGACTTCTGGGGATTCACACACCACCCCCCTGAGGCTGACACATGACTCATGTGTCGTGTGACTGTCTGTCTGGCGCAGATCTCCCGTCCCCTGTCCATCAACAAGTCACGAAGATCCCCCAGAACAGAAGTGGTGTCACCCTGGTCACTACACGTGAACCTAGCCCAACTGGGTAGTCCCTGACCCACTGGTTCTTCCACTGGGGAACTCATCCCCCAATCACTTCTCACTTCGGACTCCTGTGCCCTCCCAACTGGAGTAGCACTGCCGGACACTGGAACCCCTGGAGCTCTAGTTACAGATGCTCCAGGTTCCCTAGACACTAGGAGATCCTCCTCAAATGGACTAACAGGGCAGCCTAGGTCCCCAACCTGGTGTTCCCTCATGAAACCATCCAAGTCCTGAGGCAGGGCTTCGTACGTCTGGGGACCCTCGGTCTCCCACTCACTCCTGCTCCACTGAGCCAGGCAGTAAGCCCCTACACCCTCCTTGCTATCCTGGGACCCAGCTGGGCTACACTGAGCATCCTCCACCCCGCTGGGCTGGAGGATACCTGAACCACTACTTTTGGAATCACTCACCAATGACTCTAGAGAACCTCTAGCACTCTCCCAGCGGTCTGCTTCATCTGCAAGCTCACATGCCTCAGACAATCCACACCCCAACAGGTGTTGGCGCAACCCTGGTGAACAACAACTGAGCAGGTGCTCTTTGACAATCAGATCATACAGTCTGTCAAAATCAGAGTTAGTGTGAACCTGTACCCAAGCCCACAGTGTTCCACAACATTCATCCTCAAACTCCTCCCAAGACTGGTGAGACAGTTTCTTACTGTCCCTGAACTTCAACCTTAACTCAGGGAAACAGGTACCAGGCTGGGGGAACTGGGACTGGGATTTCCTACACTGAAATCTATATAGCTGCCACCACTGGACTCAACCCACCCTGGGGAGTCCAGAAAATTAAAACTGCGCGCATGGGATAGTCTACCCTCCAGAGCTACTTTGCCTCTGGTGGAGGCCCCCTCAGCCTCCTCTATCCTCTCCTGCGCCAAGACCCTCTGAGTCTCTAGCTGTTGCTTTCTAACGCCCAGCTGTGCCATAGCCTGGGCATGCTCTAGCCTGAGCTTTTCTAAAGCCAGCTGGTGCTCCCTTTCTCTCCTCCTATCCTCCCACTCCTCTGGGGACAGGGAAAGGGATGAGGCACTGCCTCTTACACTGGACCTAGCAAGGGACTCCCTATCTATGGGGTCCTCACTATCTGCTGGCGTCCCTGTACTTTCATTTTCTTCCTCCTCTTCAGACTCTTCAGGGCTCCCCTCAGACCCACCGCCCTCATGGTGTGAGACCCGGGCCCTCTCCTCACTGTGCTCACGCTCCCAGTCATCCTTCTGCCATTGGATTGGGTTACCCCTAATTTGGGACTGGGTGTCTGACTCATTCACTGCAATGTCTCTCTCTTCGCAAAACTCTCTCAGCTCATGCATAAACAGACCCCAGACATTAAAAGTAGACTCCATCTTGGCAGGATGCTCACAGACACGTGCAACACAGGGGACTTAACTGTCAAAGCTGAAGCAAGAGTACCAAATTTACAAAGATTCAGTGAGCTCTCTAGAGAACTCACCCTTTACTTGTCTAGTGCCACACACCATTCATTCACACACAACCCCCCCCTCGGACTGGTAAGGCAGTTTCTACCTTACTTGACTTTTCAACCTGACCACACGTGACACAGGTACCAAACTCTGGGCACGGGAAGGGGAACAAATGCACTGGACACTATTTGAAAATGACACTCTTAGGAGAAGAAATAATGGAACTTCAAAAAAACAATAATCCCCAAAATGTGGTCATCTAAAATGCAGAGTTTTGTAGTGCGGCCAGTTGCCACTGCGGTACAACGCAAACACAAATCCGGATCCTTTCCGCTGCCGCCAATGTTAGAAATGGGATCTCTGGCTGGCCAAGGCTTGCACCAAAGTCAGTCAGAGACACCCATTCCCAAGTCAGGGCAAGGGAGTTACACGCCAAGCTAACCCCTGCTCACCCTCTAGGTAACGTGGCGCGAGCATCAAGGCTAAACTTGGAGGCTATGTAGGTTAAGTGTTTGCGCGCGCACCCAGTAACAACACCCAAGGCCCACCACAAAGGAAACTCCACACAAGGTTATATATAAAAATAAACCACACAAGAGATACCAAGGGTCTTTTGATTGTGTTAGTGATTGGAACTTGTTAGTGTCCCAGACCACATATACCAAGAGGTTAATTAAGAGATTTACACAGGAGAAGAGAGGGAAATAAAGTGCAGTAAGAAAAGGAAAAAATGTACCCATCAGCCTACACAATAGTGGAACTTCGTCATCTGGTTTTTTTTGTGTTAACAGCTGGTGTCCAGTGAGCTCTTCCACAGGAAGAATCCTGAGGCTAGCTGAACTTGGACCCACCGGTTGTACCATCAACCGAAACCGATGAGAGTTATGAAGGCTGAAAGGGCAAGTTGCAGTGCTCAAAATTAGTGAAAAAATGAAAGAAAAGAGTAATCTTAGTGATTAAAAATACCTGTCTTCATGTCTTAAGAAACTTTATTAGGTACGCCCATCAAGACGGTATGATTAAAAGCAGAGTGGAAATAGTATGGAGATAATTACTATTCACCATGAATGATATTTGGTCAACATGTTTCAGCCCTTAAGGGCTTTCGTCAGGACCTATGATGTACACTACTGCAACACTTACCACGTGCTGTGATAGATAATTTTCATAGTGTAGACATATCCACTATTGCAGTTGTATGTCTATGGTTATCAACCTTCTCCTGTGAACAGAGTAAAGTGAGAGACACAAAAAAAGAAACACAATACATAAATCTAGTCACAATTCAACATATAAAATGTATTGATACTATGTGTGTCCGTTTTAGTTTTCACCTTCCAACTCACCCAATTTTGTAGGGAGGAAATGCCTCACCTCACCTGTCGCTCGCTCAGGACATTGGAGGTCACACGCTGAAATTTTCAGAATGATATCAGATTATTTATCTTGTTATTTGGACTTATATGCCAAATCCTTATTATGTGAAAGAAAGCAGATGAGAGGGCCTTAGGTTCTAAATAAATAAGACCTCTGTTTCAGTGACACAAGCCATATAATCTTCAAGTGTGAAAAAAGAAAAAAGAGATTTAGCTCTATGAGCAAAATAACTTTTTCATGAAAAATATTCTTTCAAATCTCCATGTTTACAGGAGATGGAATTTGTAAACAGATAAAAGATAAACAGGTATTATGTCTTATCTTTATGTGAGAAAGTAGTCTAAACCAGCCTCAATTTGAATGCTAAATATAATTACTCAATATAGTTAGTTTAAGTTCAAGTAGCCAAGCTTTTAAATCTCCCTGCATCACTACACAGCACACACTCACCTCTCCGTCGTTGCCTCGGTCTGGCAGCTGAGTCGAGGGGGAGGTGGTGTGGCTATGTGTAGCTGGGACTTATCATTGCGCAGCATTTAATCACATGAGTCCGCACATACCAAACTCGAGCCTGCACACCTCACGCATCAGGAACTACCAGGGACACAGACATTCCCCATGCATTCCTATGGGAGGGCAGGCCAACCTTTCTCCACGCACTCAAAGTGCGCACACACTTTCCACTGGGACACAGTGAAAGTGCGCAGAAACCAAAAATCATTATCCCCAATTCACATATAAAAAGCAAAAAGTTCAGGGGTGAACCTGCCAGAAGGGCCAAGTCCAACAGGGAGATGTTAAAAAATGTATATATTTCTTACCCTGCATATTGGAGGTACATGGCGACATGGAGCGCTTTATCATTCTCTTTGATGGAAATTAAATAATTGTTCAGCCTTCCCACCTATGATTTCCACCTCGGCTCAGCTGTAGCAGGGTCAACAAGTGCATTGAACGGATGAAGCACACCTACCAGCATGTGCTACTGTGGTATCTGCCACTGTTGAGGCCCTTAATTTTGTGCAGCATTATCCCCATCTGCCATGGTTCCCAGTTCTCCGGGTAAGCTCCTTGCTTACTTTGATATCCTGCTGCTGTTGTTCCTGGACTCACCATCCTCCATTCAGCCTATGTGTGGCCTGGCTGGGTCACTTGGAGTCTGTTCTCGCCATTTACTTAGAGATCAGGTTTTAGGTTAGTTCATATTTTATTTATTTATTTTGTACTTTTGCCTTTGTTCACTAGTTTCCTTTCCCACTAGCCTCCCTACCAGGACCCCACTGACTTCCACTACCTTCAGACAGGTCAGGCCAGCACTCCTTCAGGCTGTTCTGTGCCTTTTTTTAGCGCCGGGCAGATCCCCTCACATGTGGCTTGCCACTGCTGATGCAGAGGAGAACAACAGGGGCTTCAATACGACTGGAATGAGTGTTTTCTAGAGCGCAACTTCCTGAGTGCCCATCATAATGGGGCTTTGGGGGGGTCGGCCGGCCGATAGAGAGGCTCGCACCTCCAGAGTTTTTGGGACGGGTGGTGCGGCCCGAGCCCAATTGGGCTCGATTTGGGCTTTGAAATACAGCCATTTTGGGAGCTGTGTCACCATTTTGGATTGTGACACGGCTACCGAGATCTCCGTTAGTCAGGGAAAGCTATTTTTGGTAGTCAGGGAGCAGTGTTTAGGGAGCTTACGGCAGCAGTATTAAGATGGCTAAAACGAATGCGATGGTCTAGGAGACCATGAGGCTCCTGGGGGAAGCCGGCCGGATGTACCTCGTGAGAGGCCCGGTCGAGAGCTCGGCCCGGGCCCCCGCTGTGTGGCGGTGCTGTGGCTGCCGTGATTCTCGTGTTTTCACCGCCACGAGGCGGCTGCAAGAAAAAGGGAAAAGAGGTGCTGGGGAGCAAAGGCGACTCCGCAAAAAAGGAAAAACGGGGAAGGAGCAATACGAAGAGACCCCCCTAGATTTCTTGGAGGGGAAGGGTGGAGAGGTGCACAAAGGAAAGCGCAATGAGGGCTCTGAGGCCTTTAGAGCCTCGGGTACCACCAGTTTTTGTGGCGCTGTCAGTCGGAGTGGGGGGGTCTGGATCAGCGGGGGATGCCCCTCTGTTGGGCGGTCAGGAGAGTTTGGGGGTGCTGGCTGCATAGGCAGCTCCTGGGTGGCAGGAGGGGAGTTGGGGGGCCCAGCATCAGGGGTGGGCAGGTGATATCTCGGGGAGGGGGGTCTGGGGTGCACCTGTCCCTGCACAGGAGGAGGAGTGGTCCAGAGAAGCAGCAGTGGTGACTCTGGACATTAGGGGGTGGTTGGACAGGGCCCCCTGGGGGGTGAGGGACAAGTAGTCAGCGGAGGGGGGAGAGTGGCAGCAGGGGCCACGGGGGGAGGAGAGGGGCACCTGGGGAAAGGAGGGAAGGCCCCACCGGGCCGGCAATGGGGGTAGAGGCCAGTTTCCCTTTTAGAATGGAGTAAGGGGGAGGAGGAGGAGAGCGGGGGTGGGAGAGTTCCCCGCCAGTCCTTGGGTATTGGGGGGTAGTGTCAGGAGGGGGATGGGCCCGGCAACAAGGGGGTCACTCAGCAGGACTTGGCAGGGGAGGGGCCGGAGTGGGGGAGGGGCCAGATTGGGGGAGGGGTGGGTGGGTGCAGGGAGATGCACAGAGGCACCGCCAAGGGCAGTAGGTTTGGGGGAGTATTGGCTGTGGTGCCCCAAGCAGGGACAGGTAGGGACAGACAGGGACACTAACCATGGCATGCCGGACCTTCCATTTGCGTTGCAGGTACAACAGGCACAGGGCTCATTCATGGTGCGTGAGTTGCATGCAGCTCCTCGCTACCGGGGAGAAGGGAAGGCAGGGTCCAGGGTAGCCAGCTGGAGCACAGCGAGAGACCACGGTGTCAAAGTTGAATGGAGGTCTGCATTGGTCATGGCGGGGTGACAGCCCAGTGGGGCACAGGTGCCCACTAGGGCGGTGGTGGCCGGAAACGGATTCAAACGGCAGGTTGCGGAGGCTTGCCAGATGCCTGATTTGTTTACAAAAAAGGTGGTTAAACCAATAAAGGGGGTAACTGTTCCATCGGTGTGGGTGCTAAAGAGTCACCCTCATACATAAAGGAGAAGAGAAAAACGTGTTAGAGCTGAAAGAGAATAGGGCTACGTCTAGGATCCACTTTGTAAGGGGGAGAACACACTTTGTCTCTTGTTGCCCTCACACACCCCAAGGGATGTCATGCTTCATCATCGGGTATTTGCTCTTTGTTGGGCCGACGCTGCAATGCCAAATGGGTGCCCCGAAGGTCACTTTGGCGGAGATCTTGGGGGAGTGGGTCCTATGTGCACAGTGAGTGTGTGTGTAATAAAAATAAAACATGGCTAAAGGATACCAAATATGAAAAGGTTTATTACTGTGTTGGTCCCTTTGCCATGGTAAAAACCCAGAAGGTTGTGCGTTACGTGTCTGGGCTGTGATGTGCCCTTGGTAACTGAAATGGTCAGGTCGACATGTTTCGCGCCCAGACGGTCAGAACGATCCTTGGCGCTTCCTCAGGACCAGTGATAAATAGTGCAGTGCTTAGTGCAAGTGCAGAGGGGATATTAGCCCCCTGTGTGAAAAGGCGGCTCGCGCTGTGTAAAACTACAGCTAAGCTACAACTCAATCATTGATTCGCCCCTTAGAAACGACCTAGATAGAGAGAGAAAAATAGAGCAATATAAAAAGACATAATGCACTTATTAGTTATAGATATATGGCATGTGTCTGTTTCCTGTGCAAAGAACAGGACACTGGTGCTGCCTTCAGCAAGGGGTGGGTCTCCGGGGGAGGGCAGTCCGAGCCAAACCACTGGCCAACCCGCCGGTTGCAGCCACATTGTGGCGGGCTCACAGGTTTTTCTGGTATGCCCCACTTCCCGGGTCACACCATTTTTGAAGTACATGTGGTAAAAAAGTCTACATTGGTTGTTCAAGTCGAAGCGTGTCATATTAGCCGCTCCCCAGAGTTGGTGGTGCGATGTGATGTACGGTTGAGAGTGAGTGAGGCCGTAACACATACACACATCCTAACCCAACCGGAGTGGGCGGTCACGTACACGCCTATGCGACTGAGCAGAGTATATCGTACACACACGCAACAAGAGTAACTGTCCCTAAGTCTCACCTCAAGTCTCATGGAGAATTACTCCATAGGCTGGGGTACCGGTAACCCGTGTCGTCATGGGCTGGTGGGGGGAGAAACAAAAATGATCAAGAAACGAGTTAACACAGTGACAGTCACAACACACTGTTAAACCAGCTAAGCTGATGCAGTGTGGACATAGTCCACTACGGTATACTCACGGTTTTGTAGCACAAATGGTGCGTCTTAGCCCCTACCCGACTTGGCCCCCACCTGTACGTTGGAGGCAAAGGTGAAGCGGGCATTGATATATGGCTCTGTTCGGCCGGGCGGGCCGCGCCCTCTTCTGGGTCTGTCATTGCTTCTTGTGAGTGCGCATGCGTGGGGGAGTAGTATGATTGTCTGCGCATGCACAGGTATTGTAATGACTGCGCATGCGCACTGGAATGCTGCGCCTGCTTTTCTTGCGTGTTGCACCGCCATTGCTTGCTAAACAGTGGCCAAACTAGAAGGGTCGAGATCAGCAACCTTCGTGCCCTTGGTGGCAGATATTAAAATCTGTGGTGGTGTGTACTTCGGCACCACAAATACCGTTAAAGTAGTCCACGGGTCAGTGTGGATTCCTACAAGGGGTGAGGAATGAGGTGTATGCCGCCCACCCACCAGTCCCCTATTCATTTCAATGAGTGTACTGTATGAGCTTAGGGATCAGTTTATCTACAGGTAATGCAGAAGTGGGACAAGATGTGTAGCCTTACTAAATGTGTAGGGGGATATTTAGATGCTGCTCACACTAGGTGCGGGGTTGTCCCGAGTACTCAGCCCCTATGTGGAGTGGAATGCTTGTGCTAGATCTTGACAGCAATACTTGCATGTTGGGTTTAGGTTCAGTGTCATAGTGCAATCCACTGTATCTCATCATTAAGACTGCATATGTTGGTACATAGGCGATAAACCCACCGCTGCTCACGTCTCAGTAGTGTGGTGTTACTCCATACTTGGTTAGCTTCCAGGATGATCCATTCCATCTCGTCGAATGAGTGACCTGCTTCAATGAAATGGTTTGTCATCTTGGTCGCTGTGCGGCCACATCGGATCGTACTCCTATGTTCACTGATCCTGATCTTGATTGGTCTTGTGGTCATGCCAACATACCTCAGTTGGCATGGGCAGGTGATAATGAACACACAGTTCTTTGTGTTACAGTTCGTGTGTGAGCGTTGTTCCCATGAGAAATCTTCGATCTGTCGATCTGGAGTGTTTTTGGTGTGTTTAGTCGTGGGACAAGAAGTACAGAAACTACATGGGTAGTGTCCCGACACAGGGGGTAAATTCCACAGTGGATTCATCTGAGGTTTTTTCTGTTATGGTCGCATCTGGACCAGTTGATCCCGTAGGTTGGCTGTCTGCTTGAATGCGAATCGTGATTGCTCGATTTTCATTGAGCCAGTGTTTAGGATTTTCCACTCCCGTTTTATGCGTTTCTTAATCATGTTTGACAAAGGTGTAAATGTGGTAACACAGGTGATGACATCACTCATTTAGTGTTGTCTGGTTTCCAGAAGACCTTGGCGGTTGTTATTCCTGGCACGTTTTTGTCCTTCTGGGCGACCTCAGCTGGGTAGTTCCTTTCCTGGAGATTCCTGGTGAGGGATTTGGCTTGTTCCTCAAAATCCCAGATGTCTCTATAGTTCCTCCAGATCCTGAGGAACTACCCGAAAGGGAGGTTCTCGCTTAGTGCCCTTGGGTAGTAACTTTTAAAACTCAGGAGACTGTTGTGATCTGTGGCCTTCTTGAACGTTTTCGTCTGTAATTTGCCATTCTCAAGGGTGATCCATTGGTCCAAGAAAGGGGTGGCTTTTTCAGATGATGTCATCGGGAAGTGTAAGTGGGGGTTCAGATGATTAATACACTTGTGGAATTTGATGCAGGTTTCTTCGGTGCCACTACACAGGATAATGACGTCATTGATGTATCTTTTCCAGGTGATAAGATTTTCCTGGAACGGGTTTGTGTCTGTGAATATGTGGCTGGCCTCAAAGTGCGCCAGGTACAGCCCCGCCAGACTGGGCACGAAAGTACCCATTGAAGTATCTCGTACCTGGTGGTAAGTAGTGGTCCTGTACATGAAAAAATTGTTTTTGAGTGTGATGGTGATGCACGCCAGGATAAAGTCAGCCGGTGTATTGGTAGGAAGATCTGCTTCACTCAGAAGGTTGCCTACTACCTCAAGGGTGGCATCTTGAGGGATGTTGGTGTAGAGGGCTTCTACATCGAGGGTGATGAGGAGGTCGATGGCTCTGGTGTGCTCTTCATTGATTTCCTGAATCAAGTTCAGGACCACACGGGTGTCCTTGAGGTAAGCTGGTGGTACACGAGGACATGGTCACGAATGGGAGACAGCCCGGAGGGGCAGGGCCATCCAGGGTAGCGGTGACACAGTACGGGCAGAAGCGGAAGGCTGAAGCCACAATAGACAGATTGTTGGATGAGGCCAGGCACACATGGATAACGAGAATAGAGGCGGAGAGGGAATGGGAGGACATCTCACTAGATTTTGATGAGGTTAGTTTGGAGGAAGGGGAGATAGTTGATGCGAGACCGGAAGCGGAGTACGCGCCGACTGCTCAGGAGCCTCAACCCTCGGCAACACTGGTTAGGCGGTTGGATCCATTGAGGACACCGACCTTGTTGCCAGGTAAGAAAGGAGTACAAAAGGGGGTGGTGATGGACGGAGCATCTGAACCAATCAAACACTCACAACCAGTCAAAAGATCTGGGTTTGATCCATCACTGTTCTTTAGCCCACTCTGCCACCCCAGTTCAGACATGGCTATATGCAAATCAGTCTGACCCTGTGCCTCATGTGAACAGTCCAGCCCGAACTGCCAAGCCATGCCTTCCCTGGACCGGAAACAAGCTTCTGAGGACCGGTTTCTGGCATTCCAGCTGTCTTCAGCCCGGCTTGCTTGAATCCAGTGGCAAAGTGAGCAAGGGACTCACGTCTGAGCATACCCTGCCACACTTATGGCGGCCAAAGCGGTACAAAAGGGGGTGGTGATGGACGGAGCATCTGAACCAATCAAACACTCACACCCAGTCAAAAGATCTGGGTTTGATCCATCACCGTTCTTTAGCCCATTCTGCCACCCTAGTTCAGACATGGCTATATGCAAATCAGTCTGACCCTGTGCCTCATGGGAACAGTCGAGCCCGAACTGCCAAGCCATGCCTTACCTGGACCGGAAACAAGCTTCCGAGGACCGGTTTCTGGCATTCCAGCCATCTTCAGCATGGCTTGCTTGAATCCAGTGGCAAAGTGAGCAAGGGACTCATGTCTGAGCATACCCTGCCACGCTTATGGCAGCCAAAGCGGTACAAAAGGGGGTGTTGATGGACGGAGCATCTGAACCAATCAAACACTCACACCCAGTCAAAAGATCTGAGTTTGATCCATCACCGTTCTTTAGCCCACTCTGCCACCCCAGTTCAGATATGGCTATATGCAAATCAGTCTGACCCTGTGCCTCATGGGAACAGTCCAGCCCGAACTGCCAAGCCATGCCTTCCCTGGACCGGAAACAAGCTTCCAAGGACCGGTTTCTGGCATTCCAGCCGTCTTCAGCCCGGCTTGCTTGAATCCAGTGGCAAAGTGAGCAAGGGACTCACGTCTGAGCATACCCTGCCACACTTATGGAGGCCAAAGCGGTACAAAAGGGGTGGTGATGGACGGAGCATCTGAACCAATCAAACACTCACACCCAGTCAAAAGATCTGGGTTTGATCCATCACCGTTCTTTAGCCCACTCAGCCACCCCAGTTCAGACATGGCTATATGCAAATCAGTCTGACCATGTGCCTCATGGGAACAGTCCATCCCGAACTGCCAAGCCATGCCTTCTCTGGACCGGAAACAAGCTTCCGAGGACCGGTTTCTGGCATTCCAGCCGTCTTCAGCCCGGCTTGCTTGAATCCAGTGGCAAAGTGAGCAAGGGACTCACGTCTGAGCATACCCTGCCACACTTATGGCAGCCAAAGCGGTACAAAAGGGGGTGGTGATGGACGGAGCATATGAACCAATCAAACACTCACACCCAGTCAAAATATCTGGGTTTGATCCATCACCGTTCTTTAGCCCACTCTGCCACCCCAGTTCAGACATGGCTATATGCAAATCAGTCTGACCCTGTGCCTCATGGGAACAGTCCAGCCTGAACTGCCAAGCCATGCCTTCCCTGGATCGTAAACAAGCTTCTGAGGACCGGTTTCCTGCATTCCAGCCATCTTCAGCATGGCTTGCTTTAATCCAGTGGCAAAGTGAGCAAGGGACTCACGTCTGAGCATACCCTGCCACACTTATGGCGGCCAAAGCAGAACAAAAGGGGGTGGTGATGGACAGAGCATCTGAACCAATCAAACACTCACACCCAGTCAAAAGATCTGGTTTGATCCATCACCGTTCTTTAGCCCACTCTGCCACCCCAGTTCAGACATGGCTATATGCAAATCAGTCTGACCATGTGCCTCATGGGAACAGTCCAGCCCGAACTGCCAAGCCATGCCTTGCCTGGACCGGAAACAAGCTTCAGAGGACCAGTTTCTGGCATTCCAGCCGTCTCCAGCCCGGCTTGCTTGAATCCAGTGGAAAAGTGAGCAAGGGACTCACATCTGAGCATACCCTGCCACACTTATGGCAGCCAAAGCGGTACAAAAGGGGGTGGTGATGGACGGAGCATATGAACCAATCAAACACTCACACCCAGTCAAAATATCTGGGTTTGATCCATCACCGTTCTTTAGCCCACTCTGCCACCCCAGTTCAGACATGGCTATATGCAAATCAGTCTGACCCTGTGCCTCATGGGAACAGTCCAGCCCGAACTGCCAAGCCATGCCTTCCCTGGACCGGAAACAAGCTTCAGAGGACCGGTTTCTGGCATTCCAGCAGTCTTCAGCCCGGCTTGCTTGAATCCAGTGGCCAAGTGAGCAAGGGACTCACGTCTGAGCATACCCTGCCACACTTATGGAGGCCAAAGCGGTACAAAAGGGGTGGTGATGGACGGAGCATCTGAACCAATCAAACACTCACACCCAGTCAAAAGATCTGGGTTTGATCCATCACCGTTCTTTAGCCCACTCAGCCACCCCAGTTCAGACATGGCTATATGCAAATCAGTCTGACCATGTGCCTCATGTGAACAGTCCATCCCGAACTGCCAAGCCATGCCTTCTCTGGACCGGAAACAAGCTACGGAGGACCGGTTTCTGGCATTCCAGCCGTCTTCAGCCCGGCTTGCTTGAATCCAGTGGCAAAGTGAGCAAGGGACTCACGTCTGAGCATACCCTGCCACACTTATGGCAGCCAAAGCGGTACAAAAGGGGGTGGTGATGGACGGGGCATATGAACCAATCAAACACTCACACCCAGTCAAAATATCTGGGTTTGATCCATCACCGTTCTTTAGCCCACTCTGCCACCCCAGTTCAGACATGGCTATATGCAAATCAGTCTGACCCTGTGCCTCATGGGAACAGTCCAGCCTGAACTGCCAAGCCATGCCTTCCCTGGATCGTAAACAAGCTTCTGAGGACCGGTTTCTGGCATTCCAGCCATCTTCAGCATGGCTTGCTTGAATCCAGTGGCAAAGTGAGCAAGGGACTCACGTCTGAGCATACCCTGCCACACTTATGGCGGCCAAAGCAGTACAAAAGGGGGTGGTGATGGACGGAGCATCTGAACCAATCAAACACTCACACCCAGTCAAAAGATCTGGGTTTGATCCATCACCGTTCTTTAGCCCACTCTGCCACCCCAGTTCAGACATGGCTACATGCAAATCAGTCTGACCCTGTGCCTCATGGGAACAGTCCAGCCCGAACTGCCAAGCCATGCCTTCCCTGGACCGGAAACAAGCTTCCGAGGACCGGTTTCTGGCATTCTAGCCGTCTTCAGCCCGGCTTGCTTGAATCCAGTTGCAAAGTGAGCAAGGGACTCACGTCTGAGCATACCCTGCCACACTTATGGCGGCCAAAGCGGTACAAAAGGGGGTGGTGATGGACAGAGCATCTGAACCAATCAAACACTCACACCCAGTCAAAAGATCTGGTTTGATCCATCACCGTTCTTTAGCCCACTCTGCCACCCCAGTTCAGACATGGCTATATGCAAATCAGTCTGACCATGTGCCTCATGGGAACAGTCCAGCCCGAACTGCCAAGCCATGCCTTGCCTGGACCCGAAACAAGCTTCCGAGGACCGGTTTCTGGCATTCCAGCCGTCTCCAGCCCGGCTTGCTTGAATCCAGTGGAAAAGTGAGCAAGGGACTCACGTCTGAGCATACCCTGCCACACTTATGGCAGCCAAAGCGGTACAAAAGGGGGTGGTGATGGACGGAGCATATGAACCAATCAATAACTCACACCCAGTCAAAAGATCTGGGTTTGATCCATCACCGTTCTTTAGCCCACTCTGCCACCCCAGTTCAGACATGGCTATATGCAAATCAGTTTGACCCTGTGCCTCATGGGAACAGTCCAGCCCGAACTGCCAAGCCATGCCTTCCCTGGACCGGAAACAAGCTTCCGAGGACCGGTTTCTGGCATTCCAGCCGTCTTCAGCCTGGCTTGCTTGAATCCAGTGGCAAAGTGAGCAAGGGACTCACGTCTGAGCATACCCTGCCACACTTATGGCGGCCAAAGTGGTACAAAAAGGGGTGGTGATGGACGGAGCATCTGAACCAATCAAACACTCACACCCAGTCAAAAGATCTGGGTTTGATCATCACCGTTCTTTAGCCCACTCTGCCACCCCAGTTCAGACATGGCTATATGCAAATCAGTCTGACCCTGTGCCTCATGGGATAAGTCCATCCCGAACTGCCAAGCCATGCCTTCCCTGGACCGGAAACAAGCTTCAGGGGACCGGTTTCTGGCATTCCAGACGGATTCAGCCCAGCTTGCTTGATTCCAGTGACAAAAAGTGAGCAAGGGACTCACGTTTGAGCATACCCTGCCACACTTATGGCGGCCAAAGTGGTACAAAAGAGGGTGGTGATGGACGGAGCATCTGAACCAATCAAAGACTCACACCCAGTCAAAAGATCTGGGTTTGATCCATCACCGTTCTTTAGCCCACTCTGCCACCCCAGTTCAGACACGGCTATATGCAAATCAGTCTGACCCTGTGCCTCATGGGAACAGTCCAGCCCGAACTGCCAAGCCATGCCTTCCCTGAACCGGAAACAAGCTTCCGAGGACCAGTTTCTGGCATTCCAGCCGTCTTCAGCCCGGCTTGCTTGAATCCAGTGGCAAAGTGAGCAAGGGACTCACGTCTGAGCATACCCTGCCACACTTATGGCGGCCAAAGCGGTACAAAAGTGGGTGGTGATGGACGGAGCATCTGAACCAATCAAACACTCACACCCAGTCAAAAGATCTGGGTTTGATCCATCACTGTTCTTTAGCCCACTCTGCCACCCCAGTTCAGACATGGCTATATGCAAATCAGTCTGACCCTGTGCGTCATGGGAACAGTCGAGCCCGAACTGCCAAGCCATGCCTTCCCTGGACCGGAAACAAGCTTCCGAGGACCGGTTTCTGGCATTCCAGCCATCTTCAGCCCGGCTTGCTTGAATCCAGTGGCAAAGTGAGCAAGGGACTCACGTCTGAGCATACCCTGCCACACTTATGGCGGCCAAAGCGGTTCAAAAGGGGGTGGCAATGGAGGGAGCATCTGAACCAATCAATCACTCGCACCCAGTCAAAAGATCTGGGTTTGATCCATCACCGTTCTTTAGACCACTCTGCCACCCCAGTTCAGACATGGCTATATGCAAATCAGTCTGACCCTGTGCCTCATGGGAACAGTCCAGCCCGAACTGCCAAGCCATGCCTTCCCTAGACCGGAAACAAGCTTCTGAGGACCGGTTTCTGGCATTCCAGCCGTCTTCAGCCCGGCTTGCTTGAATCCAGTCTCAAAGTGAGCAAGGGACTCACGTCTGAGCATACCCTGCCACACTTATGGCGGCCAAAGCAGTACAAAAGGGGGTGGTGATGGACGGAGCATCTGAACCAATCAAACACTCACACCCAGTCAAAAGATCTGGGTTTGATCCATCACCGTTCTTTAGCCCACTCTGCCACCCCAGTTCAGACATGGCTATATGCAAATCAGTCTGACCCTGTGCCTCATGGGAACAGTCCAGCACGAGCTGCCAAGCCATGCCTTCCCTGGACCGGAAACAAGCTTCAGAGGACCGGTTTCTGGCATTCCAGCCGGATTCAGCCCCTTTTGTACCGCTTTTGCCCGCCGTATGTTTGGCAGGGTATGCTCAGACGTGAGTCCCTTGCTCACTTTGCCACTGGATTCAAGCAAGCCGGGCTGAAGACGGCTGGCATTCCATAAACCGGTCCTCGGAAGCTTGTTTCCGGTCCAGGGAAGGCATGGCTTGGCAGTTCGGGCTGGACTGTTCCCATGAGGCACAGGGTCAGACTGATTTGCATATAGCCATGTCTGAACTGGGGTGGCAGAGTGGGCTAAAGAACGGTGATGGATTAAACCCAGATCTTTTGACTGGGTGTGAGTGTTTGATTGATTCAGATGCTCAGTCCATCACCACACCCCCTTTTGTACCGCTTTTGGCCGTCGTAAGTGTGGCAGGGTATGCTCAGACGTGAGTCCCTTGCTCACTTTGCCACTGGATTCAAGCAAGCCGGGCTGAAGACGGCTGGAATGCCAGAAACCGGTCCTCGGAAGCTTGTTTCCGGTCCAGGGAAGACATGGCTTGGCAGTTCGGGCTGGACTTTTCCCATGAGGCACAGGGTCAGACTGATTTGCATTTAGCCATGTCTGAACTGGGGTGGCAGAGTGGGCTAAATAACGGTGATGGATTAAACCCAGATCTGTTGACTGGGTGTGAGTGTTTGATTGATTCAGATGCTCCGTCCATCACCACCCCCTTTTGTACCGAGGTAAGAAAGGAGGGCAGAACTACACGGATTAGACAAGACAGAGGGTGTCCACAGGGATGGATGCAAGGGGAGAGAAAGGGGACAGCGGGCTCAGACTATGCAAGGGTAGGTACGTTAGAGACACAGGGTGGGTACTGAAGGGCAGATGATGGTCAGGGAGACGGGACAAGAGGGGTCAAGGGGGACGGCGGACGAAGCGGCACAGAAGGACTCAGAAGCAGCTAAGGGTGCAGGTGACAAGAGGTAAGAGGGGCCTGGTCAGGTGACGGAAGGCAAAGAAAGGAAGGAGGTCCGATCGCCAAAATTGCCATACATGGGGGTGACAAAACCATTAGGAGCACACCTCATGTTAGCCACAAAAGAAAAGATATGGAAGGGCAAATACGTAGATATGTTGAAATTGTTGCATAGGGAATTGCGCTCTAAGGAGGGATCAAACTAAGAAGAGCTGGAGTTATCCAAGCGACCCAGGGTACACATGACTATAGAGAACTGGACGGCAGCCTTCTTAATTTTTGCGAGTGTGTACTGTGAGAAGTACCCAGATAGGTCTGTGGCTTTATTTAAATACATAGATGTAGTAAGGAGGGCACATCAGACGTACGGGGGCTACGCCTGGTCACATTATGACGAAGAATTTCAAGCCAGGCTCGCTTGGGACCCGGAGGCAAACTGGGGGAGATTGATTCAGATCTATACCAGCAGACCATGGGGGCGGTGAAGTTTGGAAAGACAACTTACACAGCCAGTGGATTGCTGTTGCTTTACCGCCCCTTTCAAGGGGGTGGAATACACGCAAAAGCCCACAGGAGGAGGTCCCGGGACTGTTGGGATTACAACAATGGCACATGTGCATGAGAATACTGCAGATTTTGGCATGAGTGCTCGAAGTGCGTGGGGAGACCCCCTGGTGCAGTGCTTCGGACCAGGTTACGCAGGGCAAAGTCACGCCGGAGGGCTGGGGCCACAGTGGCAGAATGCCTGGAGTGGGCAGCAAGGGATGGGAGGCAGGGGAGGTAGAGGGGTGCAGGGCTACATGGGCATAGGCTCATACACCCATGACTTGGATTGTTTAGAGGCCTGGCTCGCACATTACCCAAACAAGCAGGATGTGCCAATTCTCGGGGCAGGTTTTAGAGAGGGTTTCAGATTGGGTTACGAAGGACTGAGGTTGGCGCGCTGGGCGGAGAACCTAAAATCAGTGGCAGCTCACAAAGGAGTCATTTGAGAGAACTTGCAGAGGTACGGGAAGGGCACATTAAGGGGTCATTTGCTATCAGCCTGATCAGGGATCTGATTATGTCCCCGGTCGGGGTGGTTCCAGAAAAAGAGACAGGACAGTATTGTCTGATCCAACATTTGTCATGGCTGCACGGGGGGTTAGTAAACAATTTCATTCCTGATGACTTGATGTCAGTATCTTACTCTTCAGTGGACATAGCTAGAGCCCTGGTGGAAAGGGTAGGAAACGGGCGGAATGGCAAAATGCGATATTAAGGCTGCTTTCCGGCTCTTGCCGAAAATTACAAAAAACAATTAGATGGACAGAATGTAGATCAATGTCTTACATTCACCCCAGTACAAGGATCTGGGCCTAAATCCATCGTTTTTTGCACTCCACACCACCCTGGGTCAGATAATGGCTTTATGCAAATCAGCTCTGACCCTGTGCCCCATGGGAACAGTCCAGTCCGAACTACAACAGCCATATCTTTCCCAGACCGGAATCAAGCATCCGAGGACCGGACCGGTTTCGAGGTAACACCTCTCATCAGCCCGGCTAGCTTGACTCCAGTGGTGTGGAGGCTCTGGGACCCACGTCTGAGCTACCCCAGTACACTCAGGGAGAAAATTACAAAAAACAATTTGATGGACAGAATGTAGATCAATGTCTTACATTCACACCAGTACAAGGATCTGGGCCTAAATCCATCGTTTTTTGCACTCCACACCACCCTGGGTCAGATAATGGCTTTATGCAAATCAGCTCTGACCCTGTGCCCCATGGAAACAGTCCAGTCCGAACTACAACAGCCATATCTTTCCCAGACCGGAATCAAGCATCCGAGGACCGGACCGGTTTCGAGGTAACACCTCTCATCAGCCCGGCTAGCTTGACTCCAGTGGTGTGGAGGCTCTGGGACCCACGTCTGAGCTGGAGTCAAGCTAGCCGGGCTGATGAGAGGTGTTACCTCGAAACCGGTCCGGTCCTCGGATGCTTGATTCCGTTCTGGGAAGGACATGGCTTTTGTAGTTCGGACTGGACTGTTCCCATGGGGCACAGGGTCAGAGCTGATTTGCATATCGCCATTGTCTAACCCAGGGTGGTGTGGAGTGCAAAAAAACGATGGATTTGGGCCCAGATCTTTTGACTGGGATGAATGTGTGACATTGATCCACATTCGGTCCATCACCTGTTTTGTTTGCAATACCGCCATAAGTGCACTGGGGATGCTCAGACGTGGGTCCCAGGCACTCCACACCACTGGAGTCAAGCTAGCCGGGCTGATGAGAGGTGTTACCTCGAAACCGGTCCGGTCCTCGGATGCTTGATTCCGTTCTGGGAAGGACATGGCTTTTGTAGTTCGGACTGGACTGTTCCCATGGGGCACAGGGTCAGAGCTGATTTGCATATCGCCATTGTCTAACCCAGGGTGGTGTGGAGTGCAAAAAAACGATGGATTTGGGCCCAGATCTTTTGACTGGGATGAATGTGTGACATTGATCCACATTTGGTCCATCACCTGTTTTGTTTGCAATACCGCCATAAGTGCACTGGGGATGCTCAGACGTGGGTCCCAGGCACTCCACACCACTGGAGTCAAGCTAGCCGGGCTGATGAGAGGTGTTACCTCGAAACCGGTCCGGTCCTCGGATGCTTGATTCCGTTCTGGGAAGGACATGGCTTTTGTAGTTCGGACTGGACTGTTCCCATGGGGCACAGGGTCAGAGCTGATTTGCATATCTCCATTGTCTAACCCAGGGTGGTGTGGAGTGCAAAAAAACGATGGATTTGGGCCCAGATCTTTTGACTGGGATGAATGTGTGACATTGATCCACATTCGGTCCATCACCTGTTTTGTTTGCAATACCGCCATAAGTGCACTGGGGATGCTCAGACGTGTGTCCCAGGCACTCCACACCACTGGAGTCAAGCTAGCCGGGCTGATGAGAGGTGTTACCTCAAAACCGGTCCGGTCCTCGGATGCTTGATTCCGTTCTGGGAAGGACATGGCTTTTGTAGTTCGGACTGGACTGTTCCCATGGGGCACAGGGTCAGAGCTGATTTGCATATCGCCATTGTCTAACCCAGGGTGGTGTGGAGTGCAAAAAAACGATGGATTTGGGCCCAGATCTTTTGACTGGAATGAATGTGTGACATTGATCCACATTCGGTCCATCACCTGTTTTGTTTGCAATTCCGGCTCTTGCCAGTACACCCTGAGGACTTCCAGTTGCTGGGCATTCAGGTGGACTGCAACATTTTTGTAGATAAGGCGTTACCCATGGGGTGCTCCATATCATGTGCGCTGTTTGAAAAGTTCAATTCATTCTTGCAGTCGGTTTTCTGTTGGAAAACAGGTAAAGATACAGTGACACATTATCTGGATGACTTGTTCCTGGTGGGCCGGCTTGGTTCGATTTACTGACAGCAGCAGCTGGACAGTTTCCAGAAGCTCATGGGGACACTGGTTGTCCCTTTGGCACCCAAGAAGACACAAGGTACGAGCACGGTTTTGTCATTTCTGGGGCTTGAACTGGATTCTGTGACAATAAAGGCCAGGTTGCCTGAGGATAAGAAATTGCACATGAGACTGTTGATCAAGGACACACTGGCCAGAAAGAAAGTGACAGTGAGAATGGACCAAGTATTAATGGGGCATTTGAATTTTGCATGCAGGTCGGTTAGAGCGGGGCGGACATTTTGCAGGAGACTGGTCAAGTCACTGGCAGGCCTCTCGCTGCCACACCACTATATGATATGCTTTTTTCCTCAGGGACGAAGGAAGACCTAAGAATGTGGTGCAGGTTTTTAGAGGACTTCAATGGGATACCTATGGCAGGGCTGGAAGAGTGGGTTTGGGATGCTCAGATATTCTCTGATGCAGCAGGATCAGGAGGTTTCGGTTTGTATTGGCAGGGAAAATGGTGTGCCGAAGAGTTGCCAAATCATTGGAAAAATGGAGGCAGGAGCATTGCTATTCTAGAATTGTTTCCACTGGTGGTTGTGGTCACCCTCTGGGGGAGGAGCTTAGTGCACAAATAGGTCACTTTCGGGGTGGACAACATGGCAGTGGTGCAGGCAGTCAACAGGCAGTCCATGAGGGACAAGCAGGTTTTAATGCTATTGCCCGAATTCATGTTGGGTTGCTTGCAGTACGACATTCAGTTCAGGGAAAAAAACACTACTGGGCGTGGACAATGACATTGAGGATGCTTTGCCTCGTTTGCAGTGGGAAAGGTTCCATGGGCTGGCCACGGAGGCAGAACCGCACAGAACGCTGGTGCACAGCGGGATGTGGTCCATAGGAGAAAAGGATGCTGCAAGTGGTGGTGGGGTCGTTGGCACCCTCCTCAAGGAACCCTATATGCTCGAGTGGCGGGAGTTTCTGCAGGAAGGTGCACAGAGGAGAAGTGGGACTTGGGCCAGGGAAGAGGACGTTGTGCAGTTCATTTTGGCCTTGATTGGGAAGGGTTTGTCTAAGGTTACCATAGCGGCGAAGCTGGCAGGGATATCTTTCATGGGCAAGCTACTGTGGGGTCATTCTCCAACGGCAGGTGAACTTGGGAAGACGTTGATAGAGGGTTGGGTCAGGGAGTCATTTGGGGGGGAAGCGGGTTTAGTTGCCAGTGACCAATGTGCTATTAGGCAGCTTGATAGCTGAGTTACCAGAAGTGTTGAGCTGAGGGCAGGAGGTGTTACTTTTTTCAACTTTAATGTCTTGGCTTTAAGGTGGAGCGTTCCGAGTGTCGGAGTTGCTCGGAAGGAAAGGGGCCCCAGAGTTGCATTGGGAGGAGGCACAGGGGTGCGAAAAAGGCAGTGATGCAGTTTCCATCTTCTTGAGGGGCTCGAAGACAGATCAAAGGGGGGTGGGGAGAGTGGTGACCCTGTGGGCTAGAGAGGATCCGCTGACATGCCCGGTGAGATAGGGGTGCTTTTTTTGGGAAGGTGCAATGAGGGCGGTGGGGCCTCTTTTCTACAGTTCTTCGGGGTAGGAAGTTACAGCTGCGCAGCTTCTTTGGGTGATGAGGTGGGCTTTACATTTAGTAGGGGAGGTGCCTGAGGCTTTTGGCATTCACTCTTTCAGGATTGGGGTGACTTCAGATGCAGCAAGTTTGGGGTGTGACTCAGAAAGGTTGAAGCAACTGGGCTGTTGGTCATCAGTTTGTTATAAGCACTATACCAAGGCAGGAAGGAGGGGGCGGTGGGGAAGTAGAGGGTCATGTAAGTTTATTCTCACGCATGTGTCTTTGCAGGTGCTGTGGCCGGGCCCAAGTCGGAGGCAATAGCTATCTGAATCATTGGGCATTCTTTTGTAAAGTGGGCAGAAACACACGAAAATAACAAGGGGAAAGGTGTAAATTTGGGAGTGGACCAGGGTTTGTTTGGCACGGGAAGGGAGGCATGCATTGGCACAAGCTTTTCCCTCTTTTAAATAAGTTGCTGTGCCGTCATACTTGCCCCGATGTACTGGTTCTTCACTTGGAGGAAAATGGTTTGGTGGTTTGCCAAGGTTGGTCTCTGTTGAAGCAGATGAAGAGGGATTTGAGAGGAATCAAGAGGCAATGGTCCGGGTGTTTTGTAGTTTGGAATTAGTTTATTCCCAGGAGGCTTTGGAGAGGGGCTGAGCGGCCAGTGGCCATTGATAAGGCCAGGAGAAAGATAAACAGGGAGATGAGGGTGTTTTGTAGAGAGTTAGGTTTTGGCAGGGTGGAGCACCCAGAATAAAAATACGTGGCAGAGGATTATACGGAGCACAAGTATTCAACCAAACATTTTTTCAGGGATGATGGAGTTAATTTGTCTCGCTTCGGGATGGAGTTACATTTGATTCAGATAAAGGAAGTTATAGACACTCCACTGGACATCAGGCATTACCCTAGAAAAGGCCTAGAAGGGGGGGGGGGTCAGAAATGTCATAAGGACGATTTCTGAGTGACGTTGGTTGCCTGTTTTTAGCCAGTTTGTTACTGTTTCATTTTTGGTAGGGGACAGGTATTTAATGAGGTTAGGATAGGTATTACTTAGATAGAGAAGAGGTTAGAGGGTTTAAGGGTTAACAGTTATTGATTGGGTAGGTAGATCTTTAGATAGGTTGAGAAGCAGGTTACAAGTTTTTAAAGGGACAACATTTTTTGATTAATTTGGGTTAGGTTAAATAAATTGCAATTGTGTTTGGGAAAAAAAATAGGGGTGAGGGGAGGTGGATACGTAGATGTATTTTGCATAGTTAGATGTAGTTTTGTAAGGCAAAGGCCAAGGGTATGTTGTGTAAGGTGCACCTGTCATTAATAAAAGCAGTCTTTTTCACACTTATGTTGAGTCAATTGTGGGTCGTTCTGAGCACTTCGGCCCAATGGGGCTTTGGGGGGGGGGCGGCTGGCCGATAGGGAGGCTTGCACGCCCGGGGTTTTTGGGCCAGGTGGTGCGGCCCGAGCCCAATTGAGCTCCATTTGGGCTATTTGTTGGGCTAGGCGGGAGGATGCTATACAGCCATATAGGAGTTGTGTCACCATTTTGGAAGGTGACACGCTGCCGAGATCTCCCTTAGTCAGGGAAAGTTTCTGCCCTCCCTCCCACCCAATTTGTGGAAGAAGGAGGGGGGGTTTGTTTTGGTTTTATCTGTTATATATTTTTCTTGGCACGTTTTGATTGGACACAGGTGCATCAGGGGAAAATTATTGTGCATTTGGTTGACGCTTGAAGCAGGTGTGTGGCGTCGGTTGCATATTTTTGGCCAGTTTGTTACTGGTTCATTTTTGGTTGGTGACAGGTAGGGAATGAGGTTAGGATAGGTTTTACTCAGAGAAGAGGTTACAGGTTTAAGGTTTAACAGTTAATGATCGCGTAGGTAGGTTACAAGTTTTTAAAGGGGCGAAAGTTATTGATTAATTTGGGGTAGGTAAATAAATTGCAATTTGTTTGGGGAAAACATTAGGGGTGGGGGGAGGTGGATACGTAGATGTATTTTGTATAGTTAGATGTAGAATGTAAGGCAAAGGCCAAGGTTATGTTGTGTAAGGTGCACCTGTCTTCCATTAAAGCGGCCTTTTTCACACTTATATTGAGTCAATTGTGATTTGTCCCGTGTACTTCGGCCCAATGCAGACAATTCTTCCTTCACCCCGGTGAGGCTGCTGCGGGACTGCGGCAACGTGACCACTGAACCTCGATTGCAGGCGGAGTCACTGAGTCACCAGCCAGTGACCTCACCGTCAGCCGCACACTGGAGCGCAGCAATTACTCCGACAGCAGTGACACAGCTCCCTTTGCTGCATGGGTGACTTCTTTGTCTTTGTCACCAATGTGAAGGTGGGGCCTAGCCTCCTGCTTACACACACTTTACAGCTAATCACAACGACCCACTCTGTTATTGTAGTATGGGTGAAAGACCACCTGCGGTCTAGGACTCTTTTATTGATAGCCTCTGACTTTGCCCGGCCAGAGGATGTAGTGCAACAACACGCGGGGCAAAGAGTCACCCTGGAATGGGCTGGGTAGCTCACTACAGCTTGGGTGTCGATGCACTTCCATGCTTGAGCTCTTTTTGGGAGAAGGTTGATGAACACTAAAACCTCCGAGTCAATTCAGTGCTTGAAGTGTAAAATAAAGGAAGCTTATGCCATTGGGGACATATCGGTGGTGAAGCTACCACCAGTCAGTTCTTCTTACAGAGAGTCTCTGATGCCTTTAGGCATTTGTAGGCAGTGAGCAGAAAATCTGAGCATGTCTTTAGGATTACTAAGAGATGGCTGGTACCCAAAAACAACAAGTCGCATTATATTATTTAGGGATGGGGCACATATCTGATCACATGCCAATCCCTCGCTGATTGGCTCAGTGCAAGAGGTTGCAGTTTAAATAGGTATGTACAACAAGAATTAGACAGAACAACATGGAATAGGCGAGGGGAGAAATTGCATTTTGCTTTCACAGAACAAAGTTTGTTTCAAATTATAAGTACATTTATTGTACTTGATTCATTTAAAGCATTAAAAGGGGATACAAAATATTCAAAACAGTATGTATAATCATGGTAAAATAATTGCATTTCTTTAAGTATTTCTTAAAATTATTGAAAGGATAATAATAGCACAAATATTTTAAGAAAATTATAAAAGTTATTAAAAAACAACTTGTCAAAAGTTTGCATAGCGACAAAGCTCGGAAATGTCCTTTGGATTTAGGCAATGTCATACTGCCCCTTTGCAGTTTGTCGATTTGTTAGTTAGCATATCCCCTGTGATGTACATTTTCTACTCTTGCTTAATCACGGCAGCATAAAAGATGGATAAATAACTCGTAATAATCACAGAGCCTTCATCTTGGATTTGTATATGTTACAGAAGCCCATGTCTACTTGAATTATTTTATTGGGAACAGCCTAACTCTCATATACACCATTTTCTGGTGTGCTGATTCATGTAGCTAGTCTGTTAGATTGTATTGAGAGTTCAGCTTATTGTGCCATTCCATGATTTGTATTGAATATCTATTTTGTCCTAGCTCCAAGGTGTCTTCCTTGACTTAAATCTACACTCAAAACTCAAACATTGCTGTTAAGAGTCGATCTTGTCAGTTTCTTTTCTTATATGCAGCCAGGTTTGAGGTCTTAGATTGTGTCCATCAAGTATCAGGACCATGGGTTACTGTTAACTTTTCCTTCTTCAAATATTGAGCTGATGACGTGTCTCAAGGTGCTTATCTTGGAGTTGATGACTAGAAGACTTTACCTAAAAAAAACTTGCTTTGCATATACATTCTTTCTAAATAGCCAAATGTCAGTCACTGTTGTGCTCTTGGTGTACTCTTCGGTAGAGGGAATAAGTATTACACTAGATCAAATGCATTTTAGGTGTTCTGTAATTAGGAAAACCTTCATGACCAGAAGCAATGTTGGCATGAGTTTTGCTCTTGTTATTGGTAAAATTGGTGTGGGGCTGTATAGTTTTGCCTGTAGTCTGTATAGGTTAAAAGTGAGGCCAGCACCTCTCAGTCTGATATGTGCTAGCTGTAGTCTTGTCCTTCCTTTTTCTGATAGCTATATGATGAGATAATTGTAGGGTGAAGTACAGCACAGAGTTGCTGGACTAGAGTGCCCCTTTTTCTTGCATTTATTCGTGTATTTCCCAAAAATCATTACCTTTGATTTTTGTTCATTGTTAGCTTGTTGTCAAGCATAACGTCAAGTAACGTCTTTAAGGCTCTCTGTAGACCACTATAGGCATAATCCTGTATTGCAATGTTGTCAGCATACTGAAAGAGTTGAATACAGTGATTCTGTATTCTGGGTGGGAATAACCTTTCTTTAGCTAATGCATCCCCAATGTCGGCTGTATAAAGATTGAGAGGTACTGGAGCCAGAACGCTTCCTAGTTTTAGGCCACTGTTTTTGTATATTCTCCTTAACGCCCTGTGGCCTTTGCCGAGTTAGACCATTACCCTAGTGTCAGAATATAGCAATGTTAGAAATCGGGTTTTTGGTTGAGGGGGTGTTAAACCTCCTCAATCAGCAACCACAATCCCTTTCAGGGTGAACCACAAAATGCACTAAATTAACCTGAGCTTAGCACAAAATCAGTCAGGCTTCACTTAGAGGCACTGTGTCAAGTATTTATGAAGCACACAAACAGCTGTAAAGTGAAAACATAACACAATTTAGAAGAATAGAGGGAAATGTAATAAATAAAATTAGACCAAAAAAAAAACCTCAAGTCAGTAGAACCAGAAATATGCAAATATAAATGTTTAAGGAAAAATAGAGCCAACAAGTAGAAAACGCTAACTGTGGTTATCTGGTTGTGCTAGACTGGTGTGCACTCACAAGTTCAGGCCAACTGCGTGGAGTGTGGGCCGGAAACAGGGACCCGGATAGGTCCAGGAGTGCACTGATGAGTGGCTCAGGAGGTATAATATTTATACCTGGTGTCACCGTTTGAAGTGGGGGAACCTTCTAGTCCACCCATATTTGTTTCTGGAAAGTTCCCTCCTTCCATGTTCATCCCCTGCCCAGGCTCCAAAAAGTCTCAGGTAACAAAATACTAGTCACCAAATACAAATGTCCTAGTGTTCAAGGCAGTTCTCGTCTAATGATCTACAGACATCACTAGTTGTACATGAATTACAACAGACCTCTCTTCTTACAGAGATTTAGAGTAGGGGATGTCTCAGTCTGCTGCCGTTATTAAAAACAGTGCAACTCTGATCAACAAACTTAGACAAACACAAAACCCACATTCACCTAAAAGGACAACAGAAAAAGGTGAGAAAGGCGAGATGGCACCTCACGGGCGCACCACCAATGGGACCCCTGGCTGGTACTCACCAGGATGGCCCTGTTCTCATCATTGGTGCCATCAAGCCGTAACGGAAATGTGTCCTAAACCCAAAGAAAAGACAGTGAGTGGTGCAGTGAACACAAATTATATGTAACAAAATGTACAACACTTAACACTTAACATATAATCCACTGTGCAACCAGGACAAAAACTTTACTAGTGTTCCTTTCTTGTTGCATACAGTACACATATAAACAATAAAAAGAAGGATGTGAATACTACCAATCGATTCACACCCTACTTACAGCCGACATGTTTCATTGCCTTGGTTTCTATCGAGTTCGAGTGCTGAGAAGACGCCGGACAGTTATTCTCCACCGCAACAGAAACGAAGGGAGACTGGACCCAGCTCACCTATGGGGGCTGTATTCCTTTTAAATTCCTCTTGGCTGGTATGAGAGGCAAGGCTAACTGAAGGCACGCACAGCCCAGTGTCCTTTGCAGTGGCATTTAAATTGGTTTGCCCTGAGGAAATTACCTGATAGAAACCAAGGCAATGAAACATGTCGGCTGTAAGTAGGGTGTGAATCGATTGGTAGTATTCACATCCTTCTTTTTATTGTTTATATGTGTACTATATGCAACAAGAAAGAAACACTAGTAAAGTTTTTGTCCTGGTTGCACAGTGGATTATATGTTAAGTGTTAAGTGTTGTACGTTTTGTTACATATAATTTGTGTTCACTGCACCACTCACTGTCTTTTCTTTGGGTTTAGGACACGTTTCGGTTACGGCTTGATGGCACCAATGATGAGAACAGGGCCATCCTGGTGAGTACCAGCCAGGGGTCCCATTGGTTGTGCGCCCGTGAGGTGCCATCTCGCCTTTCTCACCTTTTTCTGTTGTCATTTTAGGTGAATGTGGGTTTTGTGTTTGTCTAAGTTTGTTGATGAGAGTTGGGCTGTTTTTAATAACGGCAGCAGACTGAGACATCCCCTACTCTAAATCTCTGTAAGAAGAGAGGTCTGTTGTAATTCATGTACAACTAGTGATGTCTGTAGATCATTAGACAAGAACTGCCTTGAACACTAGGACATTTGTATTTTGGTGATTTACTGAGTGGAGGGCGTCCTAGTTTTCCTTTCCCTCTATACTCCTACTTTGTTCTCAACAAAATACTAGTGTCAGGTACATTTGGATGTGCAGGAAGCAAGCGCTTTGAAATGTCGGTGTGGCAGGGAGCAGCTCTGCCCCAGCCATCCTTTCAGAATGGCCCATCCTACCCACACCTAGAGCCTTATTGTTCACGGTCTTAACCCAATAACCATTCTTAATTGGGAAGCCATTAACAGGCCCAGGCACCTGGAAACTTCTAGAAGACCTTGGAAGCTTTTGGGTTGAGAAATGCAAATTTTCTAAACGTGGCGTTTTCAAAATTGTAATATAAAATCCAATTTTACCATTAATGAGTATTTCAGATTACAATTCATTTGAGTCCAAACATGACATTTCTACCATTGAAAAGGTGGTGCTTATTAAATGTAATAAGGTTACACACATGTTATCTTATAAGAGAGGTAAGCCTTATAATAGTGAAAAACAAATGCAAGAGCTTTTCACTACCAGGACATACAAAACTTAAAAACGCATGTCCCACTTTTTAAATACTACTCACCCTACCCTGTGGCCTGTTTAAGGCCTACCTTAGAGGTGACTAATATGCATTAAAAAGAAAGGTTTAGGTTTGGAAAAAGGATTACTTTTTCCAATCGAGTTGGCAGTTTAAAACTGACTAACAGGCTTTAAAGGCAGGCCTGAGACATGCTTTAAAAGGTTCATTTTAGTGGGTGGCACAATGAGTGCTGCTGCCCACTAGTAGCATTTCATTTACAGGCCTCTGGCACCCGTGGTTCCCTTTTACTAGAAACATATAAGTAATAATAATGTGCCAATTGGGTGTTTGACGTAAATAATTAATTTACTCTCTTAATTTCTATGCAGGTAAGTACTTAATCAATAATAACTCAATCGGAATGAAAAAAGACAGAGTCCGTGGTGTTAGAGTTTCTTAGGGGTTTTATTCCTTACAAAGGAATGGTCGTGACCAGGATATCATGTTCTGACCACCACAGGGGTGTCAGAAGGGATAGAGCAAACTTTATTGATATTACATAGCTTATATACTTAATTCACATCATAAGTAATAGTGCAAGAGGCGTAACAGCTGAGAGAAGACAAGATAACAGTATACACGTGGTGCTAGTACGTAATCAAAGAGGCGTGAACTAGGCGTGAACCAGAGGTGTGTGCTAGAAACGTCACTGATAGGTGACGCAAGTGGGTGGCACCAAGGGGTGGTGCTAACAGAATTGTTGCAATGTCAGCAGAAATCGGAAGCTTGGATGCGCGCGCAGCTGCATGACGTGTGATTGGAGGGGTGCAGGGGACTTGACATTTACACTGACGGAAAGAGACAGAAGTCTGGCATGTCAGATCAACTTGTACTTCTATCATATCTGATATCTGATGTTTAGGAACCATACTATCTGGGCGGAAAGGTCTCTAGGGCAGAAGCTATTCTATGCTAACTGTGGATGCGTGTATAAGCGCCTAAGTGTCTACATGAGAAGCGTGGGGGCACGGGGCCTTCCATGGAAGCATGGTAACAGAGGCTATGAATTACTTGCATTGAGACAGATCGGCCCTTTGGCTCTGCAGCTGGGGAGGATGTTTACTGGAGCTAGTAGGCAGGAATGCATTTTCGAGGAGCGGAACAGATAACTCGAAGGTTATAGTCAGTCTTGGCAGAAAGCAGGCTGAGCTGAGCGCGAGGGGCCGCGCTGAAAGTAAGTCAGAGTTCACGGGTACAGAGGTAGCCTGGGCAGAGGCTGTCAGAGTCAGGAGCCAAAAAAGAGGTTCGATGGCAGAAATTCAGGGCCTACTCTGCTAGAGCAGGAAAACATGTAAAGTGTACTACAAAAAGACGGTGGCATAGCATACTTAGGAACGGACTATATAATCCATTCATGGTGGATCTGAAAGAGGACAAGTTAACGTTGGACGCAAATGTATTTGCGTCTTCATAGCTGGCACAGGAGGGAAGTTACATGCACTTTAAGCTGGTACATGGAGTCGGTGGGGTACGCGCTAGGGAACATAACATGACCAAAAATTTATATTTCCTCATTCCCTCCTTGTTCCCTACGGACCCTTCATGATATATCGATCCTCATGAATCGATCAGTTTGTTCTTGTAACATCATTTGTTCTTCTTTCTTTCGTTTACGTTTTGAGAGAAAACTGGAGTGTTCAATACAAGAGGTGGCACACAGTCCACAAATCGCTGGCCCACACTGCAGGCACAGGCAGCAACTGAATACTAGGACTAGGCCAATGCCTAGGAAGGATAGGATCTTCCATCCCCAAGCTGTTAACGTTGTCCAGAACCAACCGGACCAAGTCCAGGTGCCTGGATTCTGATGTATCTGATTTGCAATTTTATGGAGACGGGTGATAGCTTGATATACAGATGGTGCGTTTTGTGGTATGAAAACACAGCAACTTGACCTGATGACCTTACAGGCTCCACCTCTGTCTGCCAAGATGACGTCAATAACAAGACGATTCTGAAGGACAACAACCCGCATGGCGGACTGCTCTTCTGTTAAGTTACCTAAGGCGGAGGCAGTTTCATTCACTACTGCTTCAAGTGTTCTAGTTAATCTACGTATTAATTTACTATTCTGAACAGGTCCTAAAAAGAAAAAGAATCCTTTATTAAAGTCGGTGTACTGTTCCCATGCCGTCTCTGTGTAGTCGACAAGTGGGATATCTCTTCTGGGTCTATTCTTTACTAGATTGGTATTTCTATGGTAATCAGGAGGAGCTAGAAAAACAGGTGGCAGAAGGAATGCAATGTAACAGGTACCATCCCAATCTGGAGGTAGACGTATGTATGCGGTATGACCACAAACAAAATAAGAATGACTAATAACTTTAAAGGACGATTTTCCATGATCACTGAATTCGACCACAGTAGTGCATTTACTATGACCTAAGTGTACTGAACCTTTCTTCTTGATACATAATTCACCAGTGACTGGCAATACTGACATAATGGGTAGAACTGGTGCAGTTTCGGATTCAACAGTGAGAATCATGAGGCTAATTGTATAATTACCTAATCCATACACTTCATTTTCTAGATCAGTTCCTATTCTAGTGGGGAGTCCCTCCTTATCTGGGTAACAGACGTCTAGCAGGACTAAGTTCAGATTTCCCCAAACCCAGCCCCCATCGAAAACAGCAATATCAGGATCTAAGGAGTTAATTATTTTAAACCATGCTCCGCAGGAGCCATTGTGAGTGAATGGGTACGGAAAGAGGGGCAGAGCTCCCTTGTAATTCTGGTAGGGAGGGAGTCGGCCACATATCTAGCAATTTGTAGCATTGTTAGTTTGATGAGAATGATGTAACATACTAATGAATGTATTGTTGCGCAGCGCAAGTCTGTAGGAAAGCTCGTGTGGAGGTAACTCACTAAAAGTGTGTTCAGCAGAGACATTATAGGCAGATTGTTCACGCTTGAAAATAGGGTAATAGATAGGCAAAACGATGCTGACAACAATAATTAAAATACTCAGAATAAACATGATTAATAGTGTCACTATACAGTGACTACGAAGTGATTTACAGTATGTACGTTTCTTTGCTTCTCTCTCTCTCTCTCTATCTCGATCTAGGGGATACATGTCAGAAACTATTTAACCGATTCACCTAGGGGAGGACTTAAACAATTAAACTGTCTGACTTGCTAGATCGTAATTTCATGCGATAACTTTCTTGAGGAGTTTTTTCTCGTTCAGATTCTGTAAAGTCTTTTTGTTCGACACAGTCTTTGGTGGGGGTGGACGAGTCTCGATCAGGTTTCAGTCCAGAGAATTTTTTTATATGACTCGTGTGAACCCACCCCTTTCTTCCTTCGATTTTCACGGCCGTCCTTGTTGTGAGAAGAACGGTCTTCGGGGACTTCCAGCGGGGCTCCAGCGGACTTTTTCTGTCGAAGTTGCGAACGAGCACAATATCGCCAGGACGGACGTCGTGTGGCTTTCCATCAGTGTTGTCAGGGAAGGCTGCGGCAACCTGTGAACGACATGATTGGAGTGCAGACATCAAGGAGGCAAGGTAATCTGTCAACATATTACAATCAACATCAGTAATCTTTTTCGGAATGGGCGTCCCCCACATATTCGGTGGTCTGCCAAAGACCACCTCGTACGGGGATAGCCCTGATCTCGAATGGGCAACCATCCTCATGTAGAATAGTGCCACTGGCAGGGCGACTATCCAGTCGACCCCTTTCTCCTGACATATTTTGGCAAGGCGGATCTTTAGTGTCTGGTTATGCCTCTCTACAAGGCCTGCGGCTTCGGGGTGTCGGACACAATGGAACTTCCACTGGTATCCCAGTAATAAAGAAACTTCTTTCATTAATGCAGATGAGAATGGCTGACCGTTATCTGAGTACACGACACGAGGCAAGCCGTATCGTGGGAAGAATTCACGAACCAACTGCTTGGCAGTGGTCGGAGCAGTGTAATCTGGGACTGGGTATGCTTCGGTCCAGCGGGACAGAGCACAGACAACTACGAGAACATATTTAAATCCTCGACAACGGTCCATCTGGATATAATCCATCTGGAGGACTTCAAAAGGGTGATCGGGAGGATGAAATCCACCTTGCTCTACAGGAACGCTTTTACCTGGATTGAACTGACAACAGATCATGCAAGTACGCACTTTCTGTTTTGCGGCTGCTCGTAAGTGTTTATTGTTCCAGAGATTTTGCAAACTGTCTAACATCGCTTTCTCTCCTAGATGTGCAGGACTATGTGCTGTATTTATCATGACTTGAACCATAGAGTCAGGGAGAAACCATGTAGATTTTCCCTTCGTCATCCAACCTTGATCTGTCTGGATCCCTCCTAGTTCGATCCATTTCTTTATTTCTTCTGGAGTAGCATGTGTCTGAATGTCGATAACATCTAGTGTGGGATCCCTGACTGTCATACAGTTTGTCGGATCTGTTGTCTTTGTCGTATCAGTTGTCTGAGTGTGAGTCAGTGCTGTATGTTTTGCTGTCTGATCTGCCAGGTCGTTACCCTGGGAAACAGAATCTGTGACTTTAGTATGTGCTTTACACTTCATGACGGATATGGCTGAAGGCAGATGTATTGCTTCTAACAGTGCTTGAATGAGGGGACCGTGTTGAATCTTGGCACCATGAGAGGTCAGAAAACCTCGTTCTTGCCATAGCATGCCGAAGTCGTGTACGACTCCGAACGCATAACGGGAATCAGTGTATATGTTGACATTTCTGTCCTTGGCTAGAATACAGGCTCGGGTCAGAGCGATGAGCTCTGCCGCTTGAGCAGACAGTGTATCAATACGATGTGTTTCTTTAACTTCAGTTTCAGTGGTCACGGCATACGCGGCCACTAACTCTCCTGTACTTGTTCTCATACATGAACCGTCCACATAAAGTGTCAGGTCTGGATTTGTCAATGGAACATCTGTTAAATCTCGTCGGGGCTTTGTTACTGCATTAATGATTTCTATGCAATCATGTGGAACTGGATCTGTCATAACTGTAGGTAACAGTGTTGCTGGGTTCAAGATACTGCAACGTCTGATTTCTATGTGTGGCTGGAATAGTGTCAATTCGTAACCTGTCAGTCGTGCTATAGTCAAGTGTTGAGTTTGAGTTCTGTTTAAAAGAACCTCTACAGAATGTGGAACTTGTACTGTTAACTGATGACCTAAAACAATTGAATCGCTCTGTCTGATTGCTAACGCTGTTGCTGCTACTGACTTTAAGCACGCAGGGAGTGCCTGGGCTACTGAATCCAATGTGCTTGAAAAATAAGCGCAAGGCTTATGTGAACCTGCTTGATCTTGAGTGAGGACAGACAATGCTGTACCGTCACGTTCTGTAACAAAAAGTGTAAACGGTTTGCTGTAACATGGTGTCGCTAAAACTGGTGCTTGGCATAATGCTTTCTTTAATTCCTCAAAGGCTTGTGTATGTTCCTGAGTCCAAGGGAGGGCAATCGAAGTTGCTGCCTCCTGCGTCGTTAACTGGATGAGTGGTTTAGCTAGAAATGCATATTGAGGAATCCATTGTCTGCAGTACGAGGTGAGGCCTATGAAGGCCCGCACTTCCTTTTGTGTCTGGGGTCGTGGCATATTTACAATTAACTGAATGCGATCGGGAGTGAGCTGTCTCCCCACTTTGGACAGCAAGTGACCCAAGTACACAACTTGCTGAACACAGAATTGTAGCTTCGAAGGAGACACCTTGTGTCCCTTGTCGGCCAGGAAATGTAAAACTGTCAATGATGCTTGTTCACATTCGGGCTCACTTCGTGCGGTGATCAGTAGATCATCGACGTATTACAGTAAAGCGGTGTTAACTGGCATTTGAATACAATCTAGTTGTCTTTTCAGTGCTTGGCTATAGATGCTGGGGCTTTCTGTGAATCCTTGAGGTGCGCGGGAAAATTTGAAACTTCGTCCATTTAAACTGAATCCGAAGAGATATTGGCTCTCCGGATCAATAGGCACACTGAAGAAAGCGTTCTTGAGGTCAATTACAGTAAAGAACGTTGCTTCTGAATCAATAGCAGTCAATAGGGAGGAGATATCGGGGACCACAGGATACTGTGGTACAATGCATTTGTTCAGCTCTCGAAGATCAATCACCAGCCGATATACTGGCGGTGCATTGGGGTCTGTACGTTTAAGAATTGGAATGATAGGTGAATTACAGATATTGGAGTCGGTCTCTACGACCACTCCCTGGGCAATAAGCTCTTCAATGATTTTCAGTAAAGCCACTACAGCATCGGGTGGTAACTTGTATTGTCTGATTCTGGGTAGAACAACTCCTGTCTTGAGTGTAACACGATATGGAGTGATATGCATACAACCTACATCAGCTGGGCCTTTTGCCCATAGGTGATCTGGTACATTTTTCAATCTGACATCAAATTCACGTGAAACATAATGACCTTTGAAATCCCGTAGAAAGAGTCTAACTCCCTCCGGGGAACAGCATATTATAGCTCCTAGAGCCTTCAGTGTTTTAATTCCTAACAGATTTTCTGGGCATGATTTCGTAAGTAACAAATCTGTAACTCGGGATAATGGACCCACAGCTAATGGTACTGGTTCCGATACTTCATTTACAATAGGCTGTCCTGAAAAACCAAGGGAAACATTCTGTGAGCCTGAGAGGGGTGCCCCTGGGACTTCATTATGACTGATTGTAGTGCGACTTGCCCCTGTATCAATTAAAAACTTTCTGTCTTTTCCCAATACGTGACTGTGTACATAAGGACCTTCTTGATCTACAGGAATTTCAATAAGAGGCAAACCACCTTCCCTCTCTAGGCTGTTTCATGTATATCGGGGGTAATCTGGATATGCAGATTGGGCATACTTGTACATCTGTTGTGAAACTTGCTGAGTCGCGGCAATGGGCTGTGGCTGCGGTACTGCTACTGTCTGCGCTGTGTGGGATGGAGCATGCATAGGCTGGGTGTTCTGCATTGGCTGTACATTTTGTGAGGTCTGTTGTTGGACCTGATCGTGTCTAGGCGGATGCGGTCTTTCTTTAGTTTTACCTGTCGAAATGTTATGTTTCAGGACTGGGCATTCATGTACATAGTGACCTGGCTGCTTGCAGTAATTACATGTCACTTTAACGGGAGCTGTAGAGTGACTTGTCTGGGCCCCACTTTTTCTTTGACCGTCGGCTGGGACCGTCTGAGCTACTAACATTTTCATTTTCGTGTCTTTCATACGTTTCTGTTCCTGATCTTGTTCTTCTCTAATTCTGTTCTGATGATATTGTAACATTTGTAACATCTGGGATGGCGTATTTGCCTGCCAAGTACTTTCAACTTTGTACACTCTATTTTTAACTAATGGTAGGGAATTCTCGACTAACTTTGATACAAAAAGGTGTGGATATGACTCGCTGCTAGGTTGTAGGCCACTATTTATAATGAAACATTTCTCGAATCTTGAATAGAAGTCACTAGTATCTTCATCTTGTTTCTGTTTACAGGACGAGATTGCGTCCCAATCTTCCTTTCTAGTTGTCAATAATCTTGGCAAAACCTGTACTATTAATCCGGGTAATGCTTTAGTCCTATCCCCAAGGCCTACCCCTGGTATTCGTTTGTTTTCTTCGTCTTCTATTTCTGCCCATGCTATCTTTGCCTCCCCCACCTCCCAATCTTTTTCCTTTAATTTCTCGTAAATGCCCGTGGGCAGCAGTACCTTTAACATTTTCATAATATCATCATACGTGTAATCCCCCATGAGTAACATGTCTTTGAGCTCTCTGTGAAAACCTGCAGGGTCTTTATCGTGACACGGGACTAATTTCTTCATTTCTAACAGTTCTAACTTAGTCAGTGGTGTGTGAACATACACACGCTTCAAGACTTGATCCGCACCCATAACTGGGTGTACTTCTCGTAAGGGGTTCTGACTTTCAATGCCACTACCGCATTGCATGTGGTACATTTTTCTTTCTGGAGGCGGGGCGGGAACATATTCAGAGCTTATGAAGGTGTTATATTTATGTCGTTGTTCTAGAATTATTTGTATTAACTTGGTGCTGAAACCTCTCCATCTATCCATGAGTAGGGCTTCTAATGTTTCGTGTAAGGGACCTGGGTCAGAATGGTGGTTTCTATACTTGATGAGGAGGTGCTGAATCATGTATACACCTGCTATTTTCTGCTCTTCGGGGGAAAGGTTCAAGAATGTCTGTGCTAACGTATCATCATGATATATGTCTGGGTTTTCGGCCCATAACACGGCTGACCGGGCTAGTTCCTGTTCATCCATAGAATTGAGTACATGGTACCCCATTCGGTCTCGAAGCCTTTTATCAGTTTCCTGGAACTGATGTTCAGAAGAATTCGGGTTTGTTAAAGCAGAGAGAAAAACTCTCTTGTTTTCCGGACGGATGCCTTTCCTAAGGTAGTTTCCCTTACCTACATACGCTATAGTATCTGTAGTCCTTCCTTGTTCTGCAAGTTCTTCTTCCTCCTCGGAGGAAGCTTTGTCATTCCCTTTCTGGTGTGCCGTTATCACTGCCCTTCTAATTTTCTGGTACATACTGGCTATGCAAGCCCCCTTGTCATGTTTTCCTTCGGCTATATTTTGACCCCACTTGGTTAGTGCATCTAATTCACTTTGATCTGTCTCAGGCCTGTCTCGTTCTCTTATCAGACAATTTATGAAAAATCGTAATATCTGTGCTTGAATGTCAACTTTCTGTTTATCCATGGCATCCTTGATACTGTCAGGGTCTTTCCCTGTCTGAATAAACTCATATATTCTATCGAGACGCTCCTTCATTCCTACATAGCATAGCAAGATATCAGTGGCAGATCTTAATCGTAGGGATGCCAATATCATTAGATCGTTTTTTCCGGGTACTGGATCATATCTACAAACTGACATATTTTCTTTTAATGCGTCAAGGCGGGGGGACTGGAACGTGAGAGGACTCTGCGTGTCCCTAAAATTGAATCTGCGTGTCAATGGCGGGGTCCGAGGACCCGCAGTCGCACCTCCTGAAGCGGATGCTTGGGCATTATCTCCCTGCGGAGTCTGGATCTGAACTTGAATTTGTCGTTTAGTAGGATCAGGTAGGACTTGTTTCGGTAGGTCAATCTTGGGTGCGGGAAGTGGCGGAGCTGGCGGAACAGGGGAGGTCTGTCGCGGTACTGGCGGAACATGATCTGGGGGCGTGGTGCCACCCCCATCCCTGTCAGTAGGCAGGGCACGAACAGGCAGATTGGTGTAAGCTGGTGCTACATCCTCTAGATAAGAATTTAAGAATATGTCTTTAGTAGTCTTATGCATTACTTTAGTTGGAACTAATGGTGGCGGTAAGTTTTTCGGTATTTCTGATAGGGCCTCAGATGTGCCCTCGGCCGCGAGATACATTCCGTTTACAAGATTGTTTCGGGCACGGTCTATTTGTTCTGTTTTTACTCGGATCCCTTCAATAACTAATTCGTTTTCTTGGGCCTTTTCTGATTCCTTAAGTCTGTCCTCTCTACGGAGTGCTTTCTCAGCACGCTTATGTGATTCCTTACGCCAGAATTCTATGGCGTCTTTCTGGGATTGTCTAGCTTTCTTTTTCCATAATGCTTCTTCTACCTTCATGATGCACTCGGCATCCCATGTTCCGGTAACAGGCCATCTGTGTCTTTCGTCTAGGTGCTTGGTGTAATCGGCCCATAAATCTAGATATAATATGGCATCTATGCCATGTTTGTGGTACATAAAGTTACCTGGAGTGTCCCTAGGGGGAATAGGAATTTCTTCCTCCAGTATCCCTTTCCTAGTTCCTATCTGCTTTAACTTGCTGAAAAACTGCATTTTGCTTACTTATTACTGAATGCTCAATCCTTATTCCTTAATACTCTTGACAGCTAGTTTATACGAGAAACACAATAATACACATTTAAACAGTCACATTCATACCACGACATTAATCACATAAGAACATTGAAGACATAGATGACTACCCCCCTATACTGGATGTACTGCTCAACAGTACAGATACACTGGTGTAACAGTGCAAAAATTCGGAATACTAGATATACTGCTAAACAGTACAGATACACTGCCTAAAAACAGTGCAGACCGGACTTGCGTACCCAAACCCGTCTAGATACGACCCAGCAATGGTACTCACCGGGAAGCACGGAAACAGAAGGCCTCGGAAAACTCGACTGGACTCGACTCGGTACTTCGGAAAACTTCGGAAAACTTCGGAAAACCTCGGAAAACTTCGGAAAACCTCGGAAACCTGGTGGGCCTCTTGACACCTCGGACCTTGCTTCTTTCGGCTAGGCTCTGGTCGGGATCCTCCGCACTCCTCACCGCCTCGTCTGGGCACTGATCGCAGTCTTCGTCACCTCCTTGAGTCAGAGGGAGATGCAGGAAATCCTGCCAGTACGCGTAGGTTCCTTCTAACTGATGGCAGGGGACAGAGCTTGCAACGCACCAACCGGCGCGTGAGGTGGGGGAGGGGTCCCTATTCGGGCGCCAAAATGACGTAAATAATTAATTTACTCTCTTAATTTCTATGCAGGTAAGTACTTAATCAATAATAACTCAATCGGAATGAAAAAAGACAGAGTCCGTGGTGTTAGAGTTTCTTAGGGGTTTTATTCCTTACAAAGGAATGGTCGTGACCAGGATATCATGTTCTGACCACCACAGGGGTGTCAGAAGGGATAGAGCAAACTTTATTGATATTACATAGCTTATATACTTAATTCACATCATAAGTAATAGTGCAAGAGGCGTAACAGCTGAGAGAAGACAAGATAACAGTATACACGTGGTGCTAGTACGTAATCAAAGAGGCGTGAACTAGGCGTGAACCAGAGGTGTGTGCTAGAAACGTCACTGATAGGTGACGCAAGTGGGTGGCACCAAGGGGTGGTGCTAACAGAATTGTTGCAATGTCAGCAGAAATCGGAAGCTTGGATGCGCGCGCAGCTGCATGACGTGTGATTGGAGGGGTGCAGGGGACTTGACATTTACACTGACGGAAAGAGACAGAAGTCTGGCATGTCAGATCAACTTGTACTTCTATCATATCTGATATCTGATGTTTAGGAACCATACTATCTGGGCGGAAAGGTCTCTAGGGCAGAAGCTATTCTATGCTAACTGTGGATGCGTGTATAAGCGCCTAAGTGTCTACATGAGAAGCGTGGGGGCACGGGGCCTTCCATGGAAGCATGGTAACAGAGGCTATGAATTACTTGCATTGAGACAGATCGGCCCTTTGGCTCTGCAGCTGGGGAGGATGTTTACTGGAGCTAGTAGGCAGGAATGCATTTTCGAGGAGCGGAACAGATAACTCGAAGGTTATAGTCAGTCTTGGCAGAAAGCAGGCTGAGCTGAGCGCGAGGGGCCGCGCTGAAAGTAAGTCAGAGTTCACGGGTACAGAGGTAGCCTGGGCAGAGGCTGTCAGAGTCAGGAGCCAAAAAAGAGGTTCGATGGCAGAAATTCAGGGCCTACTCTGCTAGAGCAGGAAAACATGTAAAGTGTACTACAAAAAGACGGTGGCATAGCATACTTAGGAACGGACTATATAATCCATTCATGGTGGATCTGAAAGAGGACAAGTTAACGTTGGACGCAAATGTATTTGCGTCTTCATAGCTGGCACAGGAGGGAAGTTACATGCACTTTAAGCTGGTACATGGAGTCGGTGGGGTACGCGCTAGGGAACATAACATGACCAAAAATTTATATTTCCTCATGTTAGCCAATTTTACTATGTTTTAGAAAGAGAGCACAACCATTTTAAAGTACAGAGTCCTCATAGCCAACAAAAACAGGTTCAGAAAACAGGATGGGTGAAGGCAAAATTTGGGTGGAGCCCTGCCAACTCTGGAGACCACCTCACTTCCTAGAATTCCCCCCAGAGATACTTGGTATTTAGCCATCGGAGAAGCTGTGGAGTCAAAAGCGGCACCCCAGGATGATGGAGCGATGGTGCTGGCCCTGGTCCTTTCACCCCTATTCATGGTGGCCCTTAGAACTTTTGATGCATGGACCCTTCCCCGCTCCTGCAGTAATACTTGACTTGGGAATGATGGTGGGTGGATCAGACAGATGGAGGACGGCTGCCTGGGGTGATCCCTGAGCCTGGCAGCACTCGATGGAGCGGTGGATGCTGAGGCACCCACCCTGGCCTTCCCGGACTGGTGACATGCTGCTGAGGCTTGCATCCTCACCCACTAAACCGGGATGAAGGGGGTCCTAACTAAGAGAGCGGACGGAGGCTTGGGGCACTGGAAGTGACCATCTGTGAACACTGGATCACCATTTTCTGACCTGTATAGAGACCTGCTAGCTATACTTTTGTTGCTGACTGGAGGACCCCAGTGCTGGCAGTCGCTGCTGTGGCATTGAGTACTGTTCTGAGAGGCACTTAGTGAGACCTGCTGCAGGGGCACCCCTTCCTGAGAGATTGGCTTGCTCTGGTCCTAGGCAACAACCCTGCGGACTTCAGTGACTGTACTCCCTATTGGGTTGTCTCCTTACCTGGGCGCTATTGCTGTACAGAAACAGACTTTATCCCCTCATAAAGGAATTCTAGTGATCACAGAAATCTCGCTAGTTTGGTGCCTTGGACTCCACTGAGTGGCCTTTGGCCCCAAATTAGTATAATCTGTGTCTCACCTCCCTAACTGCCCTGCCTCTAACTCTGTTTGCTGAATGGACGACTGCTGGACGACTGCTGGACCCAACCTTTTTTGCAGGTCTATCCCCAAATGTTTTGCCTTTTGCCTCCTATTTTTCTGAATCTCTTTCTATTGGCTTTAGGACTATGGGCACTTTACCACTCCAAATCAGTGCTAAAGTGCGAATGTTCTCTGTGTAAATTGGTATTCTGACTGGTTATCCATGATTGGCCTATTTGATTTATTGGTAACTACCTAGTAAAGTGCACTGTGTGTGCCCTACACCTGTAAATCAAATGCTATTAGTGAGCCTGCATCAGTGGTTGTGCCACCCACAAGAGTAGCCCTGTAAACTTGTCTCAGGCCTGCCATAGCACAGTCTGTGAGTGCAGTTTTAAATTGCCATGTCGACCTGGTAAGTGGACTGTCAGACCCCCATTTCTAACATGCACCCACTTGCCAAACCTTAAGGTACCCTCATGCGCAGGGTGCAGTGTATGTGAAAAGTAGGACATGTACTGGTGAGTTTTGCATGTCCTGATAGGGAAATACTGACATTTAATTTTTCACTGTGAGGACTAGCTCTCGCACATGCTATCATTGGAGCTGCCCTGTAACCTTTTACAAGTGAAACTTTCAGTTGGGAACAGCTAGAGATTTGAAGTTTAAGCTCCCTGAGCTCAGGATTTAAAAATACATCTTTTAGCGAAGGTGGTTTTTAAATTGTGTGTTTGAAAATGCCACTTTTAGAAAGTGTTCAATTTCTTGTTTAAACACCTTGTGCCTCTGCCTGCCTGTGAGATTAACATCTACTTTAGACTGACAGGGGCCTGTTTGTGCATTCACTCTAGTCAGTAACACAAAAAGAGCTGAGGTGTGCCCTGCATATCCTGATCGTCCATTACCAGGCTGATGGATCTTCCTGAGCTAGAATGGTGGGATCAGCTGTCCTTGCACCTGAATAGGATTGCGCCTGGCCTCTCACAATGCTGTCTACACCCCCTGGAGTGTTTCTGGAGCCAAGACCAGGCAGGACACTATTATAAGGCTTACCTCTCTTATAAGATAACATGTGTGTAACCTTATTACATTTAATAAGCACCACCTTTTCAATGGTAGGAATGTCATGTTTGGACTCAAATGAATTGTAATCTGAAATACTCATTAATGGTAAAATTGGATTTTATATTACAATTTTGAAAACGCCACGTTTAGAAAATTTGCATTTCTCAACCCAAAAGCTTCCAAGGTCTTCTAGTAGTTTCCAGGTGCCTGGGCCTGTTAATGGCTTCCCAATTAAGAATGCTTATTGGGTTAAGACTGTGAACAATAAGGCTCTAGGTGTTGGTAGGATGGGCCATTCTGAAAGGATGGCTGGGGCAGAGCTGCTCCCTGCCACACCGACATTTCAAAGCGCTTGCTTCCTGCACATACAAATGTGCCTGACACTAGTATTTTATTACCTCAGACTTTTTGGAGCCTGGGCAGGGGATGAACATGGGAGGAGGGAACTTTCCAGAAACAAATATGGGTGGACTAGAAGGTTCCCCCACTTCAAACGGTGACACCAGGTATAAATATTAGACCTCCTGAGCCACTCATCAGTGTACTCCTGGACCTATCCGGGTCCCTGTTTCCGGCCCACACTCCACGCAGTTGGCCTGAACTTGTGAGTGCACACCAGTCTAGCACAACCAGATAACCACAGTTAGCGTTTTCTACTTGTTGGCTCTATTTTTCGTTAAACTTTTATAATTACGTATCTCTGGTTCTACTGACTTGAGGTTTTTTTTTGTCTAATTTTATTTATTACATTTCCCTCCAGGCAGGACAAGAACTTGAGGTCTTAAAAGAAAATCCTTTGAAGTATCCCTACTTCAAAGGCTGAAAGTAGTATAAGTAGCAGGGCTCTGACCCCAGAACTTTAGAGCACTTCTGGACTAAGAAGACCCTGCCACGATGAAGAGCTGAAGAGCTGTCAGGGGGTGTACAACCCCTTTGCTGTGTGTTGCTTTGCTTGGTTGGCCTGCAGTTGCAGCTTCTGTCTGTGGGCAGTGAAATGGGCTGGACATTTACTTTGGTGTGTCCTGCTTAAGAAGATTCTCCAAGTGCTTGAAATAGAGCTTTCCTCCAACAAGTCTCAGGGAGTAGGGACACAAAGACTTCCTCTACAGCAGCTGGACTCTATTGCTGGAGTCCTGAACCTGCCAAGTGGTGCCTATGCCAGTTATGGGCCACTGGAGGTGTTAGCAGAGCTGCAACTGCAAGAAGACGTTACAAGAAAGGGGGTTGAACCCATGCAGTCGCGGGGACCTGGGCGCTATATGGTATGTGTAAGAAAGGGGTCCCCGCAAGGGAAGCGTGTTGTATGCTACACACACTAACACTACTATGGACTAAACAAACAATAATCAAAGAGATTTTTTACAGGTATTGTCATTTATTTTGTAATACCAGATATCAACCATTATCAAATTGCAATCACATTTAATAAATAGCCCCCTCCTTCCCTGCACATGTCCTGATGAAGACCCCGTCAAAGGATCTAACGTAGCCTACAGACAGGGGTCGAAACGTCAATAGCTCTTTCCTTTTCTGGACCTCCGGCACATGTCCCTGATAGTTATGATTTGTGTATGTGACCGTTGAATGTCTTTAGTTTAACAGTTCTGCCTTAATCATTTTTTGGCCTTTTTGTACCTGATTTGTCTTGAACTTAATTTGAAATATTGCTATAACTGCTACTTGTTTTTTGACTGTGCTTATCCTTTTTGACTTTACACCTCCCTGAGCACTTCCCTCCCCTTCCCTTCTTCCCTCTCCCCATTTGGGGCTATTTGTTAAATGTGAATGCAATTTGATAATGGTTGATATCTGGTATTGCAAAATAAATGACAATACCTGTAAAAAATCTCTTTGATTATTGTTTGTTTAGTCCATAGTAGTGTTAGTGTGTGTAGCATACAACACGCTTCCCTTGCGGGGACCCCTTTCTTACACATACCATGCAACTGCAAGAAGAGCATTCCAAGCGTTGTCAGCAATGCTGTTGCCTGAACAGCTGCTGTGGTCACTGCTCGCTACGTGAGCACAGCACTGACATTGTCAACACTGCAGGCTTGGTCTCACAGACAACATCGGACCAAGCTAAAACTCAGTGCCACTGTTTGAACCACGGCCGTGGGCACAGCCTTGTCACACTGACTTTGAGAGCACCGCAACGTTGGCCTCCCTGCCGCCGCCACCTAAACGCCATCTCTAAAGCCCCTGTCTGTACCACAACCGGGTCATCGCTTGCCGTCCTTGACAAAACCGCAGCCTTAGACTGACGACGAGAGCGTCATCGACTCCTATGCCAGCGCTCCGTACTAATGCCATGCTGCTGCCTGCACCAAAGCCATGGACACGGCATTGTGAAGTTCCCGACGCACAGCTCGCGACAATATCGTAGCACCAGCGCTGCCAACATCAGTGCTCCCAACTTTGATCTCAGGGACTTCAATCTGCAATGCGTATGACTCCAAGGTCTCACCAACTTCTGCACTGATGCCAGCGACGTATCAACACCTCACTGCGGCACTTCACTGCAAGGTCTTCTAGGCCTCTTCAAATTCCAAGGTACTGTTTGCAGTTCTTCCCCGATGCCATAGCTGGCACTCGACTCCCTCGGGGTCAAACTACATTTTTGGACTTTTTGGTCACAACAGTGGGATAGCCCTGGTTGGCTCTATCAACTGCAAGGAACAGTATTTTTGCTTTATTAAGAAATTCATATATTTTCTTGTGTATGTTGGATTTTTGTTGTTTAGGTCTTGTTTTGTTTAGGTAAATATTGTATATTTTTCTAAACTGGTGTAGTATCCATTTTGTAGCATTTTCACCATGCTACTGTGTGTGTTCTGTACAAATACTTTACACATTGCCTCTGAGATAAGCCTGGCTGCTCATGCCAAGCTACCAAGTGGGTGGGCAGGGTTGATCTTAGGTGTATTATCCCCTTATCCTGACTAGAAGGAAAGGTCCCTACTTGGACAGTGTGCAAGCCACTGCCAGCTAGGGACCCCTATTTCTAACAACGATGACCTGCTACTGGCTACCTGGCAGGGGAGCATGGGCCAACCTGCATGGGGAATCACTTTATCACAGCTCCTCGTCTCCTCCCTGTGACTGCCAGCAACCTACCTGTCGTCTGTTCCAATTGTTGGGCTGTTTGTGCTGTGTAACTCTTCAACACACAACTGGCACTCAAAAGCGGGCCCTTCTGTGCAGTTGGAATATAGTCCCTAACTGGCTCTTCTTATGCCTTTTCAATGACCATGGGGCATCTGCGAGCCCGGAGCACACCCTACATCCTTGAACCCAGCGGCTCTGTTCTCACTTGATCCAGTGAGAAGGTGTCCTTAGAGCTCTCCATCACAACCCCCACTGCTCATGACAAACTAGACATTGTGCTATCTGCCATAGAAAACTGCTGAGCATCACTGGAGAATAAAATTGATGCAATGGTATTGGACTTCACTCTCCAGCGTGAGGATCATCACAAATTAGCTGACAGAACAAACACTGTGGAACAATCACTAGCTACTTTTCAACGGAAGACGCAGGACGCGCAGATCCAATTGTTCATGCTGCATGATAGGGTTTACCTCTTGGAGGAGAGAGAGGAGGATGCTAAGGGCTGCTCATACAGAAACAATTTCCGAGGGGTGGGCCGTCCTGAAAATGCAAAGGGGCAGGATGCAGTGGCCTACCTAGTGGCAGGGTGCTGCAGCTTTGTTCCGGCTACTGCCCTCTCGCCCTTCTTCACTATCGGTTGGGCGCACTGGGTACCGATAAGGAGAATCCTCCCTGGTGCTCCACTGAGACCACTAGTTGCCCAGCTGCTGCATTAGAAAGACATGGATGTCATCCTGAGAGAGGCATGTCAGCTCAGCATTTTGACAGTAGGCAATACATGGGTGATGATTTTCTCTGACTACATACTAGCAGTACAGCATCGGCGGAGCTCCTTTCTTGCTGTCAAACACAAACTACCTGAATCTGGTCGTGGCAGATGGCACATTGATCTTCCTCACAGACCCTAAGGAGACCTGAGACAGTGTGGAGCAAAGCGGGCCTGTTAGTGCCTTTTCATCGCAACCGTCAGCAGAGGACTCGTAAGCCTCTGGTGGACGACAGAGTGGGAGCTGGGGCTGCCAGCCTCGGAGGGTGTCATGACTGAAACACTCGCCCAGTATGGAGAAAGTTATACAAGAGAGACGTCAGGCCCTGCAGGCGGCTGCAGCATTCTGGGACCCCGCTCCATCCTCAGATCCTGATGGGAACAGCTCTAAATCTTCCAACGAGGAGGGATGCTCAACATCCTGTTGCAGCACACCACCCCACGTGACATCGCAAATGGCATACAACCTCGTTTAACTTTCCCTATGAGATGGATTAACTTCATATTTCCCCTTTCTTTACATAGTCCCCTGCAGTCCTTGTTAGGACCCGTGCCTGTACAGGCAAAGCTGAGCATACTGGGCAGTCCTCCACCTCCTGACATGAAGAGATTATTGTGCTCTTGCATGCCCTGAAAACTATCACAATTGTTCACATGTTTGGGCGGAAGCCTGTTGTCTCTCTGCTCTCAGTGGCATTATGCGTTTTCCTTTGTTGTTTTCCATTAGTTTTTCAGTTGTTGCCCACATCCACCCTAACCATGAGCTTCTAGGTGAGCCTGGTAACACTACACCGACCTAGGCCAGATAGCACTCCTCAGACAGCTGCTATAATGGCTTACACTAATAAACTTACCTGGAAAATTCATGACTTGCTAACTCCTACCCCTAGTTATACTTTGTACTCCTAAAAACACCAATTGGCATCACACATCACATTTCTGCAGGAATTCCATCTCACTCAGGCAGAAACTAAATAGTTGCAGAAGCATTGGAGGGATCAGGTAATCTCTACTAAATGTTCCTAATATAATCTGCAGGAAAGTGCACCTTTTTGACATGGTCACCCCTACTTTTTGCCTCGTATTGGATACAATTTTGACTGAGATGCACTAGGATCCGGATAGCAAGGACCCCAGTACCAGCGTTCCTTTCCTAAAACAAGATAACTGTGCAATTGTTTCCCAACTGGCAAGACCTTCAGCTCCACTGTAAGTCCCAAGTAAGTGGTAACCTAGAATCTTGGCATGGGTACTAAAGAGTGCCTCTAAGGGTTGCAGCATGTATTGTACAACCCTAGGGGACCTACCACAAAACTCATGCAAACTACCATGGCAGGCTGCATGAAATGCTGCAGACAAAATTGAAAACATTACATGGCATATCTCATGTGCGCCATGCCCACAAACACTGCATGCAATATATATAAGTCACTGCTACAGCAGGCCTTACAGCCTTAAGGCAGGGTGCATTATATTACAGCTGAGGACATGTCATTACGAGTTCCCCAGCTATATAATGGCTTCACTGTAATCCATGGTATTTTATATCAAACTTGTTCACAATATAAGGGACCCAGGTACGGGCGCTTAGAGGGTAGAGAGGTCCTCACAGAGGAGGTTGGAGGGGATACATCCTCCTTATTAAATATATTAAGACACAATGGGTATCCCTTCTGGAACCAGACTGGTTTCTCCGAAAGAGAAAGGGGGGTCTAGGGGACACCACAGTTTTATCATCAGTCTTTTTTGCCCCACTAATGTGGGTGGGAAGGGGAAAAGACCCTTTTTCTTAATACTGCCCTCATTCACTCTAGTAGTGACATGCCTCATCGTCTGGCTCACCCCAACTCCTAAAGGTCGGGGTGGGCTCAACCATATTTTAGGGAGCACTTATGAAGACTTGGTGTATGGGGGCGTAACTTTAAAGATAAATCTCCTCCTCCACTCCTAAAGTATCCTTTAGTCTTGGAGTGATAAGGAAGGCCTAAAACAAAATGGTAGGGTATGGAGGATGAGATGGTCCTATGACCCTAGCTATAACACCAACATGTTTCATCCCTACCTAATTGGCTGCAGATGGTCCTGGGCTTTCGTCAGGGTGGGATGCAATGAAGTCACTTCCCCCGAGAATGCGAGTGAAAGGTGGGCATACAGCTTGCATGTGTAATATAAATATTTGGAACAAGTCTGATACTTGCCACTGTAGTTAAGAGTATATTACCCCACATTATCAGGGCGTTTGCTCCCAACTGGGGCATGAGAGGGTGGTCTTGTAGTCACACATTCGTCAAAGGTCCATCCCCAATCTTAACCTACTGTTTATTCTACTACCCTGCCTGTCCTAATGTGATATTCAGTACAACATTGTTTTGTACAAATTACAAACAAACACAAATTACATCAAAACATAGATAATAATTGTACATATATCTCAATCCTCTTTAAGTAAATACAGTTACAGCCCCACATCCATTTCTTGTGTCAGAAGGTGTCCCGCCTAAAGAATGGGAGGATTGGATTGACTGCTTTAAAAATTAATTGGTAGCGTTGGATGCATATGAGTTCTGGCACTTAAGAAAAAGGCTTTGTTGTTAGGAGCACTTTCAAAAGAGGGGTAGAATATATTCAAATATCTTCCTTGAACGGGTGAGGCAGTTGAAGATGTATGCAAAGATGCTATCTTGAAGCTGCATACTAGGTTTGAAAAACAGGAAAATATTGTTTTGCGCAGGCATAAGTTTTACATGCAACCACAGAAAGCCACGGAAAATGTTGATGAATTTGTATCCAGATTGAGGGCATTATCTCCAAAATGTCAGTTTGGCCAAATGCAGGAAGAGATGATAAAGGACCAGTCAATAGTACAGTGCAATAGCAAAAAAGCACAAGAAAGGTTGTGGGCTGCAAGCAATTGCAAAAGTGGTAGAGGAGTCTGAGAAGTGCATGAGGGAAATGAAGACTCTCCAATAAGAAAATGGGGAGGAAGTGGCAACTATGCAGTGTGACCTAGAGGGTATTAATGTTGTGCACAATAAATCTAACACAGGAGGGTTAATATTATTAAGGCAATGACAAGTAGAGGGGGAAATCACTACACAGAAATGTTTCACATGACTATGTCATAGGTGTGGAAGTACATTTCACCTTGCAGACTCGAAGAACTGTTTTGCACAGGGGAAGCACTGCCATAAGTGTGGTAAGAAAGGGCACTATAAACGCATGTGCAATGCTGTCACTAAGAAAGTAGTAGTATTAGAGGATGATACTTAACATAGGGTATTTATGGTAAAGTAGGATGACTATGTAAGTGTGGTAAAGAATAGGATTCGGCCAAAAGCAAATTTTGATGTCAATGGGAAAATCTTGTCTTTAATGGAGAACACAGGATCCCTATACACTATTATTACCAAATGAGTGTTTGATATGGTGTGGAAAGACGTTATGTTAATTCCTTACGACACTGTTCTGAAGGGTTACGAAGGTGCAAGCCTTGGTGTGTAGGGTTAAGCTTGTTTCCGGTCCAGGGAAGACATGGCTAGGCAGTTCGGGCTGGACTGTTCCTGGACTGTTCCTATGAGGTCAGACTGATTTGCATATAGCCATGTCTGAACTGGGGTGGCAGAGTGGGCTAAAGAACGGTGATCGATTAAACCCAGATCTTTTGACTGGGTGTGAGTGGTTGATTGATTCAGATGCTCCGTCCATCACCACCCCCTTTTGCACCGCTTTTGGCCGCCATAAGTGTGACAGGGTATGCTCAGACGTGAGTCCCTTGCTCACTTTGCCACTGGATTCAAGCAAGCCAGGCTGAAGACGGCTGGAATGCCAGAAACCGGTCCTCAGAAGCTTGTTTCCGGTCCAGGGAAGACATGGCTTGGCAGTTCGGGCTGGACTGTTCCCATGAGGCACAGGGTCAGACTGATTTGCATATAGCCATGTCTGAACTGGGGTGGCAGAGTGGGCTAAAGAACGGTGATGGATTAAACCCAGATCTTTTGACTGGGTGTGAGTGTTTGATTGATTCAGATGCTCCGTCCATCACCACCCCCTTTTGTACCGATTTTGGCCGCCATAAGTGTGGCAGGGTAGGCTCAGATGTGAGTCCCTTGCTCACTTTGCCACTGGATTCAAGCAAGCCAGGCTGAAGACGGCTGGAATGCCAGAAACCGGTCCTCGTAAGCTTGTTTCTGGTCCAGGAAAGACATGGCTTGGCAGTTCGGGCTGGACTGTTCCCATGAGGCACAGGGTGAGACTGATTTGCATATAGTCATGTCTGAACTGGGGTGGCAGAGTGGGCTAAAGAACGGTGATTGATTAAACCCAGATCTTTTGACTGGGTGTGAGTGTTTGATTGATTCAGATGCTCCGTCCATCACCACCCCCTTTTGTACTGCTTTTGGCCGCCATAAGTGTGGCAGGGTATGCTCAGACGTGAGTCCCTTGCTCTCTTTGCCACTGGATTCAAGCAAGCCGGGCTGAAGACTGCTGGAATGCCAGAAACCGGTCCTCGGAAGCTTGTTTCCGGTCCAGGGAAGACATGGCTTGGCAGTTCGGGCTGGACTGTTCCCATGAGGCACAGGGTCAGACTGATTTGCATATAGCCATGTCTGAACTTGGGTGGCAGAGTGGGCTAAAGAACGGTGATGGATTAAACCCAGATCTTTTGACTGGGTGTGAGTGTTTGATTGATTCAGATGCTCCGTCCATCACCACCCCCTTTTGTACCGCTTTTGGCCGCCATAAGTGTGGCAGGGCATGCTCAGACGTGAGTCCCTTGCTCACTTTGCCACTGGATTCAAGCAAGCCGGGCTGAAGATGGCTGGAATGCCAGAAACCGGTCCTCGGAAGCTTGTTTCCGGTTCAGGGAAGACATGGCTTGGCAGTTTGGGCTGGACTGTTCCCATGAGGCACAGGGTCAGACTGATTTGCATATAGCCATGCCTGAACTTGGGTGGCAGAGTGGGCTAAAGAACGGTGATGGATTAAACCCAGATCTTTTGACTGGGTGTGAGTGTTTGATTGATTCAGATGCTCTGTCCATCTCCACCCCCTTTTGTATCGCTTTTGGCCGCCATAAGTGTGGCAGGGTATGCTCAGACGTGAGTCCCTTGCTCACTTTGCCACTGGATTCAAGCAAGCCGGGCTGAAGACGGCTGAAATGCCAGAAACCGGTCCTTGGAAGCTTGTTTCTGGTCCAGGGAAGACATGGCTTGGCAGTTCGGGCTGGACTGTTCCCATGAGGCACAGGGTCAGACTGATTTGCATATAGCCATGTCTGAACTGGGGTGGCAGAGTGGGCTAAAGAACGACTTTTGACTGGGTGTGAGTGTTTGATTGATTCAGATGCTTCGTCCATCACCACCTCCTTTTGTACCACTTTAGGGTTATATGGAGGCTGCGATTAAGTTTAGAGGTAGACAGACAACTGTTAAGGTACACATTGCTCCAGAAGGACCAGCTATACTGGGGTGGACTTATCAATATGATTTGACGATCAGGGTGGATCCTAAGGCAGATCAACAAGTCATGATTATTGATGATATTGAACTACAGGAAATATTCAATCACCATTCACGGGTATTTGATGGGAGGGTAGGGGATGCCACGGGTTTCTGCATGAAATAAGGATAAAGGAAAATTCTGTGCGGGCAAACATCTTGCAAGAAGAATACCAATGGCAGCCAGAGCACAGGAGAAGGACATAATAAAGAAAATACTTGATGATAAGGTCATAGAAACTGTGGAGGCGGCTGAATGGTTGTCTCCAGTTGTTATCACCAAGAAACTGGATGGGTCACTGTGATTCTCTGTGGACTAGAGAACCTTAAATGAAAATGAAATTATGGACTACTTTCCACTCCCAAACATAAATGAGATCATAATAATGCTGTCGGGGGAGAGTATTTTCAAAACTTGATTTACGTTGCGCTCATCACCAGATTAAGCTTCATACCAATTCTAAGAAGAGACATATATCACAAAGATTTTACAGGGCATCAACAATGTAGTCTTTTTTCAAGATGATATCCTAATTTACAGAACTGATAAGCAGGATCACAACAGAATATTGGGGAGGTGTTAGCCCACTTGAACGGTCAGGATTAACTTTACAGAAGTAAAATTTTGTGTTTGCGGTATAGAAGGTAGACTATTTGGGGCACCATATTATAAGGGAAGGAATACAACCCAAAAAAGATATGGCCAGTGCCAAAGTGAATGTAAAAATGCTTGATGATAGGGATAAGTTAAATTCTTTCATGGGATTGGCGGACTACTACTGCAGGTTTGTGCAGGATTTTGTACTTAAAATGGAGCCATTAAGAGAACTGTTGAGGAAGGGGAGGATGTTTATATGGGGTGAAGATTAACAGAATCCGTTTACTGTGACAAAAGAGATTATTGAATGTGCTGGGATTTTGGTACCATTTTGAACAGAGTTACACACCCTACTTACTGTTGGTGCCTGTGCGCTAGTTATCATTGCGAATTTGGCACAGGATCATGGGAGGCAAGGAAAAACTGTGGCTTTTGCCTCCCATGCATTGACGGATGCCGAGAGGAATTTCAAAGTGATAGAGCATGAGGCACTAGCAGCTGAATGGTCCGCTAAACATTTTAGGGTATTTCTGTGGAGTACAGTTTTTACGCTAAGAAACTGACCATAAGTCCCTACTTTAAGTCTTTTGTCCGGTTGGGACAAGAAATTGTTCAGGGAGATTGGCACGTTTGGTCGTGAAGTTGCAGGAATTTTCATGCCGAATAGAACTTGTTCCTTTGTGAAGAAACAAAGTGGCAGATGACTTCTCGAGATTACCGGACAACAAGGCAGTGTGGGAGAATTACAAGCTGAGGTAGTTGCAGCCTATCTTGATGACATAACTCAGGGCTTGGTAAATTCCATCTCCAGAGTCGGATGGGTCATAAACATGCAGAATGATGATACCCTTAAGGGTGTTATGAGGATGGTGAAGAAAAGGGTATCAAGGGAAAGTACTATACCTGAAGGACTTAGACCTTTTTATAAAATACAAAGTGAGTTATCCTGTAGTTTTGAAAGGTGAGAGGTTTGTGCCACCAGAGTCCATCAGGAGCAGTTTCAATAAATCAATCAATCAATCAACCAATCAATCAGGGACTTGTAGAGCGCACTACTCACCCGAGGGGTCATTCATGAGTAATGACGAATTTAAGACATGCAGACATAATATGCATGTAGAGAACGTGCCACTAACATGCAGACACTGCAATATTACATTCACCTGTAGAACACTCACTACTAGGGAGTTAAAGTTACAGTTAGCACTACTAAACTGCAGGTCTATGGCCAAACATAAACATGAGATGCTTGACCTACTCTATGAAAAATCCTTGGACGTTTTGTTTCTAACCGAAACATGGCTCATCGAGAACTCAACACCTGATGTGATAGACGCCATTCCTAATGGTTACCGCCTAGTTAGGCAAGACAGGATAGGCCAAAGAGGTGGGGGGGGGGGGGGACCGCTATAATCCTCAAAGAGGAGATAAAATGTGAGGTACAACAAACTGACCTAGATAACTGTGAGTCATTTTTCTTCACGCTGTCAATAGCAGATAATAAGACCTTAGCGGGATTCCTTATATATCGCCCACCTGGCTAAGTAACAAAGTTTATGACAAGTTTGGAGGACAGGATAGTATACCCAGCACTGAGACATAACAACTTTCTGATACTGGGGGACCTAAACATACACTTAGAAGATAAAGAAAATCCAGAAATAAGTGCTATCTGTAAAGACCTCCTTTCACTGCATCTGGCGCAAAAATTGGAATCTAAAACCCATCAGGGGGGCCAAATCTTAGACCCGATTTTTACCAATTGCAAGGAGACAGAAGTAGGAGTACCGTGGCCAGTTCCATGGTCAGATTACTATTTGGTCCCATTCACTGTACCAGCACAGAGACAGAATGAAGAATGTCACAGAGAGGAAATAACCACCAGAAAGTGGAATAAATTTAACGCCACCTCATTTACACGAGCTATAAAGGAGCAGAAGCCCAGGCTGGACAATGATATTAGAGCCAACGAACAGATTGAGACATGGATCACCGATACGCTAGATAAGGTAGCACCATGGAGCACGAGAATCTCTAAAAGACCAAGGGAAACAGCGCCTTGGTATAATGACGAGTTAAGGAAGGCTAGGAAGTCTTGTAAGAAATCAGAACGCATCTGGAGAAAAAACTACTGCAATAAACTTAAAGAAGACTATAAAAAAGAACTGAAAGTCTATCATGCTCTAATAAAAATAATCTGATGTGAATTCTATACAGATAAAAGAGAAAGAGCCAATAACTCACATAAGGAAATGTTTATTATTCTAAAATCTCTCAGAAACCAAGAAGAGAAGAAAGAGGATACCCCTGCCATGAAAGAGTCCTGCAATGAGATAGCAGAATTCTTTGCTAATAAAGTAAAAAATATATATGATACGTTTCCTACAGCAGCGCGTCTTGGCACCATTGCATCAGTAACCAAAACGATGAGCAATGTAAGAACTACGCTGGAGGTTTTAAGATACAGGAAAGGGAGGTTCTAAAAGATACAGTAAAAGGAATAAAGTCCGGCTCTCCTCCAGACCCGGCACGGCCGGAGAAAATGATGGAGGGGATGGACATAATCCTACTTTATATCACAGATCTTATCTCCCACTCCTTCCGGACGGGTATCATTCCAAAAAAATGGAAACAGGCCATTGTCAGACCACTCAAGAAAACCCTGTCACTAGAATATACCAAGCTAGACAATCTGCACCCCATTTCACTGCTCCCATTTATAGCTAAAGTCGCAGAAAAAAATCACTAACAAACAGCTGGTAGACCATATTATCACAAATGACCTTCTGCACCTCTCACAGTCAGGTTTTAGAATGGCACATTCAACAGAATCAGCGTTGCTCATGGCAACAGAAACACTCAGGAAACATGTTGACGAGGGACAAACAGCAGCGCTGATCTTGCTGCATCTAAGCGCTGCGTTTGACACCGTTTCGCACCCCTTGTTACTGCAAAGACTTGAGGCCTGTGGCATCAGGAACAATGCTCTGAAATGGCTGACCTCGTTCCTGGATAAACGTAGTTTCCAAGTTGCCTAAGGAACACTTCGGTCTGATAGCTACCCTCTGCCCCAAGGGGTCCCACAGGGATCAATTCTAAGTCCCACCCTGTTAAATCTGTATGTGGGACCACTAGCAGAATGTGTAGAGAAACATGAGGTGTCGATAGTGTCCTACGCAGACGACACACAGTTAATTGTAATGTTATCCCAGAACAAAGCTCAGGCAGCGACCGCTTTGCCAAATGCTTAGAGGAGGTGGCCGAATGGATGTCGAATAACTGCCTCAAATTAAATGGGAGTAAGACGGAGGTACTGGTGGTGGGTAAAGCACCCTCCATCTGGTCATCTGCTTGGTGGCCAGAAGTCCCGGACCCAAAAGCAGAGGTGAAAAATCTTGGAATCTGGTTCAACTCCAAACTGTCTTTCGACAATCAGATATGGAAGGTAGCGGGGAAGTGTTATGGCGCCATGAGAACCCTGAGAAAAATCATAGATCTACTACCATCCCAAGCCAGGAAAACCATAGTGCACGCAGTGATTACCTCTCAAATAGACTATGGTAATGTGCTGTATTTAGGAGCTTCCAAAAAAGGCCTTGCCAAACTACAAAGCGTGCAAAATGCTGCAGCACGTCTGGTTCTCGGACTTCCAAGGAGAGCTAACTCTAAGAAAGCCATGTTCACCTTACACTGGTTGCCAGTGGAGAATAGAACCATGTTTAAGGCATTGTGCTACTGCCACTGCATCCTCTCAAATAAAAGCCAGAGATACCTACAACCATTGCTGACTAAATATACCCCAGGAAGAAATCTGAGATCCAGGGACATGGCGCTAGTAAGCATCCCAAGAATATTCAAGGCCCGTATGGGGGCTCGTTCTTTTAGGTACTTAGCAGCCAAAAGCTGGAACGCCCTGCCGATTACCTTAAGAACAGAGCCTAAGGAAGGCCCATTCCGCAAGCAGCTGAAGACATGGCTGTTCGCAAAAGCCGTGGACGGCACTAACTAAGGACCTTGTAAACCACACTTGCGCTCATCAAGATATGTTTCAGCGCGGGGACACACCGCTCTACAAATGAAATAACTAAATAAATAAGAAGAGTCGAGATGATGTCAATATGTCCTCCAGGGTAGGGGCGCATGAAGCAAGGGTTTCCGTACAAAAGGAAAGGTATGTGCGACTGAAGAGGACTCCTAGCTATTTGAAGGATTATATGGGTGGGTAATTGTTCTCAGAAATAGATGTTCAAGGAAATTAATAGAGTTATAAATTCATTTTGTGAACCCTCTTTTATGTGTTAAATGAGCATTGTACAGGGGGTGTGGAGTGTCATTTATTGTTGTCTTACATTCTGTTCCTCTGTGTGTACTTTTCCAACCCTTCCCTGCCCTTTTACCTGATGTATGGTGTTTGCTCGTGGGTTGCTCCCTGTTTACCTTACATATTGGAGCTTTCATTATTCAGCTGAAGTTTGAGTTAGTTTGTATTTCATTGTTATTCTTTTGCATCAATAAGAAGAACAGGAGATGTGCTATAATATTAATAGGCAGTCTCAGCATGGCTGAGACTGCTATGACATGGTTATAGTTCTTTGTGCCATATTGAATATGCCATGTTTCAGCAGTTGATGGGATTGTATTTCGCATGGCCATGATGGTTGGGCGGTGACTGTCTCTGATGAATAAAACTTAACAGAGTAGTACGAAGAACGATGTCATTGAATTATTTTAGAACACTATGCTCCCCTCCTTTTCCCAATCCTCAAGACGCTAAACGATAAAGCCATAGCAGCACTTCTCTTCCGCCCTCACGTAATGAAGAGCTCCTGATATCAATACTCAAACCTGGGAAAGAGCCCCCCTCTGCATTAAAGTCCTAATCGTCACTTGCAATCCTCAATGCGGATTAAAAAATACTAGCAAAGATCCGAGCCAATCGCCTGGCCCCCGTAATCCCACAATTGGTTCATATGGACCAAAATGGGTGTGAACTGGCCAGAAATATCTCCCTCAACTTATGCTGGTTCTTTTGCATATTGAAGCATGCCCCTGCTGATAGGCAGTGGGCAGCCTGTCTAATATTAGATTAGAAAAGGCCTTTGATTCTCTGGCATGGACCTACTTATTTATGAAGCTACCGCAATACCATATGGGCACCCGCTTCGTCCGCCTGATCAAACTCCTTTATACTCAACCCACAGCTAGGGTGAAATGAGTTGTCTAATTTCTGATCCTATATCGATACACACGGGTACCCATCAGGGATATCCACTGTCCCCATTAGTCTTTTCCTTTGTGATAGAGCCACTGGCACATGTCCTCCATATGCACGGCCATTTATGCGGTATGCCGCTCAGTGGCAGAATTCATCCAATCTCACTCTACGCAGACGATATGCTCCTCTACCTAAGAGACATCCACAACGTTCTTGTAGGAATAGCATGAGAACTCAGTCAATTTGCAAGTATATCAGGACTCATAGTCAATTAGGCTAAATCTTGCCTTTTCCCAATGGCTGATAACATGACTGACCCTGCCTTTAAAATAAATAGTGCCCTCCTACACTAGCAACCCGTCACGTTCCGCTACTTGAGCGCGAGAATATACCACACACATGCATACTTCCTAGATGGCAATCTTATGCATGCTGTGATCTCACTGTACTCACAGATGGTTTTCTCGCGAACTCTACTGCTTTCAATGGCAGGCCGTACAGCCTTTATGAAGATGGTGATGTTGTCACACCTGGTTTATTTCTTTGTGAATCTTCCTTTTTATATCACTACACCCTTATTTTTCTCACTTGAACAAACAGGAGATTTTATTTGGTATGCTACGGAGTGTAGGGTTGAGCTCACCAAGCTCTACCTACCGCCAAATGAGGGTGGCTTTGGCATTCCAAACTTTGAACACTACTATCTGGCTTCGCAACTGCAGTGGGTGGCTAGATGATAATCAGACTGCCAGCAGAACAACACAGCGACTACTTCCCTAGTGGAAGATAACACACCTTCTTGACCTTTTTAACCCCTTCACTAAAACAGTACCATTCCGCTTCCGTCTTTTACAGGTGGCATATCCCTGTTACGAAAGGAGAATACACCTCACCCTCTCGGTGACGGCATATGCTTCAGCACTCCCATTGCTTGGTACACCCCAGGGAGGGTTAAACACTTCCCTACCAGAAGTATCCCCTTGACACGCAGCGTGAATCCATAGTTTGAGGGACCCCTATCAGGAAGGTGTTCCCCTCCCACTGGAGGACCTCGTTGCTGACAACGGACCACGCCCAGGCCAATTTCTGCTGCACAACTCCCTTATCCGGATGATGGGGGAGCACTAGGGTGCCATTCAGCAATAACTCAAGATACATTTAACGATTCAATATCAACATGTCATGAGGACAGGAAGTTATTTGATAAAATGGTTCGCTAGCTCCATAAGTACACACATTGCTGTTCCTCTCACTCCATTACAATGCTATTGGGACTGTGAGCTCGGCTGCCCCGTTCACGCAAAGAGTGTTAGAACATTATGCCATACCCATCCTTGGGGTTTTGCAACGCATGTTTCAAGTCGATTCATTTCTACATTATACACAGGGCCTACCGTGGAGTGGAGTGGTGTGGCTCACTAGTTAGAGGCGGCAGACCCGGAAGCAGAGGACGGCCCGGGACCAGGGTTCAATTCCCGACGCACCAGGGTTATGAACCAGGGTCAGCGGACTCGAGAATTCTCACCTCGGTGCCTACTCTAACCAGGGATCACACTCGGTAACTCTGGGCATTAGCTTGCCTCATCTCCACAACGGCCCCCCACAAACGCTGGGGATGCCTGGTTTCACCTTGGAGATACCCAGGAGGGAACATCTCACAGAGAAAGCCAGGATGGGTTCCCCAGCGGATTATAGCGCCAGGACGCCTCCGGGTAGCAGTGCGCTTTACAAGACACACACATTTACATTACATTTACATTTACCGCACTCCAGACAAAATTAACTGCTACTTTCACTGTACAGATACAGCCTGCCCCTGCTGCCTCTTGCTAGATGTTGATTGTCTGCACATGTTCTGAACATGCCCCAATACAGGCTCTGTATCAAAAAATCCTGGCCTGATTCACAGGGACCCCTCACTGCATACAAGGGAGGTGATCTACTGGGTCTGTTTCACCATTTTTTAAAAACATATTTTATTGATTTTTTAATATCCATATACATCCATACATTGTTTGTTTTTGTTTTTGTTCTCCAATAAACACACCCAACATAAATAGTCATATACTGTTATGATCATATAACATTTACCCTACACCTTACAGTAGTGGAGTATTCAAAGGGCTCCAGCAGTATCTTTGTTATGTTACATGTACATTCGTCATTTACATAGATCGTTCATGTATGGAGTATGTATTTGTCTTAGAGAACAAGGAATCATATAACACCCCCTAAGAAAGACCCCCCTCGCCGAACAACTCTGGTCACGTTTCTTGTATTTTAATAGTTCAGAACCATGCGCACCATAGCAATGTCCTGATTGTTTGTGTTGTTGCATAGTGCATATCTATATTACACTGGGTGACACGGCATAGGCATCACTTCTTACCAGTTTACATAAAACATAATTAAACATCTATACTGATATCAGTGGATTTTAGCTCTTCCAACATAATCTCCCATACCATTGCTATTGGCATCTTACGCAGTCCCCTTGTCTCCTCTCTATGTAACGCTGCGCCCTTCACACAGCCCCATCGCACGGTTTCCGCGTGCCAGCTGGACACCTCTCTGGATTTACACGACTTCCAACGCATAGTAAGGGTCCTGATAGCTAGTATTAGTGCCAGATCTATGAATCGGTATTATACCTTGTGTTTGGACACATGTTTGTGTAGGCCTAACAGACATTCTTCCACTGTGTCTTGAATCGTATGATGCGCTGCCTCCCCAGTAATCTTCCTAATCTTAGTCTAATATCCTACTATTTTTGGGCATGTCCGTAGCATGTGTATCAGGCCTGCCCCTTCTGTCTTACCTCTTGGGCAGGAGTGTTGTGTCTGTGGGAACATTTCATCCAACCTACCCGGGGTCAAATAAGCCCGATGTAGCACCATAGTTTGGATGAACTTAAATTTCGAGTTCCTTGATACTTTCCTGGATGCTCAAGTACTGCCGTCCATTCCTTGTCCGTCAGGTCTCTGCCTATCTCCCCTATCCATGGGCCTTCAAGGTGTCCAGGGAAACTTGTGTATGTGTGCTGATACCAGTATTTATCCAACGGACCAGATGTCTCCCCCTCCCCATATAGTGTACCATCTTAACCAATTCGTTGCTCTCAGGTTCTCTCCTCTGTGGTGCCCAGTACTTTTTCATATATTGTACCGATGCAGCGTGCGTTAAATATAGGTGTGCTGGGGCGCCCTTCTCATTTCAAAAGTAAAAAATGCAAAAACAACAATTGATGGACAGAATGCAGAACAGTGTCATACATTCACCCCAGTACAGAGATCTGGCCCTAAATCCATCGTTTTTTGCACTCCACACCACCCCAGTTCAGACATGGCCATATGAAAATCAGTCTTGACCCTGCCTCATGGGAACAGTCCAGCCCGAACTGCCAAGCCATGTCTTACCTGGACCAGAATCAAGCATCCTAGGACCGGTTTCTGGCTATCAGCCGTCTTCAGCCAGGATAGCTTGACTCCAGTGGTGTGGAGAGCATGGGACTCACGTCTGAGCATACCCATCCCACTCGGGGTGACAAATGCAAAAACAACAATTGATGGACAGAATGCTGAACAATGTCATACATTCACCCCAGTACAGAGATGTGGGCCTAAATCCATTGTTTTTTGCACTTCACACCACCCCAGTTCAGACATGGCCATATGAAAATCAGTCTTGACCCTGTGCCTCATGGGAACAGTCCAGCCCGAACTGCCAAGCCATGTCTTCCCTGGACCGAAATCAAGCATCCTAGGACCAGATTCTGGCTATCAGCCGTCTTCAGCCAGGATAGCTTGACTCCAGTGGTGTGGAGAGCATGGGACTCATGTCTGAACATACCAATCCCACTCAGGGTGACAAATGCAAAAAACAACAATTGATGGACAGAATGCAGAACAATGTCATACATTCACCCCAGCACAGAGATCTAGGCCTAAATCCATCGTTTTTTTGCACTCCACACCACCCCAGTTCAGACATGGCCATATGCAAATCAGTCTTGACCCTGTGCCTCATGGGAACAGTCCAGCCCGAACTGCAAAGCCATGTCTTCCCTGGACCAAAATCAAGCATCCTAGGACCGGTTTCTGGCTATCAGCCGTCTTCAGCTAGGATAGCTTGACTCCAGTGGTGTGGAGAGCATGGGACTCACGTCTAAGCATACCCATCCCTTTCGGGGTGACAAATGCAAAAACAACAATTTATGGACAGAATTCAGAACAATGTCATACATTCATTCCAGTACAGAGATCTGGGCCTAAATCCATTGTTTTTTTGCACTCCACACCACCCCAGTTCAGACAATGCCATATGCAAATCAGTCTTGACCCTGTGCCTCATGGGAACAGTCCAGCCCGAAATGCCATGCCATGTCTTCCCTGGACCAGAATCAAGCATCCTATGACCGGTTTCTGGCTATCAGCCGTCTTCAGCCAGGAAAGCTTGACTCCAGTGGTGTGGAGAGCATGGGACTCACGTCTGAGCATACCCATCCCACTTGGGGTGACAAATGCAAAAACAACAATTGATGGACAGAATGCAGAACAATGTCATACATTCACCCCAGTACAGAGATCTGGGCCTAAATCCATCGTTTTTTTGCACTCCAAATCACCCCAGTTCAGACATTGCCATATGCAAATCAGTCTTGACCCTGCCTCATGAGGACAGTCCAGCCCGAACTGCCAAGCCATGTCTTCCCTGGACCAGAATCAAGCATCCTAGGACCGGTTTCTGGCTATCAGCCGTCTTCAGCCAGGATAGCTTGACTCCAGTGGTGTGGAGAGCATGGGACTCACGTCTGAGCATACCCATCCCACTCGGGGTGACAAATGCAAAAACAACAATTGATGGACAGAATGCTGAACAATGTCATACATTCACCCCAGTACAGAGATGTGGGCCTAAATCCATCGTTTTTTGCACTTCACACCACCCCAGTTCAGACATGGCCATATGAAAATCAGTCTTGACCCTGTGCCTCATGGGAACAGTCCAGCCCGAACTGCCAAGACATGTCTTCCCTGGACCAGAATCAAGCATCCTAGGACCGGATTCTGGCTATCAGCCGTCTTCAGCCAGGATAGCTTGACTCCAGTGGTGTGGAGAGCATGGGACTCATGTCTGAACATACCAATCCCACTCAGGGTGACAAATGCAAAAAACAACAATTGATGGACAGAATGCAGAACAATGTCATACATTCACCCCAGCACAGAGATCTAGGCCTAAATCCATCGTTTTTTTGCACTCCACACCACCCCAGTTCAGACATGGCCATATGCAAATCAGTCTTGACCCTGTGCCTCATGGGAACAGTCCAGCCCGAACTGCCAAGCCATGTCTTCCCTGGACCAAAATCAAGCATCCTAGGACCGGTTTCTGGCTATCAGCCGTCTTCAGCTAGGATAGCTTGACTCCAGTGGTGTGGAGAGCATGGGACTCACGTCTGAGCATACCCATCCCTTTCGGGGTGACAAATGCAAAAACAACAATTTATGGACAGAATTCAGAACAATGTCATACATTCATTCCAGTACAGAGATCTGGGCCTAAATCCATCGTTTTTTTGCACTCCACACCACCCCAGTTCAGACATTGCCATATGCAAATCAGTCTTGACCCTGTGCCTCATGGGAACAGTCCAGCCCGAACTGCCAAGCCATGTCTTCCCTGGACCAGAATCAAGCATCCTATGACCGGTTTCTGGCTATCAGCCGTCTTCAGCCAGGAAAGCTTGACTCCAGTGGTGTGGAGAGCATGGGACTCACGTCTGAGCATACCCATCCCACTTGGGGTGATCAATGCAAAAACAACAATTGATGGACAGAATGCAGAACAATGTCATACATTCACCCCAGTACAGAGATCTGGGCCTAAATCCATCGTTTTTTTGCACTCCACATCACCCCAGTTCAGACATTGCCATATGCAAATCAGTCTTGACCCTGCCTCATGGGAACAGTCCAGCCTGAACTGCCAAGCCATGTCTTCCCTGGACCAGAATCAAGCATCCTATGACCGGTTTCTGGCTATCAGCCGTCTTCAGCCAGGATAGCTTGACTCCAGTGGTGTGGAGAGCATGGGACTCATGTCTGAACATACCAATCCCACTCAGGGTGACAAATGCAAAAAACAACAATTGATGGACAGAATGCAGAACAATGTCATACATTCACCCCAGCACAGAGATCTAGGCCTAAATCCATCGTTTTTTTGCACTCCACACCACCCCAGTTCAGACATGGCCATATGCAAATCAGTCTTGACCTTGTGCCTCATGGGAACAGTCCAGCCCGAACTGCCAAGCCATGTATTCCCTGGACCAAAATCAAGCATCCTAGGACCGGTTTCTGGCTATCAGCCGTCTTCAGCTAGGATAGCTTGACTCCAGTGGTGTGGAGAGCATGGGACTCACGTCTGAGCATACCCATCCCTTTCGGGGTGACAAATGCAAAAACAACAATTTAAGGACAGAATTCAGAACAATGTCATACATTCACCCCAGCACAGAGATCTAGGCCTAAATCCATCGTTTTTTTGCACTCCACACCACCCCAGTTCAGACATGGCCATATGCAAATCAGTCTTGACCTTGTGCCTCATGGGAACAGTCCAGCCCGAACTGCCAAGCCTTGTCTTCCCTGGACCAGAATCAAGTATCCTATGACCGGTTTCTGGCTATCAGCCGTCTTCAGCCAGGAAAGCTTGACTCCAGTGGTGTGGAGAGCATGGGACTCACGTCTGAGCATACCCATCCCACTCGGGGTGACAAATGCAAAAACAACAATAGATGGACAGAATGCTGAACAATGTCATACATTCACCCCAGGGCAGAGATGTGGGCCTAAATCCATTGTTTTTTGCACTCCACACCACCCCAGTTCAGACACGGCCATATGCAAATCAGTCTTGACCCTGTGCCTCATGGGAACAGTCCAGCCCAAACTGCCAAGCCATGTCTTCCCTGGACCGAAATCAAGCATCCTATGACCAGTTTCTGGCTATCAGCCGTCTTCAGCCAGAATAGCTTGACTCCAGTGGTGTGGAGAGCATGGGACTCATGTCTGAGCATACCAATCCCACTCAGGGTGACAAATGCAAAAACAACAATTGATGGACAGAATGCTGAACAATGTCATACATTCACCCCAGCACAGAGATCTGGGCCTAAATCCATCGTTTTTTTGCACTCCACACCACCCTAGCTCAGACATGGCCATATGCAAATCAGTCTTGACCCTGTGCCTCATGGGAACAGTCCAGCCCGAACTGCCAAGACATGTCTTCCCTGGACCAGAATCAAGCATCCTAGGACCGGTTTCTGGCTATCAGCCATCTTCAGCTAGGATAGCTTGACTCCAGTTGTGTGGCGAGCATGGGATTCACGTCTGAGCATACCCATCCCACTTGGGGTGACACATGCAAAAACAACAATTGATGGACAGAATGCAGAACAATGTCATACATTCACCCCAGTACAGAGATATGGGCATAAATCCATTGTTTTTTTGCACTCCACACCATCCCAGTTCAGACATGGCCATATGCAAATCAGTCTTGACCCTGTGCCTCGTGGGAACAGTCCAGCCCGAACTGCTTAGCCATGTCTTCCCTGGACCGGCATCAAGCATCCTAGGATCGGTTTCTGGCTATCAGCCGTCTTCAACCAGGATAGCTTGACTCCAGTGGTGTGGAGAGCATGGGACTCACATCTGAGCATACCCATCCCACTCGGGGTGACAAATGCAAAAACAACAATTGATGGACAGAATGCAGAACAATGTCATTGACAAAAGTGTCATGGTCGAGTAGTGTCTCATGCCCGAAAAGGTCTGCTACCGTGGTAATACTTGCCTCAGTCCAGGGCATTAATGTGCGTTTGGTAAGGGTGCCAGCAGTTAATGGGATACCCAGCAGTGGAATATTACCAGCGTATGCGGAGGCTGTATTTGCGTATCGCAGCGCCGCTTTCCAGCACGTAATCGCAGTATCCAACAGCGCAGGCAAATCTCTCGGTAGACTAAGTGCCGGCAATAATAGGGCGTGTAGAGCACCATTGTTTATATCCGTGTCAGTGTACGCTATTTCCTGGAGGTTGCGCCCTGCCGTCCAGTATGATAACCATTGTAATTGGCAGGCGTAATAAGTAGCATGGAAATCTGGGACTCCCAGCCCCCCCCTACGGGTGCTCACTTGGAGCCTTTTCAAACTTATACGTCTCCTTCCCGTGCCCCAGATGAGATCTGTGAGCAGGGTATTCAGTGTTTTGAAGGTAGATAATGGCACTATTAATGGCAGGTTAGAGAAATAATACAGCAGACGTGGCAGGACCACCATTTTTGCTATTGCGGCTCTCCCCATAACGGATAATGGCAATGAAGTCCAAAAGGCAACACTGGACCGTAAAGACCATATTGTTTTATTAAGGTTACCTTCTAGCATATCTGCACGCTCTCTATAGATTTGAATGCCCAAGTATTTAAACGTAGTTGGTGCTATCTGCAGGAAGGTATCCCCAAACGCTACGTTCGTGTCCTCAGCATCGTCCACGAAGAAAAAGGCATGTGATTTTGTGGTATTCACAGCAAGGCCAGATATAATATCGAATTGTTTGTACAAATCATAAATTGGAGTTAAGGGCTGTCGAAGGTCATGCAAGTATATAATAATATCCTCTGCATAGGCCGAGAAGAGGTGGGTTGTATGTCCTATCGGTATTCCCAGACCTAGGAAGTTCTGTCTCATTGGTATTGCTAAGGGTTCAGTGCCAGAATGAAGACCAGGGGCGATAGCGGACAACCCTGTCTTGTCCCTTTATGTCTCATATAGTCACCCGATGTGTGCCCACCCATTCTCGTACGCGCTGTAGGGGTCTTGTACAACAGCCGCAGCCATGCTATGTATCCCTCTGGTATCCCAAAGTGAGGTAGCGCCTGAAACATATATTCCCAGTTTATCGAATCAAACGCTTGTCTGAGGTCTAAAGAAATACAACCCGTATGGGGAATCGCTTTGGCACTTCAGTCATTAAATAATGTAATTTCCTAATGTTTAGTGATGTACTTCGCGCAGGCAAAAACCCAGTCTGGTCTATATGTACCAATTGTGACAGGTATGGCAGTAATCTATTGGCCAGTACCTTACTCAGTATTTTGTACTCGGTGGGCAGCAACGATAACGGGCGGTAATTTGCCCTATCCGTGTGGTCTCTTCCAGGCTTTGGTAGTGATATCACCATCGCCTGTGTGGTGGTGAGAGGTAGGGAACCCTCCTCCCGGATCGCTTTGTACAGGTCCGTTAATCGGGGTACCAGTGTCTCTGCATACGTAGCGTAGAATTCTATGGGAAGCCCATCCATACCAGGAGTCTTATAACGGGGGAGCCCCTTCATAGCGCTCCTGATTTCTTGTGATGTTATGGGCCCTGCTAGGTCTTTTTGAGCCGAAGGCGATATCACTGGGAATGTTAATGAAGACAGGAAGGCTTCTGTTTGTTCATTGGGTATCTCTTCTGGCGCACTATATAGTGAAGCGTAGTGCATCCCGAATGCCTCATTAATGTCACCCTGTGTGGAGGCCCTTGTTCCATCCTCCTTCCTGATTTCATTGATCACTATTGCGGGAGGGGTCTCCAGGAGTAATCTAGCCAGCAGACTTCCTGCTTTGTCTGCCTCCACGTGTGCTTGTCGGGTATACGCCTGGTAATCTATTACTCTATGGGATTCTAAGAGTTCAGCGTGTTTAATTCTTGCCTCTTGGAGTGGACCTTTGTGGTTTTCGTCAGTCACAGCCATTTGTTCTAGCCTGTCCATTTTATCTTCTGTTTCCACTAGGGACCTATGGAGTTCCTGTCTCGTGCCTACCGTCACACTGATCGCCTTGCCCCGTATTACCGCCTTGAAGGCGTCCCACTCCACCAGTCTACTCATTGCTGTGTTACTGTTTTGTGTAAAATAGCAATCTATAGTGTGTGAAAGGTCATTACGTAACACGGGGTCTTCCAATACCTGGGGCCATAGCCGCCATGTAGGGACCAGGGTGGGTATTTTGCCCCATGTAATAATAATCTCCTGTGGGTTGTGATCTGAGAAAGTCTTGGGTAGATATGTAGAGTGGAGTACTTGCATAGCTATGCTGTTAGAGCAGAGAATTCTGTCTATTCTAGTATGCAGGTCATGCACCGCAGAGTAGAAGGAATATTCCCGGTGTCCGGGATGACGCATCCTCCATACGTCACACAACTCCCACCCCGTGGCCCATCTTACCAGTGCCTTAGTCTGCTTAAACACCCCCACACCACGTAACGGCGGGTGTGATCTGTCCAAGGTCACATCCATAACTGTATTACAATCCCCCCAAGTATCCATAGGCATGTGTCCCACCCAGCCAATGCTCCACTGACCGTGTCCCAATACTTGTCTTGGTCAAAGTTAGGGGTGTAAACTGATTCCAACACCACCAATTGCCCATCCAGGGCCCCCCTCACAAATACATATCTACCCCATTTATCAATCCTCTGTTCATGTGCCACAAATGGTACCCTATATCGCACCCAGATCGTGGACCCCCGTGCGTAGTTAGAGTAAGAGGTAGAGAAAATTTGACCTCTCCACTTCTTTCTAAGTTTCACCACCTCACTTTCCACCATATGTGACTCTTGTAAGTATACTATCTGCGCTTTACGGCGCAACAGGTGCGCATGTATCCTATGCCTTTTGTGTATTGTGCCCATACCTCGTACGTTCCAGATTATTACGGTACATTAAAAAAGTGACCATCCCACCCCCCACCATTTCCAATACACGGTCTGGTCTCCAAACTATACCAGACCACAACACAACAATGAAATAAGAAAAACAGAAAGATCATGTAGAGGGCCTTCGCCATATGCGGGCGGCGCCTGCACTTCGCATGTGGTTATGTGGTACTTTGGTCTACCAGTCTAAAGCTACTACGGTACCCGAGCCCTGGTAATGATTGCCTTTGGTGAAGATTCTAGTGATCTCTAAAGAGGGAGCAGACAAAACTACGGCTTGCAGTTAAAAATCTCAAACAATACTTGCACAAGTTCATCAGCCGAACAGGTCCGTGATCAGCTGCGGTGTGGCAGAGGGGAACAGGGCCACACTGCCCTCGGAGTCCGATCCTTGCGACGCCTCATCCTCCGTAGAGGACTTAGCATCGGTTCGCGGGGTGTTCGTGAAGGTTGCCGTAGCGATGATCGCCTGCCTCTTATTCTGTCTTATTTGTTGTGAGTTGACTCGTACACTCGCAGTAGTCAGCCGTGATCTACCGCCTCTACGGCTCATCGAGGCACCACCTTGGGATCTTTGCCTGTCTTCCATTTGTGTGGCGATCTCGTCAGCGTTGGTTAATTCCATCACCTCAAGCCAGTCCCCAACATCTCCAGGACTTTCAAAGAAGTAAGCTTTCTGTTCATGCAATATTTTTAAGCGTGCCGGGAACAGTAGCGCTGTCGTGTTTATATCTAGGACCCTAATTCGATATTCCCGATTTATGCCCTTGTGAGGTTAAAATCAATAATATCCTGATAAAGGCATAAGAATCAGATCCATATTCAGTAATAGCCCATGCAGTCCAAAGCACAGCACGGCTAACCCCATCGACTCCTAGAAAGCACAATGCGTTGTTTAAACAAACCAAGCCTCCAGCAGCCCGGGAAATCCCCCCTGCTTTTGTTTTGATTTGAACAAGAACGCCTGAAGTCCAGAAAGAACTGTTAGTTCTTAGTGACGTCTTATGTCCAACCTTACGTCAAACCCGGCACCTTCCAGGTATAAAATACCAACAGTTGCCTTAAGCAAATACACGGTGGTTTGGAGCAGAGCGGCCATCTACTTGCCCGAGAGCCCAGCTGATGCGAGAAGCCCACGGAAGCCGCCCCTCCCGTTTGACGCACTGAGAGAGACGCTGTCTTTTTCTCCAGCCGAGAAAATCCAGCTCCGGTGTTTCCAGCCTACCCTTGCGGGTTGCTGGGATATCGAGTCCTGAGGAAAGAGATACCAGACCTCCCACATTCTATTACCAAGGTACGGAGCTGACTAAACCCTTAGGAGATTTCTTGATGCAGATTCTTGGCAAAACTATCTTAACCAACTTAACTTAAACTGCTACTTACTCATCCCCTCCCACGTGTTAGGCTTAGGTAAGGTACACCGTGGTAGGCTTAGTTAGAAGCACCAGTTGAGTACGTTAGTCAATGTATTTATGTATGTATATATTTTATCCATTTTAAAGTATCACATGGCTAAGAAACCATATCAATGCTTTTACAGTATTATTTCATAATACTACTTTTACTGTACGCACTTTACTTTACTTTAAGTATTGCAATTGTGGCAATTCATTTCTCTTGCATGAGAAAGAAGACTGCTCAATAAATAACACCTTTTATTGAAAACACCCGTCTCTCTATTTCTCTGCATTCTGGTGAAACTAAGTATGCACTGCTGACTGAGTGAAATAGCTGTCTATTGTTTTCACACAACTCTAGAGATACACTCTTATTCTGAGGGAGCAAAGTTGTCATGTTTATGCGGTTGTGGGAAACTGAATCCCTTCTTGTCTGAGCCAGGGAAGCTAATCCCTCACAATTCATTCAAGAAAGTTTCCAGTGACCTCTGAGCTAGCTGGCGCAAACCTAAATTAAGTTTAACATAGTCAGTAGAGACCTAGATGACTTCAGTCCTACGTCTACACTGCTGTTTATGTTATTCCAATGCGCAGAGCCTATTGGGAAAATAGGAACTACACTACAGCGCATACTGTATGTTTAAGTCCCGTAGTCATCGCTTCACCGCCACAAAGGAGGACCGCTGCCTTTGAACTAGCATCGCGTAGTCCGGGTACAAGGAGATTCTTGTATTTTCAAATGTGATTGGCGCTGCCTCTCGAGCCTTTTGCAATAGAGTGTCCCGGTCTCAGAAATTCTGTAGTTTCACTATGAGGGGCCATCTTGGGGCACCCGGCTTCGGACTCCTGATGGGTATTCTGTGTGCCTGTTCTATACAATAATATGTGGAGAGTCCCTCCGCCGTGACGTGGTCTCTGAACCACTGCTCCATATAGTCAGACCCTTCACTTTTCTCCGGCAGGCCAATCACCCGGATCTTATTCCGTCTTGCTCTCCCTTCTGCTTCCTCTACGTGTTCCATTAAGGTGGCCACCTGCGTTTGTAGCAACTTCACATCAGTTTCAGTCTGTTTCTGCCTTGGTAGTATCTCTGCTAGCGTCACCGCGTGGTCTTTCACCTTGTGCATCGTCTTCGCATGATCTGCTCTTAGCAGGTTCAGGCCAGTGGTCAGGGTCCCTATCTGAAGCTCAATTGCTTTCCTGGAGTTGCGCACTTCTTTCAGTATAAGATCCAACTTGTCTTCCTGAGCAGGCACCACTGTGGGGGGACACAACCAGATGCTGGCGTGCCATCTATGCTGTCCAGTCCGTCTTGTATGGGGTCAACGCCATTTTGTCCTTGTTGCTTCAGCCTGTTGCGCCCCATATTGCCCAGTTAGTGTGGTACACGGCCACACCAGCCCGATCCTGTAGGGCAGAAGGTTGATCGTGCGTCGGACTAGTAGGTCTGATTGTGACAGGCATGGGCCCCCAACCGAAGAGGCAGGTAAATCAATGTCTGTCCTGCGTTATATCCCACTCCTCATTTATTGCAGTGTTCATCTATGGTCCATGCAACAGCCTTGGCCCGTGTCCTGGGCGTAACTCGTACAAGGCCCCGCAAATCACGGTATCCTAGGCAATGCCTCTCGGTTTAGGCCCACAAGCAGGCAAGACACATGCTCATATACAGCTCACCTCACACTGCCAGCTTGCCGTCACACTCTCTGTCTCTGTGCGGGGGGGTGGTGGGCACGGGCAGCACCGTCAGGGAGAACCCAATGCGTCTCCTCCAGCAATTCCACAGTAGTTATCACAGTGGCTTCGACGCAGGGGTGTGTTGCACACTGTACACCATATGGCCCATTGAGTCTCTGCCACGGACTGCTCCACTATCTTCTTTCCAATGCAGCAATGCGGACCACCCCCTCACTCCTTAAGGCGCATGGCGCCACTCCACATCTCGCGATCGGGGGGGGGGCCCAGGATGGGTATCTTGGGTACAGTCTGTGTACTTGTGACCCTTCCAGCGGGGGCAGCCAAGATCGCACACTCCCACTCCCAACCAAGCACAGTAGGGGCAACAGCGGGGCTGCAAATGGCCGTCATGGTAGGAGGCACCTCGGTTAGGCCTCTGGTTTGGGTCCTGCCACCTAAGCCACTTTCGTTACAGCTGCATGCAATACCACCGTGTATATCGCCGCCTCCTCCGCTTGCCTGTGCCCTGGAGTATGAAGGCACCTGGCAGCCCACCTCCGGTTCCGCCGGCTTCCACCCGCCGCCACGAAGAATAGACCGCCGCGCATCCATGGACTTGCATGGTGGCGCTCCCCGGCAGCGAGTGCGCAAGGCCTCCCCTCCGACAGCGCGCCACTCACCACAGCACTTACCACTCAGACGCAGTCCCGGGACCGGGGTACCGTGCTCCGTCTTCCTTGTGTGTCTGTGCCAGCTCGGCTCCCTGCAGTGAAGGATGTCGCATCACTGGGTTCCATGCCCGCGCTGCCGCTCCGCCCTCGTTAGCGTCGGGAGGTTTCGACTGCAATTTCTCCTCCGGGCGGTGCCGAGTGTCGGCGCCCACTTCAGTCACCACAATCTGCAGCCGTAGACGTCTGCTTGCAGTACAGAGCAAGTTTTATACAGGATTCTGTGGGCCCTGGTCCGGAGCTCCCCTAGCAGATGCTCACCATGTTCGTCCGCTGGCCACGCCACCCGGGTCATTTTCACCATAATAAATTGACTGCCTGGTTCCTAGGCCTGGGTCTTTTTCTAGCTATGCTTTAAATCATTGTAGAGAGCGAGGAACTAGAGTAGCTAGTTTGCTTCCCCAAGGGATATGTATTAATCAACAAGAGCTAGCTACTTGGACAGAGTTTATATGTCTAATAGGTCAAAAAACAATTGTTCTTTGTGGAGAAAACTGTTTGTTTTTTAAGAAAGCCCTCACCCACCAACCTAGTTGGTGGCATGCTTCATCATCGGGCCCCACCCGAGGCACCGAGTGTGCCTCGGGTGTGCTGCGACGCCTGATTACAGCGGAGCTGGTTGTGTTAAGTGAGTGTGCAATAAAGTGTTTTGTGTGGGGTTAAAAAAGCTGTCCAAGAGGTCCTAGTCGATTAATTTATTAATGGGCCCTATGCAGGATTATAAACAAGGCTTTTGGACGTGGTAGGAGAGACTTGTGGTCTCCCACGTCCTGTGTGGTCAACTAGTTTCAGCCAACTATGTTTGTGGGTGAGGTCTTTCTTAAAAAACAAACAGTTTTCTCCAAAAAGAACAGTTGTTTTTTTACCTATTAGACACATTAACTCTGTCCAAGTAGGTAGCTCTTTTTCTAGCTAAACAGTTGATCAGCCCCAGATGGAAGTCACCAACACATCTACACTACCTACCTGGGCATACTCCATGGAGGCCCGAGGTGGGGCTGAGAGCACTGTTTGCGCTGAGAGGATATCAGGGTCCTGTGTAAATACCCTTGGCCTCATTTACTTTTCTTTTTGTTGTACAATGTTTTTTTGTATAGAGCAATATTTTTAAGTTTAGTTGGAAATATGAATGTTTTATTAAAAAAGGATCTCTTTCAATTTCAGAATTTCTTGGAAGAATTTATAAATAACCCTGATGAAGGTGGTCTGACCATATGATCCACCAAAACGCGTCGCATAGTAAAAGGAGGATTGTGTTTTATATCGAGTAGAAAATAATTCTGACGTTTTTGCTGAGTTTAATTTTCTGTCTACACCTCCTTTTGTACTAATAGGAATTCATTGTTTCCTTTATTTTAATGTTCTTCCCCGTCCTTTTAATTGTGAAATCACCATTTTTTAATATTGCACTGTGTAATAAATTGTTCAGGATTTTTCATAAGTTTCGTTTGTGTTTTGCCTCATGAGTACTATATTTTGTTAGTTTATTTGTCTTTGTCCTAATTGTTTGCAGAACGTTTTGTCATTTGAATAAGGTGTCCCAAAGGGATTTTTTGCTTGACTTAATAGTCCATTTGGCACCCCATCCCTTTGGTTGTGCAGTCCCTCTCTCTTTTATTAGAGACATACTCCATGGAGGCCCGAGGTGGGGCTGAGAGCACTGTTTGCGCTGAGAGGAGATCAGGAGCCTGTGTAAATACCCTTGGCCTCATTTACTTTTCTTTGGCATAGGGCAGCGTTGCAAGCCTTCTTGTTGCGCTTCCCTACATCAAACAAAAGGGCAGGAATGTGCCGTATATGCAAGATACAGGGTATTTCTGTCCTCTTCTTTTGCGTTGGCGCCCAAATAACTGCCTGGTGCCCAGGCAGGCACCCTTGCACCATGAGGCAAGGATGCCTGCAGTGAAATCAGGTTGTTTTTGTGCTGGAAGGGAGACCTTTCTGCACAAAAACAACCATAATGCCAGCCCCAGGGAGGCGTAGGCTTTTGACGCATTCACAGGTTTACAGTATGTTGTAAATCTGGGAATGTGTCAAAAGCCATTGGTGTTACATGGGAACACCCACTGTAACGCCCACAGCATGCCTCCCTTTTGCAGTATGGGGGACACAGTGGCTTGCGCTCAGTAGCGGCTGTTACCGATCGGGAGTGTTGAGACGGGGATAGGTGGGTGTGCGGGACCGAGCGAAATAACTAAAAAAACTTACCTGGGCTGGCCGGCCGTCGCCTCTTTTCCCCCCCTCTTCTTCATGTCTACGCTGGCTGCAAGAAGGAGCAGGAAGCACCAAGGCTCCCAAGCTCCCCATAGCCAATCACAATGCTCCAATGCAGCATTGTGATTGGTCGGAACGCCGAACCATGATGCTCAGATGGGACTGGAAGGCTTTGCATGTTTCTCACCAGGCTATGTAAAGCATTACAGAGTCTGGTGGGGAAGATGCAAAGTGTGCAGGACTATTTTGCTGGACCGAAAGGCACTGCCAAACAGTCATGCACACTCAAAAAATGCAAACCACTTCTCTCCCTACTCTGGCCAGCCTGCCTCACCCCAATAGCCACTCGGAGGAGAATCCACTGCTTGCGCTGCGTAAGGATCACACCATATTTGCGAGGCCATGAAATTCCGCGAAGGGTGGCTTTCAGTGGCCTCGTAGATTTGATTGAGAGGCCTGCGCCAACGGAGCATCTTTACAAGTGACTCTCCTGCGGCGCAGGCCTCTAGTATATGAATACTCTCTCTAACAGCAGGAGCACTCTGCTCGATAAGCTGCAATCCTCCATGAAAGATGATAATCGTTCCCCATGAAGCCACAGCACCTCATACCCACATATGATTCTAGATATAACCAAATGGTCACTCTGATTCGTGTAAGTGGATGCCCTCATCACTAGGTAACATACATGTGCGTGTCTTAACGCAGTATTAGCTCTCCTAATGTGCTAAGTGGGTGTGGGGTAGTTCTACTGTTTGTGGCTTAAATATGTTCCATCTTTTTATTTTAACAGTGATCTTGTGCTTCTGTTAATTCACGGCAGTGGTCAGTGCACCACTATTAATCACTGTACTGCATGCCTCTATACTCGACGATGTGTGGACACTTGACATGTACTCAATGATGACATTTGTGTGAGCAGATCGGGCTTGACTCTATATATACGAATATAAAACCACTTAATAAAAAGATTTATTAGGTCGAGCATTCGAGACCTCTTCTATATTCTTTAGTATATACTTATATGTGTATATACTTTGTGGGCTCTGGAGATCAGCCCTAGGACTTGTATGCTTCTGCTTAGGGACTTTTTTCTGTTCAACTGCCTCTATTTACCTGTTTTGATAGAAAACAACCAGCAGAGGTAAGTAAAACACCAGAATCCCTTTAGCATTCTCTGGATTCCAGGCCATAGAAATTGTCTTCCACGAGCTCAATAATATTTTTCTCAAATCTTGTATTTTCAGTGATATGACCACCGGAGGCCCTGATTGTAGATTAAAAACAGGGCTTTGGACTATACCATTTCCTTCTGAAAGGCAATATTTTCTCCATGTGTTCCCATACCCGGTGTGTCACACAGTTTGGTGCTTACTTTCCCTCCATGTTAAAGAACAGTAGATGTTTCAGAACCCAAGCTAATGTGCTGCATAGCTAAATACATATAAGGTCCCAAAGGCGAGACCGATTGCATTGCAAAGGCTTCTTTTTTTAAAATGATGTCTTGTGCAGTTAGTGGGAATAGCACCAGTCTATGATGTAGTAAAGACAACCAGTTACTCCTGTGTAAAAGGTATTGTCTTCATCTTGATTTGCATTCTGGTGTGGAGATTAACAAGGCGTCCAATGCAGCGTCGCCTTCGGAATTTATTCTAAGAATCTGATTTACCGCAGGTTAATTCCACTGACGCTCTGAATGCAAGATTTCTATGTTTAACAATTAATTCCTCTGTTGTGTTTTAGCTTTTGGTACCTATTTCAGTGGTTGCGCGGTGTTAGTTTCGGTTGAACACTTTGGAATTGGTGGCTCTTGTGTGCTTAATGAGAGATTTGTAGGTCAAATTCCAGAAATGCTGCTAGCTGATGCTTTTCTTGTTACTGGTTCTTTCATGGACTCTACTTCGCGTAAGGCTGGACTACCTCTAGCTAAGCTAGAGAGACCTTGGTCCCGCATTCTAAATACAACTCCATTGCCGAACATCCTTGACGAGGACTTCAAACTTGGCAATACAGTCGAAGAAAGTTATACCCTCTTCTGTCAGTCTATAGCTAGCTCGCTGGATAAGTTAGCGCCTCTTCGGAAGTCGCGAGGGAGGGTGAACCGAGCTAGTCCTTGGTACACGAGCGAACTTCGCCAGCTCAAACTTGACTGCAAACGTGCGGAAAGGGTCTGGAGGAAACAGTACCTAGACTCTGAGAAAACCGCATTTAGGTCTGCTATGCACAAATATAAAGCTCAAATTAAGATAGCGAAAGCGACTTTTCTTGAACTCACTCTGAATCAGGCCCCAAATAAGGCTCAGGCCCTTTTTAAAATCGTTAAGGACCTGGCTCATCCTACGTGCGTGGCCAGTGCTGTTCCCTCGTCGCAGGCTCTTTGTGACTCTCTGGCGGATGCCTTTGAGGAAAAAATCCGTAAAATCCTAGCTGGCCTGCAGGACCCACGGAATTCCACCACTGAGGCGGGAGCTCCGGAGGAGCTGGCCAGCCGACCCCTGCAGAGGGTTACTAATCTCTGTCAGGAAGCTCCGGTCATGCCCTCCAGTCGACCCCGACCAGATGAGCAGCCTCCCAGCTTGGGAGCTCCGGCGGCGGAAGCCAGTCGACCCCTGCTGAGTAGCCCTCCTCTTTTTCTTTTGGATCAGGCCCTCAGCTTGGGAGCTCCGGCGACTGCGGCCAGTCGACCCCAGCTGAACTGTTCTCCCCTCGCTGCCCCCGATTCGGCTCCCTGCTTGGGAGCTCCGGCAATTGTAGCCAGTCGACCTCAGCAGGGTAGCCTTCTTCTTCCTCCTGTGGAGCCGACTCTTAGTCTGGGAGCTCCGGCGAACGAGGCCAGTCGACCCCAGCTGAGTGGCCCCTCTATCCCCACTTTGGATCAGGCCCTCTGCTTGGGAGCTCCGGAGACCGTAGCCAGTCGACCCCAGCAGAGGAGGCCCTTTTCTTCTTCCTTGGAGCCGACTCTCAGTCTGGGAGCTCCGGCGAGCGAGGCCAGTCGACCCCTGCTGAGTAGTTTCCCCCTTCCATCCCTGAAGGAGTTCGGCGACCTAGCTTTGACGATTTCTTCTGGTTCGCCTTTGGATCCTCTCCCTCCAAGATTATGGAAGGTGTTTCAAGAGGACCTCTTCCAACCCCTGCACGCCATCTGCTGTCAGTCATTTGAGACAGCTACTGTCCCAAGCTGCTGGAAGAAGGCAGTGGTATCCCCGCTGTTAAAAAAACCTACGCTCGACCCTGCCTGCCTCTCTAACTACCGGCCAATCTCCCTGCTTCCTTTTCCGGTTAAAATTATGGAAAAGTTGGTCACCCGCGCTCTGTCCAGTTTTCTAGAAGGGAACAACTGGTTGGACGAAACGCAATTTGGCTTCCGCCCAGCGCATGGGACGGAATCCGCGTTGGTGACCGTGTTAGACAACCTGCGGGCGCGAGTCGACAGTGGTCGGGCAGCATTCTTGGTGCTGCTCGACATGTCGGCCGCGTTCGACACGGTCAGCCATCCCACCCTGATCTCTAGGCTGGAGGAGTGCGGGGTCAGTGACAAAGCGAGGGATTGGTTAATCTCCTATTTGGACTGCCGTCAGCAACGGGTCTCGTTACCCCCCTTCAGTTCAGAGGAGCGGAAAGTGGGACAAGGAGTACCTCAGGGCTCGGCCATCAGCCCCATACTCTTTAATGTCTACCTCCGCCCCCTAGTCCAGCTCATCAAAACCTTTGGTATCTCCGCATTTAATTATGCGGACGATACCCAGCTGGTCTTTTCTCTGGAGGGACAGGACGCAGTCTCATTGGAGACCTTTCACCGGTGCATGCAGGCGACAGCGGAATGGCTCCGGTTGAACTCGCTACAGTTCAACGGAACGAAAACGGAGGTCTTACACTGTTCCGCGGATCGGGTTCCTCGCGATCTTCCAGTGGACTTTTGGCCTCCGTCCTTCTCTGAGACAGTATCTGCGGCACAATCAGCGCGCAATTTGGGCGTCACTTTTGGGCCCAACCTGCAGCTGGATCTACATGTGAACAAGATCTCTTCAACATGTATGATGTTGATCCGCATGCTGCGTAAGGTCCTTCCTCTTCTCCCTGTGCAAGCTAGACCAGAAGTAGTGCGTTGTACCATCCTAAGTCGACTCGACTATTGTAACGCACTACTTCTGGAGGCCCCGGTTACACTCCTGGGCAAGTTGCAAAGGGTGCAAAATATTGCTGCCAAACTCGCCCTTTCTCGCCCCTACCACAGCTCTTCCACGGCAGCATTGCAAGAACTCCATTGGCTGCCAGTTCATCTACGAGTGCGCTACAAAGCAGCTTGTATTGTGTTTAGGGCTGTTCATGATCTGGGCCCCATTCCCTTGCGGCGAATGTTTGCCTGGTATTGTCCAGCTAGAGCTTTACGCTCCTCGTCATCCAGGCTACTGGTAGTCCCGCGATTTCAGAGAGTGAGGATGGGGGGCCGCTCCTTTAGAGTAGCGGCATCCAAACTCTGGAATTCTCTGCCTATTTCCTTGAGAAGCCTTGGAGATCTCTTACCTTTCAGAAAGGCTCTAAAAACTTATCTTTTTCCTAGGATAGGCTGAGCTATTGCTTCTTACTGAGTACGGGTCAAAGCGCCAGGATGCCCTTTGTGGTGACAGGTTGCGCTATACAAGTATGCCACAATACAATACAATACAATGAGGTCTTTTGGGTTGGTAACTTGCCTGTGGGCCTCAATCAGATCACTTGCGTGACTCTCTGTACGCAGCAGTGGGTTCTCATTGGGAGACGCTGTAGGAACTGGTGTCAGTGTGTTGGATAATACTGAGGGACTCCGACCGAGGTACTGTCTCTTGCTGGGATTTGTTTGTGCATGGTTAAGGGCTTAAGCTTTCCTTGTTTAATGATGTGGTTACTTTTTTCTTCTACCATTGCTTATTTACGAAAGTGTGGTTGGTACGTTTTTGCCTCCTTTGCAGAGTTCTCGCATAAACCCAAGTCCCTTTTAAAGGTAGTCTTTCTTTTAGACTTTATGTGTTTCTTTAGTTTCCACGATACGCAAGGTAAGTGGTTTTCTTTTTCAATTTGTTTATTCTGCCTCGTCTTCGTATGTCCAACCCCCACACAGCCATCCCTGTCCTAATGCTCATACCTGCACCAGCCACAGCTGCGGATGTTCTGGACAAGGGCAAGCACCTCCAACTCCATGTGGATCTGTTCTTCTTGATCCAAAGTTGTTTGTGAACCTACAGGTCCTTGCTAAGGTTTCCTATTAAATGACCACACCTATGATAATCGCATCCTGCTGATCAACCTGTACTCTCTGATGAGAAGAAGGTTCAGATACTATTCTTGACTGCATCCACCATTCATCTCTTTCAGGTAGGATCTTTAATTTCTTTTGTAATTAGGAGTGTTCCTGGGATCGTATGAGTTATGTAGAAAAAGGGGACCTTATTTGGAGTTTGGCACATAAACTGTCAAGAATTGGCGATTCATTCAGTTCCCCACCTTAAAATACTCTCTGCTCTATTTTGAGTTTTACGGCATGGTGTGTGAACTTGTGACGCCAGTGTGTTGCCTTCGTCCTCTACCCTCACTTCTGTCAATGGCTTTTAAAGGAAAAATTATGAGTGGTCTAATGAAAAGCCAGTACGCCGTCTGCTGGCAAATTCATGGAGGAACATACTCCACACCTGTTAAGGGCAAACAAAATGTCCAACTACTCAAATCCTGCACAGACTAACTTCACAATCAACACATACATGTTCCTGCTGCTGAGAGCCTTTGGAATATATCTGGGGGAGGCTGTGGACCAAATGGCTGCTGTGGTAAAAAATCCACGTACACTATAAAAAAGTACAAACAGGTATATTTTTTGTTTATTGTACGTACTCACCATCAAGGAAGTATATCCAATAACTTTCCCTGTTGCCTCGCCCAACATTCAAGATCCTCCATGCCACCTGTGGGCGATAGGGGAATGCTGGTAAAAGAACCTGGAGATTCCTCCCTGCATTTTCCACTGGTGAGTCATGTGATTTACGTTTGTGGCTGTGTACACCCAGGCAATCTAAAACTGGAACCTCCCTCTGGGACTGGTACTTAGATCTAATGGAAAGTGCCCAAAACTCCTAATGTAATCTGCAGTATCAACATATTTAACTCACAATGGGCAAAAATGATGCATGTAACCCATAATCATACTACGACTATACCTGTGAAGATTGTACTACATCACATGTGTTCCTATCAATCCTAATCAGAAGTTTATTCATTAGATAGGACCAAGACAACAAGCATTTGCAATGCATTCGGACTCGCCTTTGGAACCTTATATGTATTTAGCTATGCAACACATTAGCCTGGGTGGTGAAACATCTACTGTTCTTTAACATGGGGGGAAAGTAAGCACCAAACTGCAAGACACACCAGGTATGGGAGCACATGGAGAGAAATATTGCCTTTCAGCGGGAAATTGTATCGTCTCTGTTTTTAATATAAAATCAGGGCCTTTGGTGATCATATCACTGAAAATACAAGATTTGAAAAAAATATTATAGTCTAGGGGTGCTCGTGGCAGACAATTTCTATGGACTGGAATCTAGAGAATGCTAAAGTGATTCTGGTATTTTACTGACCTCTGCTGGTCGTTTTCTATCAAGAAAGTTAAATAGAGGCAGTCGCCCAAAAATTTTCAAAAAGGAAGCCCCTCAGCAGAAAGCAATTCTGGTATTTTACTGACCTCTGCTGATCGTATTTATCAAGACAGTTAAATAGAGGCAGTTGAATAGGAAAAAAAAGTCTCTCAGCAGAAGCAGACAAGTCCTAGAGCTGATCTCCAGAGACCACAAAGTACATACACATATCATTATAAGTATATACTAAAGTATATACAAGAGTTCTGGTATGCTTGACCCAAAAAATTAAGTTCATATCTTCACATTAATAGTGCTGTTGCTATCGAAAATACGCATTCATTCTTACATTTCAGAAGTGCCTAGTTGACCTTCTCTATACACATTAATTCTTAAATTTCAGAAGTGGCTGGTTGACTTTATCTCCCCCTTTTATTTCATTCAGTTGCCCAGTTCTGTCAGATAAAACATATCAAAACCCTCTCTTGTAATGGCTCCGTGCTTTCCAAAGTCAAAGTTTTCACCTATTTAGGAGTGGTGTTTGATGAGAAAGGGACGTGGGCACCACAAATCCTGAGTAAAGCAGCGGCAGTAAAAAGATCGTCTGCCGCTATCTTGGGTTTCGCAAAACGACTTGGTGGCAAACCGGCCGAGGCTATTTTGTCCATCTATAGAGCCAAAACTCTGGCCATAGCCAGGTACGGGGCCTCGATATGGGGTTTTAAAAACACGTCCCGTATCCAAAGAGAGGAGAACATATTTTTGCGATCCCTTATGGGTCTTCCCCAATCTACTCCTGCTTTTTCAATCCATATGGAATTGGGGATGGGATATATTGAAGACACGCTGTCCTTGGCCCCACTTTTGTCATGGATCAAAACATGGCTTAACCTCGATTTAACTTTAAATCATAAGATCATAAGGGATTGTATGGGGCGGGACAGAGTGGCTGAGATCGAGTGGCTAACACATATTAAAACAATAGCAGGATATCTGGGCTGCCCTGATCTATATACCAAACGCGAAGGCCTAAAAAGAGAAGACATTAGTTGGGCCAAGACCCACTTTATAAAGAAAAGGGAAGCAGAAAGAGAGTCATGTGAAATAATGAAGTCAACTGTAAGGTCTCACTACATGATGATCACAACATTATCTATCCACCCATATCTGACGATAGTAAATAAACCATACCACCGGTGGCTCCTTACAAAATTTCGCTTTAATCAAGCTCACTTTCTCCTGGGTGAATACGATAAGTGGTGTAAGCCCCACGAGAATGCTCCCTGCAGTTGTGATGAATTTTCTGACCAGGATTTATTGCATTTTGTGTTTTTTTGTCCTTTTTTTAAAAGTGGCAGGGAGAAGTTTATCAAGCCTATACTGAAAAATCAAGAGTTTATGCAAATTAAACCAGCTTTATTGTTCTTGCAGCTTATGGAATCACCACTAGCAATGTATGGGGTAGCTAATTTCCTGACAATGTCAATAAGGTCCAGGCAAAAAAGACTTTGACCATCTCTTGCCTTATAGCATGGAAATTGGCTTTGGACCGAAATATTTCTAGGCTAGTAACATCTGACCTAGTTTTTGAATCTCGCAAAGTTTGCACACCTCGCCTGGTTGTAATATGGTTGTAAATCGATTGTAAATAGAACTGTAGCAAGAACTGTAAATAGATCTGTAGTAAATTCAATGTATGAACTCTGTAAATCTATTGAAATATTTGAATAATTCACAGTGGTCCCAAAAATCATGTAGTTGTAAATAATTTTTGAATAGTTATCTTGATCACCTTCGAAGATGTGTATATAATGAATCCCTGTTTTTAATTTTTTTAAATAATTTCTTTTTTTTAAACCTGTGTTTGTTGTGATCAGAAATGAATGTATAGCATACTTTTATGATTTTAAAATAATCGAATAAAGTGTATTTGACTCTATACACATTAATTCTTAAATTTCAGAAGTGGCTGGTTGACTTTATCTCCCCCTTTTATTTCATTCAGTTGCCCAGTTCTGTCAGATAAAACATATCGTATCTAATTTGTGGTTCATTCCTTTGGGGCTCAGAATGTTCCAGGTATTAATGTTATACATTTCCATTTGTAGCAAATTAGTTGTTCTATCCATGCCATGCACCACACTTGGTATGGTTTCAAGATTATGAAAGCGTAATTGAGAAATGCTACATTCGTTTTCTGTAATATGTGCCAATACTTCTGTTTTAGTATTTCTGTTCCTGGTGGCACCTTTTGGTTACATTATATTGGTATTGATCTTGAGTTCAGTTTTGCTCACTTATCATAGCCCACATGGGTATTTAATAAATAAACACAGAATGTTCCATCACCTGTTGATGACATTCTTACTTTGATCTTTTGATTTATCAAAGAATGATATACCACATACCTTGTCCTAATATTTTTGCAACTGGTGCAATTATCGCATGATTACATTCCCATAAAGGAATTGGAACTGTTCACTTTTTTAGTAGTTGTGCATAATTCTTTGTTTCTGCTCCCTTCATATACTAGCATAGGAACCCCCCCCCCCCCCCCCCCCCCACCCCCAAAAAAAGAGTAGTAATGAGCTCTGGGTTGGATTCCAGCAATTTCCAGGTTTTAGAGAAAATTTGTTGGATTATGTTGTTCTGTTATGAGATCTTGGCTAAAAAACACTGGTCATTTTATTGACTTTCGTTTCTGTTAACTTAGTCCATTGTACCAGATGTTTTCTAAGCTTTGGGTACCCTCTTTGTTGACATTTCTCCATAATTTGTAATTTTGGGCCTGATTTGAAGATCGGAGTGCATATTTAGTTAATCATTTAGAGTTCTCCACCAGCACTGTGGACAACTCTAGTTATTGATAGGGTCATCATGTCAGAGCTTGTGAATAAGGTAAATGTTTGACGGACTAATCTGTCAAGCAAGACAGCCAGCCATCAATTTTGAAAGTTTTTTTTTTCTTCAAAAGCAAAATCCCAAATAAGTCTTATTTAAAAAAAAACGAATGAATCACACACCATGGGAGTTTTCTCCCCTGGTGTGAGGACTATCAAAAGTGTTTACCACCCTTTACTGGCAGGTTGTTTTTGTGGTAAGGGATAGTAAAAGCTCCAATGGCTCTTACTCTAACAGGCCTCTAGACGAACACGTCTATGACAGATATGGAGTGGGCTCTGTTGTGCCATATTTAAGGTCCTCCCAACTGTATATCACACAGGCGTACCTTCAGTTTGGCAGAGAGAGCACTTTGTTGCATCACAATCACAGAAGAGTACTGTATCTGCCAAACTCAAATTAATCCCCTTTCTCTGTTTTAAATTTCTTTGGTCAGTGTGATTCTCTTTATCCTTGGGGAGCCATTATGACGTTGGGCGGATCGCCACCGCCTGACCGGCGATGTCGATCCGCCCAACATCTTTTCCCGCCCGCACTTCATTTACCCTCACCATATTACAATGGCGGGTGGTACAGCGGCGGACGGAAAGACCGTCCGCCACTTTACCGCAGGCAGGCACTCGTTAAGATGCCTACCGTGCGGTCCTGGGCCTTAATATGGTGGTTTTGACTGGTAGGCACCACCAGCCATATTAAGATATGTGCGGAATTTGGCCTTTCTATGGTGGCGATGTCGCCATGGAAAGGCATGCAGGCTTTGGCTGTGGGGGTCTGTTGCGGGCCCCCTGGGTGTTGGGGGGGGGGGGTACCTATGGTACTCCCTACATTGGTATACACAAGGTGGCAGGCATCAAGCGGTGCCTGTCACGTTGTGCATGCCAATGCACTTCATGCATCTTTTGCTTTGCGACGGGTGCTGCTTACAGCACTGCCCGCCGCAATGTAAAATATATGGGATGCGACCGCCAGGGTGGCGGTCACATCCTAATGGGCATGGTGGGACCACCGCACCTTAGGCGGTCGGTCCCGTTTACCGTTACGGTGGCAGGCAGACTTTGTCCGACCGCCATCGTAATGGGCCCTTAGTGATTTTGAATAAGGGAAATTCTTTTTAAATCCAATGGAAGAAATGATTGATAGTGCTTGATGTTGTTTGTATCCATGAATTTCGAAAATTGCTCTGTTTGCAATTGATCTGTCCATTTTTTAATTCTTACATCGAGGAAGCCTGTGGTCTTGCTGTTGATCTTGTGCATGAAAATTATGTGTGCATCCATCCATTTGAGGATCTGATGTTGGGTATGATTTCCTTCTTAGCTTTGTTCCAAAGGAGAAAGATATCATCAATACATTTTAACCCCTTCCATGCTCATGACAAGGTCAGCTCGTCATGGGTTTTACCTGCCCTGTGCTTATGACGAATTGACCTTGTCATGAACAATGGTAAATCTGGGAATCCAGCACCGGGAGGGGGCGGGGGGGGCCCTTAGCAGCCAAGGTGTTAGGCATAACTCAAGACCCCATTTCTACTGCTCATTTAGTAAAATATATTTGTTTTTGAATTTGTGCAGATGTTTGTATATGAGGATGCTGCCCTAAATCCCAGGGATGTCTAGATGAACTCAAGATACAAACTGTTTTTGTCATCTTTAAAAAATATCTGATGCAGGGTGAAATGTAAGGATATAGCAGACATATCCTGGGAAAGGTCCCTCAACAGTGCCCATTCAATGGCCTCAATTTCTTCTACAAGTCGTATGAATGTATTTCATGAGTTAGCATTCATGGTGCACATTCATTTTATTGTATATTGGTTTATTGTAGTAGATTGCATAGAAAGTCTGCAGTATCCTTAATTTATAGGGTACATTTACTGACAAATGGCTTCAAGTAATAATCTTAAAATGTGTCAATTGGTTGGTGAATGGAGTCGATAGCTGATATTATAGGGCACAAAGGAGGATATTGCAATTTCCTGTGGATTTGGGTATCAGATAAATATGCAGTCTTGTGGGAAATTCTGTGTGTGTCACAAACCATCCGTTGTTCATCTTTTGTCTTTTTTTAGTAGTTTCCTTAATTTCAATAGTGGGACGGTGCTCCAACATATGGTAAGTGTGACCATTACAAATGTTGCCCTTCAGCTTCTTAAGATATAGGTCTGCATCCATCACTACAACACTGTAGTAATGTAAAAGAAGATCAGGTCACGTAGGTTCTTGTAGAAAGACACCCTCTCCTTTCTCTTTCATTTGTCTTGTGACAGGACAGTTAGCTGCCATTTTCTTTAACGCTATACATCCTTTTTAATAGATAATTTTTCCTATTTCCCTTGATTTTGATACTCCTAAGAACACTCAGAACCAACTTCTCAAAAGCATCCAATAGTTTGTACTTGTGAGCGACATACATTTTAATTTCTTCTGCAATATTGATCTTTCCTTGATGGGAGGGTTGTCCAGTATAGAAATAAAATTGCAGCTCATTTGTCTCATGAATTTAGAGAAGCTAACTTCCTTTTCATGTTTGATTCATAATGTATGTAGGTAGAATCATGTGCTTCTTTTTGGTTACCTTGTGTTCCCAATATGTAAGGTGGTGTGGTGAGGTAGTTATTACAATGCTCTTATTTTGCTTCTCAATTTTCTGCCTTTGAAGCCTCTTCTTGTTGTCTTGGTTTGCTTTGCGACACCTCAAAAAAAATTGCCCACTGATCTGAGCAATTCGATGAACCTGGAACTTTATATGCAATTGTTGTTACTATTGTTTGAACATTTCTATTATTCACAGTTGCTGGAGCGAGAATCAGTTTAAAGCAAACTCGATTTCCCATCACACAGGCTGATCTCCCCAGATTCTTTCCAGGTCTATAGAACTTTGTCGTTGTTTTAGGTACAGGTAGGAGCTGCACATCACAATAATTAAAATCACAATTTCTATTCTAAGTTCAGTCAATAATGAGAGTTTGGTATGAGTTAAAGGGTTTTATTAGAAATCTTTTATTGCATCATCTTTATTAGAGCACAAGCAAATTCATCAATTTCAGTCGTTATATTCTTATTAGAATTCAATAATAAATCTGTCAGGAATCAATAATGAAAATGCATTAAGCAAATTCTATTAAGGAAATATCCCTGTTAGATTTGGCTTTTTCAGCAGGTTAACCCCCAGACTTTTTGCTTTTTGGGCTCCTGTTGTTGACGTTATTTTTGTTGGTTGTAGGATTCTGGTCACTTTACAACTGCTATGCAGTGCTAAAGTGCATATGCTGTCCATGTAAATTGTGTTTATGGATTGATTTTCCATGAGTAGGATATTTAATTTACTAGTCAGTCCCTAGGACATTGCACTGTGTGTGCCTGGGCCTGTAAGTCAAATGCTGCTAGTGGGCTTGCAGCACTGATTGTGCCACCCACACAAGTAGCCTTTCAAAGGGGTCTCAGACTTGACTCTGCAGCCTCCGCACTCAGTATTTACTGACATGTCGACCTGGTAAGTGCACCCATTTGCCAGGCCCTAACCTTTCCTTTTCTCTACACGTAAGACATCCCTAAGTTTGGCCTAAGTTACCCCTATGGGCAGGGTGCATTGTGTGTGAAAGATAGGACATGTGCTGGTGTGTTACAGGTCCTCAAAGTGAAATACTTTGCAAATTGTTTTTCACTATTGCAAGGCTATCTCTCACATAGGCTAACATGGAAGTTGCTTTGTAACATCTTACAAGCATAACTTTACATTGGGACAAGATAGGCTTCCCGTGCTCAGAATTTAAAGATACATCTTTTAGTATAGATGATTCTTACATTGTGTGTTTGAAAATGCCACTTTTAGAAAGTTTTACAAAGCTAAGGAGTTAGGTCCCGGAGCATGGGTTAGGCTGGACCTTATCTATATCAAAAAATATACACAGTGCCTACACCATTCTTACTTACAAACTGTCTACTTTGAGGAACAAACAAAACTAATTCTTAGTCTGTTTGGGTACTTTTATTTCTACCCTTTAGAATTCTCAATTATTTTATAATTTTTTATTGGTTTCATGGATAAAAAGAAACACTAATACATTCTATAAAATCTATACATATATACAACAATATTTTACATACACATATACATTCCACATCTACATTAGACCAAACACATCCTACGTAAACTGATTTGAACATACAAATAATTATTCTTTGTAAGTTTTATATCTTTATATCTTTTAGAAAGTGGGCATTTTCTTGCTTAACCATCCTTTGTGCCTCTGCCTTTTGTGTTTTTCCTGTCTTGGTTTAGAGTGACAGGAGTAGGGGGATGTGCATTCACACTAGACAGACACAAGGGGGTGGTTAGGTGTGCCCTGCCTTTCCTGGGTGACTCGTAGCCAGACTAATTGGACCTGGCTGCATTTAGAGAAGTGGGAGAAGTTATTGCTTGCACCTGAATGGACGGTGGCTGCCTCTCACAAAGCTGTTTCCACCTCCTGTGGTGAACCTGGCCTGAGCCTGGCTGAACTGCTTTACGTGTTCCAGAGGAACTTTGTTTGTACCAACGTCAAAGGAAAATGTAGTATACATATTGGGGCCCTGACCTCAGAACATTCGTTTACTGCTGGAACAACGGAACCTGCCAGGAAGAAGAGCTGGATGAGTGTGAGGAGAGACTACCACTTTGCTGGGTGCTTTGCTGCTTATGACTTGGGCAGGGAAAGGACTGGACTATTCTTTCATAATTCTGACTATCTCCAAGGGCTTGATGTAGAGCTTGCCTCCTGTTTGAAATCTCAGGGAAATCAAAGACTTCAACTTCTTCTAGGTACCATCTTCTTGAACTGGATGTTTCAGCGGCCACAGAGGAAAAGGGTAACTCGACTCCGTCAACGACCCCACTGCCGGCTCCGTAACTCGAAGGCTCTGCAGAGGGCACAGCCGCACTTTGCACCGCAACCCTGGTCTCACCGGCGACGCCGTTCAACTCCACCACTGAGCTGCTGCTTTCACTGTGACATGTGAGCCCCGAACTCCGCACTGCCTTGCTTCACACTGCTGCCTTGGTATCCCAGACGATGCCACAGCACCCTCACCAACGCTGCTGCCTGTACCTTAACCTGTGGACACCCCTTGTGAAGAACACAGAGCACTGTCCCACTGCACGACGCAGCCCTGGTCTCACCAATGCCACCGCTCCAAGATGACACCGACGTCGCTGCCTCCACCATGGTTTGGGGGCACCGTTTGTAGGTTACTCAATGCACTGCCCAGTCTCACACCACAGTCGTGGCCCACCGACGCCATCGATGCCAGATTGTCAACCGATGCCGCTCCCTGCACTGTGACCTGTGGGCCATGCACACTGCATTTACCTGTCTCACATGCAGCCTTGGATCTACCGATGAAAGCGTTTCAGCAATGACAATGCAGCTGCATGCACTGTGACCTGTCAGCACCGCAACAAGCACCGTCCCACTTCACACCGCAGCTCTGGTCTCACTGACTCTGCTGGATGACCGTAAGCAAGCCGTTACCTACACCGCAACCTGAGGGCACTGCATGTCGCACTGCTCTGCTTCACACCGCAGCCACGACACCTGCTTACTCCGGTGCTCCTGACTTTAAACTCATGGAGTTCGACAAGCAACTTTGTGAGTTCAAGGATCTAACGACTCCTGCACCGATTCCCTGAACCGACGCCTGCCAACGCCGCTCCTCCGGAGCTCATCGCAAGATCCGACGTCCTGCATCTCCCATGGTACTGTTTAAGGGTCTCCCTGACACCGTAGCTGCCTCGCGACTCCATGTCGGCCAGAACAGTTGGATTTGTCTGCGCACTATGCCGTGATAGCCCCGGGCGGAGTTATCGACTTCAAGGAACTGTGTATAAAGTCTATTTTTGCTTTATTGGTATTGTGAATTACTTTATGTCGGATTTTTATCGTTTTGGTCTTGTTTTACACAGTTAAATATTGGGTATTTTTCTAATACATGTGTTGTGTCCTTTCAAAGTGTTTTCACTGCATTATTGCTGGTTATGTCTGAATGCTTTACACACTGCCTCTGAGATAAGCTAGACTGCTCATGGCTAGCTACCAAGGGGATGTGCAGTGGGGATTTTTGTCATGTAATCCCCTCATCCTGACTTGTGTGGTGGATTCTGCCTGGTTTAGGTACATATACTCTAGTCAACCAGAAAACCCATTTCTAACAGTCCCTTTTCTAAGAATCTGGCAAAAAAAGGAATGAGAGAAAGCATAACTTTTCAGCAAATAGAGCAGTTCAAATAGTCAAAAATCAATCAAAGCTGAGATTCCCACACAGAGAGGTTCAAGAAATTCAGTAGTCTCAGATCAACGTGGAATAAACCAGTGTAGAAGGAGACTTGGATCAATTTTCCTTTTTGGTGTTTGATGCTGCTGCGCTCTACAGGGTCATAAGTATCAATTTTGCAGCAGGTTTTTAAGGGGCCTTTGCACCCTTGTTATGGAAGCTTTTACTACTCAGCATGGAAATGGATGGGCCCTGTCACTGGTGCTCTTATACCCATGGAAGAATGAGAGGGCAGAGGTGCACTATTCAACTTAAAATTAACCCATTCCTCCACCCTCACCTCCAGCCCCTCCACCCATTTCAGGTGGGCCATCAGGATGTTTTTCTCTTCTATTTTATGTAGTTTTTAATGGGGTTTAGAAGAAAGAAAATAAAAAAATGCAGAGAAGAACTTATACAACTGGATAATAACAAAGTATAAATACATCATATTGAGGAAGAATAAAGTAAAACGGGGGAGTATTGTTGTCTCCTCTTTCAACGGACCAGTCAAAGTTTGGGAGGCTTACTCCTCTTCTGACTTTGGCCAGTTTGAGTTTCATGAGAGAGAATCTTGTCTTTTTTCCTTGCCATAGAAAATTATTAAAAGTCTTGTCAATCTTTTTCAAGAAGTCTCCGACAGGGTCATAGGTAGCATAATAATAAGGTAATTGATTAGCTGTGTGATCATCATGTTTAGTGTTTCTATTCTTCCCCACCATGATAAAAATCTTGTAGACCATCAATCTAGTAGCGCAGTGATATATAGAGGATATATTCATTCGCTTCCAGAGTGGTCATTGGTGAGCTCTAGGCCTAAATATTTAATGGTCCCTGGTTGACAAGTCAATCCCGCTTCCCAGATTATCTCTTTATTACCCAGATTGTTAAGTAGCTTGACTTCAGTCTTGTCCTTATTGAGCGTGTAACCTGAGACTGTGAAAACTCTTGAATAGAGCTCATCATGGCAGGGATAGCTGTGCCTGTGCCTTCTGATACTATCAGGATGTCATCTGCATAAGCGTCTACTTTGAAGGTGGTGCTACCAAAAGGGATACACAATATGTCTTGATTCTCTCTCAAGTGTTGTACGAACGGTAATATGGCTAATAGAAAATGTGACTGGGAGAGCGGACATCCCTGTCTGGTCCCATGTCTTAACTAGAAGGAAGGGAAGATAGTGCCACAAGCTCTGACCTTAGCCTTTGGGTCATGGTAAAGGACCATGATCATGCCAATTAGTGTGTCTCCGAGAATCAACTTTCCTAGTGTCGTTCGTAGGTATGTCCAATCAACCTTGTGTTTTTTCTGCATTGAGGGTGATAGCGGCAGTTGATTTGTTAATTTTGCCTTTTTGATTGCATAGCAGAAAATCTTAGTGTTATCACTAGAGAATCTGAGTTTCAGAAAGCCCACATGAGATGGATGAATGAGTTTAGAGATATGTTTTTGCACTTGTTTAGCTAAAATTACTGCATATATTTTGCATTCTAGATTTATTAGGGAGATCGGTCGATTGTTTTTTGTGAGAAGACGATCATTACCTTCTTTTGGTATAACTGTTATGATGGCTTCTGCTGGTGTGCCTGAAATTTGTCCTATGAATGCAAATTGGTTATAGAGATTCAAGAGTGGTGACCTAATTGAGTACTAAATGTTTTAAAAAGGTGATGTTATAACCAATGCGACCTGGGGCCTTGCCAGATTTTAGTTTCTTAATGTAGGCTCTATTTCTTGCACATTGATAGGACCGTTAATGGTGGTCATATCTTGATCAGATAATGTACTGAGGGAAACCCCGCCTAGATACTTCCTGTTGCTCGAATAGTTTAGGTTGGGGTTAGCTTCGTACAGCTTTTGGTAAAAATTCTTTCAATGCATATGCTATTTTATTTGGGTTACTGTGGACGGTACCAGCTTCTTCTTTGATAGCGTCTGAAGTTTGAATTTTAGGTAGGATGCCAAAGACTTCCCGGCACTGTTGGCTTCACATACATGTGAACATTTTTGTTTGTTGATCCAGATACCCGCTCTAGTGCTAAGTATTTTGTTACATTCATATTTCTTGTTTAATATTTGTTTAAAATCTTGGGGTCTATCTTGGTTACATGTAGCTTCTCTAGTTCTGAGATATCTTTCTCTAGGGTCAGTAGTTTTCCGTTTGTTTTCCTATTCATATTTGATCTTATTTGTAATACTACTCCCCTTGTTGTTTTCAGCGCTTCCCACCTAATGAGGTGTGAAGTATAATTTTCCTTAATCTCTAGTAGAAAATTCTTAATCGCTTCTTCAATGTGGTTTTTGTTATGTGGTGTGGAGAGGACTTGATTGTTGAATCTTCAAATAGGTTTTTTTAGGTGTGAGTTTAGTCTCTGGTAGTTAGAGTAATGCAAGAGTGGTCTGAAATTACTCTGGTTTCTATTGTGGTTTGATCTATCCTACTAGTAGAGTTACCCTAGACCAGGAAGTAATTGATTCATGAATCTCTTTCTGTCGGATTCTTCAGTCTCCATGTGTCTATCATGTTGTATTTACTGCATATATTCTTAAGGGGTTTGTGTGGTTTATTCAGGTGAAAATGACATGATGAGTTCCTGTCTAAGTTGGGATTCAGGGGCAGATTGAAATCCCCTGTAAGTATGAATGTAGCAGAGTCGGTAATCAACATGATTTGCTCGGACAGTTCAACCCAAAAATCAGGATCATATTAAAAGTCCTTAACTGAAATTAATAAGTCAATGCAGTAAGCTGTATCGCTAATCAGGGTGTCGTCTACATGTTGAAAAGTTGCCCCTACGACTGGCGCAGTGAAGGGTGCAGCTAATTGGACTGTGATATTTCGTCAGCATGTTAATTAAAAACAAAAAATCTAAGAGCAATGAATGTGCTAATGATGGTGGGAAGGCCAATGGAATGGCAGGCTTGTTTCTCTCTGAGTTTCCTGTGCACCTGCCAGTTTCTTTAGGTAAAAATAAATTGTATTGCTGAGGCCCATCCTGAGCCCACTGGCTTGCCAGCAGAGTTAAGTGGAAGGAGTTCTAAAAAATGCAAAGAGACCATGGCTTCCCCAGATCAGAGAAGATGAACCATGACAAAATAATTGAAAAAAATGTGCTAAGCATTAATCTGCTTTTTTCACTTTTGTAATAAAAATCCCTTTTTTTGCATGATAACTACAAAGGTTTGAACTGAGCTGCTGGTTTCTTGACTTTGAGAGTGCACTGAGGCCTGCCACCCAGACTTCTGTGGCAGTGCTTTGATCCGTAAAAGTGTAAAGTTAGATTGTCTACATCCAATTGGCAAAACTTTACTTACTTATAAGTCCCTAGTATATGGTGCCAGAGGTACCCAGGACTTGTAGGTTAAAGTGTCTCACCAGGGCTATATGAAACTGAGTGTACCACCCTTGATGTGACCACGTGAAAGCATGTCTCCCAGGCTGCCACTGCAGACTGGCAGAGCAGTTTAAAACTGCTAACTCAACTTTGCCATTTGAACTAATGGCAAATCCCGACCCTTCCACTTTTATATATATCTCACCCCTACAGCAGGCCTATCGAGTCCTAAGACAGGGGACTGCACATTAAAAAGCAGGGCGTATATTTTTAGATGTCCCACCCCTAAAAATCTCAGATTGTCATTTTTACTGTGGCAAGGCTTGTAGCCCCATTGGTGTGTACAGGGTTACATGCTAACCACTCAGCTGTGATAACATCTGAATGGTATAACTAAAAATTTTACTTTAAGGTATCAAATTAATCATCACATTAAACATGACTTGATGCCAAAGTAGAATTTAATGTAACTTTTCAGTAAATGCTACTTTTAGAAAGTTGCCCTCTATTGACCAAGTTTTCCAGTGGCCACTCCCAGATGCTGCACACAAGAGAGCCTTCTGCCCTCCTGGGGAGAAGTGTAAATGGCTCCCAGGAGTGACGACAAAAGAGGCTTTCTGTTGGACCTCTACCTGACAGAAAGACACACAGGGTTAAGTCAAAAAGGCGAACTTCAAAAGGAAAGTTGCATTTGAATGGCAGATGGAAGACACGCATGAGAGGGGCTGCTCTTTTGTTGCACTAAATGGGTTGGTGTCAGAGAAGGGAAAACAGTTGACAAACCGTTTTTTTCTTAGACCTAGGAAGCCACATCTATTGGGTGGGTGTCCGAACCCCTTTCAGAGGGCCATGAGGACCCAACTGTGGCGGGGAGCGAGGGTGGAAGAGGAGGTAGATGCATGTTACCCAGTAGGGATCCTGCTCAACTGGGCAAAGTACCCTTCTGCACTTGACTCTCTGTGATAGCTGTGGTTAAGCAGTCATGGCTCCTTCGGGGGGAGGATAAATAAAGGTCAGTGAACACAACTCATAACTCAAAGTGCAAACAGTATGAACAATAAATCAATGTCCAGCCGCATGTTTGCTTTTATAAGACAAAGTAGTATTTTATTCTAAATTTACACTCTACCTAGCGATCTAGGATGCCACCCCTCCTACCCTTGCTTCAAAAGAGACCGGAAACTCCTCCTCCGCAATAAATACTTTAACTCTTAGCTTCCTCAACTTGGTTAATTATATCTAATACAGGACTAGACCCTCTGTCATAGTCGGTTGTTTGTTTGCTTATGCTGTCTAGTAGATCCTCGTTCTTGATTTGCTGTATTCTGCATGATCATGTAAAGTGCTCTGATACATTCGGGTCTCGCTAGCGCTAGATAAAACGTATAAATAAATACACATGCATAGAAATGCGACATTTAAATCCAACAACACAATCACATTGAGGTCTGTGACTCTCGTAGTTGTCAGGCCTATCCCTGTCCCACCTTCCTTTGGTAACATGTTCGGGTTAAATTCCCATCACTGGTGGTTCCTTTCAGTGAATGCAATACATGGAGTCTCTGGCAGTCCTCTACAGTGAGCCGGTGGCAGTTCCCTAGCAGCTTAGATTCAACCCCTGAGTTGTAGTCTTTCCTTCGAGTGGCAGACTGAATTTTTTATTATTTATTTTTATTTTAAAGGTTTTATATAGCGCTGGCAAGACCCGGAGGTATCAGAGCGCTTTACATGAGCATCAGATCATAGTTACAGGTTACATCGTTACAAAGGTTACACAATTATTAGAGCATGGCAACATAGTTACTTGTAAGGTAGAGATAAACAATAAGCCCAAATACGTAAGGGGAAAAGTAGGCAGGGGGAAAGATTCAGGGGAGGGGAAAGGAGCTGGGGAAGTAGACAGGTAATGAAGCCGGGAAAGAGGAGGGGAGGGTGAAGGACATCGCATGGAAAGAGGAGGGGAAGGGTGATGGGGACACAAACCGGTAGACGAGTCAAAGCAATGTCCAAAGTCCAGTAAGCTGTGGTCCCAGGGGAAGTGGTATCACTACCCTATCTCAGTTGCGGGAGGCTCCCTTTACACAGTGGACTCTCTCAGGGGGGTCTCTGAGACGCCAAGGCCTACATACTGGATCCTTCCCCAAAAAGGGGGGAGGTAGTGCTTTGGCAAGGGGTGTCATACCATACCTCAGCTGTGAGTGGCTCCCTTGGCGCAGTGGACTCTCTCAGCAGGTTTGCTGAGACTCCAGAGTATAAATATTGGATCTTTACCCAACAAGGGGAGAAGGAGTGCTTAGTCAAAGGGCACAAAGGACAGGGGACTAGGCAGACTAGCAATCAAGATCAGAGATTCAGGGGAGAGGGGATTGGAGCTAGGGAGGTAGACAAAGAAAGAGTACTAAATGGGAACAAATGTAATTAATGAGTTATTATATAGCTCTGGCTAGACCCGAAGGAATCAGAGCGCCTTACATGAGGAACAATAATGTTGCAATTTACATCAGTAAAAAGTTACATAAGTATCAAGAAAAGCATTTAAAGAACATAGGAGACAAGGTGAATAGAGCAAGGAAGGGTAGGGGGATGGGGTAAAGGGGTAGTAGGAAGATAGGACGTAGAGACGAGGGGAAAATCTGCCCAAGGTCCGGCTGGGTAGGTGACGGCAGGCGGGGGAAGTCCACAACCCATCTCCTCTTTAGCTATATGGAAGCTCCACCGGGCATCAGCCAAATCGCTAGGTCTCCACAGTCTGGAGTAAGTTCTGCAGGTTCCAAGTCCTGATGTGTAGGCAGGTTAGGGGATAGGTTCAAGGTCTGGTCAATGTCCAATTGTTGTCACAAGGAAGTAAAACAATGTGTAGGGGGCCACTATGGAAAGCCATCTTGGGGTCAGGCAGGGGACTGTACTGTACACTGGTGGCCATCCTAAGGTCAGGCATCTGACAGTTAAAATCAATATGCAGGACAGCGACTGCCATAGAATCACAAATCCAGCATGCACACACCATCACACGCACAGACATGCACAAGCACACACAAATGTGAGCAAACACTCTCATATGCGCACTGACGCACACACACAAGCACATAGACAGAAAACATCCAAGAACACAAGCACACATAAAATCCCATGCACTAATACAAAAACAACCAAATACATGCACAGACATGCACAAGCATACAAATGCGCTCAAGCTCTCATACACACAGACACACACACAAGCACACATACAGAAACTATCAAAAACACAGGCCCACATACAATCACATGCTCCAGAACAAAAATACCCAAGGACGTACACACAAATACATGCACAAACATGCATAAGCACACACAAATGTGCGCACATACTCTCATACGCGAACAGAGGGCGCATACAAGCACGCATACAGAAACATCTACAAGCACACATACAATCTCATGCTCTAATACAAAGACACTCAAATACATGCACACACCATCACACGCACAGACATAAGCCCACATACAGAAACATCTGCTCGCACAAACACAAGCACACATAGAATCACATGCTCTAATACAAAAACACCCAAATACATGTCCACACCATCACACGCACAGACATGCACAAGCACACACAAGTGTGAACATTGTCTTTCATACATGCACAGGCGCACACACACACACACACACACATATGCCCGCACACATCCCCTCATACATGCACAGATGCACACACAAAAGCAGTCCCATGACACATTTCTCCAGGACTGCCGAAACATTGATGGCAAACAATGGCCGGTTTGGACAGACTAATGAAAGACAGCTAGTTGTACAAGCAGGAATCGGTCAAGGCCAACAAGATGATGGGCCCAGAGTAAGAGTCACAGCAATGTTGTCATAAAATGGCGCCCCCCAGATCAACAGAAAATACAAGCCAAAAAACAGCTCCAAACTCCCACACAACCAGAAAGGTAATCAGTTTAACAGGTAAGAGCGGGTGTTATAAGGTGGGCGCTATCGCTGGAGTGCTCCCCAGTTAAGTGGACATTGTGACGGTCGTGGGAGAATCCTGTGCGGCGGGCGCTCTTCACCTATTGTTGCCGCACCAGCCTCTCTCTCGATATCGGCCACTTAGCCACGATATCACCGATAACAGAGGGCAGCACCTCTTCGGTAGGCAGTTACTGGCAGCAAGGTGGGCAGTGCTTTGCTTTCCGCCCCACTAGGAACGATGAGGGAGTTATGCAGTTTGCGCCAGTGGTGGCCTCTATAATGGGCATTGTAGCAGGAGGGCCTGTAAGCTGGGAAACTCGTGTCGCAGGACAGCCGCTCTACACCGTGCCCGCGCGGCCCACCCAGGTGGATCTCACCTCTGGCTCCGGTGGTGATGGATCGGTATCTGCTCAGCGCCGTAGCAGCGAGGCCCCGTACTTGCAGAGCGGCCATGGGCTGGGGCTGCTTCATTGCCAGTGAGGAGGCAGCAATCTTCTCAGCCTAGCAGAAGCCGATCGCCGATCGCCAATATAATCAAGCAAGTGAGTAAATACACTCCGTGCACTATTATGTGCTGACCGGACAGAAAGCTGCCTCGTGTGTATGATCGATGTTAAAAAGAGTCGCAAAAGCTTGATCGCCAAGCCTGAAGTCAACAAACCAATATTGTGGCCAGAAAGGAGCCATTAAACACTGAGACACCCCCGGGAGGTCTCACCTCGATAAGAGCGGCTAAGGCTCCATGGCGCGAGGTCGGAGCGTAAGTCCCGAGCAACACCCTCGAGTTCCGCGCCGCTGGGACTTCGGCAGTGCTGGCACCAGCAGCCGCTCCTGGCATACTGGAAAGCTGTTGTATGTGGTGATAGGGGCTCGGGTTCTTCCACCCCAGGGCCCTGGCCTACACAGTCACAAATCTTAGACCTCCTTAAGGCAGTGGGGAAATGATACTTGCAAGGTAGCCTGCAAGGTACGTGGAGGGGCCCCCTCCAGGCTCAATCAGGAGCTCTCCGGCCTGAGTTCTGTCCTGAGGGGGCCCCCTGGAACTTGGGGGCCCCCAGCACCACAGGGGATGCGGGGCTTGTGTTACGCCCCTGCCTTAAGATAAAACGTTACCGGTGGCCCCCTATGGCGTACGGGGTGACCTCAGCACTGCAATACAAATATAAGAAGACTCACATACCACAGCTAAGTCTATGGTGACCCTCTTTTGGCATACCAGGGTCACTGAAAAAAATCCTGCATTCAGGTGATGACCCAATCGGTGCTCAGCAGAATACTCACACCTCATACAGAGAGTCCTCTTAGTTGGGCTCTCCACTGAACCTCACTCCCTCTAACGCGCTCCTCTTGTTCACAGGTTAACGACAGGTCTTGGCAATCAGGCAAGCGTTGGTGCTCCAGGGCAGGTGGTCTCGGTTTCCTTGGGTGATGTTCACTCAGCCAGCAGGGAGAACAGCAGTCCCCTGCCCCCAGTCCTGGTCACAGGTAGAAGTCTTGCAGAGATTTCCCTTCTAACAAAGCCTGTCTGGCTTCTTGGCAGATGACAAATCTTTGAGGACTTAACCTTTCCCCCTTATAGTAATTTTTCCTGACAACAAAAGAAATTTAGGGTCTGGGTCCTTGAAGTTTTATGTTCGGATTCTGCTCCCTTTGAAGTGGGCATGTCTCCTTTTCATCTTCCTTTATGAAAGAGGTCTGCCACAGCAGGCATGACTCTGAAGCTGATTGTACATAGCATAATTAATTGGAGTGACTAGAATTCACACCTGAATGTCAGCCACAGTGATATGTGCACCAAATAATTAATCCCAGACCCCTAGTCCTACTCGCTATGATTCTCTTATCAGCCCCATCTCCCTTACTGAGATGTGTCCTGGCCCCTTCCTTGTTATCTATCACTGAATCAAAGAGCAGTCTTTTGAAATGTAAAAGGAGTTTCTTCCTTCCCTCCTGTGTTCCCACTTAGCTCACAGGAAGCAACAATCCACATATCTGTCTGGGGGTTTGGTTTCCTCTTATTCTTTTACCAGGCAGACCTGGGCTTCCCAAAATGGAACCCAGGGTCCTTTATGCTATGTACCATTGCAGGTAAATGTACTCAGTGTTCAGTCTCAGCACACTTACTGTCCAGAACTAATACCTCTATGCATTGTACATGTATCTGTGCACATGCATTTAGTAAACACATACAATCTGCATGCACTGTTCAATACTGAAGCTTTCCTTTATTCAACAATGGTGCGCTTTTTTAAAAACACACACACTGCCAGCCCACACACTCCCTTTGTGCACACTGCACACAATACTTCACCCTTCATATATTGTTCTTCACGAAAGCATACATACAACCAGCACATGAGGTCCCTGTCGCACTGCACATCTTTCATGCAATGTTTTTCTCTCAGTCATATATTCACCCCGTACATGTTTTAACTACACATGTACTGCACAGTACTGCACCATCCTTCCACTGTACCCTTCCCAGGCACACATACAACCAATACAGAGTCACCATTCCTGAGCTATGCAGCACTCCAAATCTATCTGATGTAGGCCAAGGGTGAGTTAAACACAGCAGCGGAACTTTTAAAAAGATGAGTGAGCCTGTAGGCCTCACTTCATGACAAAGGGTAAAAAGGTCTTGTTCTGTACTACTGATCATTACACTGTATGCTGCCCTCAATGCTCTCATGCTGCTTAACTCAGACCTGTTAACCTTGGAAAATATTCCACAATGTTATCCTTCAGCTGATTCCCAATAGTGGTCACAGCAGCGCGCAGGGCAGCATCGCAAGAGTTAAAACACAGAACATGACATACTTATTCGGAGAATTACCTGGTAGTTTATTAATTGCTGCATGTGCATTAACTGTGCTTTAAATTCTAACATTATTGTAAACATTTAAGTACTTTATATACATTACCCGCTTTGCAGTTTTTCGTTTCCAGTACTGGTCTGGTAAATATACTAACAGTTTAGTTCTAACCCAACCACAGCCTAGACTTTCAGATCCGAGTTGCTGCTTTTATAGATTGGGAATGAAAAGTGCAAAACCTTACGTTTTCAGGCGGTGATACTCAAAGTACAGCCCGGGGACCGCATGCGGCTTTCCTGACCTTCACATGTGGTCCCCTGCTGAATGACCACACTAGGCTGCATTTTACTTGAGAGAGAACTAAAATGCAGCAATATAATGGGAGAGGAGGGGGGTGTGGGTGATTTTTAAAGAAAAATTTGATTTTACGTTACTACATGTCGATGACGTCGAAGGGATTGAATTATTGGGCTTCTCATTACAAGAGGCAAAAGGAAGGCTACTAACAGAAATAGTCTGCTACAGACTTCAGGGTCTTGATACACAATATCAAGACTGTTCGACACCATCACTGCTCTGACCCTAACACATTCAAGAATAGTCATACTAGGGGACTTTAATCTCTAGGATAACAGGAATCTAGGACACTATCTGAGAGACCTAAGGCAAACTTGTGAAAACCTTAGCCTATACTAACTGGTACATCTGCCAACCCATCAAAGAGGGCATGCCCTAGACCTCTTGTTTGCTAATCAGAATGAAACAGAGGTGATTGATGTACTGCCCCAAAGCTGGACCGACCATTTTTTAATCCATTTCAGGATAACACTGCTTAGACCTGTAAATAATATTAATCGACCGGTGACCTATCGTAAGAGAAGAGAATAGGCCAAGCTAATAAAAAACAGAACACACCCGACATTCCCTTCTCAAAATCTCTTTGCTCCTAATGATTCAGTAGGAAAAAATGATCAAACGTACTGTAACTGGTACCCTGGACCTGCTTGTCCCCATAAAAACGGTACAAAAGGGGGTGGTGATGGACGGAGCATCTGAACCAATCAAACACTCACACCCAGTCAACAGATCTGGGTTTAATCCATCACCGTTCTTTAGCCCACTCTGCCACCCCAGTTCATACATGGCCATATGCAAATCAGTCTGACCCTGTGCCTCATTGGAACAGTCCAGCCCGAACTGCCAAGCCATGCCTTCCCTGGGCCGGAATCAAGCTTCCTAGGACCGTTTTCTTGCATTCCAGCCGTCTTCAGCCAGGCTTGCTTGAATCCAGTGGCAAAGTGAGCAAGGGACTCACGTCTGAGCATACCCTGCCAACTTATGGCGACAAAGCGGTACAAAAGGGGGTGGTGATGGACGGAGCATCTGAACCAATCAAACACTCACACCCAGTCAACAGATCTGGGTTTAATCCATCACCGTTCTTTAGCCCACTCTGCCACCCCAGTTCAGACATGGCCGTATGCAAATCAGTCTGCAACATGGGAACAGTCCAGCCCGAACTGCCAAGTCATGCCTTCCCTGGACCGGAATCAAGCTTCCTAGGACCGTTTTCTGGCATTCCAGCCGTCTTCAGCCAGGCTTGCTTGAATCCAGTGGCAAAGTGAGCAAGGGACTCACGTCTAAGCATACACTGCCAACTTATGGCGACAAAGCGGTACAAAAGGGGGCGGTGTGCTCAGACGTGAGTCCCATCCTCTCCAAACCCCTGGAGTCAAGCTATCCTGGCTGAAGACAGCTGATAGCCAGAAACCGGTCCTAGGATGCTTGATTCCGGTCCAGGAAAGACATGGCTTGGCAGTTCGGGCTGGACTGTTCCCATGAGGCACAGGGTCAAGGCTGATTTGCATATGGCCATGTCTTAACTGGGGTGGTGTGGAGTGCAAAAAAAATGATGGATTTAGGCCCAGATCTCTGTACTGGGGTGAATGTATGACATTGTTCTGCCTTCTGTCCATCAATTCTTGTTTTTGCATTTGTCACCCCGAGTGGGATGGGTATGCTCAGACGTGAGTCCCATGCTCTCCACACCACTGGAGTCAAGCAAACCTGGCTGAAGACGGCTGATAGCCAGAAACTGGTCCTAGGATGCTTGATTCTGTTCCAGGAAAGACATGGCTTGGCAGTTCAGGCTGGACTGTTCCCATGAGGCACAAGGTCAAGGCTGATTTGCATATGGCCATGTCTGAACTGGGGTGGTGTGGAGTGCAAAAAAACAATGGATTTAGGCCCAGATCTCTGTACTGGGGTGAATGTATGACATTGTTCTGCATTCTGTCCATCAATTGTTGTTTTTGCATTTGTCACCCCGAGTGGGATGGGTATGCTCAGACGTGAGTCCCATGCTCTCCACACCACTGGAGTCAAGCTATCCTGGCTGAAGACGGCTGATAGCCAGAAACCGGTCCTAGGATGCTTGATTCCGGTCCAGGAAAGACATGGCTTGGCATGGACTGTTCACATGAGGCACAGGGTCAAGGCTGATTTGCATTTGGCCATGACTGAACTGGGGTGGTGTGGAGTGCAAAAAAACGATGGCTTTAGGCCCAGATCTCTGTACTGGGGTGAATGTATGACATTGTTCTGCATTCTGTCCATCAATTGTTGTTTTTGCATTTGTCACCCCGAGTGGGATGGGTATGCTCAGACGTGAGTTCCATGCTCGCCACACCACTAGAGTCAAGATATCCTGGCTGAAGACGGCTGATAGCCAGAAACCGGTCCTAGGATGCTTGATTCCGGTCCAGGAAAGACATGGCTTGGCAGTTCGGGCTGGACTGTTCCCATGAGGCACAGGGTCAAGACTGATTTGCATATGGACATGTCTGAACTGGGGTGGTGTGGAATGCAAAAAAACAATGGATTTAGGCCCAGATCTCTGTAATGGGGTGAATGTATGACATTGTTCTGCATTCAATCAACTGTTGTGTTTGCATTTGTCCCCATAAAAAGACTGAAGAATAGGAAGTATCTCTCAGCCCCTTGGTACAGTGAGGAGTTGGAATCGATGCGGACTAAATGCAAACAGGCTGAGAGGAAATGGAGAAGGTCATACATAGAGTAAGACAGGAAAGAGCTGAAATTAGTGCAGGCTCTGTATAAGGAGAATATTTCTAGGTCCAAAGCAAATTTTTATGCTATATCTATCCTGCAAGCGCCCAACAGAACAAAGGCACTTTTCAATTTAATGAAGGACCTCTCTAATCCAGTCTGCATAGGCAATAAGGTGGTCGCAACGCAAAAACTCTGTGATGAGATTGCTACCTGCAATGCAATTAGGATTGATGCTTGCTGATGCCATCGGCTAAGTTGCAGTGCCAGGATACCTGCAGTTTGCGCTATATAAGTTTATATACAATACAATTTACTAGCTAACTGAAGTAAAAGAAAAGATGCAAATAAGTCATGCTGCAGCACATAACTTTAGAAACACATTCATTTTTTAAGACATCTTGCAACCAACGTATAAAAATATGGCAAATTATTTACAAAATGCAAATAAAGTGTATTACATTAACATGCAGAAGTGTTTACCCTTGGTAGATCGGATTATATCAATGCATTGAATCGTATTTTTTCTAAAGTAATAGTTTTAAAACATTTACAAATAAATATTAATGCTTATTCTTGCCCTACAACAATGCCAATATTAATCTTCGAGGCAAGTCAGTTGTCAAGTCAAACTGTCTGGATTGCCTGGGTTTTAATTGCCTATGGACAACATTATAGTTTCTTAAATCAAACACAAGAGAAGTTTTTGTACAGTGCATATCCAGAACACATGTATTTCAAGGTGCTCTTACATGTGATAAAGATGAAAAAGGAGGCAAAGTGAAATAAAACAATTGCCAAGGATCACAATATTTAGCCAGATGGGGAAGCCGGGATTGATTCTAGGTTTTCTGGTTTCACATTGTACAGTTTTATTGAATTCCAATCAGTAATGAAGTTACTTCTTTTTTACACTTGACTCTGCCAAGGTAGTGCTAGTAAGTAGATAAGGCCTACCCTGAGATGTGGTAGAGAGATAGCAATTAATAATAAAGCATAGCACAGTATTGTCAAATCTATGACTCTTCTAGAGTATAAGGGCTTAATTTAGAGGGCAGTATGGAATGACAACTTCAAAATAGCTCCATATCTCACTGACTGCACCATGTACATGCTCCGCTTCCCAAACACAAACCTTGCCTCTCCCCCCTACACCCCCCCCCTCCTGCAGAGCCCCACTCCCACCCCTGTTTGCGAGTACCCATTTTTAAGGACTCATTGTAAGACCTTAATACATTTTTGGTATGAGACCTGCCTAACAGAAAAAATAGATTTTATCAGCAATTACTTGTACAAAATGAACATACCCAGATCGTTCTTTGAGGAATGTTCCCTATTTTGTGACTTAGTTGTTAACTTGGCTTTATGAGATAATTCATTGGATGGTTTCCAACTACATTATGGAACACTACTTTCTGGGTAGGCATATTTAACTTTTAAAATATTGGACAGTGTCCATCAAGTTTTAACGATGCTCTTGAGTCACTTTTATTTTTCCTAACAATGCTAAACCCTCTCTCAATGTCTGCATTTGAAGGGGGTAATACAAGTACCAACTTTACAACCTTAAAAAGCAGTTTGAATCGCTTTTCATTACTTGAGCCACTTACAAACATACAATGCAAGTGGTATCATAAAATGTCCATCCGATGATAGCACCTGCCATCTCCATCATTCATGATAGCCTCTGTGAACGCAGATTGGTCTATTTCCTTATCGGAAATGCTTTGATAATCTGTGAACTCATCAAAAAGCCGCAGGACCTCTTCCTTGGAATATCTGAGAAGGCTGGAAAATCTTATTACAAAGTCGTCAACATTTGACCAAGCAGCATTAACACGGTTTGTAATATAAACCCATTTTGCATTGACAATTAGAGGAATAATAATTGGAAATGTCTTTTTAATATACTGAAGACTACACCTAAAGTACTGTTGTGCTGCCATGAACACTTGCTTATACTTCTGAGATGTCTCAGTCATTGAAAAATTGAAGCAGAATCGTTTTAGATTACCCTAGGTAAAAATCATCAAGGGCCATATGTATCATCAAACTATTTTGCATTTCCTAAATAGCGAATTTTAAGGAATCGCTATTTAGGAAATGCAAAATGGTATGTATCAACAAAATCGCTTTTTATTTGCGATTCCTTAAGCTTCCTTATTTGCGAATTCGCATTTTGCGAATTTGCAATTGAGGAATAATTTCCAATGCATTCCTATGGGCCAGGAGGCCCATAGGAATGAATGCAAAATAATTCTCAAATTGCGAATTCGCAATTTGCTAATCGCAATTTGAGAATTATTGCAAGGGTGCAGGGTTGTCTCAAAGACACCTTGCTGCACCCCTGAAAAGAACATGTGTGTGCATATGGTGCACATACATGCCCTCTGGGCATGTGTGTGCATCATATGCCAACTTTAAAAATGCCAATTTGTGCATTTCTGGAAGAATTCGCAAGTTACCATCAACTGAAAGTTGGTGGTAATTTGCGAATTCTTAAACGAAATTCGCAAGCTAAAATTGCTACATACATAGCATTTAAGGAATCGCAAATTTGCGATTCCCTAAATGCTATGGAAAAATAAGGAATCGCACAAGTTTGCAATTCCTTATTTTGGGAATGTTTCATACATTCCAAAACGTGCAAACGGCCGTTTGCGAGTCGCAAAGGCTGAAATTCTGCGAATTTCGGCCTTTGCGATTCAAAAATGGCTTTATACATATGGCCCCTAGTGGCTTGTAGAGGTTTTCAAAATTTAAATCAATGTCCCACCGAGGAATTGTCTTCAGGGTCTCTGGCACTATGACACGCTGTGCCAGCTTCTTGCCAAGATCCAGCATGGCTTCAGGTAAAATGCGAATGTATAGTTCTTGACGCTGCACAAGAGTGTTGAACCACATGAAAAGTGGTAGAACGATGAGTGAAACAATAGGTGGACCTCTGTTATAGGTTCTTCATATACATTTTGAAAATGCTGAAATCGTACTTCACGGAAATGCTGAAGTAAGACTTTAAACCCTTATGCTTTGTTAGTATCCTTTCAACCCAGTGCACCAGTGACAGCCATCTAGTTGTTAAATGCTTAAATACTTTTGTGAACTCCAGATTGCAAAATTCCACGAAGTCTACTAATACACCTTTCCTTTTAGAGCTTTTTTTCAAACTAATAAAAAAGGTCAATCATCATATCCTCTACATTGTACCCAGTAACTGATGTACAGCCATCATTGCCTTCAGAAGTGGTTATAAGAGCAAGGTGGCTAGGACATCCAGACATAAAGATACTACGGATTCCTTTGCAAGGCTAGTAGCCAGTGTATATCTACAGCCATTATTAGTAGCTGTGTTATTAACTCTCCCAGAGACACAGTTTTTAAATGGTATCTCCTCATGTTGAAATGTGCCTTTCAATGTGAAAAATATGGATTCAGCATTTGCTCCATGCTCTACAGATGTAAGGCACATATCATAAAAATGGTTTGTGACAACATGTGCTCTTTCCACACCAAATCTATTTAAGCCACAGCAGTAGTTTCATTACCATGGTGTAATTAAAGCAATCAATCCCCATGCTAAAGGGTTCAGTACGACACAAAGCTATAAAAACATTTTTGCATTCTAGGCCCATGCCACCATTTAAATACAGGTTGTTTTTGTCCGTGATGATGTATACTTTTTTGCAATTGCTGAATCTGGCAAGATTGATTTGAATAAAGGGCTATCATGGTTTGTGGTAGATAGCGGTAAATTATGCTGCACTAAATAATTTGCAACTTCAGCCCAAAGAACTTTTTTATCTATATATATCTCTGGCATCCGCACTCACGCCAAATTGCAGTAGTTGCTGTGATTTTGTTGCATTTACTTGCCTCCTGAGACCCTCTGTACTACAGCGCAGCTGTATGTCTTTGACTCCTTATGCTCATATTTAATTATTTTTAAGCCAGCAATACACATACGAAAATGGATCATTATTCACTCCACAGATAGGGTACTCTTTACCCCAAGCAGGTTGAAACTTTGTTTTGCATTTTGCTGTGCCATTCAACTTCCTCATCTTAATATCCTGACCACTTCCTTCCTTGATACTCTTTCTTTTTTTTCACAGAGAATACCTATACAGACCATCAATCGAGATTTCAGAACTGGACAAATATCCTCCTGTAAAATCCTCTTGCACCGACATTATGCACCGAACTGAAATAATGTTAAAAGATATTGGTCAGTCTCCGAACGTCATCCTCTCTTTAAAACATGGTAGACGCTGTAAGTAATCACATTGTCACCAAGTAACTGTAACTTCTTAACATATAAGAGATAAAGGGAATAAGTACCCCTACTGTACATTGTTAGGATATTGCAAGTCACATTGGAGTTCCATAACCATATAGAGGAACAAAGCCAAACATATACACCAGGGCAGACTATATCCCATAAAATACAGGGTCACACCATCCCCTTTCCCACACACCTTGGTGTATAGCTCTTTAATGTGACAGAACAAGCCTTTTTAAAAAACACAACAAAAAAATAACTCTAGTACAAAATTAAACACATAAACAAACTGCTGCATATTTGTTGCAAAGAGAAATGAGAAACACTTCAATGCAAGTCGGTTTAAAAAAAGAAAGTCAGATGAGGGCCCATGGCTAGTGTAGAAAAAGGGTAGGGCTGATGGCCTGTTTCAAGATTGCCCGGCGTTAACCGCCTCTATACCACTCTAGTTACCAAACAAAGAGGCAGGCGCTGGTGACTGGAAGGCAGGAAACAGAAGTTTTTATTCCGACGGATCAGAACACATCAGATCAGACAACAAGGTATCGTCTCGAGGTGCTCTAACAGCCTCTCTGAGGTCTGGCCTCTTATACCCTGGTTTATGACGTGTGAGCATTCTTTATTGCATAAAAAAACTCTGTGAACTCACAAAAAGACATCCCCGTAATCCTCGTGTCAGACCCACCCCCACATGTATCCACAATAGAGGTCCTCACCCTGCTGATAATAAGAGGGGGCTATCACGCAGCTGAGTGTTCCGCCGATTCTTAGGATGTGTGTGCCTGATCGTATCCCAGGGGGTGGGGAGGCCAGGATCAATAGTGGGCCCTTTGAAGAGGAGCGACTCCATACAATAGGGGGCAGTAAACTGTATCTCCCGGCTAGGCGATGGCCTCGGACCTGTGTGGACAATCGGACTCGGGGGAAGGGGTCATCAAAGGAGAGGTATTCATGCCGCGTGGACGATCAGGCGCGGAGGGAGAGTTTACCAACAGAGGGGTATTCATGAAAGGAAAGGAGGTGTTGGTCAGGCGCGAGCGTGACTCCCAAGGACAGAGTCATGCAGAAGAAGAAGGTTTATGACTTGCCCATGTGAGGGAGGTGGGCGGAAAGCCAGGGTGCGCGGAGGATGCTCGCAGGGTCAGGGGAGCACGCTGGCGATCGATCGTGGACAGGGAGTCCATGATACCTAAAATGGCTGTCGTGCATGTTGTACGTGGGTGACAAGCTGGCGCAGATGATGTTCAGCTCGTGTATTAAAATTCCACAGTCCTCCCTTTTAACATGTCTCGCCAACTTGTCAGTTCGGATTTATCCCCATAAGGCCACGTATTTCTACTTCATAGAGGGGACTCATGCGCTCATTTCTGAAGTCCAAAGTCTTTGGGCACATACAGTTAGTAACGAGTGCACACAAGGATGGCAGGCATTGGATACTTAAGCAACACACACATAGTATCACAATCGGTATCAATAAAAAGGTAAACAACCTCCAACCCCAGTCCTTCAAAGTGTCCCAGAACCAGCTCCCAAGTGACTATCCTTCTTGTTCTTGGTGAACCTCCGAGGAAAGTCTGTGGAGGTGTTCAATTGCTTTGTAGACTGAGGGCGAGTTATCTGGCACGTAGGTGCAACAGCTAGATCCGATGATGCGGCATGCTCCTCCTCGATCGGCTAGAACCATATCTAGAACAAGGCGGTTTTGAAGGGCCACAAGGCGGACCGCCTGAAGCTCAGCCGTGTTGTTAGCGAGGATGCCAGCCGTGATGTTGATCGTTGTTTCTACTGCCTGGGTCAGGTGTCGGATAGCGCGACTGTTCGCCATTGGGCCCCACAGAGGAACAAGTCCCTTTGCTGCATCCAGGAACTGTGCTCCAGTGGAGTCGGCTTGTCCAATGTCATTTGCGCGCCTCTGCCGGTGATGGTTAGCAGGGGCTACATATGTGGGAGGGAGAACGAAGGCGATGTAGCAGGTACCCTTCCAACCTTTCGGGAGCCAGGTGTAAGCTTTGGTGCCACAAACAAAGTACATATTTGGAGAAGCAACAAAGGAAGGGGGATCAACTGAGTCCAATGTTCTGGTGATGTGGCAAGAACTGTGACCCACCAGCTGCGTTCCCCGGCCTTCGAGGCACACAAGACCTGTGACATTGATAACGGACAGGGCCACAGTCAGAGTGGCGGCAGTCTGTTTCTGCAGATGAGAGAAGGTGGGTCTAGCTGGATTGTGGAGCACTTGCACTTCAACACGTTCTTTGGCGGGGATGTTCATAAGGAAGGCGGCACCCGAGGGCACAGGACACAGGGGAGCAGAGGTCCTTCCGGTTTTGTTCAGCCAAAACCCATAGTAGAAGTGTGATACTGTCTGGCTGGAAGAGGCGTTGTCCTTGTGACTCTCTTGCATGAGAATAAGCCAGGCGAGGCAGGAGCCGTGAACTGAGAAAGGAGAAGGGATGAAGGGGATGGAGTGTCCAGTGGCATGCGGGAGCAACCCGCAGATTCAGCATTTCGTGGCATTTGCAGCAAGGTTGTGTTGGTGCAGCAGTTGCACGAAGGAATTGTTCCAGAATTCCCTGCGCCTTTCTCGGAGCTGAGGCGACAGGGAGATCAGGTGATGCTCTTTCATGGGGGTCGGTTGTGCAGTGGGCAGCAATGCCTGATGAGCGGGTGTGCTTTCCTCCAGAATCCAGAAGGAGGTCATGAGGAGGAGGCAGAAGAGGAAGACAATGAAGAGGGCGATTGTCTTTGATTTGTGCAAATTGTCAGTCTTTGGGTTTCTATAGTGGGTATTTCCGGTTGCTTCCATCATCTTCTTATCTGGCGCTTCCATCATCTTCAAGGTGCTCGGTAATGGGCAGAACCACAGACTTCGTTTAGCTTCTCTCCGGGTAACCCTTAGTTGTGCTTAGGTCACCGTTCTGAGATTTAACTTAGTCCGTGGCCTACTTAGCCGAAGCTCCCTCCTTTCGACGCAGGAAATACCCTTCTCTGGATGGCACAGTGGGATCAGGGAATTTTGCAAGTTCAAGTGCCTCGGTATCGGGATAACAGTTCAATGCTGGCCGGTCTTTGTTCAGGAGCTCTTCTTGGGTGTTGACGTTTTCTGTCGTGGCCAGGGTCGGGGAGACCTTCCTGCTGTGGTGCGCGTGCAGCCAGTGCCTCTTCCCTTCCACTCGAAGCGCCGTCCGGGTGGTGATCAGTACTTGCCAGGGGCCCGTCCACCGGGGTTCCAGACTCTTGGCCCGTTGAAAGTTCCGGACTAATACGTAGTCCCCCGGTTGGATGTCGTGGCCTGGGCCCCTGGAAGCATCGGGGATGGCCTGCTGCACCTGTTGATGAATGACAGACAACGTTTTAGTTAACTTGCCCAAATAATCAGACAGTAGGACGTCCGGGACGTCATGAATGGAGGTCGGTTTGGGGGCAGTCCAGAGGTTCATCGGTCGCCCGAATACAACCTCGTAGGGGGTCAAATGGTGTTTGGTGGGAGTGGAGCGCATCGATAGCAATGCCAGTGGGAGGGCATCTGGCCACTTAAGTCCAGTGGTGGCCACTATTTTTGACAGTTTCAGCTTCAATGTGGCATTATGTCGCTCCACCAAACCGGCGGATTGGGGGTGGAAGACTGCATGAAACCTCTGCTTCACCCCCAACCCTTTCAAGATTAGTTGGATGACCTCAGCTATGAAGTGGGGGCCATTGTCACTCCATAAAATTCGACAAAGGCCATAGCGAGGGAAAAACTCTTTCAGTAGTACTTTGGCAGTAGTCATGGCAGTGTTGTCACGGGTTGGATAGGCCTCTACCCATTTGCTGAAGGCACATACAATGACTAGTACATACTTCAAGCCTTGGCATCTCTCTAGCTGGATGTAATCCATCTGGAGGACCTCAAAGGGGTGATCAGGGATCCCAAACCCTCCCCGGGGCACCACAGTTCCTTTCCCGGGGTTGTGTTGCAAACAGATAAGGCACTGCTGGACCAAGCGTTTGGCTGAGTCGGGGATTTTGTCATTGTACCAGACTTTGGAAATGAGTTCGATCATGGGTGCAGATCCTATGTGTGCGGGGGAATGTGCCATAGTCAGTATCGGGATCAGGTATGAGTCAGGCAGCAGCCATCTGTTTGCATCTTTTGTCCGCCAGCAGCCCTCATCGTCCTTCAAACCCACCCGTGCCCACTCGGTCAGTTCGTGAGGGGTGCTGGCCGACTGGATGTCTCTAATCATTTCCCTAGCGTCAGTCCATTTCTCTGCTTGTGACCTGGTCACATACATGCGTGTCACCGTCTTATTCTCAGCTGTGGTTCGTGCAGTGATGTCGGCCAGTGCGTTCCCTTGTCCGACTAAGTCTGTCACCTTCTTGTGTGCCTGGCATTTGATCACTGCTAATCGTTTGGGGAGGAGAACTGCTTCAATCAAAGCAGAAACCAGATCTCCGTGAAGGATGGGTGTGCCGTGGGACGTCAGGAATCCCCTTTCCCTCCACAGGAGCCCAAAATGGTGAACCACCCCGAAGGCATACTGGCTGTCTGTGTATATGTTCGCGGTGGTTCCTGTTGCTATGATGTATGCTCGTGTAAGGGCTATCAGCTCTGCCGCCTGTGCAGATCGTTGTGTGATGCGGGCTGTCTCAACAACTGTTCGGGCTGTCGTTACCGCATAGGCAGCTGAAGTGGTGCCATCTGGGAGTTTGATGCATGAGCCGTCTACCCATAGCTCTCCATCAGGGTCTGTAAAAGCAGTGTCTCGGAGGTCAACTCTACTCCTAGTCTGTTCGTCCGTGAGGGTCACACAGTCGTGTATGGGAGGCACGTCGAGGTCATTTCTAGGCAGGGGCAACAGTGTGGCAGGATTCAAAGTCGTGCATCTCTTTAGTGTGATGTGGGGTGCAAGTAGCGTCAATTCGTACCCTGTCAGTCGTGCGCTAGTCAGGTGTTGAGTCTTGGTTTGGTTCAAAAGGGTGTCGACCGCATGGGATACTAACACGGTGAGGGAGTTTGAAAGTACGATTCCCTCGCTCTGATGGATAGAGACAGCAGCGGCAGCTACTGCTCGAAGGCAGGCAGGCAAAGCTCTGGCTACAGGGTCAAGAGTGGCAGAGAAGTAGGCACAAGGGCGCTGCTTAGGACCGATAGACTGTGTTAGGACAGACAATGCACACCCCTCCCTTTCGTGGGTGAAGAGGGAAAAGGGCTTGGAGTAATCCGGTGTTCCCAGGACGAGGGCCGAGCAAAGGGCATCCCGTAACTCCTTAAAGGATGCTTGACACTCAGGGGTCCAAGGAAGCGGGTATGGGGCATCTTTGGCCAGCAAGGCAAGTAGAGGTTTTACAATGAGGCTGAAATTTGGTAACCATTGTCTGCAAAAAGAGGTAAGGCCAACCAAAGAGCGGACTTGCTTTTGTGTTTTTGGGATGGGGGTGTCTAGGATGGTTTGGATTCGTTCGGGCGTAAGTTTCCTCCCTTCTTTGGACAGGAGATGGCCTAGGTATGTCACTTGTGGCTGGCAGAACTGTAATTTCTTTTTGGAGACTTTGTGGCCATTTTCTGCGAGAAAGTGTAGGAGTTGGACAGTGGCTGTGATTGCAAGTGGGGTGGTGTCAGCCGCCAAAAGGATATCATCGACATATTGGATCAACACCACTCCATCTGGTAGCTGGACGGCGTCCAGATGTCTTTTGAGGGCCTGGCTGTAAATGCTGGGACTTTCAGTGTACCCCTGGGGAGCTCTACAAAATCGGTACGAGCGGGATTTTAGGGTGAAGCCGAAGAGATAACGGCTGTCTGGATGGATGGGGATAGAGAAAAACGCATTTTTGAGATCAATAACAGTGAAGGTGGTGGCAGTGGACGGGATGAGGGTCAGAATGGTGGTGATGTCTGAGACTACGGGGTATTGGGGTACAACCACTTTGTTAATCTCTCGCAGGTCGATGATGAAGCGGTATGCTTTCTCATCTCCCTCGCCTTGCTTCTTAACAATGGGTAGGATAGGGCTGTTGCAGACATTGCTAACCACTTCTTCGACCACTCCTGCATCTACCAGAGACTGAATGATCGCTACCAGTGCCTTCTCGCCCTCTGGCGATATCCGATACTGTGGGAGTTTCGGGAGCATGGCGTCCTGTCTTACAGTTATATGAATGGGGTCAATCATCATTCGTCCCACATCAGAGTCATTTTTGGCCCATAGGTACGGGGGCAGGGCGTCGAGCAAGGACAGATCACAGTCAGTCAGGGAGTACATGTGTCGTGTTGGGCAAGATTTAGGCACGCTCGGGTTGTCGTGCAGGATGACTCGGACTCCATCTGGGGAACACCTGATAGTAGCTCGAAAATGTTTCAGCAAATCAATGCCCATAATGGCGTCAGGGGAGTTGGAGGAGAGCAAACATGTTGTGGCAGTGGTGTTGTTATCTAGGTCAAAGGAGATAGGTACGGACAGGGGGTTAGTGGAGGGCGTCCCATCAAAACCTATCGATGTAATGTGTGAGCCAGACAAGGGTGCCCTTGGAATCAGTCGTTTCGATAACACACTACGTGTCGCCCCAGTGTCTACCAAAAATGGAGACTCTGTACCCAGGACCTTAGCAGTGACATAAGGACCTTGCTGGTCAACACAGAGCTCGACTGGATCCCTCCCTTGCCCCTGGCAGTCCTATGCAAAATCGGGGGCATTCTCACCATCGGATAGTTGATACTGGTTCTGTCGGGGATGGTCAAATGTGTTCGATCTCCCTGGTCTGTCATTGTTGGTGTCGTTTGTGTACCCTCGTCCTTGTCCCCTATTTCTCGGCCCACCCGCTACGTCCTTGGGGTCCCTATTTCTGTTCATCTCTAACAGAACCGGACACTGGGATTTCCAATGACCGAATCCTTTGCAGAAGGCACACTGGTCTCCGCCTGCTCCGCCGAGATGGCGCCATTGGGGGTCGGGGTCCCTCAGGGCTCTGTTTTGAGCCCGACCCTTTTCAATATCTTCATGACCCCTTTGGCGGCTTTGGCGGAGTCTTTCGGGGCTCAGATCGTTTCTTACGCTGACGATACCCAGCTGCTCTTCACCTGTGAGAGGGGTGCGGACTTCAACGGAGAGAGGATCCGGGGTTGCCTTGAGGCTGTGTTTCAGTGGTTCCACCACAACAGCCTCAAGTGCAACTCGGATAAATCCGAGGTCCTCTTCTTCGGGTGCAGTGTAGATCCGGACTGGAAGGTGTGGTGGCCGGAGAACATGTTCCCACCAGCTAGTTCTTCCCAGGTGGCGAAAAACCTTGGGATTAAGATCGACAATGGCCTCACACTGCGCTCCCAGATAATCGGCCTTACCGGCACGTGTTTTGGCCTGCTCCGGATGCTGCGTAAGTTTCTCCCTTTACTATCTGAGGAGCACAGGAAAGTCACAGTGCAGGCGATAATTGGTTCGTGTATTGATTATGCGAACATTCTTTATCTTGGCCTGCCGGAATACCTGCTTCAACGGCTACAGGTGGTCCAGAACTCGGCAGCACGGGCTATCTTTGGACTATCTCGCCGTGCTAGAGCCTCGGGCCTCCTGCAGGCGCTGCACTGGCTTCCCATTCGGAAGCGGATAATCTTTAAGGCCTTGACGTTGGCACATAAGGCGCTGCATTTCACAGGAGCGAAATACCTTCAAAAAAGGCTGGCGTTTTATCATCCAGCCAGGTCCCTGAGGTCAGGGTCCTTGTACCTTGCTAATGTTCCCCGTGTCAAAAGGGCACGTATTGGAGGCCGTTCCTTCAGATTGCTAGCCCCCCAGCTCTGGAACACGCTGCCAGTGGTGCTACGCAGCACGTCGAACTTACTGGCTTTTAGGAAAGGGCTTAAAACTTGGCTTTTCACCTCTTAGCTGCGCCCTGGGTTCTGTTTCTTTTTCCTCTCTGTATCTTCTGTTTTTTATTTAATTTCTTTTCTTTCTTGTTGTGTTATGAGATAGGTCTGCAACCAAAGCGCCGGGACACTCTTTTGAGTAGCCGTGCGCTATAAAAAAGCCAGCATAACATAACATAACATAACTGGTCCCCGCTAATGTCTCTATGTCCAATGTGGGGTGTCGGGGTGTGGTCTTTGGGAGGTGGATTTCTAGGGGTGGTCGATTGGTAGTTGCCCCTGTGGGGTTCCCGTCCGACCGCTATACCTTGTATCTGGGCTATCATCACCCTCTCTTTCAAATCTTTCTTCTTTTTCTCGGATGCCCTATCACTCTCATTCTTCTGGTGCTCGTAATACTGAGCCATCTGAAGGATAGCTGCGGGTTTGGAGGCCCCCCAACTACTCTCACTCGTCTGCAGCTTTTGGGAGACCTCTTGCGATAGACCCTTTACATAATTTTGCACAAACAGGTGTTGTCCGGTTGTGGTGGTCATGTCTTGGCCACTGTAGTCGGAGAACACTGTCTCGAATCGGGAGAAGTATTCCGATACATCTTCCTGGGGTTTCTGACGACAGGCCGTGACTACCGACCAATCTACCTTTTTCTCTGGGATCAGTGTCTTTAACTTCTGAACTAATTTGTCTGGGAGTTCTAATATGTCCTTTACTGGTTTCCTTCCGGGCTCTCGCTGTCTATCTAGCTCACTGAGTTGCTTCCAGGTATGTCCGAACAGATCCGTGTGGTCAGCCTTCCGGATTTGCTTCCACACGTCAGCTGGCAGGCATTACCCGAAAAACAAGTCAATGTACGCTAAAGTCATTATCGTCGAACCCAAGGCTGTGCCTAATTCGGTATAGAATGCTGTCGGGTTCTTTCTTAAATCGGGCAGAGTTTGTCTAAAGGTTAAGATATCTTGTCGGTCCCATGGTTGGTAAACCCAATTGTACACAACCCTCCCCTTTGCATCTGCATGGTTAATATCGTCGTTTGTTCCCTGACCACGTGGCGGAACCCAGTAAGGGGCCGCCTCTCTGATGGGCATCATAGTGTTGGCTACTTCTACTGAGGACTCGGTTGTTTCAGGGACTGTAACCTTGACTTCTGGTTTCTGTTCCATGAGGTGGCGGAAGACCTCAAGCATTTGCATGAAGAGGTCCGTCGCATCACGTTCAGTCCCATCTCCAACATCAATCTTTCTATATAGCGCTGTCAGTTTAGCGGGGCCCTTACTCTGATACCTATCCTCATATGCGTTCAGGGTGTGGTAGCTGAATCGTAAAATGAAATGCCGTCTGTGGCTGTCGGCATGTGAATTATACATGTTCATTGTATATTCTTCGCTCTCCTTCCTTTCTACTAGTGTTTTTGCTATTTTGTCAATCCCATCCCGCTCATCTTTACTCAACCTATTTGGTCTGGCTGGTGGTTGCTTGCTAGCCTCGGGGTCATCTGGCGGTGTTGCTAATGTGGCTGGTGCGGAGGCCGTGAGGGCTGGTGCACTAGCGCTAAGGTCGCTCTCGTTCGCACTCAGGGCTTGCAGGTGTTGTTGGCAGGGGGCATATGAAGGGGGCATGTAGATGATTGGGGGACCTAGTAGTAACTCATCGTTCGCCCGTTGTTTGGAGGGCAATTCAGGGTAGAGCGTAGAGGGGGTCCTAACAGGACATTGACCTGTCAACCCTGATTCTTGTTTTTGTGTAGCTTCCTTTCTTTCTTTTATTTCTTCTTCTAGTTGCTTAGCGGCTAGGTGGGCTGCCTTTCGTAATTCTTTCCCTATTTTTGCTTCTTCTCTTTTTCTTCGTTGTTCCGTTTCTTTGCACCACATGCCGATACTATCGAGCATAGTGGGCATAGTCTTATTTTTCTGGAGCGCTATTTCTAATGTTTTTATTTTATGATCATCAAAGGAACCTATCAGTGGCCACTGACTTTCGGGGTTCTTCTTTGTATATTTATGCCATAACTTAGTATAAGCTATAGTGACTAGTCCATGCTTAGTGAACATGTCCTTATTAGAGGTGCCCTCCAGTGGAGCTGGATGGTTCATCTCTAATAAGCGGTCTGGGCTAAACAGGCTACCAATCAGTGGGGAGAAGATAGGCATGACGGGTTACAACGGGGACAAAGGTCTGCACTACCTATCTTATCACGGCGTGCAAAGACTAGACAGAATATTTCTATTCTCCGTTGTTTGCAGGAGGTGAATACCTCAAAAGAACCAATACCGAACACTTAATGTACGGTCAATCAAACAATCAGTGGGGAGAATAAGTAGGTACGACGGGTTAAAAGTTTGCGTTACCTACTTTTTCTCTACCTGCAAAGAGAGACCTTGTTCTTCCCTGTTTGCAGACAGAGAACCTCCAGACAACAATCCGCGAACAACAGTTCGGGAAAACAGTGGGGGAGGAAGATAGGCACGACGGATTACAACGGGGACAAAAGTCTGCGTTACCTATCCTTCACTGATTGCAAAGGGAGAGCCTGTTGTTTCTCCGTTTGCAGACGGTGAATCTTCAGAAGAACCAACAAAAGAGTAATACTAGTATTATCCAAATCAAACAATCATTTCGTAATTTTGTCGCGTTTACACGACCTTACCCGGACCGCATGGACAGTTTCCTGTCTTCCGAATCCAGCGCCCGATCGTCCTCTATTTTTCGTGATGTTCGCGGCACTCCTGATGGTTCCCAGTCAGAACCGTAGATCACTCGAGAGAGGTCTGTTCAGAACTAGTGAAGTTCGGATGATCGGCTGTCAGACGAGGGTCTATCGGACAGGAGCTCTCCCGATCGTTGCAGTCGTTCACTCTGTCGTCGGGACCTCTCCCACTGGATCCACATGTCGCTGATGGGCCCCACATTGGGCGCCAATTGTAGAAAAAGGGTAGGGCTGATGGCCTGTTTCAAGATTGCCCGGCGTTAACCGCCTCTATACCACTCTAGTTACCAAACAAAGAGGCAGGCGCTGGAGACTGGAAGGCAGGAAACAGAAGTTTTTATTCCGAAGGATCAGAACACATCAGATCAGACAACAAGGTATTGTCTCGAGATGCTCTAACAGCCTCTCTGAGGTCTGGCCTCTTATACCCTGGTTTATGACGTGTGAGCATTCTTTATTGCATAAAAAACTCTGTGAACTCACAAAAAGACATCCCCGTAATCCTCGTGTCAGACCCACCCCCACATGTATCCACAATAGAGGTCCTCACCCTGCTGATAATAAGAGGGGGCTATCACGCAGCTGAGTGTTCTGCCGATTCTTAGGATGTGTGCGCCTGATCGTATCCCAGGGGGTGGGGAGGCCAGGATCAATAGTGGGCCCTTTGAAGAGGAGCGACTCCATACAATAGGGGGCAGTAAACTGTATCTCCCGGCTAGGCGATGGCCTCGGACCTGTGTGGACAATCGGACTCGGGGGAAGGGGTCATCAAAGGAGAGGTATTCATGCCGCATGGACAATCAGGCGCGGAGGGAGAGTTTACCAACAAAGGGGTATTCATGAAAGGAAAGGAGGTGTTGGTCAGGCGCGAGCGTGACTCCCAAGGACAGAGTCATGCAGAAGAAGAAGGTTTATGACTTGCCCATGTGAGGGAGGGGGGGGGGGAAAGCCAGGGTGCGCGGAGGATGCTCGCAGGGTCAGGGGAGCACGCTGGCGATCGATCGTGGACAGGGAGACCATGATACCTAAAATGGCTGTCGTGCATGTTGTACGTGGGTGACAAGCTGGCGCAGATGATGTTCAGCTCGTGTATTAAAATTCCACACTAGCGGGCCAACATGGCAGACGTGACCTGTTAACCCTCCGTCCATGAACCCTTTGTTATCCTGAATATCCTCCTCCATCCGGGACATCCACAATGGAAAGTGCGGAATCAGGTGAGCATTGAGTTGCGGTCTATGAAAAGAAGTTGCAACCACCAGGAAACCGATCGCAGCCCACGCCATTGCTGCAGTGAGATCTGACGCCTAAACAACTAGCTGCAGCGTAGGAGAAGAGCGCGGTGTGAACAGAAGCTGATCAGGCTGGTATCGGCTGCCGCCGCCTGAAGGAGGTGCACACTAATTGCAACACGCTGGTATCCATGACCAGCGGAGCCCCCATGAACGGAGGCGGCGTAATAGCAAACATCCGGGGATAACGACTGTTCCTGGGAGACTGGAGGGAGGCGGCCCTGGCTAAGTCCAGTATTTCCCAGCAACCGATCGGCAGTGCGAGGCATGGAGGTACTACCCAGGTACAAGTCCGCCTCAACGTGGCACCCTTAGGGCGACGTGCAGTCTAGCTTACAACCAGCGCCGCCGACTCACATCACGGCACCAACCGAGTTGAGAGCCAGGCTGCGGCCTGAGAGGAGACTGGGGCCTCTAGAAGAGCCGCAGATCACCGCTGCTAAATGGGGAAATTGCGGCGGACCATACACGCAAACCAGAGCAAATGAGCCATGTGAAGGTAGGGAGGTGTGAGTGCTCTGTATACATGTCCTATGTATGACACTTTCTGCTGAATCCTCCCCGAGAGAAAGACTCCCAAAACGCTGACTTTTGTGACAGTTGAGACCCACACACTGCGGCCAAACGTCCTGAGCTATCACTTGCTCCGAGGGCCTCACAGACTGGAGAGGCCTAGAGCCATGGCGGTGGGTGATTGAAGACCCTTCCCAACCCATGAGCTCCAACCCACTATACAAGACGTCCAGGACCACTGAGAGGCTGAGCAAAGCATTACTGGGCATCTAAGCGCCAATGGACAGTTCTGAGGCCCTAAAGGGAGCTCGTACCCTGGGCACAGTGCGAGGCTGAGCGTCAGACACCCGGTGGCGAACACTTAGGAGCAGCCAGAACCCCATGCAGACTCCCCACCAAACACAGAGCCCTTACAGTACTGTCGGAGATGGTGCAAGAGGAGTCCTCCTGTAAACACACTTCGAAGCCACCACACACATTAACCTGGAGTGGCAAGGAAATGGGTGTGGCAGGAAAGATCACCCGCTCATGAGTTGTAATAAGATCCAGCGGGGGCCTGCTTATTGGGTGTGCCGCAGAGCACAAGCTCAAACATCCAGCGGAAGTGGTGATATCTCCCTCTGACCCCTACATGTCACCCTACTAACTGGAGGGACCCCTGCACCGCTACTGGGACTGCCACAAGTGACACAGCAAAGGGCCTTGAGACATAAAGCCACCGATCGCCCCTGGTCGTGAATCCAATTTAACCCTGTAAGTGCTGCCACGGGGCAGCAAAGAAGAGAGCACCTTCCTTGTCGGTGGTGCACATGCCGGGGGCCAGCCGAGGGCACAGTGTTAAGGCAGGTGTGGTCCTTGAGCGCCGCACTATGGTGGGAGCAACTGACTGTTTAACCCCAACTATAAACCTGCTACCTCTTACCCTTAAATAATAAATGAGGGCCCACTGAAGACTCACAGAGAAGCCCTGACGACCGGGCCAATCATCAGAAACACACCAAGAACACTAGCGCTCTGAAACGTGTGGGAAACAGAGTGCAACAGTCATCTGTTGGGTGTGAATGCCTACTGCTCAACAACTAGTGATGGGCCGCATATGCGCTAACATGCAGCAGGGCGCAATCCGCACAGGTAACTCAGAACCACCACAAACGGGGCGAGAAGCGTCTGCAGATCTGCCGAACACATCATTGGCAGCCAAAATAGACTCAGTACTAGCGGCAGTGGAAAAGATTTGTAATGTACTGGAATAAACTAGAACTTACCTAGAATCAAGGATTGACAAGGTCACCTCGGACTTTACTCTACTGCATGCGGCCCACCTTAAATTAACTGAGAGAGTCAATCTGCACAACCAGTCACTTATGGAACTAAAACCTATTACCCAAAGCCACACTGCTCCCCTGCAAGACATTCTCCATCGCATGCACACACTGGAGGATAGGGTTGAGGATGCGGAAGGGCGCTCCCACTGCACCAATGTCCGTGTGGTTGGCCTCCCAGAGGGAGAGGAAGGACGAAATCCAGAACTCTATGTTGAGCGTTAGCTGCAGGACATACTACCTCCGGGAACGTTATTGTTGCATTTTGCAGTTGAGAGGGCACATTGAGTACCGGTACAAAGACCTCCGCCAGGAGCCCGGCCGTGCCCGTTTCTCTTCAAACTCCTGAACTATAGGGACAAGGACGCAGTGCTGCGTGAAACTTGCAGACCTCAAGGTGGGCGGAAACCAGGTTATGATGTTCCCAGACTACACAGCGCTGGTGCAGGGACGCAGAAATACCTACACAGCAGTGAAACGCCAGCGTTGAGAACTGGAACTGCCTCATTCCATGCTATTCCCCACCAGGCTGAGAGTGATGACGAAAGGAGTTTTTTTTTTCTTTGACTCACCTACGGAGGCATGGGACTGGCAGGAGGAGTCAGGACTGTGTTCAGGAACACGCCCTTCAGGCCTAGATAACATCGAGGCACCTGGCAGGAGAACCCACAGATGGAGGAGACGTGAGAAGCAGGGAAGCACGAAGTCTGCGTCAGCGGCACCGAGCCCGTAGAGGATGAGAATGGAGCGGTAAGATGCTTTAGAAACTGTTGCGGCACTCGGAATAGTGCAGTATTGGGAACACCAAGAAGGGTGCGCCACTGACTCAACAGCAGCTGCTGGCTCGTCATCCCCAGGGCCAGAGTATCATCCTGATTAAGCGAGACTCCCGGAGGTGACTCCACAGACTGCCGACGACATCATATGAAGGGACATCACCGTTATGAACTATGCCAGAGACAGTTCACGCAAGTAGAGACACATTAATGAAGTTTGTTTGAGTGTATAACTGCATGCTGTTGGCGTGGGTAGCACCAAAGAGTCAGTAACAGCGCAGTGTATCTCACACTGAAGACACACACCCACTTGCGATAAGAGTTCGACATAGTGCAAGCATTGCTGCATAGAGTAGGTGAATGGATAGCGACGTCCTGGCGTAGCTCATCATGCCGTATCTCACTTAACAACTAAAGTAATTAATTATTTGAGAACCATGCGGCGACTGCAACTATTCAGCTAAGTGTAGCCATATTACATTTTAGTCAGTTAGTAAGCCGGAAGGGTGTGCCCCCTTTAAAAGATTAAGGAAGTGCGTCAGCGATACACTATTAAACAGGAGGAGCTGTTGCGATATTTGCCTAGATGCATGCGTCACGTTGTTAGATCACCTCCCAGTGACACGCAAACCGGTTACAGGCCCATCGCACACATGCTTCCACGACTCATTGCACATATACACTGAATTTACCTGCACACACGCATTGACCTGGCCAGTCACCGGATGGCAAATTTATTGGATATGAATGGAGTGGAAATGTTGTAGTCGAGCGCACGCTACACTCGCCCCCAACAGGCACTGTACTGGAATAGTTTCTTTTCTGTCATTGTTAGACACACAGTTTGGACGGACATCTTAGTAGAGTTCGGTCCAGTTGTTATGATGTTAAAGGTTGAAACGATGTTTTGGTTACGACAGACCACCCCATAGCTACTTATATGTATCACATGCTTGATAACACATTGTTTGCTCCTGATCCCCTTGGTGGTTACACGTTTGTAATGACACGAGTTAACATACTTACATGGAATATACGCGGTATGCATACACCCACACGGCGATACTCAATATTCGCCTACCTCCAGAGACATTCAGCCGGCATTGCCTTGTTGCAAGAAACGCATGTCACAAATAGAACTGGAAAGACTGCGCAGGCGTTGGAGAGGGCAGATATTTGGTACTGCGTACTCAGCACATGCGAGAGGCACCCTAATCTGGGTGAGAGCAGGAATCCCATTTATATATGAGGAAGCTGTAATCGATGAGGAGGGTATGGACAACTTACGGCTGAATGGTCAAACAGTATTGCTAGGCTCATATACGCCCCAAATGTGGATCAATCCTCCTTTGATTTGCGCCTGTCGCAAAAATTGACCACCTATGCTGGACTCCCCTGGGTGGTGGGAGGAGACGTCAATTCTGTACTCAGCATCAATCTAGATAGGTCCTTCCCCCCTCTTAATAAAACCTCCGCCGCGTCTAATGCCCAGGACCTTGCTGACTGGCTCACAAACTGGGCAATAATAGACAAATGGCTCACTCTTAACCCTACAGAGCATATGTACTCTTATTATTCAGCGGTGCATGGCCTACATGTACGTCTTGATAGACTGGTAGGTTCCCAATCATTACTTCCCTTAATTAAGAAGATAAAATACCTTGGTTGGACGCATTCCGATCATAATTCCCTGTGGATGCAGCTTAGATGGGAGGCAGACCATCCTCCCATACCAACATGGCACCACCAGACAGCTACGTTAGAGTATCAAGAGTTCCGCTTGTCACTAGAGACAGCCATCCTTACATATTTCGAACTAAATGAGGGCACAACGAGCAATGCGCTCATAGAATGGGTAGTGTTTAAAATAGCAATCAGAGGACACTGCTTGGGAGCCACATGGAGTATACGTAAGCAACTGACAACCTCACTTACGAAATTAGAAGCACATCTACTGGGATGCGACCCAGAGGGGGAAGGGAAGGGTAAGGATTTGAGGTGCCTAGAACAGCTACGCTCAGAACATGCAGACCTGCTGGAGCGTTTAAGATGCCATAATTGCACAGCACACACAGCTCGCACCCATGCATCAGCCGATCGAGCGACCAATGCTTACCTGGTTGATATGACAGAAAAACAACCGGGCACCGATAATGGGCCATATGTACACTGGCAGGGACTCTGTTATATACACAGCACGAGATACACAAGGCTATGACGGAACATTACACCCAGTTATACCAGTCTAGAGGGCGCTGCCCTGATCATGAATTGGAAGTGTTTCTGGGCTCCGTGCAACTTCCCACAGTCTCAGGGGAACACCAAGAGACACTCATTGGTCCACTCACATTGTAGGAGATTGGAGATTCAATCCGATCCATGGCATCTGGGAAAACGCCGGAGCCAGACGGCCTGCCAGCGGAGTATTACAAGTCATAATGTGAGTCCCTCACTCAAAGCCTGCACTCTTTATACATTAGAACTTTAGAAAAACGAGAGCTACCTCCCTCTATGCGCGAGGTGTATCTAGTGTCTCTATGAAAACCATATAGAGACCCCACGGCCCTTGGTTCCTACAGACCCTTGGCCTGACTAAATACAACTATAAAATACTCGCCAAGGTGTTAGCAGACAGACTAGCGCCGGGGGCCCCACACTGGTCTATGCCGATCAGAACGGCTTTGTACCCGCACGGAATGCCTTCTTGAACTTGAGGCGTTTTTTTAGAGTGGTGACAGATGCTGTACAGGAGTGCCCAGAGCAGGGTGCCTAGTATTAGACCTGGAAAAAGCATTTGATTTTCTAGAGTGGGGCTACTTGTCTGCAACATTATTAATATATGATCTAGGGTTCCTTTAACTGGTTAACTTACTGTACACAAACCCCATAGTTCATGTGCGAATGGGGTCATACATATTGGATGCTATACCGGTGCGCAGAGGCACCAGCAGGGGTGCCCTTTTTCCCTCCTCTTTTTTGTGTTCACAATAGAGCTGCTGACAGAGGCAATGCACACTACACTGAGAGACGGTATACCTATGGGAGATGAAATACACCAAGAATCGCTCTATGTGGACGATCTCGTAGTCTATGTTAAAGATATAAAGAGGGTTCCTGACCAATTGACATACCTATTACAGAACTTTGCCACAATATCTGGACTGCGAGTAAATGTTGATAAGTCCTGTATATATGCGTTCCGCGAGGGGGGTCGAGTCCCGGGCTTCACTATTAACGTTAAAAAGGAGCAGTGGAGAGAGGGCACCTTCCGCTTCGTAGGTATCCGGATCTATCGCCAGCCGAAGGACCTGTTTGACGGGAACCTGGGGAATGCCTTAACAGCAATTCAGTCACAAATGCAGTTTTGGGGCACACTTCTGCTAGCAGTAACAGGTAGAGTGGCACTAGCCAAGATGGTAATCCTTCCCCAACTTCTATATTTCTTTGCCAACTTCCCTTTATACATCCCTAAACTAGTCAGGGACTTCCTGTGGGTAATGCAAGACACAGAATGGCATTGGCGAAGCTATACCTGCCTACAGACCAAGGAGGCCTTGCTGCGCCCTCCTTCAAGCACTACTATTTGGCTGCTTAACTGCACTGGATAGCCCGCAGGCTTGCTGACAGGAATCGTGCAAACACGGCAACCACACATCCACCTCACTCGATGGAACAAATAATCAGGCTTTTTTATTCTGCTACTAGGTCTAAAACGCCAGCGTCATTACTGCTTGCGGTGCCATACAAATGCTACAGCAGATGTCTGTACATTACCAGAGGCGTCACCCCTTATGCGCTGGCAAAACTGCTGGAGGGGTCTCCTACCGGGCCTACAGTGCTCTCGACGTAATCAATCACGGAGTGGCTAGAGGGAGGTCTCTAGACACTAGGCTCATACCGTATACGTCTCTGGTAGACAATGAGGGGTTCCCATTGGGACAATTCCTTATGCATCGCTCACTGAAAACCACATTAACAGTCAGATGGGGGACATAACTACTGAACCAAGTCCCCACCTTAGCATAAAGTATCTACATGTCATGGGACGTGGAAGGCATCTCATACGCTGGTTCGCAGCATCCCTCAGGACCCAAGCGGCATTAAACCTCGATCCAATCCATCGCAAGTGGGAGCTAGACCTGGGGCGACAGTTAGTAGATAAGGAATGGTCACGGATACTGGAGAGTCCGGTACGCATATCTAGAAATATGAGATTTAGACAAATACAGTTGCACAGTATCCACGGGTTTAGACCAAAAATAGGAACCACATCATTGCAAAAATGAGTAACTCTTTAAAGACGGCACGCAATTCTGATATTCACTTTTTCCATCGAGAACGCTAATTGTGTTTTAGTCATTACGCACTGCATGCAAATATATCCTAGCATGTATCCATATCTCTCTATGGGCCAGATGTAGGTAAATCCGATTTACCGACTCTTAAATACCGAGTCATACCGATTCGGTATTTAAAAGTCGGTAAATTGGAAGGAGGCAGATGTAGGTAAAAAATGACCGAATTTGTAAGTGTCGGTATTTACCGATTCTGTAAATACCGAATCTGTATTTCCCATTGATTCCTATGGGCCTTGAAGCCCATAGGAATCAATGTGAAATACAGATTCGGTATTTACAGAATCGGTAAATACCGAATCCTGCAAGGGTGCAGGGGGTGTCACTTTGACACCCTCTAGCACCCCAATTCTGGACTTGTGTCCCATGTGGCACACAGACATGCCCTAAGTGCATGCCTTTGTGTCACATTGCACAGGTGTGCATGTGCATGCACACCTGAATTCGGTATTTTACCACCCAATAGGATTGGGTGGTAAAATACCGATTTTTAAGGGCCTGTGGCACTCTTAGGAGTGCCACCTCCATGTGGTTTTTCCGAATCGGTAAATATACCGATTCGGTATTTTACCGATTCTGTAAATTTACCGATTCGGTAACTTTACAGAATCGGTAAAATATAGGCCCCCTACATCTGGAAACCCTAATACCGGTCGGTAACGGCCGAATTCGGCCGTTACCGACCGGTATTAGGGCTCCTACATCTGGCCCTTTGTCTTTTAACTTTGCCACACCGTCTTTTTTCCTACCAACCCCGCTGTTCATAATTTTAAATATCAAGCTATCCCTGTACCATATCTTGGGTAAGCTTTATCTACTTCCTAGCACCACCTTGGCAGAGTCGAGCATTGGTAAATGCAACAGGTTTCGTCTATTGGATTAATAATAAGATGTGTGGTAGCCATGCATGAGTGCAGGGAGAATGGTGTGAGTGCTGCATGAATAAAGGTTGATAAGTGTCTGAGTACAGGGTGAAAGTGCCTCACTGCATGGTAATTGATGTGTGATCAGTGCATAATGAGAATTGTGTGAGTGTATAGTGTGAGAGATGTTACCCTGAACAAGGTAAGATGAGTGCAAGTATAGGGTGAATAGTATGTCAATAGTATAAGTGCAGGATGAGCAGGCGGTCGCTCCCTCCACGCTGCTCTGCCGCTCGCCTGCCTGCTGCCCTAGCTGCTGCCTGGCCGCTACCTGATCGCTGCAGACCTCCGCTCACCTCCTCCGCTGCCCTCCGCATCTCCCTCAGGTTCGCCTCTGCCCGCAGCCTGCCGCCTCTGCCCCCACTCCTCACCGGCCCCGCTGCCCCGGTCACCTCCGTGCTTCCCGCCGCCGCTGACCCGTAGCTCCGCCTCCCCTCCTCTCCCATTGGTCCTCCCGCCTCCCCGCTGACTCTCCCTCCCGGCTCCTACTTATGACGCCCCCTCAGCGACCGCGCAGCGGATGCATGCAGCGGGAGCACCGATTGAGCGCCGAAGGTGCGCCAAAGGTAAGCCCATCTGCGCCCGTCCGTGCCTGGACCGCGCCCAGTGCCAGGACCCCTGGCCCCTGCCGTCACCAGCCCACCCGCCGGACCTACGACGCCACCGAACTCAACGCCCTCAACGCCGGCCGACTCCCGGGCTGTTACCGAGCCAACCCGAGACGCACCCACGGACCCTTCTGCTGCAACGCCTGCAAGTTCACCTGCATCCGGACCTGCACCACTCCAGCAGTGCTCAAGACCTCGACGAGCAACAGCAGCAACCACCTGAAGTGCATCCTGCTCAACACCCGCTCCGTCCACAGACACGCCATCGAGCTCTGGAACCTGCTCGACACAACGTCTCCAGACGTCGCCTTCCTCACGGGAACCTGGATGAACGCCTCTTCAGCACCCGACATAGCCATCGCCATCCCAGACGGCTACAAGATCATCCGGAGGGACCGCATCAACCACACCGGAGGAGGCATCGCCATCGTCCACAGGAACACCATCCGCATCACGACCAACACCGACGACACCCTCACAACCGCCGAGCACCTGCACTTTCAGGTCCACATCAACCCCAAGACCACCCTCAGAGGCACCCTCATCTACAGACCCCCGGGACAACGCACACAATTCAGCGAAGACATCGCCGACTTCATCAGCCCGCACGCCCTCTGCTCCGCTGACTACATCCTCCTAGGGGACCTCAACTTTCACATGGAGAACAACAACGACCGCAACACCACCACCCTGCTGGACAACCTCGCCAACCTGGGACTCAAGCAGCTGGTGACCACCCCCACCCACTACGCCGGACACACACTCGACCCCGTCTTCTCATCCAGCAAGGACATCGCCTTCAGCCACGCCACCGGACTCCACTGGACGGACCACAGCTGCGTTCACTTCAGCTTCGCAAGGACCACGATCCACCACCACCAGCAACAGGCTGCAGGCAGGAGCTGGAACAAGATCACAGCCGACCAGCTCGCGCCCTCCCTGAGCATGAACCCTCCCACCAGCACAACGAACCCTAGCCAGGTGGCCACCAACCTCACGAAGTGGATCAGCGACTGCGCAGACGAGCTCGCCCCCCTGAGGACCCCGCCCAGCAGACCCGGTAGCAAGAAAGCCCCATGGTTCACCGACGAACTCAAGAGCTCCAAGAAGAACTGCCGAGCCCTCGAGAGAACCTGGCGCAGAGACCCAACACCGGACAACATGACTGCCCTCAAGCTCGCCACCCGAAAACACCACCAACTCATCCGCGCCACCAAGAAAACTGCATTCAAGGAACGACTGGACAACAACGCACACAACAGCAAAGAACTCTTCAACATCGTCAAAGAGCTTTCCAACCCCAATGCCGGAAACAACGACATCACCCCTTCGCAAGACCTCTGCAACTCCCTCGCCTCCTACTTCCACAACAAGATCGCGGACATACACAACAGCTTCAGCACTCAACCGACGAACACCACGACCGAACCACCGCCCCCCACCACCACCCTCCGCGCCTGGACTCCGATCAGCACCGAAGACACCGTCCGCACGATGAACTCCATCCACTCCGGATCTCCGACCGACCCCTGCCCTCACCACGTCTTCAACAAGGCCGACGCTGTCATCGCACCCCACCTGCGGGACATCATCAACACCTCCTTCGACACCGCTACCTTCCCGGAGAGCTGGAAGCACGCCGAACTCAGCGCTCTACTCAAGAAGCCATCGGCTGACCCCACCGACCTCAGAAACTACTGCCCCATCTCGCTGCTCCCGTTTCCTGCAAAAGTCATCGAGAAGACCGTCAACAAGCAGCTGGCCGCCTTCCTCGAGACGAACGGATCCCTCGACCCCTCGCAGTCTGGCTTCCGGGCCAACCACAGCACGAGACCGCCCTGATCGCGGTCACCGATGACATCCGAGCGCTGCTCGACAACGGAGAAACAGAGGCCCTCATCCTCCTCGACCTCTCCGCGGCCTTCGACACTGTCTGCCACCGTACCCTAGTACAACGCCTCAGCAACGTCAGAGTCCAGGAGAAGGCACTGGAGTGGATCATCTTCTTCCTCGCCGGAAGGACACAGAGAGTCCGCCTCCCTCCGTTCAGATCTGAAGCCACCGAAGTCATCTGCGGCGTCCCTCAAGGCTCCTCGCTCAGTCCAACCCTCTTCAACATCTACATGAGCCCCCTCGCAGACATCGCACGCCAGCACAACCTCAACATCATCTCCTACGCCAACGACACCCAGCTGATCCTCTCCCTTACCAACGACCCCGCCACCGCCAGAGCCAACCTTCACGAAGGGATGAAAGAGGTAGCCGAATGGATGAAGAACAGCCACCTGAAACTGAACTCAGATAAGACGGAACTCCTCATCCTGGGATCCTCACCCGCCACCTGGGACGAATCCTGGTGGCCCCCCGCCCTAGGCAGCGCACCCAAACCAACAGACCACGCACGCAACCTGGGCTTCATCCTGGACTCCTCCCTCTCCATGACCAGACAAGTCAACGCCGTCTCCTCGTCGTGCTTCAACATCCTGCGCATGCTACGTAAGATCTTCCGGTGGATCCCCACCGAGACCAGGAAGACGGTCACCCAGGCCCTCGTCACCAGCCGTCTGGACTACGGCAACACCCTCTACGCCGGAACCACCGCCAAACTCCAGGAGAGACTCCAGCGGATCCAGAACGCCTCAGCACGACTCATCCTGGACATCCCCCGTCGCAGCCACATCTCCGGACACCTGAGAGACCTGCACTGGCTCCCGGTCAACAAGAGAATCACCTTCCGTCTCCTCACCCACGCACACAAAGCCCTACACAGCCAAGGCCCAGGATACCTCAACAGCCGCCTCAACTTCTACGCTCCCAAACGCCAGCTTCGATCGACCAGCCACGCCCTCGTCGCCGCCCCCCCACATCCGTAGAGCCACCACAGGGGGACGGTCCTTCTCCTACCTCGCCGCCAAGACATGGAACTCCCTCCCCACCCACCTCCGCCTGCCCCAGGACCACCTCACCTTCAGGAAGCAACTCAAGACCTGGTTGTTCGAGCAGTAGCAGATCCCCCTCCCCCAGCGCCTTGAGACCCTCTGGGTAAGTAGTGCGCTATATAAATGCGATGATTGATTGATTGATTGATTGAGCAGTTTGAGTTCAGGGTGATAGATGTATGTGCAAGGTGAGAGAATTGTGAGCACTGGGTGAGAGATATGATAATTACCACATAAAAGGTAATATTGATTGTTGTGCAAACACGTGTTTACACAGGTTTCAGAATTTAGCTCTTAACTCGTAATGAATGCACTAATGTTTTGCAATAAATATAGCACAGGCTATTGTTAAACGATAAGCACTGCAGCCCTTCGCATAAAAAAGTTACCATTATTAATACCCAGTAGGGGCAACTGTCTTTCCTGTGCAATGCCATGAAACGCAACCTCGACAATAATACACATGCTACGTCCGTTTACTTTTGTTTCCTGCCTTGATTAAAAATCAGACGACTACAGACATCGCTGCTATAATGAGACACCTGGGAGTAATTCTTGGCCACCAAACAACTACACTGGAGATGTCCAGAGTTTCTTTTTCAATCCAGTTGCAAGCCTAGCGATGGGGGTCATGGTATTGCAAAACATAAAGCGCTGCACAGATCGGTTTAGATGCGCTTCCTGAGCCGTTGCGTTATAGTTCAAATAGTAAGGCAGTAGTCTGTTTGACAAAGGCAGGGCTTAATTTGAGCTGGTGTACTAGCACTCATTTTTGAGGAGCGGATCTTATTTTTTAGCATCAGACTTTGACCCAGAGCTAGATAAAGAAGGGGAAAGATAAAAAAATGAAAGAAAGCAGCAATGGGCCCTCAAAAGTGATATGAAGAGGGGGAGGAGGGCAAGGAAGAAGAGGGAGGGAGGTAGAAGAAAGAGGCTTGTGGTGGGATCAAGACTAGGTAGCCTTGGTTTTTGACATACAGGGCATTCAACATCACTGTAAAAAAATACTTTTCAATGCACTGATATAATCTGATGTACTAAGGTGAAACACGTCTGCACTTGTTTTGCATTTTGGATTTTGAAGAGAATTTGTCATATTTTTAAATGTTTGTTGCAAGATGTCTTAAAAAATGAACCTGTTTCTAAAGGTATGTGCTGCAGCTTGCCTTATTTACGTATTTTCTTTGACTTCAGTTAGTTTGTAAATAAAGGCTTCCCCGTTTAACCCCTCCCATGCTCGTGACGGAACCGTTCCGTCACGAGCCTCGGGTGGGCTGTGCTGGTGATGGAACGGTTCCGTCACGGCCCACTCGCCGCGCCTTAGCGGCGCGAATTCCGCGCCTGCGCTGACAGTCTAAAGAGGGGGCGGGCCGTGACGGAACTGTTCCGTCATAAGCACAGCTCACCCGCGGGCCGTGACAGAGCGGTTCCGTCACGAGCACGGGAGCGCCGCGCGGCCCCGCCTCCCCCTTAGCACTGCAGCGAAATAGCTGCCGCAGCGAAGGGGTTAATATATTGCTGAATGTTAGTTCTCTCGCAAGTAAACTTCAACCCAGTGTGGTCATTCAGCAGAGGGGGCTACATGTGGAGGTCAGGAGGGCCACATGCGGCCGCCGGGCTGTACTTTGAGTATCACTGCCTTAAAACTTATGGTCTTGCATTGTTCATTCCCAATACACAAAAGAAGCAACTGGATCTGAAAGCCCAGGCTGGGGTTGGGCAGAGAACAGAACTGCCAGTTTATTTACCAGCCCAGTACTGGCTAGGAAAGGAAACACTGCAAAGCGGGTAATGTATGTAAAGTACTTAAATGTTTACAATAAAGTTAGGATTTAAATCACAGTTAATGCATATGCATCAATTCATAAACTGCCAGATAAATCGCAGAATTGAATTTGCATGTCATGTATCGTGTTTTAACTCTTGCGATGCTGCTCCGCGCGCTGCTATGAATCAGCTAAAGGATTGCACAGTGGAAAATGTTACAAAGTGGGCAGGCCTGTAGTGCTGCTTACATCTCGCTTCATACGATCTCTTCGATATGAATGAAAAATTATTTCATGACCTTAGGGTTATGATATAACAGGTATTCCCCAATGCGTGAGGATTCACTCATAACTGCCCTTTTATGAAGCATCATTACCGCACAGTACTGGTGTTTATGTGTGCGGTGTTACCATCCCACCAGTATTGTGCAACATGTAACCAAGGCCTATGAGTAATCGTGAGACAGGACACACAGATATGTTATCTATTGCAAATTACAATGGGCTTTTTAATTATTCCTACTGAATCATTGCTGTATTTAACTTGTACGTATAAAGGTTCTCTGTTAGGAATAGAACGAAGCCCACTTTTTCTTTTGGGTTATTATTTGCTCATATGATGGGAACATAATTATTTACACAGGTAATAAAAGGGCCAGTATTACATAAATGGGGTCATAAATAAAGTTTTTTTATATGTGTAAATTTGGGTGACAAATTATTTGTGATAAATAGTGGTTTTAATGACCAACATGGCCATAACAGATGAACTAATGCGATGTGTGTCAACAATTAAAGAAGATGGAGAGGATGTTTGATTATCTATGATGATGAAAGTTTAAATGAACTGGTGGCAGATTTAAAAAGTTTATTGATGGGGGTTCTAGTGAATTTTAAAAAATAATCAGAGGGAGATGTTGTTACTTCTTTTATATGTGCAGATTTGGGTGACAAACTACTTGGGCCAATAAGTGATGTTAATGATGTATTTGTTTATAACATGGGGAACTAATGTGATTGCACTTGAAACTATTTCATAAAGTTGGTAAAAAAGAGTGATTAATAGTGCAATGCAGTTAGGTCACATGTTCATGCAAGTCTCCATTTTAATGGAATGGATGAGGTTTCCAGTGTTCTGCTCATCTTGCTCCTGTTAATTTGCACCTCATGATCATAGATCTGCTGCGAGTCTTCTCTCCGCAGTTTCTGCGGAGCGCAGAGTGCTTTGACACAAAGGGTGAATGTATTATAAAGCATGTATTGTGAATTCAACTTTCCCTCATATACCCAATGTACGATTTGGAAGGATTTCCACTGGAAGTTCTAATGTAGGGATACAATACCTGTATGCCTACATTATTATGAGAAATTTTTCATATTATATTGTTCATCTCCGGAGGGCAGTTGCTGAGGTAGCAAGGAGTAGATTTCACTTAAGTCAAGAAAAGGGTCAGTGTTTAAAACCTGTAATTATTACCAGGTTGCTTTTCATTTACCTCTGAGACCTAATCATGTTCATACAATGTTAAATATGCAGTTTTGCTCATTATTATGCTTAAATGGTGAATAAAACCCCTTGGTTTAGAAGGTTCGGGACGACTTCTCAATTTCCTCCCGAGACTCTATCGACTTGTCTTGAGACTTTCTCTTTCTCCGATAGGATACTGTCAGTACTCGTTATGAGTTTGTAATTTAGGATTTGGAGAGATTTCATTGCCTAAATAGGGATCTTATTATGATTTTTTGATTCTGTTCTCTGTATCTGAGCCTTCATGGCAAGCATTTTTCTGAGTCATATATATGAACTATTCTGTAATAAATCGTATAAACTTGATTTTGATCTAGAGCTCAGATATTAAAAAGTTCCAGTTTGCATTTTAAATTCTATTCTGTCAAATGATTGAGTTGTTGATGGGGAGGGTAGTCTCTTGCCTGCAGATCAACAAAATATACTAAAGTGAACTCCCTAAGATAAGAATTGGGATGTATAAGATATGATTGGGATTTAGAAAATGATTGGGATTCAGCTCCCATACCTACACTGATTACAAGGATTACTAACTACAAAGCAGCAGGGTTGAAGTCATTAAACCCTATATTACTAAGTAATGATAATTTCCCTATCATGTCTTACAGGGCTAACATTACTTGCATTACTATTCGGGGCCTTTTTTATTGACTCTGCTGTGAGCCATTTATTATTTACCTTCGATGCTTAATGGAGTCCATTATTGCTAATACTCCCTGACAGAAGAATCATATTTCTCTATTTTCAGGTACGTCATCCAATTCATGCCCAAAATGTTCTGAATGCACATTAATTATCACTTCCACAAAGAATATATTTAGGTGAAACCTACGGTTAAGTCCGATCTCATAAAGTTCTGGTAAGCATATAAACCAATAACTTTGCGCTCTTCTAATGTCTAAAAGCAGCATTATTTCTACTTTCCTTTAGAATAGCTGCAGTGCAAATGTTTGAAACTAGATGGTTTTAACAATGCTTAATTGAAGGAATTCTTAAAAAGCGTTTTTATAATATATCCGCGAAAACTGGAAAAGACTTAATTGACAAGTGTCTTGCTGCCATCTAGCGACCATTACTTATAATTGCATAGGTCTGCAAGTTCAGATTCTGAAAGTATGCTGCTGTCTTGGAATGATTTTGATGGGATGGAAACTAATAACGTGCTATTTAACTGCTAAGAAACCATTCCTATCCACATGCTTGCCAAGACGTCTTTCGTTTCAATGTAAACCGTCTGCAAAATGCCCGTCCTCTTTACAGGCATTATGTCACTGCGATGGCCCACATCTAAAGACAAAATGTATGTGTGTGGGTACTGCACACAGTATTCAAATTGTAAGGGCGTTTTAACAAAATTGTGTGCTACCTTTGATTGATGTCTGCCACACCCTATGAAACTTGTATTAAGCCTGACACCAAGAAGGCTGCCAGGGCTCTAAGGTGCACAACATAAAACTGAGCAAGCTCTTAATTCGTTTGACTTTTTCGTTTATGTTTAAACCATTATTTCATCATTTTATAAACATTTCTTGAACATGGTTTCTTTCCAAAAAATCACAGTGTACGTTTTACAAATCATTGAAAATCATTATCTGAACATAAGGATAACACAAATAGTGATGCTTAATATGAACACATAAGAACCCAATGCATTTCGGGACCTTTCGTGGCCCCTTCGTCAGGGGTCTGTTGAAAAAACAAATGGAAATGAAAGAAAAATTAGTATAAAGCAAACTATTGCTTTGATATTTACAAGTAGCTCAGCCATTTCTAATTACTTAATAATTTCTGTGTCTCCAAATTTGAGATTTGAGTCTTTTTTAAATTTCAGTGAAATTAGGTTCCTTTTTGCTTTTCTATTATTCTCTGTGCAAAAACAGTCTATACATTAAATGTATTCCAGATAGTTATTTTGAATTCATTATTCATTTGAATTGTTACTGAACCTACATACCGTGTCCAGCAGGTTGCTTGGAACAAAAACGATGTTCCTACGTACAAAGGGGATGACATTGAACGAAATATTTTAAAATACCTTATGTCTAAACTTAGTTACAGCGTATTTATCAGGTCTTAAAAAAGGGAAGAGTAAGATGGTTGAAAATGATTACCTGCGAGCCGTTGCGTAATGCGTTGGTCTCGCTTTGATAGCCAGTTGAATTGAGTTAATACTGAAAAGGAAAAGAATAAAATTGCAGTCTAGTTTCTTAGAGTGACAGGAGTATTGTCTATCTAGCGTTTAAATGTGATAAATTCTTGTTGTACCTGTAGCGTTTCGGAATCCTTCTTGTTATTCGGCGACCCTCACCAACCTATTAAAAGGTTGAGAGTATTGTTTTAGTATTATGATCTTTTTACTAGTTAATACGTGCTCTCGCGAAAAAAAGGGTTTAAAGTTTACCTGCGGTCCTAGGCTGTGGCGCTTCGGTTCCGCAGTATCGGTCTTTGTTATGTTTTAACTGTGGGAAAACCACAGGATTAGTTAATCCGATTTACGTTAAAAAATCCCTTTCAATTTAAGCGTTTTCGAAAAAACGCGTTGCGGGGCTTACCTGAAATGCAAGATGCACTAGCCTTCCAATATTCCACTCTGGCGTGTTCCCAGTCGCCATTGAAGTTTTAGTCCTTCTTCTAGTTTTAGGTTTGAGGATTTCTCTAACACTTAAAATACTTTAATATGGCTGCCCCAATCCGCTCACAACTAAACAGAGCAGAACTACCTAAGTCCGTTTTTAGTGTTAGAGAAATCCTCAAACCTAAAACTAGAAGAAGGACTAAAACTTCAATGGCGACTGGGAACACGCCAGAGTGGAATATTGGAAGGCTAGTGCATCTTGCATTTCAGGTAAGCCCCGCAACGCGTTTTTTCGAAAACGCTTAAATTGAAAGGGATTTTTTAACGTAAATCGGATTAACTAATCCTGTGGTTTTCCCACAGTTAAAACATAACAAAGACCGATACTGCGGAACCGAAGCGCCACAGCCTAGGACCGCAGGTAAACTTTAAACCCTTTTTTTCGCGAGAGCACGTATTAACTAGTAAAAAGATCATAATACTAAAACAATACTCTCAACCTTTTAATAGGTTGGTGAGGGTCGCCGAATAACAAGAAGGATTCCGAAACGCTACAGGTACAACAAGAATTTATCACATTCAAACGCTAGATAGACAATACTCCTGTCACTCTAAGAAACTAGACTGCAATTTTATTCTTTTCCTTTTCAGTATTAACTCAATTCAACTGGCTATCAAAGCGAGACCAACGCATTACGCAACGGCTCGCAGGTAATCATTTTCAACCATCTTACTCTTCCCTTTTTTAAGACCTGATAAATACGCTGTAACTAAGTTTAGACATAAGGTATTTTAAAATATTTCGTTCAATGTCATCCCCTTTGTACGTAGGAACATCGTTTTTGTTCCAAGCAACCTGCTGGACACGGTATGTAGGTTCAGTAACAATTCAAATGAATAATGAATTCAAAATAACTATCTGGAATACATTTAATGTATAGACTGTTTTTGCACAGAGAATAATAGAAAAGCAAAAAGGAACCTAATTTCACTGAAATTTAAAAAAGACTCAAATCTCAAATTTGGAGACACAGAAATTATTAAGTAATTAGAAATGGCTGAGCTACTTGTAAATATCAAAGCAATAGTTTGCTTTATACTAATTTTTCTTTCATTTCCATTTGTTTTTTCAACAGACCCCTGACGAAGGGGCCACGAAAGGTCCCGAAATGCATTGGGTTCTTATGTGTTCATATTAAGCATCACTATTTGTGTTATCCTTATGTTCAGATAATGATTTTCAATGATTTGTAAAACGTACACTGTGATTTTTTGGAAAGAAACCATGTTCAAGAAATGTTTATAAAATGATGAAATAATGGTTTAAACATAAACGAAAAAGTCAAACGAATTAAGAGCTTGCTCAGTTTTATGTTGTGCACCTTAGAGCCCTGGCAGCCTTCTTGGTGTCAGGCTTAATACAAGCCACATCTAAAGACAGGCATCTTATTAGTAAAATCCTGGGGCATATTATCAAGGGGGTTTATCTCCGCTTTTTTTACTTTAAAAGCCAAGAAAGCGGAGATAAAATTATCTCCCTATTACCTAGCTGTCGCTAACTGGTGTTAGCGACAGCTAGTAGGAGATAGCGACCATCTTGGGCCCCGCTCTGCATGTCAGTGATATTTTATCACTAATGACATGCAAAGTGGGCGTGCCAAGATGTTAGCGACTGGAAACAGTCGCTAACATCGCTATCTCCTATTACCAACTTTTGGAAATATTCGCGCTAAGCGCGAATATCTCCAAAAGCTAACACCTGCCCCTGAGCAGTTCTTAGCCATGTTATCCAATGGTAGGTGGATAACTTGGCTAAGAGCATTAGCTCGGTAATGCATGAATATCGCTGACTTTTCAGCGATATTCATGCATTTCAGCCGATTTTTGGGGCATATTACCAAGCAATAGCGATAATTATCGCTATTGCATGGTTAGCGGGAAAAAAATATCGCCGAGTACCGAGGATTTTTACCGCTGAGATACCTTGATATTATCAAGGTTTATCTCAAAAGCGGTAAAAATCCTGCGAAATGCATGAATAACGCAGAAAAATTGGCGATATTCATGCATTATCGTGACAATGCTCTTAGCCATGTTATCCACCTTCCATTGGATAACATGGCTCAGAACTGCTTTTAGCAGGCGTTAGCTTTTGGAGATATTCGCGCCTAGCGCGAATATTTCTAAAAGTTGTTAATAGGAGTTAGAGATGTTAGCGACTGTTTTCAGTCGCTAACATCTTGGCACGCCCACTTTGCATGTCATTAGCGATAATTATCGCTGACATGCAAAGTGGGCCCCTAAATGCCCGCTATCGCCTACAAGCTGTCGCTAACTGATGTTAGCGACAGCTTGGTAATAGGGCGATAAAATTATCGCCGCATTAGCGGGAAAAAGTCCCGCTAATGCAGCGATAATGCCCTTGGTAATATGCCCCTTTATCGCTTAGGAGATAAACCTTGATAATAGCAAGGGGGCATATTATCAAGGGGGTTTATCTCCGCTTTTTTGGCTTTAAAAGCCAAGAAAGCGGAGATAAAATTATCTCCCTATTACCTAGCTGTCGCTAACACCAGTTAGCGACAGCTAGTAGGAGATAGCGACCATCTTGGGCCCCACTTTGCATGTCAGTGATATTTATCACGAATGACATGCAAAGTGGGCGTGCCAAGATGTTAGCGACTGGAAACAGCCACTAACATCGCTATCTCCTATTACCAACTTTTGGAGATATTCGTGCTAAGCGCGAATATCTCCAAAAGCGAACACCTGCCCTGAGCAGTTCTTAGCCATGTTATCCAATGGGAGGTGGATAACATGGCTAAGAGCATTAGCTCGGTAATGCATGAATATCGCTGACTTTTCAGCGATATTCATGCATTGCGGCCGATTTTTATCGCATTTGCGATAAACCTTGGTAATACCAAGGTTTATCTGCGATAAAAATCGCCGCAGCTCAGCGGTAAATTTTTGTCTCTAACCAAGCAATAGCGATAATTATCGCTATTGCTTGGTAATATGCCCCAAGGTTTCTAAGCTATAAAAATCGCCACAGCTCGGCGATAAAAATATCGCCGCTAAACCAACATAGTGATAATTATCGCTAGTTGTTGGTAATATGCCCCCCTGTTTTTAAATATTTCTTCCTTTACTCCGTAGAATGAATAAGATAGGTCACCCTCCAACAAAAATCTATTGTATTTTCTGTCTTCCTATGGACCCCAGTGACAATATGCTTGTGTGGGTGGGTACACAGGAATGTCAGTCTGGTTTTACTACACTGGACTCGAAAAGGGTGAAACACAGCAATAATGTTTTAGGGCAGGAGCCCCCACCTACCAAAATGGTGGCCTGCTTCATCATTGGGGTTAGGCTCCTCATAAGGCTGTCGCTGCAATGCCCCACGGGCCCCGAGGTGGGGGGTGGGGGGCTGGGTTTGAGTCTCTGTCAGATATATATATATATTTTAATTAACTAAAATGTCTAACTTTATGACCTGGAAATGTAAGCAGATGAAATTGGCTGAGTGGCAAGAGAGTTACAATTAACTAAAGGAATTTAGGGGCATATTACCAACAACTAGCGATAATTATTGCTATGTTGGTTTAGCGGCGATATTGTTATCTCCGAGCTGCGGCGATTTTTATCGCTTAGGAACCTTGGGGCATATTACCAAGCAATAGCAATAATTATCGCTATTGCTTGGTTAGAGACAAAAATTTACCGCTAAGCTGCGGCGATTTTTATCGCAAATAAACCTTGGTATTACCAAGGTTTATCGCAAATGCGATAAAAATCGGCCACAATGCATGAATATCGCTGAAAAGTCAGCGATATTCATGCATTACAGAGCTAATGCTCTTAGCCTTGTTATCCACCTCCCATTGGATAACATGGCTAAGAACTGCTCAGGGCAGGTGTTAGCTTTTGGAGATATTCGCGCTTAGCGCGAATATCTCCAAAAGTTGGTAATAGGAGATAGCGATGTTAGCGACTGTTTCCAGTCGCTAACATCTTGGCACGCCCTCTTTGCATGTCATTAGTGATAAATATCACTGACATGCAAAGTGGGGCCCAAGATGGTCGCTATCTCCTACTAGCTGTCGCTAACTGGTGATAGCGACAGCTAGGTAATAGGGAGATAATTTTATCTCCGCTTTCTTGGCTTTTAAAGCCAAAAAAGCGGAGATAAACCCCCTTGATAAACCCCCTTGATAATATGCCCCCTTGCTATTATCAAGATTTATCTCCTAAGCGATAAAAATCGTCCGAAATGCATGAATATCGCTGAAAAGTCAGCGATATTCATGCATTACCGAGCTAATGCTCTTAGCCATGTTATCCACCTACCATTGGATAACATGGCTAAGAACTGCTCAGGGGCAGGTGTTAGCTTTTGGAGATATTCGAGCTTAGCGCGAATATCTCCAAAAGTTGGTAATAGGAAATAGCGATGTTAGCGACTGTTTCCAGTCGCTAACATCTTGGCACGCCCACTTTGCATGTCATTCGTGATAAATATCACTGACATGCAAAGCGGGGCCCAAGATGGTCGCTATCTCCTACTAGCTGTCGCTAACTGGTGTTAGCGACAGCTAGGTAATAGGGAGATCATTTTATCTCCGCTTTCTTGGCTTTTAAAGCCAAAAAAGCGGAGATAAACCCCCTTGATAATATGCCCCTAAATCTGCTTTTGAATCTTTGGGGGGCTTTGTTAAGATTGAAATCAATGGGGATCTTGGGGGAATTAATGTTCTATAAGATCTCATCTGGGTCGACATGCTTCTTGCCTATTGTAGTTGCTAAAGGGATCCGTGGCAGTTCAGGATCAAATATGTAATGCCTAATCTACGTTTAACATTATACCTAACTCAGTAGATATTTAAAAAGTGCCCCAATATGGACAGATGCAAACCTTTACTGTATGGATCATTACACAGGAGCTGTACCAGTCAGTAAGCATTGTAATGACACGTCTTAGAGTACAAACGTTTTACTTTTTTACTTGGCATCAAAATTATGATAAATATATGTTATATGCTGCATGTCTCCTCTCTTTATACATTTTAGGTTCTACAACAGCAGCCCTCGAGTATAGGGGTAACTGTAGTTTTTCTATCTATATGACACCAGGTGTGGGTCCCCAGTGGGGAACTTTTTTAATGTCTCCTGAGTTAGATATAATCGTACTCATAGATTAGGAATTAAATAGTTGGTCCTGATGAATGGCCACTGATCTGTTTAGGTACAACAAGACGCAAGAAACATGTTGGCCCAGTTCAAATCTGATTGATAATTACTCAAGACCCCCACTGTTTTTATTCTTAACAAAGGCCCCCCAAATATTACATAGAAGATTTAGGGTGTTCATTTAGTTAATATTAACTCTCTTTCCACCCACCTTTTTTGGCCAATCTACATTTCCAATTCATAAATTTTGACATTTGGCTGTTTTAAAAAAAAAGATCTCCAGCAAAGCTCCCCTCTTCCCCCCGCCCCGAAGGGCCTATCAAGCAATGCAATGCAAGCCCCACGAGGAGCATAAACCCAATGATGAAGCATACCACAATGTGGTGGGTGCGGACTTTTGCATCTAAACATTATTGCTGTGTTTGATCCTTTCTTGACCCCTTTATCACAATAGATAACTAGGACCCTTCTTGGAACTGCACATCTGAGATGTACTTCCACCATTAGGTAGTTAGTGTGCTGGACCAATTCCATTGCTCTCTTCCCCTACATTGTGGATGGATCTCTGGGGTAAGGCACACGTGGGCCGATCAGCTGCAGTGTTTACTGGAGGTCACTAAAATTTAAAAAATAAATACTCCATTGTAGACCAAAGAGTGGCAGCAGAAAGGGGATGGACGCACTATTGACAGAGTCATGAAATATGAAGCCTGACAGTCAATGTATACATTCAGGGGCACATTTACAATTACTGGCGCATCCCTGCATATCAGCAGGGATGCACTAGTAATTGTGCGCCGCAGCTCCGCCACCCTGGATGCGCCGCATTTACAATGCGGCGCACCATGGGGCAAAAACGGTACAGATGCGTCACGCATCTGTGCTGTAAAAGCGACGCATTGCTGGAGTTGCGTCACAAGCGCGACGCAGCTCCCGCAAGGCTTGGGGGGCTCTAGCTCCACAATGCTGCGACAATCCTTATGCCTGCTTCAAGCAGGCGCAGGGTTTTGACTCAGCTTTGGCCCAAAAGCGACTCGGTGAAATCTTGTAGATTGCACTTTTGGGAGGCGTTTCTGCACCGGAACGCCCCCCCTGCAATGGAACGCCTCCTTCTGGCGCAGGGCTTTCCAACGTGACGCATCTGGGAGATGCATCACGTTGTAATACCCGCACCATGGTGCATCTTTTGCGCCGCCGCTGCGTCACAAAAGTGACGCAACGGCGGCATAAAAGAGGTGCACAGGGCTTGTAAATCTGCCCCTCAGTTCATAAAAAGTCTGCCACAAAGAAATTCACAAAAAATTAATGCACATGCTGTAGTGATCTTTGTGTGTCAAGCAATTTTCTTGGGATAACAATAACGGTATGATAAATCTGGCGATGAATGTATTTGTTGGAGAGATCTGTTTGTCTAGTCACTGTTTTGACGCATCATAAAAGAACACAGAGGATTAATGTGTCTCCTGCAAAGCACAATGTTTGACATGCTGATAGCATAGCTGTAATTTATGTAGATGGCTCAGAGGGTACTACTTTTTTCACAGAGATATTTTTGTTTCTTGCAGTTCATAAGTTACAATCATACTGATATAGCCCAGAGGCTGCACCCAAACAGTAAGGTGTTTAGAACCTAACTGTTTTATCTCAATCTTTCATTATTCTAAGAATGCTAAAAAGGGTTCTCTAGGTTTAGAAGAAAGTCTTATTAGGAGAAACACCCCCAATCACTGAATTGAAATCCTGACTTCGTTTTTCTTCAGGCAAGCACTCAGTATATAATGCCTAACCATATGGATGCTATGTGACTTGTACAACTTGTAATCCTCATTGTCTTATGCAACATTTCCTGCAGACTGACTTACATACTTGGATGATTTATTGTCTCTGTATATATATATATATATATATATATATATATATATATATATATATATATATATCCATGGATCAGCGCTCAGACTCCATAGGGTGGCGTTCCCCACACCCCACAGAATGACGCAGACACGGTCCAAGTTCGTGCAATTCTTTTAATTAGTGCAAGCACATCGCATGACGTTTCGGCTCCGAGGAGCCTTGTTCACATGACAGTGTCAAACATAATGAGCCGTTCTTTTAAAGAGACAGCTTCTGTTGAAAAAAGTTGATCACATGCTTGAGTTAAAAATGGACATGGAAGAAATACTTAAAGATTCTGAATGGTTTTTGAACATACCTAGGTAATGCCACAGAAGACATACATTTAATATCGTTTTTTTACCTTAAGTTGTATAAATCACAGGTTAAATACCATATTATTTACAGTAAGTAAACAATCATGAGTTTGTTGATAATGGTCAAATACAAGAATATATCCATCTATTATTAAAATCGTCCTTGTAAAAAATACAGGTTATTTGGTATATTTAATATATTTACATATTTACATTGCCAATCTATGTTGCATCAAGAATGTAAAGTGCTTCTGCTAAAGTGCATAAATAACTTGTGCAAAGTCTTGCAATTGTGCAAAAAGGTTGCCACTATGATAACAATATAATAACTCCTACCATAGCAAATAAATGTGCAATTTATGACAGTAACACTATTCAATGTAAAAAACCGTTACCCGAAGGCAAAGTTTCAATGATGGACGTTAATGTGATTATCGATCATCGATTGTACATATTCTATCATTTCTCACTCAGTTACTTAACGTAAACGGTTCAGCCTTCATTATCAACCATGTCCATAATAAAGTGAAAAGGTGCAAAGCATAATAAAACAAGTCAATATTTAATCAAATCAGCTATCCAGGATTAAGGACCTTCAAGCTAGATAGTGTTGACTTGTAAACAAACACATATATATCCTGTTACTCTTTTTCTTTTTTGCATTTTTTTCAATCAAATAGCAGCAGCTACTCGGTCCCACAGACTCAACATCAATTCAAAAAAGAAATGAACCGACATCACATGAAAACAGATAAGGCCAACTTATATCCCAACTCGGATATTCATCTGTTTTTATCGGATGTCATAGTTATGCATCAGGTCCCTGTTAAACACAACTTATTGATTATGTTAGAAATATTTATATTCCAATTATATTAAAGTAAACACGTGTACATATCCTCAGTGATATTTAATCCTGTAGGGGCCTTGGTGTTGAGTAAGAGAATGTATTTCGTTTCAAGCTTTCTCAACTTAGATTCTCTATCGCCAACCTGTCTGTTGGTATTAACGCTGTCTATCAAAAAGTAAGTTAATGACTTGTTGTTACTTTGATGTACTTCGCGGTACTGGCGAGCTACTGGGTAGGTGTTGTCCCCATTAGATATAGCTCTGAGATGTTGTAGGATTCGTTGGTGTACCAAGAGCTTAGTACTGCCAACGTACATTAATGAACAAGGGCATTGCAAGATGTATATCGCATGGTCGGTTTTACAAGTCAATACCTGTGATATCGGATGATCTATATCACTAAATCCGTCTTTATACGTTTTGGTATTGACCCCATGGGTGCATGCTTTGCATGTTTTGCATTTATAGAATCCCTTGTTCGATTGCCACAAATTGCTGCCTTTGACGGGTTCAGGATTAGTGTCCACTATTTGATCTCTATATATATATATTTTGTAGTTCACGAAGCACAGTAGAAACTGTGCCGATGCACTCCGTTCAGGTAACACGTCTTTGTCAATTACTCCAGCAGTCGGGTGTACTTTTCAAGTTGCTTTTAATTTACATCGGTTCCAAAACACAGATGCATGGAACAGCCCAACGCGTTTCAGCGAACCAGTCGCCCTGATCAAGGGTAGTTGAGTAATGTTCCTAAACACATATTAATAACGTTTCAAAAAACATAAATGCACACGTGATTGCCACAGTGAAAACATGAACAAGGGACAAAAAAGTAAAGATACGGTGGCCATCTTGTAGTGGTGTTTGAACATAGCAATCCATTGCAAAACACATATAGAAGATAATGTCAATCATATTGTGTTTGCTGATCAGAAGTATAATATTTCAAATATTTGCAACCTATTTGATGCTGGACTCGATATTCATGGAAAACAATATCAATATTAATTGGAAAGTTACCATCATTAATGTATGAATTTATTGGGTTGCTCACAGTATTCAAAATGATTTATCCATTATAAGATTAATTTCTCTATGGATATGCCTAACATTTAGAACCAATATACATAACGCCAGTGCATAGAGTATTGATAGACCAAATAAAACCCAAGTTGGTTAAGGTTCCAAGGCAAATCATCAATTGTAAATTTACGGATGTAGAAAAAGGAAAAAACATAAGCAAACCAGAAGAGAAAAAGAAGAGAACATCCTACTACCCCAGTGGGAAGGTATCACGGCCAAATGTCCAAATTACAAAAGCCTTAAAAATGTCTCTCAGCAATCAAACTCCTCCGCAGCCCTCTGCAGAAAGGGGGAAAAGACAAAGCAAAATTTGCCCGTCAATGCTAATATCAAATCTTAACACCTATACTTATGACTTTAAAATTGTATGACTTTCTAACAGTGCCCTTTTTATTTCCCAAAATAAATTCAAACGTGTGATAAACAATAAACCAAATTAGTTAATGATTAAAAACAAATTCTTGCAAGACACTCAGGTAAGCAGAATTCCACTATGTACATAAGGCACACTACAGAAAAGCAATATGTAAAATATATATATATATATATATATATATATATATATATATATATATATATATATATATATATATATATATATATATATATATATATATATATATATATATATATATATATCGAATCCAACCTGTTGCCGGCGGCAGCCGTCAGCCAGCACACACAAGTACACAGACTACTCCAATAATCTCCGCAAGCCAGGCTTCGATTGCAAAAGATATTTATTTACCGATCAAATGGTAAAAGGTGGCGCCAGTCATCAGACGCGTTTCGGACTTGCGTCCTTGCTCACATATATATATATATCTGGATATCTCCGAACCTCTCTGTAGTGCCCAGCCGGAACACAACCAAAGGACGAAATACAGACTCCAAAATATTGTGGAAAATGCAGGTCTTTATTTCAGGATGTCAGACGCGTTTCGAATACCCTTGTATTCTTTCTCAATTAACAAACAAATAGTCCACTTTCAGTTTTTATATTGTTTTTTGTGTGATGCTTTCACCTCCCCTCTGTGATTAGTGGAAATAGAGGAAATACTAGACCAGAATGCATGCTGGGACTTGTAGTTGTAAATAAAAGCCTCATTAGTTAACTGGCATTTTAAGTTTGCATAACATTACCGCATGAATGCAGTTTTGTAAATAATAGCGTAATCAATCAATCAATCAATGACACTTGTAAAGCGCGCTACATACCCGTAGGGTCTCAAGGCGCTGGGGGGGGGGGGGGGGGGGGTGCCGCTACTGCTCGAACAGCCAGGTCTTCAGCTTCTTCCTGAAGGAGAGGTGGTCTTGGGTCAGGCGCAGGTCGGGAGGGAGGGAGTTCCAGGTCTTGGCAGCCAGGTAGGAGAAGGACCTTCCTCCTGTAGTCGCTCTTCGGATGCGGGGGACGGCGGCGAGGGCGTGGTTGGCTGAACGGAGGTGGCGTTTGGGAGCGTAGAAGTTGACTCGGCTGTTGAGGTAGCTCGGGCCTTGGTCGTGTAGGGCTTTGTGTGCGTGGGTGAGGAGGCGGAAGGTGATTCTTTTGTTGACGGGGAGCCAGTGAAGGTCTCTCAGATGTCCGGAGATGTGACTGGTTCGTGGGATGTCGAGGATGAGTCTGGCTGAGGCGTTCTGGATCCGCTGGAGTCTCTTCTGGAGCTTGGCGGTGGTCCCGGCGTAGAGGGCGTTGCCGTAGTCCAGTCGGCTGGTGACGAGGGCCTGGGTGACGATCTTCCTGGTCTCGGTGGGGATCCACCAGAAGATCTTCCGTAGCATGCGCAGGATGTTGAAGCACGCCGAGGAGACGTTGTTGACTTGCCTGGTCATGGAGAGGGAGGAGTCCAGGATGAAGCCCAGGTTGCGTGCATGGTCTGTCGGTTTGGGTGCGGTGCCCAGGGCGGGAGGCCACCAGGAGTCGTCCCAGGCGGAGGGTGAGGGGCCCAGGATGAGGACCTCCGTCTTGTCCGAGTTCAGTTTCAGGCGGCTGGTCGTCATCCACTCGGCTACCTCTTTCATCCCTTCGTGCAGGTTGGCTCTGGCGGCGGTGGGGTCGTTGGTCAGGGAGAGGATCAGCTGGGTGTCGTCGGCGTAGGAGATTATGCTGAGGTTGTGTTTGCGTACGATGGCCGCGAGGGGGCTCATGTAGACGTTGAAGAGGGTGGGGCTCAGAGATGATCCTTGAGGGACGCCACAGATGACTTCGGAGGCCTCTGACTTGTACGGTGGTAGGCGGACTCTCTGTGTTCTTCCGTCGAGAAAGGAGATGATCCATTCCAGCGCCTTGTCCTGGATTCCGATGTTGCTGAGGCGCCGTACTAGGGTGCGGTGGCAGACCGTGTCGAATGCCGCAGAGAGGTCTAGGAGGATGAGGGCCGCTGTTTCTCCATTGTCCATCAGGGCTCGGATGTCATCGGTGGCGGCGATGAGGGCGGTTTCGGTGCTGTGATTGGCTCGGAAGCCGGACTGTGAGGGGTCGAGGGATCCGTTCGTCTCGAGGAAGGCGGCCATCTGCTTGTTGACGGTCTTCTCGATGACTTTGGCTGGAAACGGGAGGAGTGAGATGGGGCGGTAGTTCTTGAGGTCGGTGGGGTCCGCTGTTGGTTTCTTGAGTAGAGCGCTGAGTTCGGCGTGTTTCCAGCTCTCAGGGAAGATGGTGGTGTCGAAGGATGTGTTGATGATGTCTCGCAGGTGGGGTGCGATGACAGCGTCGGCCTTGTTGAAGACGTGGTGAGGGCAGGGGTCGGTCGGTGATCCGGAGTGGATGGAGTTCATCGTGTGGATGGTGTCTTCGGTGCTGATCGGGGTCCAGGCGTGGAGGGTGGTGGTGGGGGGTGGTTGTTCGGTCATGGTGTGCGTTGGTTGGTTGTTGAAGCTGTTATGTATGTCCGCGATCTTGTTGTGGAAGTATGAAGCCAGGGAGTTGCAGAGGTCTTGCGAAGGGGTGATGTCGTTGTTTCCTGCGCTGGGGTTGGAAAGCTCTTTCACGATGTTGAAGAGTTCCTTGCAGTTGTGTGCGTTGTTGTCCAACCTGTCCTTGAATGCTGTTTTCGTGGCGGCGCGGATCAGCTGGTGGTGTTTCCGGGTGGCCAGCTTGAAGGAGGTCCTGTTGTCCGGTGTCGGTTCCCTTCTCCAGACTTTCTCGAGGGCTCGGCAGTTCTTCTTGGAGCTCTTGAGTTCGTCGGTGAACCATGGAGCCTTCTTGCTGCCGGGTCTGCTAGGCGGGGTCCTCAGAGGGGCGAGTACGTCCGCGCAGTTGCTGATCCACTTTGTGAGGTTGTCGGCGGCCTGGCTGGGGTCCGCTGAGCTGGCAGGAGGGTGCTGGCTCAGGGAGGTGGCGAGCTGGTCTGCTGTGATCTTGTTCCAGCTTCTGCGGGCGGCCTGTTGTTGGTGGTGGTGGGTTGTCGTTCTCTTGAAGGTGAAGTGGACGCAGCTGTGGTCCGTCCATTGAAGCTCTGTGGCGTGGCTGAAGTCGATGTCTGTGCTGGAGGAGAAGACTGCGTCGAGTGTGTGTCCGGCGCGGTGGGTGGGGGTGGACACCAGTTGCTTCAGTCCCAGGTTGGCGAGGTTGTCGAGCAGGGTGCTGGTGTTGTGGTTGTTGTTGTTCTCCAGATGGAAGTTGAGGTCTCCCAGGAGGATGTAGTCGGCGGAGGGGAGGGCATGCGGGCTGACGAAGTCGGCGATGTCCTCGCTGAATTGTGTGCGTGGTCCGGGGGGTCGGTAGATCAGGGTGCCTCTGAGGGTGGTGTTCGGGTTGGTGTGGATCTGGAAATGCAGGTGTTCGGCGCTGGTCAGGGTGTTGTCGGTGCTGGTCGTGAGACGGATGGTGTTCCTGTGGATGATGGCGATGCCTCCTCCCATCTGGTTGGCGTTTCGGTCCCTCCGGACGATCTTGTAGCCCTCTGGGATAGCGATGGCGATGTCGGGAGCTGAAGAGGCGTTCATCCAGGTCTCCGTGAGGAAGGCAACGTCAGGGGCTGTGGCGTCTAGAAGGTTCCAGAGTTCGATGGCGTGTCTGTGGACAGAGCGGGTGTTGAGCAGGATGCACTTGAGGTGGGTGCTGCTGGTGTTCAACTTGGCGGGTGCTGGTGCGAGTCTGGTCCGGATGCAGGAGAACTTGCAGGCGTGGCAGCTGAATGCACAATTGTCATGACATGGTTTTAAAATCACGTTTTGTTTTGAATGGGTTGCCAATTTCATTATATATTTTCTCAATGAGTATAAATAAATAAATAAATATATACATTGATAAAATATGCTATACAAAAATATATTATTAAAATATATATCCATCATTCTCCTTATAGTAAAAAAACGACAAATAAATACATATTTCATATATACAGAATGCAATATAAAAATAGAAATATGCTATTTAAATATTGACACTCTTCCATTTTTATACATGGAAATCATGGAATGAATTCCGAAACCCACGTTTTGGCTAACTCTATTGACCAAAATCGGTCAAATATCAAAAGAACGTGCAACACTACGCAATGTGCAAAAATACAAACTAAGTGCAAGCTATGCATTGTTTTGTAGCAGCATGAAGGTATTTCCTTGAATAAAGTGCAAAAGTAGTGATGTGATGATTACTAAACTTCACTGTATTTGTGCTTCTTACTAAACAAAGTCTTGACATTTTCAAGATAAGTGTTTTAAAACTTATAAGCAAAAAATAAATTAAGCTTATAATGTGAAAGACTAAAAACAATATTGAGACAAAAATAGCATGGAGTAGGGGCAATGGTAATGTTCTCAGGGATATTATTAGATACAAGAATTTGGAAACATATAGGGAACATATGGCTAATGGATGAAGCATCAGAGGAAATGATGTAGGTCCTCTGTGTTGTTTAATCCATTTGGCTGTCTACTGTCCAATTCAATAATGAATTTGGATTCCAACTGCCGCAAGCACTTTTCTCTGTTTCCACCTCGCGGATTATCCTTCACAGCTCCGATAACAAAATATTTTAAATCCGCTAGATTGTTTTGGTGGATTGCTTTGAAGTGTCTTGCGACCGGGTACGTGCTGTCGTTATTTACGATTGCACGCAGGTGTTGCAGGATTCTGACGTGCACTTGCTGCTTGGTACTACCCACATACCTAAGCCCACAAGTGCACGTCAGGATATAAACTGCATAGTCAGTTTTGCAGTCATAGCATCCCTGAATTTTTTGCTCCCTCGGGCTAAATGGTGTGTTGTATTTCTTGGTTGTTACGCCAAATTTACAAGCCCGATATGAAGAGCATTTGTAAAAACCATGTTTTTCAGGTAACCAGAACGTACTTCTCTTTTTGATACTGAGGTCTGGGATGCTTTTAGTTATTTCACTCCTCATAGAGATGCCTCTGCGGTATGTTATTGTGGGTTTCTCAGGCAATTCTGGTGTCATGACTGCATCTGTCTGTACTATTGACCAATTTCGATTGATTATAGATCGAATTTGGCGATGCTGGTTATTATAAGTTAGGATTAATCTGGGTGTATTGGAGGTTTCCTCACTTTCCTGCAATTAATTTCTTTCCAAATCACACAACAATGATTCCCTGGATCTACAATTGGCTTTATCCAAAGCCTTTTGTAGACTGTATGCCGAGTAGCCTCTTCTACGGAACCTTTCAATTGCTTCTCGCATGCTTATATTTTGTTGTTCTTCACTACTGCATATGCGTTTAATCCTGAGAAGCTCTCCGTAGGGAATGCTATCACTTAAATGTTTTGGATGAGCACTCGAGGCATGTAACGTTGAGTTACCGGCAGTAGATTTTCTATGCAGAGTTGTTCTCAGTCCACCATTTTCTACATATACTCTTGTGTCCAAAAAGTCTACTTCATTGCAACTTAGATTTGAAGTGAAATTAAGATTCATCTGATTTACATTGATGTCGCGTATAAAATCATTGGCACTTTCATTACTCCCCTTCCACACAACAAACACATCATCAATGAAGCGTAACCATACTATTATGTGGTCGCCATATTTTGAGAATAGTTCTTGCCTGAGTGTCTGCTCCTCCCACCAGCCAACCACTAAACAGGCATAGCTGGGGGAGAAGCAAGACCCCATCGCCACACCTCTGCATTGTCTGTATATCTTTTTGGCAAATGCAAAGTAGTTGTTGTTGAGGCACCAGTCGATACTCTTTATGATCATTTTATTGTGTTCATAGTTCTCAATTGATCTTGTCGATAGGAAATGTTTGATCGCATTTAATCCCACTTGATGATCAATGCAAGTGTATAGGGATTCAATATCCATTGTTATCATTTTCATTCCATCTTCCCATTCAACATTGCTAATTTTGGTTAAAAAATCACCAGTGTCCTTTACATAAGAGGGCAATTCTTTGACCAGATCTTGCAAATAATAGTCAATGTACTGTGATAGATGCTCACTGGCACTTTCAATGGCCGATATTATTGGGCGTCCTGGCACCGGTGTTCTCTCTTTGTGGGTTTTGGGGAGAAAGTATATGGATGGTAATACAGGTGAATCATTCCATAGAAAAGTGTATTCGTCTTTTGAAATCATATTGTCCCTTTTACTTTGTAGAAGATGTTTCCTCAATGTTTCCAAAGCTTTCATGTATTCTTTGTTATTGCTTTCCACATAGCACTCGGTATCTGACAACTGTCGATTTGCTTCCATCAGGTAGTCTTGTTTGGGCCACAAGACTATGTTGCCTCCTTTGTCTGAGGCCTTCACTATTACTTCAGTGTCATTTCCTAGTTTGGTCATTAATCGATTATATTGCAATTGATTGGAACTCAGTTTTTTAGGATGATGATTGACACTATGATACAGATCTTTTATGTCTTCCGTTACTCTGTCGTGGAAGATGTCAATCGCATCCTTAGGCATGACAGGTACAAACACTGACTTCGGTTTAAAAGGGCTTCTACCTGCCCCAAACTGATTTATTGATGCCAGTTGTAGATGTTGTTGAGTAGACATGTTCTTCTCAGCTTCATCAGTGGAGTTTTCTTCTAGTTCTTGTGCTGCCAGCACTCCTTCCACATCATTTGCTGTTAATCTAATGGCACTTGTCAAGGATGAGTGTCCTGCGGATTGTTTTTTAGCTAATCCGTTCTTTATCTTGAAGAATTTCAGTAATTTTAATTTTCTGACGTAACTGAAAATATCTATTCAAGTTTGTGCGTAATTGAAATTTCTGGGTGGGCAATATGACAACCCCAATTTTAAAATTTGTTCTTCGTTTTCATTTAACTTTAAGGTTGTCATGTTAATGATTGTTTTATCCATTGCATTGGTTATTGTTGATTGCGCCAAAAGTTTATTTTTCCCCTTCCTCTTGTTTTTGTTGCGCCTTTCTCTCCTTTTTGTATTTCGGGTTTTTGCGTGGCCTGGGGTTGTGGCTGTTGTTGTTTCCGCGGTCTTAGCGTTTTTAACCTGTCCTCGACTAAAAAATCAATTTCTTCGCCGAGGTTCAAGGTTCTAGGTGTAATATCTTCGTCATCCGTGTTGTTTGTACTGCTGGCGCTATATACCGAGCTATTGTTGCTCTGCTCACTTGTTGGAGTGTTTCCACTGATAGCTTGCTGGTTTGAACATGTAGCTTGTTCCCCCATTTGCTGTCCCTTTGTCTTGTTTGAGCTGGCTTTGAGCTTTTTGGCCATATCAAATTTTCTGGCGAACGTATAAATTCTGCCTTGCTCATAGTCTGCCAAGTCACGGGCGAATTTATATACCTTGCGTTGTTTGATTTTTTCTTCTTGTTTCTGCAGCCTGTCTTTTATATCTTTTCGCGTTTTGGCAATGTAATCATTTGGTTCCAGCTTTGCTAATTCTTCATTTATAGTTTTGATCTCATCCAGTAATTTTATCCTATCGGATTCAGCATATTCAATTAACAGATGGACTAGGTTCATTGATGCCCTTAGGTTCATAGTGCCCCATTTCTTTAGCATTTCAGGATCCGGATTTTCATAGCTTGGTGCGAGTAAAATTCTCAGCCCCCGTGGGACTCTGCCAGCTTCAGCTTATTTACTTAGCGACTTTTTCTCCCACCACTTTGTTACCTCTGACCTCATGCTTTTTTCAAGCTTCCTCAGGAGAGTCTTGGCAGTGTCATCTACTCGTACTGTGCTTTCTTTATTAACAGTTGCCCCTCGTTTTTCCATGATTGGCAGTTTGCTGTAAATATCGTCTGCAGCTGCCTCTCTTGCGCGGACTTCATCTGCTGACATGTTTTAGTTGATTGTGATCTATTTCTTCGTGTTTCAAATCACACGTTTGAGCTCAAATGACAGAGCCGATTCTGCCTGCCCACACCTGCCCACCGAGTTTTGAACGTGCATGGACACTCACCGCCGTTTATGCGCCGCTCTTGCCGGTCCTCCGACCACGCTAGGGTTGCAGCATTCACGATGGCCTGGCCTCAGCACTTCACCCGGGGGCTGCAGCAGTAGTTTCCGTTCCGGAAAGACGAGCAGGGAGGGTTGTTTGCAGCAGCCACTTCCGGTGCAGGGGGTCTGTAAGCAAAACCAACCCGATGTTTTGCAATTGATATCTGGATATCTCCGAACCTCTCTGTAGTGCCCAGCCGGAACACAACCAAAGGACGAAATACAGACTCCAAAATATTGTGGAAAATGCAGGTCTTTATTTCAGGATGTCAGACGCGTTTCGAATACCCTTGTATTCTTTCTCAATTAACAAACAAATAGTCCACTTTCAGTTTTTGTGTGATGCTTTCACCTCCCCTCTGTGATTAGTGGAAATAGAGGAAATACTAGACCAGAATGCATGCTGGGACTTGTAGTTGTAAATAAAAGCCTCATTAGTTAACTGGCATTTTAAGTTTGCATAACATTACCGCATGAATGCAGTTTTGTAAATAATAGCGTAATGCACAATTGTCATGACATTGTTTTAAAATCACGTTTTGTTTTGAATGGGTTGCCAATTTCATTATATATTTTCTCAATGAGTATAAATAAATAAATAAATATATACATTGATAAAATATGCTATACAAAAATATATTATTATATATATTACCTACTGGCGGTAGCCAGTAGGTATATATAGTTAGGATTTTTTCTCTATGGGATTTTTGAAAATTCTATGTCTAATAACTTTGGCGTTTGTGGACGGAATTGGCTGAAATTTTCAGGAAAATGGAACATTTTGTTTCTGAGCAGCCCCTGACAATTTGGGGGGGTTTCATCAAGGGGGGGCCGAGAAAAAAGGGGGGTCCCAAAACGCGTTTTTCCCATGTTAATTTCCATAGGGCGGTTGGCCTCACTTTTAGCTCGAACGGCTGAATGGATTTGCACGAAACTTGGCAAAATTGTAGGGACTGTTAGCCCGATGTGCCTTTGCTAGGTCTCAATATATGTGCTCCAGTGGATTTTGAGTAATTTAGGTACAAAAAAAGATATATATCTGGGCGGAGCCTAACCACACATCTGATCTGATTGGCTGTCAGCACTTCATCCAAGAAGTGTTGGCAGCCATCTTGGGACCAATATACATGATAGCACCTCATTAAAAAGCATTGTAGTTAATAGAGGGTTTTAGGACTTTAGTTACATTATAAATCATTTGTTGATGGTACCATACTCGTTTTAGGAATTGTGGTGGGTTCTAAGGTGATTTTACCATGTGAAAAAACCTTCTGCTGTGATATCATGAATATTGTTTGAAAGAAAACTAATATCTCATGATTTTCCCACAGTGGTTTGGAAGGGGATCTATAAGCTAAACTGAAAGCATATTTTCTGTAAATTCAGATTATCTTTCTCAGTCATGTGAAAATGAAGTCTGACATTCTCAGTAAAACATGTACATCCAACAAGGACAGAGACTGTCAGTTGATTCCTTTGTGCTCTACTGCAGCCTCCTAAAGTGTTCGAAAGAACAACTAGAGCGCTAACAGTCCTACGTATTACAAAGGTATAGCACACCTGGAGCCCTCGTGATGGGAATAAAGTGGTAACTCTTAAAACATTTAATTTAAAAAGGAACAAAATGAGGGGGTATATTATGCAATAGAAGGTATTATTAGTGCTGCAGAAAGAAAAATTAGGGCACATTTTGAGTGACTTCTCAAACCCTCTTCAATTTCATTAAAAAATTCTGACATACAGTCTCCCAAGATGGCCACCAGAGACAAAAGAGCCTAAATGTAGCCCAAATATCACCCAGATGTACCCCAAGTATAGCCCAATGACAGAATGTCCCAGAGTGTTCTAAAGAACAACTAGAGCGCTAACAGTCTTACTTATGACAAAAGTATGGCACACCAGAAGCCATCTTGATTGGAATGAAGTGGTAAGTCTGAAAACACTCAATTTAAAAAGGAACAACATGAGGGGGTTAATTTTGCCATAGAAAGTATGATTAGTGCTTCAGAAAGAAAAATTAGGGATCATTTTGAGTGACTTCTCAAATCCTCTTCTATTTCATTAAAAGAATTCTGACATGCAGACTGAAACATGCACTTTGAATACCAGCAGCAGACGTCCCTGGTGAGCAGTAGCTTTACTACAGTGATCTAATGTGCAACTAGAGTGCTAACATTCAGAATTTATGGCAAATGTGTGACACATCTGAATGCCTTCTTGATGGAACCAAAGTAAACAAGCATTGAAAATGCAATAGATCTCGCCCTCGTTTAAGTTAAAGCCATTCTGTTTGTAATGAGGTGGCTTTTTAGCTTTGCTTTTATTAGTGTTTTTTCAACTTTCATGTAAATAACATGCATCTGTATGCATATAAGTATATGTATGCATGCATTTATGTTTGTATTTATATAGATATACAGATGATATATGTTTATATATGTATGTATATATATATATATTCACTGAAAAAACCATAGGTTATAGACCATATATAGTTAGGAATTAGCATTTACAAAACCTTGAAAATTCACTGAAAAAACCATAGGTTATAGACCATATATAGTTAGGAATTAGCATTTACAAAACCTTGAAAATTCACTGAAAAAACGATAGGTTATAGACCATCAGTGATGTCATTTGAGATGTCATCAGTGATGTCATCAGTGATGTCACTGACCATGTCATGAATGATGTAATATGTGACATCATCAGCAGTGGATTGCGGGTGCGCGATATATAGTTAGTGCAACTAACTATATATGGAATTTCAATGGTTTTGTGTGAGTAAAATAAGGTTTTGTAAATGCGAATTCCTAACTATATATGGTCTATAACCTATGGTTTTTTCAGTGAATTTTCAAGGTTTTGTAAATGCTAATTCCTAACTATATATGGTCTATAACCTATGGTTTTTTCAGTGAATATATATATATATATATATATATATATATATATATATATATATATATATATATATATATATATATATATATATATATGACGAACCACCCATCCAGAAAGAAAGGGTCGGAGGCCAGAGGGGAGAACAGGGATGAACCAGCTTTATTCAGGCAGACAAAGCAATGTTGACGGGCGGATGCATTTCGGCGTTTCTGCCTTCTTCGGCGCCCTTCATTGTAGGTGAGGTTCAAGTGAAATGTCCAAATTCTGCATCCTTTGTATTAGTAGGCTGGAAGCTCCACCCCCAAGCTGATGAGGCTCACCTGCTGGCTTTCGTGTAATTCAAACGAACTCCAACTCCCATAATGCACGGAATGGGTGCATCCGGGTCGGTGGTGTGGGGAGTGCTGTTAGATTAACAGGAGACAAGTCCAGGTGATGCAGGTGGGTAGTTGAGCCGCACACAAAGAGTCTGTCCGAAACCACCAGCCCCTCCTCGAGTCCCCTCGGACTGCTGCTGCCTCATAATCCAAGTAAGCAATACGGCAGGGACAGCCATTAGCCACAGCGTCCTGGTGGAGGTAAAATACCTCGCTCCGCCGGTGCCGTTTGAAGTAAGGGGCGGACACTAGACTTCTCGGTACCCCGAGCCAAGTTGTCACTGAAACAGCGAAAGTGCCAGGCTAAGTCTATGTCACTTCCGCAGCAGGGCCTTCCGAAATGCTCCGCTGGCAGGAGCATAAAATATGACGAACCACCCATCCAGAAAGAAAGGGTCGGAGGCCAGAGGGGAGAACAGGGATGAACCAGCTTTATTCAGGCAGACAAAGCAATGTTGACGGGCGGATGCATTTCGGCGTTTCTGCCTTCTTCGGCGCCCTTCATTGCAGGTGAGGTTCAAGTGAAATGTCCAAATACTGCATCCTTTGTATTAGTAGGCTGGAAGCTCCACCCCCAAGCTGATGAGGCTCACCTGCTGGCTTTCGTGTAATTCAAACGAACTCCAACTCCCATAATGCACGGAATGGGTGCATCCGGGTCGGTGGTGTGGGGAGTGCTGTTATATATATATATATATATATATATATATATATATATATATATATATATATATATATATATACAACCACACACAGATTTCTTTTCTTTACTGGGAAAGTATTTGGCTGAATATATATATATATATATATATGCACCAACAATTCCAACCACTTCCATCGAGCGCCGAACGGCGAAGCAGGAACTCAGACCGACCACAGCGATTTAGGCAAGGTATGATTTATTTAGTTCTTATATCGCAGCCAGCAACACCGCGTTTCGGGCTTCAAGAGCCCTTGATCACATTCAGCTTCTCATACATTTTTTTCCCACTTTTTATATTGTGCTTTACACCATCCACGCCCCCTCACAGGTGATTTTTGGGTCATGTGATCATAAATATAAACAACAGACTATGCGTACTTGTTGTTTTAAAATCAATTCGGCAGCATTAATGCAGTGGTACATTTAATCATTTGCAACCCACATATATGGATGCATAAAAAGACAATAATATTATTTACACGTATCACTGTATAAATACAACAACGAAAATTTGTAAAATTGTCTAATGATTATTATAATATATATATATATATATATATATATATATATATATATATATATATATATATATATTACCTACTGGCTATCGCCAGTAGGTATATATAGTTAGGATTTTTTCTCTATGGGACTTCTGAAAATTCTATGTCTAATAACTTTGGCGTTTGTGGACGGAATCGGCTGAAATTTTCAGGAAAATGGCACATTTTGATTCTGAGCAGCCCTTGAAACTTTGGGGGGGTTTCGTCGAGGGGGGGCTGAGAAAAAAGGGGGGTCCCAAAACACGTTTTTTCCATTCATTTTTCCATAGGGCGGTTGGACTCACTTTTAGCTCGAACGGCTGAATGGATTTGCACGAAACTTGGCAAAATTGTAGGGACTGTTAGCCCGATGTGCCTTTGCTAGGTCTCAATATATGTGCTTCAGTGGATTTTGAGAAATTAACGTTTAAATCAAGATATATATCTGTAACAGCGCTCTGGGCAGCGATCCGGTCCGCTTACTTTTCGCTTATCGGAACTTTGCGCGCAGAAAGCTGATTGGCTCTCCGGTGTCTGTCAACATTCTAAACAGTCCGGAGCGGCCGCCATCTTGTCTCTCGGTAGGATCGAGAGAGAAGAAGAGGTGAAAAACGAAAGGGGAATTTAATGAAAGGGGGCAAGGTATCCCCCTCTTGACCCCCTAGGAATGTTGTTGGGGTTATTAAAGGGTCCCGTGGGGAAAATAAAAAAAAAATGATTTTTCACGGTAGAAGCGCTTCACGGGCCGCGAACTGGGCCGCAAACTGGTAGCGGCCGCCATCTTGTCTCTCGGTAGGATCGAGAGAGAAGAAAAGGTGAAAAACTAAGGGGGAATTTAATGAAAGGGGGCAAGGTATCCCCCTCTTGACCCCCTAGGAATGTTGTTGGGGTTATTAAAGGGTCCCGTGGGGAAAATAAAAAAAAAAATGATTTTTCACGGTAGAAGCGCTTCACGGGCCGCGAACTGGGCCGCAAACTGGTAGCGAAACGGGAATTCGCCATTTTGTGCTTCGTTTTAATTGTTTAGAGACAAAAATTATCGCCGCACATCGGCCACAATGCATGAATATCGCTGAAAAGTCAGCGATATTCATGCATTATCCAGCAAATGCTCTTAGCCATGTTATCCACCTTCCATTGGATAACATGGCTAAAAACTGCTCTGTGCGTGAGCTTTTTTGTGTTTCAAAATTTAATAACATTTCTAACATTTAACTAGTTTATGAATTACATATAAAAATGATTAAAGACTCAAACAATTTTTTAATATTACATACAATTTTATTTTTCGGATTGTTTTTCAAAATTTAATACAACGTCTAGCATTTCACTGTCTGATATGTGTTCTTGTTCAGTGAACATAAGTTCCAACATTTGACCGTCATCATAATGATGTAAATGATCCACAGATTCTACACATTGAACTAATTCATGGTCCCGTGATTCATCCATGAAATCTGAGTCATCATTGTCCTCAATAACTTTTTCTGTGTTGTTCTCCAGAACAATTTCGAAGGAAACATTCTGCTCACCTTCCATTTTATTGCTGTAATTTGCATAAAAAATAAATATATCAGTAGAGATAGGGCACTGTTGGGTTTAAGTTCAGACAGGCACTTGTGAGTTTATAACAGAGAAGTAATCTATGGGCACTGTATGGTTTCAGGCGTGAAGTAGTACTATTAAAAAGTGCCTGTGAAGAAGCCTAAGTAAATTCATAATTATACCATAGAAACCTAAATCAGTCCATAATTATAATAAAGAAGCCTTTCTCAATGTCTAACTCTTACAGAGGGATAGTATATAACTATCTGAAAAAGTTTACCATATTTACTTATAGTGCACAATATACTTCAGTTTTAAAAATAACAACTTACCTTTAGAAACAAGTTGATGTTATTAGTGATATTCTAAATGATATATACAACAACAAGTAGTAGTCAAAATGGCTGTGTTTCCTTCTCTTCCTTTATATATATTCAGGTATATAACCAATCAAAAGTCAGGTAATAAAAGTAGAAAATGAAAGTAACATTTTCATTGGTTGTCAATTCCAACACTTCAGATGTGTTTTGTGAAGTAATTTACCTCACGGTACTTGGAGAGGTCTACAGGCTAAATGGCTAAATGTAATTTCAATGAAATTTGTGAGAATGGAAGGGATTGTTATGTAGTATGAGCTAATCTATATTTGGTGAGAGTGTCTCTAGTCGTTTTTCTGTAAATTACTTTCCCACCTTTTTTTAGGACCGCTTTCTGGAAAGCGGCCCGGTTAGCGAACCTTAAGCGTCACGGGAGTCCACCATTTTGTGTTTCGGTCGCATTAAGATACAAGATGGAGGGCAAATAATGTTCAGAATGTGTAGAAGGGGGCACGGTAGACTTATCTTGACCCCCTAGGTTTTCTGAGGGTGGCTGAGGAGGCTTAAATGTGCGGAAAAAAAACATTTTTTAAAAAAATTCCGCGAGGTTAGCTTTCGGTTAGCGAACCGGGGAGCGTATTTTGTGGAAAATTAGTGAAAAAAGTTAGAAAAAAATAATAATTGTGAGTGATTAGATGAAGGGTAGCTCTGAGAAGAGCTTTTGGGTTTATGGTACATTTAGGTACTTATAAGTAGGTACCAATGCACATTCTTAAATTCAGAATGAAAATTCTGTTGCCCTCATCTGAGAAGTGAACTCCATCTCCTCTGTAGATATCTTGCATGTAGTAACGCAAGTTATTGTTGTACAGAGAGCCCATTCCATGGTCTCTCATGAAAGCTGAAACAGATTTGTTTACATGCTTCCTCGCTTTCTCAATTTGTGGACAAAATTGGTTGGACCACTTCAATTTCTGTCTTTGGCATATATTGGAATATACCAAGGCAGTTTGAGGAAAAAGTGCCATTAATTGCTCAAAGGTGTCCTTTAAAAGCATTTCCAGACCTACCCCTGTCAAAGTGCCCAAATCATTACCTCCACAGTGCACAATTAACAGGTCAGGTTTTGGCAAATGCATAAAGGTTTTCACCAATGGTATCAATTGGTGACATTTTAATCCTCTTTGGCCCAACCACTTAATTTCCACATCTTGTAAATTGAGGTTAGGTAAATTTCTGTTCTCAGCATACCTTTGAGCCCAGTGGATGTAACTATGTCCAACAATCCAGACCTTAAACATGGTGGGAGAAGGTTGTTCTGCAGTCAGATGAAGTGTGGTAATGAAAGGGCAGTTGAAACAGTAGGAGTTTCTAAAGAAAAAAAACTGTGGATTTACAATGCTAATGAATCATTAGCAGTGATTGGTGCATTTCCATTTCTGAAAACAGAAAGTTAGGGTGCATGGATGTGTTCTTTGAAACATGTAATTTGAATGGTCAAGGAAGAAACATTTAATGAAAGATTGCACTGGATACGCAGGTGCACTGAGAGTTCAGAGTTCAATTGAAACATTGTTGTGTGAACTTGCAAACATGAGAGGTCTTCCAGGAGGTGGTTGCTATGGAAACAAGGCAGACAGGGCAGAGGGGGGAAGGGTTTTGATTTGAAAAAAGTGAGGGAAGAGGTATGATTGGCTACTATGAGAGATATGTGAAAGGAATATCTGTATTTCTGTGCTTTCAATAGCTGCAGCCTTTGGAGTGCATCCTTTTTCTTCTGCTGAAGACAATTTGGTGTATTTCTTTGACTGTTTTCAAAACTCAAAATATTTGCTAAGGTGAGAAAAGATTTATTTAATTTAGATAGAGAATAGTATGATTTAAGGAGAAAATGATGAAGAAAGCTGTGTTTTTAAAATGTGGTTTTGTTTCTAGTGATATAGTAATAGAATTAGTTTCATAGGTTGTTTGGGGTCATATTTAGAAGGCATTTTAGTGTCTTTGATGTTATTTTTCCCTTTTTAAATGGAAAGCGTTCCTCATGGGGCCCTGAGCAGTTCTTAGCCATGTTATTTAATAGGAAGTGGATAACATGGCTAAGAGCATTTGTTGGAAAATGCATGAATATCGCTGACTTTTCTGTGATGTTATGTTTACCTTTTTAAATGGAAAGTGTTCCTCTTGGGGCAAGTGTCTTGTAAATACGCTCCCACTTGCGCTTGGCAAATTTAGATTTTGATTATGGGAGTTACCTAGCCATGTTAATAGTGTCCCAAAAATGGTGCTAGGGCATTCCAGAAAACACTTTCATGTGTCTCAAGGACATTTTTAGTCATTTCTTTATGAATGCAGGTATACAATTGATTTATATGCTGTGTTTAAAAACGAATTTTGAAATCAAATAAATTTCAGGATATGCACTGTTAGAGCTTCATAGGTTGTTTGGGGTCATATTTAGAAGGCATTTTAGTGTTTTTGATGTTATTTTTCCCTTTGTAAATGGAAAGCGTACCTCATGGGGCCCTGAGCAGTTCTTAGCCATGTTATTTAATAGGAAGTGGATAACATGGCTAAGAGCATTTGCTGGAAAATGCATGAATATCGCTGATTTTTCTGCGATATTCATGCATTGCGGCCGTTTATTTTCACATTTGCAAGCACTTCTTAGCCATGTTATCCAATGGGAGGTGGATAACATGGCTATGAGCATTTGCTTCAAAGGTTGTTTGGGGTTATACACCATTTTTGGGAAATTATTAACATGCCTATCTAACTCCCATAATCAAAATCTAAATTTGCCAACCGCAGGTGGGTGCGTATTTACAATAAATTTGCCCCATGAAGAACGTAAAATAGCATACTAGACACTCAAATGCTATGTTAAATAATTAGTACGGCATTCAGTTTTAGATGACTGTTATTTATTTACTGTTTGGTAATAGTGGTTAATAACATTTTATATTATATTTTTCCACAGATTCAACTGCAGATTCTTTCATAGTTTGTAAAATGCCTTCCAAAAGTAGAGTAAGAAAGGCTAGAAAACGTCAAAGACAGCAGGATGATGTTTTATTGCAGCAGTCCTCTTCCCCAAATACTTGTCAAAACACCAAGAAAGGTCCGGGTAAGAGCACGAAATCATTCTTAAGAAATATTTGTAGTAAAAAAAGTTTTGCTCAAAAAAATGTTTCAGTTCACAAAAAGAAAAGTAATTTAAATGGAAAGGAGAGACCCATCACAAATGTTACTGGTAGAGGAAGAGATAACTCTGTGCATGATAGTAGAAGGAAACAACAGTTTAGGGACATTCGAAATCGAATGTTCCGTAATAGGATATTAGTTAATTTATTGAAAAATATTAAAAAGAAAGGCCAGCAGAAAGCGGCATTTTATAAGAAGAAGAAAAATGTAGAGAAAATTATTGATCATGCTTTTGAAATTAAGCGAAAGTTGTTTATTTTGGTAATCAATAGAATTAGGAAACTAAGCAAGGTAATTTCTGATTTCAAAACAAAAAGTAGATGGAAGAGAGTAGTAAATCGTACTAACTTTTGTGAAGTTTTTTCCGGAGAATGGATGCATAGTTCAAGTTCTGAGGCATTTTTTAATGAGGAGACTTATTTTCAGGATAATGATTTGGTGCATGCAGTTGACATCAGTGGTCGAGCTTATGAAGTGAAGGATGGTTGTCCAGTTGAAAAAGAACAACTTGTGACAACAGAGACAGAAGAGGCGCTAAGTGATGAGGTTTTAGGAAGACGTCCTAAGGGTCCTGTGTACATTTGGAAGTGTAGTTCTATTTGCAGTGTGCGACAGGTTTCCATCAATTTTCTTTGTGATTTTATACGGACATTTAATAAGAAAAGTTTGAAGCAGAAAATGAAGTTGTTGCAAGATTTAGATCCTTGCAGAGTGAGACAAATGACAGGTTTGCGTGGCCATTCACTGGCTTGTCTTTCTAGGAGAGTATGCCAGAGTGTTTTTCATCATTTCAGGATGCTAGCAGTGCATCATAATAAAGTGAGAAAATTAGTGAGAATGTTGTATTATGCTAAGAGTCCAGCAATTATGCTTAAACAATTATGTGCTGCTCTTTTGCATGGTTCTGAAATAGATGTGAAGAATATTTGTGAAGAAATTGAGTTTTGTTACTTTGGTAGTAAAGATGAGAATGTTCAAATTGACCCAGAAGTAGAGGGTAATGTGGAAGATAATGTACAGGTTTCCAGTACAGATAATTTTCAGAAGGAAATTGCCACGTTTCAGATGAAATCAAGTGAGAGGCCTAATTTCACTTGTGTATGTTGTCGACGCACTTATTATAAGAATCAGACTAAGGTAGTGGATTTATATGCAAAAAGTGAAAGGGAAAATAATAGTGAATGGAAGGATTTTGCCACATACTTGATGGTAGAAAATTATTTTGATTTGGGATCGGATCAACGTGTGTGTACTTATTGTTGTAATAAATTAAACCAAAACCAGATGCCTGCTAGGGCAGTTCATAATAATCTGGAATTGGTTGAGATTCCTTCTGAATTGAAGGATTTAAATACTTATGAATCTATTTTGATTCAAAGTATCCATCCCTTTCAGGCTATTGTAAGAATGGAGCCAAAGACAGGGAAGTTGCCTCCAGCAGATTTACAGAGAGGATTAAAGGGAAGAGTTGTTTATTTGCCTCTAGATTTGAACAAAAACATTAACACAATTGGAATAGAAGAAGTGGAAGAGGAACCTCTGGTTATCTTGGTTAATGGGGTTCCGACAAAGAATAAGAAAATATGGCAAGATTTAGTGGATGTTAGGAAAGTCAAAAAGGCAACAGTGTATTTGAAGAAAAATAATAAGTACTATAAGAATGTATATGTTGCAGAAGAGGAAGTAAGTGATGAAGAGGATAGCGATTTGTGTGCTGGCCAAATTGAGAAAGTAGAGGCCTCTAAAAGTGAAGAAATATATGAACATTATAGTGTTCATCCTTTGCATTCCAAGGAAGTCATGGGGAATGCTATTGAGTTGTTTCAAATGAAACAAGCCAAAGGGAGTCCCATTAGTGTTTGGGAGGAAAGTTTGGAAGCTCGGTGTTTCCCACAGCTATTTCCCACAGGTCAAGGAGGAAGATATGATGAGCGACCTCATCAAATTCCTGCGTCTGAATACCGGACTTTACGATTGTATGCAGCAGATCCTAGGTTTCGGCAATGCATTCCCTATTTGTTTCATCTCCTGTTTGAAAGCGATCTGTCTGGACTGTCATATGCAGTGAACCACATCTTAAAAAGTGGTATACAGATGCGAAACATCTCGGCAAGTGACTTTATGCATAAAGTCAATGTCCAAGACAGTATTTTGGATTCTCACTTAATTAATCTCATGGCGTGTCAGCGTGGTACTAATGAGTACTGGTACCGTCGTCATGGTGATTTAAAATGTATGCTGAGGAACTTAGGAACTCCAACATGGTTCCTCACTCTGAGCTGTGCCGAGTATGGCTGGGAAGACTTACTTGAATTTCTAAGAGAGGCAAATGGAAATATTGAAAACATTGAATTCAAGACACCTGGAGAACTGTGTTCTTTGGATCCAGTGAATGTATGCAGGTACTTCAATCATAGATTTGAAGCTATGATGTCTTTCATCACAAATAAAAAGAATCCACCTCTTGGAGAGGTGTTGGATTTCTTCTGGAGAAAGGAGTACCAAGCAAGAGGTGCCCCTCATATACATATGTTGTTGTGGATCAAGGATGCACCTAAATTTGGAACAGATCCGGATGACTTAGTGATGAATTTCATCGAACAGTATTCTACGTGTGCTGTTCCAAACGCAACGGAGAAGAAAAGTCTAAGAGAACAAGTTCTACGTTTCCAAAGCCATCGTTGTGGAAAGTACTGTCGTCGTAAATTCAGAAACAAGGACAAGTTCTACACCAAATGTCGTTTCAACTTTCCACGACCGGTGATTTCTAAAGGAAGAGTGAACAGTTTGATGTCTTCGCTGCGACATAATGTGACGAGGAAATCACCCAAGAATACATACAATTTGAAAAGGAACGAAGAGTCCAAGTACATCAATGACTACAACCCAGTGATTTTGTCCATGTGGAATGCTAACATGGATATACAGTTTGTGGCTGACAACTGTATGGCTGTGGCTCGGTATGTGACATCTTACATCACCAAAAAAGAAAAGACCGAACTGAAGGATATGTGGGAGGATATTTCTCATGAAAAGAGCCTCAGCAAGAAGTTGTACAGTTTCAGTCTGAAGATGTTGTCGCATCGAGAAATCGGAGCTTACGAATGTTCTGACCGGTTGTCTTCAGCAAGTCTCTATGCCAAATCCAGGAGTCTCGTTTGGGCGAGTCTTGGTCTTGCTGCAACGCGAAATCGAGTTCTAAAACCTGTCCGGGAAATTGAGTATTTGGCAGAAAAGGAACCAAACAGTACCGACATTTTGAAGACCAACATGTTGGATACATATTATCCAAATCGAAGCAGTCACCTTGAGAATGTTTGTCTATATGAGGTTCTCCAAAATTATATATTCAAGAGGAACATCAAAGAAGATATTGAGAAAGGAGTGTATGCTGTAATTGGAAGTGAGGGATGCCTGGTCAAGCAAAGAAAATGCCAATTAGTAAACCATCGAAAATTGAGTGGTGAATCTCCAGAAAAAAAGGAGTTTTTTTATTTAGCACTTTTGCAACTTTTCAAGCCTTGGCGTGCAGAAGAGGAACTGCTTGGAGATTTCCTCTGTTACGAAGACTCTTTCAATGCAGCCAAGGAGTCCATAGAATGTCCTGCTTTTTCTAAATATCAAGAAATGCTAACTTTGGAAATTGAGCAGGAAGCAACGATTGCAGCCGAGATTGCCAGAGACAGTTCTCAGGACAGTCAGAGTTCTGTTTCATTGAGTCAAGATCCACTTGGAGGACCTATTATCGAAAATGAAGCTGCCACTGCTATGAATGAAGTGGAAAGAGCCATGGCACATGCTCAGGAGGATTCAGTTAACTTAGAAGACTTGGAAAAACAACTCAACGTTGAGCAGAGGAAAATATATGATGAAGTTACCACGGAAATTGAGCACGGATTAAGTCATGAGAAGAACAAGTGCTCATGTACATCGTTGAAGCCTGTCCGACTGTACGTGAGTGGAGAAGCGGGAACTGGAAAAAGTTTCCTCATTAAAGCAATCTCTTGTTATTTGAACGTAAGGACTGAGTCATCGCTGTCTTGTGTTGTCACCGCTCCTACTGGACTGGCAGCACATAACATTAAAGGTATTACTTTGCATCGTCTACTGATGCTGCCGGTGGAGCATGACAACAAATTACAATACAACAAGTTATCTGGAGATGCTTGCTGTGAAGTTTCAAGAGTCTTGAGGAAAATGAAACTACTTATCATTGACGAAGTAAGCATGGTTTCCAATGTCATGCTTGCCTTTGTGCATTTGAGAATGCAAGAAGTACTTAAAACTGAATATGATGTGTTATTTGGTGGGAAACACATCATTGTTTTCGGAGATCTTCTGCAGCTGACACCAGTAAAAGGTCAACCTGTGTTCAAAATACTCACGCATGAAGATACCAGGAAGTGCCTAGGGAGCATTGGCAACGTCAATATATGGTTAAACTTCAATTATGCAGAACTGCATCAAAATATGCGTCAGGCAAAGGATGAAGATTACAAGAATATTCTACAAGATATTAGAATTGGAAAAGTGACTGAGCATGGGAAAGAAGCTTTAAATGCACGATTACTGTCAAATTTATATCCCAAACAAGAGATTGTGCCTGAGAATATTTTTCAGAAAATTACTGAGAAGAAATCCGGGATATGTCTCATGCCAACTCTTGCAGAATGTGCCATCTTCAACAACAAAATGTTGAATTTAGAAAAGCAAGAGATTGTGAAACTTGAAGCTATCGACAAATTAGAGCATATGGGATCAACAATTATTTTGTCAGACAATTTGAAATCAAAATTGGATTCATTAGAGAAGACTATATCTAAAACAGCGGGTTTTGAAAAGACTTTGAATGTGTGTTTAAATTGCCGAATTATTTTGAGAAGGAATTTACATGTAGAAAGAGGTCTGGTAAATGGATCAATGGGTAATGTTGTTGATTTTGAGAAATACAGAAATAGAGATGGAATAGAATTTTTAAGAATTAAATTTGATGGCATTGAGGAAGTACAGCAAATTGGTCGTTGTTCTGCTAGGTTTTTGCTTGTTAAAGATTTATATGTTCGCCGTAAACAGTTTCCTGTTTGCTTGGCATATGCGGTGACAATCCATAAATCGCAAGGTTTAAGTGTAGACTGTGCATTGGTGAATATTGGCAGTTCTGTGTTCAAGGAGGGTATGGCATATGTGGCATTGTCACGAGTTAGAACTTTATCGGGATTGTACTTGATTGACTGTGATGTCACAAACATTTGTGCGGATCTAGATTGTGTTAAGGAATACAATAGGTTAAGAAGAGAGTATGCGCCACATTTGCCTCAATATCCTTTGTTTGAGAAACGTGTGGTAGGCCGCAAACGTAGAAATAGCAGTAATAGTAGGGAGGTTGTTGCAAAAAGACTAAAAGTCAATGAACCGAAAATTGTTAGCAGAAAGAAAGTGGATTCTGTTGAAGATGTTGTCGGTTTTCAATTTGAAAACAGTTCTGGTGTCAACTGCTATGCAAATGTAGTGGTTAATGTTCTCTTTTCACTAGAGAGTTTAAAAGAACAGATTCTGTTGAATTCTGAACAAATTTTATGCTGTTTGTTGAATTCTGTTTTCGAGAAATGTAGCACTGATCGAACAAAAGTAGAAAGTGTGTCTGAAGTTCGTTATCTGTTAGATGAATGTTCAGGTCAAACAGACTTCTCTGAAAATAATCAGCAAGATTGTCAGGAGTTTTTAATGTATATGCTTGATATATTGCAAGTTGAGGGTGTAGATGTAGATCACCTGTTTGGGCTTTCTTATCAATGGCAGCATGACTGCGAGAATTGTATGGTATCAAGTACTACTAGTGTAGACTCAGAAAGATTTATATATTTAACTTTGCCAGACAGTAAATCAGTCTCCTTTAATACGCTAGTAAATGCAGCGGATCACAACATGGAGTGTAGCCAATGTAAATCTGAAATGATGTCAACATTACTTATACGTAGTTTTGGACAGTATGTCATTTTAATGATCCAACGATGTAGGCCTGATGGATCAAAATTGTCAACTTTAATAAAAAAATTTGTGGCTTCTCAGCTTTCAATATCAGGAAGGACTTTTGTAACTGTAGCAATTATCTATCACGATGGTCCTTCAACAACTTCAGGACATTATACAGCTTATTTAAAGTCTCGAAACGGCTGGTCATTCTGCAATGATTCCGTTGTAAGTTTAAAAAAAAAATTGCCGTTTGACCTTAAAAATTCTTACCTGGTGTTTTTAAAACCAAAATTTTAAAGAAAGAATCTCGAGATTTCCTGTGAAGAATTGGAAAAGGTTCATCAAGTTGAGGGAATGTAAGTCTGCAATGCTGTCTAGATTATTGGTCCAAAACTTTTAATTATAATGTTATTTTGTAAAATCCGACTATATAAACCTGATGCAAGTAAGTCTGCTTCATAGTAAGCAGTATCAGTGTCATAGGAAAAGGAGAACATGAGTGACAAAGAAGAGTAAGATATTAGTAGTCCAGGATTGTGAAAATAATCTCAAATGTTTTCTTTTTGCAAGTTGCGAAAATAGAAAATGTCGGGATTTGATTGGAAGAATTACAAGACTTGCGAATCGCGACAACATGATTTGGCCTAGTGGAAACATGTGATAGAATGAGAGAAGTCTTTTTTTCTATGTAACATATTTTTCGTATCGATGGAGGTTTTCTTTCAGAAAGTGGCGGGCTGAAAATATTTATAGCACAACAGAGTGGATGCTGTTCATAGGAGATCCTTCGACGTCATTGAAAGTAAGTTAATTTTAAGGAGTTTTGAAATCAGATTTCTTAGGTTGTATGGGTTTTTTAAACACAGTCATTTTGATTGTGTTTTTTTTTCCCCGCTGTTACATGATGAATATCTTCAAGTCACTGATTTAAGTGAAATTTGATACATTCTGAGAACATCAAAAATAAACCATTTAACATGTATAATTAATGTTCTTCTGTTTGTACTTATGATATACATTTAGAAATGTGAGGTAGATATGGAAAAACTGAGTCTTTTGTAAGTGTCAATTTTAATGCTTATAGTGCTGTATTTCCGGGTACAGTTTTTTTTAAAAGGAATAGGCCTCACCTCAAAGAAAGCTCTTCAAAGCAGACATCTTATTTGCATCCTGAAACTATCATTTAAAATATTAGAGACAATTTTATGATGGCTTTACATCTTCAACATCAAGATACAGTTTTTTGTAAAATATATATATTTAGGATTGTGTAGGGGACGTAGAGAAGCAGAGACTTCTGTAAATGTCAAAGTTGTTGATAAACTGTTTGTTCTTGAACCTTTTCCCTTGTCTTTTCTAACTTTTAAGTACATGTTTTAATATTTTTGGAAATGTTTGTTCTCTGTTTTACAGATTGAAAATATGAAAAAATATTTTAAAAAGGTAACAAGAATTATAAGGTAAATGTTTTCTACTCTTTTTACCCGCAATGCACTGCTGATGATGTCACTGACACTATCTCTCATTTACTCTCTATAGCTGTCTTTCTTTTTACATTATTCTCTGTTTACTTCCCTTATACTAACTCTTCTTTTTTTAAAAAAAATATTTTTTTAGTTCGCTTAAAGTTCGCGAACCGGTCAGCGAACTTGAAGCGAACCAAAAGAAATAGAGCTTGCCAGAGTGATAAACATTCTAGCAATTTTATTTGAAAGGGGAGGTAGTTCTGAAAAGAACTTTTTTTTTTGTTTTTGTTGTTTTATATATATTTTTTTTTTCTGAACATTTTTTGATTTTTTTGTATTTTTAGAACAGTTTTATGTTTTTTTTGTGTTTTTTATGGAGGGGAAACAACAAAAATACAGGCATTGAAAACGGCTCAACAGGAGCAAAAAAAAAATTACTTCTTGGGTGCATTAGGGCACTTATGGTTTTCGAACACCATATTAATCAAATTGATGCTCATGTTCCCATACGACAACATTGCACCGCAATATATACAAGTAAACCTCATATGTTGGAAATTTGGTTGAATATTTGGCACAGTTTCCTGTGCCTCTCTTCCTGACAAAGACATTGATGAGGTAGATCTGGCCACAGGAGTTGTCGGGGGATTGTCTTGTAGGTCCCTTAACTCAGCCCGGCTGTAGTTCAAGGGATGCCACCTGGTCATATGTCGATGCATAGTATAGTTGCCCATACTATATTTCTTCTCTGTGCCTCTTGACAATCTGTAATCACAGATGAGGCAGGTGACATATTTCGCATTCACCTTCTTCTCCCCTGGAGGGATGGAAAAAAACTGCCAGATGAAACTAGTTTTTCTCTTTGAAACACGGGGCAACTCTGGGATAAATTGTTGTTGATGTGGATCCTCTTCTTCTTCTTCCTCCTCTTCCTGCTCTCTGTTGGAGGTAAATTGACTTGGTGGTCCTCTTTTCTTATGAGGAGGTGGAGGTGGTGGTGGGGGTGCACCAGCTGCAGCAAGAATGGAAGCCATTGTTGAACTTCAGGTAAAAGGTCTTTCTCTCACCAAGATGAAAGTCAGAGTGAGGAAAGAAGGAGGGGTTTACATGATTTGGGAAAAGCAAAAGTTCTGAACCAATGAAAAGTGTTATTTTTAGGTCACATGACCTAGTATTACATCATTAGGAAACCAAAAGTGAAATGAACTAATGAAAAGTGTTATTATCGAGTCACATGACCTGCTGTCTTTACGTTTCGCGCTTTGCGCCACTATCCAATCCGCTTCCGGGTCCGCTAACTTGGCGCGTCGGATAACGTATTACGCGACAACGCAAAACGTCATGATAACGTAACAGTTACGCTTAAGGAACGATTACCGGCTCGCGCACCAAGTCGCGGCTTTGAATTCAGCTAACGGGAAGCTGACCAGTTCGCGGACTAGGAGCGGAACAAATTTTTTTTTTTTTTAAAATGTATAAAAAACATGTACAATATATTTTATGATTTAAAGAAGAATACATTTTACAGATACAAATATTAGCTTTCAAAAAACCATTGAAATTCAATGAAAAAACCATAGGTTATAGTCCATATATAGTTAGGAATTAGCATTTACAAAACCTTATTTTACTCGCATAAAACCATTGAAATTCCATATATAGTTAGATGCGCTAACTATATATCGCGCACCCGCAATCCACTACTGATGATGTCACATATTACATCATTCATGACATGGTCAGTGACATCACTGATGACATCACTCATCTCGTTTGACATGACTGATCATATCTCTGATGATATCATTCATGTGATAATACCACGAACCTCTTCAGACTCTAATATAACCTTAGATACAATCAGTGTAAACAGACAGTCACAGACTGTCACTCATCCATGGAGTTACTCACACACCTAGTCAGTTATGCAAAAAATCAATCACACCTCCATTTTCTCAACTATACAGTTATACACACCTTACTAATTCAAACATATAATAACACATATTTACTCTCTTATACAATCCCTGATACTTATTCACAATGATCCATACAGCCACTCACACATTCACTGGCTCTTATGTACAGTTATTTATATATGTCAACTCTCACATGTACTGTGTTTTACATATGTACTTACTTTGACATGTAGCACTGAGATATCCATTCACTCACTAATACTCTCATGCACAGTCAACCGCCCATACAGCTGTTTCCACATGCACTTTTGAACCCATACATATTGTGAATCAACTACTCTCACATCTATGTACAGAGTCACACACCTCCCAGCCACCCATACACACACAGTCAGTTTCCCATACAAATACTTGGACAACCAATGAATAACCCATACAGTTACTCATATAGCTACTGATCAACATATGCAGCAGTTTGTAGAACAACAGATATAATGATGCACAAATTAAAACCCAGTCACTAACCCATGTACTTAGTGAGACACATTTAATCACTCACTCATACAGTCAGTCATGCACCTACTAAATCCTTCATCCAGACACTTATACATCCACTCATTCTTCAATATGTAAGACATATTTTAACTTTACAGAAACATACAGTCACTGGATGTTGTCATCAGTGATGTCATCAGTGATGTCATTTGAGATGTCATCAGTGATGTCATCAGTGATGTCACTGACCATGTCATGAATGATGTAATATGTGACATCATCAGTAGTGGATTGCGGGTGCGCGATATATAGTTAGCGCATCTAACTATATATGGAATTTCAATGGTTTTATGCGAGTAAAATAAGGTTTTGTAAATGCTAATTCCTAACTATATATGGACTATAACCTATGGTTTTTTCATTGAATATATATATATATATATATATATATATATATATATATATATATCCATAACAAACACCAATCACTTGGTAATGTAATGTAGAAGATATCCCAGGGTTCACAACACTTATGACAATGGGCGTAACTACACCATCTCAAGACCAACAGGCTCTAATGGAGATTGAAGAATTTTTACCAATGGAAGGAGAAGGGGAAAGTGGCCTGAACTAAAATCCAAATTCCAACCCATCCTACCACCTGGCAATAAAATAGACATTTTTCATGATGTAATAATTGAGGAATTGTATAAAATCAAACCGAGTAAGATAATGAACAACCTGACCAAAAAGGAAAGAGATACTTTGCAAAAATTACAACTGGATCAAACAATCGAAATAAAGCCTGCAGATAAAGGCGGGAATATACTTATTGTCAATAAAGTGGATTATGTAGCAGAGGTGGAACAGCAACTACAAGATACCACGTGCTACCAACAACTATCCTCAGATCCGACTAAAGATTTATAATTGGCAGTAACACAAAGTTTAACAAACTGGCAACAGGTTGATCAATGAAGACGAATTTAAATATTTGCAAAATAAGCATCCAACCATGCCAACCTTCTATTGCCTTCCAAAGGTCCACAAGTGTAAAGTTAATCCACCGGTAAGGACCATTGTTTCGGCTAATAATTCCTTACTGGAACTGATAACAAATTATTTTGATCAATTCCTTGCACCCCTGGTACAAAATCTCAAGTCTTACTCAAAAGACACCACAGATCTTTTACAAAAACTTGAAACAACTGCTTGGCAACCATCGTATAAACTTGTTACCACGGATGTGGTCTCGCTTTATATGAACATTGAGCATCAAGTGGGCATAGCAGCTTGTCAGCATTATCTGAGCAAGAGAAACATTAAATACAGAGACCATAACTGCATGCTAAATGACATGATTTCTCTGTGTTTATGCAATAATATATTTCTTTTCAACAAAAAGATCTATAAGCAAATACAAGGCTGTGCCATGGGGTTTTCCTTTTCACCAAATTATGCGAACCTCACCATGGGGTGGTTCAAGCAGAACATAGCATGGAGCACAAGAAACTATGCATGGACCCAAAAAATCATCCTATGGCAAAAATTCATGGATGATCTTTTTATCATCTGGAACGGCACAATAACAGAATTCGAACAGTACTTTGAGAAGTTGAACAATAGTGTCAATAAACTTAAATTCACCTTTGAAATCAGTACGGAGAGAGTGGTGTTCTTGGATACCGAAATATACATTGTGGATAATTCCCTACATACTACTTTACATAGGAAGACAACTGCAACAAATGCAACCTTACATGGTAAGAGCTTCCATGATGAGAAACTAAAAATGAGCATTCCATATGGGGAATTTCTGCGTCTGAAAAACAATTGTTCCCAAGATCAGGACTTCCAAAATCACAGCAAACTAGCCACACAAAGATTTATTCAACGGAAGTATCCACCAAAGGGGTAGAGAAATGCTTGAAAAAAGTTTAAGATCCAGAACGCCAGGCAATCCTACATAAAGAAAAAGTGGATACAACTGATGATAAGTAACAGCATTCGTAAACATTGGGCAATACTTAAATCAGACCATACTTTAACTCAGATTATCGGAGATCACCCGAACATCACATTTCAGCGGGCAAAAAACATAGGTGATCAACTGGTCCATAGCCATTATAAGGAACCGACAAAAACCACATGGCTACAAAGAACAGGCTTTTGGCCGTGCAAGAACTGCAAGGTCTGCAAAATAGCCAAACCGACCAAACAATTAGAAATGGAAAATGGGAGAAAATGGACCATACATCAACATTTGACCTGCAAAAGCACCTTCGCAGTATACATGGTTGAATGTCCCAATTAAAAGAGATATATTGGCAGCACGATATTCGAAGTTAAAAAAAGAATTCTAGAACACACAAGAGCGACCAAGCATCAGGACCGTACAAATGCGATCACCAAGCACATGGAAAAGGTCCATGACAACAGGTGGGAAACACTTCGATTCTGCGCCATCAACCACATACCAAACAAAACAGGTGATGGACAGAATGTGGATCAATGTCACACATTCACCCCAGTCCAAAGATCTGGGCCCAAATCCATCGTTTATTTGCACGCCACACAACCCTGGGTTAGACAATGGCGATATGCAAATCAGCTCTGACCCTGTGCCCCATGGGAACAGTCCAGTCCGAACTACAAAAGCCATGTCCTTCCCAGAACGGAATCAAGCATCCGAGGACCGGACCGGTTTCAAGGTAACACCTCTCATCAGCCCGGCTAGCTTGACTCCAGTGGTGTGGAGTGCCTGGGACCCACGTCTGAGCATCCCCAGCGCACTTATGGCGGTATTGCAAACAAAACAGGTGATGGACAGAATGTGGATCAATGTCACACATTCACCCCAGTCCAAAGATCTGGGCCCAAATCCATCGTTTTTTTGCACTCCACACCACCCTGGGTTAGACAATGGCGATATGCAAATCAGCTCTGACCCTGTGCCCCATGGGAACAGTCCAGTCCGAACTACAAAAGCCATGTCCTTCCCAGAACGGAATCAAGCATCCGAGGACCGGACCGGTTTCGAGGTAACACCTCTCATCAGCCCGGCTAGCTTGACTCCAGTGGTGTGGAGTGCCTGGGACCCACGTCTGAGCATCCCCAGCGCACTTATGGCGATATTGCAAACAAAACAGGTGATGGACAGAATGTGGATCAATGTCACACATTCACCCCAGTCCAAAGATCTTGGCCCAAATCCATCGTTTTTTTGCACTCCACACCACCCTGGGTTAGACAATGGCGATATGCAAATCAGCTCTGACCCTGTGCCCCATGGGAACAGTCCAGTCCGAACTACAAAAGCCATGTCCTTCCCAGAACGGAATCAAGCATCCGAGGACCGGACCGGTTTCGAGGTAACACCTCTCATCAGCCCGGCTAGCTTGACTCCAGTGGTGTGGAGTGCCTGGGACCCACGTCTGAGCATCCCCAGCGCACTTATGGCGGTATTGCAAACAAAACAGGTGATGGACAGAATGTGGATCAATGTCACACAATCACCCCAGTCCAAAGATCTGGGCCCAAATCCATCGTTTATTTGCACTCCACACCACCCTGGGTTAGACAATGGCGATATGCAAATCAGCTCTGACCCTGTGCCCCATGGGAACAGTCCAGTCCGAACTACAAAAGCCATGTCCTTCCCAGAACGGAATCAAGCATCCGAGGACCGGACCGGTTTCGAGGTAACACCTCTCATCAGCCCGGCTAGCTTGACTCCAGTGGTGTGGAGTGCCTAGGACCCACGTCTGAGCATCCCCAGCGCACTTATGGCGGTATTGCAAACAAAACAGGTGATGGACAGAATGTGGATCAATGTCACACATTCACCCCAGTCCAAAGATCTGGGCCCAAATCCATCGTTTTTTTGCACTCCACACCACCCTGGGTTAGACAATGGCGATATGCAAATCAGCTCTGACCCTGTGCCCCATGGGAACAGTCCAGTCCGAACTACAAAAGCCATGTCCTTCCCAGAACGGAATCAAGCATCCGAGGACCGGACTGGTTTCGAGGTAACACCTCTCATCAGCCCGGCTAGCTTGACTCCAGTGGTGTGGAGTGCCTGGGACCCACGTCTGAGCATCCCCAGCGCACTTATGGCGGTATTGCAAACAAAACAGGTGATGGACAGAATGTGGATCAATGTCACACATTCACCCCAGTCCAAAGATCTGGGCCCAAATCCATCGTTTTTTTGCACTCCACACCACCCTGGGTTAGACAATGGCGATATGCAAATCAGCTCTGACCCTGTGCCCCATGGGAACAGTCCAGTCCGAACTACAAAAGCCATGTCCTTCCCATAACGGAATCAAGCATCCGAGGACCGGACCGGTTTCGAGGTAACGCCTCTCATCAGCCCGGCTAGCTTGACTCCAGTGGTGTGGAGTGCCTGGGACCCACGTCTGAGCATCCCCAGCGCACTTATGGCGGTATTGCAAACAAAACAGGTGATGGACAGAATGTGGATCAATGTCACACATTCAGCCCAGTCCAAAGATCTGGGCCCAAATCCATCGTTTTTTTGCACTCCACACCACCCTGGGCTGATGAGAGGTGTTACCTCGAAACCGGTCCGGTCCTCGGATGCTTGATTCCGTTCTGGGAAGGACATGGCTTTTGTAGTTCGGACTGGACTGTTCCCATGGGGCACAGGGTCAGAGCTGATTTGCATATCGCCATTGTCTAACCCAGGGTGGTGTGGAGTGCAAAAAAACGATGGATTTGGGCCCAGATCTTTGGACTGGGGTGAGTGTGTGACATTGATCCACATTCGGTCCATCACCTGTTGTATTTGCATATTCCGCCCTAAGTGCGCTGGGGATGCCCAGACGTGGGTCCCAGGCACTCCACACCACTGGAGTCAAGCTAGCCGGGCTGATGAGAGGTGTTACCTCGAAACCGGTCCGGTCCTCGGATGCTTGATTCCGTTCTGGGAAGGACATGGCTTTTGTAGTTCGGACTGGACTGTTCCCATGGGGCACAGGGTCAGAGCTGATTTGCATATCGCCATTGTCTAACCCAGGGTGGTGTGGAGTGCAAAAAAATGATGGATTTGGGCCCAGATCTTTGGACTGGGGTGAGTGTGTGACATTGATCCACATTCGGTCCATCACCTGTTGTATTTGAATATTCCGCCCTAAGTGCGCTGGGGATGCCCAGACGTGGGTCCCAGGCACTCCACACCACTGGAGTCAAGCTAGCCGGGCTGATGAGAGGTGTTACCTCGAAACCGGTCCGGTCCTCAGATGCTTGATTCCGTTCTGGGAAAGACATGGCTTTTGTAGTTCGGACTGGACTGTTCCCATGGGGCACAGGGTCAGAGCTGATTTGCATATCGCCATTGTCTAACCCAGGGTGGTGTGGAGTGCAAAAAAACGATGGATTTGGGCCCAGATCTTTGGACTGGGGTGAGTGTGTGACATTGATCCACATTCGGTCCATCACCTGTTGTATTTGCATATTCCGCCCTAAGTGCGCTGGGGATGCCCAGACGTGGGTCCCAGGCACTCCACACCACTGGAGTCAAGCTAGCCGGGCTGATGAGAGGTGTTACCTCGAAACCGGTCCGGTCCTCGGATGCTTGATTCCGTTCTGGGAAGGACATGGCTTTTGTAGTTCGGACTGGACTGTTCCCATGGGGCACAGGGTCAGAGCTGATTTGCATATCGCCATTGTCTAACCCAGGGTGGTGTGGAGTGCAAAAAAACGATGGATTTGGGCCCAGATCTTTGGACTGGGGTGAGTGTGTGACATTGATCCACATTCGGTCCATCACCTGTTGTATTTGCATATTCCGCCCTAAGTGCGCTGGGGATGCCCAGACGTGGGTCCCAGGCACTCCACACCACTGGAGTCAAGCTAGCCGGGCTGATGAGAGGTGTTACCTCGAAACCGGTCCGGTCCTCGGATGCTTGATTCCGTTCTGGGAAGGACATGGCTTTTGTAGTTCGGACTGGACTGTTCCCATGGGGCACAGGGTCAGAGCTGATTTGCATATCGCCATTGTCTAACCCAGGGTGGTGTGGAGTGCAAAAAAACGATGGATTTGGGCCCAGATCTTTGGACTGGGGTGAGTGTGTGACATTGATCCACATTCGGTCCATCACCTGTTGTATTTGCATCAACCACATACCAACATCAGAAAGAGGAGGGAATTGAATTAAGATTTTAAGACAAAGGGAATCAAAATTGATTATCAATTTCAGAAGTCTTGAACTGAGGGGGCTCAACCAAACTGAGGAACTCTATGTCCATTTATAACTAACGGGACAAAATAACACTGGCATGGACTCATGTTGTGGTCCACTTACTCACTAGAGAGTATCATTGACTTCTTTAAAACTCACTGCAAAACCCAGAACACTGTTGCTTGGTCACCATGGGAGGCGATAAATTGACTGTGATCCTAAAAACAAAAAAAGCTCACTAGAGCGCGACAGAGAATTATGAACGATAATGCTTCAACAAATGCAACCAGCACTTCACCTCTCTTGTTAAAATACTTTTTTATGCCTTTAATTGATGGATAAAATGTTACTAAGTTATTTGTAACTGTGCAAATGTATGGAAAAAATACATTAACCACAATGCACCGCTTGAAATCATGATATGGGCATTAAAATAAAAGAAGGCATATACCACAGGCACAACATCCCATGATCAAGCCTCAGGCTGAGGTGAAATGCGTTGGGCTTCGTGGTCGACAAACTGTGAATAAATGAAGCTGTATGTCTGGAAAGCACAACTCGAGTGAGTGCGTTTTCATTACCAAGTAATTGGTGTTTGTTATGGATATTTTTCGGCTTGACCCCGCCGAGGAAAATGCACCGCACTACACTTCAGCACCGGCACCAAAAACTGGAGCCTGCAAATTTGGTTCCAACACTACCACATATACATCCGCATTCTCAGATCGGCCCATTAAAATCAAAGGACATTTCACATGTAAGACTGAGTATGTTGTTTACATTTTAACTTGTACATGCGGTTTGAGATATGTTGGAAGCAATAAGCTTCCAGCACAGGCCAGGATCTTGCAACATCTACGGGCCATAGAAAACTTGGACTCCAACTACCCCGTAGCCAGACATGTGAAAATAGAACATGGAAATAACCTAAATGTTCTTACATATTTTGTAATCGATCATGTTCCTAGCAGCAAAAGAGGGGGTGACTGTGAGAAAATACTCCGTAGACTGGAAACCAGTTACATCTTAGAATTGGACAGTAAAAGTCCAAAGGGCCTGAATACATGTGATGATCTATACCATTTCCTTTAAAATATTCATAACGTCACTAATCCTTACTATATTTTTCAATGAAGGAACAGACAACCATCACCTTAGGATTTAGTAGTGAAGCATATAGCACTTTATTTCCTAATACAATGCGATAAATAGGACACCCTTTTATATTTTATATAAGGGTTTTAACCTATTTATGTATTTATTTAGATATATATATATATATATTTAGATTGTGTATAAGGTGTTCCAGAAATTTAGAAGTTATAGAGTGTGATATCAACACAACAACATCCCCAAGGAAAGTAAAAGATACTCCCTTGGATAAGGTTTAGATAAAATCCAATTAAAATTCAATGGAAATGGTATAAAATCACACCCTAGTAACAACTATGGGGACTGATCCAAAAATTAACCATACAGAACCCAGAAATCTTGTAAATTTGTAAAGTATTGCAACAATGTATTTGTACAGTTATAAAAGCTAATTCTTAACTATGTAGAGAACCGCCTTAATGTCCCTCACAAATCCCTCTCTTTACACATAAAAAAATGAATTTGACAATGTGGCAGTGATAAATACATACTTCCTGTAGGAAAGAAATAATTGCTATAATTGCGGAAAATATGTGTGTTTTTTTATTTTTCACTTTGTAACACATGCACACACAAACAGGTGAAGGAATGGGTCTGAAATATATGAGCAAAAACATAAACCAACAAAAGAAAACAATGATAAAAAAAGAAACCTGTTCATATGTAGCGTTTTGCTGATATGGTCACGTATGAAAAGAAAAGAATATCGTTTTTTACTTGAAACATGATATTCATGATTAATGATGATTTAATATATCATTTGGTACTAGACTGTTTAATAATTTGTATTCCGAGTCTAATGTGGAGGTAAATCAAATTACCAAAATCAGTTTTTAAAATGGGTTAAGTTACAGCTGATTTAATGTTGACAAAACGGGTCTTCTAACTTACAATGTATAGTACGTTGTTTATGTTCATTCGGATGTATTGACCAATCATGATGCACTTTGTAATTTAAATAATGGCGGGAACCTCACAATCACTACCATCAAGCAAGGCGTCAGGTACGCCGAAACGCGTTTTGGTTAGCACGGTAATGCACTTTATATAAATGAAAAATTAAATAATCTCAGCGGCTGCTGAAATCAAAAAGAGTCCGTCTCTCTCGTTGTTTGGGGACGCCGTGTGGATGTCGGCGTTGAGAGTGGAATCAGGATTCGTATCAGAGAGGCCAGGCTTGACCTCCAATAGACGGACCCCTTCACACCAAGAGGTGGGAACTTACAACAAGCCAAGACGGAGCAGCAGCTCGGGAGAGCTTTCAACGTTCCCAGCCCTCTGCTCTAAGTGAGGAACCGGAGGAGTGAACCCTCAGCGGTTTGGAGATCCAGCGCAACTCAGCAAGTCGGAGGACGAGCTAAGGAAGTGTCGGATACATCGAACCGTGAGTTTCTTAACCCCAAACGGTCCAGTTAATACTCGTAATTTGCAGGAGAGAAGGCACACAGAAGCCGCGACTTTTGACCCCACGATACTAAGGAAGTGGGTTTAAAGAATAACTAATAGTGCACATTTAATTACCGGCTGAGGATGGAAATTTCAGATGGAGAGAGGGCCAAGGAGGCGGATGACCTATTTGGCAATTTGCCGGTGGTAGATATTAACCAGGGAACCTCAATTGAAAAAACGGAGCAGTATTCCAATGTAAAAACTTTATTGAAACAACTTGAAAAACACCACAAGAGCGAAGTGACAAAATACTGGGAAGCAAAATCCCTAGAAAAATATTATGAGGCAGGAAGAATACCCTGTGGACTTCGCATAATGCTCGCTCCGAGCTTTGAAAAACCAAACCCTATGTTATTAAAAGAGTGGGCTGAATCGAATTTTGAGGCGTCAATGCGCTTAGTCTGCTTACTGATAAAATAAGCGAGAATTGATAGGGATACGGACCTCAAAGAAATAAAGAAACTGAAAGAAACAATTGAGTCTCTCACGGATACTAATAACAAAGACATTATAGAAAAATTCTTAAAAGACATGCACGGGCGTAAATCAAAGTTGGAAGATACAATCAAAAAAAGAAAAGTGTGGAAATTTAGTTGGGACAAAAACGATTATGACAGAGGACAAGTATTCACTTTTGCTAGAAAGTATGACCAGATGAAAAGACAACAATTGAATAAAACTACACCAATGACTCAAGAAAATAAAGATAATAGTAATAAAGCAACAACATCAAGCACCGTTTTACAGCCTGAGAATTCTAGCTCTGAAGGGATTACTCTAACGAGTGACGAAGATTCTGACGGTGGGAGCACGGAGCGGGCCTCTGAATTGTTGGGCCCTTTATCCTACGCGGAGGAACTAGAATACATTCGAGAGCAGAGAGTTCAGTCCCTCAGGCCGCGTCAACAACAGAAGCAAAATGTACCAACGCAGAAAGGAACAGGAACCGCCGCCAACGAAGGCAAGCCAACAAGAGGACGCGGAAACTGGCAACATAAAAGGAGGAACTGGAACAAATTAAAACCTCTGGAAACACTGATCGTACCATTGTCAATCTAACAGAAATAAATTTGAATGAAGCAGAAAAACAGCTCCTCAAGTTAGGTCTCAGCTATTGCCCAGAAAGCAACTTTAATTTTGTAAAAACTAGAATGGACATTTATAAATTTATAAGGAAGTTGAAATTGACAAAGTACTTCACTATAAAAAACCCGGAAGGTAAAAACCCGCGAAAAACACAAACACGGACCATGGAAACAGTGGGTATGACAGTAAAAGATATCCCGCTGTTAAGAACATTACATAATCTGGGAAAAGATACACTGAATGATACCACTCCTAGGACCCAAGAACTTCTACAAGAGGAAGACATCGATGGAAATAGAGGAGGTATAAGTCCTTTCAAAGCTCCATCCACTTTCGTCCCAATAATGCCGAGGGACGCGGTGGATGTCTTCAATGACAGAGTAGTAGAAGAACTCAAAACTCTTCATAAAAAAACATGCATGCAAAGAACAAACAATTCCAGTAAAAACAAGCAATACTTTCAACTAATGGCCAAACTCAAGAACAATGATACAGTGGTAATAAAACGAGCAGACAATGGGGGCAATATAGTCCTATGGGACAAGAATCTATACAGAGAAGAAGCTAGTAGACACCTTGATGATACCAATTGCTATGAACTTTCCAATGGAGTAGCGGTCCATAAAATGAATGAACAATATAAAAAAGAATTATATCAATGGACACGAGAGGGATTGATAACAAAGGAGGAAAGCAAATTTGTAAACAACAATTTCCCCAAGTTACCAAGATTCTTTTTAATCCCAAAGGTCTACAAAGGGATCAGTCCACTCCAAGGAAGACCTATCATCTCATCACAAGGTAGTACTTTTGAAAACACGTCCAAATATGTGGACTTTTTTCTACAGGACTTTGTAAGAACACTGCCCTCATTTATTCAGGATTCTAGAGACTTCTTGGCCAAACTCAACAATGTAGATTGGAATGATGATTATTTACTAATAACATTGGACATTAAATCATTGTATACGTGTATCAAACATGAGGATGGTATGGCAGCAATTGAATATTTCCTTAGTTTATGGGATGTCCAATATTATGAACATAACAAAATGCTGCTGAGAATGATACACTGGTGCTTGTACAATAACAGATTTCTGTATGATGGTAAGATATACAGAAAAAACAGGGGGTGGCTATGGGGGCATGCTTCTCCCCCAGCAACGCATGTTTACATGTGGGCTGGTGGGAGGAGTATGTCCTCAGGCGGGAACACCTTGCCCTGTATGACCTACACATCATACGTCTATGGCATTTCATAGATGATATGTTTATAATCTGGAGAGGTACTAAAGAAGAAGCTTGTGAATTCATTAATATCATGAATAACAACACATTGAATCTAGAATTCACACACCAGATAGAGAAAACCAAGATCAGCTTCTTAGATGTACTGGTCAGTGTAAATGCAAGGCAGATAGAAACTAGCCTGTTTGTAAAACCCACTGCAGAAAATACCTTGCTACACGCAAGTAGTTTTCATCCCAGGCATACAAATGTAAGCCTCCCCTATGGGGAATTCCTCAGAGTAAAGAGAACTTGTAGCTCGACACAAGCATGTGAGGAAGCCCTTACTCGCACCAAGACAAAACTGCTAGAAAGAGGCTGGAAAGAAAAAAACTTAAAAACTGCACTGCATAAAGTATCTCTCATTAAAAGAGAAACACTTTTACAATCCAAGGCAGTTGCCATAGATTCTAGTCTGGCACCTAGAAGTGAATCCAATGTTGAATCAGATGAGACCAAGAAGGACTGTAGATTTATTTCTACTTATAGTAGACAGTCTAAAACCATTAAGAAAATCATCACTAAAGAATGGCCGATAATATTAACAGATGGGGTTCTGAATGAAGTTTATGTACATAAACCAACTTTTACTTTCAGGAAGGCCCATTCTATGAAATCAGATCTGGTCAAAACCAGCACTGAAATTTTTAATAAAGATATCAGGTTATCCGCTCGCAATGGATTTTTCAAATGTGCATCTTGCAGAGCCTGCAAATTTAGTTCCAACACTACCACATATACAACCGCATTCTCATATCGGCCCATTAAAATCAAAGGACATTTCACATGTAAGACTGAGTATGTTGTTACATTTTAACTTGTATATGCGGTTTGAGATATGTTGGAAGCACTAAGATTCCAGCACAGGCCAGGATCTTGCAACATCTACGGGCCATAGTAAACTCGGACTCCAACTACCCCGTAGCCAGACATGTGAAAATAGAACATGGAAATAACCTAAATGTTCTTACATATTTTGTAATCGATCATGTTCCTAGCAGCAAAAGAGGGGGTGACCGTGAGAAAATACTCCGTAGACTGGAAACCAGTTACATCTTAGAATTGGACAGTAAAAGTCCAAAGGGCCTGAATACATGTGATGATCTATACCATTTCCTTTAAAATATTCATAACGTCACTAATCCTTACAATTATTTTTCAATGAAGGAACAGACTACCATCACCTTAGGATTCAGTAGTGAAGCATATAGCACTTTATTTCCTAATACAATGCGATAAATAGGACACCCTTTTATATTTTATATAAGGGTTTTAAACTATTTATGTATTTATTTAGATATATATATATATTTATATTGTGTATAAGGTGTTCCAGAAATTTAGGAGTTATAGAGTGTGATATCAACACAACAACATCCCCAAGGAAAGTAAAAGATACTCCCTTGGATAAGGTTTAGATACAATCCAATTAAAATTCAATGGAAATGGTATAAAATCACACCCTAGTAACAACTATGGGGACTGATCCAGAAATTAACCATACAGAACCCAGAAATCTTGTAAATTTGTAAAGTATTGCAACAATGTATTTGTACAGTTATAAAAGCTAATTCTTAACTATGTAGAGAACCGCCTTAATGTCCCTCACAAATCCCTCTCTTTACACATAAAAAAAATGAATTTGACAATGTGGCAGTGATAAATACATACTTCCTGTAGGAAAGATATAATTGCTATCATTGCGGAAAGTATGTGTTTTTTTTATTTTTCACTTTGTAACACATGCACACACAAACAGGTGAAGGAATTGGTCTGAAATCTATGAGCAAAAACATAAACCAACAAAAGAAAACAATGATAAAAAAGAAACCTGTTCATATGTAGCGTTTTGCTGATATGGTCACGTTTGAAAAGAACAGAATATCGTTTTTTACTTGAAACATGATATTCATGATTAATGATGATTTAATATATCATTTGGTACTAGACTGTTTAATAATTTGTATTCCAAATCTAATGCGGAAGAAAATCAAATTACCAAAATCAGTTTTTAAAATGTGTTAAGTTACAGCTGATTTAATGTTGACAAAACGGGTCTTCTAACTTACAATGTATGGTATGTTGTTTATGTTCATTTGGATGTATTGACCAATCATGATGCACTTTGTAATTTAAATAATGGAGGGAACCTCACAATCACTACTAGCGAGCAAGGCGTCAGGTACGCCGAAACGCGTTTGGGTTAGCACGGTAATGCACTTTATATAAATGAAAAAATAAAGAATCTCAGCGGCTGCTGAAATCAAAAAGAGTCCCTCTCTCTCGTTGTTTGGAGACGCCGTGTGGATGTCGGCGTTGAGAGTGGAATCAGGATATATATATATATATATATATATATATATATATATATATATATATATTTGTAGTACAATCGCTCTGTAGCAGGAAGGCACACGACAGCAGGTAGGTAAATAAATTGCCATTTAATTGCGAAACGGGGGTGATTTAACATCCGTCATTTTCTCCTGTCCGCCAACGTGTTTCAATGCTATCTGCAGCTTCGTCTTGGGCGATGAGGTAATGCGGTTTGTTGTGAATCGTTATGTCCCGAATATCAGTTGTCTTGAATTTATATAGCGCCACTCGCTTAGTAGCGCTGCAGAATCGCTCCCCTCCGCCGCCGCAAAGCCACACCAGCGGCCGCAGCGGGAGGGGGGCGTTCGGGACAGGACTTCATTCCCCAGACGCCCTAGCGGCGGAGTACGTATGTATAACACCTCATTCCTGCGCCAGGAGGCGCCTCAAAAGGAGGCTAGCCCCGGTGGAGCGGGGGAATTATCCAGAAATCGTGGGCATACCTCACAAGTCCCATTGCAGGGACCACCGCCGCAGAATCGCTCCCCTCCGCTGCCGCAAAGCCACACCAGAGGCCGCAGCGGGAGGGGGGCGTTCGGGACAGGACTTCATTCCCCAGACGCCCTAGCGGCAGAGTACACCTCATTCCTGTGCCAGGAGGCGCCTCAAAAAGGGGCCATCCTCCGCGTCACGGGATCGCGCGCGGTTCGGCGCCGGGAGAAGCCCGGGACAAGGGCGGGACCATCTAAGGCCATCAAAGGCCAGCCCGGGCCACCCCCCCTGGCCGTGCAACAAAAGGAGGGAAAGAGCCCCATTTATTATTCATAGGCACACTCCGGCCCTCCCCAAGGGAAACCATATTGTGATTGTGATATTTTTAGATCATTCTAGGTGTTTGTTGCTGTTCCCGTACTAGTTACATCATGACATGCAAGGGGGTGCGCAAAAATCCAATTCTCCAGAGGGACTTGGCCAAGGGGACGTTGGACCACTACCTAAATAAGGCAACATCACCCATTGTCCATCAAATAGTGAGAACAGAACGACGAATGTCTACAGATTACTCCTTCAGTGAGCGATCTCCCTCACAGGCAGTTGACGTAGCACAAAACTCATCATTGCTGGAGGAACTCAATAATTTATGTAAATCTAAGTATGCTGCTGTCGAATCGAGAACCGAGCAACTCAGTGCTTCTATCTGCCCTACAATCATTACAAGTCCCCAGTCTAGTACATTATTGTAGTATTGAAGTAGACTGGACAATAAGTAAGCTTGTAGGTTAGGTTTATTCAGCTTAGGAGAGGCACAGCGACAGGCACCAGGCAAAAGCTATCAACTGCCAGAAGGCAACATTCTATTACAAAGCTATAGAACATAGGAACACAAGGGTTCTAACTACAGGTGCCAGGAAGGCACAGAACAGTGAATACTACATTATCCTCTTTTCAGTAAAACAAAAGAAGAAGCGTTCGTACTAGGAGAAGAAGAGGAGAAAAGGAAAAAGAGAAAAAGAAAAGGGGGAAAGAAAAGAAGAGAAAAGAAACCAGAAAATTAGAACAAGAATAGTAGAGGAAGGAAAGCACAACTGGTAGAGAAGGAGAAGGCAAAGGCAACAGGTTATCTGAACCTGGCAGGAATCTTACACACTCTATGACTCCTGCGAGGTCCAGGAACAGAAGCATCAACAACATTACCGCCATTACCATTAATAGCAACAGTACCAGAACGTTTGTCACTTGAAACAGAGCAGGGATTGGGCTGAGAAACACCAGTGTAAGCATCATCACTACTAACTTTAACAATTTTGCAGATGTTCCACCAATCCTTATTATTCACACGTACAGCATTTCCACAGACCTTGTCAACTACAACGGGTTGAGAAAACTTGCTCCTACCTTTGGTGACATGGACAGGATTTTTAATTCGAACCACATCACCAACACAGATGTCATGGGCAACAGATCTCTTTCTTTCATCAAAATAAGTTTTTTGCTTCTTCTGAGCATCGGACACATTGTCTCTGACAAAAACATCAACTCCATCCATAACATTCATTTTTACCCACTTGGACATCCAACCCGGACAAATTTTGGTGGAGGGTTTTCTACCCCTCAGGAGCTCAAAGGGGGAGACCCCAGTAGAAGAATGGGCTGTAGTACGATAAAACCACAACATGGAACGCACAGCATTCTCAACTACACACTTGCTAGCAATGGCCCACTGGATGCAGTTGTTGAGAACACGGTTCATCCTCTCAACAAGGCCATTGGCCTGGGGGTGGTAAAGGGAACTTTTCTTATGTGTCACACCACCTTGTTTGAGGAAAGATTCAAACTCACAACTGAAAAATTGGACACCATTGTCAGTCATGACAACAGAAGGAAACCCCTCTCTCAAGAAGATGTCTTTCAAAAAGGAAATTACACTAGCAGAGGAGGCTTCACTGACGAAGCGAATTTCCGGCCATTTGGAGTAGTAATCAATGGCAACAATGGCAAAACGGGAACATGAAGGTAAAAGGTAAAAAGGACCGACCAAGTCAACCCCAATCTTTTCCCACGCCCTTTCCGGAAGTTGAACGGGCTCCATGGGGGGAGACCTAACCTTATGACTTTTATCTGAGGACTTACAAATTACACAGTTGTCAATCAAGGAATCAACGCACACGTCCATCTGCGGCCACCAGAACACATCTCTCAACCTACGTTTGGTGAAAGTCTTCCCTAAATGCCCTTCATGTGCACCATCCACCAGACGCTTCCGCAAGCTCTCAGGAGGAATGAGCCTCCCACACCGCATGAGAATGCCATCCTCAACAGTGAGCTCGTCAGCAACCTTGACAAAAGTTTGGAAGAGCCCAGTAACATTCTTCTCCTTGGGCCAACCAGACTTCAGATAGTCGACAACTTGTAGGAGAACTGCATCCTTCAATAACTCTCTTTTCCACTCACCCTCACTGATTGCACACATGCCTTCAAGATCCAGACCTGCGACAAAACAATCCTCAAGGTCTTCATCTTTTTCAACCTCTGAGTCATTATCAGTTAAAGGAAAGCGAGAAAAATAGTCGGCTCTGACATTCTTTGAGCCTGGCAGATAAACAACCTTAAAGTCATACTGAAGAAGCTTAGTGGACAGCCTCGCGATTCTAGGGGTGTGCTCCTTAATTTTTTCCCCGGACAAAATAGAAACTAGTGGGCTGTGATCGGTACGAATAGTGAAATGACTACCCCAGAGATAGGGATTGAACTTCCTGACTGCCCACCAACAGGCCAAAAGCTCTTTCTCAATAACAGAGAAGTTAACTTCTGCTCCACGCAGTACCCTAGAGGCATATGCGATGGTGTTGTCGACTTGTCCATTCCTCTGAGTAAGGACAGCCCCAAGACCAAACCCACTTGCATCAACAGTCACCACACACTCCTTGTTGGGATCGAAGGGTTTGAGAATGCTCTCCCCAACAAGCTGAGATTTGATCCACTTGAAAATCTCTTGGCAATTTTCATCCCAAACGAAAGGCACACTTTTCTTTAACATGTTAGTCAAAGGCTGAACCTTTGACGCGTAGTCTTTGATGAATCTGGAGTAAAATTCGCTGAGACCAATAAAAGATTTTAGACCAGACTTGTCGGTAGGTGGAGGAGCATCAACAATGGCTTTCACTAAACCAGGACGTGGTTCGACACCTGCATGAGAAACAACATGACCTAGAAATTCCATCTTTTCTTTTAAGAAAACACATTTCTCTTTCTTTAAAACAATACCCTTGTCTTGCATGATTTCCAGGACCTGATTTAAGGAAAAGTCATGATCCGCCTTGTTCTCGCCAAAAATCAAAACGTCATCCTGGAAGACAATCACTCCAGGAGTATCCCTAAACATCTGACTCATCAACCTTTGGAAAACTGCGGCCGCTGACGCAAGGCCAAACGGCATCCTACAGTACTGAAAACTGCCAAAGGGGGAGACAAAAGCAGTCAGATGTCTAGAAGATTGACTCAACACCACCTGGTGATAAGCGGAGGCCAAGTCCAGCTTAGTGTACCATCTTGCCCCCCTGGTAAGGGACAACAAATCTGTTATTTTTGGTAAGGGGTGTGAGTCAATCCAAATGTTCTTATTGAGGCTGCGCAAATCCACACAGACGCGCAAATCCCCATTCCTTTTTCTGGCGACAACAAGGGGAGACAACCACAAGGACGACTCAATGGGTTCTATGACTCCTTTTCTGCAAAGGCCCATCAACTCCTTTTCTAAATCATCCCTCACGCTGAAAGGAACACTCCTCACCTTATGTTTTACAGGGATGGCACCATCCTTCACTCTAATTTCGTGGTTAAAACCCTTGATGATGCCAAGGCCATTCCCAAAAACTCTTGGGAATCTGGAAATTAGACTCTCAACATTGTCACCTGAAACGATAACAGCTAAACTCTCTACATTATCACAAGATTCATCATTACTGATCTGTTCTTTGGACCCTGGTCTAAGGATCATCTTGAACAAACCCTGGTGGAACCAACCCAAGATGTTTAGGCCCTTCAAGGAAACATACACTTTACCAAAGATCCTCCTTCCCCTGAACTGAATAATGTCTTCAAAGAACCCTAGAAGAGCAATTCTACGCCCTTCATAAGAAACAGGGGTCCTATCAGGAGGTAGGAGGTTCCTTTCAGGCCAAGTTACATCAAACAACTTTTGCGTAATCATAGTTACTCTAGCTCCAGAGTCGACTAATAGGGTAATTATCTTGTCACCCACACCAAAATCTTCGAGAGGATCAACACAGTCAGATGGATCACCTATAATGACCCCATCGTCTCGTACTACTACAACCATGTCTCTGAGATCGTCTTGGATGCCATTCATGGAGTCAGAGTCATCATCGGTATTTCCATAGGACTCTGAGACATTCCCAATAGTGTTGACGGTACTCAGACTCTGAGACTTGTTGCTGAAAGTGGAATTTCCCTGTTTAGAGATTTGGCAAATTTTCGCAAAGTGCCCAAACTTCCCACAGTTGCGACAGGTAGAGTTCCTGGCAGGGCAAAACTTGTTATTTTTATTATGGGAGGGATTTCCACATCTGTAACAAATGTCATTTCTTGAAAAAGCATTCCTCTCAAAACGTTGAGAACCAGGAGTGTTGTTTCTGTCAAAACGTTGACTGCCAACCACTTTACTGTCTTTGTTCTTCTTGGTTCTAACTATCGAAACTCCCTCATCACATTTCTTTTCAAGTTCCTTTACTTCTTTTTTTGACAGCTCTATACTCTTGGCCACACGAATAGTCTCTTCAAGTGTGGGATTGCCCAAAGTAAGAAGCTTCTGCTGAATAGATTTATCGGAGCACTTGCAAACGTATTGATCCCTTATAATTGCTCTCGAAAGCCTTCGAATTCACATTCAGCACTTAGTTGTCTTAGACAGGAAACATACGTCTCAACATCCTCCCCAGATAGTTGTTCTCTCTTGAAGAACTTGTGTCTTATGACAACAAGACTTGGCTTGATATCAAAACGTAACTCAAGCCTTAATCTTGTTTCTGTGTACTCATCTACGTCCTCTTCAGCGTTGTTTCTTACTAAGGGAGGTAAATGTTTGAAGATTTCTCTTCCCTCGAAACCCAAAGAGTGCAGTAGAAGACACTTCTTCCTTTCTGCGCGATATCTGGACGCGCCTATAGCCCCCAAATAAGTCTCAAAGGCATCAAACCATTTTTTCCAGACTATGGGAGGATTGCCTGGGGTCTCGAGAAAAGGAGGAGGAGGAGAAACAGATTGCATACTTGAAAAGATTGGAGATTTCCCTCTTTATAGACTCTGCCGCTGTGCAAAAGAAATTCAGTATGCAAAAGTAGATTTTCCTTGAGAAAGGATCATGTGATAATTTTTCCCACCACTAGATGGCACCAACGTGTAGAAATAACACTAGACGAACACCTTTCCTAAAGAGGAAGTGAAGTCTGTGATTAAAGATGAAGACGCTTTTCTTTATGTTCGTGTGTCTTTATTTCCAATGGGAATGGTGCCAAAGTGTGGACGATGCAGGCCGCTTCCGAAGAGTTAGCGCTGGATAGAGACGCGAACAGGCTCAGAGACGCGTTGCCAGGGAGACGCGTCTAGTTGGAGGAGCGCACGTCAGGCGATTGTTGTAGATCGCTATGGAGACGCGTCAGGTCAGGGAAACGCGTGCCAGGTGGTTGCATTAGCAACAGAGCCTCGCGCTGATGTCAATGACGTGGCGCGCTCGCGCTGGAGATGACGCTGCGGCTTCCTCGTCAAACAATCTCGCGCTGACACCGATGACGTTGTGCGCTCATAAATTAAGCTGATTAAAGGCTTAAAATTAGCTTAAAACGCGCAAAATGAAAGCGGACCACTTATCTTCACCGAAGATCTTCACCAGAGAGTCGAACAGCTGCACTTCAAGTACACTCGATCCACAGTGTAATCTCGGCAGGAATACGAGGAGAAACGAGGTAAAGGCAGGTTCTTTTACCTTCTCCTAAGCAGCATCGTCGCCAACAATTTTGTAGTATTGAAGTAGACTGGACAATAAGTAAGCTTGTAGGTTAGGTTTATTCAGCTTAGGAGAGGCACAGCGACAGGCACCAGGCAAAAGCTATCAACTGCCAGAAGGCAACATTCTATTACAAAGCTATAGAACATAGGAACACAAGGGTTCTAACTACAGGTGCCAGGAAGGCACAGAACAGTGAATACTACAATTAACCCAACCAAATGAAAGATTGCTGGGTACTCCCCTTTGTCTACCTGCAAAAGGTAACACGAAATAAATAATGTCCCCCCAGGTGCCCTTTGGTAAAAGAAAACGATATGTGGATAAACACAGGGGGAGTCAAGCAAAACAGCAAAAACTGAACTTAAGCCCTCCACTGCCTATCACCTTTACCCCTAAAACATGTAAGGATTCCGTGAAACTGGTACCTTCTGCATCCTCTACCCAGCCAACTTTATTGGCCCAGACAGAAACCATGATCAATTCTATAATATCCCCCTTGATAGAAAGAATGAACAATCTAGGGGATAGGATTACGGGCATAGAGGAAATGACTAAGGCTAACTCGCTACTTTTAAAAAGTATGGCTGGCCCCAACCAAACACAGTCCTTATCCGCCACTGTAGTGCCCATAACATCTCCAAAAAGTAACATTGACCAAAATCAACTAGTAGCCTCACACATGTTATCTTCAAACACTCTGAAAGTATCCGCAAAATCCACAATAGCACAGAGCTCTTCTTCCAGAATAGGGCAGAATAAAGAACCCATACCCCATAAAGGGTCACTTCCTAATCAAGGGAATATGTCATGAAAATCTAATCATATACAATTACCACCGGAGGCTGCTCCGTTTGTGTGCGTCCTCTCTGGAGTGCCAGCACTTACAAACGGAAACTCTGAAAGACAACAGGACCTAAGAAATAAGGTGGTGTTCTGGTTAACAAAAAATAGACCCCTGCCACCTGATATTGATAGAAGAATACGAAGTGTTAGAAGGGTGGGCTGGCTAGGTCCCCTTCGAAAAGATATACCTGGTGACCTGGTATTAATACATTTTAGAAATAATAACGTTGTCCCATATCTTCAAACCTGGCAGCCACAAATAGGAGACGCCCCTGTACACACCTGGAAACTATCTGACTTTTATCCAAGAGCATCACTCCTCCCCCAATCAAGACTAAACGAAGAGAGTAACTTTCCGATGGGCAGAAATGGCCCCGGCGTGAGGGGCGACAATATTCAGACTTCGATTTGACATACTTCGTAACGAACTCAATGATTAGCTGATTTGCTCCAAAGATTTAATGCTATATTAATATAATGCTATTTATTGTGAAATTAAATGTAATGGTGTATATATATGTAATGTTGCTTTTCTGATTTTATATTTTAAAATCGAATAAAGCTAATCGAATCTGTTATAATTAGTATTAGTACTGCGGAACCCACTGTGGGTAAGACTCCTTTGTGTACTACAAATCCCAGAGCTCACTATGAGCACGCTACTAAGCGAGTGACGCTGTATAAATTTAAGACAGCTGATATTTGGGACATAACAATTCTCAACAAATCGCATTACCTCATCGCCCAAGATGAAGATGCAGACAGCATTGAAACGCGTTGGTGGACAGGAGAAAATGACGGATGTTAAATCACCCCCGTTTCGCAATTAAATGGCAATTTATTTACCTACCTGCTGTCGTGGGCCTTCCTGGTGCATAGAGATTGTACTATATATATATATATATATATATTCCGCTCCGTGGGGTTGTCCAAAAAGCGGGTAGCACTCGAGCCTGCGTGCGCCTTCCCCAAGACGTTAGTTGGACAACCCCACGGAGCGGAATATATATATATATATATATATATATATATATATATATATATATATATATATATATATATATATATATATATATATATATATATATATATATATATATATATATATATATATATATATAACTTGGCCCTTTTTGCAGGGTTATCCCCAAACATCTTACTTCTTCCTCCTATTTTTTCTTGACCTGTGGTTGTTGGCTATAGGACTTTGGGCACTTTATCACTGCTAATCAGTGCTAAAATGCATATTTTCTCTGGGTTAATTGTTATTATGATTGACTCTCCCTGATTGGCATATTTTGATTTACTGGTCAGTCCCTAGTAAAGTGCACTGGGTGTGCCGAGTCTGGTAAATCAAATACTACTAGTGGGCCTGCAGCACTGGTTGTGTCCTCCACATGAGTAGCCCTGAAAAGATGCATCAGGCCTGCCACTGTATTGCCTGTCCGCAGTTTGCTAACCTCTATGTTGACTTGGCAAGTGCACCCACTTGCCAGGCCCTAACGTTCCCTTTTCTTACATATAGGACAGCCCTCTGGTAGGCCCAAGGTAGCCCCCTGGGAAGGGTGCAGTGTATGTGAAAGGCAGGACAAGTACTGATGTGTGTAACATGTCTTGATAGTGAAATACTGCCAATTTCGTTTTTCACTATTGAATGGCTATTTTGCCCCATAGGACGGAATGAGGAATGCTTTGTAACATTTTATCCTGCTTGAGTAAAGTCTCCAAGGGCTTGAGTAGAGCTTGCCTCCTGTTTTGAAGTCTCAGGAACACATAGACTTCACCCCCAGTTCCCTTGAACTTCCTTGCTGGAAGTTCAGACCTGCCAAGAGGTGCATGTGACTGTCTTGGGCCTCTGGAGGTTGTTTCCGCTGTTGGGAGCTGGAAAAGCAACGCAACAACAAGGAAATTGACATATCTCTCTTCTTGAGACAGTTTTTCCGACGGAACGCTGTGTTGCAAGAAGAATCTCCCCGCACAGCTGCGCTCCTGCTGAAACGCCACTGCAAGAATCAACGCATCGAGGGATCATGGCTGATCAAAGCGACGCAGCATCGCTCGACACCGCCGCATCGTTCGCCGCCGCATCCTGGTTTTCCACGCATCATTCCTGTGCGGCAAGCCTTCCCTGATGCATCAGCTGTGGATCGGAGTCATCTCAGAATTAACGGATCGCTTTCCCGTACAGACAGGACCAGACGCACTGCTTTACTGTGCCCAGCAGAACTGTCACAACACATACACGAAGGTCTAAGGAACAGGCACATCTCTTTGTTTTTCTACGCTTCCCAACGCTGCAGCTGTTTGGCTTGATGAGTTTTGTTGCAACGACAGGTACTTGCACGAAATCACGCATCAATAGTTTTCTATGATCTTAGTTACTAAAACCTTTTGAAAGTCATTTTTCTTAATACTTGTAATTTGGATTTTTGTCATTTTGGTCTTGTTAAAGTTTAAATAACCAACTTTATTTTTCTAAACTGGTGTGGTGTCCATATGTGGTGTTATCACTGTGTTAATATGAGTGTTGGTACAAATACTTTACACATTGCCTTTGGGATAAGCCTGTTTGCTCTTGCCAAGCAACCAAGGGGGTGAGCAGGGGTTATTTAAAGTGTGCATCCCCCTTACCCTGACTAGAAGCAAGGGTCCCTATTTGGGCAAAGGTACCCACCTCTGCCAACTGGAGACCCCCATTTCTAACTATATATATAGCCAGTAGGTATATATAGTTAGGACCTAGTTTCCATAGGAAATCACCAACATTCTATTGGGAATAACTTTGGCGCTGGTTGATGAATCTTCGCAAATTTCTCAAAGAAGATGGCTCGCTCCGCTCCTCTCCTTCCCTGAAAGTTTGGGGGGGATTAGTCAAGTGGGGGCTGAGAAAAAAGGGGGGTCCCAAAACGTGTTTTCCCCATGTTAATTTCCATAGGACCTTTAGACTCGTCTACAGCTTGAACCACTGAAGGGAATTACACCAAACTTGTCAAAATGGTAGTGTCTGGTACGCAGATCACGCTTTTTGTTAAATAGTGTAAATCCCTCCAGTAGTTCCTGAGAAAATCAGAAGAGAATCAAATTATATATCTGGGCGGAGCCTAACCACATATCTCTGATCGTGAGATCTGATTGGCTGTCAGCATCTCATCGTGAGATCTGATTGGCTGTCAGCAGTTCATCGAATAAGTGTTGGCACCCCGTGATTTTTCGTTAAAATTTTTTTTGAGGGGGGGGCTTGGAGGGCTTCTGTCTTTTATTTTATAATGTTTTTTTTTTAATTTCGAGGGTGCCCACCCCTCGTTTTACCCCCGAGATCACCGCCGCGGCCCGAGCCGCCTCAAGATGGCCGCCGCCTGGTTGTGGGCGGGGCCCGGGATACATTGTGACGCGCAGAGGGGCCTCTGAGTGTGAGCGCGTCATCTGCACTTCTGCAGCTGCGAGAGCAGTCGGGTCTCAGAAGCAGCACGACGGGGTAAGATGCAGCTGGGACCGACAACTGTGAGCATCAAGTTTGTAATGATGGCGCCTGGGGCGTAGCTTCCTGGTGCAGCAGGTGCAGTGGCACCAGAGCCCGGAGGGGTCACCGAACATTGACTATTGCTGTATTTCACATTTCAAACAGCGGCCAGGGGGAGGGGCACTTCCTTTCTAGCACTAGGGCTCACGACGCACGGGGTACGTCACTGGACAGGGCTGTATTCACAACTCCTAAGAGGCAGCGATTTCTCCACGTGCAGAGCCAAAGGCGCAGACACCACACCCAACCCACACAAATCACTATGCACGGCCACGTTTTACACGCCCATGGTTCACCATCACAGCGGACAGTGCCCAGCACACTATTTCTGTGCACATTGCGGCTAACACTTGACCCTTCCCCCACCCCTTGCTGCCTGAAGTGCGTTGTAACCTTTTCACCTGTTGAGTTGTCTTTGAGTACCGGGTTTGGAGGTGTAACTTGCGCGTTTCCATTCAGAATTTGGTCAGCTGTGATTGTTTTGAGCTCTGGGTTGATGTAAATGTGTGTGTTCATCGTGAGGTCTTTTGAGACCGCAGACATGGCCTGTCTGTGTCGTAATGAAGTCGCATAGCTACAAGCTCGCACATGCACAGGGTCACACATGTCTTCGCTTGGAATGCAGAGTGGGGATTCTCTGGCTGTCCCTTCCTGGTGAGCGAGGTCTGCAGGTGTCAGCGCGGCTCAGAGTCCCATGCTAGGGGGAGGAGGGGGGAGTGGAGGGCAGGCCGTGCCACTCAGGGGGGCGGAGTCTAGCAAGAATGTGAATGACAATCCGAGGTGGGGGGGGGCAGTGTGTGAGGCGGCATCCCTGGTTCTGTGTGCTTGCTATTAGCAAACGGGGTCAAAAATGACGGCTGCCTACACACAATTACGTTTCATTTCTGTTGTTTTATTCCCGGCTATACCAAATTAATTCTGCTCTGGTGGGTGTGGCGTGACTGCGGCTGTGTGTCGATACATCCGATTCTACTTGTGCGTCTTTGCAATTGTGCGCACGTGTGTGGTTGTGTGCCTAACTTCGGATATGTGCATGTGTGCATTGTGTGTTTGTGTAATCTGTGGGAGTGCGGTTAGGAGTGTTTAGATATGGTCGTGTTTTCGTGCTGTTGCCTTTGGTGTAGTTTTGCCCCTACCTGCGGTTGTGCAGGCATTTCTACTTGCGTGTGCCTTGGTGTGATTGCGTGATTGCGTGTACGTGTGTTTGACAGCATGTTTGTGTCTCCGCGCTTGCCCTGTGATGATGTCACTGTTTCCGAGCCCTGAATGGGGAGCTTCCCGTCTGCCTGCCGTTGCCTAGACTTTTTTTTGTCAGTGAAATTTGGGGGGGCATGGGGGGGTCATATTCATTGGAAGACTCGCTACCCTGTCATTTCCATGGCCTCTGGGCGGGAGCGCTCACCTAGCCTTTGATCTGCGGCGCAGCCGCCCGCAGACTCCCAAATCCTTCTCTCAGATGTAATCGGGGTAGTAACAGGAAGGCTTGTGAGCGCAGTGTGCGCATGTGACGGCGGCGGGAGGCTGGGTCTGCTCTTGCCAGGCTGACAAATAACAGTGTTCGTGTGTGTGTCTGCCTGTGGGTGTGTGTGTGTGGGGAGGGGGGCAAGCATGCGACTCAGCCGCCCCTATATCCGATAACAGCGACTCCGCACCTGCACGGGAGCCAAACAAAATCTCAGTTCGCGAAGACAGATCAGTTTCTTAAGATAGCCTAGAGGGTTGACCCGCATGCTGGAGACGCGTGGGTAAAAACAGCTCAACTGGGTGGTCGTAACACGTGCTATTTAGGGCGATACCAAGCTGCATACGTGTGACAGCAATTAATATATTATATGTATGCATATACGTGTGACAGCAATTGATATATATATATATATATATATATATATATATATATACACACACACACACTCACCGCTTTGCGCTAGCCATGAAACAGTGCCACCATCGCCGGTGCCCCCGAGGCGGAGCCAGCCTCGCTGTCTTGTGCAGACGCTAGAGTATTGAGCCATTCAAACAAGGAATATGCAAATACATGTTTGTGTTTTTTTTTGTATTAGAACTATCTTGGGTGATGCGGATGCGTTCTGCAATGGTTTACAGTAGTAATTACATAAGGATGATATTGTGTTCACACCAAGCACACACATATAGTAGAAACTAACTATTGTTTCTAGGCGCTAGCGGGAGGTGCTGATATTACCTCACAATGGTTCTCGCTGTGTTGTCTGCAGAAAAAGGAAGCAGGAGCTGGGGCTTCCAGGCCACAGGCGGGTCTCTGCAGCAGGCGCTCGTGCACTGAGCTACCTTAGCTAATGGCGCTTGCGCATGTTTACAATAATGAATGTTGTCCAATTCTTGTGTGGGCCAGAATCACTCAATACTGTGAAGAGGTGTATTTTGTTGATTTGGGTTTGAGCGGTTTTTATAGCGCATGGCGCAAACTGAGCTGCCTCTTTGCGCTTGCGTGATTGGGCGTATTGCTGCACTCGAACCCGTGCACCACGAGATACACGTAAAGCTCGACAGAAGGCGCGAGGCAGTATCAGTAAGTGGTAGGAACCTACGCAAACAGTGTTCACGCATATCTCGGGAGCGTGTCCTGCACCCACTGAGCTACCATTATGCATGACATCAGTTTCCACAAGTGTTGATCGTTACTGAGCAGGACGAAGCAGGTCAGCTGTTTCTGAACCATGACACCACGACTCCACCCGGAAGACTTCCTCAGTTTCGTGGTTGCCACGGTTCCATATATATATATATATATATATATATATATATATGAGACGAATGGGAGAGTGATGCAGATAACGAGAGGAAGAGAAATAGAGATGGGAGTGAGAAGAAATAAATCAGAGCTAGAATGTAGACTAGGGGTGGAGAGAGAAAGATGGAGCAGAGTAAGAAGGAGTTCGACAGAGAGAGAGAGAATGGGCAGTGGGACTTTCAAGGGAGAGTCCGTAAGAAAGAGAAAGAGAGAGAAGTGAAAATATATATATATATATATATATATATATATATATATATATATATATATATATATATATATATATATATATATATATATGTATATATTAGCTTTTAAAAAACCAATGAAATTCACTGAAAAAACAAACCATAGGTTATAGACTATATATAGTTAGGAATTAGCCTTTAAAAAACCTTGGAAATTCACTGAAAAAACCATAGGTTTTAGCCCTTATATAGTTAGGAATTAACATATAAAAAACCATTGAAATTCCTCCTATATAGTTAGCTCGACATTTTATTGATATAAAACCAATGAAATTCCACATATAGTTAGTTGCACTAACTATATATTTTGCGCATCCGCAATCCAATGCTGATGATGTCACATACTACATCATTCATGACATGGTCAGTGACATCACTGATGACATCACTGATGACATCTCATTTAACATCAATGATCACACCACTGATGATATACTTCATGTGATAATACAATGCACCTCCTTACACTCTAATATAACATCTGTTACACCTAGTGTAAAATACAGAGTATCATTTTTTAAACTATTGACACACCAATACCATTTAATACATACGCACTCACTGATTCCTACGTCTACACACACATTCATTCATTCACCCATAAGGTCACTCGTACATACAGTCACTCATCATTACAACACTATCATATGCACTCATACACCTATGCAGACACTCACACACTGCCACTCATCCATGGAGTTACTCACACACCTAGTCAGTCCTGTAAAGAATCAATCACACTTTGATTTCTTAATCTATACAGTTAAACACAGAACAGCTTACATTTTCACAGATATACTAACACATACTTACTCACTTATACAATCAAATCCTTCATCCATACTCTTATACATCCACTCATTCTTCAATATGTAAAACATATTTAAACTTTACAAAAACACACAGACACTGGATGATGTCATCAGTGATGTCATTTGAGATGTCATCAGTGATGTCATCAGTGATGTCACTGACCATGTCATGAATGATGTAATATGTGACATCATCAGCATTGGATTGCGGATGCGCGAAATATATAGTTAGTGCAACTAACTATATGTGGAATTTCATTGGTTTTATATCAATAAAATGTCCAGCTAACTATATAGGAGGAATTTCAATGGTTTTTATATGTTAATTCCTAACTATATAAGGGCTAAAACCTATGTTTTTTTCAGTGAATATATATATATATATATATATATATATATATATATATATATATATATATATATATATATATATATATATATATTCACTGAAAAAAACCATAGGTTTCAGCCACGTTATAGTTAAGAATTAGCATTTAAAAAACCATTGAAATTCACTGAAAAAACCATAGCTTGCAAATTCACTTAAAAAACCGTAGGTTTCACACATGTTATAGTTAGCTGGACCTTTCACTCATACAAAACCATTGAAATTCCCCCGTTATAGCTAGTTCAGCTAACTATAACTCGGGCGCACTGCTGATGACGTCACATATTACATCACTCATGACATCACTGATGACATCTCAAAGTTAGTATTCCAATTAGAATGTTGTGGATTTCCTATGGAAACTAGTTCCTAACTATAGCTATCTACTGGCAACCACCAGTAGGATATATATATATATATATATATATATATATATATATATATATATATATATATATATATATATATATATATATATATATATATATATATATATATATATATATATATATATATATATATATATATATATATATATATATATACTAGCAGCCCGTCCCGACGTTGTCCGGGTATGAATTGCTGCCACCAGTAGTATATTGTTTTGTAGGATTTCATTTTGATAGCATTTCTTATCTGTGACAGGCCTGTGAAACGCTCTGATTCACAGTGCACTGCTAATGCACTTAAGAGTGCGCGTTCAGTAGTGTGTGAACTCGAGTTTCCCTACTTTATTTTTCCTTGCAATATTATATAGCGCGAACTCGACTACATGGCATGAGCACAATTTACATTACAGAAGAACACATTCATTTGTGGTAGGCACGGGGAGACAAAGCGATTTGCCTGGAATCACAGGATGTTGAGCTGATGCCGAGATTCGAACGTAGCTCCCCAGCTCTAAAGTTCGCAATTCTAGAACTTCTGGCGGGAGGTGTGTCTAAAAGTGTATGTTGGTGCTGACCTGTGCATTTTTCAAATGGGTGGTGAAAAAATATGAGTATGTTGCTGGAGATGTGGGCCGCCGTGCCACCAATGTACTTACCGGGGGAGGGTAAACACCCATTATTATGCAACTTTCTTTCCGCATACCATCACTCCGTATACTTTCATTACAAAAGTACCATGACTCCGCAATGCCATTATAACGCATGACATTACATTTTATATGCTTTTACCACGCATACCTTTACAACGAAATTCGTTGTAAATGCATGAATGGTAAAAGCATGTTTTTTTAAAAAGTTTGGATAAGGTAAGTATGGGTATAGGGGTATATGTTTTGGGGTACTTAGGTATATGTTTTGGGGTGTTTGGGTATTTTAAGAGTTCAGATATAGTTTTGGGTTATGGGGTACAGGGGTAGTTTTAGGGTTTATGGATAGGTATGGGTTTTGGGGTACAGGGGTATTTTTAGGGTTCAGGGCTAGGTTTGGGTTTTGGGGTATAGGGGTATTTTTAGGGTTCAGGGGCAGGTTTGGGTTTTGGGGTACAGGGGTATTTTTAGGGTTCAGGGCTAGGTTTGGGTTTTGGGGTACAGGGGTATTTTAGGGTTCAGGGGTAGGTTTGGGTTTTGGGGTACAGAGTCATTTTTAGGGTTCAGGGCTATGTTTGGGTTTTGTGATACAGGGGTATTTTTAGGGTTCATGGGTAGGTTTGGGTTTTGGGGTACAGGGGTATTTTAAGGGTTCAGGGCTAGGTTTGGGTTTTGGGGTACAGGTGTATGTTAGGGTTCAGGGGTAGGTTTGGGTTTTGGGGTACAGTGGTATTTTTAGGGTTCAGGGCTAGGTTTGGGGTTTGGGGTACAGGGGTATTTTTAGGGTTCAGGAGTAGGTTTGGGTTTTGAGGTACTGGGGTATTTATAGGGTTCAGGGCTAGGTTTGGGTTTTGGGTTACGTGGTATTTTTAGGCTCTAGGGCTAGGTTTGGGTTTTGGGGTACAGGGTATATTTATAGGGTTAAGATGGGTTAGTGTTTAAGGGTGTTTGGGTATTTTAAGGAGTAAGGGTAGGTTATGATTATGGGGTGCAGGGGTATTTAAAGGGAGCAGGGTGGGATTAGCACACAATATGAGACATGGCATGAAAGGCGGAACGTACCACACGCCCCCAGCGTTTGTCGCGCCCCCAGCACACGCCCACAGCACAACGCAGACACGCCCACAAGGGACTACTTTGCTGGCACGGTTCTTTTACCTTTTAAATGTATATGGTGGGTGTCTGCATAGCCTATGTCCTTCTGCTGCAACTGCCCTTTCCAACGCTGTATTGGGTGTTGTGATTGGTGCTGTGGTTCCTGAGATTACCCGCCTCAAAGGTTTGGGTTCTCTCTTTATTATATTAGTATGGATATATATATATATATATATATTCACTGAAAAAACCATAGGTTTCGCACCAGTTATAGTTAGCTGGAAATTTTACTGACATAAAACCATAGAAATTCCAACGTTATAGTTAGTTGGACTCACTATAACAAGCGCGCCTGCAATGCACTGCTGATGACGTCACATATTACATCACTCATGACATCGTCAGTGACATCACTGATGACACCAGTCAGTGAATGTGTGTCTTTCTTTAAAATTAATATGCTTAATATTTGTATTTGTAAAGGTTGATGGAAGAATAAATGGTTAAATAAGTGTGTAAATGGATGTTTTAAAAAAAAAATTATTGGTTAACTGCTTTATTAAGTGTATTTTATTGAATACATATATTAGCGAGTAATTTTTAAATATTGAAATATATGTATCAGTGTTTCACTTTGTGTATAAGTAGCTGCATGTGTTGGTGACTGACTCACTGTTTGTATGTGTTTTGAAGACAGCATATGTGGAGGACTGTATGGGTGGATGAGTGTGTATATGTGTGTGTTAGTGAGTGAATGACTGTCTCACTATTGTGTTTTTTAGTAACAACATATATTTTATTCTAGTGTATGTGAGTTTTGATGTATATAAGTGAGTATATGTGAGAGTAAGAGATTGTAAGAGTTTCTTTGTAAATAAGTATATGTTTATATAAATGATTGTTTAAGAGAGTAAGTATGTGTAAGTTTCCGTAGAAGTAAAGAGGTAGTGTGTGTATAGTTCTATATGCAAATAAATGGATGTTCAATAATTTATTTGCATGTGTGAGTATGTGTGTGAGTAACTTTTGGATGACTGTCGGTGTATAACAGGATGTATAAATGTATCACTACATATGATGAGTGAGTATATGTATGAGTGACTATATAGAACTGTTGGTAAATGAGTGGATGTGTATATAGATGGTGGAATTACTGAATTGGTTGTTGTAACTGGTATGGGTATCTCCATTTTTTTGAAAATGTTAGTTTCTATTTTTGAATATCTATTTCAAGGGTTACATTACACTAAAAGGAGGTCTGTCACTCTGTCACAAGGATGGTGTCATCAGTGATGTCATGAGTGATGTCACTGACGATGTCATGAGTGATGTAATATGTGACGTCATCAGCAGTGCATTGCAGGCGCGCTTGTTATAGTGAGTCCAACTAACTATAACGTTGGAATTTCTATGGTTTTATGTCAGTAAAATATCCAGCTAACTATAACTGGTGTGAAAACTATGGTTTTTTTCAGTGAATTTAATAGGTTTTTTAAATGCTAATTCCTAAGTATAACTGGTGTGAAACCTACGGTTTTTTCAGTGAATTTCATAGGTTTTTTAAATGCTAATTCCTAACTATATAGAAGGACTCAAACCTATGAAATGTAATATTTTTTATAATGAATCCTATATTATATATTTATATAATACTATATATATTTTTTTGTTTTTATTTATTTATTTTGCCCTGGTGCGCTCCCGGTGTGCGCCCCGGTGTGCGCACTGGAAAGCGCATTTTTTCGAAGTGCCCCGGGTCGCGCACCGGTGAGCGTCCCGTTAGCGCTATTGCCGCGAACGAAAACATCATGACGTATCGCGTAGCCGCGTCCGCGTGATACGCACTGCGTAAGCGCACCCGGAAATACTAGAGCGAATATGATCGTGCAACGTAATCATCTGACGCGCTTACGCGATGCGTCCCTTGGCGCGCCCCCGGGGGCGCGTCGCGTAAGCGCGTCGGGTCATGTGACCTAAAAATAACACTTTTTATTGATGCAGAACAGTTTTGGTTTCTAAATGATGAAAGCCCAGGTCATGTGACCTGAAAATAACACTTTTCATTGGTTCAGGACAGTTTTTTTCCAAATGATGAAAGACCCCACCTTTTTTTCCTTATTCTGACTTTGTCCTTTGACTGAGGAAGACCTGTTTGGAAATCTAACAGAAATATTTTGTACTTTAAAATGGCTACAGTATCAACAGCAGCTGGAGCATCTGCACCACCAGCACCAAGAGGACCACCACAACATTACATTGGTGGTCAAGAAGAGGAGGAGGAGGAGGAGGAGGAGGGGAGAAGGTGGCTGCCAGAAGACAATACTCCATACAAGCCAAGGCAGCACATTGTATGGGAGTTTTTTTCTATCCCAGAGGGCAAGAAGAAAGTCAATGCGCCCAAGGTGACTTGCCTAATCTGTGGCATGGAACTTTCAAGGGGGAACCCTAACAAAAAATATTCTTTCGGTAATAATACCATGATTAGACACATGCAGCGCAAGCATCCGAACAACTATGCTGCCGCAGAGGTGAGAGAACTGGCCAGTAACCCTCCCCAATCTTCAACCACCACCTCCAAAAGAAAGCAACCCACTCCATCGGGACCAGAGACAAGGGAGACGATCCCTTGCATACAACCACGGTTTGGGGAATTCAGAATTACATGTATTTGTTGTGGTAAGATCATCTCCTATGGCGAACATCGCATAAAGCTCATCCTCCTTGCTGGTGACAACCACAATTGCCCCAAAAAACCCTAATTTTTTTTCCTGATTTTTTTTGCTCCAGTTGAGCCATTTTCAATTCCCTGTTTTTTGTTTCTCCCCATAAAAATAACACAAAAAATATAAAATAGTTCATAAAAGCCAAAAAAAGTTCAAAATGTTCAAAAAACATAAAAAAAATATAACACAACAAAAAGAAGAAAAAAAACAGTTCTTTTTAGAACTACCTCCAGTTTTTAAAAAAAGGCTACATTTTTTAAAAACTCTATCATTCTTTTTTCCCATGGAATGCTTCCTAGTACGCTCCACGGTGCGCGTACCGGGCGCTCCCCCCACGCAAATCCCCCCAATTTTTTTTTTGCCCCGCGGGGCCCTTTTATAGCCCCCATATCAAACCTAGGGGGTCAGGGGGGTCTACTCTGCCGCCTTATGGTCATTTCCCCCTTTGTTTTTGCCACCTCTTGTGTCTCGATCCTACGAGACACAAGATGGCGGCCACTCTGGACTGTTTAGAATGTTTACAGACACCCGAGATCGAATCAGCTTTCCGCGCGCGAGCTCGCGTAGCGCGCTGGTTAGCGCCCCGGTGCGTGTCCCGGGGAGCGCTTATAGATATATATTTTTTTGAACCTAAATTACTCAAAATTCACTGGAGCACATATCTTGAGACATAGCAAAGGCACATCGGGCTACCAGTCCCTACAATTTTGCCAAGTTTGGTGGAAATCCATTCAGCCGTTCGGGCTAAAAGTGAGGTCAACCGCCCTATGGAAATTAACATGGGGAAAACATGTTTTGGGACCCCCCTTTTATCTCGGCCCCCACTTGACAAATCCCCCCCAAACTCTCAGGGAAGGACCGGGGCGCCGCAAGGCAAATTTGAGGAAATTTTCAGCCAGATTCATAAACCGTCGCCAAAGTTATTCACAATAGAATGTTGAGATTTTGCATTGAAAATAATCCTAACTATAACTACCTACTGGCGATCGCCAGTAGGTAATATATATATATTATATATATGTTTCCATTTCTGTAGAAGTATGTGTAGTGGTGTGTATATAGCAGTATAATCAAGTAAATGGTTATTTGCATGTGTGAATTTGTGTGTGAGTAACTATGTGGATGAGTATTAGTGTGTAACAGGATGTATAGGTGTATGAGTACATATGATGAGTAAGTACATGCATGAGTGACTATATAGAACTGTTGGTGAATGAGTGGATGTGTATGTAGATGTTGGAATTACCTAATAAGTTGTTGTAATTGGTATTGGTTTCTCCTTTTTTTAAGAAAATGTTAGTTTCTATTTTTGAATGTGTGTGTCAAAGGTTATTTTATGCTGATAGGAGGTCTACCACTTTGTCACAAGGATGTTGTCATCTGTGATGTCATTTGAGATGTCATCAGTGATGTCATGAGTGATGTCACTGACCAGGTCATGAGTGATGTAATATGTGACGTCATCAGCAGGGCATTGCACGTGCAAGTTATAGTGAGTCCAACTAACTATAACGTGGGAATTTCAATGGTTTTATGAGAGTAAAATTTCCACCTAACTATAACTGGTGTGAAACCTATGTTTTTTTCAGCGAATGTATATATATATATATATATATATATATATATATATATATATATATATATATATATATATATATATATATATATATATAATGTGTGTGATGTCAAGCACCCTGACACCCTACATTGAGAGGAGTAGAGCTTTAAAGAAAGTTCAATAAATCAGTAAGAACAGTTTAAATCGTTAGTATATTTACTGATACAGACAGATACATCTGACATTCTTACAGTACATGCATATCTCTTACAAACAGGGGTTGAACAAAGTCGATCGCCTACCTCTGCACCATAGCTTTTCTCAGGCACTTGTGCAGTGAAAACAAGATCAGTGCCTATGTTTCCCTCTATTGCTTTAACATCTACAGTGAGGAATACTATTCATAATCTCCATTCTCAGGGGTCTTCCTAATATCAATAAAGAACTTGGCACAGAAGCTGAAATATGAAAAGACATCTTTATTAAATTTAATAAATGAGGCCACGTCACACAGAAACCGTAGTAACTGAATGAGGTAGTCTGAGGGATACAGAGAACAGAGGCCTTTTATATGTTTTATGGTTACATGACTCAGCACAAAAGTAAGGGGCAGTCCTAGCTTTTGCAAGCATGCAAAACACCCAACATTCCTTCTTACACAAGCTGGACAAAATCCATAATAAAACACCACAACCCATATCGTAAACATGTCATAAAAAGAAAGAACAGAAACAGATGAGAGGTAGGATAAGGGGTGTGTATGTGCATACCAAACTTTACAATCTCCTGTGCTCTGATCCTTAATCTTGATTAGCTACTGGGCAAGGAACTGGTCTAACAAGGTCAGCTTCAGGCAACAGGGTCAGTTCACTCAGGTCATCCAGCAGTCAGCTAAAGTCATCAGCCTATGTGAGGGCAACTACAAAATGGCTGCCATGCACAAAATGGAACCCATGGTTCAGAACGAAATCTTCAAATACACAGTGAATCCATCGGTGTAACATGATGAAAACACTCATACTTGCTGAACTCACTGTTTACGGTTCGCTGTTACCAAAATCGTAACAGAACCACGACCTTTATGACCCAGGTTCAGAATTCACGGAACCTCAGCCCCTCCTTTTGCCCTTACATAGGCAATAACCTAAACTCGTGTCAATCTGAATCTAGGTCTATATTCATCAGATCATCAAGATGTTGCTGGAGCATAATCCTTTTACTTAGTAACTCTCTCGGGACACATCTCCTTACACACGTATGTTATGTTGTGCAATATGTAATGTATCTTTAACTGTGCACATTCCACATTCTTTAGAATGTAGTGTACTGTGTTCCACTTTCCTCTATGTGTTCTACTTTAATTCAGTTGACGCCGACTGACTACCTGTTAGCTGTGTACCTGCTTGCTTGAGGAATAAACCTACTTAACCAATATTGAAGTGTCCTTCTTCAATACCACAAGTGGGGACGATCGGGATATTCTACTTCTACTCTTCAAGATTTTTTTTTTTTTAAAAAGAGGAAAGAAGAATTTAGTTCCTTGTGATTTTCAAGCAGAGACGACGTTACGGAGTGTTTCGAGGCGCATTTGGAGTAAAAGAAAAAAGACTTTGAGTTGCTGGGCGGTGAGCACGTTTCTGGTGTTTTGTGAAGCTGTAAACATTTTTTTTAGATATTAGAGCAAACGCGCATTGTCACTCAGAGCCTTTACCGTTACTTTCTGAATAATGCCGATTGTAGTCTCCGCGCGTGGCTGCCTCTGATGCTCTTCTCATCCGCACGCTCGTAAGTTCTCTGGCTTTCTCCGGCGTCTTTTGCTCCTACGTCAGGCGTGTGCGTCATACGCGGCGGCCATTTTGGATTGGTCTGGCCTACTCGTAGTCAGAAAATTACCTAACTGACACGAGTGAATTCAGCTGACTCAGTCACACAGGGAAGTGGCTGTTTGAAGTGTTTTCAGGGTATTTACAACCATTTCTTATATTATTTAAGAAATTCTACGTTTTGGCTTTTGACATTTCTTTTGTTTTCACGAACTTTTACATTTCCTGTATTTTAAACTCACTGGTGGTGAAGAAAGGACAGTAAAGAAAAAAACTATTCATTTTTTTTTCTTGCTTCTCAAGTAAATATTCATTTATTACTTCTTTCACTGAACAATTCCACCGGAATTCATCGTATTTTTTTATTTTTTGATTTCTCTTTCTTGGAAATGAGTCAACAAACTTTCTCTTTGAGTAATCCTCAAGACTTTTGGTCCAAAGGTTCTTCACCAGATTTGAAATGGTTGGAGTGGAAAGACTATTTTCTGAATTACATGGAAACTGTGGACTCTGATGGCAAAATGTCTGCAGAACAAAAGAAACGCATCCTTTTGCACTCTTTAGGTCCACAAGGTCTTAAATGCTATAATCAGATGAACAAACCTGTTGTTGGGGCTGGGGACAGTAATGTTTTCATTGTTGCTCTGTCAAATTTAGATAAGTATTTTGCCCCCAAGGTTTATATTGGTATTACGCGATATAAAAGCAATCCAAGAATGAAAGTGTTGATGACTATGTGGGTGAGTTAAAAAAGATGGGGAATGATTTCGCGTTTGGTCTGTTACTAGATGATTTAATTCATGATCAAGTGGTAATGCACACAAACAATCCTGCTATTCAGGGACTTTTATGGATGAATGGCGACGCCTGTCTGGATGACATCTTAGCCTTAGTTCGTAAAGCTGAAACTTCTAGCAGGTGTGCTAGTGCCTTGAAATCCGATAGCACTACAAAAGATATAGTTGCTAAAGTTAGCTCCAATTATAAAAAAGTCAGCAATTTCAAACAAAAGAATGAAACTTGGGCAAAACCTAGAATGAGTGGCGAGACTCCTAAATCTTACAGGTGTGGGAGTTCTGAGCATTTAGCTTTTGCCAAGTCATGTCCGGCTAAGAAGAGTAAATGTGGTGCATGTGGTCTGTAGGGCCATTATACCAAGGCATGTAGAAGAAGAACAAAAACCGTCAAATGCATTCAAGAGGATGTTGACTCTGATAACAACTCTTCTAGTGGTGATGATCAAGCCTCTGAATGTGATGTGGTTCTAAAAAAGAAACTCCTTCTCAATATTCGGGATGGATGTTTATTGGTTGACAATAAGCCTGAATGTTGGATGCACATTGGAGGTGCGCATGTTAAAGTTTACGCGGATTCTGGCTCGCCTTACACTTTAGTAAATGAGGATGTTTGGTGCAACACTTTTGTTGATCAAATTGGTTCAAATTTATCATCGCCTGATATTGACCCTGAAGGTTATAATGGGGGGAAGATTGATATCATTGGTTTTCATTGGTTGAAATTTGAATTCAAGAATCGCAAATCTTATGGTAAGTTATACATTTCTAAAAAAGGACCATCAGTTTTAGGATTGAAAGATCAGGGCGATTTACACATAATACTTGATCCCAATTCAGTTGAAAAGGTTCTAGTAATGGATGAAGGTACCAAGACTGGTGATGTACTGCTAAAGAAATTTCCTTCTGTTTTTAAGAAGACAATTGGCAAATTAAAGGATTTTGAGCATAAGATAATCTTAAAGGATGATGCAGTTTCCAAAATCCATAAGGTCAGAAGCGTCCCTATTGCTTTAAGACAAGATGTTGCATCTGAGCATGATAGATTAGTCTCCTCTGGCATCATTGAGCCTATTGAGGCATCTGCTTGGGTTTCTCCTTTGGTTGTGGTGAAACGTGCTAACGGAAAATTGAGACTCTGTGTGGATTTGCGCCATTTGAATGATAATATTGTGGTGGATCAGTTTTCCTTACCGAAAATAAATGAGATGTTAGCTTTGCTCGATGGTGCTAAGTGGTTCACCACTATTGATTTATCTGCTGCATACCACCAGATTCCTTTATTTAAAGACAGCAAGCAATACACTGCTTTTATAACTCCGCAAGGGTGTTATCAGTTTAAAAGAATGCCTTTTGGCTTAGCTTCAGCAGCTGCTGTATTTCAGCGCTTAATGCACAGGTTGTTCTCCTCCGTGAAAAACACAAAATTTTTCCAAGATGATATTCTTATTTTGGGGAAACACAAGGAAGAGCATGATAAAACTCTAGAAAATGTTTTGAGCATTTTGGAGGAAAAAGGTCTTACTATTGAATTTTCAAAATGTACATTTGCCAGTGATCATGTTACCTATTTAGGTCATGTTATTGACTGTGAAGGGATTAAACCTAAGGCTAACCTCATTGATGCTATCAAATGCGCTCCATCTCCTAAAAGCAAAGATGATGTTAGATCTTTCATTGGTTTAGCTGAATTTTGTTCCAAATACATTCCTAATTTTGCAACCAGAACGTATAATATTAGACAACTTTTGAAAAATAAGTCTAAGTTTGTATGGTCTGTGAAGTGTGAACAGGATTTTGAGGACATAAACAGTTGCATCACAAACATTGCTTCTTTAGAAAGTTTTAATCCTGAAGCACAAACCATTATTACTACTGATGCCAGCATCAAGGGTTTAGGTTCCGTTTTGTCTCAAGTTGGGGTGAATGGAAAAGAGAAAATAGTGGCTTATGCGTCTAGGTCTTTATCACCTACTGAGGAAAAGTATTCAACCATTGAAAAAGAAACCTTAGCATGTGTATGGGCTGTGAATCATTTTAGAGCTTTTGTGTGGGGGACAAAATTTATTTTACGTTGTGATCACAAGCCGTTACTCAGAGTTTTAACCACTGAAGGAACCATAAACACTTCTGCAAGAGTAGCCAGACTTGCCATCAAATTGCAAGATTTTTGTTATAAGATGGAATTTGTACCTGGGAAAGAGAATTGCATAGCTGATTTTTTGTCTAGTGCACATTCCACATTCTTTAGAATGTAGTGTACTGTGTTCCACTTTCCTCTATGTGTTCTACTTTAATTCAGTTGACGCTGACTGACTACCTGTTAGCTGTGTACCTGCTTGCTTGAGGAATAAACCTACTTAACCAATATTGAAGTGTCCTTCTTCAATACAACAACGTAGTAGCACAAAGGCCACATATGGCAGGACCAAATAGGGAATACCTCTATCTGTAGTATGTGGCATAAGACCGCACACCCAACAATTAGTGATGTTCACTACTACCTGTTGTTGATGCAGAAGCTGTACAAAGGATTTATTAGTAAACTCTGATCTCCTAACCAGTTCATGTTCAGGTAAAATATGGAAAGAATGCAAAGGAGTAATAATAGGAAGAGACACAGGTTGGGAGGTGGGTACAGAAGTCAATTGAGTAGAAAAAACAATCCCACCCATAAAAGACAACGTCATCTTTAAAAAAACACTAGAAAACATGTTATTAAGCACATATAGACAACAGGGGACAGTAGTGACCACTATTACAAACGAAACTATAATCTTTCACAACCCCAAGCAGAAAGCAAATCCCAAAACTATCTAGCAACATTTCTAGGGCTCCTATGCATTTCAGTAATTTTTGTATGTTCAGGTGAAACAGTGGTGACCCTCAATAATGCTCTGAGGTGAAAAGGGGGTACTCTTCACAGAGAATGGACTTTATTCTGCTTTTACTTAACAGAATACTACTTTAAAACAATGCCAGCCAAACAATAAGTATCAGTCTCCTAACACCTAGTCTATACAATCACAAGGAAACCTCTTGTGAAACCAACTATGCCCAGAGTCCGTTCAAAAAGCCTCTCTGGCAGGCTTCTATTGTCCATCAAATCTTCTTTTGTTGTTTTCTTCCGCATGGGCCCCTTCATTCAGGCCTTTCATGATCCGTTGGAGTGCCCTTCTGGCAAACACTCATATCTCATTCAAAAGTCTCAATGTCTCAAGGCAGTGCACCAGTATCTCTCTTTTGCGGCAGGCACTACAGGTAGTGTGCTCTCCATTGATCAAGGGCACAGATCATCTCGTGCAGACACGGGACCATTCTCAGGCTCCAACACTCATCATTCAGTGTCAGAGGACGCTCAGGCTGCTCTTTCATGGGCACCAGAATGTAGTGCCTTTTGCCAATCTTGGATCCGCCGGTGCACTGCACTTCCATTGGAGCAAAGGAAAAAGGGGGTTGTGGCCAAAACTCAGGACAAGGGGCTCAAGGGACTACACACTGTCAGAGGTTACCAGCACATGACAGGCGCTCTTTTGCACTGAAATTAAGGGGCTCAAGGGACTGCACACTGTCAGAGGTTACCAGTACATGACAGGCGCTGTTTTGCACTGAAATTCTGGTTCTGTGATGTCCAATGCCATCTGATGGAGCAAGTGCGATGCTTTAAACAGTTAATTGTATAACAAGGGGACTGCAAACAGGTGGCCTGCGATCTTCAAAGGAGTGGCCACACACCATGGGACAATTTTGGTCTAGAATACACTGTCATTCTCAAAAAGCAATACAAATATAAAGGCAGTAGGCAAAACAGTGCCTCTAGGCTTTTCAATTGCGTTTCCGTGTGAGAGCATATCCTCCATCATCTAAGGGTAGATAACTACACGAGAATTCTATCTAAATGGATGTCTTCACATATGGTGGCATTGCCTAATGGGGCAAACACATTTTTTTCTCAATGATTACATACAGGTGTTCCTTATCTAGAACACCTCAAAAGAGAGATCACATAATACATATTATCAGGGACATGTAGATACCTCCCTTTAATAATTGTGCATCAGGTGGACTATGCAATACAAAAGCTAATGATCAAGATGTGTAAACAAAAGACAAGAACTAGAGAGTCCTGGTATTTCCATTATTTAAAATACATCTGGTCCATCAAAAATTAAAGCAGCAGAAAAAAGGAACTAAAAACCAAATTAAAATAGGCATTGAATTTGTCATATTCAAAAAAACGTAAGGTGTCTCCTATTGAGGTGGAAAACTTATCTTACTATAGTATTGAGTCAGTTAATCAGTCCATCACTACCCTAACAGTCAGACTGGAAAACATCAGAGTAGGCCTAAAGAAAATTTTGAAAAGCAGTATGGTCATACAAAAGGGAATTATACATAATATGGGGTCTCTGGTACATTACTACAGTCTGAGAGTGTGAACCTGAGCAATACACCAACTGGTGAAAGGAATTTGGAAAAGGGAAATGGGACTAGGTAAAAATGAAGCCTTGTTTCCTTTATGGTACAAAGCCAGACACTACTTAGGAAGCAGAACAAAACTGACTAATGTAATATAGAAATTAGGTCACCATGTACAAGAGTCACAGATCTATAATTTTATCCTTACGTCCAATCAGGATACATAAATTTAGGGCTGCCTGTTCCTTAAGGGGAGAGTCAGTACGTGACTAACAGCATGTGACATACTTTGATCCTGTATATTTCTTTTATTTTACTTCAAATACCATCAAAGCCAAATTTGACATACACTGATAAAGTGTTGTCTGTCTTTCTGTGAAATTTAGTGTCAAAGCAAATCTACCCAACTGTTTGCAGTATACACATCGTCATGTATATCCCTTCACAACACAGGTAAACTTGTAATAGTACCAGAAGCAGCAACATAAAACAAGAAAAACATGCAAAAAAACATACAGAACGCACATGTCAAGCCATCAGATATACTTGCTGTATATCAAGCAAGTCCTGTACTTTATGCACTGTGAACCTGCAGCCCAAAACAGAATATTTAGGCCTGCTTAATTTGTCAGGCTTAAAATCCTCACCCTCCTTTTGACAGTAGATCACCAATTAGTGGATATCTGCTGTCAAATACAACTTTCTAACATACAGGACCAGCAAGAACAATTCATGATAGGACCAAATACACAAACATTAAAAAAAAATGAACATTTCTTTCCAAAGGAGTTATGCAAAAACGCATCTCCTTTCCACCAACCAAACTCACGTGTCTTGACTTCTTTAAATCACCCAGAACAATCCATAAATGATCTGTAGGCAGAAGCGAAAAAAGAAAAAAATACACAAACACAAAAGAGAGACATTTCTCATAACAAACGAATGTCAATTATAACTTTTAATCAGAAGACAAAACATGATACATATTAACAAACACAAAAATACATTTCCATTACTTAACTGTTACCATCTTGTCAGTCACCTTGCAACATGAAGCCCTTTTAACTTTCCAAAAGTAAAATCCTTTCACTGACACTCCATGTTAGCCTTGTGCCACAATCTCCACTGTAAAAAATAATTCTTAATTGGCAAATCGTTCTCACTTAGGCATGTAGCCTTCAAAATTTTAGTACATGGCTGCATCTTATTTTTTTGTCTAAGACTCAATGCAACACTTCGATTTCTGTCAAATAAAAGCAACTAGCAGACATTATTTTTTTTAGAGCAGAGACATAAATGTATCAGTTCTGCAGAGCATTTAACATGATGTTGGGACTTTCAAAGAAACCTTTTTTATATTTCCCTTTGGAATTAAGTTCTTTAATGTTATTGATGTTCTTATGGAGAAACCAGAAACCCCACCTTTCAGAGGCCTGTTTAGCAAGGTCATTCTGCATTCCACAGAGACAAGGCCCTAATTTAAAAGGTCACAAATGTCAACATGACAGCCTCCTTCCATTGTTTACAGGGAAACTAAAGATAGCATCTCAGCGTGACTTGAGCCTCTGCAGTTTTCCCAGCCCCCAGCTTCTACTAACTGTGCATTATCTCTATTCCCAGATTATTAAACTACATTTACTGTGAATAATTCACAAAACCTAATAACACACATACCAGTTTTTAGAACAAATGCTTGTTGCACTACATGTATGCATTTACTGAAGCCTAAAGCACTTTAAAGCTATTATAAATGGCAAGAATTCTATTTTAAATGGTCTATTTTACCCAAATTCGACTTTGATGTTAGGGGTACTTAAAAATAAATATCATATAATTGTTTTACATATTAATCATCCTCAGAATGTTCTCTACAAATTGCAGATATTGAACATTAGACATATCCCATGATAATCCTTATAAAAATGAGTTTTGTACGCCTGCGCTAAGTGAAATTCAATATGCTAATGTTCTCATTATGCAGTGTAACACAACTTAAATTAAATTACAATGCTAGGAGGTCACAGAATGAGCATTAAGCTTCATGAATAGTAAAAAACGAATTTTGTAGCACTTATTTTTAATAATTATTTTTCAAAATGTATTATTTATTTTTAATAAACCCAATCATTTTTGATAATACCACATATAAAAATAAGCTGCATCCCTTGACTATCATTTTAGACGCATTAATTTATAAGCCTAAGTATAGAAACCTAACTTATAACATGACAAAATGTTTGCACCACTTTAAAAGGACAATTTGTAATTAGCAACAGACCCAAGAATATGCTTACAAAATTTTGCTTAATAGACTGAAAACATAAAAAAAACCACAAACACACATTTGAGCTCATTTCAGACATAAACAGAAAAGGGTCAAACACTCAGGACACACAATATGGCGCGCCATGCATTTCGTGAATAGCGCCATCGCTATTCACTTACAGAAGTTGCACTAATGGGAAAACCACATAGACATTTAAACAGATATTTGACCCACAAATCAATAACCATTTGCAAATACTAGTTGTAAGTCATATTTACAAGAAACGCTTCTCAATAGTGTTCCAAAAGACTGCAAAAACAGCCCAACAGACTGATGTATGTCCAAGAAGCGAAAATACACTCACTCCACTAGCTCTGGCTAGCAGAGCACCAAACAAAATCGTTCTGCATATCTTCATTCATAAAACTTCGCAGAACAAAGGATCCTTGTTTTGTATTATGTCATATTTTAATTCCCTGGGGATAAAAAATCACCAAGGAAGAAATATGTTTTTAAATCTAACCTATTTAGATATTCCCTTTAGGGGAAGCCGGCTAATTTACTTCACATCATACTATGGTACCTTCCAAAAAAAACAACACATTTTTCCATGTGAGCTTAAAACAGGCATGCCAAAAATACTGCGGAATACGCAAGTATTATAATCAAAGTAGTGCTTAAGGTACTTTTCGTACGTGCACCCTTCCTAAGGACCAAATGGAGAAAATTCTCCTCATTACCTGTCTACACAAATTGCAATTCGCATATCCAAACCTATACAAACCAAAAGTTGGCCAACACAAATTCCAAAGTTCCAAAGCTACATTTCCAAATTTGCTAAGATCAGGCATCTTATAGCTCACTAATCTAGCTTCAAACTTCAAGGGGTTATCTCTACCAATACACTCGCAAATATACAAGACCCTCGGCTATGGTAATTGCAATGACCAAATCAAAAACCAAGAAACCAACCCCTCGGCTTTGGTAATTGCGTTAACCAATTCAAAGACCTAAAAAACCAAAGGACTGGGAGCGACCCTCTTATACTTAACTCTTACTTTTCCTAATCAAAAGGTTATCCAAATTCTAACTGTCAAGTTCTACATGACCTAACGGTCTTTTTAGAATACTCACGCCAAAAAGGTTCTCAGTCAGGAGTGACATCATGTGGAGGATCAAAATCAGGAAGATCAGAAATATACTGGGCTGCAGAAAAAGATTCTCCAGAATCCCTGTGCACAGAGTACCTTCTTAGTAGAATCATGTTCTGTCCTCCTCAGTAGATTTCAGTCTCCTGACAAGATCACTCCCACAGAAAGTCACTTCTCTGATGAGCCCCGCATTGGCTGCGCCATTTGAGGAATACTATTCATAATCTCCATTCTCAGGGGTCTTCCAATTATCAACAAAGAACTTGGCACAGAAGCTGAAATATGAAAAGACATTTTTATTAAATTTAATAAATGAGGCCACGTCACACAGAAACCGTAGTAACCGAATGAGGTAGTCTGAGGGATACAGAGAACAGAGGCCTTTTATATGTTTTAGGGTTACATGACTCAGCACAAAAGTAAGGGGCAGTCCTAGCTTTTGCAAGCATGCAAAAAACCCAACATTCCTTCTTACACAAGCTGGACAAAACCCATAATTAAACACCACAACCCATATCGTAAACAGGTCATAAAAAGCAAGAACAGAAACAGATGAGAGGTAGGATAAGGGGTGTGTATGTGCATACCAAACTTTACAATCTCCTGTGCTCTGATCCTTAATCTTGATCAGCTACTGGGCAAGGAACTGGTCTAACAAGGTCAGCTTCAGGCAACAGGGTCAGTTCACTCAGGTCATCCTGCAGTCAGCTAAAGTCATCAGCCTATGTGAGGCAACTACAAAATGGCTGCCATGCACAAAATGGAACCCATGGTTCAGAACGAAATCTTCAAATACACAGTAAATCCATTGGTGTAACATGATGAAAACACTCATACTTGCTGAACTCACTGTTTACGGTTCGCTGTTACCAAAATCGTAACAGAACCACGACCTTTATGACCCAGGTTCAGAATTCACGGAACCTCAACAGCCACATGCATCAAGTGATTTAGGAATCGCAAATGGTGCGAATCGCAAAATTCGGCCGTTTGCGATTCCTAAATCACTATTTGGGATGCATCAATCAAAAATACATGAAATCGCTATTTTTTGCGATTTCTAAAAATGCAATTGCATTTAAGGATTCGCAATTTGCGATTCCTTAAATGCAATGCATGACACCTTAAAAAATTGCGAATTCGCAATTAGGAGGAAAAAATTACCATGAGGATGGACCTCATGGTAATTTGCGAAAATTCAGAAAAATGCAATTTTGTGCATTTTTCAAACTGTCATGTTGTGCACACACATGCCCTTGGGGCATGTGTGTGCACAACATATGTGCATAGATTGATTTCAGGGGTGCAACAGGGTGTCCTTTGGACACCCCTGCACCCTTGAAATCGCAATCTCAATTTGCGATTAGCTAATTGCGAATCGCAAATTGAGATTGTCTTCCCATTCATTCCTAAGGGCCTTGTGGCCCATAGGAATCAATGGGAAGGGATTCCTTAATTGTGATTCGCAAATTGTGAATTGCAATTAGGGAATAATAAGGAATCGCTAAAAAAATTGCGATTTTTTGATGCATTGCGGTTTGCGATTCCTTAATTACGATTCATTAATTTTCGCAACTAAGGAATCGCAAACGGCACCAATGATGCATGTACCTGCTAGTTCCTTGGCTCCTGATAGCTCATAGCCAGGATGAGGCTCCAACAAAAGAGGGCTGATATCCCTTTATGTGAGGCTTTTGTGTTGAGCCTAGCTGATACTGAAAATAAGAAATCTCCCTAAGAATCTGCAGGTTGCTGCTCCTTACAGAAACAGACAATGTTCCTGTCCTGTCTACTAAATACGCTGGGTATATTTCACTGGGGCCGCTAGGTTCTGCTTAAAAATAGCTAGGGGAGAAAGGATCCAGCTGAAACCCCCTTATTTTCCTGCACAGCATGGTACTGAATATAAGGTTTCTGAATGAACCCATGACAATTGGAACCAGTTTCTCTTTCCAATTCTGATTTCCCTGGAGCTAGGTATTCATGGCCATATTGTGATGTAATCATCTGATAAGTATCTCTGCAATGAAATTATGGAGAAGATTAGACGTACATAAAAAACAACTTGGGATTGAAGGCTGGAGATGCTCAAGGTATACTCTCCAAATCTTAGTCTGACTTTTTGTAGGAATGTTGACTCAGAAGATTTGGGTCTTTTCTACCGACATATTTTCCCATTGTTCAGAGACCTATGTGCTGCAAACTGCTCCTCCACATATCTGTGATTTTCACACCTTACTGACCTCATTGGATGAGGAAAAGACTGCAGTCCTGTATTCAAGCTGATGAACAAATAGGTCAAACTACTGTCTGCCATCACTTCTAAAGGATTAAATGCCGGTACTGTTTCTGCCATCCAGTTAGGTACTAATACTGGGTGTGACTCTGAAAATGGGGTGGCACAAAAGACTCTTCTGCTGAACTTACCATTTCTGGTTCAATTGTTGTGTTATCAAACAATGAGACAATTAGTTAAAGGAACGGCAGAATAAATGCTTATTGGTTCTTTTGGCAAGTTATCCTCCAGATACTTTCTATTCAGGTAGTAAAAGAGGAAGAGTTAGGGGCTGCATAAACGTGGCACAGCTCATTCCTTATATGCACCTACCAGATATCACTTATGACTATTACAACTTTAATCCCCCAAGTAGCAGGCTTCTCCAAAGAGTAGCTCACGGGCTACGGATTTCTCTCCAGCTGCCTGCAAGCAGCTGTCCTGTATGCTGTCCAGCTTTACAAGTGACAAGCTTTTGCTTGGCTAAATTAATGTAAGATTTCATAAATTGCAAAGAGTGTATTCAAGACACATATGTGTATATTTTCAAATCTAATAAGCTAATGTTTTGCAAAAAATGGTTGAATTACCAAAATATAATTAAATCTAACATTAAGTGATAAATGATGTGGCAATGGGTAGACTTATTGCTAACATTATACCTTGGTGCCAGAGGCATCACAGCTGCAGCTGTTATGAATTACCAATGCAAAGGCATTCCAAATTAGCAAAGCTTTTTTTACATTACTGCTGGAAACCCTGCCTAATGCATTAACATGTCTACTGCAGATCAACTTGTATATGGTGGCCACTAATGAAATCTTGCCTCATGTGGTCCCTATTACAACACTAATGATATTAGTTGTTCTGGATGATTTTCACTGAACATAAGTAGCACTTACTACAGGAATGTTTGGAGATCCCTGATCTGGGATCTCCTTCTGGTGCTGGTAAAGTGGATAGGTTTGGCATTTGCCTATGTTGCCTGGGTACTAATACTGGTCTGAGATGTTTCACTCAATGCCTCAGAATGTGCAGATCATTTTGAGTCTGTGACTGCATGATACGGAAGAATGGCCTTCAAGTCAGAATTTCAAACATGCTGTTGAAGAAAGCCATTATGCAAATTCCTATGAAAGTGCAGAATTCCAGCATCTTCTCCATCGTCTCATTAATGCTGTCTATGCAGTATAGACATGAAAAACATTTACAGGCTTACCATATATCTAGGGCTCAGGGTGACTCCAGCAGATCTTCTTTATATCTATTTCCACATTCCAGTGGGAGTCCATCACCAGAAGCTTCTTCCATCTTCCTTCGCAGGCAAATAGTTGCAATCTGTGTTATTCCTTTTGGGATTTAGTCAGCAATTCAAAGTTCACAAAGATCCTACCACCTCCAGTGGGGCTCTTTCCGGGCAAAGAGCACAGAAGTCCACCAATATCCAAATGACTCTTTGGACCATGTTTTCTCACTCCAACAGACCATGATCTTCAAACAAAGAATTTGCTTTCTTCTTGAGCCTTTCCAATGAAACAGAAAATTAGAAATATTAAGTTCGTACAGAATCAGAGGAGAGAATACACTTGACATGCTCTTTGACATGGGGGAAAAAGAGGGTATTCATTGCCCTCACAATAGTATTGAATTTAATAACACATCTACACATCCTGATGAGGACACTGAAGAAACCAGCTCTCCAACATCTGCGATCCAAGGAAGACATTCTGTCCTGTGTGTTGCTGTGGGAGAGATCAAACTCCTCCTACAGTAGGAGGGGCATCATCTGCTAGCATCAAAACTCTTTGAATAACGAACTACCAATTATGGTTCCAGAGTCAAATGACAGTGCTAGCCAAGGGGGGTGGGTAGAGGACAATGTAAACAAGTGTATTGAAGTGCTCCTCCATGTTTTAGCATTAGTGACAGATGAAAACAGCAAGGGCTGGAGTAGGCTCTGGTAGGGTAGGTCTGTCTCTGCCCTGGTGGGGACAGTGCAGCCACCCGTGTTGATCAGAGTAGGCTACATGATCACAAAAACGTACATCAGTGGACATGATGACACCAGTTTCAGCACCCTGTCAATAAATATCCAACTCCTACTCATGGGCAGTAAGGCAACTGGGCCTCAACCATGGAGGTTGAGGTTGTTTTCCACTGGTGTCCTGTGGTCCATCTTACCAAGGCTCTGCAAACTGGGCCAATTACAACCCTCTCCACACTTGACTCTCAGTCAGTGCTTAATTTGTAAAACATATAAGAGCCAGGCCTTCGTCAGGAGGCCATTGCAGTTTGCACCATTCTTTGCCCATGCCAGCTGTACCCTCACAACTACTAACCATCGCACTCCTACAAGTATGACAACTCAGATTATTACAGGCCACCATAAACTAAGAGAATTGCATATTAGTAATTTGTAATGTATATTGAATTATTGAAAATATGTTGTGGTCCTCTCTAAATTTGACAAACAGCGCCACAATGGGGTCCGATGCTTGACTGCCGACAAAGAAGGCCACCTAATGCTCAGTCTCCAGCGCACCGACGGACACTGGAGGAGATTGCAGCATGTACTGATGGCAATGAACTACCATCATGTCAGCAGTGGGAGACATAAAAGGGAACTTCTGGATGCATTTTTGGCCACAGATATGGTGAACAGAGGAATATGACAGAACTGTACAACACGACTCACCTGTCGGCACTCACATAAGCCACAGGACTCACTTGAATGCAGGCCGATACCAACGGCATAGTGGTGCTGGCCTCTACCCGTTCCCCTTAGGAGCCTGAAGTCCCAATCTGGCCAGTAGTCTTTTCACCTGGTAACAAGGAGGAATAAGGGCGCAGCCTGCCCCTTATGCCTTCTTTGACCTACATGTCATTCCTGCACCATTGGACAGTGCGAGAGGAGCCCTGTCCCCTCTAGACTGACCCTGGTGTTATGTGAGCATGGCTTGTTTCTCTGTGGAGCCCATTCTCCCCCTTTCTTTTCTTCTCCGTATCCCTCACCGTGAGGTTACGGACTCCCACCCACCCAGTCCACAGAGAACAAGGACCTGTCATAACGATACCCAGGTGCCGGCACCTGGTTTGGGGGGACCCTGCTAACCCAACCTGACCAGGACATGCCTGCCCTAGAAGAATGGAGAAATTCAAGAAAGGCCTGCTCCCTTCGGCATTTCTGCCCACAGACCTACCTTGGTATCATCGGGCATGACAAAGGTGTCCTGCCCTCCCTGCTTCAGCTGTCCACTATGGAAACACATTGTGCTGTCTTCCAAGAGCCCCTCCCTCTACCTGAGTTCCCTGGGGGTAAATGTGGAGACCCTGCACCACTAGTGAGATCCACTAGGCATGAATGTCCCTTGAGCGCCTGAGTCATACCTTACTATGCGTGGGCCTATTCTTCTCCCTTCTGCTCTCCAGGTATTGGTGACCCTCTCCTACCTCTACTTGTGGATCACTCTGAGATCATCCCTGCTTTGGTGCCACCCACTGTGGCAGCACTGCCATGGACGACTCTTGGGAGTTCTGGCTTTTGCCCTCCTGTGGACTGTTTCCTGCTAGCCATTGCCCATGAGTGTCTTGTGCTCAGGTGTCCCTTACCTCATTTATAACATAAATAGTATCTAGGAGTCCAATAGTAATGTAACTCAACTGTAGATAAAGACCTCAATAGAGTGAGAAGACACAGTGGAGACCCAAAAGTGCAACAAAGTGTGACGTGGTTGAGCTAAGACTCAAGGGCATGGGTGAATATTCCCATCAGTAGCCGCTCTGTACCGCCCTTTTTAACATCATGTGGGTTCTCCTTGCCTAGGAGACAAAGAACACAACCTACAGATATTCTCACGGCTGTGTTAGAACCTTAACAAAATGTGTTACCAAGAAGGGTGGTTATGTGAAAAGAATTTTAATGTAAATGGCTACTGAATAAGCAGTGCAAAAAGTGAGTGAAAAAATAATCAGTGAAAACGGATAAAATTGGATAAACTGAGTAGATGTTTAAGTTTAATATTATCTCCCAGTGTTCCAAATTTAAAAACCTAACGTGAAAGAACAGATTTAACATAATATCTGTGAGCAATAATGGTCGACATGTTTCAGTATTTACGTGGAAATGTACCAATGCATTCTTCAGGACCCAATGGTAACTACTGCTTAATGTGTAAAATAAAAAATATCACCTGCAATTTTCAGGTTATATACTCCACCACAGACTGTCACCATATCATGGTGAGGACATGGCACCCACAGGAGAAACATCTCCACTGCATGGTGCTCAAAACTTGGACAGATCCTGAGGGCACATATGCTTTCGGCCATATTCGGATCCTCCTCCCGGTTCGCTGTGTGGGCTCAATCTGTGGTGGGGATGAAGATGTTGTTCCTTCTACTCCTCAATCACATCCTGATGGAATTGGGCACCACTTCCTTACTTCTTGGGGGTGATTGTAACCTTGATCTGAAACTGGATTACACTGGCCCAGTAGACAGGCCCAACAATATGGACAGAGGGTTTCTGCGGGACGTACTGACAGCCCATGCACTGCTTGACATCTGGCATCTCCTTACATCACTGAGCAAATGTACACCTATCTGTCCCCTGAACATGGCATTCAATCCAGGCTTGACTCCTTTTTATATCCCAATTCCTCATTGCGATGATGGTGGATGCCCACACCATATACTAAGCTAGCCACTTTAGGAGGCTGGCTTAGTATATGGTGCACACTTATTTAAGTGTAGTACCTAGCACTAATCCATGCAACCTTATGGTGATTTTAGTGGTCTTTGATATCATTTTAAAAGCTCTCTAAGTGGCAGCTGTGTAGAGCAGCCTTCAGGCTTATCTTGAAGGAGTGTTAATCAGCTTGTTTTACCAGGTTAATCATGCAGTGCACTTTAAATGAAAAAGAACCACACAGTGTATATATAAAAATATGTCTATTTATTACACAACACTCACCAACACATTTGTATATCTCCTACCTGGAGATAGAAAACACAAATACACAATAATACTTCAATTGAAATTGGTAAGTAAGCACAAAATACAGTGGTCTCCAGAGGGAAACCAAACCATTTATCATATCAGTGGAATGGGAACTGTGAACAAAGTCAGGACTTGGACCAGGAGACTCGGAGGAGTGGGAAACCCAAGGAACCACCCAAGGTACCCCACAGAGTCTTTATGCAGAGTGGAAACACAGCTGCGTGCCCAATAAAGCAACGGGGAAGTCCAGGTTGCAGCTTTGTAAAAGGACCCTTCCCAGTGAACCCAAAGAAACCCAGTGGAAGACAGAAGGTTGGAGAGGCAACACACCTGTGGATGCCCCAAGAATCAGAATACCTACACCAGGGAAGCCGGGTGCCTAGGTGAAAAGTGATAGGAAACTGCTGTAGACCACAATGGAGGACTTCAGGAAAGATGCTGCTGTAAAAAACTATGCAAGAGTCTGGTGGAATCAAAGGGGAGATGATTGAAGTGAAGAACCTGCAAGCAAAGGGGACAGAGTATATGCCACATGGAGGTGACCAGGAGACACGAAAGAGCAATACCCACCGATGTTGGAAGGTTCAGAAGTGTTGATAGTGACCATGTCGCTACCGTTCTGAGCATCAGGCAATGCTGAGGAAGATCAGAAGTTGCGCATGAGCTGTCCCATGATGGGAGTCGAAAACCAGGGGTTCAGTGTCCGGCAGGAGCACCAACAAGCCTTCGCAGCTGCAATAGGTATGGAAAGTGAAGAAGGAGTAACGTTGGGACCAGCAAGATCCAAGGGACATACCACAGGCAGGGGAGTCCACTGGTGCAGAAAAAGAACCTCAAGAGGACCAACACGCCAAAGGCACATGAGTCACAAAAGGACTCGAGCAGCTCACCAAGAAGTAAGGTCCGCCATCCAGAGAAGCGGTGAAGACACTGCACGTGGCAGAAAGAGATGCTGGAGGCTGGAGCTTCTTGTAGTCCAAAGATCTCATGAGTGTGGAGTTACCAGACGTTGGCAACAGCAAGTAAACGAGGTGCACAGGGGTTTGGTCCCAGCTGTTCCGACAAGGGATACTGGCCTGAGAGGACAGGTCAGGCCTCAAGAGAGTTGCAGACCCACCACCTATGTTGCTAGACGATTTCTAAGTCTGTGGGATGTCAGGAGCAGCAGACCGGTCAGCTGTAGATGCAGGGGAGTGACTCCTTCACTCTAAGGGAGATCACTTCGGGCTTCTTTGATGCCCACAGGTCTGTTGAAGATCCTGGATGAAGCACAGACGCAAACGATGAAGAAGAGTTGCAGAACAGCGAGACCAGGAGCAGTAGAATGTTTTCTTGATGCAATTTCTGTGCCATGCGAAGTCCAAGTGTCCAGACGGTCGAAGAGTGATGTGGTTTCAGTCTTGAGTCTTGTCCCACGTTTAATCTGAGGACCCACCACAGGTAAATCCTTAGGAATCCTAAGGGAAGGGTTGGAAAAACTCAAGGGTCCCTCCCAGAGGAGGGGCTGGACACAGGGACCAATACTCCCATGTCCTTTGTCCAGTTATATGCCAGAGTAGGAGCTAAGGGCTCTCCTAAGCTGGTTCAAACTGGAGTATGCAAGGAGGGAACCAATGTGTCTTCAAAGCAGTCTGGTGGCACTAGCAAGCGTCCCATCCCAGCCGAAAGCACTAAGTCCTGTGTGGGAGATGGTATCTCCCTGTTACAAGAAACCTACTGTTCTACCTTCCCCTGCTCAAACTCAGCACAGTAAAAGGAGGGCAGAATGGTGACTGGGTTGACAGCAGTGTTAGCTTGCTGGCAGACCCTGAAAGGTTGTTACCGTATGCGGTGTTGAGGTATGATTTAACATGTTTGACACTGAACATGCCTGGGTTCAGCACAGCCACTACATAGTTAGATATTGCATAGTGAGGGATGTCCCCTATATGTATCAAAATGGCTGCCCACACTTCAAAATCTGGAGAATCAACTCAGGGGTTTGTAGGAATGACCTGCTTATGCAGGGGCACACTCACACTTGTAATCAAGCAACCTGCCTTCAGGACTGAAATGCTTGCCATAGGGGTGACTTACAGGTGTGAAGTGTACTGACCTCAGATATAAGGAAACTTATATCTGTTGTGAGAGGTGCAAGCACCAACTCACATAGGCTGAAATGGTAAGCCTGTAATCACAGTTTGAGTTGCCTCTCATGGGTGGCTCAATACATGTTGCAGCCCATGGGAGACCCCTGGTCTACCTATGCCCTGGGTACCTCAGGACCATACACTAGGGACTTACAGGGGCATACCAGTAGCCAATTGTGGATGTACACAGTACTTACCATGGCATATTTAGGGAGGACGCACAGTGACTGGGGTCCTGATTAGCAGGATCCCAGTGAGGCTAGTAAAAAAAAAACATACTGACACCAGCAAAACATGGGGGTAACCATGAAAGCAGATCCTACTTTCCTATATGTACTCTCTAACCACTCCCCAAGAAGCCTACTGATCATCCTAAGCCCTAAACAGAAACCCTGGAGCCTTAACACTTCCTTCCACAAAAACTGTTTGAGTGGAAGAAACTCCTGCAATTCAATCTCAAAGTTTATCTGGATCACAATACGGATTCTGTGGCATCTTCACAGATGCTGTAGGGAGCGGCAAAAGCCTCCATTAGGGGCTAACTTATTCGAGATGCGACCTCCCATAGTAAACATAGTGCGAACAAACAGACCTCCATGGAATCGACGATCCATAACCGTCGCGCTCATACACCTCCCACCCAATCAACCTCACAGACAACAGTGGGAGAAGGCAAGGTTGGATTTAATTCTCTTTTCACCTTCAAGGCTGAGGGTGTCCTCCATAAACTTTAGCACATAAACTATGAACAGGACAAGAAATATGGTGACCTACTTACAGCACAACTCATACAGTGTGAAGCTAGGTCTGCCATCCCTGCCATAAGGACCATGTCACCCTCAGGTGATAGCGGATGTCTTTGCAAAGTACAAGTACCTTTGCATCCCTAAGACAGTAACAGATGATGCTTGTATAGATAGGTTCTTCTAAGGCACTCTCCTCTGGCAACTTACAGAGGAATCTCTGGTGACATCACTAAAGAGGATGTTGCCCATTCCATGTCTGCCTTGCCCTATAATAACAATTGGTTCTGTAGGAGAGTACAAATTACTTTTATAAACCTTTTTGTTTCCTGTTTAACTAGGAATAGCCACATGCATGGCTGTCAGGGCTCAGGTTGCAAGAACCCACCTACTTTCCAGCATTAGCAGGACTCCAGTGAAACGAATCCCGGGCTCCGTGTTAACCTACCCGAGACCAGATGCCGAGCAATAGGGCGGGCATGCCAAAGATGGAGGCGTGCCAAAGCAATCGCTGGTCTAGTCTCTTGTGTCTGGTTGTGAGCTTGAGGAAAGTCGCCGCTGTGAAGTGCTGCGGCAGCGTTCTATACCGCGCACTTCACCAACGCATTCTAAGTGACAGGACCTGTGCCGATTCGTAGTAAGTTGGAGTTTTTTTTTTTTTTTAGTTATTTGCCAGTCTTAGATGCAGGGTAGCTTTCGTTGCGCTTTTTCGTCGGATAGTCAGCCAGGCTTGGAGAAGTAAAAGAATAAATAACTTTATTCCGCATACTCACCGGAGGTCTCGATTGACATTAAGGAGGCTGACTTTTTTCCTCCGCAGGTTCAGCGGAATCCCTGAAGGCCAGTCTCCATCGCGAACAGAAGTCTGCAAACTGCAAGTATTCTCCTGTGGGAGGAAAAGTCCAGACATTGTGCATTAAATATTTACTGAAGGAAAAGATTTAGTATTTAAGAGAAAAACATAATAATCTTGTATACTTTCCGTGAGATAGTTTCTTATGCAGAACCTTTAGGAATATCTGTGAAATAAGAAAAGTTAATTAGGAACAGTACGGATATCTTGTATTCACAATTACTCAAAGAGGAGCTAATGCATAAGGCTTTGAGGGTGAGAAAGTTTGGAGTACTGCAGACAATAAATAAAACAGTCTAGGAGGGAGGTTTTTGAAGGTTTTAATATTATTTTTGTCTTCCAGTTCACCACAAAAAAGAGAGAGATTAGAAAGAAAATCTGGAAGGTAAAGAGAGAGTGGAGTACCGAAGAAAAGGCAGTCTCTTCTTTGTCCCCTACCCCTTTTCCCTAGCAGGTTTTGCGAGACCTCCAGTGCAATTGGGGTTTGTGGAAAGGCCAGTTGGGTGAATTGGGAATTCTCAACATTCTTCTCCCGCGAGTGCTGGAAATTTGAAGTGAGTAGTAGTGTAGTTTTTGACAAAGGCATAACCGTTCAGGTTAGCAATTGCGAAGTTAATCATTGACACCGAAGATTTTTTCATTATGATGGGCTGCAACATGTATTGCGCCACCCATGAGAGGCAACTCAAACTGTGATTACAGGCATATACCGTAGAGATTTTTCATAAATAATGACGTACCACAACTACACACAGGACCATCACTGAACACATACACAAAATGAAAAACTCATAAATTGAAAATAGACACAGTGTATCACAACTACAAAACATTTAAAATCCATCACATAATTCAACAAAAAATACAGAAATGATTCCAAAGGGTGTCTAAAAGAAGTTCACATAGAATCAAGCATATGTCGTTATTATTTGGATGTGGGATATGCTCAACCGAAGTATGGATCACCAATAGTAATCGTCAATGTTTCAACTCAACAAGGTTATGTGTTCAGATCAAACATCACCACAGGTCTTTATCAGGACAGTGAAACAGAAAGTGTGGTGTGAGTAGTAAAGGATAGTTGGTGTCTGGGACATGAATACATTCAATTAATTACTCTAGCAAGATTTAATCATGGTTAAAACTTCTCACCTTTCGAAAATTACGTCTAAATGGGGTTGATGTTTTTATTTTAAATATATTTTTATTAGCATTTATATGTTTACAGGTATATATACGATCAGATAAATAACGTTTCACACATAATTCACCTTGGTGTGGAGTACATCTTTGTGTTAGATCTTATTTTCCAGTCTACACTGTGCATTATATACATTTTCGAGAATCATCATTTTACATCTGTGTTCAACCACCATATGGAGTCCCCACCAAGTATTCCTCTATCCCGTAGGATTTATGGCCTCTGATCTGTGTGGCTATAGTGTTACTAGGGGAGTTTACCTCTGACTAAATTTTTGTTTTTCGGGAAAGATCCTCTGTCTGCTAAGATAAAAAAAACGAAACAGCTTATCCCTAGAACTGGGATAGGAACTAATTGTGTGATGTCCTGTAGTGCTTAATACATAGTTATCCTTTATGTGTGAGGGTCTTTTAGTGCAGTGGGGGGAGAGTCGCATTTCCTCATATCCGCGTAATTTAATCAGTGGATTAGTCTGTAGTACTCTCTGTATTTGTCTCGTCCTCTGTTCCGTTCAATGTCCTAGTGTACCAACCTCTCATTATCTTGGTTCATAAATCTGCAATGGGGCGTTCTCTGATACCTCTTTTATCTTCTCGTTGTATGGCCCTTTCCTCTGTCTTTGCCCAGTAATCCACATCTTGTTCCTATTGTGTCAACCTGGGGCCCGTCAGGCATCTCCAGGCAATGGCTACCTGTCTATGCACGATGGCCAATGCCACGTTTATAAACAATGGGCCCAACTTTTTAGCCTTCGGTCTTGGAAAGAGTCCCAGGGGGAATACCCTCACTGTGGGCCCAATTAACAGAACTAACTTAAGACAAAATCCTAAACTTACTACCATTTTGGTATTCACAGAAGGCACTTACTCATTTTGGTATTCACAGAAGGCACTTACTCATTTTGGTATTCACAGAAGTTAGGAGTCCTAACTTTAGGACTCCTAAATGCCTTCTGTGAATACCGAAAGTCTTAAAGTTAGGATTTTTCTAAATTTAATAGTAGTAAAGTTAAGACTCCTAACTTTAGGTCTCCTAAATGCCTTCTTTGAATACCGAAAGTCTTAAAATTAGGATTTTTCTAAATTTAGTAGTAGTAAAGTTAGGACTCCTAACTTTCAGACTCCTAAATGCCTTCTGTGTATACCGAAAGTCTTAAAGTTAGGATTTTTCTCAATTTAGTAGTAGTAAACTTAAGACTCCTAACTTTAGGACTCCTAAATGCCTTCTGTGAATACCGAAAGTCTTAAAATTAGGATTTTTCTAAATTTAGTAGTAGTAAAGTTAGGACTCCTAACTTTAGGACACCTAAATGCCTTCTGTGAATACCGAAAGTCTTAAAATTAGGATTTTACTCAGTTTGTTTAAGACTTTCGGTATTCACAGAAGGCATTTAGGTGTCCTAAAGTTAGGAGTCCTAACTTTACTACTACTAAATTTAGAAAAATCCTAATTTTAACACTTTCGGTATTCAAAGAAGGCATTTAGGAGTCCTAAAGTTAGGAGTCCTAAATTTACTACTACTAAATTGAGAAAAATCCAAATTTTAAGACTTTCGGTGTTCACAGAAGGCATTTAGGAGTCCTAAAGTTAGGAGTCCTAACTTTACTACTACTAAATTGAGAAAAATCCTAAATTTTAAGACTTTCGGTGTTCACAGAAGGCATTTAGGATTCCTAAAGTTAGGAGTCCTAACTTTACTACTACTAAATTGAGAAAAATCCTAATTTTAAGACTTTCGGTATTCACAGAAGGCATTTAGGGGTCCTTAAGTTAGGGCTCCTAACTTCTGTGAATACCGAAATGAGTAAGTGTCTTCTGTGAATACCAAAATGAGTAAGTGCCCTCTGTGAATACGAAAATGGTAGTAAGTTTAGGATTTTGTCTTAAGTTAGTTCTGTGAATCGGGCCCTGTGTTCGTTAGGTTCCTGACAAATGTCGCATTTATTTGGGCTAGCACTGTATGCCAATATTCTTGTATTACCTTGCATCCCCAGGTCATATGTATAAACTCCACATCTACCTGCACATCCAGGGCCTTCCCATGTACTTCCTCCATACATGACATTCAATCGGTGTGAGTTTTAATGCTGTGTTTCTAGAGATTTTCTTTGCGCTCCAAAGTAATTTAACCCACTCTGTCTTCTAGAGGTGTCAACAGTGCTTCATTCCACATAGTCCTTACCCTCTCTAGTGGTATTTTTACCATTTCTATCAAAGCTCTGCAGTGTCATTTTACTGAGTGGTTTGCAGAACCTAGCTTGGCCAGAGCCTGTAAAGTGCCATGCATTTGCATTTCACTCTGAACTGTGCCCCACAACTCCTTGAATGCCCTCACTATTGAATGGTAGGTGAAAAATTGACCACTTGGTAGTCCATTCTGGCTTGGAATTCCTCTAGTGGGATCAGTTCATTATCTTGGTATAGGTCGCCCACTATCCTGACTCCAGCCTCAGTTAAACTTATGAAATGTGTCTCTGGGATAAGTATGGTCGGTGTCCCACGCGAGATCCCCACTAAGGGCAGCCCTCGGACATACAGTATTTGACCTGATGTGCTTCTTGGCATCTTTTCCATCAATAGAGCGCTCCCTGTGGAAGCACCCCTGGGTGTGGAACCTCTACAATTGGGTGTATGAGTTTGGCTATGAGTAGCCGCTGGGCGGCCCTTTGTGTGCAATCGTTAAAAAGTCCTGGTCTCGCCCATCCACCCATTTAGCTACCCACTGCAACTGCACCGCCACATAATACAGTTTAAATTCTGGAACTCCCAGGCCCCCTTCCTCCAGGATTCATGGCAGTGTGGCCAGGGAGACCCTATTCCATCCACCATCCCATATCAATTTGTGCACCATTTTATTTAATCTCACAAACCATGAAGCAGGGATTTGTACCATTAAGTTTACAAAATATTAAAGCAGACGTGGGAGCATAATCATTTTGATCAGCGCATCATCATGGGCAGCTTCAAGGAGTGCCAGAAGGGAATCGTCATCCCAAAGGACTGCATTACTGGTTTGAGATTGCCCTCTTTTAGGTTTGTTAGGTCATGGTACACTTGGTTTCCTAAATATTTAACAGGGGGCCCAGTTCAGGCCCATGTGAAGGTCAGATGGGTGCCTGGTCCCCTCTATCACTGGAAAAATATAAGTTTTAGTTTTGTTTAATTTTATGCCCATCTATATTAAAAATGTGTCCAGGAGTTCTGCCGCCTGTATCACACCCCTTTGTCCTTGCCCCAGATATAGCAGTATGTCATCTGTGTAGAGCAAAATATGATGTTCTCGTTCCTCCAGTAACATTCCTTGCACCCCTCCTATCGTTTGAAACAACTCTGCTAGGGGTTCAATTTTAAGAGCAAACAGTAGGGGAGACAGTGGGCACCCATGTCTGGTACCCCTAAAGATTTCATAAGGTCCTGAGCTCACCCCTGTCCCGGTTTTAACCTGTGCCATTGGGTGGGAATACAGTATGTTGACCCTTTTTATCCATCGGCCTCCTAATCCCATTTTGGTCATTGTGGCACACAGAAAATCCCACCTGACAGAGTCAAAGGTCTTTTCCAGGTCTACTGACATTATCAGGGCCTCAGGGTAGTGGTCTCTATCTGAATGATGTAGGACAATGAGGAGTCGTCAGATATTGGCTGATGTTGCCCTTGACGGTATGAACCCACTCAGATCATTATGTATGAGCGTCGTCATGTGGGGCAATCTTCCTCTAGCCAAAACCTTACTTAGGATTTTGTAGTCCGAGCTTAACATAGAAAGGGGTCTGAACTCGGATACTGTTGGTCCTATAGTTTTAGTTTTCAGGAGGGGGATCACCAGTGCATCTCTGGTGGAGGTTGGCAGCACATTTTTCTGCCATGCTTCCACGTAGAGTGCCTCTAACTTAGTGGCCAAAGTCGGTGCCATTAGCGATTAGAATTCTGCTGGCAACCCATCCGGTACCAGCATCTTCCCAGTGGCCATCTCTCCAATCATTTCTCGTATCTCATGAGCTGTCACTGGTTCCCCTAGGCTCCTCCTCAATCACGGTTCTAGTGTGCACAGCGGCAATGGGGCCAAAAAAGCTCTTAAGTCTTTCATCTGCAGAATAGGCGGAGCTTTGTACAATTGTTTATAGTATGCACAAAAATCGTTGTTATTGTTATTAGGGAGGTATTATTTCCCCTCTTTTGGTCACAATTTGCATGATAGGCGTTCCCCTGCTTTCTGGCTGTAGTAACCACACCAGTAATCTATCTGCTCTGCGTCCCTCCTCGTGTAACTGTGGTATTCACATATATCTAATGTCCGTAACCCCTCGGGTGCCTCCTTATATTTCTTCCTAGTTTTTTCTAACTGTACATGAGTATTCATTTCTGCCGACAGCCTGCACCCATGGTCATATAGCAGAGACTCTAGTTGGGTTACCTCCCTCTGCAGGTCTTTTCTCAATACCACTGTGGCACTTAGGCAGTGCCCTCTTATTACCACCGTGAACGCTTCCCATTCCATGGCTCTAGAGGTAGTTGAGCCCTGGTTAAATCGGAAATATTCTATTATCTTGCCTTCTAGTGATTGTCTGAAACCGTCATCTGTTAATAAGTTTGGATCCAGGCGCCATGTAGGTGTAGCTTTAAGTTCCGCCAGTGATTGATAGCAGAGGAGAAGGGGATTATAATCAGAAAACAAAAAAATGTGCATCTTAAGTATTCCATATGTATTGCTCAGCTTGTCAGTGTGTCTGTACATATAAACTAATCCAGTCTTGTATGAAGGTTATATAGTAGGAGCAATCTTGCATCTGTACATGCTGCCTTCTCAAGATGTCATCAAACTTCCTTTGCATCAACCAATTCTTAAATCTCTGCGCTAGCTTTCCGGCTGCTTCACCATGTAAAGGGGGAGGGGGTAGAATGGTCCATGTCAGTATTAGGGGTTGGCGGAATTTGCGTAATCGCGTTACCCAAATCTCTGCAAAACTGTAAAAAATCTCAGCGAACACACAGAAATTCCACGAACACGCGGATTTGCTTGTTTGTGATGCTTTTTTACTGTTCCCAATCGCTGTTTGCGTGCTCGGGGGGAAATATCTTGCAAAAACGCATTTGAGAACGCGAACAAGCAAAAAATTTTGCGAAGTCACGGAACGCAGAATTTTGGGCAATTTCGCGTTCTCCGCGGAACGCAAAATTACCCAAATTCTGCGAATTCCACAAACGGAACGGAATTTGCCGCCCAGGCCTAGTCAGTATCTGTTATGCAATTAAAGTCCCCACCTAGTAGCACCTCAACCCCATGTATGGAGGAAAGGGATGCAGACATTTTCTCTAAGAACGCCAATTGGTCATGGTTTGGGGCGTAAACACTACCCAACACAATTTCCCGCCCAAGTAGCCTACCTTGCACTAATACAAATGTACCCTCTGGGTCTATCACCGTACTCTGCATCGTAAATGGGCTTACAGCTCGTATCCAAATAAAAGCCCTTCTAGAGAAGGCTGAATATGAAGTTGCATGTACTTGACCGTGCCATTTCCGTCCCATCTTAGCCCCCCTCCTCTGCTGTCAGGTGAGTTTCTTACATCATAACAATATGTGCTCCTCTTCTATTAATGTAGGTATGTATTTTTCAACACTTAGTAGGGAATTCCTGGCCGTGGACAATCCATGTCATCATCTTAAACTGTTGGGGCACTCGCACTATGGGAACTATAGCCATCCTGCTGTGGTTTGTGGTCTCCCTTCCTCCCCCATCGATTCTCTCCTTATCACATGTTGCTAGTAGGTCCCCAGGACAATTACAAAACCTCTTAAACAAGTAACTCCCCCTCCCACGGGCAGTGTTGCAACAGCTTGCCACCCAAACTTGTAACAAAAATAGAAAATAAGAAAGATAAATGACTCTCGCCATGTGCATGTGGGAATCGATCTAGTTGGGGATGTGGTCAATATTCCCAGTGGAGCTTTTAAGTCCAGCCCAGGCTAAATTATATAGTATTACAGCTGTTCTCTTTACTCTAAACTCCCCGTAATTTGCTGCATGCCTTCAAATAAATATCAAAATCAGAGCCCTCCTCTGCAGTTCTTTTCTGCCCTCAGAATGAGTGTCTTCTGGCTCTCCACCGTTGACTGCATCAGTACTTCCACACCCCTGTAGGAGTCTGTTCATATTAAATAAGCACACAGACATGTTTTAAATTTGAGGCTTTAACATCCCGAGCGCAGGGAACGCGACTAGCCGGCAGCTATGAGTGCGGCATATCGGAACGCCGCCTCCATTCCCAGCCTGCCCCGGGCACATGCTCTGAACACTAGAGCGCGTCACCACATATCTCCCCCTTCAGGCATTACACAAACTAAATATACAGAATCACTGATGATGGCTGGAACGGACCTATACTATTGTGGCCGTCAAGGGAAAAAAAAAGTACATACAGTCTTACTTGGTCTCCATGTCATAGTCCTCAAATCTCTTGGGTGCTCTGATCAGTCTGCCCAACCTGGTAGGCGTTTTCATCGGGCTTCCTCCTATTCGCAGGTCGCTGACTGGTGAGCATGCACTCACCTTCACCCTTGCTTGCTGTCCACCTTCTCCTCAATCGATACCTGGGCTCCGAGGTGTGACTTGAGAGGCCGACTACTCACCGTCACACTCTGCTGGAATATACCGTTCTTCGTCATTCTGCTCTGTCATGATGGTTTCTTGTATGGTTCCTTCCAAGGTTTGCGCCCTTTCTGGTTCTCCGCTTTCCTCAGGGGTGGGCGAACCCCCAACTTCTGGGTCTTCCCACTTCATGACTCTGTTGCATCGTGCCATTCTGTCCTGTGAGCATACTTTACCATCGCTTAGCAAGGCCGATCTGGCATACAGCTCCACTACTTGTAATGGGGGGCTGAATTTGCTGTCTCCTTTCTACTTCATCACAGCTTGTTTCACTCTCACCCACTCGCCCTTCTCCAGGGTCACCTCCTTGACATTACGACTCTTGTTGTAATATTGGGTGTACAAGGCCTGTGTTTTGTCCAAGTTGCGACGCACAACAGCCGGGGACCATTTTCTCTGGACCACCAGTTGTTTCCACGCTAGATTGTCTTTCGTGAAAGAGTCCTGAGTACTTTGAATGGGCTATACCCTGTGTTGGCTGGGGTGATGCAATATATGCCCTTAGCATCCTTTGAACTACTTTCTCCCAATCATGTCCTGCACTTATTGCTGCTTGTACCAAGCCCATTATCAACCTGTTGAATCTCTCTGCTAATCCGTTCCCCGCCGGATGGTGGACCGGGGTGTGTTTGACCTCTATTTCGTTGTGGTCCATGAATGCGTTCCACTTTGCTGAAATTAACTGCCGTTCATTGTCGCCGGTGATCACTTTGGGAATCCCTTCCCTCAAGAACGTGGTAGTAAGGAAAGAAAGTACTGCGTCGGTATCTGCTATTTCACGAATGTCCACTTCCGGCCACTTGGTGTATCTGTCTACCAAAACGATTACGTATTTGGATACACCATTGATGTCCAGTATGGGGCCTAGGATGTCCACCGAAAGCATTTCCCATGGGCTTGAGGGGCAAGCGACCCTTCCCAGGGGTGGACGTAATAGGACTTGTGCTTTGTCTGCCCGGCTGCAACTTTCACATGTCCTAACATGTTTTTCTATCTGATTGCCCATGGCTGGCCACCAGTTCGCCTGCTTCGCCCTGGCTTTTGTCTTCATTATTCCAAGGTGTCCTTCATGGAGGGTGGCCAAAAGGTGATCTACCAGCGGTTGTGGGGGCACCACTTTGTCTGCTCTGAGTAGAAACGTCGGATTTTCGCCGATGGACAATTCTTCCCTGACTTGCCAGAATTTCCTCAACTGGCATTCTCGTCATTGGAGTACTGCTGATCACACTTTCATGGTCTTGCGTGAGTGCCACCATGTAATCCTCCCACTCTGAGGGTTCCTGTTCCGCTGCAGGTTCCATTGCAGCTGCTCGGCTCAAAAAATCTGCTACTTTGTTCTTTGTCCCGGGGATGTACTCCACTTCGTAGACATAGTCTAGTAGTCTCAGGCTCATCGTTGCTATTCGGGGCGTCGCATGTGCAAACCCGCTCGAGGTCAGGACCCTCACCAGCGGCTTGTGGTCTGTGTGAAGTAGAAACTTTGATCCCCACAGGAATTGCCTGAACCGTTCTATTGCCCAAACTGCTGCCCACATTTCTTTTTCTATAACACTAAACTTTTCTTCGTTGGGAGCTAATGACCTGGTGGCAAAGCTGACGGTGTTGACTTCTTCCTGGGACCTCTGCATTAACACCGCTCCCAGCCCCTTGTCACTGGCATCCGTGGTCAGTATGGATAGGGCCGCTTGGTCGAATCCTTTGAGAGGAATGGCCGCGCAGATGTCTTGCTTCAGCAGATCAAATTCTGTTTGCTCCTCGCTTGCTCATTTGAAGGTGTTCTTTTCTTTCAAGAGTTGTCTCAAATGGTGCATTTTGGATGCAAAGCGAGGGACAAATTTGCTGTAAAACTCAGCCATGCCTAAGAACGAGCGGACGTCTTCCTTCCTTTTTGGTATAGGCGCTTCCTTAATAGCAGTCACGTTGGCTTGTTTCGGTTTTATTCCCCTTTCACTGATCTTGTGGCCTAGGTATGTTACTGATCCTACTCCTAATTTGTATTTTTCCCATTCTGCGGTGAGACCATTCTGTGCGAGCATGATCAAAACCGCGTGTAGTTTGGCGTCGTGGTCACTTTTCGATTTGCCCATGATGAGGATATTGTCCTGGAAGTATTGCACTCCTTACACCTTTTGGAATAATCTGTGCATGAGCTTTTGGAATACCGCCACCGCAGATGCTAATCCAAAGGGCATCCTCAAGAACTTATAGCATCCAAAAGGTGTGATGAACGATGTAAGATGGTTGCACGAAGGATGCAGGGCGATTTGGTGGTACGCAGATGTGAGGTCCACCGTTGAGAACCACTTTACCCCTTTAGTTTTTGCTAGCATCTTGTTTATCCGAGGTAACGAGAACTTGTCTACTACAATGTTCTTGTTGAGTTCCCTCAAATCCACGCACAAGCGTACCTTATTGATGGGTTTTTGTGCGACTACCAACAGTGCGAGCCATTCCGCGCTTTCGATGGCCTCTATGACTCCATTTTTCTCCAGCCGTTGGAGTTCCTCTTGTACTGCCTCCCTGCTCCTGAAGGGAATGTTTCGAACCTTGTGGCTCACTGGTCTCGCTCCCGCCTTTAGGCATATTTTATGTGTGAACTTCGTCATCCGACCGATCGTTCCTTTGAAAACTTCGGGGTACTCCTTCTTCCACGCCCTTTCTTCATATGCCTGTGCTGTGTCCATCATCAGTACCTGGGTGGTTCCTCCTGGGTTGAGTTGGATGCCCAGGTCTCCTTGGTCCATCCATCCTAGGACCGAGGGTCCTTTCTCCGCAACGTAAAGTTTCCCTTCGGTGGTTCTTCCTCTGAACTCGAACGTGAGGATGCAATAGCCCACCATGGGAATGGGTTTGCCGGTGTATGTGACCGGGTGTATGTCAGTTGGGAGCAGGTCCGTGCTCATCCTGGGTTCAAAGTCTCTCTCCCATACTGTTCGCTGGATGATGGTATACGGGCACCTGAATCAGCCACCATGTTGATCTGTACTCCTCCTATTTCCATTTGTAACGCCGGCTTCCTGGATCTTATGCAGTTTATTCCGAGCACCTGGTCGTCTACGCACAAGACTCCGTCCTCTTCTTCTTCTCCTTCCGGTGACTCTTCCTCTGAATCCATCTCTTGGGCAACGTACTTCCTTTCTGTTCTCCTGAGTTTTCGCCTACACAACTTTTCATAGTGCCCCATTATTCCACAGTAGGAGAATTATGCTCTGAACGCCGGGCATCCTTTGTCGTTGCTCGCGTGCGTTTGGCTACCACATCTTTAGCAGTTGTTCCTGCCTTCTCCCTGCAGCCTATGGGTTCTCGTGGGTCTCTGGGGGTATTTCTTCTGAAACCTTGTGGTCGGCTGCGTGGGCTGTTGGGTCGTTTCTTGTTTGCTTCTATCTGTTATCCTGCACACTGGAGTCTTGTTGACGCTCTCCCTTCTTGCTGCTTCTGCACACCTCTTCGATAGTTCCGCCTTCTTTACGAGTGCCATGACTTCCTTGAGAGGGGCATGTCCGTTTACCCACAGCTTCTCTTGGATCGCTGTATTGGTGGTGTGCATTATGATCTTGTCTCTGATGAATTCATTGTGCAGTGTACCAAATTTGCATGTCACTGCCAACTTCTGTAGCGCCGCCACATACTCATCTATCGATTCTCCACTGTCTTGCTTTCTCTGGAAAAAATTGCATCTGTCTATCGCTATGCACACTTCTGGGCGGTAGTGCGAGTCCAAGTCCTCCAGCGCGTGTTGGAACTCATCCCTGTCACTCGGGAGTCTGGTTTTCTTTACTAAGTTGTCGTACACTCTAATGCCTTCCGGGCCTAGGTTGTGTAGAAGTATTCTCTTCCTCCTTGAACTGGAGAATTCACGTTCTCCCTCGTCCTCTAAGGCGGATAGGTAGTTCAGGAAGTATCGTTTCCAGTCCTCCCATGGCATTGCCGGCTCTCCTCGTTTGAGTAAGAACGGGACTGGGTTGGTGAGTGAGGACACCTGCGCACACATCCTCCCTTCTCGCTGGGCTGGGACTTGCTGCGGGGCGACTCCTGGTGGACTCCCTGGGGCTTGTCTCTCTCTGACCTGCCTGCCTGCGTTTGTGCAGGACTCCCTTCCCTGTCACGGGATGAGTCTTGGAGCTCCAGCGCTGTGCCCTGTCAGGGATGGGGCTCGGGTGTAGTGCTTCAGCCGGTGCGCCCACGTGTGCTTCGCCCAGGTGTCCTTCTATGTCGGTCTACGCTTGCCAGCGTCTTGTACTCACTGTGAGAGGGAGTTTCTGCTGTGGCTGAGGGTTGGCACAGTGTGTGTCATTTAGGGCTTGGTTCCTCTGCTGCTGGCAGTGTCCGGCTTGTGGCTGGTGTCTGAGCTGGTTCTTCTTGTCTCAGGGTCACAAGGGGTCCACGTGGTGCCTCTGGTCCACTCACTACACTTGGCTCTCCATTGCAGCACCATTTGTTGCCTGAGCTCCCTTTGGTAAAACCACTGTCGTTGCACTGTGGTCTGAAGTGCTTAGAGGTGTTCCCCCCCTCTTTGTCTCGAACCACTGTTTACTCCTCTGCCGCGCTCGGGCCCCTTAAAGCGATGCGGTGGGAACCGGTCCGTGCCTGCCGTGTGGCGGTGGTAAAATCCCGCTGCTCGTCGCCAATTTTATAGGAGTCCATTTATATTAAATAAGCACACGGACACGTTTTAAATTTGAGGCTTTAATATCCCGAGCTCCGGGAACGTGACTAGCCGCCAGCTATGAGCACTGCATATCGGAACGCCGCCTCCATTCCCAGCCTGCCCCCAGCGCACGCTCTGAACACTAGAGCGCATCGCCACAACCCCGAGACTATTCCTCCTGTCTATCCCCACAGGCTCAATTAATAATACTTGTCTCCTTGTGGTACTTCATATAATATCATCTACTGAGCCCGGTGTCACCACAGGAAGTTGCATTTCACTTTTTGTCCACTCGTCAGAGTCCGAGTCTTCTGTTTCATTCAAAATGTCACCGCCCCGCGATCACCCACCATTTCAGGCATTCGCTCTCTAATGGCACTCACCGAATATGAACTGCATCATACCTCTTTGACATGGGTGCAGCTTCTCACGATATCCGATCGTTGGGCTCATCGTATTATTCATTTTTTTTTTTTTGTGGCCATCCTTGCTTTTTCTGTAATCCCCTGGGGCCCACTATGTCTTCCTTGTACCCCAGGCCGCTGTAGGCCATTCGTGTTATCCAGCCCCCCTGCAATCACCATCTGTGTCAGGTACACACTCTTTAATGGCGCTCACCGAATGTGAGCTGCGTCACACCTTTTTGCCAGCGAGCGCAACTTCTTGGGGCCTCCAGCTCGATCACTGGGCTCACCGTATTGTTTTATTTTATTTTATATCAGCCTTCCACGCAGTCGAGGACAGCACTTGGGGCCCACTGTGTCTTCCCTGTGCTTCAGGCCACTGCAGGCTGTTCATGCTGTCCAGGGCTCCTGCGATCACCTTCCATAGCAGGCATACACTCACTAGTGGCGTTCACCGAATGTGAGCTGCGTCCCGCATCTCTGCCATCCGTCTCAGGATCTCACGAGCTCTGGCTCGATCGCCAGGCTTGCCTCTCGTGCCAGGTCAGTGTTGCCTCCAGCGCCCCGGTCACAGAGACTTGTGCCTCCACTCTGGTGTACCGTCACTCATCTCTGGACGATCCGCTTCCAGGCTGGGTCCTCGCTTTCTTCGTAGGTCCTGCCCATTGTCCTATCTCAGCAGAGAGGTAGTCCCCCTCTGCGTTCAGCGCTCTTGCAAGCCGCTTCCACTATGTTGCCACCGCTCCCCAAGTCTGGAATCCTGGCTTCGGACAAGAGCACTCACGTTCACCTCCCGAGACATCTTTGGTGGCCCCCAGGATCAGGCCTCAGCAGCCGATCGTGTTTGTTTACGATATTCTCAGGATTATTAGGCTTGGGCTTGTGCGGCGCTCCTCATGGAGGGTCCACTCTGGTTGCCATCTTGGCCATACCCCGAGCTTGATGGTTAACTCATAAATGTTGTTTCCACAGAGCGAAAACCTTAATGATTAGTAGAACCGGGGTCCTAAGTAATAAGTAATGGTCAGTTTGTTACGTATTTGTATCATAAACCAAATGTATCTCACCGTACCAAGTCAATGAACGCGGTTGAGTCCGCGTCTGAACAGTTGGGAAATCAAATCCCAAGCCTGCAGGGCTTTAAGCTGTCTGCGATGCTGACATGCGTGCTGCCTGAGCCATCTATGATGACAGAATAGTATTCAGTAGAGCAGCTGCTGCCTAATTGATGTGAGGGAAACCCCGGTTGTCATGGTGAGCGAACGGGAAATTGTCAAACTCTGTGTGTGGCAGTGTAGAGGTTGAGGAAAAGCAAAATGCAGCTACTCTGTACATGATGTCAAACAATAAAACTGAAGCCTTCCAATCTCTTAATAGAGGCATTATAAACATGTTTCCTTGTGAGACACATAGAAAGTAGAAAATGCAAAATATCGATGATCTTCAGCATGCGTCAAAATCACATATTTATGTAAAAAACATTTATAAATAAACATTTAAATAGAATTCAACCAATAAGTGAAATACTAGTAGCTATGACTACAGGGAATCTAAACACATTTAACTGTGTTACAAATTAACAATAGATAGGAGGAAATCACACGTAAATAAATAGGAAGGCTACGGTGTTGACAACCAGCCACAGCCCGTGCAGGTAAGAGCGGTGAGGCCCAGTGGGGAGGGTTTCTACTAACGATAAGGAGGAAATAAATAATACATTTCCCCTCATCATCGTCCGTCAAAATCCCCCCCACATGGCCCAACCGCCCTACCGCTCTTACTTGCATGGGCTGCGGTTGTTGACAACTTTTGTCATATAGAATCCTGAGCAGTTGAAGCTAATGCACACTATAGATGTTCTGCAGCATTTGCCAAAATCATGCATAAGTGCAAAAAACATTTCAGATGAAACAATTCAAGAGAACAAATAGGCAAAATAACTGTAGGCTAGCATGGATGACTAAGCATACAGTCATTAACAATTCAGCTTATCAAGAGCAATCATTGGAACTTAATCAGTGTCTTAGAGCCAGTAAGACAGGCTCAGTGGGTAAACCACATAGACAATAGTATTTAAGGTGATTAACTATGCAGATCGCTGTGTTATAAACAGCCTATTATTGAGGAGAGCTGCCTGTCTCGTGATCTCCTCAGACTCATTGAGCTCATGGTTTACTGGGTCCAGTAAGTGTATCCGCTTTCATTCTATCAAGCTTAAAGTGGCTGCCAGATCACCTCCCCATACGACCTTCTCCAAGACCTACCACCTTAGATCTTCTGCTGTGTGGTTCAACAGGTGGAAGTGATCAACTAGTGGGTCTCCCTGTGTATTACACCGGACCCTACAATAATGCTGAAGAATCCTCGCTTTCGCTTTCTGCCTGGTCTGACCCACATAGAGTTCACCACATGGGCATGCAATTGCATAGATCACGTCCACAGAATTGCAATTTGTTTGGTGCTTAGTGTGTACTTATGATTCAAGTACCTAAAGTCTTTCCGCTCAACAGTGAGTTCAAAAGCCTTGCAGTGTCCACACTTGAAATGGACCACTATTGGAGGCAACATCAGTAGCACCCTCAAATCTGGGGTGGGGGCTGGTTTGAGATATGATTTAACCACAGAGTTTCTTATATTCCTGCCCGTTTTAAAAGCAAACAAGGTTTTTCTTCTGCATCCAGCTCATCTGTAATCAATGGTCAAAGTTGGTTGATGATTTTCCTAATCTCATTACTTCTAGTGTTGAATGTAGTCACACATGTGTGGCTCAGGGGTTAGAGGCGGCAAACCCGGAAGCTGAGATCGGTCCTGGACCAGGGTTCAATTCCCCGCAAACCCGGAAGCTGAGATCGGTCCTGGACCAGGGTTCAATTCCCCGCCTCGGCGGGTCTTGGGCTCAAAAATTCCACGGACTCGATAATTCTCGTTCCGGTGCCTACTTGACTCACGGGTTAACACTCTGCGACTCTGGGCAATAGCTTGCTTAATCTCCACTACGGCCCCTCGCGGCGGGATGCCTGGCTTTCACCTTGTGGATACCCTGCTGGGCTTATCTCACAGGGGAATACCAGGACGGGTTCCCAAGGCAAGCGCCTTGATGCCTTCGGGTGATACGTGCGCTATATAAATCGCAATACATACATACATATTATTCTGTTGTCAGATGCCCCACGATCAGGTTTAACCTCCAGTGGGGTCTCATGGAGACAATACAAGCCCTTTTCCATGCTCTTTTAATTAAATCCATTGGGTAGCCTCTATCTTATAGTCATGTCCGAAAGTGGTCGGTTTCTTTGAAGAAATCTGACCTTTTGCGTACAATTCCTGTGGATACTACATTCATGAGTTAACCATGAAGCCAATTTAGTGGTCATTTTCGCAAAGGTGAGAAGTTTTAACCATGATTAGATCTTGCCACAGTAATGAGTTGGATTTATTCACATCCCTGGCACTGTCTATCCTTTACTACACAGGCCACACTTTCTGTTTCGCTGTCCTGATGAAGATCTGTAGTGATGTTTGATCCGAACACAACTTCATTGGGTCAAAACATTGACAATTACTTTAGGTGCTCCTTCCATCGGTTGAGCATATCCCACATCCAAATAATAACGACATATGCTTGAATCTATGTTAACTTCTTTTGGACACCCTTTGGAATCATTTCTGTATTTTGTGTTCAATTATGTATTGTCTTGTGCTTTTAAATGTTTTGATACACTGTGTCCATTTTCACTTTATGAGTTTTTCATTTTGTGTATATGTTCAGTGATGGTCCTGTGTATAGTTGTGGTATGTCATTATTTGTAAAACAATATCTACGGTATATGAGTGTTGACATACCACATCATAATTTAAAAATCTTCAGTGTCAATGATTTAGTTCACAATTACTAACCTGAGCGGTTACGCCACGCATGTGGCTATTCCTAGTTAAATACCCCTCACACACCAAAAGGCCCCTTGGTGTCATGCTTCATCATCGGGGTCTTCGCACCCATCTAACGGGATGCGGCATGCTGCGACCAACGACTACGCGGGAGCACTTATAGTTATTGACTATGTGTGGTGTATGTGTGTGGGGTGTATTTACAAGTGAGTGGTGGGATGTGGTGAAGATTTAAAAAGTACCTGGCACATGAGTATAAAGGAAAAATAATTTTATTCTGAACTCTGGCTGGTACTATTAAAAAGGGTGCAGTGCGAGGTCAGATCTGTTGTATTAAAGAACAGAACCTCTGGTGTGCGTCAACATGTTTCGGGGGCAAGCTCCTTCTTCAGGACGGGGGCACAACTTCCCCACCTTACTCACGTATTTCTAGATAAATATCACAATGTATTTATAAAAAAGTTAAATATTAGGCTAAGTGTGCCTACAGCGGTCTGCTACAAGCACAATGACCTGTAGAAAGACAAAAAAAGAGAAAAGAAACTGATGGTTACAGTATGTAGCGGGTAGGTCAAACAGGTGCAGTCACCTGGAACCTCACCATTTGCTTGTAATAAGCCCTGTAAAAGAAAGGGGACTGACATCACATACAACACAGAACACAAATACACTAGTAGTTACTGGCAAGAGTTGTCATACTTATGAAGCTGGCTTGCTTGCTTCATGAGCAATAGGAACGTCAGGGGTGTTGCTTGTTTGCAATCTGTAGTGAGGAATGATGAAGGTGTCAAAGTACATTCTCACTTACTTAGGAAATAGCTTCAAATGGTCTTTTCAGGTTCTATACTCACAGGATCGGGACACAGTAATCGCCGTCTTACCCCTACACGCTGCTCCGCTGGTTTGAGGTGATCGCAGGGTTTGCGCTATTTATACCCTGTATTTAATTGGGCGGAAATGTTAATGTGACCGAACATGGGTGTTCCGCTATTTGTAGTTAATTACATGCCCATGTTTGGAACGTCCGATCTTTAGCCTTACACATTGTAGCTTGTGTGTCAGAACAGACTTGCGATAGACCAGCGTCGCTGCGCGTAAGTGTTTGTCTAGTGCACATGCGCATTGTTCAGGTCCAGCGCGCATGCGTATTGCAGTTCCTTCCCGATGGCACTGGTTAAGTTGCACATGCGTACCGGCAGATAGTGCGTTGTTCGGGGCGCAGTGTCACACTTTCATTTCTAAGCGTATCTCAAGGGATATATGGACGCTCTTACCAAGTACAATGATCTAGGTTGTGATGAGGGCAGCGCTGACGATTACAGTAATTAGAAAACATGGTCAATAAGCATCATTAGTTAGATCCGTTTGAGTACATTCCTGTATGGCTGGGATTAATTTGGGGCAAACTTAGTTGGATAGTTGGCCCCATGGCACGTCATCGTTCAGTCCAATTAGCTGGGTGCCAAGTCGGAATACCCATCTTTGTTCCTTTAGAAAAAGGCCGTTCTCAGAGGGTAGTTGCTCGATGATTGTCCATCTTAAATCGTTCACACAATGCTGTGCTGTAAGGTAGTGTGTGGCCATTTTAGTGGTGCTTTTTTTACAGCGCACGTTGCTCTTATGCTCATTCATTCGTGTCTTTATTGCCCTTGTGGTCATGCCTACATATTCAAGATTGCAGGGGCATTTGATAAGGTAGACCACATTCTTAGAGTTACAGTTGGTAAACCGTCTTTGTTCCCAGGTGGTTCCATTGCGGAAGGTTAGTCTTGTGCTTTTCTGAGTAAGATGGCAGCTACTGCAGTTCCCACAGGGGAAATGTCCTTGAATTCCTATTGATGGTTGTATGGCCATAGGTATCGGTTTAGGTCTGGTGTGCACCAACATGTCTCTGAGATTGCGTCCTCTACGGTGAGCGAACATTGGTTTTTCCAGATTCAGGTTACCACATGTTAGGATCCTCCAGTGCTTGTTGACAATTTTAGATACTTCGTTGGACATGGTGTTGAACGTTGTCACGCAGATTGGTCGTCTGTCTCCATCTGGTTCTTTTTGTCGCTCATCCAGTAATGCCTCTCTGTTGTTGTTTTTAGCTCTCTTCATCGCTTTGTTAATGATTCTGATCGGGTATTCTCGTAGTTTCAGTTTTTCTTTCAGATCATTGGCCTGAAGTTTGAAGTCTGATATATCTGTGCAGTTACGCCTAAGGCGTAAAAATTGACCGTAAGGTAGGTTTTCCCGCAGGTGCCTAGGGTGAAAACTATCATACCTTAGAAGGCAATTCCTGGATGTCGGCTTGAAATGGGTGGTAGTTTTCAAACGTCCTCCTTCGGCATGTATATTTAGATCAAGGAAGACCAGCATGTGGTCCGAGACTGAGCTCGTGAATTTCAGGAAGGCGTTCTGGTTATTGAGCCATACTTGAAAATTTAGAGCAGATTGTCGGTCGCCCTCCCAGATGACAAGGATGTCGTCTATGTACCTCCTCCAGCATTTTATATTGGATCTGTAAGGGTTCTGGTTATGAAGAATCTTTGTGGTTTCGAGGTGGTGCACATAAAGTCCAGCCAGACTAGGAGCAAAAGTACTACCCATGCTGGTACCATGGCACTGCTGATAGATTGTTGTTTTATATTGGAAGAAGTTTTTCTGCAGTGCCAATGAGATGCATTCCAAAACCAGTCCTCTTGGTGTTTGGTATTTCCAAGGCGTGGAGTATAGGACTTCCTCGATGATCAGGAGTGTCTCATCGTGAGGTAGACTTGTATAAAGACTTTCCACGTCTAGAATGATTAGGAGTTGGGTCAGAGGGTCGAAGGGTGTGTCCTGCAGTAGTTGTAAGACAGATTTTGTGTCTTTTAGGTAGGTGTTGGTTGATTGTACCAATGGTCGTAGGAAAGCGTCAGCGAATTTTGACAGGGGTTCCAAAATAGAGCCGATGCCAGAAACTATTGGTCTTCCTGGTGGATTGGTGATGTTCTTGTGGATCTTAGGTAGGCAGTAGAAGTAGGGGATACAAGGATTTTTTTGCTCCAAAAATTCCCCTTCCTTCTTGCTCAGCCAATCGTGTGCCAAGCCTTCTTCAATCATGCCTCCGATCTTAATCCTCAGACTCTCGGTAGGGTCTTGTTGGAGAATCATGTAGTTGCGTCTATCTGACAGCAGTCTCATGCATTCATTGTCGTATGCCTCAGTGGTCTGTATCACAATAGCTCCACCTTTGTCAGCTGGTTTTATGATGATGCTCGTGTCTTCTGACAGAGCCCTGATGGCTTGCTGTTCCTCCTTGGTTGTGTTATGGAACGTTCTTATGGAAGACAAATCCAATTTGTTGACTTCCGTCATGAGGGCTTTTTCAAAGGTTAGTAACTCAATTGGAATCATTGAGTCGGGAGGGGTGAAGGTGGATTTAGGTGTTAGGCCAGTGTCAGTTGTCGTTGCAGTAGAAGGTTTATCCATGAAATAGGCCTGTAATTTCAATTTGCGGATAAATTCCTGCATCTCTATGTTCAATTTAAAGATGTCATGTTTTTGCGTGGGCACGAAGCCAAGGCCTTTATTCAGCACTGTTCTCTGTGTTTCTGTCAATGGTTTTAGAGTAAGGTTCACCACTAGGTCCCTCTCTGGTTGCTGGTTGAGGGTTGGTTGGGTAGAGAGCCTGTCATGCTCCTGGTTTGTCTGGAGTTCCCTTGGTCCTTGTCTTCCCACGTAACGTTGTTGCCCTTCCGGTTCCTTCCGCGTGTTCCAGGGCGGATGCCTAAAAAAGGTTGTTGACCGTAGAATCCGCCATCAAAGTCTGGGTTCCATTGTGGATATCCCTGTACATTCGCGGGTTGACCGAACTGGAATGAGGGAAATGGTGTAGGCCCCATGTATTGTGGGAATTGGGGAGGGTACCCTCTCCACCCTCGTTGTCTCGGGAATTTGTTGTCTTTTCTGTCCCCAACCTCCTCTGTTTGGTCTGTACCTTCGGCCGTTGCTAGAATGCAAGGACATTTCCCCTGTGCGAACTGCAGTAGCTGCCATCTTACTCAGAAAAGCACAAGAATAACCTTCCGCAATGGAACCACCTGGGAACAAAGACGGTTTACCAACTGTAACTCTAAGAATGTGGTCTACCTTATCAAATGCCCCTGCAATCTTGAATATGTAGGCATGACCACAAGGGCAATAAAGACACAAATGAATAAGCATAAGAGCAACGTGAGCTGTAAAAAAAGCACCACTAAAATGGCCACACACTACCTTACAGCACAGCATTGTGTGAACGATTTAAGATGGACAATCATCGAGCAACTACCCTCTGAGAACGGCCTTTTTCTAAAGGAACAAAGATGGGTATTCCGACTTGGCACCCAGCTAATTGGACTGAATGATGACGTGCCATGGGGCCAACTATCCAACTAAGTTTGCCCCAAATTAATCCCAGCCATACAGGAATGTACTCAAACGGATCTAACTAATGATGCTTATTGACCACATTTTCTAACTACTGTACTCGTCAGCGCTGCCCTCATCACAACCTAGATCATTGTACTTGGTAAGAGCGTCCATATATCCATAAGGAACTGCAATACGCATGCGCGCTGGACCTGAACAATGCGCATGCGCACTAGACAAACACTTACACGCAGCGACGCTGGTCTATCGCAAGTCTGTTCTGACACACAAGCTACAATGTGTATGGCTAAAGATTGGACGTTCCAAACATGGGCATGTAATTAACTACAAATAGCGGAACACCCATGTTCGGTCACATTAACATTTCCGCCCAATTAAATACAGGGTATAAATAGCGCAAACCCTGCGATCACCTCAAACCAGCGGAGCAGTAAGACGGCGATTACTGTGTCCCGATCCTGTGAGTATAGAACCTGAAAAGACCATTTGAAGCTATTTCCTAAGTAAGTGAGAATGTACTTTGACACCTTCATCATTCCTCACTACAGATTGCAAACAAGCAACACCCCTGACGTTCCTATTGCTCATTAAGCAAGCAAGCCAGCTTCATAAGTATGACAACTCTTGCCAGTAATTACTAGTGTATTTGTGTTCTGTGTTGTATGTGATGTCAGTCCCCTTTCTTTTACAGGGCTTATTACAAGCAAATGGTGAGGTTCCAGGTGACTGCACCTGTTTGAACTACCCGCTACATGGGTAACCATGAGTTTCTTTTCTCTTTTTTTGTCTTTCTACAGGTCATTGTGCTTGTAGCAGACCGCTGTAGGCACACTTAGCCTAATATTTTACTTTTTTATAAATACATTGTGATATTTATCTAGAAATACGTGAGTAAGGTGGGGAAGTTGTGCCCCCGTCCTGAAGAAGGAGCTTGCCTCCGAAACATGTCGACTCACACCAGAGGTTCTGTTCTTTGATACAACAGATCTGACCTTGCACTGCACCCTTTTTAATAGTACCAGCCAGAGTTCAGAATAAAATAATTTTTCCTTTATACTCATGTGCCAGGTACTTTTTAAATCTTCACCACATCCCACCACTCACTTGTAAATACACCCCACACACATACACCACACATAGTCAATAACAATAAGTGCTCCCGCGTAGTCGTTGGTCGCAGCACGCCGCATCCCGTTAGAGGGGTGCGAAGACCCCGATGATGAAGCATGACACCAAGGGGCCTTTTGGTGTGTGAGGGGTATTTTACAAAACACTGAGTGCTTCAACATTTGTTGATCACTTCACCCCACTCTTGTGTTGGATTCTCTTTGTTTATTAAAGTACTCTCGTGGAGCAGGAATCCAATCCCTTATTGCTCTACCTCCCCCCTGTGTTTTTGGTATATTCCTAGTTAAACAGGAAACAAAGAGGTTTATAAAAGTAAGTTTGTACCCCCTCACAGAACCAATTGTTGCTTCATACGACTAGATTTCCCAGGTTCTGCAGGACACTGGGTTACCCCATTAGCCTTTATTGCCCTATAAAAAGGCTCTGAAAAAGGAGGGTTACCCTGAGGAGTTCTACAAATGTACATGGCCTGAGGTAGTCGAATTCCACATCCCCAAGTCAGAAATAGAAGTGCTTACAACTTTATAATTGTCTCTTTAGCAAACTGGGTGCACCCCAGTGGGAGTAAACACTCTCCCTGATTATCTTCTTTCTCACTCTTTGGGGCCACTTCAAAGGGGTGATGCCTGATATATGCATCTTCTTAATCATACAGAGATACTCCCTACCCTAGACACAACAACTATGAACTCTATGGCAGGAAAGACTATAAATGGACTATGCTGATAATAAATGGGTTGGGATCTTGAAAACCATGGACCAAGTGATGAGGGAATCTAGGATGAAATTTTCCTCTGCAATATGGTACATGAATGGCACTGGTCCCCCACTAAATTAGAAAGTGCTGGACACCTTCATCACTCTCAGTGCTGGCGATGTGACCATCATGGCTGTGACACAATACACATACTACATGACTGTCCGGATATACGAGGCCAATGGACCAAAGTGGTTGGTAAACTGCGCAGAGTTTTGTCTCTCCCCTCCCCGATACCCTTACATGTCGTAATGTTACCTGACACTGCAGATATTTCCCTGCTGACACACAGCAAACTGCGCTTCCTCTAAATGGTGCTAACCACGGGCAAACTCTGCATACTCCGCTATTGATGATACTCTCACATACCCACACAAGCAGAATGGCTGATTGTGATGTACAGGAGGTAAATGTATGATTTATTCGGCATTCCGTCCATCATTTGTTTGTGTAGCACTTTTCACCCTAAGTTGGCAGGGTATGCCCAGATGTAGGCCCCTTGCTCACTTTGCCACTGGATTCAAGCTAGCCTGGCTGATGACAGCTGATTAGCCAGAAACCGGTCCCAGGATGCTTGCTTCCGGTCCAGGGAAGACATGGCTTGGCAGTTCGGGCTGGACTGTTCCCATGTGCACAGGGTCAGACTGATTTGCATATGGCCATGTCTGAACTGGGGTGGCTGAGTGAGCTATAGAATGGTGAAGGATTAAACCCAGATCAGTTGACTGGGGCTTAGTGTTTGATTGGCTCAAACGCTCCGTCCATCATCCCCTTTTGTATTGCTTTGTTCGCCCTAGGTTGGCTGGGCATGCTCAGACGTGGGTCCAGTGCTCACTTGGCCACTGGATTCAAGATAGCCTGGCTGATGGCTGAAAACATGCCAAAGATGCTAGGCCCAACAATAGGCCCCTCGAACTTTTAGCTTATCCAAGGCCTTATACAATTCCCTATAACCTTCCATAAATCCAAAGAAGAGCTACCCAGCAGAAGTATGTTAACACTTGCACAATGGAGGTGTCATTTTCAATCCTGACATTTTGGAAGAGGATCTTCTTAACACACATGTTCTAGCATAAACACGAAGCAAAGGAATGTGATTTTGCAGCCCCTCTTCAGATTAGAATGAACAACCAAGGAACATATGCAATTATTAATTAACCAGCATACTTTTGTTTTATATCAAAGGGTAAATCAAGCATTCAATGAATTGTGGTGCTTACAACCAACACCAACCATGATTTCGAGAAAACCCTGCTTATGTGCTCTCTTTATAATCACATTTCCTTCTACCCCTACACTACCAAATAGTGTCTTTGATGAGAAAACCCATTAATGATCCACATTTGTATATTTTTTCCTATGTTTCTGGGTGGATGGTGGAACACTGGATCGGACAGGGCTATAGGACAATCAGGCAGTGTCCTATGAGCTTGTCTGACAGAACAGTGTGTGGGCTGGTTTTCTGGCTGTTTTAGGGCCTGTTTTTATGTCTACCGGGCTGGTTTTTCTCTTGATTTCAATGATAGTAAAACAAACATTGCCTACATCAAGCTAAAATGCATGCAGTCTCCTATACCTTGCAAAACAAGGGGGGTCTTTACAAGTTCAAAACTGCCATAATTTGCAAATATCGGCAACTTTTTTAGCTGTCAAATTCACTAATGGGGACTGTTAGAACCGGGGTCCTCTCGTTGGCGATGGTTTGCACCTTTGTCCAAGTAGGGACCCTTCTTCCTAGTCAGGGTAAGGGGGATACACTTCTAAAATAACCCTTGCTCACCCCCTTGGTAGCTTGGCACGAGCAGACAGGATTATCTCAGAAGCAGTGTCTAAAGCATTTTTACACACATACTGTAATACAGTGAAAATGCTATAAATGGACACCACACCAGTTTAGAGAAATAAGTAATCTTTATCTAAACCAAAGAAGCCCAAAACAAAAATCCAACATACAATTATCAAGTTATGACTTTTAAAAAGTAAAAACAGTTCTGTCTATAGCAAACTATAGATGCAACACTTTCAGCACAAAGTACCTAGGATGCGTCAACACCATAAGCAAAAGCAGCTGCAGGATGATGTGTCGGTTCCTTATGCACAGGGAAGGTGATGCATTGGTTCCTTACTCCAGGAGAGGTGATGCATCGGTTCCTTACTAAAGAGAAGGTGCTGCATTGGTTTCTTTCTGTGCGGGGATGTGATGTGTCTGTTTCTTACTGCGGGCCCGGTGTTGCTGTAGACTTGTTGGCTGTAGGTGCCCCGGTGCAATGTGTGGGAATTCAGGGAGCCGTCGATTCTCGGTGTGGCTGCGGCGACAATGGCACTGCGTTGATTACTCCAGCCTCAGTCCAACAATGTGTCGGTTCTTGCAGTTGCACAGCAGGGCCCATGGGGAAGTCGTGCAGTGATTTAGGACTTCGGAGATCGGTGCACAAAACTCGGCGTGAAGCGATTTCTCCAGCTGCTGCAGACACTGCATCGGTTTCTTCAGCTGCACGATGGTGTTGCATGGAAACTCTTCCTTCCCGGTTGTGTTACATCGGAAATGGGTGTGAATGCGCCAAGCTTCTTTAGTTGCTTCTCTTTTCCAGCTCTCAGTAACAGGAACAACCTCCAGAGGCCCAACAGAGGAACAGGCACATGTGGGCAGGTCAGAACTCCCAGCAAGGAAATTCAGGGGAGCTGGTGGTGAAGTCTTTGTGTCCCTGAGGATTCAGAACAGGAGACAAGCTAAACTTCAAGCCCTTGGAGACCATCGTCAAGCAGGATACACAGCACACAGCAAAGTTGTTGTCCTCTCCTTGGCAGAAACAGCCACTGCATGTCAACCCCAGCAGCACACAGCAAATGGGCAGTACTTCTCTTTCAGCTATCCCAGTTCTTCTCCTTGGCAGAGGTTCCTCTTGAGTTCAGAAGTATTCTAAAGTTCTGGGGTCTGGGCCCCAATGTCTATACTCAATTTCACTTTGTTCTATTGTGGCAGTGAGGTTCTGTGCTCAGTCAAAACCAGTTCTGTCCTCCCTGGTCCAGCTTTCTGGCAGAAGATGGAGACAGCATTTTTGTAAAGGCAGACCGGCCCATTCAGGTGCAAGAAAATCTTCTCCCACTACTCTAAATGCAGCCTAGGTCTCTTCAGCCCAGCTATGACTCATCCAGAAAAGGCAGGACACACATCAACCCTCCCAAAGGTTGTCTACAGCGAATGTGCATCTCCAGGCCCTGTCACTCCAAAGCCAGAAATTCAATCCAAAAATCAGCAGAGGCACACAGGATGGCTAAGCAAGAAAATACTCACTTTCCAAAAGTGGCATTTTCACACACAGAATATAAAAATCATCTTTACTAAAAGATGCATTGTTATATTCTGAGTTCAGGCATACTAAACTTCCTCTTTCTATCTTATCCCAATGATAAGAAATTCTTATAGGATGCTATAAATAAACTCCCATTCTATCCTATGAGAGATAGCCTTTCAAAAGTGAAAAATGAAATACACTGTATTTCACTTCTCAGGACATCTCACACGCATCAGTATATGTCCTACCTTTCACATACACTTTTGCACCATGCCCACAGGTGTACTTTGGGCCTACCTTATGGGTGACTTTCATGTAATAAAATGTAAGGTTAGGGCCTGGTAAGTGGGTGCACTTGTCAGGTTGACATGGCAGTAGAGACTGCATGCAGACACTTCAGTGGCAGATCTGAGACCCCTTTGAAAGGCTGCTTGTGTGGGTGACACAATCAGTGCTGAAGGCCCACTAGCAGCCTTTGAATTACAGGCCCTGGGCACACATAGTGCACTGTACTAGGGACTTAGTAGTAAGTCAAACAAGCCAAACAAGGAAACACCAATCCATAGTCACAACTTACAGAGGGAGCACTGATCAGCAGTGGCAAAGTGCCCAAAGCATATAGACCAGCAACAACTAAATCCAACACATACAAAATGCAGGAGGCAGAGGCAAAAAGACAGGGGAAAACCACATCACGGATGCCAGATCTAGCAGGGGCCACTTTTAGTTTGGTCCTGGGCCTACTATTATGTCTCCAGTCCAACATTGGGCACAGGTTATGCACCCCACGCTTGGAACAGAAGTTTGCAATGTCTATATGAGACCTGCTTACTAACACATTTAGAACATGTGACCACTGAACTAATAAACACATCAAACTGTTTATATTCCAGTCCTTAAATATTTTACGCGCTGGAAACGGTGTTTATAAACACTGTGCTCAGCCAAAGGTTTTCTAAAAGACTTATGGCGATAGGCTTGCCAGACTGATTAACTCGTGGATGTAAGTGAAAAGCATCATTTTCAGTAAATGAGAATATTTTCTGTCGAGTCTAGGGACTTCATTAAACGCAACAGTGCTATGTAGAAGGATATCGTTTTGAGCTGGCACAACTTTAAATGCCCTTTCAATCGTGTGGCTGCAATAGTAATGACGTAGTTTCCACGTGAAGGTGACGCACTTTTTTTTTTTTTGCATGGAATGCACCAACCGTTGGTGTAAGTGTTCCTTTACAAGGGAAGTAGTGTTGCTCTGAAGCATGGAAGTGCCCGCGGGAAAAGAACAATCTTAATCAGACACTTAATCACCTCACATTAAAGCATGGAAGATATGACTTCGTGGCGCCTTGAAGATCATATCGGCGGTGTAATGGTCAAAGCAGAGCAGAGCTGCAGTTGTTTCTGCACACAGGGGACGCTGTGGGGTTTCAAGGAGTCTTATTTGCAAATAGTTCCGAGCAAGTGATTTAAATAGCTGGGAGTGTGTGCACGTGGATGATTTATGGACTAATGAATTCGGGTACGGCTCTGGTTTATACTCTCTTGTATTAACTTGTTGCAAGATTGCTGAAATAATAAATCTACAATAAACATGTCTGTATTGTAATTAGTTTTGCAGAACGCTGCTGCTGCACGTATAGTGGACTCGGCGGCTGGACAGAGTTACGTTTGCAGTAGTGTGTGGAATAAATCAGTTTACCTTCCTACTATTTGGTGCGCTGTAAATGGAAAAGGCCCCGAAGCCCCCACAGGCGCAGTTCACTCAGCTCTGTTTATACTGTACGAGGATTAAGAAACCAAACACAATTTATACTTTGGGAATTCTATGACATGGTATAGTAAAATAGGAAGATGGGAGATGTAGCTAAAAGAGGGTAAAATACGTCATAGTTTCATCCACCAAAAACTGCATCGAAGGTGTTACATTTTGGCGCTACAGTAGTTGTAACGTTTGAAAAATGGTTAACTTAAGACGTTACTGTAATGTATGTGTCCTAGGCGTTTGAAGATTTTTAATGTAATAGATACAAGCTAAGATTTTTTAAGGTTTACTAAGATTTGCGTAATGCTGCGCTGGAAATCTGCAGCGTTGCTCAGTGCTGTAGTCACTATGCACGATTTAACATTCCACGAAGAGCAAAGGCTAGTGAGTGGTGTCCTCTATGAGAGTTGTATTCAAAAAGTATGCGCGGACAGGCATATAAAGTGTAAATTGCATTATGCGCTTAATTATGTGGAAATATCATGCATAAAGGGTGGCAAATTTACATGACTTTAATTTTACCGATTGCTTACTTCATTTTGCACTTAGCTCCATAGTTTTATGAAAAGACAAATTGCGCTAATTTCTGTGACTTTAGTGGATCTAGTAGATCTACTTGGAGTTTGGCGCTCTGTGACACAAAGCCGTTCAGCACTGCCTTTGTTTCAACCTCAAAAAATTTCAAAAAATTATATTGCAGGCAATAGATCATTGCACACATGTATTTGCCCGCCGTGTGGTGACTTCTAGTGCTCCTTGGCCTTGAATGAGCGCCCAGTCTATAGTAATTGAATGTGGTTGGCTTCACTCGTACCAGAGGCAATATATGAAATAGACATAAGAACCTCTCATCTATACGATTGCATACGTGGTATGTTTCTGTAGAAAAACTCATGTTAATTGGCAGTAGGTCTCGTGTCTAATGTTAAATACAAATAAAGCACGGACTAGATTATCCTGTAGAAGGAAGTGAGTTATGATGGCACTTAGGCAACAAATAAGCATACCTGGCAGAGGAGGCAGGAATTAGAGTCAAGTGCAACAGCTACACTTTGCAGAGGCCAAGTGCAGGAATAGGAGTACTGAAGTGAGATGCAATAACACCACCACAAGACTTGGAGCTGGCAGAACGAGGCACTGCATTGACTGCACTGAACCCATGAAGCTGTGGATCCCTACTACCAAAGGTGGTTTGGAAACATGTCTTATAGTCTGAGAAGTGCCATTAAGCACTTTGGGTGGTAGTTTTATCAGGAGTGGGTGAATCATGCAGACAGATTGGCAAAATGTGAGTGAACATCTTCGGCCTGGATTTACGTCACTAGCTTGCCATCCACTAATTCATCTGTGTTTAACTTTTCATATCACCTCCTCTGTAACTACCTCACCTGCTAATCATTGACATATAGTTAATCATTACCTCAGCACATTAACTTTATTACATATATTTCCTTGTCCAGCTCCTCTAAGCTGAACCCTAACTAAATATAAATCTAAGCCAAGCTTTCGCACTAAACCTAAAGTTAACCTTGCCCCTTAACCTACCCTTTCCTTTACCTTTACCCTAAACCTAATCTTTTTCTTTCCCTTATTATAGTCTTGTCTTGACACTAACCCTAATCCCAGATCTTAAACTTACCTATACCCGACTCTGACCTAAGTCTAAACCTATACCTGACCATTATTCTCATTATCCTTACCAGAAATCTATCTGAAAAGGGATTATGCAGATGAGGGGGGCGCAAAGGGGCCCAAAACCAAGGCAATAGAGGAATGTTGGAATAAGCCAAAGGGTTCATTTCTTTAGGCTACAGAGAATTCTCAGTAGGCCAAAACAATTATTTCTAGTGTGAAGGTCTTGACAAATTGTAGTTGAGGTGGTGAGCAGTTTTGGAGACCAGTGGTATTTGATGCATGACATGGAACAAAAAGAAAACCTTTGCATTTAACCAAGACTCCTACAAAAGAAAAAAACTCCTCACCAATCAGGTTTAAATCCTCCATCAATTACCACCCCCGTGTTTATTAGTCAGGTATTCTGCGAGGTGTGGCGGATCAAATCAAAGGTTGTCTTTCTGCTCCTTTTGACTGTATCAGTCACAAGGGTGGGCAGGGCTAGAGGCGAGTGGTAGTGGGACATTGTCTTCTTTCTTGCAGTCTCTTTTGGGGCCTATTTCACCCATCAGCCACACCTACACATGCATATCTCTTAGGCACCAGAAGGTTGTCTTTTACCGATAACCCTCCGCTGACTCAGGCTTCACATAACATTCACAGTGGGTCCTGGCATTTGGCACATCACTGCTGGAATTGCAGCCCTGCTCTACTACTGGAGGAGATATTCTGTTCCTTTGTGTAGGACAATGCAACTACTGCATACCCTGATTCATACCCTAATCCATAACACATTCCTTACACTTAACCTGAAAATAAACTTGAATCTATCCCTTACTTTAAGCCTAACTATAACCCTGAACCTATTACTTGCCCTAAATTGAATGTTTGACCTAGCCCGTACCTTTACCATTGCTCTAACTATGTTCAAATCCAGCTTTATTATCCACACCATAACCATGAACTAATACTAAACCTATTCCTTACTGTTACTGAACCCTTGCACTAACTCTAACCTTACTTTAAACTTACTCACCTTACTTACCTTACTCATCTTAATGTATTTCAGTCAAGGTAAAGATAGTGACACAGTAATGCAGTCTAGACAACAGAAAGTGATGAAGTAAATTTGTTGGGTTAATAGTAAGTAGAGAAAATGCAAACAATACATTGTGGACCAGCCCATCACCTTTCAATGTAGGAAAAAACCCTCCATTCAGACGTAGCTTTACCAAGATTAGTCTGAAGCCCCCTAACAGACTCACACTTTCTACTTACGTCCCTCAAATAAAGTAAATTTAAAACATAGGGATTCCAAATGGTCTGTCATTTTAGGGTGGGACCAAGAGTGATTTCCATATGGTTGGCCCCTGTTTGTAATGGCACATACCAGCTGCAAAATGATAGACTAGAATATACTCAAAATGTTCTAGGGCTAAAAATAATTCTTACTGATGAGGCTCATTAACCCCTTAAGTGCTGCGTCGGTGCGTTGGCCGACGGCAGCACTACCTCCCCAGTGCTGCGCACGACCATTGGACGTCCATTCAGCACTGGTTCCAATGGACAAGCACTGGGGAGGGATGTTTACTAGCATCTATGAGGTTAAGGCTCATGGAGTGAAGCCCATCATGGTCAAAAAAAGTCTTGTGCAGCTTGTGTTCCTCTCCAAAGAAGACGTTGTCAGCATGTTGATCTAGATGATCAATTTTTGGTGGAGAAAAGACTGATTCCCACAGGGTTGATTTCATTAAAGACAACAAGGCTAACATTATGCATGATTATTTTAATGCAACTTAAAGTTATACATCACAAAAGCAAGATCTAGTATATAATGATCATGTGTTCCAATGGAGACAAGCTTACATAGATCTGCTTCTTTTAAATGCGGCTTCAAGCAGATACGTTCTATTACCTTACTCTCTAATACTTTTTCTAGATTGATATTGTGAACTGTTTTGTTTAGCATGATATTGCTGTTACGTTATGTTACCTTGTCTTTGTAGTATGGCCTGCTGCATTTTTCTGTACACTATTGATGATTTATGTGCTGTTTGGCGTCTTCAGCGCGACGACCGTTGCTTCTGCTGCTTCATCGGGTCACTGTTGTGGGATACCTTGCCCGTTTCTATTTGTGTAGGCTCGCCCTATGTTCGCAGCGTTTTTCATATTTTGACTAGCTTTTATGTAGGCATGATGTGGCCTTATCGGGCACTCCAATATACAGATTGTGGACCCCGCCAATATTTTTTTGGCTTTGGGAGACTGCCGGCGACGTGCACTGCGCACACATCGTGCTGGTTGCTGAGGCCCAGTCAGGCCCCCAATACTAATTTAAAAAAAAGAGAGTCTTTATGAGTGCATTCACGTTGCCGGTAGATTTTTGTGCTGTTTGGCCTCTTCAGCGCGACAACCGTTGCTTCTGCTGCTTTATCGGATCACTGTTGTGGGACACCTTGCCCGTTTCTATTTGTGTAGGCTCGCCCTATATTCGCAGCGTTTATCATATTTCGACTAGCTTTTATGTAGGCATGACGTGGCCCTATCGGGCACTCCAATTTACAGATTGTGGACCCCGCCAATATTTGTTTGGCTTTGGGAGACTGCCGGCGATGTGCACTGCGCACACATCGTGCTGGTTGCCGAGGCCCTGTCAGGCCCCCAATACTAATTTAAAAAAAAGAGAGTCTTTATGAGTGCATTCACGTTGCCTAGCAACGCGCTAAGAAACAGCTGATCGCTCGCTCTGTCCCTTCTCAAGCCATATTGACGTTTGGGACGCGAGCAATCAGCTGAGTCTCCCCTCTCGATTAGGATACTTTTTGGGATAAATTTAGAACCTGCTTACCACTTTGCTGTTACCTTCCATTCTTTAACTTACCAGGGGCAGACAACTGTTCTAACAAGCATAGTTCCAAACAGACCAAGTGTTTCTAGCCCTTGGGATATTTATTATTTCATATATATATATATTTTTTTAAAACCTTTATTTTCAGATTGCACAGTACACAGCGTCCGCCTACAACCCAATCAGGCCAGCCGCTATGAAAAAAAATCTGGATACCAGACAACACATGAGAACATTAAAGCCATAAATCGCAACACATCGGTGCACTGGCATCAAGCACCATAAAGAAAGGAGCGACCAGGTTTCGTTTTTATAGTTTTGATGAAAACAAAAACAAACATCACAAACACTCACATGGTAAGAGCAACATCTGGGGTGCGAGGTGGAGAGGAGGGGGAAGTCAATTTCTAAAGAATTTGGTGACCACTATTGAGGGGCGGGGGAGTGGTGAAAATGATCACAAAGAAATGTTATTAGTCAGTCTTCAGGAACGCTAATTACGGGGACGAAGGAACATCAGCCCTGTCCTCGAGTTGAGGGGTGCAGATATCTCCACGGTACTCATTCCACTGTGACCAAATCCTGCCCCACTTCCTGGGACGGCCCGAACCACATAGACCGTCTTCTCCCGAAACATGCACCAGTCCATGTTTTCCTTCCAGGCAGTTATCCCAGGCGGTCTATGAGAACCCCAGAGTTGCGCTATGTCCCTCTTGGCAACCATGTTGCCAAGAGTTACCCAAAAGGTCTGAGCGGCCGTACAGTCCGTAGGCTCCCAGACATTAAGCAGGCAACGACGCGCCTCAGGTAAAAGAGAGACCCCGGTGACCGCCCCATTATATCATGCACTCTGGACCAGAAAGCGGAGATCACCGGACATTCCCAGATGATGTGGAGAAAGGTGCCACTCATACCACAACCACGCTTACACAGCCCGTCAAGCGAGTATCTCATTCGAACCAAACGCGTACCAGTCATGTAAACTCTATGGAGGGTCTTCAATTGCACAAAACGAAGGCGAGCTGGAATAGCAACCTCTTTAGGGGAGGCGATCGCTATCTGCCAGTCCTCGTCGTCAAGTTCGAGGCCGTCCCCAATCCAAGAGGCCCGGAGCCGCACCAGAAGATCAGCTCTGGTATTAATGAGCTTTTTATAAATCAAGGAAATCGTACTGTCAGGCACGTGGCCGTCCAGAATACGATCCTATTATTTCATATTTAATACTTATAATTTTGCAAGTCTCTTGCTAATTGAGATAGTTAGTTGTTAACCCCTTGGGTATCTTGTGGTTTTGCAAGTCTCTTGCTATTTGAGTTAGTTGTTAACCTCATGTGTATCAAGTTATTAGGGATTTAACTCTTTGGAATCCACTAACCTATAATGTCTGACATTGAACCAGATGATACCCAAGCCCCAGCTTCCACTCCCAATGCTAATTAGGAGATTATTTAAAAAATAATACCAAAAGAGATGCGCTCATGCATGAGAGAAACCATCAGCCAAATTGTTGCGGGCAAAAAGATTCCTACCTGAGGGAAACAACCCCTCTGCACTCCACGGAGCGCATAATTGCGATTGTACTAAATGCGGGGGCAAAAGGTTAAGGAAAAGCAATAATATAGAAAGGGTGAGCCCACTGAGCACCCTGGGAGGTCCAAGCACTTCAAGTCTATTGGGAGGCCTACGCACCTCACACTCTAAAGGAGGATTAAGCGCCTCAAACTCTAGGGGAGGCCCACGCGCCCCAAAGACCTCAGGTGTCCTTAGCGACACAAATTACCACGATGCTCCGTGTGGTACACATTACCCAAGTGCTCTATCTGACACCCAATTAATTGACCTTGATCAAGGAGCAATTGAGTCTATTGACAAATAAATCCTAGACTTAGATCGAGTCGAGAACGACCCAGATTTTACTCTTTCAGAGGATAAACTTCCCTCTTCCTCTAAGAAAATAATAAATGACCCTCTAGGTGAGGAAATGTTCTCCCCCTATAAGATAAAACATCCCAGGAGCGCCCAATAGTGGCCTCAGAACCACGTGGCCAAGTTCATCAAGTGCTGGTTAAGAAACCCCCTTGAGAGAGATACAAGAAATATCTTAAAGGCTGAATGCCCAAGACCCATGGTTCAAGCCAAAATTTGCCTCACTCCAAACTTCGGGTTTGGGTTCCTGCTTTGGGCAACCCTCATAAATTAGATGAAATATGCATTAACAAACAGATTACGAATTTAAGCCTTGCCATCTGCCACAAGGATAAAGTCAAAGCACCTGGAAGCTATATTTGATTCAAGTCTGTTACTGAAGAAACACAATAACGCTGTAATACGTTTGTGTATAATTACTCCATTAATTTGTCTTCAATATCCATCCCCTAGCTGCTGGAAAAATATAGACCTCCTCTTGCTGGAGCCGTCATCAGATCAGAGGTAGACTTTTGCAAAATGTTGCTTATGAGTCAATCAAGAAACAAATGCAAAAATATAATGGGCGCCAACACGTGGCTGCTAGAACTGCTGTGAATATTCCAAAAGGGAAGCATATCTCCCACCCTCTGGGTGCTGCACTGGCCACCAATTTCAGTCAGGATCCGGAAGCCTATTTCAAGACCAGGTTTACAATGCATGTCCCTTCTACAACTGTCCACTCAAGTGACAAATATCACTTAGTGGTTCCACAGCTACAATGTTCTCCAGTTAGAGAGAACATCTGGAGCTTTCATGCTTGTCATCACCAAAACTCCTTACCAGAACCTTACTGGCTACAGATGTGTTTATGTTTCAGAAGACTATTTGAACGCTGTCTCTCCTGTTCTTGTATTTTTACTTGATTGGTGTAAGTCTGGGTGTTTATATGGGTTTGTGTGTTACATAATTCTGTAAAAAGAGATGCTGATGATAACGAAAATGATGCCTGAACTTAGCTGTGCGATGTGAAGATACAACAGGGTTTCATTAGGATAAAAGATACAAATCAACCAAAAGCAAGCATGGCAAATATGAGAAACCTCAGATTCAGGAATTCTATTCACTAAATACAGAAGAGGTGAACTTAAAAGACTCTTACAACAGCTACTCACAACCAAATTCAAAAGCATGTCATACAAATCAGTTGTCGAACAATTCTACAAATAAGTACTTTTTTCAGTTTGTAAGGTAATTGCAAATTATTTCATTAATATGCCCTTTTACTTTCAGTAAACATATGAGCATAAATTATTTTTGCTATTATTGTGATATTATTGAAATATATTGGTAATTTTATGTTTGTAACCTGAATACCTGGGTTGTACTGGGAACATTAAAATAATTGGTTTATTTTCTATGAAACTGAATAACAGTTCTATTTAAATTTTGACTGATAGAATTCGTGTGGCTCACTGGTTAGAGGCGGCAGACCCTAGAGCAGAGGACGGCCCGGGACCAGGGTTCGAATCCCAGTGCGGCAGGTTTCTGGACCAGGGTCAGTGGACTCGATAATTCTCTCGCCTCGGTGCCCACTCTGATCAGCGATCACACTCGGCAACTCTGGGCATTAGCTTGCCTCATCTTCACTAACGGCCCCACCAGACCGCCGGGGATGCCTAGTCTCACCCTGGAGATACCCATTAAGGGACCATCTCTCAGGGAAGCCAGGAAGGGTTTCGCAGCGGTCGAAGCGCCTTGGGACCCTCCGGGTAAGTAGTGCGCTATATAAATGCCTATACATTTACATTTACATTACATAGTGAGAGGTTATTTAAAGTGAGGGGGCAGGTTTTTAAACTGCAGAACATCATTTTAAATTCAAAAAGGAAAACCAGTCTGGAAACGAAACATTACACTACTAGAGTAAGTACATGTTGTCAATGAGCTAAGTTAAGTCTATCCCAGAGAACCACTAATGTTAAGCATTGAGGTGCCAATTCGCTAATCTTTTTGTGAGTATTTCGTCTCTTGCTTTTGGTGTGAATTACTCTGGACTTTCCAGACATGATTCACAAACCATTTCTGTCAGTAGTTGTGTCATATTTCAGAATTAGTTTTGACTTACCCAAAGAATCGAAGGAGCAAGGCATGATTACTCACTAATGTTCAAATCCACATACTCAAGTGGGGGTCTTTTAATCAATCGAGTCCCATTAGGCAACTGCCCCTGGGCTACTTTTACTTGCTGGGTAAACCGACCTATAGTGGAGGCTCAGTACACCCGAGGAGGAATGCCAGCTTATTTGGTGGGTTAGGTCTTTGTCACCCAATGTTACATGTCCTCCCTGATAACCATGGGATATTGCGCCTGAGGAATAGATTTGATCAACATTCAAATCAATATCAACATTGGAGGAGCTTGATTGACTGGAGATTTATTATGCTTCCCCCAAGAGGCCCCCATATGAGGAGGGCCGTTTTATAATCGACCCTTGGGCTAAGCCCTCTCCCCCGTATTCTGCCCCCAGTGTGTCCGCTGGTTGTGACGAAAGCATTTCTAGGAATTCTAAATTGCGTCACGAAGAAGATTCCCAGGTTTCACCCAATACAAATGAGGTTGTTTCAACTAAGGATCACACTGGCACGAGCCAGTTTGACCCCCTACCAGCCCGCCCAGTTCTCGAGAATTGTATTAGTTTCTAGGGTGGGAAAGCTGAGAGAGACCAATTTCAAGGGCCGGGAAGTTTATCCCTGCCCTTTAAAACTCTATCGAACCAGCACAATTTCATCATGGCTTCCTGGAATATTGCAGGCCTCTCTTCAAGGCTTGGCTCTGCCGATTGGGCAGAGTTCATTGAGACGTGTGACATTTGGCTCTTCCAAGAGACTTGGGCTTTAACGCTCATTTTCTTCCCAGGCTATCCTAATTATTCAAAGCAAGCGATCCCTGGGAAAAGGGGTAGGCCATCGGTTGGCCTGACTGTCTGGGTTAGACAGGTTAGGGGTTGGATTGTCCAGGAAGTTAATCTTGAGAGTCCAGACATTTTGGTTTTAAAGTTTAAAAAAAAGGGAATGCTTGACCTTCTCTTGATCAATGTCTAAGCTAGAGGGGTTCCAGGTGGTAAAATCTCGCCAGGGATGGTAGATTTAGAAAGTTTTTTAGGAATTCTTCGTACTTTAAGCAATGTTATTTAACAGGAGATTTTAATTGTACATTCGAGCCCTTAGACAGTGACGATGCTGATTTAGGATGGGTGGAGGACATCAAGTGGGATATCCCCCAGCTTTCTATCCCGCCTATAAAGAAACGGACTGATGCAGCTTTGCACCTTAAGGGTCTTTGCTTAGCTAAAAGCCTCAGGGCTGTAAATGGGAGAACGATCTCGGATGGAACGGCCAGGAACACCTCCAGTATAGGTTCCAGAGGTAGCCGTATTGATTATATCATCTTAAGTATGCCCCTCTGGCCTATTCTGATAGATATGGCGGTCCATCCAAGATTTGAAAGCGACCACGATCCCTTAGTCCTGAGTCTTAAACTTTTGTCCATGATCACACCCTCCCAACGACCCAGCAAAATTAGTCCAGGGGAGCTTGTTCTTACCAACAATATGAGAAGAGTTTTTGGCAGTATATTAATGACAATGAAGAGGCTAGGAACTCAATGAAATCCCTGGTTGGTGATGCTCTCTCTTTTCTCCAAGCCTGTGATTCCCAGGAGCACATTAACAGTGTGATCATCGGGTTACATGAAACCTTGTTTGGGAACCAGACACAGAGCAAGGGACCCCAACCTCGAAGAACTTCCTGGCATAATGGCTCCTATAGGAAGGCCTATAAGACCTTGGCCAGGGCAATCAAGTCACGTGACGGGCCAGCCATTATACAGGCCCAATGCTTATACAGAGAGCAACAACAGTTAGCTCGAACTGCTTGGGAGGACAAATATTGGTTGGACTTGCTGGAGGCCAGCAAGGACAGGGATATGATGCATTTTTGGCATACTTTGAAATGGGGCAGGGGCAATATTTCTACAGCTCCTGAAAATAATGTTTCCCCAAAAGCTTGGGTCTCTTATTTTGAAACCCAATTTAGAGGCCCTCCAAGCGATACCATTGCTCCAATAGAACTGACATTAGAATCGTGTGTCACATTTACAAAAACTGAGGTCTTAAAAGTCCTGAAACATATTCCCTGTGGGAAAGCTCCGGGTCCAGGCTGTGTCCCGGCTGATCTTTTCTTATCGGATCTTGATACTTGGGCTTCTTATATACTACTTTTGGCCAACGCAGTGGCAAGTGGAGCATCCCCGCCAAAAACATAATCCCAATGTTTAAAAAAGGGGATCGTTCCCTCCCTAACAATTACAGGCCCATCAGCCTGATTGACAGTATCCAGAAAGGGGTGGCAAGACTGGTCCTGGGTAGACTTCAATCTTGGATTGAGGACAATACTATTTTAACACCTTTACAGGCCAGCTTTCGCTCCCAAACTGGCACAGTCGACCAGGCCTTTAGGTTTGCAGCTATCCACTGGAAGGTTGTAACTCTGGGAAGGGGTCGCTTTACACTGCTTTTAACGATTTAAAAACAGCTTTCGACCTGGTCCCTCGGGCCAAATTTTGGCAGGCCATCCGCTCGATGGGACTATATCCAGCACTTCTGAATATTATTGTTAGGCTCCACCACGCAAATTATGCCCAGGTACGATGGGGAAGCAAGGTAATGTGACAAGTAAGTTCATGGTTGGAATGGGAGTCAGGCAGGGGTGTGTCCTAGTTCTGAGGTTCCGTGACGATCGTAAGTGGTGTTTTTTTAACTCGCACGGATATGGTCGAGTCTGGTATCTACGAACCGCAAATGACGAGTTTAGTGGGCGTGCGCAGTTTCGCTGTGCTAACCTAAACCGTTCGTCTGTTTCGTGGGCTTATACATTTGTACCCACGGGTTCCATCTTAGATATGGCATCCATTTTGTCTGTTGCCCTCAAGTAGCCAGCGAACGGACGCTGTCCGCTTCGCGACCCTGGGATTCCCAAGACTCTTGCGGAAGACACGTTTCCTTTGAAAATGTCTTTATGATGAGGGGGATGATACTGTAAGGCAGATGGCCCCGCTCGAGGCTCATCTTGCCGGGCCGGACTATTGTCTCAGCCGTGCATCTCATTAGGCACGTCCCTTTGATGCTTGCAGCTCGTGTTTCCCGATACCACCCCTTTTACACCCTTTTCGATCTCCCCACTGTTTCTGCCTTCCTCTGCACCTGTCCTTGTTCCTTTTTCGATCTGTTTACTGCCGATTGGAATGTACTAATGGTGGGAAGATGGGTTTTTACAGTTGGGAACCACAAATGTTTCTGTACTTATGTTCCGGACCTTGAATGCATCAAAGCGACCCCTCTCGGGGATAATTATGGGAACCAAGTTGTAAACCTTTGTGTACCATGTTAACCTATGAGAGAAATGTGTATAAAAAGGAGCGATCCACAGTAGCAAATTGAAGCAGATCCCGCGAACATACCCGTAGTGTACTTCACGTGACTTCTGTGTTCCCTGCAGTAAATAAACCTCGAATCTTTGACGCCGAAGGAAGTGTCCCGTGTCTCTGTCATTTGTACGCCGGAACAGGTTACCCACGAAGGTTTCAGGTGTTGTCCCCTGGCACCGCTGGGTCTTAAATAACCCAGTCCTTCAGTTGGCGCCCAACGTGGAGCTGCATCAGTGGTACCGGTCCAAGCCCGACGATCGTGAGGAACTTCGTGTGAAATCTCCGAGGGAAGGTGCACCCCGCTTCATCGATCCTGTTGTCGAAATAAGTGGCCCGACGACTTTTCCCGCGAAGATTCCCGCCTCCTGACGGCTGCGACGGACTGCTGCCCTGACTGTAGACCTGTTTTGGCGCCTGGCGTAGACCTTGGTACAGCGAGACGATTGACGGGCCTTCCTGGTGACGCCATCGATCTTTGAGTTAAGTATTTGTGGGTCGCTCCCAGAGTCCTTAGTTGTGGTGCTTAGTTGTTGCATGGTTCCATTGCATTTGTGGTTCTTAGTACTTGGTTCTTTGTTGTGTTATTTGACGTCTGCAGTCGCCAAAACCGAGGGTTTTCGCTCTTTGCTGGGACTTGGTAAATCCCGTAACCCTTGAAGTTTGTGAAACTCGGCTAGTGTGCGAGATGCCTGGTCGTAGTACTTTGTTCAGTTGTTTCAGACGTTGTGGTATGGATTCCCGACTAGAGGACTCGTGTCCGATACCTCCGGTTAGAACTCCAACTTATGAATTATACAGTAAGCATGGGTTAGGTCCTATTACCTTTAATGAATATTGGATTCGTTACACCAAAAAGGATGGTGTCCTTAGTTGGCCACCTCATGGTAGTTTCGAGACCCCCATTTTAGATAACCTCGAGGCTAAATTGTTCAAGAAAAAGTCAAGGCCGGCCATGTTTGATGCCTTTCGGTTGTGGCGTAAAGAAGCCCGACAGAAAGAGATCAGACAGGCAAAACGTAATCAGAGAGATGGCGTTGCTACCATTGTAAAGAAAGCAGAGCAGTTTCAGCGTGATAAGGAGGAAAAGGAAAAGGAAGTTTTTGACAGGCTTCAGCGTATGACTATAGATAAATGTTATCCCGCTTTGCCAACGGAGTCGGATAAGAAGGAGGAATTCGTTGAGGATCCCTTAATGTCCTATCTTATGAAGTCACCACCTCCGTATGCACAGGGTACTGCAGTTCCTGTGGTTCCACCTGCCCCTGCTCCTGTGCCTATTCCCCAACCTGTTCCTCAACCTGTACCCGTTCTTCCGACTGTTCCTGCTCCCTTGCCTACTGCTGTTCCTACTGCTCCTCCGTTTGTACTTCCACATACTCCTGCTCCCGCTACTGCTCCTGTTTTACTTACGCCTACTGCTTCTTCTGTTTCTACTCCTTCTCTTGTTACTACTCTATCTTATACTTCTCCAACTACTCGACGTCGTACTCCTTCTGTTGCTGCTAACTTCTTTAATTCTCTTGGACCTATTCTTGAGTCCGCTGGTTCGGACAGTCCTCAAAGACGTAGCCAACTTCCTGGTAATAGGGAACGTGCTGCGTTGTATGATATGGCGATGGGGTGGATGACGCACCCTTTTAGAAATCCTCCACGTGCTGTGCTTGATACGTTCTGTCAATTCAATATACCGACACAAAGATATGTCTTCGAAGAAATGTGTAAAGTTTTGCGTGGCCAAATATCGGCTGATGCATCGGAAGATGTATTGACCGCTTTGACTAATCTACAGCTTCAGTTCTCGAGCGGAATGATAGTGGATACTAATGTTCGACGCGCTGTTGAGCAATTGTTATCTCTTCGTCCCTCTCCGATACCTCAAGCATTGTTCGTTGAGGATGTTGAGAGACAGTTAGATCCGTCTGGTCAGTTTCCTATGCGTGAAGTTCCACCAGTGTGGATGCCAGGTGATGCTAATGCTATTCCTATTGTCCTGCCACATTTCCAGAGAGTATGGATACATCTCCCATGGAAACGATCGGAAGTGTTACAGGTAAAGCAATCTTTGCCTGACCCTCGCAAAAATCCAGCAGGGTATTATAAGGAATTATCGCAGCTTGTAGACGCTACGATAATGAATCTTGCCGATATTGATATGCTGTTTGGCAATGTCGTACCGCAACCGGTATGGGCTAAGATTCGTCAGGAAAATCATGCAAACGAATTAGGTGGATATTGGGCTGCTCTTATTGCGGCAGACGCACGACAAACTGGCGGGGCTAAGCCTGAACAGCTCATTACTGCTCTCCCTCAGAGAATCATTACCTTAATGAAAACGCTTATGCCAGCTATGAGGGTGAACTGGGACAAGTTGTCAGCTTGCAGACAGAAGAAAGACGAGAGTGTCTCCGATTTCTTTACGAGATTTGAGGAGGCATTCATTGACCACAGTGGTCAGGATATGAGTACTGAGGGTGGTCAGCGGTTGTTTGTGGATAAATTTGTTTCTAACTTATTGCCCGACTTGAGCAATAAATTAAAAAATTCTGAGAGTGCGTGGGCTGTCTCTACATCTGCTCAAATATTGGCTACGGCTCAATATTATGAGAATAGGGAGAAAGAGGAGAACGATCGTGCTGACAAGAAGACGAAAGAACTTAAAACTAAAGTGTTGTTGCAACAAGCGTATCCTCCGCGTTCGAATCAGAATGTTTCGCAACAACGTAATCGATCGCAGCCGCAATCTAACAGGTCGCAATCTCGAAATGACTCCTCTTCGCAGAGATTATCGTTAGGGTACAATCAGTGTGCCTATTGTAGACAGGAGGGCCATTTAAAGTTCAATTGTCCAGTTCTCAATGAGCGTAATAGTGGTAATTCAACCAGAGGAGGTCGTGGTGGTTCTCAGCAGACATCACGTGGTAGAGGTCGTGGTGCTCCCAATGATCGTTTAGACAATTCGTCCAATTCTAACAATTGTTTTGACCAACGTGGATCATCGCAAGGACGATCTGCGCAGTACAATGTAGATGATTATTACGTCGATCAGGGAACTGACGACGGTAATTACTAGGACAGCCGTAGACAAGGAGAGGGAGTGGTATCAGTTCCGGTTGATCAGAGAGGGCCTTACGTCGCAGTTGCCACATTGGGCGTCGTTGAGCCTTTTCTGTTGGACACTGGTGCAGCGAAAAGTTCCATAATGCATTCGAAACTCCCTGGCGCACCTTTGTCTGGCTTAACAAATGTTTCCGTTGGATTCTCTGGCGCCCCTGTTAGCAATCCGGTTTCGTGCCCATTGCCACTTACAATTGGGCCACGTGAGCTTGAAGCTCCGCTGATTTTGACCACTGGGTGTGGTGAAAATCTTTTGGGCCTGGATTTGCTAAAAAGTTTGTATGCGACTTTGTACTGTTCTCCTGCGGGAGTAAAGCTTACTTTGGGTGAGAGAGTTATCTCTCCAATGTACTTGTCTCTCGATAAGCTTCCACTGGAATTGAGTTCTCTTCCTTCCTTTGTGGGCAACAGGTCCCAATGACGTGGGCCTGCTCGACATCTCCCCTTATGTTGTTCATGTGAAATCTAATGTGCGATTGCCACGTATTCCCCAGTATCGTATCTCTCTTGACGGTGAACGAGCACTGTTGGCGATCATCTATGATTTGATCGAGAAAGATGTTATTGAGGAGACTCGGGGAAACGTGTGCAACAGCCCTGTACTACCTATCCTGAAACGTACCGATCCTTCTAAACCACCTGTTTATCGTTTTGTTATCGATTTACGGGAGGTAAATAAAATTGTGATTCCTCAGTTCCCTGTTGTGCCGGACATCACGGCGCTACTGACTCTGATTCCAGCTTCTGCATCATGGTTCTCGGTGATCGATCTGAAGAATGCTTTCTTTAGCATTCCGATTGCCGAAGAAAGCAGAGACCTTTTCGGCTTCTCTCTTGGTGGTCGCAGCTTCCGGTTTAAACGTGCTCCTCAGGGCTATTGTGAAAGTCCATCGATTTACAGTCAAGCCTTGAAGGGTCAACTGGATGCGTTTGTGTTGTCGGCTGGTGCGGCTTTAATCCAATACGTTGATGACTTATTGGTGGCTGCCGATACTCAGGACATTTGCAAAATTGCCACTATATCGTTGTTGCAACATCTCTGCGACTTACATCATAATGTGTCACCTTCTAAACTTCAATATTGTTGTCAAGAAGTAACCTACCTAGGTCACTTATTGTCAAAGGAGGGAAGAAGGTTGACCCCAGAAAGAATTGCAGCAATTGCGCGAATATCCGTGCCAACAACCCAAAGAGATGTGCGTGCCTTTCTAGGTATCACGTCATACTGCAGACAGTGGATTCCGAATTTTTCATTGTTAGCGAAACCATTGGTGGCTCTTACGTGCAAGGACGTTTCAACTCCTTTACCATGGACGGATGAATGTCAGAAAAGTTTTTCTGAATTGCGTGACGCATTGTGTTCGGCTCCTGTGTTAGGTACTCCTGACTATAGTAAGCCGTTTACACTATACGTTCACGAGAGGGAAGGTTGTGCGTTGAGTGTTTTAACGCAACCTTTTGGTGATAAGCAGCGTCCATGTGCATATTTTTCCTCGACCTTGGACCCGGTAGCTAGAGCATTGCCGAGTTGTTTGAGAGCAACGGCTGCAGCCGCGGTCTCCATCCGACAATCAGCAGGATTGGTCATGGATAATATGCTTACGGTGATGGTTCCGCATGCAGTTGACACTCTTTTGAATCGTACAAAAACTCAGCACTTGACTAGTGCGAGGTTGTCAGGATACGAGCTGACGTTGTTGGCGAGCCATATTCAGATAAAACGTTGTAATGTCCTGAACCCGGCGACTTTGTTGCCAATTAGTGCAGAGTCAGATGAAGTAGCAGCCCATGACTGTTACTTAAGGACTGAGGAGGAAACAAAAGGTCGAGTGGACCTTAAAAACACTCCTTTGGAAGATCCCGATGGGACTTTGTATGTGGATGGTTCATGTTTTAAATTGCCGAATGGTGATGTGACGACTGCGTATGCTGTGGTAACGTTGAATACTGTCGTGGAAGCTGCAAGATTGAATCAGAACTCTGCCCAGGCTGCAGAGCTGATTGCCCTAACCCGAGCGTGTGTGTTGGCGAAAGGGAAACGAGTGAATGTGTTTACCGACAGCCAATATGCTTTTGGCGTCGCTCATAGCTTTGGACGATTGTGGAGAGAGAGAGGTTTTCTGACGTCGCATGGTACGAAGATTCAGCATGGACAGCTTGTGAATGATCTTTTGGAGGCACTTACGTTGCCTAAGCAGGTAGCGATCGTTAAATGTAGTGCTCATCGTAAGGTGACGGATGATGTTGGTCGTGGCAATGCGTTTGCGGATGAGACAGCTAAGGAGACTACCCGGAACCTTAGCACTAGAATGTATGTGACGAGTTCGGTTAGGTGGCCAACAGAGACTAGTATGTGTGAGGACACTATCGAGAGTGTGAGAGCAATTCAGAATGAGGCCACTGAGACTGAAAAGACGAAGTGGAAAGAGAGTACGGGAAAATTGAATGCGAATGGTTGTTGGGTCGATTTGTCGGAGCACAAGAGGTGGATGTTGCCGGATGCGTATGTGCTGGCTGTTGTGACAATGGCACACGGGTTAGCACATATTAGTGCGAAAGGTATTTGTAAGTTGTTGTCTCCTGTGTGGAAGAATGACGGTATTACGAAAAGTGCTGAGAGATTGGTGAAGAATTGCATGATATGTATGTTGTACAATCCTGGTAAGGGGACCCCTACACCTCCTGGCCATTTTGCTCCCCCTTCATATCCCTTTGAAATAATCCAGTTAGACTTCATCCATATGGAGAGATGCAATAACCTGAAATACGTTTTAGTTGTGGTTTGCGCATTCTCCCGATGGATCGAAGCCTACCCCCTTAAAGACAATACTGCCTTGTCTACTGCGAAAATCCTACTGAAGGAATACTTTCCTCGGTATGGAATGCCCCGAATTGTATGGTCTGATAACGGAAGTGAGTTTGTAGGAAGTGTGATGAAGAGTGTGTGTATCAAAATTCCATAGCGCCAATCATCCCCAGTCAGCAGGTTTGGTTGAAGGGTATAATGGCACCCTTAAACTCAAACTGGCTAAGATTCAGGCTACGACTGGTCTTTCGTGGCCTGACGCTTTACCCCTTGCCTTGTTGTCAACAAGGGCGACAGTACACTCCCGAGTAGGGCTCAGTCCCTATGAAATAGTGTTCGGCCGTCCTGCGAATGTTTGGGGGGTTCCTAGACCGGGTGTATTTTCTAATCTTGAGTACCCAATGTTGATTGATTATCTTCATGATCTGACTGCTAAACTGAGGTTAATTCACCAACAGGTTTACGAAGCACTGCTGACGCAGACGGAGGGTCCAGGCCACCAGCTCCAACCCGGGGACTGGGTGGTTACCCGCAACTTTACCCACAAAAAGAATTTGGAACCCCGCTTCACTGGACCCTATCAGGTCCTCCTTGCCACGAGAACTGCCGTCCGTTTGGAAGGGCGAAAAAATTGGGTGCATGCCACTCATACCAAGAAGGTTCCTATACCTTTACCGGCAGACTCGTGGGTGAGGAAGGGCATTGCTTCATCTGAAACCGAAGGACCACAGACTTTTGTACCCTTTAGCGACGCACAGCCTGTCGGAGAATCCTCAGTGCAGCAGAAAGACATTGTTGAACATTTGCCATCACAAGACTCAAGATCAGAACAATCGACTGATCGGCAGAACTCTGTTCCCTCATCGGATTCTTTGTTTGACGAACAGACACGTCCTGGGATAACTCGATACTTTTTGCGATCCAACACCAGAGACAAATAAAAATTCCCGTTCTGTCCCTTGACAACTGCATTGTTCCATTTTGCCACGATCAGTCTAAACTACCCGTATTATTGTGATTATTTTGTAAAAATTGAGTTTCGTTCCTTCTATGTACTTTTACTTCCACAGCTAAGAGACTTTCTGTACATACATTGTGAATAAGATACCTTACATCCAGGTGTACCGCAGGGCCGCGCGTGTACTTCCTTCTGGTTAGTAGGTCTTGGCGCTAGGCCAAAGACCGTCGGTTCCTGGGAACTCCTAGGGATTGACTACTGCTACACAGAACGAAGTGCGTCAAGAAACGTTGCGGGCGGTTGTAGGGGATGGCGTTTTCGAAGCTGATGGACTTGGAAGAAGCTCAGGCGCAAAGATTCAAACTGCAACAAATTATTCGTACCAAATGTTTTATGTTTCAAGTGTTCCTACTGTTTCTGATTGTTTCTTTGCTATTGGCGGGTGGGGTGTATTACATGATGTCGTACTTCTTAACTTCTGCCACACCTACTCCTACTTCTGAACTTAAATCTACTTCCACTGTATCCCCTCATTCTTTCCATATCTTACCTGAACACGAGCAGGCTAGACGTGTGGAGTTTAGAAATAATTCCTTTATTCAGCTCCTTCATCAGCATCAGTTAGTGGTTAATACCACAAATTGTTGGGTGTGTGGGTTAATGCCACATACCACGGATAAGGGAATTCCATATCTGGTCTTACCTTATAGCTCCCAGGGTTCAGCTCGAGCATTCCAAACAATGTTTCGAAGTGCACTAGATTCTTACCCCAGTCGAGAGCCACGTTCTCCCTACTCTGGTCCAGGCTCGTATTATAAGCCTTTGTCTATAGCGATAGAAGATCTGGATAGAGATATCTATGAGCCGTCGCTCATCCCAGAGGAAGAGGTACAAGCCTATAGGGTCCTGAGTAAGGTCGAGTATAGTGCGCTCACGAGTGAAAAGCAGCTTAGAAGCTCGCCTCCGATATGGGACGTACCCCACATCGGTCATTTCTGTCTAATGGGTCGTGGCCGAAGATCGAAGGCTCGTCTTGGAGAGAGTGCTTGCTCCGAGTCTTATATCCTGCCGATGGTCTCGTCCCCTGTGTTTCTGGCTGCCAAAGGTACATATTTTGTCTGCTATGATCGTGCGTATACATGGTTGCCCTCCGACTTTGCGGGCTCATGTTTTATCGCAAATCTGTTGCCTCCAACGTTCACTGTAGATGCAGACTATCACAAGACTAGAGTTGTGAGAGACGTGATTAGCGAAGAGGACACTGCCGGTCAAGAGGCAGGAGATTTTTTTCAAGGGTTTCCTTCCGTTTTGGGGACCTATGGTTAATAGTAGGAACCTGAGACAGTTGACTCAAGTGGTGGAATCGACAGCTAATATCACTGCCAGTGCCCTTGGTAATATCACCACAGAACTTCAGGCGGAAAGGCTTATGACGTTACAAAACTGTATGGTTTTAGACGTGGTCTTAGCAGATCGAGGTGGAGTATGTAAGGTGATCCATTCGAGCTGCTGCATTTTCATTCCAGATAACGCTCCGACTGTCTATCAAGCCATCTCAAGGCTGCATAAGATCTCTGAGTCCATACACGTGGACGTAGGGGATTGGACGCTGCTAGGGTGGTTTTGGGGCCTGATGTCGACTTGGGGTTGGAAGATTCTGATGATCATCGGAGTTGTCGTGGTGTTCCTGTTCACGTGTTGCCTTTGTGTGCAGTGTGGTCCTGCCTTATGTGGCCTCTGTGCTACAACGTGTATGAGACAGTCACCTGTTACCAAAGGAGCTCGGTTGGACAGAGCTATGTTACAGCAACATCTAGATGGTCTGATGAATATCGAGTATGATTCTGACTAGTGCTTGCCTACATGAGGGCAAAAGGAGCATCTGAGGTTCTGTGACGATCGTAAGTGGTGTTTTTTTAACTCGCACGGATATGGTCGAGTCTGGTATCTACGAACCGCAAATGACGAGTTTAGTGGGCGTGCGCAGTTTCGCTGTGCTAACCTAAACCGTTCGTCTGTTTCGTGGGCTTATACATTTGTACCCACGGGTTCCATCTTAGATATGGCATCCATTTTGTCTCTTGCCCTCAAGTAGCCAGCGAACGGACGCTGTCCGCTTCGCGACCCTGGGATTCCCAAGACTCTTGCGGAAGACACGTTTCCTTTGAAAATGTCTTTATGATGAGGGGGATGATACTGTAAGGCAGATGGCCCCGCTCGAGGCTCATCTTGCCGTGCCGGACTATTGTCTCAGCCGTGCATCTCATTAGGCACGTCCCTTTGATGCTTGCAGCTCGTGTTTCCCGATACCACCCCTTTTACACCCTTTTCGATCTCCCCACTGTTTCTGCCTTCCTCTGCACCTGTCCTTGTTCCTTTTTCGATCTGTTTACTGCCGATTGGAATATACTAATGGTGGGAAGATGGGTTTTTACAGTTGGGAACCACGAATGTTTCTGTACTTATGTTCCGGACCTTGAATGCATCAAAGCGACCCCTCTCGGGGATAATTATGGGAACCAAGTTGTAAACCTTTGTGTACCATGTTAACCTATGAGAGAAATGTGTATAAAAAGGAGCGATCCACAGTAGCAAATTGAAGCAGATCCCGCGAACATACCCGTAGTGTACTTCACGTGACTTCTGTGTTCCCTGCAGTAAATAAACCTCAAATCTTTGACGCCGAAGGAAGTGTCCCATGTCTCTGTCATTTGTACGCCGGAACAGGTTACCCACGAAGGTTTCAGATGTTGTCCCCTGGCACCGCTGGGTCTTAAATAACCCAGTCCTTCAGTTCCCACACTTTTTTCCTTGTTTATCAACATAGTCACACAATACTTTGAAAAACAACCAACAGACGCACCAAGAATTGTGGGTTTGCATATTCCCCTTTTGATGTTCGCAGACGACACTTTGTTGTTGTCGAGAACTCAAAGGGAATTGCAAGACGCCCTCAACTGTTTTGAGGCTGTCTGTCATGACCAGGGTTTAGTTATTAATGTGTCCAAAACAAAATTCATGGTTTTTCACAAGAACAAAACAATGAGGGGGAGGGTTAGTTTGGAGCAAGCCCCCATGGAACAAATAGACACATTCACGTAACTAGGACTAACAATAGGTAAAAACTTCACCTGGAAATACCATATAGACACAATGAACTTGAAGCACTCACAGTTGGCGGGTGCCCTGCTTAGAGAGCATAAGCAATCCAAATCTAAGCCTACTTCCCCCGCATTACAAATTTACAACAACAAGGTGGGGGCTTTTATTCTATATGGTGCGGAACTTTGGGGCTCCAGCGATTTATCACCCCTAGCCGTGGCACACAACAACTTCCTCCGAGCGCTTCTGGGGCTCCCCAATTCTAAACCATTGCTCCCCCTGTATCTCGACACGGGTAGCAGGAATATTAGGGACCAGGCTCAATTTCGTCCCATAGCCTACTGGCGCCGACTTTGGACGACTCCCGAGCTGGCACAGTATGCACAGGCCTTGAGCGAAGTCAAGTCTTCGAACACCTCTGATAAGATCCCTTGGTTCAGGGAGCTTAAGTCAACCTTCGTAGCCATGGGCATGAGGAGTTTATGGGAATCTCCATCCTCAGTGGTCTTTCCTTCAAAGAAGATACTAAAAGAAGCTTATTGGGACCAAATAGAGCAACGGCGACTATCCCAGAGTAATAATTCCCTAACTATGGGATTCTTAGAGTTCAAGATGACCTTGACCTTAGAGCCATATTGGGATACTATTACCAGCACTCTGGAAAGAAAACTGTATCACCAGTTTAGGGTGAGTTCCCTACCTTTGGGGTTCCATATGCTTAGTTGGAAACGGGGATGTGGAGGCCATTGTCCGTTTTGCCCAGAGGTGTTGGAAACATCTGCACACTTCTTTTTTATATGCCCGTCCTACAGAAACCCCAGACTAAAAAGGTTGAACCATATATGTAAAAATTTGGGTTTCATGGTAGCCATGGCAGCTCTGACGGTTCTTAGGACTGACACGGAACAAGCTATTGTGATAGCAGTGGCAAAGTTCTTGGGATGGGCCTGGGTGATAGAGCTAATAAGATGAGACCTTCCCATTAGCTCTTTCTGGAAACACCCCTTTTTACCCCTTCCTTTAGGAAACCTGCTGTCTTGTATATATTTTAAATTCTGTTCTCCTGTTTAAATGGTTTTTATTTTGTATAAATATTGCTGGTTCATTCTGTTTTAAATGTTGTCATAAACTGTCTTTTTATGCTGATGTCTTTTATGATTTTTCTAAAAATCGAAATAAAGACTTTGGAATTGAATTGAATTGATTAATTACTCTGGAACACAGGGTGTGGACCTTCATTTAGCTCCCTGTGCATTCTTCTCTTTTTTTCGATTATGTATTTCTATATGCATCAGTGCTTTTATATATGTTGGTCTGTTTTTTTTTAAATGGATAGACCTAGGTGTTTATCATGGATATATGCTCGGTGAGTAGATGTGTCAGTATGTGTGTTGTTACTAGTATGCAAATGGGCCTGGTTGAGTTTTTTCATATGTTTGTGCAAGTTTGTTTGTACCTCTATGTCTTTTACTTTGTGTGCATTTATGCCTTCAACCTTGTTGATCGGTGTGTGTTTATGGATATCGATAGCTGTTATGCACTGTATTTGATCCTGGGTGTCTGCATGCTGTGTGTTCTAGATTGTATGCTCTATATATAAGCAAGAACTTTTGGCGTGTCAAGGCTTGTTTGCTTTGAAAGCTAAGCCCCTAAATTGACTTACTAGATTGCTATTGCAACTATAATCACTGAATGAGTTCAAGACACATATTTAATTTTATCTACTAAATTATAGTTTTCAAAAATTGCCATAAACCTTTGCTTTTGTATTCTGTGTCATCACATCAATAACTTGATACTAAACATGACTATCATTTCATCGTTATAACATTAAGTACACTTCCTTATTTCCACGGATTAAAGGAAATACATACGTTCAGCAATTATGAGTCAGATGTTTTCCCACAACCAACTATTTCCCTGAAAGTCCCTCTGTTTCAGTCCCCACAGTTCCCTTGTCTGGTCTACTCTTGTTTCTTCACATATAAACACAAGCAAACTGTATAAACACAGAAATCACGTTTTAATTGCACATGTATACTCATCCCTTGCATTCTGTGAGAGGAGAATGTTGTTATTTGAAAGGGTGGCTAATGGAAAAATAAATTGTCTTCTTAGCAACCCACAAAGGAATTTTCTGTTATCAAGTAAAAATATACTCAAGGTCACAAGTGGAACTGAGCACAGCTCCTCCTATTTTGAACTGCTGGACATAATGGGGTAAAATGTGTTTAGTTGTAGAACGTTTTGTGTAGGCCCACCCCTGCTGAAAATCCAGATGGGCCGCTATACATAGCAGCAGCATAGTTCCTATCATTAATAGCATCTGTGTTCCACAGCTACCATGGATCTGCTTTCTATATAAAGGAGCTCAAATTCTGCATCTTTCAAAACATCTATCTTATTGTATTAGATTTTCATGAACCAATGAGAAACCGTGTAAACCCAAGGTGTTTCATTCATTCTTTTGTGCCTGCTCTAATCAGGGTTTCGGTCCCAACAGGTATTATTTAAAAGACTGTTTCAATAGGAGTATGCCACAGGCATTACTAAGAACAGAACACAAGGAGTCAGAGGATTGAAAAAAGGGTGGTATTATTCACCAAGGGCAAGGGGTAATGCATTTACAGTTAAGACAGCACTGCCGACCAGCCACGCCAGATGAGCGCTTGCCTTCTGTGCCTTTCATGTTTTTAGACGCTGCCCAACTTTGTGAGCAGCCCTAGGACGGAACGCGACCAGCAATTGACGCCATTAACAGCCGTTTGCCGCCAGCCTCGCCATCCCAACTGGCATTTTCACTGTACCCATCGACAACCCCGTCCTGATGACGATCCTAAACCAAGGGGATCGAAACGCCGTCGACCACACAGCCTGAATCATACGACGCATATCACACTTAAAGCTTTTTACCGAAAAAACTATTTTCCAAGTGATTGTAACTTGCTCTGTAATTGAAGCTTTAAATGATGTACATAATTTCATGTATGCGCCACTTATGCTGTTTTTAAAAGCACTTGCACTTCTCATTTCACTTCAAACTGTATATAGCACCTTGCACCAAGTGCCACTGGGTTGTCACAAGATCTAATCTTTACAGTGCTGTCTTAACTGTAAATGCATTACCCCTTGCCCTTGGTGAATAATACCACCCTTTTTTCAATCCTCTGACTCCTTGTGTTCTGTTCTTAGTAATGCCTGTGGCATACTCCTATTGAAACAGTCTTTTAAATAATACCTGTTGGGACCTGTTCTTGTTTACATAACGCACCCTCCCCAACGTGGTTTATGGGTTACCTCCTGTGCTTCCTATAACTAATCAGGGTTTCAGCATGATTCTGCAATGCATTAGCATTTTAATAACCTAACATTTCCATTCATTGCACAAATGGAAAAAAGGGACGATTTACTAAGAAAAATGCTAAAGAACATACATAAATTTACGTCCATGCCTGAATGTAGTTTTGCATTTGTTTTCAGTTTGCAAACATTCTCAATAGCATAACTGTGAAGCTGCAACAGGCGCTGATTTCTAAGAGTACTTATAGGAATGTCATTAGACGTATCCCTCAGGGTCCTAATGCCCCGTGTTAACATAGATTTAAGCACCGGAGGAATGAGCCGCTGTGCTTAGCACACATTTTTTTCTAGCCCGGAAAAACCTTTTTTCTTAGGTAGAAAGTTCTTGCTAAGGTGTTCTTTAAGAAATTTCTAAAAAATATTAGACACTAACTTATCAAGTGAGTTATGTTCAAAGACAGGTGTACACATTTCAACATTGAGCTAAATCTTCACTATGTTTCCCCAAAAGTATACATTTTTCATACATGTGTTAATATGCACATTTTTTGCTTACTTCCTGGGAATACATATGACCATTCAGTCAAATAGGAAATACTGTTGCTAACTTAACGGCAGATCTTCAGTTTCTGGCGAAAATCAAGACGAGAGTAGGAGGCTCTGATGTGTTGAGAGAGGTTGTTCCAGGCTTTAGGGCCGGATACGAGAAGACACGGGCCCCCAGCTTTGCTTTTGTGTATGCATGGGGTGTGTGCTAGACAGAGCCGTCAGAGCAGAGATGTCTGGAAGGTTGGTGGAAGTTGTAACATTGTCCAATGCAGTCTAGTGCTTGGGAGGGCGGAGCGAGAAACAGGAATAGGAGGAGCCGGGACCAGCTAGTGGGCAGTTAGAGTAGGGACAGGGACGTGTGTGGAAGCAGGCAATAAAGCTCCTACAAAAGATAATATATTTGTCTGTCATCTATGAGTCACGACACGACAACTGGCAGCGAGGATGGGATAGGTGAGTCTACCACCCACAGAACCCTGCAGGAGTGTCCTGTCCCGAGCAGCGTCTGAAAAGAGAAGTAGAGAAGTGCTGCTGTGGAGAGTGAGGCTGCCGCCTGAATTGAGAGGCCAGCAGCAGGCGACCCTATTCCCCAGTCAGGCGACTGTGTGGAGTCCAAGAGGAGCCGAGATAACAAGCACCGGGGCATTTGAGAGAAAAGCGCTCGATCGCGCCAAAACGCGACTCACGCCTGATACGTGCAAGTTGGCACGTGCTGAAAGAGCAGAAGTCGGGAGCTCACTCCGACTCTGCCTGCCACCCCAAGGTGTAAAAGATTGCCCACTGGCAGAGGGTACTGCCCCAAGAAGGGCTGCTGACAAGTGCCATCGAGCGTGGTGGAAGACTGAGCTCGAGCGGCACCCGACATCGGGATCTCACCCCAGATGCGTGAGATTCGGCAAGTTGTCGCTGAGTGAGCGCAAGACCTAACGAAGCAAGGTGGGAGCCCACCCCAACCTTACCTGAACGTGGCACCTGCAGAAAAGGTCTGGAGATCGGGAGAGTGCTGCCCCTGAGACCGGCTGCCGGTGAGTCCTGGAGAGAGAATGAATGAAGATGAAGTCTTGTGTGACCTAGAGGTCAGGAATGGCAGCCATTTTGAAGTCAGGCAGCTATCAGGACATCTCCTATGTGTGAGTTGCAAGCGGCCATTTTGAAGTCAGGCAGTGCAAGGAGAGGCACCAAGCACAAATAAAACAAGCATTTACAATGCAATGGTCTCGGCATTATTAAAGGTAGAGCTATTGGCATTGCTCATGAATTTTTTTTTAAATTTTAAATCATAAATAAATGTCATTGTTATTTACATTGCCAATAGCTTAATCGTTAAATAAATGGCATTGTCATTTACAATGCCAATAGCTTAATCGCTCGCAAATGCATGACCTATTGCATTTTCACCCACACAGAGCCACACATACACAGCCACCCACACAGAGCCACCCACACAGACAGAGCAGAGTCCTCGACCTAAAAACTGAGGCAACAGGCGAGTGGTGAGGTCTCGACTTGCAACAAACTGCCAAGAAACTTCCTTGCCACAGAAAACCAGATCTTATCTCCAACACTGCTACCAATAGCATCACGGCAGCCCCCATGTGCCCTATGAAAGGACCAGCCTTACCCCCCCTTCTCTCTGCGGGCACCCCACCCTCCTCCACGGATGCTCCTGTGCCAGGCTCAGATTGGCTAAACAATACTTAAAGAAATGCCAGCTCTTGCTGTATCTACAAGGGTTGTGTTGTTGCTACTGTAAGTACGTTATGTACAACATTGTTGTTCTATCTCTATGTCTAATTGTCGTTCCCTTGCTTCTCCTGGGCCAGTCAATGCACACTCGACACCTACACCCTGCCTACCAGCGTTTTGAAGAGCCTAGAAGCATTTGAATTGTGGATTGTACGCTACACAAATACACATAAACATGGACGGGCTACACCCGTCTCCCCTCAGTACACTCAAAGCAAACTCAGAGTCACTGGGGCCTGATTCACAAGCTGGACACCTGACTATCTAGATCTGATTCACCAAGAATTTCCTGCGACTAGACGTGTCTTACTCCAGCCTTAAGAGTGACTTACTCCTATATCTGCAGGAGTAAAAGATGCCCCGATTCACAAGGCTTTTTTTTTAGTGAGAAAGCATGTTAGCCCCCTGAAAACACACTTTTTCTTACACCTACGCTTGGAGTACGACATAACTAACTACTCAGCGAAAATTCTTTGCATAATGGAACTTGGATGTTTCCTCTGAGGAGCTTACTCTTTCCGCGGTCCGTAAATAAGAGATAGCCCTGCTGCCTAAAGCGCCAACCTGTCTTACCAGTACAGGCCCCTGCTGCTCTGGTTTGGACCTACACAGAGTCTCAACCACCTCAAATAGCAAAGCACAGGGCAGGCGCTCGTCCAGTGCAATAAATACTGATTTTCGAATCTCGGGACCTGAATCCTAATCCCGGCATCTCCACTTCACAATAATGGTGTGAGATCCTGGGCATATCAGAAAAAAATCCAAATTGAATATTGTTCTTATAATTGTGTTCCATTTCTTAATCTGAAGTAAACAGCTATCGGTGCACTGCCCAATTTAATGAAAATAGTTTAGGTCCAGTTGGTGCTCAGCCTTGCCAGGTGTAGATTAATTGAATCAACTCATAGAGGAACACCATTTTATAAAGCTAGGTAGCTAAACAAAAGTTGTTCATCGGACTATTTTTCTATTGAGTGGCAGACAAATAATTCTGCATGGACAGTACTAACTGAAACAATTATGAGACCTATTAAACTAGGCTGGGAAAGAAGTCGTTAACAGTGAGTAAAACGCAAACGGAAACTAATGCAGAGGCCCAGTATGGGTTACACAGACAAAATTTGTTATCATCTTTAAACTTCATTTACACCTAGAAGCTAAACAGAGATGTAAAACCACAATGTTCAACACTCCGTCCATCATCTCCTTAGGTTTACTTTTATAGCTAGGTCCAGCGCCTCATCAAATAACTTATCTACTTACTGCACAAAAATCAATGATTCATTAAAATGAATGTCTCTGAATGACATCAAAATGTTGTATTCATTATGGTAACAATTACAAAACCTAGATCTTTGTTGGGAGTATTTTGCTTTATTACTGGAAGCTTTATGGTCGTTTGTAAACACTGGGAATTTGTGATAATTTGTGTAGCTGGCAAGATGTCTGTCAGTTAAACGGTCCCTGCTGACATCTGGTGTGAGCTGAAGGTCACACACTGGGAAGGACTGTGCAGCATTTCATTCTTCTGAGGTTTATTACTGAATTGCTATTAAATCACTTAACATGGTTATAGCTCTGAAATGGTAAAAATCGGTGGCTTCCTTTAAAAGTATTTCATGAAACTCATAAATTCAGAAGTTTATAATGTTTCCACTGTATGTGTAAAATAACGCATTGCCTTGATGAAAGGCGGAGGCGTCGCTTGTCTGAGGTTCAGCACAAACAGGGGCCGTGTTTGAGTCTCTGTCTGTCACTGGAAGTGAGTGCTGTTCTCGTGTTAATCACCAGAGGGGGGGCGGGGTAGCAGTTGATAGGGCTGTCGTCGAGTTCGCACCTCGATGTGTCGTGGATGAGTGAAAACACACCCGTGTGTGATGCTGACCTCCTGAGCATGGCCACGGAGCAGCTACTTGGGGGGAAAGAGGAAAGGCCTCCCTAGAGGCACCCTGATAGATGGAGGCGCTATACCTATGTGAATAGCACAAGGGGCCCCGGCTCCTCAACTCATGGGACGATCTGCTAGGCGCTATACCGTCGAGACCTCGCTATACCAGGTGAATGACACAAGGGACCGTCTCAGCACATCTGATGATATGCTAGGCGCTATACAGACGAGGCTCCGTCTCATCACACCTGATGATCTACTAGGCATTATACCATGTGAAGGATACACGGCGGTTCTTCTCAGTATACACATGGTGATCTGCTAAGCGCTATGCAGACGAGGAGGCATTGTACCGATGTGAATATGATACACGCTATGCTGTGGTGCGGCAGTGCTCCGCCAGGAGAGAGGCCCGAGGGCTGGGCCGGGCCTGGCTCTCTGCCACCGAAGCCGGCCCCGGTACCCGCCCCTCTCCCGCGGTGCCCTGTTTCCTTGCACGCTCCCGTGCTCACCCCATGCATAGAGGGCTGCCGTGCTGCGTGCCAGTCTCTGCTCCCTGGTTTAGGGGCCCTGGACCTGCTTTGCGCGCTGTAAGCAGGGGGTGAGGGCGAGTTCATCGTCTCTGCCCCTTCTCCGGTCGCATCTCTTGGGGGCTCAAGCGGTTCTGCACAGTGAGCTGCGCCTTTCTAGATTGAAGGAGCGCCAACTACGTGCGAGCACAAGAGCACCAGGAAAGAGCAGTAAGCCCCAATGCCGCTAAAGATCAGGTTACAGTCACGCAAGTTCGATAACTCCCGAATCACTGCCTCTTCAAAACCTCGCTCTCTGTTTTCACAGCTAAAATCACTCCCATCCATTCCTGAAGTGCTTAGTAAACCAGAGCAGGTTCCTGCCCCCTGGCACACACCGTTTTGGACTTTGCTCACTTGATTGTTCTCATGTATCAGCCCTGTCCCTATTGTGAAGCGCTCTGACACCTTCGGGTAAAGTTCGCGCTACGCACTTTTACAAAGACATGCCATATATTACCCCTGCTCCGGAAACTGCACTGTGATCGCAAGGATCCCCGAAAAACAGCCCGTGTTGAAATAACGAGTGACTGGAGGGAGGGAGGGGGAGCACGACGACCATGTTTCTCCGAGGCACGGCAGAAATGCCTCGGAGAAACCAGGGACATTTTTCGGATTTGGAGGCGTGTTCGGTGGGCGTGGCTAAAAAGTGGAAAGAAGAACACCGAACACACCTCCAAATCCGAAAAGGACGGAGCCTGTTTGGAGTGATGGCTCTCTCCTCCAATGGCTGGCCTCCATTTAGGAAGCCAGCCAATGGGAGAGAGCCAAAATTAGAGGCGGGATGAAGAGCCCCTCTAAGAGACAAAAGATCTCGCTACATCCGGTTCTGACGAACCGGATAGTACCAAGACCTAAACAAGAGTGAATAAGGAAAAACAAGCACAAGTCAGTGCAAATGTGAATTGGCAAACGAACACTGAGCAAGGCAAAAGTAGGATAAATGAACAAGCACGAGCAACTCCAAGAGTGATGCAACGAGCAGTGCCCAATGCAAGTGAAGAAAAGAAACAAGCACAGACACATGCAAGAAATAAATAGAAGCGATAAGTGGACACAAACAATCACAAGTCAATGCAAAGTAGCATAATAAGAAAACAAGCCTAAGCAAACGTAAGAGGTGTGATACGGAAACATAAACAAGCACCAGCAAAGACAAGAGGGCAAGGCAAATGAGCCTTGGCAAGTACAAAATAAGCATATGAAATGGCAAGTAATGCAAGAAAGCAAGTACTGGCTGACGTAAGAAGCATGAGGAAAAGAGCCTAAGCAAATGCAAGAGACAATTAAAAGCAACGTTGAGCACGAACAGAAGAGTGCAGTCCTGCAGAAGACCCCGAAGGGGGCAGAAGTGCAGAAGGCCCAGAAGAGGGCAATCCTGCAGAGGATCCCGAAAAGGGCAGGACTGCAGAAGGCAGTGCCAGAAGTCAAGAAAATAAATGATCCAGAAGCATGAGGAGATGAATGTCGAGGAAGCCTTTCTCTCATCAAAGAAGTGATTGGAGGACCCGTACTAGTCCAGAGGAGACGCATGAATGAACAAAGATGTCAAATGTGTAAGGCATCATCACGGAAGAGCCATCAACCAACTGCAGCTAGCATGCGACTCTAAAGAACGGGAGTCACGAGTCACACACAGTGTAGCTGAGTGGTGGCCAGTCTGAACTCAAGAGATCCAAGCCTAGCTCACTGAAGCATACAGAGACAGTCGCACCAGAGGCGGACAACATACAATAGTCCCCCGGGAGCGGCAAATACTACCAAAATCAAAGGAAACAACCAAACTAAGACTAGCGGCCGAGGAGGGTCAGCAAAAGAAGACAGGAAGAAGGAAACAGTCCCGAGACATTGTCATACCAGCACATTACACCATCATGTCAGTGAGAGAAGAAACACATACATGCAGCCCCTGCATTAGAGTGCCACCCCCAGCGACACAGACCGGCAACCAGAGTCTGGGTCCAAAATGGAACCGGTGGCTGGAATCACTGGATGCATTTCTTGACGTTACCGGAGAGCGAAGAGATAGCAAACGTCTACTATTACTACTTCAATTGGTGGGTCATGAAGGCTGACGTCTAATCAGAACCTTTCCAGCAAAGGATACAGGGACATATAGAAAACTCAAAAAGACGTTATGCGCTCATTTCACCACAAAGGAAGATGTCGATCATGAACGCATAGTTTTCAATGCAGCACGGTGGGAACCAGGGGAATCATTATCAAACTTCGTAACGCGGTTACAAAAGTTGGCACAATACTGTCAATTCAATACATTCACAAATGAGAAAGCGATCCACCTTCGGGCGACTCAGAGCTGTTCAAAACCGGGCGCACAGCGCAAGATACTTCAAAGGCAATTCTCGTTAAAGGAAATCGTCAGAAAGGCTAAAGCTGGAGAGCGAGCCGAAACAAGAGAGTTGTCAAGAGAATTGCATATCAATGCAGGAAGAGAAGGTAAGCAAAAGGAGACCTCCCTCATGTCAGAGCATAAAATTCAAGAGGCAACCGAAACCAGAAAGAGGAAGGGTGAAGGTAGACTAGAGACAAGACAGCGGGAGAGACAAAATGACATGAAAGACTCTGAGTCAACAATGCGAAGACAGAAGACTGGGATGATCCAGGATTATGATAGCCTCACGGACATAACCTCAGGAAATTATTCAACTTCAAGGAGTCACTCAACAAATGGTACCAACTATTCTGAAGAAGAGTCAAGTGCGATAGATCACATTGTGGAAAACGAGCCCATAATCCTATCGATGCCCAGGCCGCTGGCGCAAACCGCCTCTTAGTTCCCATGTTGAATAATTACCAAAATAAAGAGACGGGCTCTGGAAGCAGGAATCAAGAACAGAGTTTATTTCTCATGAGGAGAGCCAGTCATTTCGGACACGAAACACAGTGTCTTTCGGGAGGTGCTCTAACAAGTGAGCTGAGACTCTTGCTTTTATACCTTACAGAACACTCGATAACACAATCAGGACTGTATGACGCAAGAGAAAGACATCCCTATAATCCTCGTGGTGATCCTATAATCCTCGTGGTGATCCTACCCCACATACATTCACAATGGGGACCCTTGACCTGCTGATAAGAGGGGAGGGCAATCACGCAGCTGAGTGTTTTGTAGGATGTGTACGCCTGATCATAGCCCAGGAGGTGGGGTGGCTAAGACCAATAGAGGATCCTTTGAAGAGGAGTGACTTCATACAATAAGGGCAGTAAATGGTATCTCCTGGCTCAGGCGATGGCCTCGGACATGTGTGGTCAGCCGGACTCGGGGGAAAGGGTCATCAAAGGAGTAGTATTCATGCCGCGTGGACAATCGAGCGCAGAGGGAAGGCTTGTCAACAGAGGGGCATTCATGGAAGGTAAGGAGGTGTTGGTCAGGCGCGGCTGTGACTCTCAAGGACAGGGTCTTGCAGAAGAAGAAGAAGGTTTATGACTTGCCCACGTGAGGAGAAGGGAGGGGTAGCCAGGGTGGACACAGGGACAGAGTCACAGAGAGAGAGAGAGAGATCTTAAGACCCGTACATGAGAGAGCGGGGGCAGTCAGGTGCAGCTGGGGAGGGCTACGTCAGCCAAGGCGAAGGATGCCTCTTCAAGAGGGAATGGGGGGGTTTTGTGCGAGTCAAGTGGGAGAGTTGCCTTTCACAGCGGGGTCGCGCAGAGGGAGAGGGTTTCATGGTCTATGCATGAGAGAGGGGGGGGTTAAGATACGCGCAGGAGGGAAACCGGGGATCCCAATGGGTAAAAGGCCATGGTGCCTAAACTGGCTGTACATATGTATAGGGGTAGGGGCTCTCACTGGCAGAGTGATACGGCCAATAGTTTACAGTATTCATGGTGCTCACAGGGAGAGGAGTGGGAGAAGAAGGGGAATGAATGCTGTCTATGTACATCAATTTCTTCAACTTTCACAGTCGCCCCTTTTTACATGACAGCAGTCATTTTTGCAATCGATGGGTTTACAGGTAGACAGGTATCGTCGATGAATTAGCATTTTGTCGATACTAACATTTGGCGTACAATCATAGACAGTTAAGGTGATGGGCAGAATGCAGTACATAGGAAATTACATTTTCATTGAGTTCCTAACAATTAAACGCACTACATAGCAAAAATCTTTCTGACTTAAAAAATGTGACCGATGAACAGTTTTGACCAGGTGGTTGAGAGCGGAATTCAGTTCAATACACAATATTTCTTCGTCACAGTGTCTTTTTGTCAGTGAGCCATCACTGGTAGGCTCTAGTCCGTGTAATTTCGTTGGCGCTGTTGAGCACCGGCGGTGGAGCTATAGGTCCAGCTCAGTCCTATCCTTTCGCGTTGCAGGGTGCGGTCAGTCCTCTGCTGTTAGACCACAGTCCTGTTCCCTAAACAATCCGGTTGGTGGCGCCTTATGCTCGGCACCCATAGTTCTATGGCAGCACCCTATTCCCAGTGGAATGCGGTTCTTTCCCTTGGCAAAAAGTCACGTGGAAAAGAGGGTGAGTGTGGTTCAAATAGTCGATAGGGGAGAGGGCGGAGTTGGGTCAGAGTTCCTGGGACACACAAAAGGGACCAAGGGAGCAAAGGATAACAAGCAGGCAGGCCCATCCATCGGGCCCAAGGAAGGGGGACGGAGACTCCAGGCACTCGTGGGTTAGCAGACGGAGGGCTTCAAGGCGGCCCGTCGTTTTTCTTTTTCCACGTTGAAATTGCGGTCTCGTCCCGTATCCTGTTGCTCTGCGGCTCCACCTTTGGTCGAGGTCACACGTGTCCCAAGATCTGCAGTCAGGCTGTATGTCGCATCTGACCCATCTCCTTCGGTGATCGTGGATCTTTGAATAGGTACAAGACAAGGTTTCAGAGAAATGGCAAAAGAAGATATCTACGCATGTGAATTCCTCCCTCAATTCTACGCATTTGGGAGATACGCTCATTGGTCACAGTCAGAGGTCCATTACTAAGCAGTGCATGTGTCAGTATTCCTACTGGGTTCATGGCAGGTCTATTCATCGTCTTATTTATAAATCAAGTGAGGTAAATGAGATTCCCATCAACTGTGCATTACATCATATTCAGCATTACAGAGCATTTCCCATCAGGACTGGCTAACCTTTTCAAACAGGGCGGGGGTGCCATTATCGAGAGTCAGGCAAAACAGGGTTTTCTCGGGGGTCAACAGCTACTCATGGTCATCATGTTTATATTCGGGACAGCAATTGGGGTTTATCAAAAATGGGGCGGGGATGCTTCGGGCGCTTGCGCTTGGGTGCAAAAGGGGGTGGGGCAATCTGGGCGTTGGGGGTTCAATCTAGACGTTGGCGTTCGTCTCTGAAGAACAGACATAAGGTGCCATTGACATACAGTTCCCCTATAAAGGGCCAGATTTGGGGGACTTTAGTCGTCTTACCTGTCCTTTCCTTCTCAGCCAATTCAAGTTCATTCATTTTGCAGAAAGGAGAGGCAGTAATATGGCGAGATACAATCATTTTAGTTTCGGTCAATTTCGCTGAACACCTTCGCGTTCAATATGTATCAAATCAGACTGGTGCCGGTGGGGCACAATTTTACCAAAAAGAGGGAGAGAAAATAGGGAGACTCTCATAGAGAGTGAGAGTCGTCCGCAATCTAAACGAGCCATTCGGTACACGTATGACATGTAGGGAGAGAGAGAGAGAGAGAGAGAGAGAGAGAGAGAGACATGTACAAAAATAGGTCATTTAGTGCGCTCACAACACGGAACAGCAAAGGTCAGGTAACACGCAGATACAGACAGAGGGAAGACATAAATTCGTACATTACACACACACAAACTCAGACAGGGAAGATGGCACATGTATTACACATATACAAGCCATTCACGACAAGACAGGAAACAATTGTTAGCCTACAGGATCTGTTTTTATATATATATCCTACGTATCTTCACTATCCTATTTTATCTACGTGCTTAGCTCTTTCTACCCTTCCCCCCTTTCCCTTCTCGCTTGTCACGCCTGCGAGCGTTCCCAATTACCAATACTCACACCTCGGTTGGTCGATCAGTAATTAACCTGGTCGTGCTAGTTACCCATGGTTGGATCTTAAGCCATTTTTCTGTTCCCTCCTTTGGTGGGAAGTTCTCCAGGCTGAGGCAACGGCAAGTATGGATCGGGAGAACAGTCGGACAGCTTGGCTATATCTATAAGAGTGTGAGAAAGGGGGTAGTGCATTTTGAACATCAGCAACATTTCTAACTTCCTAGACGGGTGGTGCCGTGGCAACCCTTACCCGTATAATTTTTCTTTGTCCTTTCCCTACCTAGTCAAACGTCCAGTTACATTATTTAACACGTCATTTCTAGTCAATTTTTTCGTCATTCAGTACCTGTCCAGTTTCTATGTCAGTCCATCCTCTCAGTCGCTATGTCCTAAGGAGGAACAGTCATGTTAAGTCTACGTCATTTAAAAACTTATCGTTATAACGACTACACACATATTCCCTCTTTCCCTTTTTCGTCGGTGGTCCGACCGTCGCTCTTCCACACTTCAGCCGACGTTCTGACGTGACCTGCAGAAGGGAGGAAAAAGAAGGGGTGAAGGGGGGCAGCATTCAAAGCACATCATCATGCAGTAGTTCTGAAAATGTTTTTACCTACCACATACTCGCCCTATCTCCTCGTACTGCATTCCCTTGCCATCTCGGCGTTTAAGCCCAGAGGGACCAGTGATGTCAGATAGATAATCATTGACGATCTGAGTATCTACATGAGCTACTTGGTCGTAACCCTCTTTATCGGGTGCAAGGGTGACAGTCAGGTGGCATTTCTGTGGTGTCATTTTAAGGGTGTCTGAAACACTTTTCCGGCTGCTTGTGGCACATAATGTAGCTGCTAAATATCTGATCCCTTTTGATCTACATCCTTCATCATACTTACTCTTCGCTCACAGTAGTAAGGCATCCAAAACTCATTAATGCAACTGCTACGACCATGCTTTCTTCTTCAAAATACTTTTAATAAACGAAATTGGTGGCAGTTCATTACATAAAGTGCAGCAGTGCAATAAAATCGTATTAAAAATTCCTTACAGAGCAAGCATGATGCATATCAAGAATTCATTTTTAATTAATTCATAAATTCATTATCCAATACTCATTCGTTATCTAAGTTACACCAATTCATTTTCCAAATCATAATCAGTACCCACCCTAAGTCAATTCATTATCCAAGCACATACTCAACGTCCTTCATATCTACTTTCATTATCCAAAAACTGCACATAGATCTCGGGGCAACAAGCTGCGCAATCAGGGTGCAACAAAGTTTATTCAAATACGTTTCATTTTGTGGCGGCGCCATTTTGGGTGGGGTCAGGCAAGTTCCAGCACAGTCAGAAAGTCTCTAGTCTCGCGTGGTTGGCCCAGAACTTTCCGTTGGTAGTTCAAAAAGTTTTGTGCTATGTGGTTAATAGTTTAGCAAATATGGACCATGAGTCAAAGAGTGGGAAGGGCGGCAACAATTTTCCTACCGGGTCATCCTGGCGTTCCTCCGGAACTGAACAAGTCCGTGCCGCAGCTGCATTTTTAGCCATTTCCAATCCGGGGCTGGTGCCGGCAGGAGTTGCACCGGTGTCGTGGTTCCCAGTGAAGGGGGCGGGGGCACCCATGCGGAGGGATCGGGGTGCCCCCCGGCTCTTATAGAATCTTCAAGGTTGAGGGGAGAAGGCATGGAGCGTGTGCCCGTCCTGGGCAGAAGACCGCTTTATGATGTTGACCCTCTTTAAGTAAGAGCATTGGGGTGTCGCTGGAAGCCTCCACCTGGAGGGAGGTGGGGGAGGCTCGTTCGCGTCACCTCCCCCTTCCAGCGACCCCGCGCCGTTCCTCGGCTCCGTCGCTTCGATATTGGCCGTGCTGGCTATTGAAGATGGGGGGGTGTGGTCGGCGGCTGAGGCAAGACAGCCCCCCCTTTTCTCTTGACATGTGGCGGGACTACCTGGAATTGGCCAGTCGTCGACAAGTGGCGGCACTACCTGTAACTATCCAGGAATTTGACATGTGGCGGGACTACTTGACTTGCCGCCATTCTCGCTTTTGGCTTCGGCCTTCTTCGTGGGTCGGACCAGGCGAGAGACAGAAGGGGGGGGGGTGGTCGGTGGCTGAGGCAAGACAGCCCCCCCCCCCGTGGCCTGCAGAGCAGCAGAAGAGGAGAGAAGGAGAGGTCTCTGCCATTCTTTGGACCGCCTGCCCAACATCATCTCCTCCTGACCGTGGCCAGGCGAGCCCCTCGTGCCTCGAGGCCTCGCCTTCCGGATGGGCGTAACCGCGGACCTGTTGCACTTCGGGAGCTTCCGGAATGGGGGTAGGTACCTATTGGATTGTTTCTATTTCATGTGACCGTTATTTGGGCGTGGCGGGCAATGAGGCAGGCATGTCGGGAGCAGGAACAGGCAGTGAAGCCTAGCTACCTCGTGGCTATTCCTTCAAACTTTTCACCATTTTATATTTCTTGTTACGAACTATTTCTAATGTTTCTTATTTTTAGTGAAGTCAAAAGCTCATCAGGGGGTTACTGACTTAGCCTGATTTCTTTTTATTTTTCTTTCTCTTCCTTAGCGTGTTTCGAGCTAAAGTTTTCTGTTAGTAGGGAACGGTGATCACTTCATATTTTTTATGTGTCCTTTTCACTAGGGGGTACTTCTGGACGGACCAGACGAGTTCCCTCCAATGAATGGTCCGGGGTGGAACGAGATTATCGATCAAAAGGGGAACATATATTCCTTCATTAGGGTATCATCCTGGACAGACCGAGCGATGTACTTCCATTTACTAGGGTAGCCTCCTGGACGGACCAGATGGTCTACTTCCACTAAATGGCCCATGAGCGGGGAGCATATGTCCTCCATAAGGGTAGTCTCCTGGGCGGACCATGCGAGCTACCCCCCAAACAATGGGGAGTGGGTAGGACTGACGAATTCACAAAGGGGCATAACCTACCCTTTACTACTTGCAAAGACTAGATAGAATATTTCTATTCCACGTTGTTTGCAGGCAGAAAATACCTCAAACGAAACAATTCCTGGAACAACAATGTCCAGGCAACCAACCAATCAGTGGGGAGAAAAACAGGCATGACGGATTTCAACGGGGACAAATGTCTGCATTACCTGCCCTTCGCTATCCAAAAAGGAAGACAGAATATTTCTACTCGTCTCAGTTTGTAGACAGGGAAGATCTCAAAGAACAACAATCGATTATTAATCGACTTCAAACAATTCAGTGGGGAGAAAAGTAGGCATGACGGATTAATACCGGGGACAAAAGTCTGCATTACCTACCCTTCTCTATCTGCAAAGAGGGACGACGTTCCTATTCGCCGCTGTTTGCAAACAGAGAATGTCTCGTTCTCAGAAGAGAACCAATATGTCAAGTAGCCTTCAAAGCTAAATGAACCAATACCAACAATTTCGGTATACAATACCGATTTTCAATACAAACAATCAATCAATCAGGTGGATAGAACCACCCTACCAATCAGGCGTAAGAACGCCCTACTTAATCTTACCCGGACCGGACCATACGGACAGTTCTTCGACTTCCTCCTCCAGCGCCCGATCGTTCTCTTACTCCATGTAGCATTCCTGTGGGATTCCAGTCAGGACAATAGGTCACTCAAGAGAGGTCAGTTCAGAATTGGTGAAGTTCTGTCGATCGGCAGCCGGGCGAGGGCCCTCTCAAGGCAGGCATGCCCCGATCATTTAGATGTTCACTTCTTCGTCTGGATCTCTCTTATCGGACCCTATGTCACTGATGGACCCCGCGTTGGGACGCCAATTGTGGAAAACGAGCCCATAATCCTATCGATGCCCAGGCCGCTGGCGCAAACCGCCTCTTAGTTCCCATGTTGAATAATTACCAAAATAAAGAGACGGGCTCTGGAAGCAGGAATCAAGAACAGAGTTTATTTCTCATGAGGAGAGCCAGTCATTTCGGACACGAAACACAGTGTCTTTCGGGAGGTGCTCTAACAAGTGAGCTGAGACTCTTGCTTTTATACCTTACAGAACACTCGATAACACAATCAGGACTGTATGACGCAAGAGAAAGACATCCCTATAATCCTCGTGGTGATCCTATAATCCTCGTGGTGATCCTACCCCACATACATTCACAATGGGGACCCTTGACCTGCTGATAAGAGGGGAGGGCAATCACGCAGCTGAGTGTTTTGTAGGATGTGTACGCCTGATCATAGCCCAGGAGGTGGGGTGGCTAAGACCAATAGAGGATCCTTTGAAGAGGAGTGACTTCATACAATAAGGGCAGTAAATGGTATCTCCTGGCTCAGGCGATGGCCTCGGACATGTGTGGTCAGCCGGACTCGGGGGAAAGGGTCATCAAAGGAGTAGTATTCATGCCGCGTGGACAATCGAGCGCAGAGGGAAGGCTTGTCAACAGAGGGGCATTCATGGAAGGGAAGGAGGTGTTGGTCAGGCGCGGCTGTGACTCTCAAGGACAGGGTCTTGCAGAAGAAGAAGAAGGTTTATGACTTGCCCACGTGAGGAGAAGGGAGGGGTAGCCAGGGTGGACACAGGGACAGAGTCACAGAGAGAGAGAGAGAGATCTTAAGACCCGTACATGAGAGAGCGGGGGCAGTCAGGTGCAGCTGGGGAGGGCTACGTCAGCCAAGGCGAAGGATGCCTCTTCAAGAGGGAATGGGGGGGTTTTGTGCGAGTCAAGTGGGAGAGTTGCCTTTCACAGAGGGGTCGCGCAGAGGGAGAGGGTTTCATGGTCTATGCATGAGAGAGGGGGGGGTTAAGATACGCGCAGGAGGGAAACCGGGGATCCCAATGGGTAAAAGGCCATGGTGCCTAAACTGGCTGTACATATGTATAGGGGTAGGGGCTCTCACTGGCAGAGTGATACGGCCAATAGTTTACAGTATTCATGGTGCTCACAGGGAGAGGAGTGGGAGAAGAAGGGGAATGAATGCTGTCTATGTACATCAATTTCTTCAACTTTCACAGTATGGATGGAACCGATGTCGGCCCACTCAACAAGTATGAAGGAAAGACAAGCTACAGAACACCGGACCAGTCATGTCAACTCTGGGAGCCGATACACAAACACACCCGAGCACCCCGCGGGTCACCAATCTTCACAGACAAGTCAGAAGAAACTTGCAGCCGTAGAAAACACCACTCCCAGGACACAGACACCAGGGCCCCCAGCACACAAGAAGACGAAAGAGATCTCACAAAACTGGGTGATTCACTCCAACACCAGGAAGTGATAGGCAAGTATACTCAGGACACCCGTGAAAATGAGGGAACTGAGTGGAGACCAGTAACATCATATGAGAAGGGCAGCAACGAAAGGCCTTGGGATCGAACAAAAGAAATACACGCTTGGTTGTCAGACAATCATTCCACTGAAACAGCATGGAAGACATGTCGAGACACACACCCCAAGAAATGTCCCAAAGACAACTCTAAATCTAAGAGCAGTTTGTCACAGCCTACCAGTTCAAGAAGTGTATCAGTCCAAACACATTTGAAAGAAGGGTCCCGTAGAAAAGCAACAATAGATCTCTCTGATTCAGAAGACATGTCGGTACGATCATTATGGTTAACAGGATCAAGTTCACGACAACATCCATGGCACCGATCACCTAAACGGGCTTTGGACCCAGAGACTGCTCTACCTATCCAAAACAACATATCTCACGCAGATGTCTCGGAACACTTGATTACCCCGTTGAGCAACTTGTCCTGTCTGCTGCAGTCATATCCGGACCTGAGGAGGGTACCGTCATCCCTGACAGGGTTTGCGAGGCTGACTCCAAGGGTTCTCAGAAGAAAGACAACCATATGGGACACTATACATTGGCGTGGGAAAGGACTGTCTCATCACTCCGTCAAGGAGACAAGGTGTGTTGGCAAGGATGGATCCACATCACGAACACAAGAGGGGACGAGAACGGAACGTGCCCATGCCCCAATGCTCAAAGAGTTAAACATTTACAAACGCAAGTGGGAGCAGAGAGGACCAATAGAGCCTGCGTATGAGTCCCAAAACCGAACCAGGACACTCAGTGCTCTATTGTCCAATATGCAGGGTCGTGAGCACGAGAGCATTGATGCCCCTGACCGAATGGGTAAAAGAAGTGAACTCACAAGCGGATGCTTAGAAAAACAAGTGCCACAATGGAGAACAGACCGCCACTGCCACGCCGAGATATCTGTAGTCACACAGCAAAAAGAAACCGTGACAACTGTGGAATCTGAGAACAAGCAGTTCACGGACGATATCTCACATCTTCAAGAAGGTGCTCCCGTGGTCAAAGATGTTTGTGTTGAGACAACAGCAAGATCGAACAAAGACAGGCCCCTCACTGATTCGACCTTACTGATGCTTGAAGACCGGATTGAATCAGAACTCATGCATGGGGACACCTTCCTGTGGCCCAAACAGACTGTCTGCCGACTCATGAGGCTGAGTGGACAAGTGCGAACTTGGTAGAAGTTAATTTCATTTTGTTAAGAAAGGGGGAGATGTAACATTGTCCAATGCAGTCTAGTGCTTGGGAGGGCAGAGCGAGAAACAGGAACAGGAGGAGCCGGGACCGGCTAGTGGGCAGTTAGAGTAGGGACAGGGACGTGTGTGGAAGCAGGGAATAAAGCTCCTACAAAAGATAATATATTTGTCTGTCATCTTTGAGTCACGACACGACAGAAGTGAATGCCGCTGTCCAGGTAGGCAGTATATAAAACAATGTGGTCCTACTGGCATTCACTTAGAAAAGAAAATTCAATATCCGTTCACGTATTGTAATATTGGGGAGCGAGAGGCACATTGAACTGATCCCACCTATGACTATTTGAAATCGTAAAATAAATGTATATTTTCAAAATGTTTAGTAACATATACATTTCTTAGAGAGTTCCTTTTTATCATGGTTGCTCCAGAAAAAGTGCAGAGAAAAGTGTTTATAGAAGTGCTCATGTGCATAGTGACCAGAAAGGAAGAGAAGGAATAACAATTCACAAAATATTTTTTATGTATAATTTTCACCAATATCTAAGAAAATTCAGGTTAGCCAGAGTCAATAGCTTGTCTGAAAAAAAGTATTTGTTTGTTCAAAGAAAAAAAATCCTTATTTCTGAAGAGATTGTAGCTGAATCCTAACACACCACTCATGGGGACGTATATATTCAATCCAGGCTAGAAAAGCATTGTTGACTTTTCGACCTGACTGCTGCATGAGGTGAATTAAGCCCTTGCATGCAGGTCTTCATCAGGATGGTAAAGAAGGAATGATAGGACAACCTTCAAAAGAAACACTAATCAATGAGCGGTAGGTACAACCAAAAAGAAGAGCTTTTTTGCAACACTAAATGTCCAGGAAAACCACTAACCTATATACGTGCAGCCACACCATTGGTGAGTGAAGGGGTTCAATCTAGATACATCCTGTCCTCATAACCCAAGGCCGTAGATCCAAAAAGTTCACCAATTCGATCTGGGGGTCACAAAATGAATAGATTTAGTTATTGTTAATATAATCTTAGTTAAAAAACATATCTGAAAATCTTGCGAGGAAACCTACCTCATAATAAACACCTGATAAAAGATATTCAGCTCAGTCGGTATCAGATTCCAAAAATGAATATCCAGTGATGACCTATTAGTTTTTTATTGGAAGTTAAGGTAGGCAGAGCCAGTGTTGTGACAAGCTTTGTAGGGGTGGGTGAGAAGATTGAAGTATGCACTCTTATGTAACAGGAGTTAGTGGAGTTCCCCAAGGTATGGTGTCTCAGCGTGGGAGGTTGAGAACTAGTCTGACTGCTGCATTTGAATGGGCTGCAGTTTCCTTCTGAGCCAGCTGTTAATCCTTGCGTACAGGGTGTTTCCATAGTCTAGTTTGCTGTTGATGAGTGCTTGGGTGATCATTTTCCTGGTGTTATCCGGTAGCTACTTGAAAATTTTCTTCAGCATCGTTAGGGTGTTGAAGCAAGACAAGACCACTGCTTTGACTTGGGTGGTCATATCCAGTTTGATGTCTATGATAACTCTGAGGTTTCTCACTTGCAAGCACTGCGTGATGTTGGGTCCAAGTTCTGTGGACCAGCAGGTGGAGTCCCATGGTGAGGCATTCTTCCTGAAGACTATCACTTTGGTCTTGTCTGAGTTCAATTTGAGGCATTTGGATTTCATCAAGATGGGTACTTCTGTCATGCAAATGATGTACTTGTTCCTGGTGTTGGATGTTTTGTCTGAGAGGGTCAGTATCAGTTGCGTGTACTTGGTATAAGTGAGAAAGTTTATGTTTTGAGCTTGTATGACATCGGCAAGCAGGATCATGAGAAGTTGAAGAGCATTGGGCTGAGTGAGGAGGCCTGCGAGTCTGTGAGCTACAGAGGCATATAAGGGCATGTTGATTGTTTGGAGTTCTTTTGGTGTGGAAAGAGAAGATATAGTTAAAATGTAGTCCCTGGATGCCTGCTTCATGGAGCTGTGGGAATAGGATGGGGTGGGCGATGGAGTTGAAATCTGCTGATTGGTCTAGAAAGATGAGGGCTGTGGTTGACACCCTGTCGAGAATCATCCGTATGTCATCAATTGCTGCTATAAGAGCAGTTTGTATGCTGGGAGTGGGTATAAATCCTGATTGTTGGGTGTCGAGAAGCTGGTGTTTTGCAAGGTGGTCGGAGACATGCTTGTTGATGGCCTTTTCCAGGACTTGGCTGGATGGAGAAGGAGGGATATGAGTCAGCAATTGGAGAGTTTGGTCAGGTCAACCAGGAGTTTCTTGAGGAGGGAGTGGATGGATGAATGTCTCCATGGTTCTGGGAATGTGGCTGCACTGATGGAAATGTTGAGCACAGTAATGAAGTGCTCCATTTTAAAAGGCTTGGCATGGGTCCTCTAGGGCACTGGAATGAATGGTATTCATGATTGTTGGGGTTTCCTCATTGCTGATGGTGTCCCATTTGGTGACTGTGCTCACTTTCTTTGTCATTGGGACACTTCTGGTTGATGTATATGGTTGCGATGTTGCTGCAAAAAAGCTTGCTGCACAGATTTTGTGATGAGTTGATGTTTTTGGTGACAGCTGTACATGTAGTGAAGTATTTGATGAATGTAAAGATTTCTTTGCTGCTTTTGGAGCTGTTATTCATTTGCTAGACTAGGGCCTTCCTTTTGTTTTCTCGGATGAGCTAGTGGTACCTCCTCTAAGCAGCTTGGAAGGTGTATTTTTTCCATATTCCCTCTGACAGTTCTCCATTTCCTTTCAAGTTGCTTGCAGGGTCGCTGGGTCATTTTGAGAACTTCTGTGTGCCAACTTGTGTTCTGCTTTTTGCTGTGTTGCTTTGCTGCATCGGCAACAGAGTGTCCGCGCAGTTGGTGATCCGCTTGTTGAAGTTCACGATGTCAAGTGCCAAGATGCTTGTGGGTTATGGCTTGTTCTTGTGTAAGGCAGTCATTCAGTACACTGTTGTTAGGTTGTTTCAGTGTGCTGACCCTGCTGTGGGGGCTCTCTGTGTCAAGACTGTTGGTGTATTCCAGTCTTGAAGTTATGAGAGCATGGGCCACTGTATACGGAGTCTTCAGGGGCAGGAGATTTAAGAACTTCCTGAAGCATCTGAGTAAAGAAAAACAGGTGCCAGTCACAGAGGTGTTTAGAGGTGAAAAAGACAGCTTGTCATCCATTTCTACACCCAGATTCATGGCTAGTGATAAGGGGCCACAGAGGAGAGGCAGGTCCTTAGGTCAGCAGCTATGCACCCATGCACCCATGGCTGTTTCATATGGCCAAATAGGAGTATCTCAGTTGTATCAGCATTACATAGCAGGTGGTTCTCTCTTAACCAATGCAGAGTAGCACAAAGGTAAGATTTAAACATCTCAGATGTAATGGATAAACAGGGATCGACTGTCAGGAGAAGCTTGGTGTCATCAGCTTAAGAAATAGCCTTAAAGCTGTAGGATTCTATTAATTTTGCGAAGGGTGCTAAGTGGATGTTAAATAACATGGGGCTCAAAGAAGAACCCTGGGGAGCTCCAGAAACAAGCTTCTTTGCTGATGACAAAGAAGTGGCAAGCCACACTTCCTTGTTCCCTCCCTTCTAGAAAAGAGTTTAGCCATCTCAAAGCAGTCCCACTTCTGCCAACCTTAGAGAGACAATGTAATAACATGGAGTGTGAAACAATATCAACTGTCGCAAATAAATGAAGTAAAATGAGGGCAACACTTTCCTCTTTATCCAGTGTGTTTTAATAGTCTCTATGATCTCCAAAAGAGCTGTTTCCGTTCTGTGACATTGACAGAAGCCTCACTGAGTTGAATGCAAGAGGGAGTTATCTTCCAGCTAAGAGTACAGCTGAGCATTAACTAATTTTTCTGGAAGTTTTGAGGCTGTAGATAGCAGAGGTATGGGACAGACAAAAAAGGAAGGATTCTTAGAGGGGTGTGCCAAATTCATGGGATTTGCTTTCCTGGAGGCCAGGCTTAGTGTTAGCAGTGGGGATGGGCAGAATGCCAGGCCCAGTGTCTAACCCCCCCCCCCCGCCCCCGCTACTGGATATACACTACATCCTGCAAATATATTTGCTCAGCAGAACTGAGGGGCCAGAATGGTAGAGTCCTGTTTCTGTTTTCTGTCTTGTCCCATTCTCCTTTTCTCACTTCTACCATTAGCCCTCATATTTATGTGTATGTGGTCACTGGTGGTGGTGGTGGGAGATGGAAATGAGCATCACTCCTGTTCGATTCTAAGCACAAGGTTAATGTATCTCAACAGCAAGAAGCAAAAATAGAGAACAAGTGTGTTATGAACGCACCACAAAATAGGGATAGTATACATTGTAGCAAATCCTCTTGTGATTGTCTCCTTATGTATTATTCAAACAGGAACTAACATCTCTGAAAAGACACATGATACAGCTTGCATTGTGAAACTTCAGTAGAGTTCTCTGGACAGTCCACTTCCTGGGAAGTTAAGTCATAGGCTTAACTGCGCCTCTTCCTTTAGAATCATAGTGTTGGCTAAACTTGTGAAGAGGAAGACAAGGTATGCCATCCCTGGTCTGCTTTGTTATTTCACAACTTCACCACCACATTACCTGACTACTGTCTCCAACTGATCGTGGAGCATCCCTCCGGGTGACCGCAATCGGAGAACAATCAACACGGCCCAGGCAACGAGGACAACGAACAATGCCAAGCAGGTTATCTGAGTTTGTAGTACTCACACACACTTCCTTGCCGATTGCTTCTGGTAAGTCATGGATGCAAATATGACACCTTGTATAACATTGCTTTTCATATGCTAGAGACATTATAGATATTTATTTCACTGATGTAATTCAAAGACAGAAGAGGACAATACTTACTGGAACAGAAATAGGCAAGGCTATTACAAAATCATCAAGACTACCACAAAGCCAATATCTACATCAATGAGGCATCCAATTCTATCAGGAATTGCCCAATCAAGGTATCCTAAGAATGAACCCTTGGATATCTCAACAACACTTTGAAGACCTTATTGAGTTTGAGTCCAAGTTTGCCAAAATAGGCCACTTCATTACCAGCTCTCAGAAGGACCTCTTGGCTATCACAATTCGATTTCTTCATTAAAAGCTGTCTTCACCATTTTCAAATGCTTGGAAAGTACTGAGGTTCTAAGGCAGGTCATCAAGATAAAAACGTCCACCTCTAAATAGACCCTTGTCTAAAGTCTAGTCATGCTAATCTGATGGCGGCTCAGGGCATGCACAAGTTAGTCAACTGGAGGGGGACATTACAAACAACACTTCAAATGAAATAGTGATTCATACGCCAGATGGCCTGCTCGATTACCATGGTCCCACCCAAGGCTCAATGAGAGGAAGCCCCCTAATGGGACATCCATCACAGAGAAGTCCTATGGATGACTCACAACTGAATATTACATCTTGGAATATTGCAGGGATACGGTCTATACTAAATGACCCGGAGTGGGGTAAACTAGCGGACACCTGCCATATATGTTTGTTCCACGAAACATGGGCAACAGAACAGAGTCATAGGGTGGGATTTACCACGTTTAGTTTAGAAGCCAGACAGTCAACATCTGGCAGACCCGCTGGTGGGTTGCTAATCTGGGTTAAGACTACATTGGCTTGCAAAATCAAGCGTCTAGATATAGGCTCACGGGAGATCCTTGGTTTAGATTTGTTATCGCTCAAAGGGGATACCCATGTCAGATTAATTAATATATACAACTGGTTTATTAGCCCCCATAAGCCCTTTGATACCATAACAATACATACAAACTTCATTGACAATTCCAGAAAAGAGTATTATCTCATTGTGTGTGGCAATTTTAATACAACCTATGAGCCTAGATCATAGTTCAGGAGGAAGAACAAGTTAGAGGAGTTACAAGGCTTCAGATATCTGCTCTTAAAAGATATACTAATGTTGGTCAGCAAGTTCTGTCATTCACCTTTGCTTATGGGGTGTGTGCATGTAACGGGCGGACACCATCAGATGTCAATGCAAATTTTACATTTAAAAGGGGGAATGTTGAAAGCAGGATTGATTTTATTATGGTAGATCTTGATCTTAGGCCACAATTTAGTGATATGATTATTCTAAACTGTGAGGATAGCGACCATAACGCACTGTTCCTGAGGCTATCTGGCCTTCCTATTCTACATCCCCAGTTAAATCTGGCAATGGCGCCTGTGGTTACAACTAACAACAACAGGAGAATTAAGAGGACATAGGTAGCTACTGATGGTAAGCTCTCCCAAATATTTATAAAGAGGTGGACCAGACACTCACGAAATTGAGTAATTCTAACATAAATGATGACACTATTATGTCTAGTTCCCAAGAACTATTGAACTATATATAATGCCCTACTTTAGTAGACAGGGAACTCCAAGTTTGATTAAATATATTACTGCTCGATGGTATAATGAGGAATGCAGCCAAGCTAGAATTGAGCTAACTGTGGCAGTAAAAGAAGGGACAAGGCCTGATATAATTCAGAAAAGAAGGCTATACAAGAGAACACTTGAGGAGGAAAAACGGAGTTGGGATGTACAGAACTGGCGTATACTAATTGAGGCTTCTATACTAAAGGACTGTCAGTTATTCTGGCACCTTCTTACCAACGGGGCAATCCAGTTGGTCAGTGAAGACGACTTTCATATACAGCCACATCTCTTGGAAGAGTATTTCCAGGGATTATATTCTGGAAAGGCCGGCGAGCCTGAGGGTGAGGAAGCAGAGCCAGCCAGGGACTGCAACCCAGAGCTTGATGTGAAAGAGTTTGTCAGTTTTTCCTTAATGGAATCTATGTACGCAATTAGCTCACTACAGACTGGGAAAGCTCCAGTGCTAGATAGACTACTGGGAGATCTTAACAAATTTGAGCTTAACATATCGGGCCCTTTGCCCCATACAGTGTTTACCACCAGTGCATGAGGCAGATATCCCAGCAACCTGCAAAGGCTCTGAAATAATCCCAATTTTCAAAAAAGGGATAAAGTGGACCCCACAAATTACAGGCCCATTAGCCTTATAGATGTGTCCCAGAAAGTTTTTAGTAAAATGATTCTGTCACATCTCCACAACTGGATAGAGGATGATAGTATATTATCACTCTTGCAGGCTTGGGTCAGAGCCTCCACAAGCACCCTAGATCAGGTGTTTCATTTTCTTTTGCTCATTTGGAAGGAGGTTAAGATCAAAAGGGGCCATCTATATGTAGTGTTTGTCGATCTTAAAACTGCATTTGATTCCATAGATCGCACAAAGCTTTGGGCTGCCCTTCGGGACTTATAACTATGCTAAAGTTAGGTGGAACTCTGATAGTAGTTTAACTGATAAGATACCTATTTTGAAGGAAGTGCACCAGGGCTGTGTGTTGGCCCCAACCATGTTTACTCTGTACATGAACGGGCTTATAAGTGACCTTTATGACTGTGGGGGTGACCCGCCAAATTTGGGAGGCAAGCTTATATCTTCTCTGTTATTTGCAGACAACACATTGCTCGTTTCTAAAACTCCAATGGGCATTCAGAACGTGTTAACTAAATTCACGACTGCTTGCAAAGTTCGGGGCCTTGAAACGAATTGCTCAAAAACAAAGTTCATGGTTTTTAATTCCTATAAATCCCCCAAGGGAAAAGTGAGGTAAGGTGCCCAACTATTAGAAGAGGTCAAGGCTTTTGATTACTTGGGTGTCAGAATTAGTGCTAACCTGGCATGCACTCCCCAAATTCAGAAGAGCGTATTGACTCTTCAGCATGGGGATTGTGCAATGATAAAGAGAGTCAAACATTCAGCTTTCGGCCCAATTTTTCCCACACTATAAATACATCGGTCTAAAGGGTGAGTGTGACTCTCTATGGGGCCGAATTGTGGTGGCTGGAGCACTTAAACCAGCTAGAAGTCACTGAAAATAAATTTCTAAGAGCACTCCTTAATCTCCCAAAGAATACGCCTATATTACCCTTACACCTTGATCTTGGACTAAAGTCTATTACCCACTTTGCTGTTCTTAAGGTGCTTATGTTCTGGATAAGACTCTGGATTGGTAATACCCAGTTTCCAGTAAAGGACGCTGTGGAGGAATTACTAACTCTCAAAAGAAAATCAGGGCATCTGGCATGGTTTGAAAAAGTCAAGGATTGTATATTTTAAACTGGGTCTGGGGAATATGTGGGACGATCTGCAGTCTATCACAAGGAACATGGTACCACAGATCAAAATAAGGTACTGGAATTTTATTGATTCTTCTGGCATCGATACTAGGTCACTTGGCACTTTAACTACCAGATTTTTAAATGTTAAAAGTTGTTTTAAGCTTGATACCTCTCTCTATGAATGATATTTTACCACCCCAAGCACAAGCACTTTTTATACAATTTAGATTCGGGGTTTTCCCTTTGAATGTTATGAAAAGCAGTTTGGTGAATTCTACTGTAACCCCTATGTGTCCATCCTGTTTCGCCACTTTGGAAACTATTAAACACTTTGTGGTTTTTTTGTCCTGACTATGCCAACCTGAAAAAAGATGGATTATCCCTGGTTGTCGGTTGTTGTCTTTCTCAGGTCTATCAGATGCCCTATGTGTATTTAGATCAGACACGACAAGATGGCTTGTTTTCACTTTATCCAGATATCTCCTTTACGCTTGGTGGCAGAGGTCCAAATTGGCAAAAAATGCTTAATGCAGGGCTCTAGGTACACGTAGGGAAAGTGTGTACTAAGGCCACTGACAGGGACTATAGTGTAAATTATGGTATAGGATTGTCTTGCTAACTGCTTATTTCTTTTTTAATGCTCACCATAGCTCTTAAAAATAATATTAATCTTCTAAATCAAGTCACAGCTTTTAATTCTACTCTTGGATGCTGTATAGGACAGTGAAGATGGTGCTGTTTTTTACTCCTTCATGTATTTTATTACTAATGAAACTTTGTATGTTTTGTGATTTTAAGGTTACGGTTATGATCATGCTATTGGTCAAATAAACTTGACTTGACTTCACATCAATGAGGCATCCGATTCTATCAGAAATTACCAAATCAGGGTATCCTAAGAATGAACCCTTGAATATCTGAACAACACTTTGAAGACCTTATTGAGTTTGAGTCCAAGATTGCCAAAGTAGGCCAATTCATTACCAGCTCTCGGAAGGACCTCTCGGCCATCACAATTTGATTTCTCCATTAAAAGCTGTCTTCACCATTTTCAAATGCTTGAAAAGTACTGAGGTTCTAAGCCAGGTCATCAAGATAAAACTGTCCACCTCTAAATAGACGCTTATGAAACAGATATAAACATTATGATCAATGACTTACTCTTCTCTGTAGTTGGTCTTGCCCTCTGGAACATGCCATCATCACCCCATCCTGAAAAATCCATCTGCTGATCCAAATGCATGTGCAATCTACTGGTCCATTTTCAGCCTCCATTTTCCGAGCAAAATCATGGAAAAAGATGCGATAATACAACTTCAATTTTATATGGAGCTAAATCACCTTCTCCATGTCCTTCAATGTGGATTTTTACCTCACACTGTCCAATAGCTCTTTCTCGATTTGTATGAGGGCAATAATCTGCTCCAATACCCTGCAATTATTCCAATACCTATAAAACTATCTACCATGCAATAGTGTAGGGCCATATCTGAACCAGCTCTGTAAAGGATCCAAACATTGCTCACCAATTGCAACCTTTGTGCAGCCATAAAGTCAGATTCAGGTCAGTCGAATGTTGCACATGCCTGGTCACTTGTGGTGTCCCTCAAAAATCATCCTTCTCTTGTCTACTTTTCAACAAAGCCCAGCACCTTGGGCAGTACTATGTGAGCTTATTATGCTTAGAAAACTATCTAAAGAATACAACTAACATACACTATTGCATGGACCAAGTGTTGCATAGAATGAAGGAGAGCTTCTTGTGCATGAATAGAGCACAATTTTAGAAATCGTAGATTTTTATGTGATTAAACCATTTGAAAGGTTCCCAAGGCTTGAAAGGTCTCATTTAACGTCACCCAAAATAAGGGATCAGGGCATTCTTTTTTACACCAAGCTCATGTTTTCACACCAAGTCAATATACTTGAAATGCGTAAGAACCTGCCGCTTCCCTTCCCTCAATTTCTCTGTACTAACCACTGAGATCAGGTGATTACTATTCTCACTATGGCATGCCTTGATAATTGCACTATCGTTGACCCTGGTCTTCAAAAGAAACTCCCTTCTAAGCTAGCATGACTCACGAACCAGGAACCAGGATGTGAATTAACCCCATACGTGTACCACATCTGACATAGCTTTCTAGCTTCCAGTAGGCAACTAATAGCAAGGCAGAGACCTAGGAGCATATTACCAACAACTAGCGATAATTATCGCTATGTTGGCTTAGCGGCAATATTTTTATCGCCGAGCTGCAGCGATTTTTATCGCTTAGGAACCTTGCTATTATCAAGGTTTATCTCCTAAGCGATAAAAATCGGCCAAAATGCATGAATATCGCTGAAAAGTCAGCGATATTCATGCATTACCGAGCTAATGCTCTTAGCCATGTTATCCACCTACCATTGGATACATGGCTAAGAACTGCTCAGGGCAGGTGTTAGCTTTTGGAGATATTCGCGCTTAGCGCGAATATCTCCAAAAGTTGGTAATAGGAGATAGCGATGTTATCGACTGTTTCCAGTCGCTAACATCTTGGCACGCCCACTTTGCATGTCATTAGTGATACATTTCACTGACATGCAAAGCGGGGCCCAAGATGGTCGCTATCTCCTACTAGCTGTCACTAACTGGTGTTAGCGACAGCTAGGTAATAGGGAGATAATTTTATCTCCGCTTTCTTGGCTTTTAAAGCCAAAAAAGCGGAGATAAACCCCCTTGATAATATGCCCCTCGTTTCTCTCTATGTTCTTAGCAGAAAACATTTGATACATTCTCTAGGTGTGCACCCAATAGAGTCGCATGGTTTTGCTTTCTGATTCTCGGCACAAAAAGATTTAGTCCATGTGCCAACCAGGATCAGAAATCCAGTTCGACTGCAACCCATATTCGTTCAACTGCGCAGTGTTGAGCGGGAAATGTTTACTGGCAATGATCAGACACATAAGGTAAATTAATAAGTATGGTCCTCCAAACCCTTTTTCATAAATGAATAATATACTCAAATAAAGCATTAAGCGTGTATTTTAAAACATTTATTTTAAAATCCTAGCGCATAAAATGTTAATGGGACCCACACAGAATATACACAAAGTCAGTAAAGCATGTTATAGATAATGAAAATAACAGAAATAATTCCAATGTGTTCATTGAAATCTACAGTCCTAACAACTTCCTTCTGCTACTTCTAGGCGCTATGCTAGCTTTAGCCGAATTAGCAAATAATGTCCATACTTCTGAGCTTCAGAGATAGTATACCCATTTCCAAAACAGCAAGGAGTTTTTTCATCACTGAGAGCAAAGCAGCCTTTCCTATTATATTTCTGTAGTTATGAAACACAAAAGCAACCTGTGAAGGCAACTCTTCTCGTTGTAGCTCTGGGCTAACGAGGGTGATGCAGGCTTCACCTCGCCTACCATGTCCCTGGCGAAGCTTATCTCCTATAGTCGAATGCCTGGGTTTTTATAGGGGGGTTATCATAAGAGTTGTTGAAAACAAATGCTAACTTTGTTATATATTTACTACAAATAATGAAAATATTGATGATGCTCGAAGGCATCTGTTTTATGATTTACTTAAAAAGAAGACAATCACGGATGTAAATACGTCAGTTCAATTATCACCGTTCTCAGATTCAGATATATTCTAGTTATAAAAAACAATCCTAGCGAAGCGATGCATTCATTTCTGCTTATTTGCAGCTATTCACGTGCTCTATAAAAGAAATAGAAAAATATAAACTGTAGAAAGAGAAGAGTTTAAAAGTATAATATGAAAGGAATGGCAGAGTCTACTCTCAAGACCAGAATTATCTCTTACTCACGCAGTGCAGCAGCTACAAATGCTGCACTGCACGAGGGAGAGCAGGAGAGCGCCATATTAACAGAAATATGGCACTCTCCTCCCCTTTCCCTAGTGCCGGCGCTGAAATAAGCTGCTGAGCGCCATGGACACACCTTTGCACCATAGTGCAAGGTTGTCTCCATGAGTCTAGCATAGGTTTTGTACTGGAAGGATAGCCTTCCAGTACAAAATACCATGCTCAGACTAACTTTAATATATTTTCCTCTATGCATGTGTGCTGCAAAGTGCAGCACGCATACAAAATTGAAAAAGGAAGGACAAATAAAAGCATTCCTCCTTTGTTGCGCCTACTTCAAATGGGCGCAGTTTTCTGATGCTAAACCCTGTCTACTTTATTTAGTAAATAGGGTTTAGCATTAGAAACCTTGGGTGGTTGCATGGGAACGGCAATTCACCAACCATGGTACACCCCATTGGTGCTAAGTAATGCAAAGACGTTACTTTCATGGTATTTACAGCGCTAAACAAGTTTAGCGCTGGAAAGTAAATTAAAAGAATAGATTTTGAGTCATTTGCATTACTTTTTTTACGCAAACATGGCGTAAATTGTAGTAAATGTCCCCCTCAGTGTTTACAACTGTTTGTTCAATCCCTTCCCATACATTGACCAATGATCTTCCAACAATAACGAATATGAAGGAAGAGGGCCAAGACTTTAGAACTCCCTTAAGCCTAACTTAAGTTCTTAACACCATCAGGTTCAGGAAACGCTTGAAAATTGAACTATTAAACTTGCTTTCAAATGACGTCATCTCTGAATAGGGGTTATCAAAGAATATTACCTTACCAGATAGGACTCTAAAATCCATGCACATTTCTAAGAAAGTTTAGGAAAGCCCCTTGCAATATAAGACAAGTATCTTGAAGGCCTGTGCAGATTGGTCTATCAATAAAAGGTCATTCATGGGCTTAAATATTGGTCAAAGAATGCACCAAGTAAAGAAGCAACTAAACCAAATATACAGTGCAAAGGAGGTGCATAATTGGGAAAAAAATGGAAAAAACTAAAACACCCACCACGGGGGATATCTCTAACCCATCGAATCATATTCAACCACGTATAACAAGCTCTTGAGCCAGGAATATAGACATTTATTCTGAACAGCAAGATTCAATATTCTAGACAGGCATGATCACACAAAAAGGTTGAATCAAGAGGAATCCAAGTTTGTGCATGCAACTGTGGACTGGAAGAAAAACTCTACCAGAAAAATTCAATCAGTCTGGAACATTGTGACATCCTATGTTAGGCTATTGATTTATTGTAACAAGGAAAATATATGGGAAATTAAAATCTATGATGAAAGGCTCATAATTGAGACAAGAATTTACTCCGTCAACAGACCCAATGAGGGACTACAAATAGTTTTGTCTCGAAACCTTGGTCCATTGGTATCACTTTGGTTGTAGCATCTAATGCACCTTGCACCCTGACTTTCTATGGGCTCTGTTTAGACTTTTTGTCTCACTTTTTTCACATCTTTGTTAATTAACCTCCCACACCAAAGTAATTGAAATGTATTTTAACATTTGTACACTTAAGTCTACTCAGACCACATGCAAATAAATATTGAAATTGAATTGGATCTAACACCTAGCCTCTTCCCTTCATAAAGCTGTATATTTTTTCTTCTGTGTCACTGCTCAGGATTGCATAGATGACGTGCAGACCCCTACAAATCTTCTCAATACATAAATAAATAAATAACTATTACTAACCACCCACTTGATAGAGAATACTCCTACCCAGGTAAATGAAATTCACACTCGATTAGTTTATCTCTTTTATACGCAAGATCTGATTGCTTTAGCAAACTCCATTGAGGAATACATAAACAGAAACACTGGTACAATATCCTCTAATTTAGTAGAGTGGGAATCTCCAAAAATAGATGGTAGCTGAAGGGCTGTGATGTGAGCCTTGATACTACTAGAAGAGAACCTGGGAAAGTTAGAGTCAGATACTCATTGACCCAACTAAAATACTGCTCAGACGTATACAAAAAACACAACTTGAAAACAGAAGAGCAAATAATAGAATTTATCTTCTCAGGTTGGATCTGGATCAAATGGAGAGATTAGATCAACCCATAACTGAATTAGATGATATAATACTACACTTGAAATGGGATATCTTCTCAAGACCAATAGCAAACTCTAGTACCCTCTCAAGATGGGAAGCTCTTGTACTGGTAACCTTTAGACAGCTCTCTATTTTAAATACTGACTTCATGCTACTAAGTCAAATTTTAGCCAAAACATTGCTCTCCATATAAGTCCAACTTGGTCCATGCTGACCAGAGTGGTTTGGGATGATAGAAGCTGCTCCTAATAAATGCCCCAATTCAGCTATCCTTACTTTGCATATTGGGAAAGTATTTCACACTTTAAGCTGTTTATATCTGTTTCTTGTGTTATAAACATTTGGTATTGGGAAACTATGCTTAACTGCATAACATTAATATATTCCAAGCCCACTGCACAGTTCACATTTGCAAAAACAATCTCAGAGTACTATGCCATTGAAAAAGGGTATGGGGGTGCCCATTTTCCCCTCTTTTACTACTCAGGCTCTAGAAGCTTTTGCTGTGATGTGTCATGCCTGTTGCACTTTTTGTCCTGGGACGGAAGACTATAAAATTGACCCTATCGCAAAGCTGAATGTTTCGCGTTCTAGAGTTTCAGAATTTGGTCAGTCTTCACTTAAAGGTCACTTACCTGTACATGTCCTGTCACTGTGGCGAGCTCCTTGAATTCCTCTCGGCTTCGTCGGGACTCCCTCATGCAGACTCCTGAATCCTCGATCTGTTCCTGCGGCAAGCTCCTGCTGTTCCTCTCTGCTTCGTCTGGGCTCCCTCACGTCGACTCCTGAATCCTCGTCCTGTTCCTGCAGCAAATTCCTGGTGTTCCTTTTGGTTCCATCAGACCCCCCTCACACAGATTCCTGAATCCACAGCACGGTCCATCAACATACTTCTGGCCTGCAAAGCAAAGAAAGAAAGAACAGCAAACCAGTCACTCTATATTACGGTAACAGCGCTTCTGCGCTGCCAAAGCTTTTTATGAAAAATATTTATTTATAAATACTTATCTAATGTTAGTGCCCTCGTCCTTAGAGATATGATTTTTCCCATTTTGTTGACCTTGCTGAACCAAGAGTGTTCGTGTAATTAGAAGGATGCAATATTAGTTCATCCTGAATTTAAGGAGGTATTATTCATAGTTTTTGTATAGAGTTTTCACGTTGTACTAGCAAGTTGGTAGAGGGCATTTTTATCCACTGCAGTTCTCCTGACGTCATGTGTCATTTCCAGTAAGCCATAGGTGGGTTGCTATTGGGCTTTTATTTTATTTCATTTCACCTCACGGACATTGCCAGTTTTTTCTTTTCCAAAGATACCACTTCAGCAGTCTTTTTGTTGAATAATTCATTCATTTGATAACTTCTAGTTACTAAATTTTAACATGAGTTACTAATTTCATTTTCCACATAATTACAATGATTAAAATTTCAGATAAAACCAATTTTAAAAGCAGATTAAAATAAGGCATTCCTATGTGATCTTTTCTTCCTTGATCTAAAGGCAGCTGTTAAATAACATGCAACGCTAAAGATAGTATGAGTTTCCGCTAACATTTGGAGGAAAATTAGGGCTGGCCTTACTTGGGTAAAACCAGCAGCCCTTAAAACGGGGAGTAAGTATTTTACCCTCTCATTGGTATACAGACCACAGAAAAATGTAAAATGGAGGGTATCCTGAGTTGAAAATTGATCACAATCACAGGGTGGACCATCTTCAGGTTTTGACCACACTGGGAAGTTACCAAGCGAGTAGTGAATTAGATTCAACCTAAATTTTGTTAGTAGGAGTCTGTGAAGTGGGTTGGTGACAATTTTTAGGTAGGGTTCCAGAGAGGGAGCGGTAGTTAAAACTATGTGCGCTCTTACCGAGGGTTTCCTCAGTTCCAGCTCCTCTCTCGCCAAGCAAGCCCTCTCTAAAAACTCTTGCTTGATCCATCTGATATCTTCCCTCCTGATGTTGGTTGGGTCGTTAAAAAGTTCTGGTCTACCAAGCGTGATGAAAGCAGATCTAATATATTTCAGCCATGGTATTCTCATGGCATTGTCCCTCGAGGTAACATCTTTAAGGATAGCATGGTTTAATGTTAGCTCAGGGTTCAACCATGTTTTAGTCCAGAAAAGAATTGGGGCTAATTTTAATTTGTCGGAGATATAAGGCAAGCCCATTTCCTCATGGATCGTAAAGGTGGGGGTAGAATTGGGGACAGATAGAAATTTTCTAATGAGCCCATTTTCCACCCTCTCTATTTTGTCCAGATTTGCATATCCCCATATAGCGGACCCATACGTGGCAATTGGAATGCACTTGCTGTTGTATACTTTTATCACTGCCTCCATTGGTTTGGCCCCTAGTATTTTTGTGAAGGCCAACAAGGCTGATGTTGATCGGGCTAGACTAATGCTCTTTGCCTTGATCTGGTGGGCCCAAGAGCCTCTCTGGTCAAAAAGGACCCCCAGATACGGAAAAACAGGAACTCTAGAGAGAATCTCACCCTTGCACGTAAAGGATTTCGTTTGCAGCTTGTTTCCTTTACGACCTATAATCATAGTATGTGACTTAGTTACATTTATTTTCAAGTCAAGCTTCTCCATAAAGGAGCCAAAACGGTCCAAAAGGGCCTGTAGACCAATGCCAGTTCGTGCGATTAATACGGCGTTGTCCGCGTATAGGAGAGCTGGTATCTGTTCTCCTCCTACACGCGGCACGTCAGCCCTTCCTGCCTCTAAATATTTGCCCAGCCCGTTTATATAAATAGTGAAGAGAAGGGGAGCCAGGATACAGCCCTGGCGCACCCCTCTCTCCGACTTAAAACTGTCCGTGCACCTTCCGTCCCTAGTAACCCTTATTTTAGCATTGAGGTCCTGATGTAGGCTAGCAATAAAAACCACCAGGTGTTCTTCTAAGCCTATTTCGAGTAAGAGGGACCATAGCTTGGTCCTGTTCACCAGGTCGAAGGCCGAGGAGAGGCCCATAAAGGCCAGATATACTGACCCCTCCCCGGCCACCGTGTATTTAGATACCAGAAGGTGAAGGTTGGAGCATTGTTCGAGGGTCCCCCGTTTTTCTCGGAACCCGTATTGAATATTCGAAAGCCCCCCACACAGTTCAAAATTTTCCCTCAGTTTAGCTAATAATACTCTGCCCAAGATCTTGAAGGCAGAGTCAATGAGGGAAATGGGGCGGTAACACCCTGGGTCCTCCCGATTTCCATTTTAAAAAATGTGTACAATGATGGATGTTGCGCATGTTTCGGGGAAGATTCCTTCATTAATTGCCCCAAATACTCTAACTAGTACTTTTGACCAAAGTGTCGGACAATATTTAAAAAAGTCCGCTGGGACTCCATCTGGGCCAGGTGGCTTATTTTTTGTAGACTCCATTATGGCTTTGTGGACCTCCTCCTCAGTAAACTCTACTATGACCAAGTGATGGTGCCTCTCCGTTGTGCCTACTATTTCCTTGCACTTATCTCCATATAGGTTACTAAAATGCTGCACCCACTTCTCATTGGGAATCACACAATCTGTGACCATGTTATCATCCCCTGAAAAGAAAGAATGATTTACAATGTCCCAAAATATTTTACTGTCTCTAAGGACATCTATAGTAAGGAGCTCATTCCATGCATTATTTTTAATCTCTTTTTTCCTTGCTTTGATATTTGCTTTATAGTCCCGCCTCAAATTTGAAATTACAGCTTTGTCTCTTTCCTTGGCCTTTAGGGCCTGTTTCAATGCTCTATGGGACCGTGAGCATTTAGTGTCAAACCATTTGTGAGGCTTTATAGGAAACTGTGATGGTGGTTTTTTAAGGTCCCTGGCAGTTTGTACACAAATGGAATCAAAGGCTGCAATGATTTCAAGATTTGGGGTAGTGTGGTCCATACAAATTTCCAATGATCCCTCAATTTTGGGCAATAAAGTATCCATAAAGGTTTCCTCCACAACCTTAGTCCATTTAAGCCGTCTGCCCTGGTCACTGGGCCCCGCCGTGCTGCAAACCCGGGATTGTCCCACTTGTTTGCGCCATAAGTCACTCCAGTGTATCTCCATCGACAGAGGGTTATGGTCGCTATGGGGTGAAACAGATGCCTTATAATCTTTCACCTTTGAGATGAGACCTGGGGACATAAAAAAGTAATTGATAACTGACCCATTTGTCGAGCCTTTATAAGTGGGTACCCTCTCGTTCATTCCTGTGTTGAAGGGTTCATACATGTTAAAACTAGCTAGCAATAGTTCAAGTGCCTCCCCTGTTTTAGTATGTTCAAAGTGAGGGGTGTCTGCTCCGTTAGGGGCCTCTGAGATGCCTAAGTGGCACAAATGTTCACATTTGTGAATGTTAAAATCTCCCATCAGAAGGGTTTCAAAAGGAATATGCGTATTTTGACTATGATTATTCAAAAAGTTTTCCCGAAGGTCCACATATTCAGTTCCTGTATGACCTCCCCAAGCATTATAAAAATTAATTACAAGTATGATACACCCTGGGGAAACTGTCCATTCTATTATCAGAATATTGGGCGAACCTGAGTCCAGCTGAATAGGAGACCCCGCTAGCTCTAAAGAGAAGAGTAAGGTGAGCCCCCCTTTTGCTCTCCCTGCATTACTTGAGATTGCTGGTACTGTGAAACTTGAGAAACCGTCCAATAAAAAGGCTGGGGAGGTGTCCCAAGTTTCTTGGATGCCTATCACCTGGTATCTAGAGATATGATTAACCCAAGTTGGGTCTGTCCTCTTAGCTCTCGTCCCTGCGACGTTCCAGGTCAGGAATGTGCATAGAGATGGAACCACCGCCTCAAGGGGTACCTGTGTTGGAGTAGCTGTTAGGACTGATTGTCAGTCATTAGAGTTTAAGTCTGCTAAGGGATCAAATCGGTTTGGTAGATCCAGGTTTGGGCCTTCACTATAGGGTATGTGTCTATATTGTCTTACTTTCCTGGGAACTGATTGAAACCCATTTCCCACTGTCCCTATGCTGGGTATGGTGTTCATGTGTGAGTTAGGTCGAGTATGCCCCCTTAGTGGAGGATAAAAAAACCCTAAGGGGACCGCTCTAAGGGTATCATTTTCTTGTATGTCCGATCCATCCCAAAACAAACTATTCGTGCAATAAGCGTTATCAAAATTTATCACCACACAGTCACCTTTCACAGTTTTGGCTCGCTTCCCCACCCAGCCCACCCTTCTCGCAAAAATAATGCTGGAGGAAGTGTTTGATTCTCCACTACTGGAGTCATCGCACAATTTTTTTGCCTTTCTAATAAGAGCGGCAGTGGGTTCGACCTCTCCTTTTCTTAGCGGTGGAACCCCTATAAAAACTGCCACAAAAGGTACTACTGCTGGGGGCAGGTGTAGATGGTTCTTACTTTCCGAAAGCGTAAGCTCCGTTGCTGATGAGGGGACCCCCTGTGAGATATTGGGTGTAAGTAATTGGGGTTTCTCAATCCTTCCTGGCTCTACGCTATTTACTACGATGGTGTTATCAATGGGCAATGGCAACAATGATTTTGTCCGCATTTTTGTTTGGCATTCAGATCCTAGTGTGTGACCTTTGTGAACACTATCAAAATTTTTAACTAGTTCGTCTATCAAGACTCATTTTTTTAACAACCCTTCAAGGCATGTATTCATAGTGCCCACGATGTCCTTTGCAATACCCACTAATAGGGGTTCAATACATTCCTCAAAAAGAGTATCAAGGTGATCTTTTAAGGTGTCCTCCACCACTTTTCTAACTTTGGGGTCCCCCTCTCCCTTCTTTCTCTTTTTCGTTGTTGGTTTAGAGGTTGCAGATGCGTCCACTGACGGTATGGGTTGCACGACTTGTGGTGGGCATGCTTATGTCAAGCAAGGGGCAGAAGTGGGTTTAATTATTCAGTTTAATATCCTACATAAACAAGTCTAACATTCAAGATCAACATAAATGCACCATCCAACTGCCCTTGATGTGGCCTGACCCAGACTGGCGTTTAGCTTATGTAATGAGAATGCCCTGAAATTGCAAATATTTGTCAGAGGTTACAACTTTTTGATGCAATATCAAATCGGCAAAATGCATTAACTGCTGGTCCACCTGCAGGCAAAGCAGCTTCTAGATTTTTGGAGCTGGTGCTACTTGTAGAATGATCATAATGACATGGAAAGTAAACACAGCTCCTCAGTTTTAGAAATAGCAGCAGGAGCAAACAAAGTGGTTGGAAGTGAAGGCCCTACTTCTCCACAGAGGGCAAATCAAGGAACGTAGATAAATACCCATGTCCAATCACCGACAAAAATACTAGTACTTGCCTCGTATCGCAGGAGAATGATAACAAGCCAACTTAACCCTTACCCCTCAATAGTGTCAAAATGCTGAGACCAAATAATAATACATAATGTCAGCAGACACAAATAATCGTAGACATCACAATTATAAAATCGCCTATGCTTGCTGCAGGAAAGCAGGGATCCACTTACCACCCGCCCAGTTTTTCGTCACAATATTTTGTTCCACGACATGCTCCACCTGTTCAGTACAATATAATGACAATCATATGAGCCCTCCCTCTAATATGTAATCGGTAATAATCTTCCATACTTGAAATGCTAATGGAATGCAAAGATCCTGCAAACCTACTCCCAGTTGGTTTCTCCTTGCTAAAGGAAGGTTTGTCTGTATGTTTGGATTTACATTGTTCACTGTTTATGGCCTCAACAGACAAAGGACACCCAGGCGACATCCGTAGACAACATACTGCTGTGATTATTTGTGTCTCTTTAATCGTGAATAATGTCATGGTTACACAGATATAACAGCTTATATGACGAGTACATCTATTTTCGTAAACAAGATAAATATGCAAACCATGTGTATGTACTATCGAGTTTGTACTACTATATGCTGCATTTACTAAAATCTAATAAAACATATTGGGAAAACATAATACATAAATAAGAACTATGTGGTGTCTCCTCAGGCTGACACGTTCCCAAGTTTATTACTACACAAAGAGTCAAAGGAGTAGAGTTTAAGAAGGTTTAGGTACTTCTTGAACCCACTAAACTATTGTTGGAGAGTAATCCATTCAAGTTGTGTGGAGAGTAACCCGGTTTAAGGTGGAGGCATGTCTAAAGTTAAGAGGAATTAGTTAGCAGTGTGAATAAAGGCTGCTATGTTCCGTTCGTAAGATTGAGGTCACTTTCTATTTTGGCAGATAATGCTCTTCTTTTGAAGCTGGCCAACCATGTGGATTCTGTTTGCCAAAACATTAGCAACTACTAAAACATTTTTTTATTTTTATTGGCGAGTACCAAATATGCTTTATTTTTATCAGTTCCTTTAAAATGAATGTATTTGTTAACGTCCTGGCATTCACACCAATAAGAATCACAGTTGTCTTTCACAAGCCGAAGATGATCACTCATCACAAGCCACTCACATACCTACTGGGGTATGAAGATCATGCCATTCTCATTATGCAAACCACCTCACACTCAGAAGAAGACTCGATGCACATTGGAAGAACTATCACAGAAATCATGAGAAAACCATCAACAGCCAAGAAATTAAGTTTAAAGTTACAACTGCTACCGCTAAAGATTAGTTGTTGCACCTCGTCTACAACGTCACACACTAGGTGCCTGATAGAACTACTGCTTCCATCATCAATTAATGATGGACCAGACACCCCGGTCACACAAGGGTGACTGAAACGGTGACACAATCCTACCAGTTCATCTCAAGAATGCATCAACACTACCATGTGTAGAGTGACTCACGTGCTGGACCCCCAAACCTTTGGCCACTACCTACAGAGATGGAGCTGAGCTCATTGGAAGCTATATGTAACCTTAGAGTTACCTTCAATGAAAATCTTTCCCTTGAGAAGCCTGTCACTAAAGTGGCCGAGGTTTGCCTTTCATTACTTCGTGGTCTAAGATAGCTGTTTCCAGTGCTACCTGCGCATGCTAAGTCCTCAATTGCACGGAGAGTTATACTCAGTAGACACAACTTCTGCAATGCTCCTCTCCTTGGATCCCCTGACTATCTGATTGAGAGACGGCAAAGAGTCCAGATAGCTGCAGCTAAACTGGTACTAAATAGACCAAAAAGATTCTCTGCATTCAATGTCCTTAGGGAATTTCATTGGTTCTCCATGGAGCAGAGGATTCTTTTCAAATCCATGTGTAGTGTGCCCTTCAGAAAAAGGGTCCTGTATAAGCCTGGGCGGAGTTCGTGCAAAAAAACCTCCACTAAGCTACATGGAGCTTCCCAAGCGGCGGATTGTGTTAGATAAAGGCCATTAGCGGTGATTTTCAGCGCAAGTTGGTGCAGCTTCCTTTCTGCCACCAGTGTAGATTTTTTACTCGGGCAGCAGCTTTCTCAATGCGAACGGATGGCCTCTCGACACATGCGGTTGCAAGCATACGCGACTACTCGAATGACATCCTACCGCCCACGTTGAGAAATCTTGCCCGGATGTTGACTTTCCACGCCCGCCAACTTGACGTTGGCGATCGCAAACAAGGAAAAATCTCCAGCAACAATGTCCTATTGAAGCTGGCTTCATTTGATTGACGTTATACAGACTTTTGCCCTGCTACCTGAAGGAGGATTTGCTGCTGCTGAAGAAAGGATCCACCTACAACTCGCGGAACCCGCTTCGCGGGTCCCGCATCGTCACCGCCGACCATCCAAGTGTTGTCCCCTGCTGGGCGAGTGCGCGAGTGACAGGGCTGCGAGCGCTGGGAACCGGGACTCACTCTCCCAGGAGTCCCGGCAATCCCGAGGCCAAGTCACCTGGCCCGCTCTCCCTGACCGCCCCGCCCCGCAAAGCAGCTGAAAAGGAACCCGCCCCAGCTGGAAATCGGGACGTTATACATACTTTTGCCCTGCTACCTGAAGGAGGATTTGCTGCTGCTGAAGGAAGGATCCACCTACAACTCGCGGAACCCGCTTCGCGGGTCCCGCATCGTCACCGCCGACCATCCAAGTGTTGGCCCCTGCTGGGCGAGTGCGCGAGTGACAGGGCTGCGAGCGCTGGGAACCGGGACTCACTCTCCCAGGAGTCCCGGCAATCCCGAGGCCAAGTCACCTGGCCCGCTCTCCCTGACCGCCCCGCCCCGCAAAGCAGCTGAAAAGGAACCCGCCCCAGCTGAAAATCGGGACGTTATACAGACTTTTGCCCTGCTACCTGAAGGAGGATTTGCTGCTGCTGAAGGAAGGATCCACCTACAACTCGCGGAACCCGCTTCGCGGGTCCCGCATCGTCACCGCCGACCATCCAAGTGTTGGCCCCTGCTGGGCGGGTGCGCGAGTGACAGGGCTGCGAGCGCTGGGAACCGGGACTCACTCTCCCAGGAGTCCCGGCAATCCCGAGGCCAAGTCACCTGGCCCGCTCTCCCTGACCGCCCCGCCCCGCAAAGCACCTGAAAAGGAACCCGCCCCATCTGGAAATCGGGACTTTATACAGACTTTTGCCCTGCTACCTGAAGGAGGATTTGCTGCTGCTGAAGGAAGGATCCACCTACAACTCGCGGAACCCGCTTCGCGGGTCCCGCATCGTCACCGCCGACCATCCAAGTGTTGGCCCCTGCTGGGCGAGTGCGCGAGTGACAGGGCTGCGAGCGCTGGGAACCGGGACTCACTCTCCCAGGAGTCCCGGCAATCCCGAGGCCAAGTCACCTGGCCCGCTCTCCCTGCCCGCCCCGCCCCGCAAAGCAGCTGAAAAGGAACCCGCCCCAGCTGGAAATCGGGACGTTATACAGACTTTTGCCCTGCTACCTGAAGGAGGATTTGCTGCTGCTGAAGGAAGGATCCACCTACAACTCGCGGAACCCGCTTTGCGGGTCCCGCATCGTCACCGCCGACCATCCAAGTGTTGGCCCCTGCTGGGCGAGTGCGCGAGTGACAGGGCTGCGAGCGCTGGGAACCGGGACTCACTCTCCCAGGAGTCCCGGCAATCCCGAGGCCAAGTCACCTGGCCCGCTCTCCCTGACCGCCCCGCCCCACAAAGCAGCTGAAAAGGAACCCGCCCCAGCTGGAAATCGGGACGTTATACAGACTTTTGCCCTGCTACCTGAAGGAGGATTTGCTGCTGCTGAAGGAAGGATCCACCTACAACTCGCGGAACCCGCTTTGCGGGTCCCGCATCGTCACCGCCGACCATCCAAGTGTTGGCCCCTGCTGGGCGAGTGCGCGAGTGACAGGGCTGCGAGCGCTGGGAACCGGGACTCACTCTCCCAGGAGTCCCAGCAATCCCGAGGCCAAGTCACCTGGCCCGCTCTCCCTGACCGCCCCGCCCCGCAAAGCAGCTGAAAAGGAACCCGCCCCAGCTGGAAATCGGGACGTTATACAGACTTTTGCCCTGCTACCTGAAGGAGGATTTGCTGCTGCTGAAGGAAGGATCCACCTACAACTCGCAGAACCCGCTTTGCGGGTCCCGCATCGTCACCGCCGACCATCCAAGTGTTGGCCCCTGCTGGGCGAGTGCGCGAGTGACAGGGCTGCGAGTGCTGGGAACCGGGACTCACTCTCCCAGGAGTCCCGGCAATCCCGAGGCCAAGTCACCTGGCCCACTCTCCCTGACCGCCCCGCCCCGCAAAGCAGCTGAAAAGGAACCCGCCCCAGCTGGAAATCGGGATGTTATACAGACTTTTGCCCTGCTACCTGAAGGAGGATTTGCTGCTGCTGAAGGAAGGATCCACCTACAATTCGCGGAACCCGCTTCGCGGGTCCCGCATCGTCACCGCCGACCATCCAAGTGTTGGCCCCTGCTGGGCGAGTGCGCGAGTGACAGGGCTGCGAGCGCTGGGAACCGGGACTCACTCTCCCAGGAGTCCCGGCAATCCCGAGGCCAAGTCACCTGGCCCGCTCTCCCTGACCGCTCCACCCCGCAAAGCAGCTGAAAAGGAACCCGCCCCAGCTGGAAATCGGGACGTTATACAGACTTTTGCCCTGCTACCTGAAGGAGGATTTGCTGCTGCTGAAGGAAGGATCCACCTACAACTCGCGGAACCCGCTTCGCGGGTCCCACATCGTCACCGCCGACCATCCAAGTGTTGGCCCCTGCTGGGCGAGTGCGCGGGTGACAGGGCTGCGAGCGCTGGGAACCGGGACTCACTCTCCCAGGAGTCCCGGCAATCCCGAGGCCAAGTCACCTGGCCCGCTCTCCCTGACCGCCCCGCCCCGCATCATCTCTTCAACTGACGCCTTTAAGAAGCGACGAACCCCGCTGCGCGGGAGTGCCCGGGGCGAAGCCCGGGCAAAGGGCGGGCCCTCTGTGGCCCTCAGAGGCACGAGAAGGCAAGGCGAGGCCACCCCCCTGAGGTTTACTGCCTGGCATCCATAAGGTACTATTTAAGTTCGCCTATTATCACTCTCTGCCCAGCTGCCATTTGTCTGTCGCCCCTGACACCTACTTTGGGATATTGTTCACCCATCTTGCCTGTTCGCCTCAGCCAGAAGGCAATATGGTAAGGAAAAAGTCGGCACCCGCCGCTACGGAGTCACTTAATACCATGTACTCATATGTTGAACAAAAAGTCAGTAAGATCAATAATGAGAGGAGGCAATCTCTAGGCTTGAGCCAATCTCCAGTCTTGCCGCCAGAAAGCCCGTCCTCAAGTGCACCATCTACAGTGATGCTGGCTACACCGTTAGAGACTCCCCAGTCAAATAGTTTAGACCACATCTCACAAGACCATGGCAGCGACGAAGAAGATCCCGATGTCTTGGTAAACTCGTCTGCCAATAATGATAATGACTCCGACCGCAACCATCAGTCAATTACTGTGGAGGAAGCACCATCATCGGAGCAGCCCGCACCACGGGCAGTGAGAGCCTGTAGAAAATCTCACTCAAAGCGTGGGGGGAAACAACAAGGCAGGAAAAAGTTGGCTACACCACCCCCAAGACGCGAAGGGCTACATACGGAGCTTGATGTTGAAGCAGAGTCTAGACGCATCATAGACGATGAATTATTCAACCGGATACAAGATATGATTGACATAAAAATCAGGACAATCATCAAGCCCCTGATTGGGAAACTGGACAAATTAACATCGGAGGTCAAAAAGGCGGGGGTAGTACAAAACAATCTGGTTGAAGAGGTGGTGAATTTATCCTCCCGCATTACAAAACTGGCGACTGGTGACGTAGAGGCTTTATCTATTGAGAACGCACCACAGTCCACCCTACCAGAGCAGTCCCTACCATCAACTGCATTAACGGCTCCTAGTCAGGACGTAGCAATAGGAGCCCCCTCGTCCTCTACAACCGGTGACATAAGAGGATCGATACATGAGGACGTTTCAGCCCACTTCATTTTGGAAGCCTCTCCAGTTGTGCTCGTACTAGCAAATGTCCCAGTTTTAGCCCAAAACAAAACAGAATCTAAACAGGACCTGAAAGATAAAGCACTACATTGGCTCACCACTAACATGAACATGGCTCACCAAGGGATGGATAGTTTAGCAAGGGACATTGTTATGACCAGGAGGGTATCTTGGATAGGGTCTAAGCCTAAAAAATTTAAGGGGGATTGTGTGATTATAAACTTTGCCAATGCGGATGTCCTCCCAAACATTTTGACTAATATCTTCCCACCCCAACGGCGGAGCGGTTCTATAATCCCGCTTACTCTAAAATTCTTTTATAGTGAGGCTCAGCTTCCTACCTTCTCTAACTCTCCTAGAGTTAGGAGAGCGAATAATGCCTCAAACTGGGAAGGGGGCACCAGACACCGATATCCTAACGACCGTTTTGGGCCCATGTTTAACTTTGAGCATGGAAGACCTAATTATGCGCATGAGACAAATTTCTGGCCTGCCATGCCATTTGACCCAGCCGTCAATGGTTGGGGTCCTGGTTTGCCGGGCCTAGACCCTACTGGTCGGAACAACAGGTTCATACCACGGTTGAGAAATGACCAGTTTCTGTTACGCCCAAATACGCCACAACCTCTGTGGAATACCTCAGTCATGGGTCAAGGTCAGGTAGCTACCCCCTTTGATTGGGGGTGTGGAATGGGGAATAGGTATGCTCCTTTATCCGACTTAAACAACTGTGATTGACTTAAACCTGGAATTGTCCTAGAAAGCGAGACCAGAAACATACCCTTAATAAATTGTGGCCAACGTTATTTTGGTGAAGACCTTAGTGTGCCCACTTTTAACGAAGCACTAGAGAGATATGTGTCCTTAGATAACGACCACCCAGGGTTATTGTATCAGGGGGTGGTTCGTGAAAAGACAATCTTGAATACCGACCTAATACAGAGCCCCTCCGAGGCGGAACGGAATGAGGTGGACATATCTTCAAGCTTAGCTGAAGGGTGTTTGGTGGGGGAAAAAGAGCCTAGGATACCAACTGACTCTTGTAAAATTATAAGCTGGAACATTGCTGGCTCAAATGCAAAACGACAGGACAACACCTGTTTGAGCTTTATTTCTAATTACCATACATTTGCTTTGCAAGAAACGTGGGACACATCTGTTAATTTTTGGTGGGATGGATTCACTTGCTTTACTAAACCTGCCGTCCCTAGCCGTATGGGTAGAGCCAAAGGTGGTTTGGTCATTATGTTTTCTTTAGATCTGAAGGGAAGCTACAGGCAGATCAATACTGACTCCGTAAACATCCTAATGGTTGAAAGGGTGATTAATAATAATAGCAGGATGATTTATGTTAACTTTTATAACTCTGGGAACAGCGAACACAGAGGTAGTAATGTCGCTAACCTAGACAGTATCTTAAACACAGTGTCTCAGAATATCAATTTAGTTTATGAGTTTATTCTATTAGGTGATTTTAATATTCATTTGTGTAATTTAGCCTGTAAGGGAAGTAGTGATAATGCAATTGAGGAGGGCGAGGAGGCCCCCCGGGGACCCCACTTCGAACATTCCACAGAGAGGTCCAAGTTAGAAGAACTTCTTGCAAACCATGATTTGTATGAACCCGACAAGGGCTTAAGGGCGCCAACCTTCACTGGCACCCATCATGGCTCAGTGATAGATTACATCTTTGTCTCACAAGGTATTCTAAGTCGGACTATGGACTATCGAACAGTTATAACACCTTATAGTGACCACAACCCGGTATTACTCGAAGTGGCCTGGGGTGGCCAGATGGGAGCACGGCCAACAGCGCTTAAACCAGTACATCCCCTGAAGCCTTACGCCCAAGACAGACGATTGAAATGGGCTAAAGTGATCCCGGAAAATTTCTATAAAAAAATTTCCCTAAAATAAAAGACAAAGTGGACATCTGTCAAAAAACTGGCGCGCAAGGTAAAGAAATAATAACGGCTTATGAGGCAATTTGCGGCCAGGTGGCTAAGGACCTTTTAGCCAAGTCAAAAAAAGGATTTTCTGGAACAAAGCGTTGGTTTGACTCTGCATGTTCAAAAGCCCACAGAGCATTGATGACAGCCTTAAAAATCTCCCCCAGGGTCGGGGATGACATTGTCAGATTAAGGAAAAACTATAAGGCAGCCATCAAGAATCGCAAGGAAACTATCAAACGCGAATCGTGGGAAAATCTCCTCTCAGCGGCAGTGTTGAAGGACAGTAGGAGATTTTGGGAGATTATTAGACAGCCATTATTTTCCGATGACAATAATGTTCCTATGGACTGTGTGATCACCGATGAAAAATGGCTAAATCACTTCAAAAATGTCTATGAGGGTGTGGCCGAAGGAACTATAGATGCCTCATTGCCTGCGATAGCTGTACACCCTATTCTTTTTAACCCCGAAAAAGTGGAAAAAGCTTTAATGGCCACAACAAGACATAAGGCACCTGGCCCTGACGGTGTCCCTGCCGACTTCTTTATGTATGCACCTAAACTGTGGGCGGAGGTCTTGTCTAAAGTGTTTAACGCAGCCAACGATAATCAAGCCCCTAGTTCCTGGTCCACATCCACCATTGTCCCAATTTATAAAAATAAAGGTCAGCGAGATGATCCCGCCTCCTATAGGCCTATATCTCTTTTGGACTCAACCATAAAAATATTAGGTAGAGTCCTTTTGGCCAGACTTAATAAAAATGTTGAGAGCTGTGGCGGGCTGTCTGAATTACAATATGGATTCAGAGAAAGAAAAGGGACAATCGAACAATGCATACATCTGCACCTATTGATCTCTAAATATACAGTGGCAAAGGGGGGTTCCGTGTTTCTCGCATTCATGGACCTCTCCTCTGCCTTTGATTTGGTGAATAGGACGAAACTGTGGCAGATATTGTTGGAGATGGGTATCGATGAGTCGCTGGTTGTGTTTATGGCTAACCTGCATCAGGAGCTTTTAGCAGCTGTTCGAGTTACAAATGATGGTAGATGCACCCCCTTGTTTAAATCCCTAAAGGGGGTGCGGCAAGGCTGCATCTTAGCCCCTTTACTATTCACCATCTATATTAATGGGTTGGGCAGTCACCTGCGGGGACAGGTAGCCGACGTTCCGCATGCAGGAGGCGTTAAAATCCCGGCACTCCTGTATGCGGACGACGCAGTGTTGATAGCCCGTACTGGTGTAGGCCTACAGCATCTCCTGGGCGCATTTGGTAGTTTTATGGAGAGTCTGGACCTTAAGGTTAACGCCTCTAAATCACACACGATGGTAATGGGATGTGAGTGTAACAAAAAAAGACATAAAACATTTTTTGTAGGGGAGTTCCCGTCACAAATGTAACCACATTCCCATATTTGGGGGTAACGTTTGACCAGAAAGGAACTTGGGGCCCTCAGATAAGAGCAAAAAGGCTGGCAGTAATAAGATCTTCCTCAGCGGTATTGGGCTTTGCTGGGAAGTTAGGGGCTAGGCCCATGGAAGCTCTCTTGAAAATCTACAAGAGTAAACCGGTGGCCATAGCAGCTTACGGTTCCCAGCTGTGGGGGTATGTAAATCTTGCCCCAATTCAGAGAGCAGAGAATAGATTCATTAGATCTCTGCTCTCAGTTCCGCAATCCACCCCAACGTATTCGATCCATAAAGAGGTGGGCTTGCCCTATCTGTCTGATACCTTGAGCCTTGCACCGCTGACTTTGTGGCTGAAAATGTGGACAAACGAAGACCTACCTTTGAACCACAAAATCATGCATGACGTCTTATCCTTGGATAAACATAACAGTATCCCATGGCTGGCCTATGTAGCGAAAACATTTGCAGATCTTGGTCGCCCAGAACTTTTTTCATCCCCGGAAAAAATTAGGAGACAGGATATAGTTATAATTAAAAAGTTATTTAGGGACAGGCAGGAAGCACAGCGGGAGGAACATGAATTGCTGAAACCAGCGGTAAGGACTCATAACCTTTTGGTTTGTACATCCTCACTCGCCCCTTCCTGAGCTTTGTCACATTCCCATACCACAGGTTTTTATTAACAAAGTTTCGATTTAATTTGATACATTTTTATTTGGGTTCTTTTAAGAGCTGGCAGAAGCCTGACTTGGCCCCACCGTGCAGCTGTGATAACTTTTCGGTGCAGGATACTCTGCACTTTGTCATGTTTTGTAGTTTGTACCACGAGCAGAGAAAGAAATATTTGCTTCCTATTTTGAAAAAAGCAGGTTTCGTTCAAGTACGACCAGCTTTGCTCTTTTTACAACTTTTACCTAACACACATATTACTTTTTGCATGGCAAACTTTTTGGTAGCTGCAATGAGGGCGAAATCTGTCGGTCAAATTTTACCTTAAAATTATTAGCTTTTTATGATGCTTTTTTTTGCAGGATTTGTATAAATTATTCCATCCATGTTTAAAATCTTTTTTTGCTTAACTGGATCCTCTTTTGAAAAATGTAGATATAAGTATTGTATGTATTGTATTGTAATGTAATTGTTTTCATTATTTGTTCTTTGTATGACTTGTAAAAAGTCGAATAAAGATATTCTGACTGACTGACTGACTGATTGACTTACTGTGGTGTCATTGTTTGTTTTTCCTTGATGGATTCTTTGACCATTCTTTAGTTTTGGGGAGGAATGTAGTGTGCAGAAGGACACATCATTGTTTGCTTCTCCCTGCTAGAGGGATGTCCCCTACAATTTGCTTACACGCATCCCACACAGGTGTCACTATTATGGTGACCATGCAAATAAAAGGGAGTTGAGCGCTCTTCACTTGAGATCTACACCCCAATAAAGTGTCTGTGTAATTTTGTCAGTGTTTTCCCTTACCAAACAGTACAAAAAGTGATCCATGTGTCTGTTCTTTGGCTGTTGGGCATTGGTCAAATGAAAATATCAGGGTTCAAAGGAAAACAAAGGAAGTAGAGTAGTTTCGCAAACATCACTCAGGCAAAGAAGCAAGCGCATATTTGAAAGGTCAGACTGGGATAGAGAAGGGCGGTGCACTTCTCACAGTCATAGACTTGGATAAAAAATAAAAAGAGTCTTGGGTGTAGCTTGTGTATTAAAGACACGCCCAGTCTCAACCGCCTTCTTTGTGATCCAGACCCTGAGGGAGAGAGGGACCTCCAAGGACGCTCAAGCATCAGGCTTCACCACTTCCCTTTCCCTTTGTGTGCAGCAATGCAAGAGATCCAACAGTGAGCTCATTAACACCAGCACCCTGCGGTATGCTGAAAAGAAAGAGGAAGCGAACTCGGTAAGAAGAAAACAAAGAAAGTTAAGTTAATCAAGGTGAAGTGCAGGCGTCTGGAAGCTGAGCCAACTTACCTTTTGTCGACCTACTTATTCAAGCACAACTTTCTGGACAAAAACCTGCAAAAGAAAAGGACAGAAAACAAGTTTCAGTTAGGGTATCTAAAACGTGCTTCTCATAAAACCTTATTGGGCAAAGGCACATTTTGAAAAAAAGACTATTGGCGCCCTTGGTAAAGGTTTTCTAGAGGAATTTTACAGAGACAAAATTCAACTTTTAAGATTTGGATATCTTAAGTTCAGCGAGCTGAAGGTTTACCTATGCTTGAAAGAAGGTGAACCTTTAAAGACACTCTGGAAATTCATTGTATTACACGAACGAGAGAACAGAACATTTATTTTAGCAATGAGAGTGTTCTGTGACTAAACAGGTGAACAGGAGGGTGACACGAGAAGAGAAAGGTTTGTGGGTCACAAGGGGAAAAGCAAAACCAACACACTTTAAAATATAAATGAGCAAGTAACCCTTAGGGTTTGGAGACGATTATGGGTGGCAACTTATTGCATATGTCAATACTTATGTGTCTCCCAAAGTACCCACAGGTAGAACTTCTTTACCTCAGCAAACCATGAATAAGCCTTTCCAAAATGTCTGTGCGCTGATGAACAAAATTTAAATATTTGTGCCACAGGAGAATCACTGCTTGCCATTGTGTAGCCATTGTTGTTCAGATGTGGCATTGGAATCAGGAAGCAGAGAGCAGTATAATACTCTTCTACATAAAAAGTGCACCAGGTGCAAGTCTGCAAGCCTCCCTCTTACAAACGTGGTGCAGTAAGGGCAAGTAGCTGGACAAGGTACAATTTGTTGTAAACGTACGTTTTTGACCGAATGTATCGTTTTTACATCTGGCAAGAATCCATAAACGTATTCCTGGAGGGTGTAAAGGGCTGTACATGCTTGGACATCTCCACCCCAAGAGTAGAGATGTCTGATCTCTCAAATCTCACTCAGTGGTGGGAAGTGGAAGTTCCAAAGCATGATGTGATCTGGAAACTGTGGATGCACACAAACACATATATTTGTGAGAATTCCCAAACTCTTCTCTGCCTTCTTACAAGCCTGGAAGGGCTGAGCATAAAGAATAAGGACTTTCCTTTGTTGAGGGTGTAAAGGAAGGGATCCTCAGATATTTTTTTTCCCTCACAAGAATAAAAAAGTGTGTGTTTGCACTGCAGAGAGACTCTTTTGCCTCTGTGTAGACTACTCCTCTGTTAGAAATTCTGCACAAAAGGAATAGTAAAGTTTTAACCCCTCAGTGTGTTGGGCGGCCAGAGGCTCCCCGATGCACCAGTGCTCATGTGCTTTGGACATGGCACAGGGAATCCCTCTGGCACGGGCACCAGAGGGATTCCCTTTCACCCCTAACAGCCTTGGGAGCTGGGTAAGAGCTTCCCCAGCTCCTGAGGCGGTAGATTTGGTTTCTCGGAAATGATTATCAGCGCGCACGTCAAGGCTGACATCATTTCAATAAAACTAAAACTGAAATGAGCTGAGGGGCTTTTTTCAGTTTCGCTTTCTATGAGCTCAGGGGCTATCTCAGCCTCCTGAGCACGTAGAAAATCAGGAGAGGTATCGCTAGAAAGGGGAGATTCTTCCCTTTCCAATGGGTCCCCTCCCTAGTAGATCCCTGCTTGGGGATTGCCTCAGGAGGGCGATCCACAAGCAGGGATCTACCCACTAGCCACTAGGGAGAGGGGAGCAGCCCCATGGGCAAGGGCCTTTGCTCCCCCTAAATTAAATAGGTACCTTCAGTCTTTCTGCCCCCACGGGGCAGAAAGCCCACTAGGTGCCAGGGTTTATTTTCCCCATTAAAGTTAGGGGTGGGGGCTGGCCAAGATGGGGGTATGCCATTGCACCCACCCCTCCCTCCCACAAGGAGGGTTTCCACACAAGCCATACCTTCCTGGACTCCCCCGGGTGTCTAGTTTTCAGAAAGATATGGGTTTGGTAAGTTTCCCTAGATACCCGCCGAGCCCGGGGCAAAAACCCTGGTGAACCCCCTTGCAAAACCAGGTTGTTTTCTGATAGGTAATTTTGGTGTCTTCTCAATACGTTTTGGGCCTTTGCTGTCGCCGGTACATGACCCACCCACGCGAGTGCGGTACCATTTTTATTTGAAGACCTGGGGTAATGCGGGGGGTGTAATTGTTACAAGGAAGAGGCGCACAGGTAAAGTTACAGGAGTCTTCTTTATTCAGTCTTCACGCCATCACAGGTTCCAGTCAGCTGGAGTCAGCTGTGGAATCTTCGCACATTCCTCTCAGGGCTATACCAAGGGAGAGGAAGGGGAAGGGGGGGATGGGACAGAACAAGTGAGATTACAACACATCTCCTTACCAAGAGAAAGGAAGGGAAAGATAGGGAGAGGGGGTAACCAACAGTGCTGGGGAATAAGCATTTTAACAACGAACATGCTTAGAGGAGCATTTATAAAGGTAAATATTTCAGAGACAATTTAGACATCAAAATCATTCTGTAACAATACAGAAAACGTTTTCATGTGACAGAGTAATGCTTAGTTCACCTGGGTGCAGCTGTGGGCCTCGATGACCTCCTAAGGGCCACATTATTCATACTACCCATTTGTGTCTCTGCCTGGGGGACATGTATATCTCTGTGAGGGACAAACCTGTCCATACTCCAAGTTTGTCCGTTGGCCAGCTGAACCACATTCCTACCCACTTTGGTTACCCGCATGGGTTCAGAAAACCTGGTGGCCTCCCTCCTCCTTGGCTTGGGAAGGTCTATGCGGACCCAATCTCCTTCCCTTACCCGGCTAGCTTTCACGTGTTCGTCAGCGTTGTACCTTGCTACATACTTATCTTGGGGATCCTTAAAACGCTGTCCAATTTCATCACGGTTAATGTGACAATTGCTCTGCCTTTTTACTGGAGGTGAAAGCCTGGTTTTAGGAATTCTCCCTTTCAATGAGTTGAATGGAGACACCCCTGTGACTAGGTTAGGGGTAGTGCGATAAGCTCAGAGTGTTTCCTGCAGGGTCTGTACCACCGATGTGCTTGATATCTCAGCACGTTGTAGACATTCTTTTACTAGGCGGTTCATGCGCTCCACCAACCCGTTGGCACAGGGACAATAAAGGGCAGTTTTCTGGTGGATGATGCCCATGTCAGAAAGGAATTCCCTCATTGTTTCTGAGGTAAACTGTACCCCATTATCGGTGATTAAGATATCTGGGATGCCTTCCTCAAAGAAGATGTCTTTAAAGGAGCTTATAAGCACTTGGTATCAATCTGGTGGACACACCTGTAAGCCACCCACTTTGTGTGGTAATCCACCAGGACAAGTATGAATCTTTCCTTCAAACACTTGAGGTTTAGGGGGCCAATTATGTCTGTAGCTAGTTTGGACTAAGGGCTATCTGGTATCAAAACTGGGGATATGGGTGGTTTCCTTGTCTGCTGGGTCTTGTCAGTCTTGCTACATTCCAGGCGGTCCCTCACTATGTGTTCTGCCATGGCATCCATTCCCGGCCACCAGTAGTCTAGTCTAATTTTGTTCTTTGTTAGGCTACCCCCCAAGTGACCGACGTGTGCTAAGTCTACAATTTTTTTCTGTGAGCGAGATGAGTGGAACAATTTTATCCCTTCTAAACACCATACCATTGTGAATGTTTAGTTCTAACCTCACCTCCCAGAATCCACTCAACATAGGTGCCACCTTATTTTTCTCATTGGTGCATCCTTTTATTATAAGGTCTTTTAGTGCTTGCAAATCCTTATCATCGTTCAAACCCTGCTCCCATTCCTCTTTGCTTAGGCATGTCAACTTCAAAATCCTCTCCTCGTCTTCAGCTACCACATCACACTTGTTGGTATCATTTGGTGAGCGGGACAAGAAATCTGCCACCACATTCGGTGAGCCTGGCATGTACTTCACCGAGAAATTGTACCCCGCCAAACCCAAAATCCACCTTGATATACGTGGTGTGTTTTTTTTCCGACCCTTTGGTTGTAAAGGCGTACATGAGGGGTTTGTGGTCGGTCCTCACAGTGAAGAGAATGCCCCAGAGGAAGAAACGGAAATGTTTGATGGCTCAAGTGCATGCCAACGCCTCCTTCTCCACCACAGAGTAGTTTACTTCCGCTCCTTTAAGGGCGCAAGAAGCAAATGCCACCACTTGTTCCTTGTTTTTCCCCATCTGGGAGAGACTAGCCCCCAATCCTTTATTGCTTGCATCGGTGTACAGAATAGTGGGTTTGGTAGGGTCAAACCTACTCAACGATGGGGCTGAGGCAATGCTATCCTTCACTGTTGTGAATGCCACTTGACTGCTTTCATTCCGTGTAAAGGGAGTTCTGGTCTTCAGCAACAATCTCAGAGGTTCAACAATGCTCGCATAATTTTTCACAAACTTAGCATAATACTCTGATAACCCTAAGAATGATTTCAGGTAATCTATGTTCGTTGGTGGCTTAGTTCCTTCAACGGCTTCAACCAAGTCTACCTTGGGCTTTATACCACCCTCAGAAATTTTGTGGCCCAGGTATTCGACTGATCCAACCCCAATACAACACTTCTCCTTCTTTAGTGTCAACCCTGCTTCTTCCAGTATAGACAATGCCTTCCTTAAGATGGAATTGTGCTCCTCCAAATCCTTCCCATAAATGAGAATGTCATCCTGGAAGCACATGGTATTAGGGAGACCCTCCAGTACATGTTGCATGATCCTCTGGAAGGCAGTGTCTGCCGAAGCCAATCCAAAGGGCATGCAAATGTACTGGAAGGCTCCCAACTGGGTTATGAATGAAGTTAAGTGATGTGAATCAGGGTGCAATTCCATCTGGTGGTATGCAGACGAAAGGTCTAGGACGCTGAAACAACTGGCACCCCTGATTAACATGAGGACCTCATGTATGCGTGGCAAAGGGTGCCTGTCCACCCATATACTATTGTTTAGGTCACTAAGGTCCACACACAATCTAATATCCTTGCTTGAGGATTTGATCGTAAGAACGATCGGGACCAACCATTGTGAGCTGACTATGGGTTCAATAACCCCTTGAGCTAAAAGTCTGCCCAATTCGGCTTGGAGGGGTGCCTGCATCAAATGAGGTATAGGTTTCACCCTATGAGCCACGGGCTTAGCCTTGCTTTTAAGTTTGATAGAATGCTGGTAATTTTTAAGCAAGCCCAGCTTCTTTGTAAACACGTTGGGAAACTGCTCACAAACCTCCTTGCCCCCCACCGACTGGTCCACTAGGATTACCTGGGCAGGGCTATTGGGGTCTATCTTGATGCCTAGTTCCCTTTGGTGCTTCCACACCAAAAGACTCGACCCTTTCTGTGTGACATAGACTTTACCCACCGTGTTCCTTCCTTTGAACCTGTGTTCATGGTCATCTTGCCCACTAATGGTATGGGGTCCAAATTGTACCCCCCTGGGTGTATGTCAGCCGGTTGAATTTTTTGTGGCTACTTGGGAAACATTCTTGAGAAAGTATCTGCTTCCCCCAAAGTATAGGGCGAGCATGAGTCGGCAAAGACAGTAACCTCCCTTTGGTCTAATGTGATAGTACAAGATGGGAAACCACCTGCCTTGTCCTCTTCCTGTACCTTAAATACCAACTTGACCTCTTGGGGAGGCTCATGTTCAATGGAGTGAACTAGTTTAGATTGGTGATCTTTACTGAGTCTGGCTAAATGGCCCCTCCTCCCACACCGGTGGCATGTGACTGCTCTTGCTGGGAATCCAGCGTGATTGGCAAGGTGATTGGGGCTGCCACATCTGAAACACTTTAGTCTGGTACCTGGTGGAACGATACTCGGACCCTTATTCTTACTTTTTTTATGGGTATCCTGCTTGTTTATGGCATTCACTTCTGTATTTTTCTCCCCTTTTCCCTTCATGGCTACCATGCAATCTGCAGTGTGTTCAATACCCACAGCGATGTCTATAGCTTGTTTCAAGTCAGGATTGGCAACCAGGAGCCTTTCCTGTATTTTTGCGTTGTTGGTACATCTCACTAGTTGGTCCCCGATTAGGGAGTCTTGTAGGGTCTCAAATTCACACGTGTTTGCTAAACCTTTCAGGGCAGCAATGTATGTTTTGACCTTTTCATTCTTCCCCTGTACCCTCAAAAAGAATTTGTGCCTTTCTAACACCACATTGATAGTTTTTCCAAAATGTTTTTCCAGCCTATTTACCACTGCTAGATATACATTTTCGTCATCATCACTGTCTTTTTCTAACTCCGCAGATAAGTTGTCGTATGTTTTACGTCCTTCAACACCTAAATTATGCAGTAAAGTATGTAACTTCCTTAGTGCTGAAAGCTTTTCGCCCCCAATAGCAATGATGCAGGACTCTAAAAGTCCAAACCATTGTTTCCAAGGTAACTGTGGTTCTCTGACTTCATTCAGAAAAGGTGGCGGCTGCGACATATTTGTACTCACCATTATGGAAGAACGCTACAATGCCCTTAATACAATCTATAAAGCTGGGTATAGAGTATGACCCCTTCCCTCTAAGTGAGCACTAAGGAAAGTACAAATACAATTTAGCGCGTGAAAATGGACAGGCAAGTATGGAAATCTTGGCTGGACAGTGTGAAAATTTACAACCAAACCTACGACTGCTCCAGTCACTACACAGTACTCAAAGTTAGTTGTGCCTGTCAGCGAACGATGCGACAGGCTGCAGGAGCAAGCTCCAGCGAGGTAAATTTGAAGAAAATCCTTCCTCTTTAAAACGCCACTGAAAGTCAGCTGTTCCTGTCAGCGAAGCCTGCAACAGGCTGAAATAACCACACCGGTGAGGCAGGAGTTAACTTGAAGCGCTGCCTTGATGGAGGCGCCGCTAGTTCGTGCCGCCTCCCCGATGACGCGCTTCCCTGAGGAGAATGCTGAGACTTCTCAGGAGGCTGCCACGCTTGGACAAGATTCCAGACACAGCGCCCGGTGACCGCCACCTCAACCTCTGCACCTAAATTTAACTTCCCTGGATAGAAAGCTGCACAGCCCGGTGCTTCCTCGTCTCTCGCACTCCAGCTCATGGCACCGTCACCAGCAATGGCGCACCACCACAACTACCGCCAGAACACCTTCACCGCAGCGGTCGAGGCACAGCACCCAAAACCGACGTGGAGACCACACGCTTCACTCCTTCCCCCGCAGACTCCAAGGCAAGAAGTCACCCCCGAGTGCTGCTCCACACACCGTTGACGCTTAAACCGGGCACAGAACTGCTGGAACAGTGGGGAGTCCTGAAAGTTTCACACTTCCCCTCACGAACCAAGGAAACTGATCAGGGCTGCCACTCCACCTTGCACACAACACTGACAGAAGCGGAGCAAGCTGCCTCCCCACCCCCCCGAACTTGGATTTGCCTCATGGGGAGAACACTCACTGCTTTGTGGTCCAGGCGGTGAGCTCAGGTGGGCACACTACGTCTTCCACAAGGACACCACAACTCCTCACCTTCTATGGGTACCTCACGCAGTAGCACAGCAGAAGTAGGGAGAATCTCCTCACAACGCAGTCTTGCTTTCTTTGCACCACGCAGATTGAAGCTCTGCACCACAGATGATGTAAGGAAGGTTGCAAGGTCCTTTTGAATTCGATAACCCTTCAAGGCATCAGGTAAGATTTAAAGCCTTCTCAAAATATTGGCTGTAACTGGAGTTGGATTTGGGGGTGATGATGTACCGTCCCCACACGGTTTTCGTCGCCAGTGTTACAAAGAAGAGGCGCACAGGTAAAGATACAGGAGTCTTCTTTATTCAGTCTTCACACCATTACAGGTTCCAGTCAGCTGCAGTCAGCTGTGGAATCTTCGCACATTCCTCGCAGGGCTATACCAAGGTAGAGAAGGGGGGATGGGACAGACCAAGTGAGATTACAACAGTAATCTTGTGGATCGACACAGATTCCAGAATTTTCCATCACAAAAATGTGAGGATTTTTTTTTTTTTTACAAAGTTTGAGGTTTACAAGAGATTCTGGGTAACAGAACCCAGAGAGAGCTACTCAAGTCACCCCATCCTGTATTCCTCTCGGTGCCTAGCTTTAAAAAATGTATAGGTTTGTTAGGTTTCCCTAGGTACCGGCTGAGCTAGGGTTCAAAATCCACAGCTAGGCACTGTGCAAAAGGGTCAGTTTTCATGGTAAAAATGTGGTGTGTCCACTTTACATTTTGGGCCGTTTCCTGTCACGGGCACTAGGCCTACCCACACAGGGGAGCTACCATTTTCATCAGGAGACTTAGGGGAACTCAGAATTGTAGAGCAACTGTTATTACCTATTAACTTTCTATGCATTTCTGCCTTCCTAATGTAAGACAATGTGTAAAAAAGAAGTCATTTTGATAAATGTCCTACAATTCACAGGCTAGTATGGGTAACCACTATTTCGTAGATGTGTAAATAGCTACTGTTTCTAAACTTTATATTTTGTTCCCATTTCGGAAATACATAGGTGTCCTTGATACCTATTTTCACTCTTTCTATTTTACAAAATTAATTGCTATATACCTGTACACAATGAAAAACCACTGCAAGACGATGATCAGTTATTGGCTCGGGTTTCCTCAGGTTTTTGGTGAACCTAAAAGTCCTATATATCCCCACAACCAGAAGGTACCAGCGGATGTAACAGTATATTGCTTTCAAACATCTTTCATACTTAGAAGTTACAGGTGAAAATATTGGCACAAGTTGCTGTTTTTTTAAACTCATTTTCAATTTTTCTTCTTTTCAACTATTTCTATAACAAAAAACTTGAAGGATCTACACACATGACCTCTTGCTGAATTCAGAATTTTATCTACGTTTCAGAAATGTATAGCTTTCCGAGATCCAATATTTATTTCACACCCATTTCTACCACTAACTGGAAAGAGGTTGAAAGCACAAAAAGTAGCAAAAATAGGCTGTGTCCCCTTAAAATGCCAAAACTATGTAAAAATGTTTGGTTTTCTGTCAAAAGTCTGCTTGTCCCTGAAAGCTGGAAAGATGATGATTTCAACACCACAAACCCTTTTTTGATATTATTTACAGAGGAAAACCCAGACTCTTTCTTCTGCAGCACTTTCCCTTCATTTGTCCCCCAAAAACAAAATGCAGCTGTATTTTGGCTAATTTCTGGGTCCCCTCCATGGGAATCCACAATCCCTGTGTACCTTTATAATCCCTATGATGTTGGAAGAAAAGGGCGCAAATTTGGCATTGATACCTTATGTGGTCAAAAAGTTATGAGGTCCTAAGTGCGAACTACCCCAAATAGACAAAAAAAGGCTTAGCACTGGCCTAGCAGCGAAAGGGTTAAAAAAGCCATTAGAAATTCTTAGCACTCCTTTCCAAGCATACTACAAGGGATGTTATTGAATGGGAAATAAATGGAAAAGTATGCATAATCATACGTGCAAAATTAGAGGTGCAAATCTCCACGTGTATGTTAGATCTGTCATCCTTAGGGTTGTTTTCCCCAAACATTTTTCCTGCTTACCTCATCATTCTGCTGTTTCTTTTTGCTTGGCCTTAAGACTCCGAGCACATTACTACTCTTGACCAGTGAAAAAGTGCATGTGCTTCTTCCCTAAACATGATAACATTGTTGTATATACAATTGCCATATTTATTTTACTTGTAATTCCCATGTAAAGTGGTATGCCACATACCCAGGAACTGGACATTAAATGCTACTAGTGGGCCTGCAGCACTGATTTGCCACTGCCACTGTTGTACCTGTAGGATATATATATATTGGGAGCAAGTTGCAGGTTATGTGAGACACGGCTTTCTGCGAGCTGCCACTCGAGCGAGACGGGGCTCTCTATTAGAATTGTTTGCTTTTGTAAGCAATCTCATGGCTAGAGATTGTGCCTGGTAACTCGTTATGCTTTGATTTTCCACGAGTCTTGCAGGCATTGTTTGTGCATCTGTAAAGTCAGTTTTCACTGATTGGCTGAGGTCACAGGGAATACTGGTTGTGGGGTTGTGTTTTCTTGAACCACCTCGACTGCAGGCTCGACATCGATACATTGCTTGTCAGCACCCCACATCTCACTGCTGCCACCCAGGATCAAGGTACTGTGTTCAACAGGCCTGCATGGCCCTTGTCCCTGGTCAGCACTCCATCGTGGTCCACTTGAGCAGTTGACTCTGTCCTGATCCAGCGCGACAAGATAATTGCTTATTGCTTCTAAGCGCTAAAACCCCTTTTATTCTTTAACAATCCTGATCTCAACTTCTATTTATTGAATTCTTGTTGTTCTAGGCTTGATTTATTTTTACAATTATTGTCTATTTCTCTCACCTGATGTGAAGTCTTTTTGTGATATTTTCATTGTGTTACCATGTGTGTTGCACACATACTTTATACATTGACTCCTTAGATAAGCCTAACTGCTCTGTGTCAAGTTACAGAGTGTGAATTCGCTTGTCTTATTAACTACGTAGGTCTACGTTTTTTAGATCAACAAATGAACTGTGATTATCTCAATTCTATTCTGAACAGTGAGTCAATATGCAAACATTTTTCAACATGTACAAAATAATTCAAACAAAATATTTTGTATTTCACCGGTACGTATTTACTTCATACTTTTTTGTTTTTTATATTCTTTTTGTTCACACAAACAAAGTTCATCGAACAGTCATGCAGACTGAGGTCAATATGTCAACACGCGAAGCAGCACGAAAAGGATGGCAAGGTCTTCAACTCCGGTCACATGACTAACGCGGAAGACAGGAAGACGCGATCGCAACGACGACTAAGCCAGACTTGAAAACTGCAGCGCGGTTATCCTGAAGCGGTAGAATTGTTCCCCACAGCGCATAAGGTAACAATCAATTCAAAGATATGTCAACAGCATGCCACAACAAGTGAGGGCTGCATGAAGCACATTTACAACTGTGAGACCCATAGCTGCCAAGGTTTCAGATTGCCATGTGTGACACTTTAATAATTTCTGTGTAAATCTGAGTGACATTTCAAAGAATATGAGTGACACTTTCTCGTGAGCAAAATCAAGCAATGGAGACCAGGTAAACATATCATTATCAGAAATTACACCCATTTGAGTAACGAAAAACTCTCAGAAGATCTTCAAAATGCTGTAAACCAGCAAAAAGGAAAAGTCACTAACAATTGACAAATAGTCTCTCCAGGTCTGTCACATGTAAGACCTGACCAAGCAGGCTGAGAGGCCCCAGTAAGGATCTCAGGTGCTAATTGTAATTAATTTATTCAGTCAGTGTGCTACAGGGTTAGTCAGGCTGTAATAATATTTTAGTCCTTTAATGCTAATAAATAATAATAATGTATCGACTGCACTCATTGTGTCAACTGAGTAGAGGTCTGGGGCCGCGTCCTGAGAGCAGTGAGCTGCAGGCTTTGGTAGAGCATGGACGCTGTAATTAAATATAACGTACTGTTGACTCGAAAGTTGAACGTCACCTGACCACAATTAAACAAAAAAAACGGATGGGACTGACTCGTACGTATAGTTCAATTTACATGAGACAATAGTAAATAAGATGTAATGATCAATGAGATCTGGCTCATGCTCCGAACTAAGCGGCGCTGCTCAGTGCAGCCTGGGCGAGTGGAGCTGTAAGAGGGTCTCAGTCAGGCTGCAGTGAGTGACGTTCTAAATTAAATATATAACAGGCACTGCCAGGTCCTGTATTAGTTATATTTTCGCGCCGGCTGCAAAACTACATGTTACAGCCAGTGGAGGTTAGAGGAAACAAATGCAGGGCTCGGCTAAACCACCAGGCACAAAACGAAAACAAATATTATTGTTGTTGCCGTCTATTTGACATACCAGCGATGGTGCGCAAACTGCGTACTTAAATGCACGGCTCCTTGGTGTGAGGCGCCTTGCAGGAATCCAATCAATGATTCCACGCATGACTGAGTCTGACCGGGCGGCCAGCGCGTATATATCAGCTCAGCTGTTTTCATTTAACCAACATTACCTCCTCGTCAGCCCTCCCCGTCCCAGTCCACCAGAAACTCCCAAGCAACTAAAAACCCATTCCTTCCCTCCAGGCCACACCCACACCCTAAGGCATATAATCATGTGACCCGCCCATCCACATCCTGTTTGTTTTTTCTGCGGAATTAATTTCCTGGCAACTTCGTCGTGGGGGTACTGGACCGGTGCCTCCTTTCGGGTGAGTGTGAAACGGCCTGCTGGGCAGCCGTTTGATCCCCTGTTGTACCTGTTTTTGTCATGTACTTTTGAGTCCCTGCTTTAGCGGGACCGTGGGGTTGGGGGGCCTTGACTGCCTGGTGTGGGGTGGTGTCTCCCTGCTGCGGCCTCCCCTCTTCCGGGTATGTTCCCTGCCCTAGCGGGTACACCCGGGGAGGGAGGGGGGTGTGTTGGGCGCGGCTAGCTTCTCTGCTCGCCAGTGGCGTGGCGGTTTGGCTCCTCCTGGGAGGTGTGTTTGGGGGCTCGGTGCTCGTCTCGGGCCCGTGTTTCCCTTTTTTGTTTTTGTTACCTGGGAGGCAGTTCACGGTGCAGATATCGTGCTGGATGCGCACAGTGCATTGTATAAAGCGACCGAGAGAACAGACTCTGCAATTTCCCTGCGGGGAAACGCTTTGTTCATTTTGATGGACGGGGCTCTGTCTACCGGGGCTTCGTGTCCTCTGGCCGCGGGTCGCTCCCTGCCCCTTTTTAGGGGGCGTCGCTTTGGTTCACACAGTGGGCCGTGGTGGCAATGCTGTGCCTGTATGCTTCCTTTGGAATGTCCGGGAGTTCGTGTTCCCGTGTCTGTTTGGAGGCAGGTTGCTTTACATGTGGAAGCTGCTCTCTCCTTCGGTCCTGTTTTGGGCTGCCTGTTCTTTCTGGGCCCGCCTCGGCGGGTCTTGGGCTCAACCTTCCACGGACCCGATAATTCTTGCCTCGGTGCTTATTCCAACCCTTGCGGGTGAGTAGTGCGCTATACAAGTGTCCTTATGCATTTAATTGCGTTCCGTTTGTCCTTCAGTTTGGGGGCGCCCTGGTGTTCTGAATATATTGGGCTGCGCCTCATGACACACGCATGGGGCTGGTACTTTTGGGGGTCGGGACTCTGTGTGTTGGGGCTGCGTGTCCTTGGTTCCTCCCCTGGCCTCTTTCTCCTGCCGTGGGTCGCTCTCTGCCCTTTTTTGGGGGCATTGCTTTTGTTTAAGGCGGTGTCCTGTGGTGGTAGCGCGACTTGTCTTCCTGCTGGGGCCTCCCCTCTTCCGGGTTGGTTCCCTGCCCTGGGATATTCGCCTAGGGTGGGAAGGGTGGTGTGTTGTGCACGGCTGGCTTCTCTGCTCGCCAGTGGCGTGGCGGTCTGGCCTCCTTTCAGGTACGTGTGTGTCGGTCTGATTGGCGACAGTTTTTTTATTCCCCTTAGATGCCTGTTGTTTCGGGTACATTTGTGTTACTGCTTTGGCGGGACCATGGGGTTTGGGGGAGTCCCGGGCTCCCTCTTTCTGTCTTGTTTGGACTGGCCTGCTGGCCTGGGGGGGTGTGGCATTCCCTGATTGGCCCTTGTGGATCTTGCATTGCTTGGTCTGGGCGCTACTTTCTCTGTTCTGGGCCCCTGTTTGAGATGTGTGGTTTTGGCATGTATGGGCTCTGCTGTCACGGGGAGGTGGTGGTCGCTGGGTCTTCCGCTGCTCCTTCCTTTGGGCATGGTCAGGTTGCTTCTGCCGCGTGGATCCTGTCTTGGATTGGTTGGGTCCGGGGGGGCGAGCCTTTGTGGTTTTCTGTTCCGTGTTCGGGTCGCTTTTTGGTTCCGTGGGCCCTGGGTGGGTGGACAGTCTGTGGACTTTTTCACCATTCACCTGTTGTTGGGGCTTGTGGGCCTCCCCTTTCCTCGATCTCTGTGTATGCTGTGCAGGATGGGGTGTGGGGGATGTTTGGTGGACATGCCTTTCCCCGGTTTCTGGACGATTGGGGTTTCATTTACGGTGGTTCGCTGGGGTATCCTGGCTGGGTAGCGAGTGGATCCCTGTGGCTGGTGTGGCAGCTCGGTGCCTGGTGGTGTCCGTGGTTGCGGTTTCTTCTTCTCCTGTGGTCTTGCGGGATGGGGGACCTTGAAGCTGGCTTGTGCTACCTCTGGTTTTGCGGTCCGGGCTGCGTCTTGCCCTGGCTTTTGGGTCGGTCACTTCGTGTGTCTGTCCATTTTTTCTGTGCTGGTTTGCTGGTTGTGGGTCCCTCTGCCTCTTTTTCCGGGTTGGGACTGCAGTTGCATTTCTGGGCAGACTTTTTCCTTTGAAACCCTTGGTGCGATGGCGATGGTGGCTGGGTCCTCTGTGTCTGCTCGCTGGGTTTTGCCTTGGAGGACGGTTCTGCTTGGGGGACTCCCTTAATGGTGCTTCCCTTCGCGGGCTCTTTCCTATTTTGGGATCCGTGGGATTGTGCGCCTGCCTTTGGGCGGCGTTTCATTCTACTTTGGTGGCCCTGCCCTTTGGTGGTATGGAATGGGGCCGGGGTGTCCCTTCCTTCCTCTTGTCCCAGGGTCTACGGGGTGCTTCCTCTTCTCCTTGTCCCTCCTGGTTGGGCTGGGCTACTGGCTGTGTTCTGTGCTGCCCCTTTTTCCCATTTCTCAGGCACTGTGGCGAGCTCTTTGCTCAGGGCTCGGGTCTCGTTTCTGAGGGGGCAGTGTTGTGAGTGCAAGTGTTTCGGCAGGGTCGGGGGGTGTACTCGCTCCTGTTTCTGTTCCGGGGCCCTTCTGGGGTCTGCTGTCCGGTGCTGGTTATGGCAGCTGCACGCTTGTGTCTCCCTCGTCGATCCTTCTGGTTCTCCGGGACACATTCTTCTTATGCCGGTTCCCGCGGCTTCTTTGCCTACTAGGGGGTTCCGGGTGTTCCCTGCCTTGTTCGGTAGGTTGATTCTTCCTCTTCTTTCCTTCCGGTTTAGGCCCTTTCAATGGGTGTTTGCTGCCTCCTGCGTCGGTTTGGAATGTGCTGCTGTTCGTGGGGTGGTTTCGGCACCTCGGTTGGTGGGGTTTTCCTGACGGTGCCCCGCAGACTACGGTGGTGGTTGGGGGCTCGGTCTTCCTCTACTCCCCGGCGGCTCCGTGTTCGGCGGCTGTTTCCTGCTGCTGTGAGGTTTGTCCTTGGGCTCGGTGGCTCTTGTTCCCCCTGGCGTGTCTTGCACTGGGCTTCTTGCGGGGCTATCCATTTGGGTCCTGAGAGAAGTTGGTTCTCTGACCTGGGCTCTAGTGCTCTGTGGAGTGTTTTGTGCCTCTGCTGTCGCAGGCTCCCGCTGGACGGTGGGTTCATTTCCTGCCTCTGCTTTCTTAGTGTCCCATGGGGGTTTTGTGCCTTTGGCCTTGCTTGCCTGGGTGCACCTGATCTTGTTTGAAGGATCTGGGGTTCTGCAGTTTCTGGCCTGGTTGGTGCCTGGTTGGGAGGTCGCCTGGGTATGCCGGGTGCTGTTGCGTTCGTGTGGTGCTTTCATGTGGCCCGGGGTGCTGTTGCTGCTCTTGTGCCTCTGGTGGCGCTGGCTCGCTCTGGTCTGGGGTTGACTCCTGATTGCCTGTGCTTTCGGTCTGTCCCTTGGTCGGTTTGGTTGGCCTGGCCTCTTTCTGCCTTGGTTCCTCCTGAGGTTCGTGGGGGTCTAGTCGGACTGTGTGCTGGTGGTGTGTTTGGTCGTCCGCCTTTGTTGTGCTGGGATGGCTTCACTTGGCGGTTCGGCTGTTCGGCCGGGAGGGGGGGGCGTTTTCTTCCTTGTGGCCCCTTGGACTTTTTGTCTCCCGGGGGGTTTTTCTTCCCGGGGCGGCTCTCCTGCGTGGGGTGTTTCCCTCCCTGTCCGAGTTATGCCTCTTGCTGTCCAGGTTCAGTGTCTCGTGGTTGGGCCTGTTTTGCTTCTCCGGGGAGGGCCTTGGGTTGAGGTTGTTCTCTGGTTTGGTCAGGCTCTGTCTGCGGGGTGGTGGCCCTGTCCTTCTGTTGTACGGAGGCCTGCTGTGTGCTTTTCCCCCGTTTGCGCTGGTTCCGTGGGTCCTGCTGCGGGTTGGACTGGGTCGGGCCTCGTTTGTCCTGGTGGCTCCGGTTTGGTCTGGGTGGCCTTGGCTCCCTCTGTTGTGGTTGGCGGTGAGGCCTTGCTGGTGTTTGCCGGTGGTCCCTTGTTGTTTCCCCTATGTCTCGGGGTGTCTGGTCCACTTGCGGGTTGGCTGTGGTGGGTCTGGACCTCCTGGCTTTGGGGTGTTCTGGCTGAGTTTTTTCTCAGTTCGGGAGCCCTTCGCCTCTCCTGTCCTGTGCCTGTCATGGGGTTTTCTTTCCTGGATTGCTGTCCGACACAGGGTGTGTCTGCATTGGATTCCGGGGCTTGTCTTGGGTTTCTGGGTGTTTGGCTTCGACTTGGGTCGGCCTGTATCCTCCCTGCGAGCTCTGTGGACGGATGGTTGGCTTTTCGGGGTTCGGGCGTTGGGCTGGTGCGCCCCTTGGCGTCCGGATGGTTGTGGGGTTGTTTCCTTCTGGCGCCGTTCTTTAGTTCCTTTGCTCCTTATTGGAGTTTCTGGTTCTGCCTGTTTTCTGTCCTGTACCTCTTACTGGGGTTTGGGTGCTGCTGCTCTGTTTGGCGGTTGTGCGGGCTCTGGCGGTGTGCCTCCTTCCTGCTGTGCCTTTTTTTATGGGGTGGTGTTCCCTTTTTGTTGCCTTTAGTCTGGCTGGTCGTGTTCTGGGGCCTTCTGTGGCTGCTCTCCGTCAGTGGCTGTGTTGGCTGTGCGGCCTGCTGTTGGGCTTGTGGTGTGTTGACGCCTGGGTTGGTTCGAGGTTCCTCGCCTCTGGGGTAGCTGCTCATTGGGCTTGCTTCCGGGTTGGGGCTCCCTGGCCGTGTTCTGTGTGGATGCTGCTGGGTGTTCTCCTCGTGCTTTTGTGTCCTGTAGTCATTGAGTGATATGTGGGACTGTGTCTCCTGGGTTTGGGAACGCTGGCTTGCGTTCTGCTCAGGTTGTGTGACTTTCTGCTTGTGCGGCTTGAGTCTGTTTTTCTGCTATGTGAAGCCGATTCTTGCTTTGGTATCTGCTCATTAGTAAGGACTGGGACGAGGAGGGCTGACGAGGAGGTAATGACCGGTTACTCACCGGTAATATTCATTACTCTGAGTCGTAGCCCTCCCCGTCCCAGTCCTGGTTCCCATCCCTCCCTCCCTGTTCGGCTTCTTGTGCTTGGTAGTACAGGATGTGGATGGGCGGGTCACATGATTATATGCCTTAGGGTGTGGGTGTGGCCTGGAGGGAAGGAATGGGTTTTTAGTTGCTTGGGAGTTTCTGGTGGGAGGAGCTATGCTCATTAGTAAGGACTGGGACGGGGAGGGCTACGACTCGGAGTAATGAATATTACCGGTGAGTAACCGGTCATTAACGGGCACCAGCTGAGAGTTACAAAATCAGGCTGACTCCAAAGAAACATTCCCAACAATAACGTAAATTTCACACACCTGTGTCAGCGCGGGCGCGACGAGTTCTGTAGCACGCACCAAGGCAGTTAGATCCTATTGTAATGATCACTGACTGATCCTGCCTCTGCCATGACTGTGCGACCCATTTCAACGCCGTGAACTCCAGTGCCCATGATCGACGGGGCAGCAATATAATTATTGCGGCGATGCATGGTGGGCAGCAGCAAACTAAAGCAATTTAACTGCCGCTCGCCCTGCCGCGCGCTCTGCGTGAGTAATGAATACACTGTTTGCATTCACGTGACCCCACTACGTCACGTGAATGCCGAGCCGGACGGCCCGCAGCAGCTGGGCTAAAAATTAATGCTCATTGTGGGATCTATGACGTTACAACGCGTTATTTTACAACGCAGACCGTTACATCGCAATTTTTACAACGCAGGATCCATTACAATGCATGCCTTTACAACGCATGTCATTACATAGCAGATACTATTACAACGCATGCCATTACAACGTAAGTATAGGTAAGTATATCTTTATTTAAAAATGTAATTAAGTTAATTTAAATAATGTAATTTAATTAATTTAATTTAATTAATTTTAAAACAGTAATTAATTTAATTTAATAAATTTAATTCAAATAATTTAATGTAATTAATTTAAAAATGGTACTTAATTTAATTTATTTAATTTAATTAATTTAATTTAATTAATTTTAAAATTGTAATTAAATTAAATTATTTAAAATAATTTAATTAATTTGAATTAAATTAAATAAGAAATGGAATTAATATAATTAAATTAATTTAATTTATTATAATTAATTTAATTTAATTAATTTTAAAATTGTATTTAATTTACACAACCCTTAAACCTAAAAATACCCCTGTACCCCAAAACCCTAACCCAGCCCTAAAACCTAAAAATACCCCTGTACCCCAAAACCCAAACCCAAACCCTAAAACCTAAAAATACCCCTATACCCCAAAACCCAAACCCAGCCCTAAAACCTAAAAATACCCCTGTACCCCAAAACCCAAACCCAACCCTAAAACCTAAAAATACCCCTGTACCCCAAAACCCAAACCCAGCCCTAAAACCTAAAAATACCCCTGTACCCCAAAACCCAAACCCAGCCCTAAAACCTAAAAATACCCCTGTACCCCAAAACCCAAACCCAACCCTAAAACCTAAAAATACCCCTGTACCCCAAAACCCAAACCCAGCCCTAAAACCTAAAAATACCCCTGTAACCCAAAACCCAAACCCAACCCTTAAACCTAAAAATACCCCTGTACCCCAAAACCCAAACCCAGCCCTAAAACCTAAAAATACCCCTGTACCCCAAAACCCAAACCCAGCCCTAAAACCTAAAAATACCCCTGTACCCCAAAACCCAAACCCAACCCTAAAACCAAAAAATACCCCTTTACCCCAAAACCCAAACCCAGCCCTTATACCTAAAAATACCCCTGTACCCCAAAACCCAAACCCACCCCTAAAACCTAAAAATACCCCTGTACCCCAAAACCCAAACCCAGCCATAATACCTAAAAATACCCCTGTACCCCAAAACCCAAACCCAGCCCTGAAACCTAAAAATACCCAAACACCCCAAAACATATACCTCAGTACCCCAAAACATATACTCCTATACTCATATTTATTTTTAAAATTACTTAAATTAATACATTTAATTTATAATATAAAAAAACATAAATAAATATATTTATTTATAATTAATAATAATTAAATTAATTAAATAATATTAAATAAAAAAAATGTATACACTTACCTATAGTTACGTTGTAATGGCATGCGTTGTAATAGCATCTGCTATGTAATGTCATGCGTTGTAAAGGCATGCGATGTAATGGATCCAGCGTTGTAAAAGTTGCGTTGTAATAGACTCCCGTTGTAAAAGTTGCGATGTAACGGTGCAATACCTCATTGTACAGCCAGCGCAGCAGTGAGCCACCAGGTTAGTGTAACGATCCTGACCTGCCATTGGCATTCAAGTACAAACTGCACTCTTGACACCAATGACACAGTCTACTGTCAGAGCAGCATGCGGTCCATTTGCCGGTCCATTTGCACTGCTTCCTCATGCGTCACGACTCACTAAAGTGTTTGGCATGGACGGCGATTTCGGCCCGCTTGTCTTTTCCTCTGCACCGACAGTGGTGGTAAGGAGGCGCCGCAAATGCGTGACGTTAAATTTTAGTGCGGGAATGCGGACCACCAAGCTAAAATGCGTTAGTATCACGCCTAATGCGTGATACTTGGCAGGTCTGGAGACCGGATTGGAACACTATGGTGATTGCCACTAATCGCAAGACACTATCACCAAAGATTGGAAGCCCCCTTTCTCACCACATGGGGGCCGACACTGTCTCACTCATTATGTTAGTCTCAAATCAAACCAAAGTCCTCACCTTCCCTCGTAACCAAGTAGTCCATGCTCCCTTCAAGCCATAAATAGATCCTCCATGTCTTGTTTAGCTCTAACTTCCCTGATCCTTGAGAATAGTGCCTGACGAGATAATCCATCTCTTTACCCACAGGCTTCACCAGCTCACAAAATAGAGTGAACAATGTGCTCCTCGATGGAAAGGTAGCATAAGAGACTATCTGATTTATTCTAGGTATGGCAAAATGATATAGGTTTGGTGCTATCGACTTTTTATACAATCCTTGTCACAACTTAGAACAAGAGATTAATACACTCTCTAACTTTTTAAATCCAGTGTCCTACACCGAAGTTCCCAGCCCTGAGAAAGACCTTCTTTGAATCCTCACAGTCCCCACACAAAGTTCGAAACACATTGGCACACCCACCACACCCCCCCATTTCTTTCAATGAGGCCAAGAGCATCTACCAATTGAATCGAGAAGACACTAAGGACGTTTAAGTTTAGCCAAATATTGGAGGCTTAACTTACAAAATACATCCAGGCGTTCTATGAAAATCAACACTATCTGGCCCGATTGATGTACTAGTACCGAGGATAAATAGGTCATAATATCCCGTTACATGATAACAAAGCAGTAGGACTGTTTAGATTCACAATAAGTTTGTTTATGTAATTTCTACAAAAATTGTTTCTGCACTTTTCCAACTATGCACTGTATATAGTGCTTTTAATGTATTACAATAATGTACTAATCTGTAAGAAACAGTACCATTGTATAACTTTGTCTGTGTGAACAAAAAGAATTTGCCCCGGCAGGGGCAAATGCAATTAATAGTAACAATGAGCACAGTTCTCACATCTTTTCAGGTGGGTTCCTATGCACACTATGTCTCAGTGCCTCTTACTGACAATACACTCCACTAAAGGGAAAGCAGGCAACCTGGTGCCCACTCATACCCTGCCAATACAACCCTGCCTCCTTCTGCAGGCTCGGCTTAACATAATTAGCCCTGTTTTAGGTCTCAACTACTACATAGTGCATGCTCCGTCTGTTGCAGGATGTATACTTAGCTTACAGTGAGCTTAGAGCCCACCCATTGCTTACCATTAGTTAGCTTTGATGTCACTGATATTTGCATACCTTTGTCTTTCCACCCACATCTAGCCATCCCATTCCCTCACTCTGCTGCTTTCTGGCTTATCTCCTCCATCTTCCTTTATCTCCTTTTCAAGTCCAGCAAAACAAGCTTTGACGAAGCCAACTGGTTTTGCCTGTCCTAAATCTGTTTGCTCTGTCATAGTGTTTTTACATGTTGCAGCATACCTTAAAATAAAAAATAAAAAAGCATTATGACGTGGCCAACATTGACCGAATCATAGTGCTTATTTTTTTTGTTTAAGCCATATTGCACAGTAGCTTAACAGTGCAACATGTAAAAAAATGACAAAGCCATAGATATCACATAGGCACAGCCAATTGGCTTTGCCAATACTTATTTTAAGCCTGAGTTCCGTCACTCAGAACTTTTGTAATGAAAAGAATATGCAAAACAAAGAATAGAGAGGTGCTTTCGGGCAGCCTCCTCAGCCTCCGGTTGATGGAAGCATCAGTCACATTTTAGATAAGCTTATAAGGCAGAATATGGCCTCATTACCAGATCAGTGTGCATCAGTAATTCTGAGGTACAGGAATACGCTGATATTTAAACTTGCACCCCTTGAGTGTGCTCTAATAAATGAGCTGGACAGGACTGGCCATGTAGGCATTCAGCTGTTTCGAAAGTGTGGTCCAATCCAGAGGTCTTCTATTAATGCTGGCTGGGATGTCTCAGTTCCTTTCTGAAATCACTTAACCAATTTGCACTGCTTTGACCCATTACTTCTTGAATTGTAATTTGGATTAGAACCACTGGAGTGGATCAGGCACACACGCTATGCTCACTTGTATGACAGTATATGGGCCCATTTCAAAATGTTTGCCAGGGCTGTATTTTTCACCCAGTCTGGCATGACAAATAGAAAATTGCATGTCGATGCATAGACGTATGGCTCATGGTTGCTTCAGCTTTTCAGCGATGACCATCGGGGATACCCAGGGCGTCGGCCCGGATACTTTTTGAATGACTCCTTGCTTCTCTAGGGCTTCCAGCTCCTTCTCCACGAGCGGCCGCAGGTGGAAGGAAACTCTTCTATGTCGCAGAGCGACCAAGGCAACTGACTTGTCAATGTGCAATTTGATTGGGTCACACTTGATGCACCCGAGACCTTATAATAGCTCGGGGAACTGTCCGAGGAGCTCTTCTACTTGGTACGTCTGGATCCTCCTGGCGAAGGAGATTAGCCTTAGGTCCTCCACAGTGTGACTACTCAGGAGGGTATCTGCTTCCCTGTCGATGACATGGATGGTTGCCATTACCTCGAGATCGTCTGCCTTGATGGGTACAGAGATTTTTCCCTTCAGAGGCAGGGGCATGTCTGCCCCATACGTGTAAATCCTGGTTTTGGATGGCATTACAGGAGGGCGAGGGCATAGGCGGCGGTATTGTTGGAGGCCCATGATATTCACTGTTGCTCCTGTCTTGATGACAGCCTTTATTTCTGTTCCGGCGACATGAACCATGCATGTCGGCTGCGGCCGTCGGCGTTGTTTGAGTTCTCTCGCAAATGATACCAGGTATACCTCCCCCTCTTCATCCTATGGGAGTCTTCAATCGTCGGTAGGTGTTTCCTGCTCTTTCTTGGTGTGTCTTCGGGTGGCGGGAGTCCGTCACTGATAGCTGTCATACAGCTCGCGTTGGGGACCTCGAATTTCGGAAGTCCCGGCCTCTGGTGTGCCTCCGGCACACAGAGGAAAAGTGATTGGGTATCCCGCAGTTGGTGCAAGTCTTCCCTTGGGCAGGGGAGTCTTTGGTGGCGTGTGGCTCATGCCCACAGTATCCACATCTTGATTTGGAAGTGTCTGGCCTTGGTTTTCTGAACGCGTCTCCTCTCGGTTTGGCTCGGAGAGCATCGGCCCGCTCTGTGTTGATGGTGTCTGACCATCCGTGTGGCTTGATAAGTGCCTGATCCATCTCGTTCGCCCCTGGCTGCAGACAGGTGGTGCGACCTCGCTAAAATTAGCATATCTTCTAACACGATCTTCGGCTGGCGCAGGATGAGGCCTCTTAGTGTCTTGTCGCGGCACGCCTTGGATCAGTTGCGCTCTGATCTCCTTTGGTTGGTCGTCCTCAGTGCATGTGCTGGCTAGTTCACGGAGGCAGGTGTAGAATGTGTCCATCGACTCTCCCTCTCTTTGGCGGGATTGGCGTAGCTGGAACCTTTGAAAGTCAGGGTTCAATTATGGATCGAAATGGGCGTCGAGCGCAGCGACCGCCGCGTTGTAGTCTGTAGTACTGAGAAGAGGGGTTCCAGAACATAGGAAAACGTGAATATATATACATGTGATAAGTAAGAGTCTAATTCTGAAAATAGTAACAACATTGTTATTTAATCACAATGCGCATGTACTTTTGAATCATACAAAATTATTTAACACAATTAGCATGTATTAAGTGCCCCATGAAAGAGAAGGGAGGGGGTGTGAGAGTGTAGGGAAAGGAGTAGAGTATTTACAGAGGTGACATAACATTGGTCAGCAGACCTTACTATACACTGTAGTAAAATGGTTCATGGAATATGGACCGGCGGTTGAAAAAATATTTACATAGATAACATGCTTCCAAGGAAAATACAATAAATCATATATATGGACGGAAGCTGAGAAAGAGAAGAGCTGTCGACGTTTCGACCCACAGATAGTTACAGGCAGTGGATGTTGCCTTGCAAGGGGTCTTTATCAGGACGGGGGTGGGGCGGGGTATCTATAAGGGATAATGTACAGGTTGCCAAATGGTCAATCACGGAACTAACCATGTACTATAATTGCATCACAAAAGGTAAAAAGGCAAAAGTGAGGTATAATTACCATGCGATGGATGGTAAGATCATGGTAAGAATGGTCTCATAGTGATAGGGGAACATCAAATGACTGAGGTGGCAACAGGTTAGCCAAACCAACCCTCCTATTGTTGATAGCGTTTTCTAGAAAAAAAAACACAATGGGCAACCAATTGTAAGTCTCGAGCCACTGCGAGTGAAATAATTACGTTATTATTACGTGGAGCTGGATAAAAACTTACGATTGAACCTGAGGTAGAAGCATTAAAAAAGTTCAGCCGGCAGATCGCCAGGCAAAAGGGGTGAAGTTGGAACAGCTTAGTAGATCCCGCCGGGACACCGATCGGGAAAACTAAAAAGGGGGTAGAAGAAAAGCCGATGGCGGCAGAGCATGAGTAACTACACCACAGGCAATTGAATGGAATAGCTAATAGGAAAGGTTGGATCGGACAGGAGAGGTAATTACCTTGTCTCGGAGAAAAATCAGTCAAGACGCGCGGTCCACAATTGCGGCCTTGCCCTGCTAGCATTGGTTCTCATAGCAACCAAAGTCATGTGATCAGGGGGCGGGCCAGTCAGCTGTCATGAGCATAGAAAAAATAGAAAAAATACTCTCAAAAGTTGTAGTCTGTGGCAGCTCCGGTGTTAGGCAGGTGTTTGAAGAGCTTGAATATCTCGTGTCCAGTGTAGTGTAATAGTAGGGACCTTTTTACTGCTTCATCTGTTTCACGGGTCGCGACGAAGTAGTTGTTGAGGCGTTCAATCAAAATCTTCCACCTTGGAGAGGCTGGGTCCTCTAGTGTGGGCAAAACGCCTGATGTGGCGTGTTGGAATGGTGCTGGGGCTGGTGCTGCTGCTTGATCATTGTCCCCCATGGCACTTCTGGCTGGTAGCGATGGGTGTGTTGCGACGTACCTTCCTTTGCCCCCTGGTGCTGGGGATTTCCTTTCGTCAGGCATGGATCTCTGGTGGTCCTCCTCTTAGGCTGTGTCTGCAGTTGAGGGTTATTGTTAAATCATGTGTTCCTTTCCCTTGCTGTCCAGCACTTGAGTTGTTTCCTTTACCTGTTTCCCTTTTCCAGCTGCCCATGTGTGCTTATCTCTCTACCTTTGTATTTGTTTTTCCATTTTCTCTTTGGCAGGCAGGGCTCTTGGCAGCCTCTCCCTCAGGCTGCAACTTCAGCAGAGGCCTCAGTGGGGGCTTGGCTTGTGTGCACTGTGAGGCCTATGCACTGTGGCCTGACTCACTGACCTCTGGTCGGGTGTCTTCCCCCCACGCGCGGCTGACTCAAAACTGGGGGGGATGGGGCGCTCACCGGTTGCTCCTGGCGCTTGTCTGCCTCACTGACGCGTGGCTCCCAGCCGCGTTATATCAGTTCCGATCGCGGCCGCGGTGCGGGCCGTGGTGTGCGGTAAGCGAGGGTTGGGCTCCCTCCGCTCGTCGCCAGTGTTGTGTGGGAGTATAGGGGCGAGCTGGGTGTGCCGTGGCGCTTGCGCGGGGCAGGAGCACAGCGCAGCAATCACGGAGACCACACACTGCTTTGGGTCGGAAGTGACAACCCCGAGCGGTCGTCATCCTTTTATTGGGTGCCCGCAGTCCTAGCCTAGCCTGCGGATGTTGTGGGCAACCAAAGCGGCCACTAGACCACTAACTATTACACTTGACATTCATGAGGGCTCAAGTGTGGCTGGTTATGTTGCCAGTTGCTGCGGTTTCTGCTTATCCTTTCTATTTTACTTGGAGGTTGAGCTTGTGAGTTTCTTAGGCCCATTCCTGTCAGTGGTTTCCACTGTTTTTGAGCTTCTAATAATGGAAGACATGCTTCATGTGATTGTGTGGCATTCATTTAATGTCGTAGCCTTGTTACTAATTATGTGTCTAATGATGTGTGAGGAAATAATTAAGATAAGGTAAATATTCTAGGCGGGCCTTCAGACCATCCTTAATACCTGATTGCTGATATGCAGCACTGGTCAATGAGGCATAAACTTGTTGTTCCAATGTTGATTCTTGTGTCCTGAAGGCGTCGAATATTTGATATTACCACACCTTTGAGTCAGGATTAGGTTGCATTTGGCAAGAGGAGTGTTTATGTAAATGTTTGCCTCAGGATGGGCCTAAATTGATCAGTTTTGCATTTGGCCTTTTACAAGGGCGTTAAGTTGTTAACAGAGTGATCCTGAGAGACCCTGCCTGCCACAAGAAAGAGCCTGAGAGACTGGCACACCAGACGGGCCTTGAACCCCTAATACCACAGAGCCTGAGACCCTACAACCAGAAAATGTCTGAGACATCCAACCACCGGAAAAAGCCTGAGAGGCCAGAAATCCTTACATCAGAGAGAGCATGGCAGAGTCTTTTGCTAGAGAGAGTCTGCGAGAATCTGTTCCAGAGAACGGCTGACAGTTCCTGTCACTCAGCAATGACACTAACCCACAAAATCGCATCTCCACCCACCCATAACATAACCAATTGATCACACCAATCACTCACCATTAGTGTCACTGACGGGCCCAATGTCAGACCTCACAGTATAACCACACTGACATTCACCCAAGTGGCTGTGTGCGACATCGTCGCCCTGTCCCCACCTCCCTTCACACCCAGCACCACAAACTAGCCACAAACTTACTTGCATTCCCAGTCTCTCTAGATCAGGCCTTTGCTGCTTGATGGACAGCCATCTGTGTGGTGTTTTTACTTGTGAGATTTATTGGACATGGAAGGAAACCCTGTAGGAAGGTATCCATGATTCACTCACAAAGTACAGATATTACACCGGGAACAAGTTGCAAATAGCTCAGAACTATTGGTTGTGCCAATGCTTGTTATATTGTCTTTTACATTCAGGGACCTCCTGTGAACCGGCTCTAGTTATACATAAAGAGCTTTGGGCATTGAAAGGGTTATTTCGCGTTCGATTAGAGCATGTCAGCAGCACCATATGTGAAGCTCACAGAAGCTCCGGCTCCAAAAATCTGTGGCCTGACCTCCGGCTGACTGAAATAAAGAGCACGGTTTTGTGTCGACCCTTAAAGTGGAGAATGCAAATTACTGATTGACAGATAGGGAGTAATGAACTTCACTGGACAATGAGGAGCCAGTCTATTTGGGCATTTATTACTCCGTGAACGATATTAAAAGGCTGAGAACAGGAAACTTTTGAAGGGCGGCCAAAGCACAGCCATGGGTTTCGTAGCTCTAGAATGAGTCAGCACTTTGGCACGAGGACCTGCCTCCATCTGGAGTCTAGATACGTTAATATACGAAGCTGTGTAGTTGGCAAGATACAAATTATACAGTAGGGGTTATATTCGTGTGGTAATAAGGAGAGAAGCAGGTAATATGTCAAGTTAATGAAAGGGTTGTGCGCCACCAGAGCCCCGAGGCTCAATGTTTTGTCTTCTCCCTTGTAGAGAGAACAATCGTGCACCAGTGAGTGACGTCAGAGGCTTAGTACTGGAACACGCTGCTTGGTCAGGATGTGAAGAGGAGGATGGTTTGAGTTGAACAGAGGGAAACAGGGCATGCATCACCCATGATATTTTCATTTCCAAAACAAATAAATAAATCAACGCTGCTTCAACTTTAGTGTGTTTTATGTACGTCTCTAAGTGGCAAAGGTATGCCTAAACAGGGGTCCTGTGCCACTGGAACCAAGCTACACCCGACTGATGAACCCCAATTAAAGTGAAACCGGTCCTAGTTTGCTTGTGTTCCAGTTTAGGGAGGACTTACCCTGGCAGTTCAGGCTGAACAGTTCCTTTCGGAGAAGGGTCAAGGCTGATTTGCATATGACTGGGTCCAATATAAAATGGCATGGTGGGCAAAAGAACAATGGTTTGGAATGCTACTCTGAGAGATTAACAGTGGTTTGACGAATTGCAAGCATTCATCCCATTCCCTTTTGCGTGTTTGACTGTCTCGGGATTGCCTGATGGTTTGACCTAACCAAAGTGTGCTTATTAAGTTCAAGCCCATATTAGTAACCCCAGCGACTGATTAGTATGTAGGTCGGTTTACAAACATATTTACACGTTGCAAAAATACTGGTCGCAAGTTACGACCATCTCTTTTCCAACCAGTATTTCGTACATAGCGTCCCAAGTCCCTTTGGAGTTTACACATGAACAAGAGTGCTTCATTCTTTCGTTATGTTTATTTATTTAGAAAGTTTTATAAAGCGCGAACATGACCCTTGCGGGTATCAGAGCGCTGTTGTACATAGAGGCAAAAGCATGAATAATTTCAGTACATAAGAGGTCAGCACAGTAATACCACACGGAGTAAACAATCCAGACCAGGGACCGGGAAGTGGGCCCCGCTAGTTAAATTTCACAAACCGTGCAAAAGATGTCCAGTAACTTTCAGCAAAACATTCATATAGTGAGTCGTCACAACACAGTAAAAACAATGACAAGTCTGAGATCGGCCCTGCTAGTATAGATCCGTAAGGGCCCTTGTGTAAAATAGTAACTTACCCACCAATAATAAAATAAATAGAGCACGATAAGTTGGCTTAAATGTCAAATCAGTCAACATGGGCACTTGGGAAAAAAAGTACAGGTGCTGAAGTTAATGTTCACTCAGGAAAAGCCATTTGGCCTGTTTCTTGAAGGCTATATTTAAAGAAAAAGGGGTAATCCTGTGTCCCTCAGAACCTGGGTAATTAATGGTTAATAAAACAAGTGGTTCTGTCGGGTGAAAACCAAGAGTCCTGACCTCCTGCAGCAGATCCCGGGACCTCCGAGCCAGCGATCTTATCCGTCATTAATTGAAAACGGATCTTATGACCAAGTAGCCTCAGTCCTCACAGGCGATTCAATACGACCTGCTACTCGAGTGGACTGTTGTGCAATATACTTCTGTCTTGAAAAAGACCTGCCGCGACCTTAGACACGGGCGCAGAAGGGTCGAAATGTCGACATACATCATCAGGCCATTGACATCTAGGAGTTCAAAAACTTAAAGAAACCTTGGAAATTCTCTAGACAATTGTCATAAATGGCCTGGAAAAGAATAACTGTGTATATATGTATATATTGACTGTATAGATTTGTATCTCTCACTGTACATATATAGGAAATCTCTCACCACATGAGCACTATTCACCTTTGTCACCTTGTTGCACAATAATTCACCTTGACAGTCTTTTTGTACTCATGAAATAACTGAATTACTTTAATTCATATAAACATGAAAATGCAATGAATAAGACCTCTAGTCATTAATTGTGAGGTTCTGAATTGTGTTGTCATAAGAGGGGGTTCTTCTGATACAGTAAGAATACTCTATAAATCACTCTTGGTTTTCACCCCACAGAACCACCTGTTTCTTGAAGGCAGCAGTGGAAGGATTGGCTCTAATCTCAGTAGGAAGCACTTTCCAAATTCTAGGAGCAAGGCCAGAGAAAGCACGTTTGTACGTACTTTTCTTTTTGAATTTGGGAGGTTTCAAGAGTAGAGTGGACGTACTTCTTAAGCTCCGACCCGAGCCCGAAAGAACAAGGTTGTTCGCCATAGGCCGGGGTGTTGTAATGCAAGGCTTTATGCATGAGGCAAGCTATTTTAAAATGAATCCTCACTTCAATGGACAGCCAGTTAAGCTGAAGCAGATCAGGTGTAATGCGATCGTGTTTTTTGGAGCCAATGATGAGCCTGGCTGATGCTTTGAGCGTGGCTTCGAGTTACTTTATATCTATATTCTTATTGATTCATTGTAGCACATGCAACCATGAAAACCATGCATCCCTAAAGCTACCTCATCGAATTTGAGTACATGACGTTTCAGGATAGTCGTGACTACAAGATCGGACTTTTTAGGGACATTTCTTTCTTTTGATAATTTCTTACTACAGTATGTAGGTGACACTAGTCCAAAGTTGGAAACTTAAGTGGACCTTTGGCGTGTAGTGTGGTGACTTGTATAGTATGAACCTGCCTTTACACACAGGAGAATATCAAGATTGTGAGAAGATCTTTATTAGCAAAGGTAGAGGCATAAACCATGGCTGCGCTAACATATCCCCAAAGGAGCAGACTTCTTTTGATTTACAAACAGTACACATACTTGCTTGCAATGTTTTCACTGATAGATGTTTCTCAGGTCCTGATTAATTTTGTATGCTGTATGGATACATCATAGATATCTCTCAAGGCAGGATGGGGATATGTGTTGTTTAAACTTTAAATTCCGAAAAGGCTGCATGTTATTAGCCTATGTGATTTTCAGTTTATCAGGCTTTTATGCATGGCCATTGTTGTAGCTACCCACGCAAACCTACAGCCGTTCAATAAAAAGTGGGTGGGGTGCTTGTAACTGAATTTGATCGAGAACCAAGTTTGTCCCTGTTAGAACTGGGGGTCTCTAGTTGGCAGAGGTAGGTACCACTGTCCAAATAGGGACCCTTGCTTCTAGTCAGGGTAAGGAGGAACCACTCTTTAGATAACCTCTGCTCACCCCCTTGGTAGCTTGGCACAAGCAGTCAGGTTGATCCAAAAGCAATGTTTAAAGTATTTGTACCAACACTCACAGTAACACAGGGAAAACACCACAAACTAACTCCACAACAGTTTGGAAAAATAAAGGTATTTAATATAAACTACACAAGACCAAAACTACAAAAATCCAACATACACAGTTCAGGAATATGGTTGTGAAAGAGTTCATAAAGTTGCGATCAAATAATCCACAGTTGCGTGAAAAGTTCACAGTTGCTTCACGTTTAGCCCACAGTACCTTTAAGTGCGACAAAGTTCCAAAGCAGAAGCTGGTGCGGTGGAAAACAGCAATGCGTTACTCCTGATACTTTGGGGAGGCGATGCGACAATTCCGCTGGATGTAGCGGCGTGTTGCGACGAATCCAGTCTGTATGGGGAGGAAGGCGATGACTTGTATGGTGCGTAGGTTCCGTTGGAAATTTGATCTCGCAAAGGCACGATGCGACGATCTCCTGGGCGACGATGCGTGATCCAGCGGTGAACTTCCTCTCACAGCTCCTCGATGCGATGGCTCTGCGACGATGCTCGCTGCGTCGTGATGCGATCCGCAAGCAGGCGGGCGGCGATCTCACCCAGCGATGACAGGCTCTGCAACGATGCTCGCAGCGATGGTGACCTTCCCGCAAACGAAGGATGTGACGTCTCCGGCAGCGGCAACATGCGCTGCAACGATCTCGGCCTTCGTAGCGGTGGGAATTTCCTTGCGCTGTCGGGGATGCGCTCCGCAAGCGAGCGCTGCAGTAACTTTTCGGTAGCAAAGTCTCTCAAATCTTGGTTTCCAGCTTCCCAGCACAGGTACAACTTCCAGAGGCACCACAACTGGCCCAATCACTCTAGGAAGGACAGAGCTTTCTCAGCAGAGCACAGGGAAGCTGGGGGTGAAGGCCTTTTGTTCCTGGGACTTCAAAACAGGGAGCCAGCTCACAACAGGCCCTTGGAGATTCCTTCGAGTAAGGGGACAAAGCAACAACAAAGTCCTTCCCCTCTCCTAGGCAGCAAAGCAACTACAGGTCAGTCCAGCATCACACAGCAGGGCAGTTCTTCTTCTTCAGTCTTCCAGCTTTCTCCTTGGCAGAGGTTCCTTCTTGTTTCCAGGATGATCTAATTTTCTGTAGTCAGGGGTCCTGTACTTATACCCCTAAAAGTCTTTGATCCCGTTGTGCAGGAGGGCTCTGAACCCGATCCGAACCAGTTCTGGGTGTTCCTTCCTTGGGCACTTTGTATTCCTGGCCTCTCCTTTCCTTTCAGGGAGAGGGGCAGGGTCGTCAGCCGCCCAGCAGGAGGTGGAGCCAGCATTGTAGACGGCAGGCACAGCCCTATTCAGGTCCAGGTGCTATCCCCTCCCACCACTCAAGATGCAGATGCAGTCATTCAGCCTAGGGCTGACCCAGCCAGCCTCCTGGGGGCTCCCAGCCCCTGTCACTCTCAAACCAGACAGACAATTCACAAACAGGCCAAGGCACACAGAAGGGTCAGACAAGAGAACCGCATCTTTCTAAAACTGCTGTTCTCAAACACAGGATTTAAAAACAACCTTTCCTAAAAGATGTGTTATTAAATCCTGAGTTCAGGGATATCAGACTTTTATGTCTTATCTTGCTCCTATAGGATGATAAGCTGGTAGCCACGGTAGCCAGCATCCCCTATGATAGCCTATGGGGCAAGATAGCCTTACAATAGTGAAAAACGAAAATGGCTGTAATTCACTACCAGAGCATGTCACCTGTACAAGTACATGCTCTACCTTTCACATACACTGCACCCTGCCCAAGGGGGTACCTTGGGCCTTCCATAGGGGTGACCAATGTGTTCAGAAAGGGAAGGGTTAGGCCTGGCCAGTGGGGACACTGACCAGGAGGACATTGCAGTTCACAGACTGCACACAGGCACTGGTGTGGCAGGCCTGAGACACCATTCTAGGCCTACTCATGTGGGTGGCACAATCAGTGCTGCAGGCCCAATATGCAAACACAACAGGTGATGGACCGAATGTGGATCAATGTCACACACTCATCCCAGTCCAAAGATCTGGGCCCAAATCCATCGTTTTTTTGCACTCCACACCACCCTGGGTTAGACAATGGCGATATGCAAATCAGCTCTGACCCTGTGCCCCATGGGAACAGTCCAGTCCGAACTACAAAAGCCATGTCCTTCCCAGAACGGAATCAAGCATCCGAGGACCGGACCGGTTTCGAGGTAACACCTCTCATCAGCCCGGCTAGCTTGACTCCAGTGGTGTGGAGTGCCTGGGACCCACGTCTGGGCATCCCCAGCGCACTTAGGGCAGAATATGCAAACACAACAGGTGATGGACCGAATGTGGATCAATGTCACACACTCATCCCAGTCCAAAGATCTGGGCCCAAATCCATCGTTTTTTTGCACTCCACACCACCCTGGGTTAGACAATGGCGATATGCAAATCAGCTCTGACCCTGTGCCCCATGGGAACAGTCCAGTCCGAACTACAAAAGCCATGTCCTTCCCAGAACGGAATCAAGCATCCGAGGACCGGACCGGTTTCGAGGTAACACCTCTCATCAGCCCGGCTAGCTTGACTCCAGTGGTGTGGAGTGCCTGGGACCCACGTCTGGGCATCCCCAGCGCACTTAGGGCAGAATATGCAAACACAACAGGTGATGGACCGAATGTGGATCAATGTCACACACTCATCCCAGTCCAAAGATCTGGGCCCAAATCCATCGTTTTTTTGCACTCCACACCACCCTGGGTTAGACAATGGCGATATGCAAATCAGCTCTGACCCTGTGCCCCATGGGAACAGTCCAGTCCGAACTACAAAAGCCATGTCCTTCCCAGAACGGAATCAAGCATCCGAGGACCGGACCGGTTTCGAGGTAACACCTCTCATCAGCCCGGCTAGCTTGACTCCAGTGGTGTGGAGTGCCTGGGACCCACGTCTGGGCATCCCCAGCGCACTTAGGGCAGAATATGCAAACACAACAGGTGATGGACCGAATGTGGATCAATGTCACACACTCATCCCAGTCCAAAGATCTGGGCCCAAATCCATCGTTTTTTTGCACTCCACACCACCCTGGGTTAGACAATGGCGATATGCAAATCAGCTCTGACCCTGTGCCCCATGGGAACAGTCCAGTCCGAACTACAAAAGCCATGTCCTTCCCAGAACGGAATCAAGCATCCGAGGACCGGACCGGTTTCGAGGTAACACCTCTCATCAGCCCGGCTAGCTTGACTCCAGTGGTGTGGAGTGCCTGGGACCCACGTCTGGGCATCCCCAGCGCACTTAGGGCAGAATATGCAAACACAACAGGTGATGGACCGAATGTGGATCAATGTCACACACTCATCCCAGTCCAAAGATCTGGGCCCAAATCCATCGTTTTTTTGCACTCCACACCACCCTGGGTTAGACAATGGCGATATGCAAATCAGCTCTGACCCTGTGCCCCATGGGAACAGTCCAGTCCGAACTACAAAAGCCATGTCCTTCCCAGAACGGAATCAAGCATCCGAGGACCGGACCGGTTTCGAGGTAACACCTCTCATCAGCCCGGCTAGCTTGACTCCAGTGGTGTGGAGTGCCTGGGACCCACGTCTGGGCATCCCCAGCGCACTTAGGGCAGAATATGCAAACACAACAGGTGATGGACCGAATGTGGATCAATGTCACACACTCATCCCAGTCCAAAGATCTGGGCCCAAATCCATCGTTTTTTTGCACTCCACACCACCCTGGGTTAGACAATGGCGATATGCAAATCAGCTCTGACCCTGTGCCCCATGGGAACAGTCCAGTCCGAACTACAAAAGCCATGTCCTTCCCAGAACGGAATCAAGCATCCGAGGACCGGACCGGTTTCGAGGTAACACCTCTCATCAGCCCGGCTAGCTTGACTCCAGTGGTGTGGAGTGCCTGGGACCCACGTCTGGGCATCCCCAGCGCACTTAGGGCAGAATATGCAAACACAACAGGTGATGGACCGAATGTGGATCAATGTCACACACTCATCCCAGTCCAAAGATCTGGGCCCAAATCCATCGTTTTTTTGCACTCCACACCACCCTGGGTTAGACAATGGCGATATGCAAATCAGCTCTGACCCTGTGCCCCATGGGAACAGTCCAGTCCGAACTACAAAAGCCATGTCCTTCCCAGAACGGAATCAAGCATCCGAGGACCGGACCGGTTTCGAGGTAACACCTCTCATCAGCCCGGCTAGCTTGACTCCAGTGGTGTGGAGTGCCTGGGACCCACGTCTGGGCATCCCCAGCGCACTTAGGGCAGAATATGCAAACACAACAGGTGATGGACCGAATGTGGATCAATGTCACACACTCATCCCAGTCCAAAGATCTGGGCCCAAATCCATCGTTTTTTTGCACTCCACACCACCCTGGGTTAGACAATGGCGATATGCAAATCAGCTCTGACCCTGTGCCCCATGGGAACAGTCCAGTCCGAACTACAAAAGCCATGTCCTTCCCAGAACGGAATCAAGCATCCGAGGACCGGACCGGTTTCGAGGTAACACCTCTCATCAGCCCGGCTAGCTTGACTCCAGTGGTGTGGAGTGCCTGGGACCCACGTCTGGGCATCCCCAGCGCACTTAGGGCAGAATATGCAAACACAACAGGTGATGGACCGAATGTGGATCAATGTCACACACTCATCCCAGTCCAAAGATCTGGGCCCAAATCCATCGTTTTTTTGCACTCCACACCACCCTGGGTTAGACAATGGCGATATGCAAATCAGCTCTGACCCTGTGCCCCATGGGAACAGTCCAGTCCGAACTACAAAAGCCATGTCCTTCCCAGAACGGAATCAAGCATCCGAGGACCGGACCGGTTTCGAGGTAACACCTCTCATCAGCCCGGCTAGCTTGACTCCAGTGGTGTGGAGTGCCTGGGACCCACGTCTGGGCATCCCCAGCGCACTTAGGGCAGAATATGCAAACACAACAGGTGATGGACCGAATGTGGATCAATGTCACACACTCATCCCAGTCCAAAGATCTAGGCCCAAATCCATCGTTTTTTTGCACTCCACACCACCCTGGGTTAGACAATGGCGATATGCAAATCAGCTCTGACCCTGTGCCCCATGGGAACAGTCCAGTCCGAACTACAAAAGCCATGTCCTTCCCAGAACAGAATCAAGCATCCGAGGACCGGACCGGTTTCGAGGTAACACCTCTCATCAGCCCGGCTAGCTTGACTCCAGTGGTGTGGAGTGCCTGGGACCCACGTCTGGGCATCCCCAGCGCACTTAGGGCAGAATATGCAAACACAACAGGTGATGGACCGAATGTGGATCAATGTCACACACTCATCCCAGTCCAAAGATCTGGGCCCAAATCCATCGTTTTTTTGCACTCCACACCACCCTGGGTTAGACAATGGCGATATGCAAATCAGCTCTGACCCTGTGCCCCATGGGAACAGTCCAGTGTGGTGTGGAGTGCAAAAAAACGATGGATTTGGGCCCAGATCTTTTGACTGGGGGAATGTGTGACATTGATCCACATTCGGTCCATCACTTGTTGTTTTTGCAATTGCCGCCCTAAGTGCGCTGGGGATGCCCAGACGTGGGTCCCAGGCACTCCACACCACTTGGAGTCAAGCTAGCCGGGCTGATGAGAGGTGTTACCTCGAAACCGGTCCGGTCCTCGGATGCTTGATTCCGTTCTGGGAAGGACATGGCTTTTGTAGTTCGGACTGGACTGTTCCCATGGGGCAACAGGGTCAGAGCTGATTTGCATATCGCCATTGTCTAACCCAGGGTGGTGTGGAGTGCAAAAAAACGATGGATTTGGGCCCAGATCTTTTGACTGGGGGAATGTGTGACATTGATCCACATTCGGTCCATCACTTGTTGTTTTTGCAATTGCCGCCCTAAGTGCGCTGGGGATGCCCAGACGTGGGTCCCAGGCACTCCACACCACTTGGAGTCAAGCTAGCCGGGCTGATGAGAGGTGTTACCTCGAAACCGGTCCGGTCCTCGGATGCTTGATTCCGTTCTGGGAAGGACATGGCTTTTGTAGTTCGGACTGGACTGTTCCCATGGGGCAACAGGGTCAGAGCTGATTTGCATATCGCCATTGTCTAACCCAGGGTGGTGTGGAGTGCAAAAAAACGATGGATTTGGGCCCAGATCTTTTGACTGGGGGAATGTGTGACATTGATCCACATTCGGTCCATCACTTGTTGTTTTTGCAATTGCCGCACTAAGTGCGCTGGGGATGCCCAGACGTGGGTCCCAGGCACTCCACACCACTTGGAGTCAAGCTAGCCGGGCTGATGAGAGGTGTTACCTCGAAACCGGTCCGGTCCTCGGATGCTTGATTCCGTTCTGGGAAGGACATGGCTTTTGTAGTTCGGACTGGACTGTTCCCATGGGGCAACAGGGTCAGAGCTGATTTGCATATCGCCATTGTCTAACCCAGGGTGGTGTGGAGTGCAAAAAAACGATGGATTTGGGCCCAGATCTTTTGACTGGGGGAATGTGTGACATTGATCCACATTCGGTCCATCACTTGTTGTTTTTGCAATTGCCGCCCTAAGTGCGCTGGGGATGCCCAGACGTGGGTCCCAGGCACTCCACACCACTTGGAGTCAAGCTAGCCGGGCTGATGAGAGGTGTTACCTCGAAATCGGTCCGGTCCTCGGATGCTTGATTCCGTTCTGGGAAGGACATGGCTTTTGTAGTTCGGACTGGACTGTTCCCATGGGGCAACAGGGTCAGAGCTGATTTGCATATCGCCATTGTCTAACCCAGGGTGGTGTGGAGTGCAAAAAAACGATGGATTTGGGCCCAGATCTTTTGACTGGGGGAATGTGTGACATTGATCCACATTCGGTCCATCACTTGTTGTTTTTGCAATTGCCGCCCTAAGTGCGCTGGGGATGCCCAGACGTGGGTCCCAGGCACTCCACACCACTTGGAGTCAAGCTAGCCGGGCTGATGAGAGGTGTTACCTCGAAACCGGTCCGGTCCTCGGATGCTTGATTCCGTTCTGGGAAGGACATGGCTTTTGTAGTTCGGACTGGACTGTTCCCATGGGGCAACAGGGTCAGAGCTGATTTGCATATCGCCATTGTCTAACCCAGGGTGGTGTGGAGTGCAAAAAAACGATGGATTTGGGCCCAGATCTTTTGACTGGGGTAATGTGTGACATTGATCCACATTCGGTCCATCACTTGTTGTTTTTGCAATTGCCGCCCTAAGTGCGCTGGGGATGCCCAGACGTGGGTCCCAGGCACTCCACACCACTTGGAGTCAAGCTAGCCGGGCTGATGAGAGGTGTTACCTCGAAACCGGTCCGGTCCTCGGATGCTTGATTCCGTTCTGGGAAGGACATGGCTTTTGTAGTTCGGACTGGACTGTTCCCATGGGGCAACAGGGTCAGAGCTGATTAGCATATCGCCATTGTCTAACCCAGGGTGGTGTGGAGTGCAAAAAAACGATGGATTTGGGCCCAGATCTTTTGACTGGGGGAATGTGTGACATTGATCCACATTCGGTCCATCACTTGTTGTTTTTGCAATTGCCGCCCTAAGTGCGCTGGGGATGCCCAGACGTGGGTCCCAGGCACTCCACACCACTTGGAGTCAAGCTAGCCGGGCTGATGAGAGGTGTTACCTCGAAACCGGTCCGGTCCTCGGATGCTTGATTCCGTTCTGGGAAGGACATGGCTTTTGTAGTTCGGACTGGACTGTTCCCATGGGGCAACAGGGTCAGAGCTGATTTGCATATCGCCATTGTCTAACCCAGGGTGGTGTGGAGTGCAAAAAAACGATGGATTTGGGCCCAGATCTTTTGACTGGGGGAATGTGTGACATTGATCCACATTCGGTCCATCACTTGTTGTTTTTGCAATTGCCGCCCTAAGTGCGCTGGGGATGCCCAGACGTGGGTCCCAGGCACTCCACACCACTTGGAGTCAAGCTAGCCGGGCTGATGAGAGGTGTTACCTCGAAACCGGTCCGGTCCTCGGATGCTTGATTCCGTTCTGGGAAGGACATGGCTTTTGTAGTTCGGACTGGACTGTTCCCATGGGGCAACAGGGTCAGAGCTGATTTGCATATCGCCATTGTCTAACCCAGGGTGGTGTGGAGTGCAAAAAAACGATGGATTTGGGCCCAGATCTTTTGACTGGGGGAATGTGTGACATTGATCCACATTCGGTCCATCACTTGTTGTTTTTGCAATTGCCGCCCTAAGTGCGCTGGGGATGCCCAGACGTGGGTCCCAGGCACTCCACACCACTTGGAGTCAAGCTAGCCGGGCTGATGAGAGGTGTTACCTCGAAACCGGTCCGGTCCTCGGATGCTTGATTCCGTTCTGGGAAGGACATGGCTTTTGTAGTTCGGACTGGACTGTTCCCATGGGGCAACAGGGTCAGAGCTGATTTGCATATCGCCATTGTCTAACCCAGGGTGGTGTGGAGTGCAAAAAAACGATGGATTTGGGCCCAGATCTTTTGACTGGGGGAATGTGTGACATTGATCCACATTCGGTCCATCACTTGTTGTTTTTGCAATTGCCGCCCTAAGTGCGCTGGGGATGCCCAGACGTGGGTCCCAGGCACTCCACACCACTTGGAGTCAAGCTAGCCGGGCTGATGAGAGGTGTTACCTCGAAACCGGTCCGGTCCTCGGATGCTTGATTCCGTTCTGGGAAGGACATGGCTTTTGTAGTTCGGACTGGACTGTTCCCATGGGGCAACAGGGTCAGAGCTGATTTGCATATCGCCATTGTCTAACCCAGGGTGGTGTGGAGTGCAAAAAAACGATGGATTTGGGCCCAGATCTTTTGACTGGGGGAATGTGTGACATTGATCCACATTCGGTCCATCACTTGTTGTTTTTGCAATTGCCGTCCTAAGTGCGCTGGGGATGCCCAGACGTGGGTCCCAGGCACTCCACACCACTTGGAGTCAAGCTAGCCGGGCTGATGAGAGGTGTTACCTCGAAACCGGTCCGGTCCTCGGATGCTTGATTCCGTTCTGGGAAGGACATGGCTTTTGTAGTTCGGACTGGACTGTTCCCATGGGGCAACAGGGTCAGAGCTGATTTGCATATCGCCATTGTCTAACCCAGGGTGGTGTGGAGTGCAAAAAAACGATGGATTTGGGCCCAGATCTTTTGACTGGGGGAATGTGTGACATTGATCCACATTCGGTCCATCACTTGTTGTTTTTGCAATTGCCGCCCTAAGTGCGCTGGGGATGCCCAGACGTGGGTCCCAGGCACTCCACACCACTTGGAGTCAAGCTAGCCGGGCTGATGAGAGGTGTTACCTCGAAACCGGTCCGGTCCTCGGATGCTTGATTCCGTTCTGGGAAGGACATGGCTTTTGTAGTTCGGACTGGACTGTTCCCATGGGGCAACAGGGTCAGAGCTGATTTGCATATCGCCATTGTCTAACCCAGGGTGGTGTGGAGTGCAAAAAAACGATGGATTTGGGCCCAGATCTTTTGACTGGGGGAATGTGTGACATTGATCCACATTCGGTCCATCACTTGTTGTTTTTGCAATTGCCGCCCTAAGTGCGCTGGGGATGCCCAGACGTGGGTCCCAGGCACTCCACACCACTTGGAGTCAAGCTAGCCGGGCTGATGAGAGGTGTTACCTCGAAATCGGTCCGGTCCTCGGATGCTTGATTCCGTTCTGGGAAGGACATGGCTTTTGTAGTTCGGACTGGACTGTTCCCATGGGGCAACAGGGTCAGAGCTGATTTGCATATCGCCATTGTCTAACCCAGGGTGGTGTGGAGTGCAAAAAAACGATGGATTTGGGCCCAGATCTTTTGACTGGGGGAATGTGTGACATTGATCCACATTCGGTCCATCACTTGTTGTTTTTGCAATTGCCGCCCTAAGTGCGCTGGGGATGCCCAGACGTGGGTCCCAGGCACTCCACACCACTTGGAGTCAAGCTAGCCGGGCTGATGAGAGGTGTTACCTCGAAACCGGTCCGGTCCGGTCCTCGGATGCTTGATTCCGTTCTGGGAAGGACATGGCTTTTGTAGTTCGGACTGGACTGTTCCCATGGGGCAACAGGGTCAGAGCTGATTTGCATATCACCATTGTCTAACCCAGGGTGGTGTGGAGTGCAAAAAAACGATGGATTTGGGCCCAGATCTTTTGACTGGGGGAATGTGTGACATTGATCCACATTCGGTCCATCACTTGTTGTTTTTGCAATTGCCGCCCTAAGTGCGCTGGGGATGCCCAGACGTGGGTCCCAGGCACTCCACACCACTTGGAGTCAAGCTAGCCGGGCTGATGAGAGGTGTTACCTCGAAACCGGTCCGGTCCTCGGATGCTTGATTCCGTTCTGGGAAGGACATGGCTTTTGTAGTTCGGACTGGACTGTTCCCATGGGGCAACAGGGTCAGAGCTGATTTGCATATCGCCATTGTCTAACCCAGGGTGGTGTGGAGTGCAAAAAAACGATGGATTTGGGCCCAGATCTTTTGACTGGGGGAATGTGTGACATTGATCCACATTCGGTCCATCACTTGTTGTTTTTGCAATTCAGGCCCAATAGTAGCATTTGTTATCACCAGCTCTGGCACACTTAGTGCACTTTACTGGGGACTTCTTGGTGACACAAATATGCCAATCATGGATAACCAATCACAATATCAATTTACACAGGGAGCACTTGCACTTTGACACTGAACAGCAGTGGCAAAGTGCCCAAAGCATCTAAACCAGCAAAAACGAAACCCAGCACAGCATCAAAAATACAGGAGGTAGAGGCAAAAAGATAGGGGGAAACCACGCCAAAGATGCCAGGTCTAACAGTCCCCTAGAGAGAGGCTGGGTGTATTCTGGAGAGAGGAACACCTCTTTCAAGGCATCAGAAATTCCAGAGATGGATTAAACTGGCTGAGTATCTTTCTACAGGATTTTGCTCCACAATTTGACAAGTGCGGGAGGTTCAAATTGATTGCGATTGGACAATTACATTTTGGTGACACCTTGATTTAGGAAATAATTTTTTTTTTCTCTGTTTGTCTGCCCTTGCTAGAATGAAGCTTACCAGAAGTTTAGATCCTTTGTCAGCTAAACTATGATGTCATTGTTTGAGCAGCCTAAAGACGGGGATGCTGAGGGGTGTGTGCGCATTGGTCCCTGAAATGAGATGAGAACGTGTTAGCAAAGTCATAGTGTTTGGCTTTTTAAGGTGTTAAACATTAGTGTCTTGAATAAAAAGTTTGTAGGTGTTTAGTTGTGAGATTTAATCTATCAAGAAAAGTAGTGTACTGTTCTGAGTGGGCTTATCACCGGTTGTGCTAAATATCAATGTAGCTCTGTCTTATTCAGAGAGGATGATTGTATATCATATCAGCATTCTCTGCATTGATGAGACCACACATGCAGCAAGTGATAGTAATTTTTGATGTATTTATATAGCGCTTATTACCCCTGCAGAGTCGTTGAAGCACTTTATTCGGCGAGTAGCACGCTACTCTGGAACCCAAAAAGGATTACTGGTGAATTAGTATAGGGAAATATGAAATTAATTTGAGCGTTGGACATGTTAGTCTGTTATTTGGATTGAAAAGGATAGTGGAGAGACAGAAGACGGAAGGGTCTAGAATGTTTTTAAAACATTTTTTGAAGCTCATAGCAGTAGGAGGAGGTTTGGGATGAGTAAAGGGGAGATAAAGGGGAAAGAGTCAGAGGGAAGGGTTTAGAAAGGCGTGTTTGGGAGATCTGAATAGTAAAAGAAGTATGAGAGGATGCAAGGAGGGGTAGAGGTGTGAAGAGTCTAGAAAGGACTATTTTAGAGATCATAGTACCACAATGGGGTATGGGATGAGTAAGGGAGTGGAGGTAAAGGATATACTGAGAGAGGTATAGGGTAGTGCATTGGAGAGAGTAGTAGAATGAGGGTTGAGATGAGTCAGAGTGGATGCAGAGGATATATTGAGAGAGGTATAGGGTGAGATGTAGGGTAGTGCATTGGAGGTGCTGAATTCGAAGCAAAGTAATAAATATAAAGAAACATACGTATATGGAAGGTAATATATGTAGAATTTGGTGGTATTTAATGAACTCAGGGGCATATTAGCAAAGGCGATATCGCCGCTTTAGCTGGACTTTTTCCCCGCTAAAGCGGCAATATTTTTATTGCCTATTAGCAAGCTGTCGCTAACAGCAGTTAGTGACAGCTTGTAAGCAATAGCTACAGGTTTGGGGCACGCTTTGCATGTCAACGATATTGATCCCTAATGACATGCAAAGTGGGCGTACCCAAACTTTTAGCGACTGAAAACAGTCGCTAACACAGCTATCGCCTATTAAAAAGGCAGGCGAAGCGATAAAACAATCGTGCTAAGCGCAATTAGCGCTAGAATCTAACGCCTGCTAAAAAGTTGACTTACCTGTATAGTCAATGGGGGGTGGATTATCACATTCAGCCCCCATTGGCGTTAATGTGAGATTATCGCTGGATTTCCAGTGATATTCTCGCATTGAGCCGCTATCGCCGGATATTTTATCTCATTGGAGATAAACGTTGCTAATAGCACATTATCTCTGCGATAATATCCGGCGATAGGCAGCGATTAAAAAAAATGCGCTAAGCACATTTAGCGATAAATATCGCTACTCCTTGCTAATATGCCCCTCAGGTTTTCAACTGTTGCTGTACTTTAACGACGCACCAGTGCTCATGTGCGTCGGATGTCCGCCGCCCGTCCTCGCACATGAGCACAAGGAATCCCTCTGGTGCAGGCACCAGAGGGATTCCATTTCACCCCCAACAGCCTTGGGAGGTGGGAAAGAGGTTCCCCAGTTCCCGTGGCTGCAGCTTTGGTTTCCCTGAAATGACGATCAGCGCGCACGTTGCGCTGACGTCATTTCAGTGAAACCGAAACTGAAATGAGCCAATAGGCTCATTTCAGTTTCGCTTTCTACATGCTCAAGGGGGTTATCTCAGCCCCCTGAGCCCCTGAGCACGTAGAAAGTCAGGTGAGGTATTGTTGTAAAGGGGAGAATCTCCCCGTTCCAATGGTACCCCTCCCTAGTAGATCCCTGCTTGGGGATTGTACCAGGAGGGGGATCCCCAAGCAGGGATCCGCCCACTAGACAACAGAGAGGGGGAGGGTCCCCTTGGGCAAGAGCCCCCCCCCCCCAAAGAAAATGAATGCATTCAGAAAGCCCACTAGAAACCAGGGATTTTTTTGGCAATTACAATTAGAGGTGGGGTCTGCCCAAAACGGGTATGCCAATGCGCCCACCCCTGCAAAAATTACAGTATTTCTGCCCTCTGGGAGTAGATGGGAGCAGTAGCCCCCAAACTGACCCCCAGCGAGGCAGAAAGCCCACTAGACGCCAGGGATTTCTTTTGCCAATTTGAATTAGGGGTGGGGGCTGCCCAAAACGGGGCATGCCAATGCCCCTGCAAAAATTCCAGTCTTTCTGTCCTCCTGGGGGGGGGGGGGGCAGAAAGCCCTCTAGATACCAGGGATTTTATTAGGCAAAATCTTTCTGAACCCGGGGGGGGAGCGGCGGGGGGGGCAGAAAGCCCATTAGAAGCCAGGGTTTTTTCCCCCATTAAATTTAGAGGTGGGAGCTGCCTAAGATGAGCATGCCAATGCCCACATCCCTCCCCCACAAAATTCCAGTCTTTCTGCCCCACTAGATAACAGGGAATTTTTTTCATGGAAATTAGTGGTAGGCCTGCCCAAGATGCCCACGGAGCAAATGGGGCAATAGCCCCTAATGTGCCCCTGAGGGTGTAGAAAATGGCCACAGCCTTTCAGCCTTCCCCGGATGCCAGATGGGGGCAATAGTCCCTAATCTGCCCCCGGCGGGCAGAAAGCCTACTAGGAGCCAGGGATTTTGTTGTTTTATTTATACGCAGGGGCGCTTGGCTGGTGGTGTGTGCGGATGGCGCTTGGCTGGCGGTGTCTGTGAATGGTGCTTGGGTGGTGGTGTGTGTGGATGATTGTGGGCATATACTGACTCTTGGCTGGTGATGTGGCTTGCATGGATCCCTCAGCAGTTATTTTACCCAGATTCCCCAGCAAACCTCAAATTTACTTACAAAGTCATATTTTCCTCACATTTCTGTTTGGGTACGTTGTAGGATCACCGTGCAGGCACAAATTTCCTACTACTCAGCATTCCCCTTGGTCGTCCGAGAAAAATGATACCTCACTTGTGTGGATGCCCAAAGTTGCGTCAGCCAAAAAAAGTATAAACCAACTGCCCTTTTAGACCCGCTTTGGCCCCCCCTCAATTTCTACACGTCTTTGGCCCTTCCATGTCATAGGCACTTGGCCCATCCACACAAGTAAGATATCATTTTCATCGGGAGACTGAGGGCAATGCTGGGTAGTAGGAAATTTGTGCTGTGCAGTGATCCCACAACTTTCCCACACAGATATCAGAGGAAAAATTTACTTTTTAGCTAAATTTGAGGTTTGCAGCAAATTTTTGGAAGGAAAATGTTGGGGGATCAGCGCAAGCCACATCTCCCTGGACTCCCACGGGTGTCTAGTTTTCAGAAATGTTTGGGTTGTTTAGGTTCCCCTAGATGTCTGCAAACCCGGGTCCAAAAACACAGGTGCTCAACTATCTATCACAAACCTACCTGGTTTTTCAACGGGGTCATCTGCGTTTTTGGATCCCAGGCTCAGCAGCCATCTAAAGAAACATACCAAACCCATACATTTCTGAAAACTAAACACTCGGGGAAGTCCAGTTAGGTATGGCTTGCATGGACCCCCAAACATTTTCCTACCCAGAATCCCCTGCAAACCTCAAATTTAGCTGAAAAAAATCACGTTTTTCTCCAATTTCTGTGTGGGAAATTTGTGGGATCATCAGGCTGACACAAGTTTCCTACCACCCAACATTTCCCCATGTCGCCGGATAAAAATGGTACCTCACTCATGTGGGTGGCCCCAAGTACTTGCGACAGGCAAGGGCCCAAAACGTATTTAGGAGACATCAAAATTACATATCACAAAACCACCTGGTCATCTGGGTTTTTGGCTCCGGGCTCGGCGGCCATCTAGGGAAACCTCCAAATCCACACCTTTCTGAAAAATAGACACCTGCGGGACTTCAGGGAGGTATGGCTTGCATTAACCTCCCAACATTTTCCTACCCAGAATCCCCTGCAAACCTCACATTTATGCAAAAAAATCACTTTTTTCTCAAATTTCTGTGTGGGAAAGTTGTGGGATCACTGGGCTGAAACACATTTCCTACCACCCAGCATTTCCCCAGGTCTCCCGATAAAAATGGTACCTCACTCGCGTGGGTGTGTCAAATACCCACGTCTGGCAAGAGCCTAAAACATATTGAGGAGATATCAAAATTTCCCATCACAAAACAACCTGGTTTTGCAAGAGGGGTCACCTGTTTTTTTTTTCATGGGTTCAGCGGCCATCTTGGGAAACTACCAAACCCACACATTTCTGAAAACTAGACACCCGGGGGAGTCCAGCAAGGTATGCTTGTGTGGATCCCCCAACATTTTCCTACACGGAATCCCCTGCAAACCTCAAATTTAGCCAAAAAAACAAATTTTCCACATATTCTTGCATGGAATCAATGTGCTGGCTCAAATGTCCAACCCCACAGCGTTCCCCCCAGTCTCCTGAGTAAAATGGTACTACACTTGTGTTGGTTTCCAAATCAAAAATGGCTAAAAATTGATTTCTTTTTAAAAGAAGCGCTTAGTATTCACGGTGCTATACCTTTAATCCCAATGTTTTTTGCTCTTCCTAGTCACAGGCCCTTGCCTCACCCACACAAGTAAGGTACCATTTCGCTCTAGAGACTGAGGGGCATGTTGTGGGGTGGGACATTTTTGCGGGCACGGTGATTCAACACAAAAATGTATGGAAAAAGCATTTCTTTTCAGCTAAATTTAAGGTTTGCAGGGGATTCTGGGTAGGAAAAAGTCAGTGGGTTCACACAAGCCATACCTCGCTTGACTGCCCCGGGTCTCTAGTTTTCAGAATTGCATGGGTTTGGTAGTTTTCCATGATGGCCGCTGAGCCTGGGGCCAAAGACCCTGGTGACTCCCCTTGCCAAACCATGTTGTTTTGTGATAGGTCATTTTGATGTCTCCTCAAAACATTTTGGGCCCTTGCCTGTTGCGGGTACTTGGCCCACCATACTCAGAAGACCTGGGAGAATGTTGGGAGGGTGGAACTTTGTGGATCCACAAAGATTCTGAAATTTTCCATCACAGAAATGTGAGGAAAATGTGTTTTTTTGACAAAGTTTGAGGTTTGCAGGGGATTCTGGATAACAGAACCTGATCAGAGCCACACAAGTCACCCCTTCCTGGATTCCTCTGGGTGTCTAGTTTTAAAAAATGTGTAGGTTTGCTAGGTTTCCTTAGGTGCCGACAGAGCTAGGGTTCAACATCAAAAACTAGGCACTTTGCCAAAAAAGGGTCAGTTTTCACTGTAAAAATGTGGTGTGTCCAAGTTGCGTTTTGGGCCGTTTCTTGTCCCAGGCACTAGGCCAACCCACACAAGTGAGGTACCATTTTTATTGAAAGACTTTGGGGAACTCAGAATTGCAGAGCAACTGTTATTACCTATTGACTTTCTATGCATTTCTGCCTTCCAAATATAACACAATGTGTACTTTCAAAAATGTCCCATAATTCAGAGGCTAGTATCTAGTTTTAAAAAATGTGTAGGTTTGCTAGGTTTCCTTAGGGGACGGCAGAGCTAGGGTTCAAAATCTACAGTTATCACTTTTGCAAAAAGGGTCAGTTTTCACTGTAAAAATGTGGTGTGTCCAAGTTGCGTTTTGGGCGGTTTCTTGTTGCTCGCACTAGGCCTACCCACACATGGCAGGTACCATTTTTATTAGAAGACTTTGGGGAACACGTGGTGAGTGGAATTTTGTAGATCCATACAGATTCTAGAACATTCCATCACAGGAATTTGAGGGAAATGTGTTTTCTTTACAAGGTTTGATGTTTGCATGTGATTCTGGGTAACAGGACCTGGCAAGGGCAACACAAGTCACCTCCTGCAGGATTCCTCTGGCTGTCTAGTTTTAAAAAATGTATAGGTTTGCTAGGTTTCCTTAGGTGCCGACAGAGCTAGGGTTCAACATCAAAAACTAGGCACTTTGCCAAAAAAGGGTCAGTTTTCACTGTAAAAATGTGGTGTGTCCAAGTTGCGTTTTGGGCCGTTTCTTGTCCCAGGCACTAGGCCTACCCACACAAGTGAGGTACCATTTTTATTGAAAGACTTTGGGGAACTCAGAATTGCAGAGCAACTGTTATTACCTATTGACTTTCTATGCATTTCTGCCTTCCAAATATAACACAATGTGTACTTTCAAAAATGTCCCATAATTCAGAGGCTAGTATCGGTAACCACAATTTCGGAGATGTGCAAATAGCTACTGTTTCCAAACTCTATATTTTGTTCCCAAACTCTATATTTTGTTCCCATTTCGGAAATACAAAAGTGTCTTTGATCCCTATTTTTCACTTTTTTTATATTACCAAAGTAATTGCTATATACCTGCTACACAATGAAAAACTACTGCCAGACACTGCTCAGTTATTGGCTCTGTTTTCCACAACCAGAAGGGTCCAGTTGATGTAACGGTATATTGTTTTAAAACATCTGTCATACTTAGAAGAAGTTATAGGTGAAAAGGTTGGCACAAATGGCTGTTTTTGTCAAGTCCTTTTAAATTTTTGCTTATTTTCAACTGTTAGCTTATATGAAAAACCTTGAAGGATCTACACAAATAACCCCTTGCCAAATTCGGAAGTTTATCTTCTTGCCAGAAATGTATAGCTTTCCGGATCCATTATTGCTTTCATACACATTTCTACCACTACCTGGAAGGAGGTTAAAAGCACAAGTAGCAAAAATAGGCTATGTCCCGGTAAAACGGCAAAACTGTGTAAAAATGTTTGGTTTACTGACAAAAGTCTGCTTGTCCCTGAAAGCTGGGAAGAGGATGATTTCAGCACCATAAACCCTTTTTTGATCCCATTTGCAGGGGTAAAACCAAACGCTTTCTTCTGTAGCACTTTTTTCCTATTTGTCCCACAAAAAAAAATGTAGCTGTATTTGGGCTCATTTCTGGGTCCCCTCATGGGGAATCAACAAACCCTGGGTGCATTTAAAATTTCTATGATGTTGGAAGAAAAGGGCGTAAATTTGGCGTGGATACCTTATGTGGTCAAAAAGTTACAGGGGGCCTAATTGCATAGCACCCCAAATAGCCAAAAAAAGGCTTAGCTCAAGGGGGAGGGGGGGGGAGGCCTAGCAGCGAAAGGGTTAAGTTAATTTATTTGTTTTTATTAATTTTTTTGTAATTCAATAGTGAAGCAATTGTAGATAAATATTTATGATAAAAGATTTACTTATTTATGCAGTCACCTATATACATGTTAAACTTAGAATATTATAGCAATAAGTAATATGTACTTTGCTAAGCAGAACTAACGAATATCTATATATTTTAAAACATTACTATTATTCTTGTTTTTACAAAGCAAAATGTAGGTACACACCTAGAAGTCCAAATAAATGCTTATATACAGAGGGATATGCTGTATATTTATGTTTAAGTATGGTGGTTATGTGTGGTAGAGCAAACGCTTGAGTAGTCTACTAAGGATCAATCAATCAATCAAGCAGGGGATTATAAGGCACGCTACTCAACCGTGAGGGTCTCTAGGCTCGGGGGGCTGCAGTTCTGGGTTATCCGAAAAGCCAGGTCTTGAGGCTCTTCCTGAAAGTGTGCAGAGTAGGGGCATGTCTGATGTTGACTGGGAGCTCGTTCCAGGCCTTGGCAGTGATGTAGGAGAAAGCTCTTCCATCTGCTCTGGTTCTGCAGATGCCCAGAGTTTCTTCCAGGGCGAAGGCGGCTGAGAGGAGGTTTCTTTTGGGTACATGGAAAAAGACTCTTTCATTGAGGTATTTGGGTCAGAGGTTCTGGAGTGATTTGTAGGCGTGGGTGAGTAGCTTGAAGGTTACTCTCTTCTTGACGGTGAGCCAATGGAGGTCTCTCAGGTGTTTGGTCATGTGTTCATGCCGTGGGGTGCTGAGGACGAGTCTGGCCGCGCTGTTTTGTATGGTCTGGAGTTTGTGTAGCAGGGATTTGTTGATTCCAACGTAGAGGGTATTTCCGTAGTTGAGTCTTCTGGTTATGAGTGCGTGGGTGACGGTCTTTCTGACTTCGGGTGGGATCCACTTGTAGGTCTTGCAAAGGATGCGAAGGGAATTGAAGCAGGTTGAGGCGAAGGAATTGATCTGGTGGGTCAAGATGAGGGAGGAGTTGAGGATGATACTGAGGTTCTGGGCGTGGTCAGCAGGGATGGTTGGGTTTCCAAGGGCTGGGGGCCACCAGGTGTCGTCCCAAGCGGTGGGGGAGGGTCCGAGGATGAGGACCTCAATCTTCTCTGAGTTGAGCTTTAGGCAGTTGCTGCTTATCCTGGCTGCAACGTCTTTCATTCCTTCCTTGAAGCTGAGTCTGGTGTCTTCGGGGTTCTTCATGAGGGAGAGGATGAGCTGTGTGTTGTCCCTGTAGGATGCTATGCTGTGTCCATGCTGTCTGATGATAGCAGCGAGGGGGGCCACATAATCCATGCTGTCTGACGATAGCAGCGAGGGAGGCCACATATATGTTGAAGAGCGTGGGGGTGAGTGACGATCCTTGGGGTACTCCATAGTTCATTTCTGTGGGTTCAGAGAGGAAGGGAGGGAGTCTTATCCTTTGGGTTCTGCCGGCGAGAAAGTTGCAGATCCAGTCGAGGGCGGTTCCCCGTATGCCGGCGTAATGGAGTCTGGCTGCGAGAGTTAGATGGGAGACTGTGTTGAAGGCTACAGAGAGGTCTAGCAGGATGAGGGCTGTGGTGTGGCCCTGGTCGAGGAGCGTGCGGATGACATCAGTGGCGGCAATGAGGGTGGTCTCGGTGCTGTGGTTGCTGCGGAATCCAGACTGGGAGGAGTTGAGGATGGCGTTTTCTTTGATGAAGGTGGTTAGCTGGGCGTTGACGATTTTCTCGGTGACCTTAGCTGTGAAGAGAAGGAGAGAGATGGGACGGTAGTTCTTTATGTCGGTGGGTTAGCAAAGGGTTTATTGAGGAGGGGCTTGACCTCTACCTGCTTCCAGTAGTCGGGGAAAATGCCGGATTCGAAGGTGGCGTTGATGGTGCGGCATAGTTTGGGTGTTATGGATGCAGCGGCTCTATGTAAGATGTGAGGCGGGCAGGGGTCTAGAGGGGCTCCTGAGTGGGTGCTCTTCATGGTCGTTGTGGTATCTTCTGTGGTGACTGGGGTCCAGATGGTGATGGTTGGCTGGCTGTTATTCCTGGAGGTGATGGTGGTTTTTGGAATCTGTTTGCTGAAGTTGTCGTAGAGGGTCTTGATTTTCATGTGGAATTAGGAGCTGAGCTTGTTGCTGAGGTCCTGGGAGGGTGTGATGTCCGTGGCTTCTCTGGGGGGGGGTTTGGTGAATTTGTGAAGGATGTGGAAAAGTTCCTTCAAGTTGCAGGAGTTGTTGAGGATTTTGTTCCAGGTGAAGGTCCTCTTGGTAGATCTTATGAGTTGGGGGTATTCTGTCATGGCGTTCTTGTAAGCAGTCTGATATTTGTTTTTTTTATGTTTCTGCATCATTTTTCGAGGTGTCTGCAGATACGCCTTGCTTCTTGGAGGTTGATGCTGAACTAGGTGGCCTTCAGGAGACGCTGTCTGTCGGGGTTGCGGAGGGGTGCAGGCTTGTCTGCACAGCTCGTGATCCAGCTGTGTAGTTCCTTGGCTGCAGCATTGGCGTCGGTCATTGCGGAGGGGGGGGGGGTTGTGGATGAGGGTGGAGTTGAGTTGCTCCTCTGGGAACTTACTCCAATACCTTCGTGGTGGGTGCGACATGGGTAGTTATACATAGATCTTATGTTTGGGGATAAAGATTTCTACAGTATAGCTTGAACAGAGAAGGATGTGTCACCTGTGTTTTTTTCTTGTATGGTGTGATTTTGAGGTGAGGTAGTAATCTAGAGAGGAAGCTCATGTGTTGAATGTATTTGGTGATTTTTATTCCTGAAGAAGATTGGTAGGGTTCCGGCTTTCAAGGAAGGGGAGAAGTGGGCTTTTGGCTTTACATGTAAGGTGGTCTGGCTGCAGAGTTCTCAATCTGTTGTAGTCTTTTCATAGTTGTTAACCCCTTCACTGCTAGGCCTTCCACCGACCCCCGTGCTAAGCCTTTTTTTGGCTATTTGGTGTAGTTCACACTTAGGCCACTGTATCTTTTTGTCCACATGAGATATGCGTGACAAATTTATGGCCTTTTCTTCCAAAATCCTGAGGATTTCAAAGGTACCCAGGGTTTGTGTATTCTCCCGGAGGGAACATTTTGGTTTTTTGTGCCTACGTTTTCACCTGTAACTTCTTCTAAGTATGACAGATTTTTAAAAACAATATATTGTTATGTCCGCTGGACACTTCTGGTGGCAGGGATATATAGGACTTGCAGGTTCATCAAAAACCTGAGGTACCCAGAGCCAATAACTGAGCTAAGCTTTGCAACGGTTTTTCTTTGGGTACTGGTTATACAGCAATTCATTTGGTAAAATATAAAGAGTTAAAAATAAGTATCATAGAAACCTATGTTTTTCAGAAATGGGAACAAAATATGGTGTTGATTAAGTATAAATTTTGTAGCAGGAGTTGAGGTTTGCAGGGGATACTGGGTAAGATAACTTTGGGTGATCCATGCAAGCCACACCCCCCTCTACTACCCTCTTGTGTCCTGTTTCTAGTTTTCAGAAATACCTGGGTTTGGTAGGTTTCCCTAGATGGCCACCGAGCCCGAGACTAAAACCAGATTTTTTTGTGATAGATAATTCTGATGTTGCTACAATATGTTTTTGGCCCCTCCCTGTCACAGGCACTTGGCCCACCCACACAAGTGAGGTATCATTTTATCAGGGGACATGAGGGAAAGCTGGGTGGTGGGAAATTTGTGTCAGCCCGGCGATCCAACAATCTTCCCACACAGAAATGTGATTTTATTAGCTAAATTTGATGTTTACAGGGGATTCTGGGTAAGCAAACATTGAGGAATCCACGCAAACCACACCTCCCTGGATTCCCCCCGGTGTCTACTTTTTAGAAATGTTTGGGTTTGGTAGGCTTCTCTAGATGGCCGCCGAACACTGGAACAAAAATGCAGGTGCCCCCTTGTAAATCCAGGCTGTTTTGTGATACATAATATTGATGTCTCCACAATATGTTTTGGGCCCTTCTCTGTCGCAGGCACTTGGCCCACCCACACAAGTGAGGTACCTCTTTTATTGGTAGACCTGGAGCACTGCTGGGTGGCAGGAAGTATGTGTCAAAATTAGTAGGCCTCCCCGTAAGTTGCTCCAACTTTATTTCCAATACAGAATTAGATGTCTTATATCTTACCGATACAATTAGTCTGGCTCCATTCATCTTGTGGCACTCTATCTGGAGAAAATAATAATTTCATGTCATACAAAATCTAATTGAAGACTGCCTATCTCTGGAATACTTACATTAAATCCACTTTTTCTTCTCTTGTTCTAGAGCATTTATTTGTTTCCCCCAGTGATTTCTCCAATATCCAAAATGGGAGATAAGATCCTGTTTCCTTAATCAAAGGGCCAATGAAAGACTGAAGACAAACTACACAAAAGTATCTGTTAAATCATATTTAGAGGGACCAATGGCACAGGAAGGGCCATCTTCTTATTTATTCACTGTACAAACTCACTCCATAGATTGATTTTGACTGAATTTTATTCCTTGTATGTTGGCCCATCCAGCTGGAATTTATTCCATAAATGATTTACCATTCTGTCCTTGCAATGTTGTTTCCACACAAACAAATTTGCACATTTTCTTCTTTTGTAAATTTTACATGTAACCCCGCAAAAGATTTATGTTGCTGCTGATGTGTAAATATAATTTTAAACAATGTCATGTAGCAATGTACTTTTTACAATCTTTGCCTGATCCTATGGTTTGTTTTTCTGTGGTATCAATCATGGAAAAACAGGCGATTGCATAATACTTGAGAATGAATTGTAAACCTTTGTTTTCTTTTTTCCAGCTGAGTTTTTATCAACTGTCTCTTAACTGCGAATGTTACAAACGTTTTACTGCTTTAGCTGGTTTTTCAAATAATTTTTGTACGGCTGTTTTTAACTGTGTTTACTTGTAGTATTATGATCTTATTACTTAAGTATTGAATAAAGTGAATTGACTGACTATATCAGCCCAGTGATCCCACAACTTTCCCACACAGAAATTTGTGGAAAATATGATTTTTCTTTTAGCAAATTGTGAGGTTTGCAGGAGATTCTGGGTAAGAAAACATTGAGGGATCCATGCAAGGCACATCTCCCTGGACTTCACTGGATGTCTAGCTTTCTTAAATGTCTTGGTTTGATAGGTTTCCCTAGATGGCCGCTGAGCCTGGGACCAAGCCTGGGACCAAAAACTCAGGTGCCCCTTGCAGAAACCAGGTCGCTTTTGTGATAGACAATTTTGGTGTCTCCACAACATGTTTTAGGCCATTCCGGACACCGGACCTTGGGAGTACCAGGAACTCCTTGTTTTTGCTGTGTTACAAGCGGTTTCAACCACCGCTTCCCGGTTGCACCCGCCGGGAGTTCGGCTGGCCCCAGGTGGGATACTGTGTTTTGGATATATATATATATATATATATATATATATATATATATATATATATATATATATATATATATATATATATATATATATACACACACCAACATGCACACACACTGCGTAAACTGTGACAGAATAGCAAAGGTGGTGCTTTCCTGGTCATCCGCTTGGAATGGTAGGGGCACACTGCATTTCTTGAGATAAAAGGCATTTACAATGCAACCAGGTCTCGCATTTATGGGAGCTTGTGCTCTTGGCAATGTAAATGACCATGCCTTTTTATTTATGTTTGGGTTGTTAAACATAAATAAAACACATTGTCATTTACAATGCCAATAGTTTAAACAAATGCTTGTTTTCAGTATGTTGTTACTTTTATTATACTCAGATGTGAGTCCCTTGCTCATTGCACCATCAGGATTCAAGCAAGCCGGGCCAAAGACGGCTGAAATGCCAGAAACCGGTCCCCGGTAGCTTGTTTCCTTCCCAGTATAAGAATTGGCTTGGTAGTTTGGTCTGCCCTGTTCCCATGATGCACTGGGACAGGGTCAGACTAATTTGCATATAGCCAAGTTCTGAGCTGGGATGGTGCAGTGAGCTAAAAAACGGTGATGGATCAAGCCCTGATCTTTGGACTGGGTAAGAGTGGTCTGCTTAATTCAGGCACTCTGTTCATCACCACCCCCTTTTCTGAATCGTTACTTTTTTTCAGGCAGCATATTACTGTAGTCTAGTGCATTATTTGAATTGAATTGCTTCCAGGTGTTTATAGCGGGGCACAATTGGGTTGCAGCTGAAGGCAGTGGTATTTCTCGTAGTGAGGCAGTATGGTGTTCAGTGACAGGGGGGATATTGCACTCTGCCAATGACAGAAACTGCAAGGCTCTGAGACAAATGGCTTGTGATGGCACTTTTAAGCATATTTGGGACATTCTGCAAATGGCAAAGTTTTCAGATGAATGTATAGTGTTGACCAAAACCAAATGACCACATGTGTGCATTGTCAATTTAAACAAATGTGATAAATTACTAGCTGTAGCGTCGTCTTTTGCTTGTGGCAAAAATAAATGTGGATAAATACAGAAAAAATGCCCAAGATCGATGGTACATACTGATGTCTAGACAATAGAGCTGAGAGAATTAATTGAGTAAATGTCTGCAGCACATGTATATTCACCCATATACAAACATAATTTTGTACAAAATTCTTTTGACTTATATTATGATTAATAGGCGCCTTAAACCAAATTGAAAAATAACCACTGATGTATCTGGTTTGGAAGCTTGCACGACTCTCTAACCCCATCCAGGGCTTAATTTTGTTTGGATAAGCCACAACATGACATGAAAGTATGAACGATATTTCTATCATGAGAAGGGCTCGAAAGAGCGCATGAGTTGTTATCTGAAAATAGACATAATGAAATATAACCAATTGTGTTTGAATTGTATGTATGAACTTTAGTAATCAAATATAATTTTTGAATTAATTATAGGCGTTCAAAAATCTTGCTTTTTGAAAATTGTAAATAGTTAGATTCATTTTGATAATGTGTATACCAAACCATAGTTCAGAAACTTAAGTTTGAAGACAATATACTCTAAAATGGCGCTAACTTTGTAAATATTCACTTTGGAGAAAGTCCTCTGTCTATGCCACTGATTTCTATGAGCAGGAAACACTGCTGGCGTTTGTTTAAAATGGCGATGAATTGAAGCGTATTTTGCACAGCGGAAGAAGGCGTGCAAAGCCGAAATGCTTCCTGTGTGGATTTATTTGATGCACGAATAAACCATCTGGTGAAAGATACTCTCTTGAGTGCAGCCCGTTTTTTTCCCGTCATGTATATATATATTCACTGAAAAAACCATAGGTTTCAGGCCTTATATAGTTAGGAATTAGCATTTAAAAAACCTTTAAAATTCACTCAAAAAAATATACGTTTTAGGGGTGTTATAGTTAGCTGGACATTTCACTCATACAAAACCATTGAAATTGCTCCTATATAGTTAGTTGTACTAACTATATTTCGCGCACCCGCAATCCACTGCTGATGATGTCACATATTACATCATTCATGACAAGGTCAGTGACATCACTGATGACATCTCAAATGACATCACTGATGACATCACTGATGACATCATCCAGTGAATGCGGTTTGCTTCGTTATTTAAATATGCATTATATATATAGCAATTTGCATTGAAGAATGAGTGGATATATTAAAATAAATATTTGGATGGAGGATTTAGTAGCAGTGTAATTGACTGTTTACTTGACCAATTTATAGTGTCTCACTAAATATAGTGGATAATGACTAAACTGTTTGAATATCTGTACCACTTTGTCAGTTGTTGTGTAAACAGGTACTCCAGTTGGTTACTAGCTATGTTAAAGTCTGTATTAGTTATTGATTAGTTAACTGAGTATTTGTATGGGAGAGTGAATGTGCGTGTGGTTCGGTGGGGGGTGTGTGACTGCCCAAAGATGTGTGAATAGTGGATTCACTAGATATAGGAAGTTAAAACTACATGTTCTAACAGTTGTTTGGGTGAGTGAATATCTTTATGGGTGTGGTGATGAGTAAATATATTTCTCAATGGTACATGTCCAACAAACTAGAAAAATAAAAGGCAGTGTATGTGTCAGTTGTTGTATATAAATAGGTATACATAAGACTCAATGAATGTGTGAGTGACTGTATGGATAACTTTATACTTGTAATAATGATTTTATAATTCACTAAGTATGACTTACTATCTAAATGAATAGATGAAGTTGTGTTTGTATAAGTGTGTAGCTAAGTAAATATGTAAGTATGATCCATTGTTTGCATAAGTGAGTAGGATGACTTCATATGTGAATAGGATGTGTGCTGGTGTGTAATGAAGTATTTTTGATAGTGTTCTATTGTTCATTGACAGCATGTATGAGTGAATCTACAGGTAAGTGATTAGATGTGTCTATACATCTATGAATAACTGAGTGGGTTTTTAGATACTTGTATACCTGTAACAATGGATTCAAATATCATACTCTGTATTTTACAAAGAGTGATGAAAGATTTTACTAGTGTATGAAAAGGTGTATGTGATTGTCACGTGGATGATGTCATCAGTGATGTCATTAGTGATGTAATTTGAGATGTCATCAGTGATGTCACTGACCTTATCATGAATGATGTAATATGTGACATCATCAGCAGTGGACTGCGGGTGTGCGAAATATAGTTAGTACAACTAACTATATAGGAGCAATTTCAATGGTTTTGTATGAGTGAAATGTCCAGCTAACTATAACACCCCTAAAACGTATAGTTTTTTTAGTGAATTTTAAAGGTTTTTGAAATGCTAATTCCTAACTATATAAGGCCTGAAACCTATGTTTTTTTCAGTGAATTTCAAAGGTTTTTTAAATGCTAATTCCTAACTATATAAGGCCTGAAACCTATGTTTTTTTCAGTGAATTTCAAAGGTTTTTTTAATGCTAATTCCTAACTATATAAGACCTGAAAGCCCACTAGGAATCTCCAGTATGCGCCAGGGGACTGCATTGCAGAGAGGTGTAATGAAGCCACGCCCCTTTTTACACCTCTCTGCAACGCAGCCCCCATGCATGTTTGAAGAGGGGGAACTAATTCCCCTTGCATACTGGGGGCTCCTGGGGGCCAACTAGCCCACCTGGAACCTCCAGTATGCGCCAGGGGGCTGCATTGCAGAGGTGTAATGAGGCTATGCCCCTTGTTACACCTCTCTGCAACGCAGCCCCCGGCCGCGTTTGCAGAGGGGGAACTACTTCCCCTTGCATACTGGGGGTCCCTGGGGGCCAACTAGCCCACCAGGAGCCTCCAGTATGCGCCAGGGGGCTGCATTGCAGAGAGGTGTAATGAGGCCACACCCTTTTTTACACCTCTCTGCAACGCAGCCCCCGTGCATGTTTGAAGAGGGACAACTAATTCCCCTTGCTTACTATGGGTCCCTGGGGGCCAACTAGCCCACCTGGAACCTCCAGCATGCGCCAGAGGGCTGCATTGCACAGAGGTGTAATGAGGCTATGCCCCTTTTTACACCTCTCTGCAACGCAGGCCACTGGCGTGTTTGCAGAGGGGGGACTAATTCCCCTTGCATACTGGGGGTCCCTGGGTCATATCTGCCCAAACACCGATATTTCGAACGATTGAAAATGACTTTTCTTGAGAAACATTTGGATTTGGATTATCATGTCCTATACTTTGGAATTTTTGAAAGACTGACTTTGAGGATGCTATAAATTACTCAAGTCTGCCCGAATTGTGTGGGTAAAATTGATACCTAGTCACTTTGAATCAGAATGTACTTACGTCTCGTCTAACATTTGGAAGAAATATCTAGTTATATGACAACAGGATACCGACATAACTTGAAGGAAATAAGAACGCCCTGAAGAAGTTCTGTTGTAAAGAACGAAACGTTTCGGCTGGCTGTGGTACATAAACGTAAGGAAAATAAAAGCATTTGAATATACACCAAGATTCAGCGCTTCAATAAGGACTCTAAGTGATATGATTTGATTGGACTTATTGTGCAAGTGGTGCTGTGCCAAACTTTGGAATATTCTCCACTACTCTCTACTACTTACTCTCTCCTACTCCACTACTCGCTAATACTCACTCTCTACTACTCATTCTCTACTACTATACTACTCTCTCTCTACTATTCACTCCCTACTACTCACTATCTACTACTCTCTACTACTCACTCTCTACTACTCTCTACTCTCTACTACTCACTCTCTACTACTCTCTCTCTACTACTCACTCTTTACTACTCACTCTCTACTACTCTCTACTACTCACTCTCTACTTCTCACTCTCTACTACTCTCTACTACTCACTCTCTACTACTCTCTCTCTACTACTCACTCTCTACTATTCACTCTACTACTCACTCTCTACTACTCACTCTCTACTACTCTCTCTCTACTAGTCTCTACTACTCATTCTACTACTCACTCTCTACTACTCTCTACTATTCTCTCTCTGCTACTCACTCTCTACTACTCTCTACTACTCACTACTACTCACTCTTTACTACTCTCTACTACTCACTCTCTACTGCTCTCTACTACTCACTCTACTACTTACTCTCTACTACTCTCTACTACTCACTCTCTACTACGCACTCTCTACTACTCTCTACTACTCACTCTACTATTCACTCTACTACTCTCTACTACTCACTCTCTACTACTCTCTCTACTGCTCTCTACTACTCTCTACTACTCACTCTCTACTCTCTATTACTCACTCTCTACTCTCTACCTCTCTCTACTTCTCTCTCTACTAGTCTCTACCTCTCTACCGCTACCTCTCTACCTCTACCTCTCTACCTCTACACCTCTACCTCGCTACCTCTCTCTACACGCACACATATACACATATATATGCACATATATATGCATTTATATATATGTATGTGTATATATATATATATATATATACATACATATATAAACATATATAATCTGTATATCTATATAAATACAAATATAAATGCATGCATACATATACATATATGCATACATATGCATGGTATTTACATGAAAGTTTAAAAAACACTAATAAAAGCAAAGCTAAAAAGCCACCTCATTACAAACAGAATGGCTTTAATTTAAATGAGGGCGCGATCTATTGCATTTTCAATGCTTATTTACTTTGGTTCCATCAGGAAGGCATTCAGATGTGTCACACATTTGCCTTAAATTCCGAATGTTAGCACTCTAGTTGCTCATTAGATCACTGTAGTAAAGCTACTGCTCACCAGGGAAGTCTGCTGCTGGTATTCAAAGTGCATGTTTCAGTCTGCATGTCAGAATTTGTTTAATAAAATAGAAGAGGATTTGAGAAGTCACTCAAAATGTGCCCTAATTTTTCTTTCTGAAGCACTAATCATACTTTCTATGGCAAAATGAACCCCCTCATTTTGTTCCTTTTTAAATTAAATGTTTTCAGACTTACCACTTCATTCCAATCAAGATGGCTTCTGGTGTGCCATACTTTTGTCATAAGTAAGACTGTTAGCGCTCTAGTTGTTCTTTAGAACACTCTGGGACATTCTGACATTGGGCTATACTTGGGCTACATCTGGGTGATATTTGGGCTACATTTAGGCTCTTTTGTCTCTGGTGGCCATCTTGGGAGACTGCATGTCAGAATTTTTTAATGAAATAGAAGAGGATTTGAGAAGTCACTCAAAATGTGCCCTAATTTTTCTTTCTGCAGCACTAATAATACTTTCTATGGCAAAATATACCCCCTCATGTTGTTCCTTTTTAAATTAAATGTTTTAAGAGTTACCACTTTATTCCAATTAAGATGGCTCAGGTGTGCTATACCTTTGTAATAAGTAGGACTGTTAGCGCTCTAGTTGTTCTTTAGAGCACTCTAGGAGGCTGCAGTAGAACAAAAAGGAATCAACTGACAGTCTCTGTCCTTGTTGGATGTTCATGTTTTACTGAGAATATCAGACTTCATTCTCACATGACTGAGAAAGATAATGTGAATTTTCAGAAAATATGCTTTCAGTTTAGCTTATAGATACCCTTCCAAACCACGGTGGGAAAAGCATGAGATAATAGTTTTCTTTCAAACATGATTCATGATATCACAGCAGAAGGCTTTTTCACATGGTAAAATCACCTTAGAACACACCACAATTCCTAAAATGAGTTTGGTACCATCAGCAAATGATTTATAATGTAACTAAAGTCCTAAAACCCTCTATTAACTACAATGCTTTTTAATGAGGTGCTATCATGTATACTGGTCCCAAGATGGCTGCCAACACTTCTTGGATGAAGTGCTGACAGCCAATCAGATCAGCTGTGTGGTTAGGCTCCGCCCAGATATATATGTGTTTTTGAAGTTAATTTTCATGAAAACCACTGGAGCAATTTTCACCAAACATAGCAAAGGCACATCTGCGTACCAGTCCCTACAATTTTGCAAAGTTTGGCATTATTCCGTTCAGCAGTTCGGGCTGTAGACTTGTCAGACCGTCCTATTGAAATTAACATGGGGAAAACACGTTTTGGGACCCCCCTTTTTTCTCAGCCCCCACTTCACGAATCCCCCTGAAACTTTCAGGGAAGGAGCGGAGCGGTGCTGGCCAAACTTTTGGAAAATTACACGCAAATACCTCAACCGGCGCCAAAGTTCTTCCCAATAGAATGTTGCTGATTTCCTATGGTGGCTAATCATACCTATATATACCTATTGGCTATCGCCAGTAGGTAATACATATATTATATATATATATATATATATATCAGAAAATAATAACTATAAAAATATTAAATAATAAGATGTATCGGAAAAAAAATAATTAGATGTAATATATAAATCCCACAACCCGCATCTAAAATTAATTACACAATTCCCATAATTAATTTTCAATAAATTAATTAATATCAATTAACAACTAATTATAAATGAATCAAAAATTAATTACTTCCCACCCTTACCCCTATAAACCCCAGACCACACACCTAAAATTAATTACATAATTACCATAATTAGTTGCCAATTAATTAATTATTAATTTACAACCAATTATTAATATTAATTAACACTATAAAATATCAATTAAATAAATATTTATAAAAAAAATCATTAATTTATTCAAATTAAATTACCTCCCTCCCTATTTCCCTATAAACCCACAACCCACTATGGAACTAAAAAATGCAATATTTAATTATAATAAAATTAATAACTACTAAAAATGTCACACATATATTAAAAAATATAAACAATTCTTATACAAAAAATACATCACATGCATTTAAAATATATACTAAAATATATAACACTAATTAAAAAATAGATATTTTAAACAATGATATTTTTGCAAACAATATTAATGACTTCTATATTTTAAAATCTATATGTTTTACCTTAAATCGATATTCTTTACCACAATATTCTTGCTGTCGATATTTCTCACTCACGATATTTAAAACTCAATATTTCTGTAGGTGGAAATTTCCAACTCAATATTTTGTCTGCACACCCATGAATCGTCTCTTTTGGTTCCTGGGTCGTCCCTTACTTTGGGTGTGCTACTATGCATATTTAAATTTAAAGGTGGTTCCCAAGTAAGTGAACCCAAATCTGGTAAACCCGGAAATTACCTTAAAGGTCCAAATCCAGCCTGATGTGCAGATGAATCTGCACTTGCACCACAAGGAGAACTCGTATTAATCGGACTTAAACGAACAAATTCTCCCATCTTCCGACTTATAGGTGCAATTTCTGATGCTTGTTGTTGAGTGTGGACTGCTGCGTTTTAGATCCCAATTCCCCTGGAACCAGCATTATATATAGAAACAAGTGGTCCAATAGTAATGGGAATTGTGGAGAAGTGTGGCTCACTGGTTAGAGGAGGCAGTCCCTGATGCAGAGGTCAGACCCGGGACCAGGGTTCAATCCCCGGCAGGGCCTTGAGCTCAAAATGTCCACGGACTCGATAATTCTCTCCTCGGTGCCTACTCGAATCGTGGGCTCACACTCTGCAACTCTGGGCAATAGCTTGCTTAATCTCCACTACGGCCCCACCGCGATGGGATGCCTGGTCTTCACCTTGGGGATGCCCAGTAGGGGTAATCTCGCAGGGAAAGGCCAGGACGTGTTCCCAAAGCAAACGCCTTGAGACCTTACGGTGAAAGGCGCTATATAAGAACGTATGATTTGATTTGATTTGATTTGATTGTAAGTGCATTTAGGACTGTATAACCAATGGAGGTCAAATGAACGCAAGTCCCTGATTTCCTCCTATCATATTTTGATTCACTGTAATAGTTCCCATCATGCTCTGGTCCTTATTCACAGGAGAGATCCCTCTTATATTAGGGCTCTTACTTATGTGTGCAATAGGCAATCCCATATTTCCACATGCAACCTCACTCCCACCCCCCTCTGTTTGGATCTCATTACACGGAGGTGGTCCCTCAGACATTAATATGTCTGAAAGACCATCACTAGTATCACTATCACCAATTGCATTTTTCTCTCCAAATTCTCTTGTATTTTCCTTCTTTCTCTTTTTGGTCCCTTTTTCCACTTCTCCACTTTGCAACAATGGGCATAACTTTGGTCCTTTTATCATGTCAGTTACCCACCTTTTCTGCTCTGCATCCCATCTCACAGCTGCATGAGTACGCACTGCCCTTTTCACTCCTCTCTGATATCTTTCTTTTTCTCTGGCATGAGCCGCAAGCTCCCAAGTGTTAAGCTCTTCAAATTGTGTGGGTCTGTGTTGTGGTTTCATCTCATATAGAATTCTCCTCAAATTTTCAACAATTCTCAAATTAAATGTACCATAACTTAGAAATGCCAGTATACCTTCTTTCTCAGTGATCTTGTGCCATTGTTCTAGCCAAATACATGTGTGTAACCCTACATTTATTGCCAAATAATGACCTGCAGTGTCTTCAAGTGGGGTTTCTTCCCCCCTCTAAGAGGTATCTGAGCATCTCCTCTCAACAAATCATATACAACTTTAAAACATTTTATTTTCAATTTTTGTTTTAACACAAAAATCAATATTTTACTTAAAGGTCTTGTTCCAAATCATCAACCAATGACAGTGTGGCACCTCATGATGTAGACAGCCAATAACAGTGCAGCTTTACAACAACCGACCTATTCCAGTGCGGAACGCTGTGACGACAATCTCACTCCTCACAGCAGCTCACCCTCCTTTACAATGTTCACACATGCACTGTCTTCAGCAATATGCTTACAACTATATACAATACAATAACAACAAATAACAATTGTCTACTTTACTAAAGAATAAGCAGAAATCAATCATTCAAAGGTGACTCAAACACACATTCCAATGAAACCTCCTCCTGCTGGGAATTACCCTGATCAGTGCAAAAGGCCTGCCACACTAATCCTACCTCCCTTTCACATAAAAGATGAATGTCCCTATCACGAAGACGTCGCACAACAAGCCCCACAAAACCTTAACAGACAATTACAATAAAGATTATTCTAAACTTTTTAATATCATGCCGGTATCTTAGGCCACGCTGGACCCGATAACAACTTCTCCACAATAATCTTTCTTAAAGATTATCACATCATATGACACAATCTTCGCAAGACACCACACAATTGGCACAAACACCGCTAGCTGAGCAGAAGCCATTTACACACACCACTATTAATACTCACTCCTCCGCTGTTTCAACTCAATCTTGAACCATGGAACATCACCGATTCTCGATGTCAAAATATTGGCTTTAGGGACTAAGATTGGGTCTGGACTAATCTAATGTAACAGTTTTCTAACCCCTCTACTTCAGGTACTAACCGTCCTCAGTATACTGCCATCTGAGAACGCTCTGGGACATTTCTTCCAATTTTACTCTGAGCAATAGGCTTTGATAGTAACCTGAAAGGAAAAGTGGTTAGCAACAATTTAAATCTCCAGAAACAGTGTGATCATTAAGACTAAATAATAAAAGTCTGAGTCAACTTGAAGGTTAAAAGGTTTATTACAAACTCAAAGCCAGGCTGATATATATCAATCTCAAGAACATGCTGTAGAAGTACAGTGTCATCAAGGGAAGACCAAAGCGTTGTGTAATATTGTTCCTCAACAGCAAAGAACATGTAAGGATTTCTATTGCAAAAATGCAAGAATAAGGAAAAGAGTTTGATGACCAGACAAATGGTTTAGATCCTTCTCCCCATACATTGTGAGGATTCACAACATCTACTAAGCCCTACACAAAATTAAGATTTGGGAATCCCTATTGAATCAATGAAGCAAGAAATGTGTCAGCATCAGAACCACTGGATACGTTTTTTTGGTAAGGAATCATGTATGGCATGAAACCACACGATCAGAGATGTCAAGAGAGGTCTGTATCTCTCCAAGTCCAAAGGGGATCTGACTAAACCCCAAGGTGGGTTCACTAATTAAAATGCACAAAGAACATTCAAGAAATATGACCTCATACTCATCACAGTACTTTTCCACTTCTTACAAATGAACTTGGTGCCTTCAACACTATCCCATATTCCAGTCTCCACTTCAGAAGCGTCCTAGTATTCATCCCTTGGTTTAATAGTACAAACTGGCGAACACTCCCTTTGTTCCTCATTAAAATTATTTGACCATACCAGCTTCTTCGTTGCTTCACTATCTCAGAAATACAATGTGCTTTTTACTAACTAATGAAAGCCTTTGCTCTGAACCTAGCAGAGGAGAAAAACATGCAGAAAAACAACATTCTTGTTAGTGTTAAATGTCTCGACTGTAAGCTCAAGGCCCACAATCATGCTAACTTAATAGTTCTTGTTTTGATGCATATTAATTATACAATCTACATATAATCCAACAGATGACATCATTAATAAAATAATCAAGCTAATTTATACTGTACTCCAAAACTGATTCAGTCTTATTAAATGGAAATGACAACTGGTCACAATTTATAAAGAAAGCATTAAACATACGTATGATTCATTCCCACTTATCCCTGGTGAATGCTGCATTAAATGTATTTTAGCGCACAACCTTACTATCTAAATCTATAGAAGATTAATATCAGCAATCCAGATGTTTCTGTGAATGGAAAAACGTTAATATGCACTTACATATGTATCTACGACACACAGTGAAAGCACATTCTATACTTTCAGTGCACCACCTCTCAGTTAGTATTATTGCGCCGCACGAGTACATAAGGCCAAACGTAAATGTAAATGTATGTGTAAATGTGGCCTATACTAGTGTAAAAGGGTGCTGCCAACATTATGCTACTCCAATTGTTACCATTAACTAGGTAATAGTGTAAGTCATTAAAAAATGCACAAAGGGATATATAAAAAACAAGTGTTATTAGGTTTAGTTACACAAAAAAAGATATTTGGATATTAATGCGAGACCTTTTTGGGTCTGGTATTTGTAGTACCAGAAGCTGCTGTGAATAACTGACAATTACATTTGAATTACTCATTCCTAATTATGGCTTTGTTGTACAAGACACCTGGGGCCATAATTGTAAAAAGGAATTTTATTGAAAACGGCAGTGAATCACATGAGCCACTGTCACAGCTCCGCCCTTCCTATTTGCGCTTCAGGGAGTGGGCAGTGCTGCCAGGAAATAACAGGAATTGTGGCCTGAAAACATGGGCATCTTCTGGCTGCTCCACATTGAACAGACCAGCTGGGAGTGCACTGAGAGGCCAGCAATAATGCCACCAGAAAAGACAATTTTAAAGCCCCCTTAGTAGAGGCACAGTTCCATATTTCACGCCCACCTTCCTCTTCCCAACAGAAGCCTCTATTGGGTATCAGCTCCTCAGTGGGCTCTATTGCAGTGTGGTAGGAAGGGGAATAAGACGTCTACAATGGTTCTTATTCTTATTAGTTTTAGACCCCATTGAATCTCAACAGGAAGGCAGGATCACACAAGGTATTTCTACAATGTGAACCTTTTAATTTAATACACAAAATGTTCACAAACAAGTGCATACCACCCTTTGCAACTGCATGCTTAAGTAAGAGACTGCAATTGCATGTTTAAATATGAGAACAACAGCACACCAGTACAAGGTCTAGGTCAGATTCACAGGCCCAAAGGTAATCATGTGAAATCAGAACTCTCAGCAGATATGGTGTGACAGAATAGTAACTGAATTGACACTGACCTTGGGTAGACACAGGGCAGCAATCATGCACAGTATGGACAAAAGTGGGGACCATGTGGTGTCTTTATGTCAAAAGGTGACAAAGAAAGTGATTGCTTCAAACCTAGAATAACAGTTGCTCTTTATGATATACGAGGTGCCTGCTGGGAAGTGGAACTCTGCCTGTGGAAGTTTTTCAGCTCTACTGTAAAGTGCACTTATGCCCCTTTCCAATGCTTGGAGACTATAAGATTCTTCCCATGTTAAGCAATAGATAGCAGATCATGCGGCATGTAAGGGCCTTTTGGGCAGTCTTTATGTATTTACATGCCTAAATCAATGAGCGGTTGGATGCTGAGCTTCTTTGGGTCAAATGCATATGATTTTTTGGCGAATCATATGCAAGTCAAAAGTGTTTTTATTCAGAAGCTGATTACTAGTTTAGATCGGAGAGTGTTTGAATGTGAAGAATAACTGTGCATTCACACATGCTCTGAGATGAACTAGCAATCTGTGGAAAACAAACTAGCTCACTGTTGTTTTTATTTTCTTTACTGAGTTTATTAATATACATCAAATACATTTTGAAGGCAATGCAGTAGACTTGTAAATGTTATTGTTATTTGATGAAATTATTATCCTCATAGGAGAAACATCCTTTACACAGTAATTTAGCTCGAAATGCTCAAGATTAATGACAGAGAGTAATGGTAATAGGTCCTATGTGTCAGCAGACCCCTGAATAGGACCACAGGATAAGAACATCTGCTCTATAAAGTAATATAAACCAATTTGTTAGAGGGCATACAGGCAATTTGACTCTGTCCAGAACCAGCGGCAATCAGGAGTTGGCTGAGCAGCTGGATGCAAGTACATACACATTACATGAGGATACTACAAGTTGCAAGAAAATTTAGCTCAATCCTGTCTTTGATCTGGCAAATACTACTAGATTGTATATAGTGGTAATACAAGCCACTGCCCTGTGCATAATAATCAAGCAAAACTAATGAAAAGTACTGTTTGTATACGTAGTTACTCATTTTTTGCTTGTTCCATATTTTGAATACTAAAACCCAGGGAACAATCTGCCTAAATAATTTTCCAGAGAGATATGTTAGTGCCTGATTGTATGGTTTGCTTCAAATGGTCATACATTGTGAGAGCAAAGACAAATCTTTAAATGAGATTCTATTACATTTTAGCAGGTTATGGGAAATGGCTGACAAAAGATCTGAGGAAATTTGTGTGGAATTATTTAATGTATTTACCAAAATCAGTAAATATTCTGGAATGAGGGATTTAATGTGTAGTAAATACATCCTATTCTGAGTTTTCAACTTAAAAAGAGACTTAACGTGCAGAATCAGTATTTAACATACATAATCCTCCATGCTCTGGCTTTTATCTGGGCCATTTCTGTGATAAATATAGGCAGGTTTGACCTATAATAATATATACTTTTGTTTACACAGGGATCATAATTTAACCCTCAGCCTATAATCAGGTCCTAAACCTTACTACAAATGAACACACTGAAACTTACAATCCTCAAACTTAGGTTCTACATTAAGAAAACAAAATGTATTGTCTTTATCAATGTTTACTTTGTGAGTGACCATTATTCTTGCAAGATGCTTCATTGAAGGAAAAATCCCTTTTATGATCTGCATGTGAACCCATATGTCATGATTCTTTTACACACCTGGCCACCAATGTGGCTATGGATTTTCTATTGAGTGAAACTCATTCCAAGACCGCCTATAATGTGGGCATATATATTGTGAAGTCATTTTTAGGTTGAGCATACCAGATTGTGCTGCTGTCTGGAGGCAATACACATCTGGCCCGATTTACAAATGTAATCTGAGATAAAAGTCTAACTTTATGACTTTTGGTATTTACAGAGGTAATTTACGAGTTGTATCTTTACATCAGCAGTCGGGCCGGAATCTCCGCACCCAACGCTGAATATCCGGCTCAGCCTGGATGAAGTGTAATCAATGGCCTGGAATTACATTTTTTCAAAAATGAATGTGAGATAAATGGTAGAGGAGGTCATGGGAATCAGTTTGGGCAGAGAAAAGGGTGTGGCCAGATGCTACATTACACCTCAGAAAAGTTTGCTCCTTTGCATCATGGTACATTTAGTCCACAATTTGCTCTTCCCTCAGTGTTGACTGTAGTTTTTTAAATTCTATTTATGAACTATAACATTCCTATAAACTTTGGTGTTTTCAGTGAATTTCTAAGGTTTTTAAAATTCTATTTCCTAACTATAATGTCCCTGTAACCTTTGGCTTTTTAAGTGAATTTCTATGGTTCTTAAAATGTTATTTCCTAACTATAACTGCCCTGTAACCTTTGTTGTTTTCATGGATTTCTCAGGTTATTACATTTTATTTCCTAACTGTAACCTATTGCCTTTTAGAGTGAGTGTGTGATTGAGTGCATGAGTGTCTCACTGTGTGTCTGAGTGGGTGCATGAGTGTTTGAGTGGGTGTGTGAGTGTTTGGGTGGGTACAGTATTGTCTGAGTGAGTGTCTGAGTAGGTCTGTGTGTAGGTCTGAGAGTGTCTGAGTGCATTTAAAAGTGCCTCCATGTGTGTGAGTCAGCCTGTGAGTGAGTGCATGAGTGTCTGAGTGGGTCTGGGAGTGAGTTCATGAGTCTCTGAGTGGGTGTTTTGAGTGAATGAGTGGGTCTGTGAGAGTGTCTGAGCAGGTGTGCGAATGCCTCCATGAGTGTAACAGTCAGTCTGTGAGTGACTGCATGAGGGTCTGTTTGGGTCTGTGAGTGCGTGCATTAGTGAGTGGGTCTGTGGGTGTCTGTGAGAGTCACTGAATGGGGCTTAAGTCATGGTGTGAGTCTCTGAGAGATCTCTGAGTGGGTGAGAGAGCATGAGTGATTCTGAAAGTGGGTGCATGGGTGTCTGACTGGGTCTGTGAGTGGGTGTGATTTCTGTTGCTACACTGACACAGTATCAAGTGTCCAACAAGTACAACACATGCATGGTGAGACGCAGAATCCTATCTGATTGACATTTAGTGAACAGCCACAGACTGAACTATTGATGACAAGTAAACGTAATTCTAAAGTTACTTTGCAAAGTATTAATGACACTCACAGTACATTCAGACAGGTCTGAAAGGGTTCTGAAGCATTCCATAGTGTACAGCTAGTGGTCATGTTTCTGGTTAAAGCAATAGATGCATAAACACCATGATCTGGTAAATACGATGACACAAAAAGACAGTATTACAAGAAATACATACATTAGTGTGAAGGAGCCTTTCTAAATGAATAAAATGTTGTCGGGAACAGTGGCGGAGCAAGGGGTCGGGTTGGACCATCTCAGGCAAGCAATTGCAATCCCCCAAAACGGCAAAGCGAGAAATCTCGCCAGCACCCACCCCCCGTTCTTCAAGGCGCCCCGCAGGGTGGCAGATGCAGAGACCGCCACCGGTGGCCAAGGGCTAGCTACGCCGCTGGTAGGGAAACAATGGTGAGGATTCGCAAAAGCATTTGAAGTATGGGAATTAGTTCCACAGAAGTACTCCCGTATGTTTTTGTAAAAGCTCAAAGAGGACACAGGCTTTTCTATTTGTACTAACTGTTTCTGAAGGTTCACTGAATATTTTCATTCTATTCCCATCATAGATGTTTTGGGAACAGATCAATATATATATATATATATATATATATATATATATATATATATATATATATATATATATATATATATATATATATATATATCTGTTAATGTACTCACAGAGTACACGCTGAACCCCGCACACTTACAGACGAGTGAATGGCCGGATGGACAGATGGATTGACGGGTGCATGTTTGGAGAGACAGACAGATGATGGATTGATGGAAGGATGGCTGGATGGATGGAAGGATGGCTGGACAGAAGAATCAGTATAAAGGTGAATACATGGACATTTGAGTGCACACAAGCAAGGATCTAGGGGTGAAGGTGCACATCCTAATGTATGGGGGCATAGGGTGAAAGGATGAATTCATGCCAGTTGCTGGATGGATGAATACAGCTTGGAGTGAGGTCATGCTCTCTAGAGTCAGACATAAAGCATAAGTGTGAAATAGGCTTTGGTCGAAGGACTGGTGGCCAGATCCCCTCTCATAGAATAACAGTGGCCCATTGTTCTCTATGAGGGAGAATCACAATCCACAAGGTTTGTGAATCGTTCATTGTGAACACCATAGAGAACGTCAACAATGACTTTTGAGTGTAACCTTGGTGTTCAATGTTGATGATTTTGGATTCAAGGTTTGCATGACTTCTTACTCTTTGTTGTACTTTGTTTTACTTTTTATTCCATTTTACTGTGTAGTTAAAGGGTTATTGTTTCACACTTCCTCCCACAGCTAGGTTTCGAATACTTTGGAGAGTCCCTGAGCACACGCAGCCTCACCGTTCATACTGCTGTGCGGGCCATACAGCTTCGATAGTCTTGGAAAGGACTTTGAAGTCCAATGACGTTTAGCTAGCGCCCACCTTACATAATCCCCTCTTCCCGCCCACAGAACACCTCGGTGCCTTCGTGTAACCTTACTGCACGTGTTCATGTATCATAATTATTTCTCGATTCTCTATAAACAGTATTTACAATAGCCTAATGTTGTCGCCAGAATCATTCACAACCCTCCAAAGTATAAAAACAGAAGGAAGTTAATTTTCTCTTGGTTTGGCCAAACTCTAGGATGGCTAAATATATCTATTAGAGTTAATGGTTTCCTTGACTATCCGAATGAGTGTTTGGCAGGACAACAACATTTTAAATGTAAAGCAGCTGTTTGAATGTTCATAAAATTGCATTCCTGGTGATTAATGTCAGCTTCATTGAGGAACAAAACTGTAAGCAGATGCTGCCGCTAATGTACTTTGATCACAAAAACCCAATATTGCAGCCTAATAGTGCTTGCTGTTTTCCACGTTTAAGCTTAGAATGGAAACATACACTTCACTGATACTTCGAATGCATCAAAGAACCCTTATTTGAGTCAAAAGTCCGAACTGTTAGGTCCTCTGGTTTCGTTGGCAGCTATTTCCCAAAGTCAAATGAAATATAAATATTATGCTAGCAAATCCAATTGACAATTTAATAACCGTACAGCAAAATGCAATGTTATCATGATGTGATATAAGATACAGCACAAATACTAGCACACTAAGCCCCTTCTGTTTTGGGATCGCACAGTATGGATGGGATCGAATGATGAAATATTAATGACTGCTCTGTGTGGCCTTCTGAATGCATATACATAGGATAGCCTCTCAAGGGACATAGGAGCTGGAGGTGCAGAAGATCCTCAGGGCACAAGTCTATCACCAGATGTCTTATAGGGTCCAGGCAAAGAACTGATATTTTTTCAAGCAAGTAATATTTGTCCACGGCAGTTTTTTATTGGGGATTTTTTAAAGTTTTTTGTGTTTGCCTGCATGTTTGCAAAAGACCTCTTGTGGCCCATACCAAAAACTGATAGTAGGCTTAAAACCTGAACCATTGCTTCCCATTGGTTGGCTTTATTGGCCCTCTAAATTATTTGCTTACTTCTTATACAGTGGCTCTTCTTCCTCTTCCTGTGTTTGTTTGTCCCCTGAGGCATAATTTATTTTTGATTGGAAGGCTTATTTCCTTCCACCTCTCCAATTTAGGGAACGTACTTTTTATTTTTTATTTTAGCACTCCAGGAGGGTGCATGTGTTTTCTTGCTCTGTCTTTTGTGCCGGTATCTCCCCCTCAGAAACCCACCCTTGTGGGCTCCATGCTGCTCCCTACTCTCTGCACTTGCTCTCTCTCTCTCTCTCTCTCTCATGTACTGCTTTTCTCATTGAATTAACCCACCACCTGCTCACATTTCCACTAACCCAACCATTCTTCTCCCATGTCAGGTTTTTACATTTTTAAAATGTATTTCCCTCCAGCCCTAGCTTCATTAGTTGCTCACCCTGCAAAATCATTGTTGCTTCCTTCATCCACTCCTGCGTTGCTACCTCATCTCTCACAGTTCTTAAAATGAAATATTCTCGTTGTAATTGCCATTTGCTCCAGGAATGCTGAATCAATAAAGCACTTGTGCACATGTAAATTGTATGATTCTTTTTTTATTTACAGCTGATATCTGCCATTTGGATTAGAAAATAAAAACTAAATGAAACTGTGCCCATGTCAACCTGTAGGAATGTGGGGTGGCTCATACCCGAGCATACGTTATTGGACAGGTGCAAACCTATGGAATGACGTACCCACCAGCAGCATTGGGATGCGTTCAGCATCATACAATGCACAGCATCAGCAAAAAAGCATTGGCAGAGCCGATTGGCCACAAAGGTGACAACAAAAAAGCATTGGGAGAGCCAGTTTGGTCACAAAGATGAGACATTTTAGCTTTGCCAAAGCTTGTTACAATTGTATAACTTTCTAAATCATAATTTCCTCTGCATTTATTATTGACCCTATGGCAATAATCATTAAGCTTAGGAGCTTGCTGGCCCTTTACCTTGCAGTAGAAATAAAATATCTTTCAAAAGTACCATTTAATATAGACACAAATAGTTCCCTTTTCCCAGTGCTGGTTCTCTAACAATCCCAGAATATTCCTTGGTTTAATGTATAATGATTTTCAGACCTATTGTGACGTCACCAGTTGATCTCTGTAATTGATTTCAGGCTAATAGGGCGTTTAAATAAATCCAATAATGTCGATATTAATAAATGTGTAGATATTAACGTGGGCATGAATAGAAGAAACATTTCTTAAAAGAGAAAAATGTACACAGTTGTCACACTTACACATATTAGGTATCAAACTGTTCAATTGCAATGTTAAAGGTTGTTTATTTAGAAATATTAAAGAGCCACATTTATTTTGTGAAAATAAGCTCATGTACTTTACCGATATCACAAAAATGTGTACCTTTCACCCTTACTAAAAGATGGGTTTTCATAAAAAGGATTAATCTTTTATAAACTGTTTCACATATGTTGTAGATATTTTTCTATTTTGCTATAAACTCGTTGGTAGAATTGATTAGGATATAGTTTGGAAACTGTGCAACCTTATAGCAAGAATCAACACAATCCTGACTGCTGACCCCTTGAACTAACTAGTTTTTCTTTCTAAGTTATGTCATTGTAAAATGTTCATGTATTTTTCCTAGAATATTTTTCAACTTCTACATAACTTACTTTAGTTTACTTTAGAGAAGTGTGGCTCACGGTGTAGAGCAGGCAGACCCGGAAGCTGAGGTCAGACCCGGGACCAGGGTTCAATTCCCGACGCGGCAGGGTCTTGAACTCAAATGTCCACGGACTCGATAATTCTCGCTTCGGTGCCTGCTCTAATCATGGGTTCTCACTCTGCAACTCTGGGCATTAAGCTTGCTTAATCTCCACAACGGCCCCCCTGAGGCGGGATGCCTGGCTTTCACCTTGGGGATGCCCTGTAGGGGCTATCTCACAGGGAAAAGCCAGGACGGGTTCCCAAGGCAAGCGCCGGGAAACCTCCGGGTAGCTGTGCGCTCAATAAATGCAATAATAATAATAATAATAATAATAATTTGTGGGAAAGCTCAGCTTTAAATGGAGCGAAATCGAGCTTGATATTAGTTGCAACAATATTAGCTAACAATGTTGATAGTTCATTGTTTCTTGAAGATACAGATAGGAGTAATACTGTAGAGTAGTTCCCTATATTCCCAATAGGCTCTGCGCATTGGAATAATATATTCTATAGAGTAGACGTAGGACTGAGGTCGAATAGGTCTCTATCGAATATATTAAACTTAATAGTGAATGCCATCTAGCTCAGAGGTCACTAGAAACTTTCTCAAATTCACAAGAAGGGATTAGTGGCTGACAACCGCATGAACATGACAAATTTGTTTCCCAAGAATAAGAAATATATCTCTAGAGTCATGGAAACAATAGATAAGTATATCACTCAGTCAATCGTGCATGCTTCGTTTCAACAGAGTTGGGCAAGTAAATAGTCAAACTGCTCCGAACCACCCTGTCTTGCTAGAGCAAGTGAAAGTATATTTATACCTTAAAGGTGTCTAGGAATGCCATAGTTTGACATAAAGTCGGGCATAATAATGTCAGGAAAAAACCCCTAGGGAATAGATGTTCTTTGCAAAGTACATGAGTTCTTGGACAAATCAATATTCGAGCAAAGGGAAGTTCCCTAACTGCTTAAGCCGATTTTCCAAGAAATCGTTGTGACGTTTGGTACGGGTGGAAGTAGCCATGCCTGCATTTGGTCTGCATGGGCTATGTCTAAAGAAGGGCTTGATTTCAATGTCTATATTAGGGCAATGTGAATTGTACGTATATAAGGGCATGAATGGGGAAAATTTACAAGGAGCTCTAAACTACACACAACAATACGGTTCCTAGGAAAACCTTGGACAGTGATTGGATGGAAGAAGACGGAGGATGCAACAGTTGCTGATACTAAAACAATGTGTTGTTAATGTACATGTGTGTTCCTAGAATAGGAGAGCAAACTTCACTTCACTCTTCACTGTACTTACCTGACCTCTCTTCTACGCAAAGCTCTCATGCTGGCTCGTAGTCACTCACATTCGGTTCTGGCAGTACCTTCCCTCCCACTGCATTTAGACAGAGTTCGGCTTATGTGGCCTTTGGGAACAAAGGCTTTCCCCTTCCCACGTCTCTCTTTGCACTAAACTATGACTGGGCAGGACTGACCTCTGTCCCTTTCAAGTTAATGAATCTCCCGAGTCCACCCCACTGTCTTTTTTTTATTGATATCTATCAAATGCTCCACACCCAGTCCATCCTGTAACCACGCCTAAGCAATTTTACTGCTTTGAGAGCAGTTTCCACACTTCATTTAGGTTATGCACTGACTTAGTAGCTGCTAGCAGGCTAATAAAAATTAGAATTCAGGAGCTTCAGGCAGGTAAAGGGTAACTTTCTAATAGTTCATTTTCCCTAATATGTTTTGAAAATCCAACCTCACCAATTAATTGGACTTTTAATAAATATGAAAAATAATATCTGAATGACACTTTTAGCCATTTCCTGTGAAAAGCTACAGATTAACACTCATAATTGGTACTTTGACATTTTCTGGGATCCAGCCAAAGCCAGTGAAAATAGCTTTTGGGGTCTAATTAATGGAGGAACATGGCAATTTAAAGTTTGCACATGTTCAACTTTTATGTAACAGGTACCCTACTTGCATACAACAAGGTGTACTTAGAGATGACTTATTCATATTTAAAGGTAAGATTTCTGCCTGTCAAAAAGAGTTATTTTGAGCAGGTTTTCAGGCAGCATCCGTCAGGCAACACATGGTAGGCCTAAACTCAGGTATTACAGTTTATGGATGGCACCGTAGGTGCTTCCGTCCATTCCCACTTAACCAACTGCTCTTTAATGTGATATATGAAAATAAAGAATGTGCCATGGTGTCATAGAGTTGCAATTCTCTTCTTTTTAACCACATAGCACATCATAATATACAAAGTGATAAAATGCTCTCAGAGTGTGGGAAGATACATCTGCTTCCACATGGTGGGTCCACCTAAGCTATTTGTCTCTGCCACATGCTCTTTTAATACCTATTTAATTTGTAATTTGCATTGTGTTCATTGATCATTCTGTGACCAGTACTCATGACTAGTTCAGTTATGTAGTTTGCACATCTTTCCTTGCTCAACATTCAGCCTAAGGCTTACACACACTTGTCTTTTGCAAAGAACAATGTAACTTTATAGCAATTTTAGCTCTGTTTGCATACTAAATTGGTAATAGTTATTCATAAATGTGCCTTTGAATAGAGAGATGACCACATAGGGTGGTATAAGAGCTGCAGTTTTCTCATATGCATTAAGGTAGATGCATACAGTCACTTTAATTTACTCACAAGTTGAATAGTGTTTGCCATCTGTTGGGACAGTAAGGGCTTGTGTTTCTGGACTCGTGTTTCTGGATTTTGTTCAGCAGAATTTGAAAGCTTGGTTTGGTGGTGCTAGAAATGCTGATCGTTGAATCTCAGGTAACTTATCACTGTAGAGTGCAGCAGCCACACACACTGGGCACTCTAGTACCTCAAATGAGAAACTACCAGGTAAAAGAGGAAGGGAGCACACTGCTTGGCATAACTGCACCAGTTCACCCAGATGCATTATGGTGTATGCACTAGTAGGAGTGCACTATAAAACTTCCTTCGTGGGGGCACAAGGCATCAGCTGACAAAGTGTCTGTGCATTGCACCATGAGTGTATTCCTACACTTAGCATCCAATCTTGCCAGGTTTTAGGATATATCAAAATAAGAGTCAAGCAAGCTGTTAAAATCCTTGACTGAGATTACACTCTTATCTCTGCATATATTAGTTTTCCCCATGAATCTAATAAAAACTAGGGCTGGTACAATAGGGCTAATATATGTTTAAGAGATGCAACCATCTTCCATTTTGTACTGTTATCCATCTACCCTGGTTGTCAAATTTATTAAAGAGTTCTCCCAGTGGCAAATGTTTGGGGATTAGAATACCTCTTCCTCTAGCTGATATTCAGTAATAGAAAATATGCCACTCCATTCCCCCCTTATCTAGCTTAATGTGTTCTTATTATGAGGAATGAGTCTTCTGGAGAAAAGACATCTGTGCACCTTCTCATTGCAAATATTGAAGTATTTCTTTTTGTTTTGAGGGTTTACTGATACCTGCAGTCACATCTCACTTTAGACATTATCAAAGGGTACCCAGGTTTTTCTCAGCATCCAGTGTGACTTATAAAACAGCAATGCAAAACCAAAGGGGATGATGGATGGAGTGTTGAACATTGCAAGCACACACCCCCAGTCAACTGATCTGGGTTTAATCCATCATCATTCTTTAGTTCACTTCGCCACCCCAGTTCAGACATGGCTATATGCAAATCAGTTCGACCCTGTGCCTCATTGGAACAGTCCAGCCCAAACTGCAAAGCCATGTCTTCCCCGGACCGGAAACAAGCATCCTGGGACCGAGTTCGGGCTCACAGCCCTCACTAGCCAGGCTATCTTGAATATAATGGCAAAGTGAGCAAGGGACCCACGTCTAGGAATACCCTGCTAACTTAGGGCAAACAAAGCAAAACCAAAGACCTTTCCTAACCTGTTCCTGATATTTGTTTTCTATCTTATGTCTTCCAGCATCTATTGCACCACCCATCCACATATAAATTCTGTGTTACAATCACAGTTCAGAACCCCAAAACAGGGACTATCACGCCCCACCTCATAATGAACTGCCTGTTGGACAGCATGCTCCTTTTGTTAGAGAGCACACACAGAACACTTATAAGGCACCTCTGCCAGTGCTCAAATGATTGTTTGGGAGTCCTCCCTTGGGGCAGTCGCACACTGCAGTCTTAGGTTGGGGCTAGAGACATGAGTGCCTCGTCTATTCACTCAAAATCGAGATTTGTTTCTCAGTTTTCAACTCCTCCATGCCCAAACTCCCAGACATAACAGGGCATATTTAACAAATAGTCAGCAATGCAATGCAGCAAGACACCTTGCTGCACTGTACTGTGTGAAAGGAAGAAGGCAGAATTTAACATTATACAACACATTCCTGCACTCGGTGCACAGACAAAATATCGACTCCAAAATATCGACTGGACATAATATCGAGTTTTAAATATAGACTGGACAAAATATCGACTGGACATAATATCGACTACAAAAATATCGTTTTTCAGGTAAGTGAACTAATATCGACTGTATAAAATATAGATAGCAAAAATATCGAATTTTTAATAATATATAATATTTTATAGTGTATTTTTATGTAATAATATGTGTGAAAAGTGTGTATTAATGTTATAAAATATTTTATTAAATGAATTTTGTTTTTATAATAATTGCGTAATGTAATTCTGTAGCGGGTTGTGGGTTTATAGGGGAATAGGGTGGGAAGTAATTTAATAATAATTAATTAATTAATATATGTATGTAAATATTTTTAATTAATAATTAATTGATAATTAATTAATAATAATTAGTTAATTAATTAATATAATTTTGTACATATTTTGTATTAGTAATTAATTGGTAATTAATTAATTGTAATTAGTTAATTACATTAATTAGAGTACATTTTAATATATATAATTTTGTGTTATTGTTAAGTAATTAATTGGGAAAAAATAATATTAATTATTAAAATAATTACAGCTAATGTGCTAATATATTTACTTTATTGTTATTGTTAATTAATAATTATTTGGTAATTAAATAATATTGATACCTTTTGGGTAAAGGAGTTTTTTTAGGGTTCAGGGTCAGTTTTCAGTTTTTGGGTAAAGGGGTATTTTTAGGGTTCAGGGTCAGTTTTTAGTTTTTGGGTAAAGGGGCATTTTTAGGGTTCAGGGTCAGTTTTCAGTTTTTGGGTAAAGGGGTATTTTTAGGGTTCAGGGTCAGTTTTCAGTTTTTGGGTAAAGGGGCATTTTTAGGGTTCAGGGTCAGTTTTCAGTTTCTGGGTAAAGGGGCATTTTTAGGGTTCAGGGTCAGTTTTCAGTTTTAGGGTAAAGGGGTATTTTTAGGGTTCAGGGTCAGTTTTGGGTTTTTGGGTAAAGGGGTATATTTTAGGGTTCAGGGTCAGTTTTCAGTTTTTAAACGATATTTTTGCTAATCGATAATGTGACCGTCGATACTCTTTGGAGTGGGAATAGTATTTTTTACACTTCTGGTATTGTACGGTAATATAATAGTATCTTATTTAATTATAGTATGTTAGTATATATATATGTTTTAACAAATAAGATTGTAAAAAATTATTTTTATTATTTTCATTTATTATTTAATTATTATAATTTAATTTAAGTATGTTTAAGTATATTTTAGTAATTAAAATTTAATATTAATTTAATTTAACACTGTTTTTAATAAAGTCGAGATTTTTTGCATCTATATTATTGTAAACGATATTTTGTACTCGATATTTTTGTACTTACCTGTTTGTAGATACAAACTCGATATTTTGACTGTCGATATTTTGTCCACGATATTTTGGCAAGTCGATATTTTGTCCCTCGATATTATTTCAGTGATCCCATGCACTCTGCCTGCGCTGGTTCACAAATTTCTGCCTAGCGCCAATGCAGGCACCATTGAACCATGGTACAAGGATGGCTGCCTTGTAGGCAGGATTGTTTTTGTGCAGGAAGCATACCTTCCTGCACAAAAACAATCCTGATAGGCATTTTCCTCTTTCTACGTGTGCTGCACAGTGTAACAATGAAGAGAAATAAAGATATTTCTCCTTGCTCTGCCTCTCTTGGGGATACAAGCAATTTTGACTCATTCCCAGGTCTACTAGTGTTGGTAAATTTGGGAATGTGTCGGAATGAATGGGTGGGAACACCCATGCTCCGCCCATGGCAAGTCTCCCTGTTGCAGAGTAATGCATTCTCGCTACCTTGCATCACTCTAGATTTATCAAGCCACGCAGGGCCATTCAAGGTGGCCTTGCGGGCTGGATAAATCTCATTTAGGTTTTGCGTCGCCCTTGCATCTCCTTGAGAGGCACAAGGGTGACACAAAACCTTCATAAATATGGGCCAATGTATCTTACCTACAGCATTTCTGTGTTATAGTATGTAATATTTCTGAAAAGATTTATGCATATTTGTAAATGAATGTCTGGCCAATTTTATATGGGCCCGATTCACAAAAGTAAACTGAGCTGAAAGTCTAGATTTACGACTTTTGATATGCACAAAAGGCATTTGCGACTCGTAAATGCCCTTTGTGAATACCAAAAGTTGAGACTCGTATATGCCCTTTGTGAATACCTAAAGTCGTAAAGTTAGACTTTCGTTGGGCCCTATGTGTAGCCTTTACCTGTCCAAGATGGCGTCCGTAACTCCATTCACATGTTGTTGTTTTTTAACTTCATCATATTCTTTGCATGCTTTACTCAATAACTGAGAAAAGTGTGTGTAGAATGATATTTTTTTTCCCTGGTTTTGAATGTAGCCAGATTCTTTGACACCATTGAATAAACTCTGCATGTGAGAAGATTAATTGTGTGATTGGCCACCTCGAGTCTAGATTCTGATGTTTCTGTCTGTGTGGGGTGCTCTCCTTTATTACTTTAAAATGTCTTCACAATTGGGGTGGTGTGCCGTAGGTTGCACAACACTTCATTAGGATAATGGTATCATAGCCAGAGAAGAAGGAATATATACTTGCAGCAGGAATAAAGATGAGGAGTTTCCCCGGACCCACCCTTCATGATAATGTTGTGGACAAGGGAATGTCAGGTCCTACTTTGACATACCAGAAAAAACATGTATGTGGACTACAATAACGACATGATACTAACTGAACACTCATGCAGCTCAAGCTGTACAATATGTGTTTATTGGAAGCTATTTCACCAAGACCTAACCAGGGAGAAGAAGAGCACAGTATATTAAGATGGATATTATGACACAGTTTCAACTCATGCATATGCATTTCATGTGAGGATTTACATTTTTGACATGCACCAAAATTACATTTTACATAATTACAATCGTCTGTCACATATTTACATTATTAGGCACAGGGAGATTCAGTGATTCAACTATTGCCACACAAGTTTTTTTTCAAATTGCGAAGACCAACTATGTTCCTCAGATGCAGAAGTCCACAGTTTGTCCACTAGACCTCACCTCTTATACTACAGTGATGAATGAATGAATGAAGTAGCTCTTTTATAGCGCATGGCTACCCGGAGGCATCCCAGCGCTTGAAGCTGCGATAAGAAAGGGTCTGAGAAGAGCCGGGGTCGGGTGTTCGGTAATTTCCAGGGAAGAGCCAGGTTTTTATTTTCTTACAAAATGAAAGATGGTTGGGCTCCAGGCGAAGTGGCAGGGGCAGAGAGTTCCACAACTTTGAGGTGTTGTAGAAAAAGAGGCGGCGCCCGTACGGGCCTTGTTGATTCTGTTGACTTGTGCCAGGTTAAGGTCGTTGGAGCGAAGGTTTCTAGTAGTTTTGTGTGGTTTGATCAGATTGGTGAGGATAGGGGGGCCTTTGCCTTGCAAGTTTTTATGGGCAATGCAGAGGGCTTTGAAATATACCCGTTCTTTGATCGGTAACCAGTGTAGGGATCTTAGAGCTGGCTCGGCTGAGGAGAGGTGGTTAGTGCTCGTCAGTAATCTCGCTGCTGAGTTCTGGACCACCTGCAGTTTCTGGATTACAGAGACCGGAGCTCCCAGGTAGAGCGCCTTACCGTAATCGAGTCTTGACAAAATCATGGCTTGGACCAGGATTTTAGCAGGCCAAAGCAGGTTGCTGCAGATTTTCTGACTTGTACTTTAAATGAGAGATCCTCATCTAACCAGAAGCCTTGGCTCTTGATCTCGCTTTTTGGTGTTGGACTAGCGCCCATAGAAGGGGGCCATAGCGTGGGGGAGTTGAATGATGCTTTCCTGCCCAGTAGCATCACTTCAGTCTTCTGGTTGTTAAGTTTTAACTGAGACTGGCCCATCCACTTTGATACCTCCTCAAGACAGTCACTGAGACTCGTGTGGCACAGATGATCAGCCTGGTTCAGGGAGACCATGAGCTGAGTGTCATCAGCATAGCTGATTAGTTCAATTCCGTAGGGGGCCACTATCTCAGCTAAGGGGGACATATAAACATTAAAAAGTGTGGGGCTAAGGGAGGAGCCCTGTGGAACCCCACACTGCAAGGGTAACGGCGAGGAGCGGCAGTCTCCCTCAAATACTTTGAAATACCTCTCGCAAAGAAAGGATTTAAGCCATGAGAGAGCTTTTCCACCGACTCAAATTCTTTCTAAGCGGGCTAGGAGGATATGGTGATTTACCGTATCAAAGGCAGCACTGAGGGCTAGGAGGATGATGGCCACATTGCCACCTGCGTCCAGTATCCTCCTAGCCTCTTCTACCACCTTGAGAAGTGCCATCTCAGTCCCTTGACCTGGACGGAAGCCTGTTTGAGTGGGATGGAGTGCATTGGAGGCTTCCAGGAATGAGGACAGTTGATGGTTTATACATTTTTCTGCCAATTTGCTGATGCCCGGGAGAAGGGAAATGGGGCGAAAGTTGGATAGGTCTCAAGAGTCAAGATTGTTTTTTTTTAACAGAGGTTTGACCATGGCCATTTTCCAGTCCCGTGGGACTGTACCTGTTTCAATCGAGGTGTTAATCAGGTTGATGACTGGAGATGCCATAATGGGCAGGGCTAGTTTCAAGATGTTGATTGGAACGGGATCAAGGGGGGAGCCACTTTTGATGGAGTTGAGGAGGGGGGAACAAGTCCTTGGTAAGCGGGATAAAAGAAGAGAGTATGGGGGAAGAGCCTTGAAAGAGAGGTTTGGGTAGCGGGGTGATTCAGGGGAGGTGATGGGCGGGAGGTCCTGGAGAATATTTTGAATTTTAGTGTGGAAGAAGAGTGCAAGTTCTTCACAGCGGGATCCTGATGCTTCTGGGGCAAGGGGGGGGGGTCAGGAAGTTTCAACAGAGTTTTGACGATTCTGAAGATCTCTTTGGATGAATTGGGGGATGCAATGATTTTATCTGCGTAGAATGCTGTTTTTGTTGCCTTTAACGCAGCTTTATAGGCTTTGATGGAGGCTCTATACTTAGTTTTTGTCTCTGGATTGAAGTCTTTTCTCCATAGTCTCTCCTCCTTTTTGCAATTCTGTTTAAGTTTTCGAAGCTCTGGACTAAACCAGGGATGATTGATAGATACCCTTTTTGGGTTACAGATTTCCTAGGCAGGATGTTGTCCAGTGAGTTCTCTATCCACTGGTTAAACTCTGAGTTCGCTATATTGATGTCCGGGTTAGCGGGCGGTATGGTTGTCCTTAGTATTTCCGACCATTCGTTTACCTTGAGTTTGGACCAGTGTCTAGTCTGTTTAGTGCTAAAGGGTTTGACAGGGGAAGGGGGGTGGAAATTCCAAGTGAAAGGTATGATAAAATGGTCTGACCAAGGAACCTGTTTCGGGTCCAATGTGAATAAATCAGTAATATTCTAAAAGATGTGGTCAAGCAGGTGTCCCTTTATGTGAGTGGGCTTTTGGATTCTTTGAACCATTTCGCATGTTTCTAAGTCTTGGGCCAGATCCCCAGCTATCGTTTCTTGTGGGTCATCGAAATGGAGGTTGAGATCTCCCAAAATGGTAAAATTGGAGGCTGAACTGGCGAGGTTCACAACCGTTTCTAGTAGTGTCCTCTGGAATTGTTCCAAGGATCCTGGAGGGTGGTATACTAGAAGCCCCGTAAAGGAGGCAGAGGGTGAAAGAGTGATCGAGAAATGGACGTTTTCACAGTCAAGTTATGGGTTGCCTAGCAGGCGACAAATTAAATGGTCCTTGTAAAGGATAGCGATCCCGCCTCCTACGTTCCCGGTTCGATCAAGGTGCTGGATTAAGTAGCCCGGAGGCAGAGCCTGGACAATGTCTGGGCCTGAACTGGGTCCCAACCATATTTCCGTGAGAAACAATACGTCCAGTGCCGCATCCTGAAGTAAGAATGAGATCTCAGAGGCATGTTTTGGCAGGGAGCGGCAATTCAACGGAGCCATGTTGAGTTTGTGTGCCTGTTTCTGCCTGATCTCTGCCGGGTTAATCAATTGGTAAGGACAGTATCGGCAGTGATATTGATTGTGCGAGGGGTCACCGAGTGTTTGCACGCGGCGTTGGGGAAGGTAGTGGCGTGATTTAATTGCAGGAGGCTGGAGTGCGAGTATGTTGTTGGGACAGGTGTGAGGAGTACAGGGTAACTGGTCCCTGGGCCCGTCCAGGCACGGATGGGCGCAGACGGGCAGGACTCTGGCATGACTCCGGCGTGAGTCCGGCACGTCTGCTACTCGCGTCTGCTACGCGGAGAGGGCCGTCCCTTTTTATAGGCAGCTAGAACGCACCAGAGCGCTCAGTCACACCCAAGATGGCCGCTGTCGAGGCTTCGACTCCCCGGGACCACACTCTCAGCGTCAATGCTCAGCTGAGAGTGGGCCCAGGCAGCGGAGAGATGAAGCTAAAGTGTCTGCCAGGTAAAACACTTTTTAGTCAAGCGGAATGGCACCACGAGTAAAATACACTAAACGCTTATTAATTCAAGCGAGGGTGATGGTGGCAGAGTTAGGAACACACAGGATTAAAAATAAGTGAGAGAGGACCTCCCGGCTTCCGCCTCAGGAGGGTGAAATAAAGCGCAGCTTCAAGCAGTGCTTAGAATAGATACAACAATAGAAGTAATGTTGGCTTCCTTTAAAGGTAAAAGGATACAGTCAGTGCATAAAAGGTCATAAGGACATTCTCTTGCTGCCACCAGACTCCAGGACATGCGATTCCACAAATCTCGCAGAGTATGTTGCGTTCATGTTGGGCAACTTGTTTGTGAACAAATGTGGTGGATGGCCACGCCCATTTCTAATATAATACAAGAACCTAAGAAGAGATCCTGTGTCTACTTTATGCAGCCTCCCTGAACAAGAAAGAAAATCTAGGAGAAGAGTGCAATTGATTTCAATGTGTATATATATTCTTTAAAACGAATGCCTGGAAAGTGGAATCATAAGCTAAGAAGTTCACCTCCCTGAGGTGGTTAGCAACTTAATGGTTCCTAGATGCCATTGCCCAGACTTCCAGAGTTTACAATCATTTCTGTCTAAATCGTGTTATTCTGTGATTTTCATTAGGGCCCGGGTGGGGGAGCGATTGATCCTGGGATAGTGATATTTATTTCAGGCCCTCAGCCCTCTTACATTGTGCAAGTGACTCTGTGACCGCCTTCTCAACCACACCTGGGCTGGAATCGTATATATAACAAGGAACAGTGGTTCCTGTAGACAATTTGTATAATATATGGTAATAGTATAGCTCAATGACAGTACTTATGGGTAATGAGATGTTGTAGAGAGAAATACAACTATAAACAAGACAATCAAGAATATTTGCTATTTATGTAAATATGTAATCAAGTTAAACAATAAAAGTGAGTGGTATCCCAAGTAAACATAGAACCTACATATCAAAAGGTGACAGTTTGTGACATAAAAAAGGGTTTCAAATTATACAAAAACGACCATAGCATAGATATTCAACTGTTGATAGTAGCCTTCTAGTACAATAGTAGGGGCTGGAGAATGGTTTGTTTTAGATGTGTGTGGTGTTTTAACCCCACCAACAATAGGAGGCCTATTCAAGACCTAACAACGAGGGACACCTGAATGAATATGATCAACTGTCAGAGTTGGAAGGTGAACACCAAAAAGAAGTATATTCTGAAAAAGTTTAATCACATGGGGCTCAGCCAGGCACCCTATGGGTCACCCCTGTGAGGGGAAGGGGCTGACAGTACTTGCGGTGTATTGTACAGTGGTATACATCTGTGCTACATAGATTACATAACAATCCGTGTTGTAGATTATTATCCCAAATAGGAGAGCAAGATAAGATTCATCTCGTAAATGATTTTGAGACAGGCCGCCGTAGTCAGCCACACTTTTTATCCAATGTCACGGAGTAATGAAATACGTTTACCGAGGGCCGCCGAGGCAGCCTCCTTCTGTTGAATCACAGCTGTGAAATGTTTTGCATACATTTATGTGTTCTCATATTAAAATACAATATAAATAAATGCTTTTGTGGCTACTAAATATCTAGTGGGTTATGCTTACGACTTGGACATCGGTTATGCTTACAATTTGGACAGTGGAAGAAGAGATTTTATGTGGTAGAATTCAAAATGCTGATACCAATGTAAAACTATGTATAGTGAATGTTTCTCTGGTAAATACTGTAGTACACAGTGTAACTGGTTGTGCCATATGATTTAAAACTAGACATGCACCCCTTGCCCTAGTAAGATGAAAAGTCTGTAGTTAACGTGGTCTTCATTCTCACATATGTGTGAAATTGCATTCAGTCATAAGCTGATTTTGTTTTCTTATGCCTTCTCTCAATGAACGCAGTTTCCTATAGGTACTATAGGAATTTGTGCTCTCCCTAACAACAACAAATGTAATACCAAATTAAAAGAAACATCACATGATAACTAGAAACTTTCTGAGAATATGGACTTCTTTTGGTTTGGTGTAAATCCGTTTAGTAGCTTTTAAGGTATTTGTATCTTATTGCATGTCAGGTATGCTTCCAGATTTAATCAATTACATATCTCATCCCAAGGCGCTGATGTTTCAAAAACAGATTGCACAGCTATATTTGCATATTCTTTTTACAGGGCAAACAAATATCAAAGATAACTGTCTAGATCTTACTTTCTTCAGGTATCTCCATTTACAGTTTAATAAGCCTGTACCAGTCCATTGTTCCAATATTTCATCATCTTGTTACTACCTTAGCTCTGCCAAATCTGATCATGTATAAAGAGTAGAACATCATGACGGGATAGGATATACCAAGGCTACCGACCAGACATTTGTCTCTGAAAATGAGAACGTCTTGAAAGGTAAAAATTCATGAGCGCCTGATGTAATGTGTGACAGTCTTGGGAAACTGACCAGCTTGGCATTCAAAATATTCTGATGGGAAAGACTCAAGAGGATTACATTTTTCAAGAACCAGGGAGAAAGACAAGTCTTTAAGGGTTTCCAGAGTTTGATTGAGTGGTCTTCCAGTTTCAGATGTATGGTAGGGAATTCAAGAGGAAGGATGCTTGCAATTGCTAAGTTCTGCCACCATACTTCTTGTATCTGGTCTTGCTGGCGGTTGAAATCCCTGCATTCGCAACCTGAGGCTTCTAGTAGAGAGGTATGGATCTACGATTTATGTTAGGTACTTAGGTGATCAAACATGGAGCACCTTATGTGTTATGATAATAGTGTTGAAGGACACTCTTTTGCTTACTGAGAGTCAATGGTGGGATTTTGGGGTATGTGGAACTAGTCATGTCATTTTAAACCTGTCATACTTTTTGGCATTGGCTCGTCTTCCTGCACTTGGTGGGCCTACAAGTGCAATACTCTGAAGTTGCTAATACTAAACTTCGTTCTGGGACAGGAAAGGCAGGGGGTGAGCCTAAATCATTGGCACCACTTGGCGAGGTGCTTTGCATCTCTGGAGTCCCATTCCACACCTCTGCATCAACAAAATGACAATTTCCATGAGTCCGCTATGTTTGAATTTTTTTTAGTATAAATTTAGTCATGTTTCCGAACATTCTTGATATGCAATTGTAATAATTGTTGCTGCAGCCAGGACCTTGTTGATGAACTTACGGAAACCCTACAGACTGTTTTTTTTCTTGGAAGTACATCTTTGACACTAAATTTTAATGCAGAAAAGTGTACTTTAAGGTACTGTTTCCAAGATAAATCCTTTAAGTAATACATTATATTTTTGTTGCACTTTATATATATAATAACCTTATACGGCATACGAAGGATCCTCTTCAAGTTCAAAGATTATTGACATTCTCATCATGCCCATAGATTGTATATAAGGAAGTGATCTATTTTTAGGGGAAATATGTATAATTATTTCAGTGTAAACTGTACAATCCTGATAAATGTTTATTTACATTGTAGCTTAACGGCAAACTTAAAAAAATCATATAATCAGAGAATATGCTCACATAACAGAAGTTTAGTTTTCTTATCATGAAATGGAGAGAGATTGTAACAACACTGAAGTGCACATTTACTAAGATTCTATTTTTTTTTCTGTTCCAGATATATGCAAGTTACATCTATGGCCAGGGAGTCTAAGGCTTAGAGAACTTGCTACAGACTGCATATTTGATTCTATGAACAAGATATGCATTTAAAGTGTCACTTTTTTCTTTAGCTATCTACTGTGAACCAGCATCAGACATTTTATTTTTATTTATTTGTCGGATTTGTAATGCGCCTAGCTGCCCCAGCAACGAGGCATCCCAGCCCAACCACAGACTCCAAATCAAGGACCAGATAGGCTAACGATTACACAGGGAAAAGCCAGGTCTTTATTGTTTTTCGAAAGGCAAGATGGTCCTGGATGACGCAGATGGACACCGGGAGCGAATTCCAGAGTAGCGCAGCCAAGCTGCGAAAAGAAAGGCCACCTGTTCAGGCTTTCAGAACACGAGAAGTGCATACCAGCGCAGAATCCGCAGATCTTAAATGACGCCGTGGCACATAGAACCCGAGCAAATTATCCAACCCAGGAGGCGCTTGTGACGTCAAAATCCTGTGCGACACACACAGCGACTTGAATTGAATACGCTTCTCAACTGGCAGCCAATGGAATTTGCGGAGCACATGTGAAACTGAGCAAGCTTTCGGGAGAGCCACCAGGATGCGAGCTGCTGTATCCTGTACTCGCTGTAAATGCTTGACACTGGCCTTATTGGCTCCCAATAAAGGCAATTGCCATAATCCAGTCTGGATAAAATAACCTGGATGATGGTTTGGTGTACCTTTGGAGGAAAGAAACCCAGCAACGGCTTCAAGCCTCGCAGGAGCCCAAAACACGCACCGGCAACTACCTTTGATTGGGAATCAAATGTCAAGCCACTATCAAACCACACGTCCAAGTTTTTGACTGTCGCCTTGGGCATGGGGGCAGGTTGAAGGCAGTCAGGCCAACAATGCTCGGACCAAAGACCCTGGTCCTTCCCGAACAATAGGATCTCGGACTTACTAGCGTTCAGCTGTGCAAGCAGTTAAGCGCCATCCAGTCCGCAATCGCTGAGAGATCTTCTTTAAACTTGTACAGGTTAGTGCAGCATTTTTTGGAGAAAGTGATCACCAGTTGGGTGTCGTCAGCATACGACACCAATGACAGACCCCACTCTTTGGCTAGCGCCGCCAAGGGCTGGACATAGATATTAAACAATAAAGGACTCCGCACTGAGCCCTGCAGTACCCCCTGGTGCAGAGCAAAGTCCTGAGAATGGAAAGGAGGTACCAAAACTTGGAAAGACCTCCCCTCCAAAAATGACCGAAACCATTTCAGCTCCAAATCCCTAATGCCGATATCCTGAAGGCGCCTAAGGAGTATCGCATGGGAGACTGTATTGAAAGTGGCGCTTAAGTCCAAAAGGACCATGGCTGCTAAGTCACCGACATTCAGCTTCGCCCGAATGGCTTCCGTGACTACCAACAAAGCAGAGTCAGTGCTGTGGCGAGCACGAAAGCCATGCTGTGATGGATCCAAGATGGCGCTCTGCTCAACAAACTTAGTAAGGATGGAGTTCACATGGGTTTCAGTCAACTTCGCCAAAAAAGGCAGTAGGGAAATAGGGCGATAGTTGCCGGGCTCCTTAGGATCCAAGGAGGGTTTTTTAAGCAGCGGGATGACTTTCTCGTGTTTCCACGCCTCAGGAACAGCAGCAGTCTCCATAGAAAGATTGACAAGATCAATGTTCAGCGGGGAGAGCAAAGAGTGAAACTGACAAAAATGGTCCGGTGTCAGAGGGTCAGCTGGCGAGCCCGAATTTATCTTTGAGCAAAGGGCCTCGAACTCCATATATGTCAACGGAGGGAGAGAAGATAGAATGTTTCCCCTGATGGGGCACAGGGCCCCCAGAACCGCCACCTCAGCTGACGAGACCGGGGTAGGTAGCTCAAGATAAATCTTTTCGACCTTGTTAACAAAATACCTGGCCAGCTCGTTACACTGCTCAGTTGAAGAGATCAATGAGGACCCCGTAGTACCGCTGCTCTTCATCCCCTTCAGCAAGTAAAAGATAGTCTTAGCAGGGTTAGAACTAGCCAGAATCTTATCGGCCACAAACTCCGCTCAAGCTCTTCAAATGAGCTTGTGATACTGTTTGATGTCTGCATGATATTCTTTTTAAGCAACCACATCATAGGAACGTCTCCAAGCACGTTCCAGCTGTTTGCAGTCCTTTTTGGCTGTGATTAGGGAGTCACTAAACAAGGGGTTGGATGGCCTGCGCATCTTCCCCCTCAGTGTTACCGGAATGCAACTGTCCAAACCGGATGTTATCCTCTCATCAAAACAAGAGTTTGCAGCCTCCACGTCCGGTGGTAATAGGGGCCTGTGATCAGCCAACAAAGCTGAAAAGAGACCAGGGTCTAATTTATGCCAGGTGCGTTTCAGGATAGGAGTTGGGCGAATCGGATCAATTTTTCCCAGCATTGGCAGCTAGAATGTGACCAAGAAATGGTCAGTCCAAGCCTGTGGGGTCGGTGGAAAGAAAGTTAGGGAGCTTAGATTTGAGAATAAGGGGTCAAGCAAATGACCGGCCACATGCATGGATGCACGGACTGCTGGGCCAGCTGATAGACCTCAGGTGATCTCGGCCTTCCCACTGATCTCTAAGTGGAGATTAATGTACCCTAAGCTGGTAAAATGTGCTGTCCTGTACGCATAACGATTCAGAAAAGGGGGTGGTGATGAACAGAGTGTCTGAACTAAGCAGACCACTCTTACCCAGTCCAAAGATCAGGGCTTGATCCATCACCGTTATTTATCTCACTGCCCCATCCCAGCTCAGAACCTGGCTATATGCAAATCAGTCTGTCCCTGGCCCAGTGCATCATGGGAACAGGGCAGACTAAACTACCAAGCCAATTCTTCACCAGAAAGGAGACAAGCTACCGGGGACCGGTTTCTGGCATTTCAGCCGTCTTCGGCCCGGCTTGCTTGAATCCTGATGGAGCAGTGAGAAAGGGACTCATGTCTGAGTATACCCTGCCACACCTATAGTGGCCAAAAACGATTCAGAAAAGGGGGTGGTGATGAACAGAGTGTCTGAACTAAGCAGACCACTCTTACCCAGTCCAAAGATCAGGGCTTGATCCATCACCGTTATTTATCTCACTGCCCCATCCCAGCTCAGAACCTGGCTATATGCAAATCAGTCTGTCCCTGGCCCAGTGCATCATGGGAACAGGGCAGACTAAACTACCAAGCCAATTCTTCACCAGAAAGGAGACAAGCTACCGGGGACCGGTTTCTGGCATTTCAGCCGTCTTCGGCCCGGCTTGCTTGAATCCTGATGGAGCAGTGAGAAAGGGACTCATGTCTGAGTATACCCTGCCACACCTATAGTGGCCAAAAACGATTCAGAAAAGGGGGTGGTGATGAACAGAGTGTCTGAACTAAGCAGACCACTCTTACCCAGTCCAAAGATCAGGGCTTGATCCATCACCGTTATTTATCTCACTGCCCCATCCCAGCTCAGAACCTGGCTATATGCAAAGCAGTCTGTCCCTGGCCCAGTGCATCATGGGAACAGGGCAGACTAAACTACCAAGCCAATTCTTCACCAGAAAGGAGACAAGCTACCGGGGACCGGTTTCCGGCATTTCAGCCGTCTTCGGCCCGGCTTGCTTGAATCCTGATGGAGCAGTGAGAAAGGGACTCATGTCTGAGTATACCCTGCCACACCTATAGTGGCCAAAAACGATTCAGAAAAGGGGGTGGTGATGAACAGAGTGTCTGAACTAAGCAGACCACTCTTACCCAGTTCAAAGATCAGGGCTTGATCCATCACCGTTATTTATCTCACTGCCCCATCCCAGCTCAGAACCTGGCTATATGCAAATCAGTCTGTCCCTGGCCCAGTGCATCATGGGAACAGGGCAGACTAAACTACCAAGCCAATTCTTCACCAGAAAGGAGACAAGCTACCGGGGACCGGTTTCTGGCATTTCAGCCGTCTTCGGCCCGGCTTGCTTGAATCCTGATGGAGCAGTGAGAAAGGGACTCATGTCTGAGTATACCCTGCCACACCTATAGTGGCCAAAAACGATTCAGAAAAGGGGGTGGTGATGAACAGAGTGTCTGAACTAAGCAGACCACTCTTACCCAGTCCAAAGATCAGGGCTTGATCCATCACCGTTATTTATCTCACTGCCCCATCCCAGCTCAGAACCTGGCTATATGCAAAGCAGTCTGTCCCTGGCCCAGTGCATCATGGGAACAGGGCAGACTAAACTACCAAGCCAATTCTTCACCAGAAAGGAGACAAGCTACCGGGGACCGGTTTCTGGCATTTCAGCCGTCTTCGGCCCGGCTTGCTTGAATCCTGATGGAGCAGTGAGAAAGGGACTCATGTCTGAGTTCCACCCTAAGCGTGGAAGGGTATTCTCAGATGTGAGACCCTTGCTCATTGCACCATCAGGATTCAAGCAAACCGGGCCGAAGACGGCTGTAATGCCAGAAACCGGTCCCCGGGAGCTTGTTTCCTTCCCAGTGTAAGAATTGGCTTTTGTAGTTTGGTTTGCCCTGTTCCCATCATGCACTGGGACAGGAACAGACTAATTTGCATACAGCCAGGTTCTGAAACTGGGATGGTGCAGTGAGCTAAAAAACGGTGTTGGATCTAGCCCTGATCTCTTGACTGGGTGAGAGCTTTCTGCTTAATTCAGAGACTCTGTCCCTCACCACCCCTTGTTGTAAATATTTTTGTCCACCCTAAGCGTGGAAGGGTATTCTCAGATGTGAGACCCTTGCTCATTGCACCATCAGGATTCAAGCAAACAGGGCCGAAGACGGCTGTAATGCCAGAAACCGGTCCCCGGGAGCTTGTTTCCTTCCCAGTGTAAGAATTGGCTTTTGTAGTTTGGTTTGCCCTGTCCCCATCATGCACTGGGACAGGAACAGACTAATTTGCATACAGCCAGGTTCTGAAACTGGGATGGTGCAGTGAGCTAAAAAACGGTGTTGGATCTAGCCCTGATCTCTTGACTGGGTGAGAGCTTTCTGCTTAATTCAGAGACTCTGTCCCTCACCACCCCTTGTTGTAAATATTTTTGTCCACCCTAAGCGTGGAAGGGTATTCTCAGATGTGAGACCCTTGCTCATTGCACCATCAGGATTCAAGCAAACCGGGCCGAAGACGGCTGTAATGCCAGAAACAGGTCCCCGGGAGCTTGTTTCCTTCCCAGTGTAAGAATTGGCTTTTGTAGTTTGGTTTGCCCTGTTCCCATGATGCACTGGGACAGGAACAGACTAATTTGCATACAGCCAGGTTCTGAAACTGGGATGGTGCAGTGAGCTAAAAAACGGTGTTGGATCTAGCCCTGATCTCTTGACTGGGTGAGAGCTTTCTGCTTAATTCAGAGACTCTGTCCCTCACCACCCCTTGTTGTAAATATTTTTGTCCACCCTAAGCGTGGAAGGGTATTCTCAGATGTGAGACCCTTGCTCATTGCACCATCAGGATTCAAGCAAACCGGGCCGAAGACGGCTGTAATGCCAGAAACCGGTCCCCGGGAGCTTGTTTCCTTCCCAGTGTAAGAATTGGCTTTTGTAGTTTGGTTTGCCCTGTTCCCATCATGCACTGGGACAGGAACAGACTAATTTGCATACAGCCAGGTTCTGAAACTGGGATGGTGCAGTGAGCTAAAAAACGGTGTTGGATCTAGCCCTGATCTCTTGACTGGGTGAGAGCTTTCTGCTTAATTCAGAGACTCTGTCCCTCACCACCCCTTGTTGTAAATATTTTTGTCCACCCTAAGCGTGGAAGGGTATTCTCAGATGTGAGACCCTTGCTCATTGCACCATCAGGATTCAAGCAAACCGGGCCGAAGACGGCTGTAATGCCAGAAACCGGTCCCCGGGAGCTTGTTTACTTCCCAGTGTAAGAATTGGCTTTTGTAGTTTGGTTTGCCCTGTTCCCATCATGCACTGGGACAGGAACAGACTAATTTGCATACAGCCAGGTTCTGAAACTGGGATGGTGCAGTGAGCTAAAAAACGGTGTTGGATCTAGCCCTGATCTCTTGACTGGGTGAGAGCTTTCTGCTTAATTCAGAGACTCTGTCCCTCACCACCCCTTGTTGTAAATATTTTTGTCCACCCTAAGCGTGGAAGGGTATTCTCAGATGTGAGACCCTTGCTCATTGCACCATCAGGATTCAAGCAAACCGGGCCGAAGACGGCTGTAATGCCTGAAACCGGTCCCCGGGAGCTTGTTTCCTTCCCAGTGTAAGAATTGGCTTTTGTAGTTTGGTTTGCCCTGTTCCCATCATGCACTGGGACAGGAACAGACTAATTTGCATACAGCCAGGTTCTGAAACTGGGATGGTGCAGTGAGCTAAAAAACGGTGTTGGATCTAGCCCTGATCTCTTGACTGGGTGAGAGCTTTCTGCTTAATTCAGAGACTCTGTCCCTCACCACCCCTTGTTGTAAATATTTTTGTCCACCCTAAGCGTGGAAGGGTATTCTCAGATGTGAGACCCTTGCTCATTGCACCATCAGGATTCAAGCAAACCGGGCCGAAGACGGCTGTAATGCCAGAAACCGGTCCCCGGGAGCTTGTTTCCTTCCCAGTGTAAGAATTGGCTTTTGTAGTTTGGTTTGCCCTGTTCCCATCATGCACTGGGACAGGAACAGACTAATTTGCATACAGCCAGGTTCTGAAACTGGGATGGTGCAGTGAGCTAAAAAACGGTGTTGGATCTAGCCCTGATCTCTTGACTGGGTGAGAGCTTTCTGCTTAATTCAGAGACTCTGTCCCTCACCACCCCTTGTTGTAAATATTTTTGTCCACCCTAAGCGTGGAAGGGTATTCTCAGATGTGAGACCCTTGCTCATTGCACCATCAGGATTCAAGCAAACCGGGCCGAAGACGGCTGTAATGCCAGAAACCGGTCCCCGGGAGCTTGTTTCCTTCCCAGTGTAAGAATTGGCTTTTGTAGTTTGGTTTGCCCTGTTCCCATCATGCACTGGGACAGGAACAGACTAATTTGCATACAGCCAGGTTCTGAAACTGGGATGGTGCAGTGAGCTAAAAAACGGTGTTGGATCTAGCCCTGATCTCTTGACTGGGTGAGAGCTTTCTGCTTAATTCAGAGACTCTGTCCCTCACCACCCCTTGTTGTAAATATTTTTGTCCACCCTAAGCGTGGAAGGGTATTCTCAGATGTGAGACCCTTGCTCATTGCACCATCAGGATTCAAGCAAACCGGGCCGAAGACGGCTGTAATGCCAGAAACCGGTCCCCGGGAGCTTGTTTCCTTCCCAGTGTAAGAATTGGCTTTTGTAGTTTGGTTTGCCCTGTTCCCATCATGCACTGGGACAGGAACAGACTAATTTGCATACAGCCAGGTTCTGAAACTGGGATGGTGCAGTGAGCTAAAAAAACGGTGTTGGATCTAGCCCTGATCTCTTGACTGGGTGAGAGCTTTCTGCTTAATTCAGAGACTCTGTCCCTCACCACCCCTTGTTGTAAATATTTTTGTCCACCCTAAGCGTGGAAGGGTATTCTCAGATGTGAGACCCTTGCTCATTGCACCATCAGGATTCAAGCAAACCGGGCCGAAGACGGCTGTAATGCCAGAAACCGGTCCCCGGGAGCTTGTTTCCTTCCCAGTGTAAGAATTGGCTTTTGTAGTTTGGTTTGCCCTGTTCCCATCATGCACTGGGACAGGAACAGACTAATTTGCATACAGCCAGGTTCTGAAACTGGGATGGTGCAGTGAGCTAAAAAACGGTGTTGGATCTAGCCCTGATCTCTTGACTGGGTGAGAGCTTTCTGCTTAATTCAGAGACTCTGTCCCTCACCACCCCTTGTTGTAAATATTTTTGTCCACCCTAAGCGTGGAAGGGTATTCTCAGATGTGAGACCCTTGCTCATTGCACCATCAGGATTCAAGCAAACCGGGCCGAAGACGGCTGTAATGCCAGAAACCGGTCCCCGGGAGCTTGTTTCCTTCCCAGTGTAAGAATTGGCTTTTGTAGTTTGGTTTGCCCTGTTCCCATCATGCACTGGGACAGGAACAGACTAATTTGCATACAGCCAGGTTCTGAAACTGGGATGGTGCAGTGAGCTAAAAAACGGTGTTGGATCTAGCCCTGATCTCTTGACTGGGTGAGAGCTTTCTGCTTAATTCAGAGACTCTGTCCCTCACCACCCCTTGTTGTAAATATTTTTGTCCACCCTAAGCGTGGAAGGGTATTCTCAGATGTGAGACCCTTGCTCATTGCACCATCAGGATTCAAGCAAACCGGGCCGAAGACGGCTGTAATGCCAGAAACCGGTCCCCGGGAGCTTGTTTCCTTCCCAGTGTAAGAATTGGCTTTTGTAGTTTGGTTTGCCCTGTTCCCATCATGCACTGGGACAGGAACAGACTAATTTGCATACAGCCAGGTTCTGAAACTGGGATGGTGCAGTGAGCTAAAAAACGGTGTTGGATCTAGCCCTGATCTCTTGACTGGGTGAGAGCTTTCTGCTTAATTCAGAGACTCTGTCCCTCACCACCCCTTGTTGTAAATATATATATGTCCTGTACGCATAAAGCACAAGTTTGTTCAGTAAGTCCTCCCTATAAAGACTGGAAGGGCTGGGGGGGACGATAAATGAGCAAGCCGGTCATAGTAAAGTTAGAATTCAGTGTAATTTTAAACAGCGCACTTTGGCATCCTGCTATATTCTCCTTCCTAAAACTACAATTAAAGATATCCTTAACAATAATAGCAATACCGCCCCCTCTGCAATCCCCTCTACAGACACTTTCCATCACGTAGTCTTGGGGGAGGGCCAGCCAAGACTGCCACCGAGTCAGGCGTAAGCCAGGTCTCTGTCAGGAATAAAACATCTGGTGCTTCCTCCATTATAAGGTCAAAGACCTCAGCATGATGTTTAACAAGTGATCGGCGGTTGAGACTGAGGAACTTAAGGTAAAAGGAGTTTGCGGCACGGACAACAGTTTCCTTTGAGGGAAGTTGGAAAGTACAACACTCACATTTAAAGGAGCCTTCCTGTGTGGCCAGTTCTAATGGAGAACAGTTCGTTTCCAGGGTCAAGAGCTCTGCACGCATATATCTGATGTAGTCTACCGTGAGATGGGCAGGGGTCCTGGAGACTGGCGGCTACCCGGCATGGACGGGCGCAGATAGGCTTGCCTTAGGCACGCCTTCGGAGCGCCAGCGGCGCGTCTGCTGCGTGTGCCTGCTGCGTGCGTCCGCTGCGCGGACGCTGCTGTGCCATCATTTAAAGCTTCCGGTATAGCAGAGAAACAGCTGCCCCGCTAACCTAATTACCCCCCAAGATGGTGAACTCGCTCCCCCTGTCACTATAGAGACAGAGCCTATTCCTCCGTCACACCGCCTCTCAGCCCCTCGGAATACACCGACTTCAATCAGGGACACAGCAGCAAGAGGGGAGTAAGTATTTAAAATAGCAATAAAATATGACGATTAAAAAGTGATTGTAAGCAAAAGCAATATTCTGCATAGCACACAAAACCATTAATCATTACACAAGCAAGTATTAGCTCCCGGCTCACGTCTCAGGAGTCTCGGGTCAACACGGATGCTACAGTACCGTCTTTTAAAGCTTCTAGTATAGCAGAGAAACAGCTGCCCCGCTAACCTGATTACCCCCCAAGATGGCGGACTAGCTCCGCCCGTCCCGATAGAGACAGAGCCTATTCCTCCATCTCGCCGCCTCTCAGCCCCTCGGAATACACCCGACTGCAATCAGGGACGCAGCAGCAAGTGGGGAGTAAGTATTTAAAATAGCGAGAAAATACGACAATTAAAAAGTAATTGTAAGCAAAAGCAATATTCTGCATAGAACACAAAACCATTATTCATTACACAAGCAAGTATTAGCTCCCGGCTCACGCATTCCCCCCCACACAATTGATATCAGTGCCAGCAGAGTGACAGAGTGGTGATATCCAGTTTCTTTGCCTCTCACTGTCCCTTTGCCATTTTCCAAGTCTCTGGCTAACCAATATGTTACTACTGTGTATGTTGGCTGGCGATAGCAAGAAGTGTGGAAAAGAACATCGCTCTCACTGGATCTGGAATTCAGGTTAGTGAATTCTGAACAAAATAAATAACAAGAAGGCAGCATATTTTTGATCACTTTGAGGCTTCAAAAGTGACATTTTGAGGGAGCTTGTGTCTAATCGTTTGCACTAGTGGGCGGGCATGAACACAGTGATTATTAGAGAGATTTTATAGGGGATATGGAGCAACTGCAGAATCCCTTTTAGCAGGGATAGATGGTAAAATGTGATTTTGGAGACTGCAATTATTTGACATGTAAGGGATAGATCAGCATCAAAGAGTACATCCAAGTTATGAGCCTTATCGTCTAAGGTACGAGGGGAACCACATTTAACAAGCCAATATAATGTGAAAAGAAGGGATTCACAGACCTCAGGGGCACGACTCCTGTTTGTCCCCTTGAAAGCAAGGCCAATTGCTCTCCATCCACAGGTGAATATAAGAGAGAAAATAAAAAAGTTAGGGATTTTGCCAGATTCCTCATCAAACCTGAGGGAGAACTGTGTATTGCTTTCATCCCTGTGAAAACCTATCTTGTAAGAGTTCAGTATTGCAGTGTGGGGACATATTAATGTTCCAAAATAATGGCAGAGCTTTGGGGAAACTTACAATGGATGCCAGTTGTCAAGCAAAGGAATGGGCTCAATGTAATATAGGGCCCCATGCATCAAACTAAAAATTGGTCGCCAACGGGAAGATTAGAAGAATCTGTCCCTTTGCGACCGATATTTTTGCATTTGAGGTGTATCATCTCAAATGCAAAAATCACAATTTAGGTAATCGCAAATTTGCGATTACTTAAATTGCGATTGCATTTAAAGAACGGCAAATTGCGATGCCTCAAATGCAATGCATGATGATATTTAAAATAGCAATTTCGCTATTAGGGGACGCTAATTACCGTCAAATAAAACTTGATGGTAATTAGCGAAAACCTTAAAAAATGCACTAAAGTGCATAAGTTCAAGGTTAGACACACACATGCCCTCGGGGCATGCGTGTGCGCAAAATGGGTTCACTTAGCAATTTCAGGGGTGCTACAGGGTGTCATCTAGCACAATTAAATGCACAATTTGCGAGTACCTATTGGGAACTCGCAAATTGCACATGCTATTCCCTTTCATTCCTATGGGCAACTAGGCCCATAGGAATGAATGGGAAGAAGTTCCTTAAATTCGACTCGCAATTTGCGAGTCACAATTAAGGAATTTCTAGGAATCACAAATGTATTTGTGATTCCTACATGCATCGCTAATAGCAAATCTTTAATTGCTATTCCTTAAAAATCGCAATTAAGGATTCGCTATTGGCTTTTTTGATGCATGTGGGGGATAGTTTTTAGTAAGAAGTCCTCAAACCATGACCGGTAGCATAGCATGGGTGCCAGGGACATTAATGTATGCAACCAAGGAAAATGCATTAACCCTAAATATTAACTTAGAAAGGTTTTTACCTTACCTGTCAAGAAGCTGCAGGTAGCAGCGACTCAAGCAAATTCATCTCACAATGATGTTAATAAAAAACAAATTACAGGGAGGGGTGAAAAATTGGCTACTAAATGAAAATAAAAAGAGGATTATGTGTCAATACAAATCTATAGATATGTCGAAACAATTATTAAAAATAGTTAAAGATATAAACTAGAAATATCTAAAAAAATATTAAAAACTGTATTAAACATATATAAATGTATAAGTAAAGTATAAATTAAGTAGCACCATATAATTTATATCTATATCTATATCTAGATATATACAAAGGACAGACCCGCACGGGGAATCCAAAACACTGTGGCACAGTGCTGAGAGTGGTGACGCAAGAAAACAATTATGTTTTTTGTTTTTTAAAAGAACCCTCACCCACCAACCTAGTTGGTGGCATGCTTCATCATTGGGTTCCCACCTGGGCTGCCGAGTGCTACCCAGGTGTGCTGCAACGCCTGAATATAGAGGAGCTGGTGGTTTTTGGTGATAAGAGTGAAATTGATGTGCAGATTAAATATGCCTCCTTCCAGGTAGAGCAACTTTATTCCTGTGGTCCTAGGACAAGGTTAAAAAGTAAAAAATGTGGATACTGACAAGACTAGATTGGTCCTTTATATCCAAACAAAAGTGGTCTGCATGTTTCAGCCTAAGTAAACGATTCAAAAAAGGCTTTCTTCAGGACCAAATGGTGCAGTGTGGCCAAATTGAGTGGCCACATGAAATATCAGCACACACACTAGGGTGTGCTGTGAGTGCGGGGGTGTTGCCGTACTTACGGTTTCCACTGACAGGTGTGCGATTAAAGTTAAGCAATTATGCAGTATTTTGGATCCCGGCAGGGGGCGGACACCTGTAGTCACACATTCATCAATGTTGTCCGCTCTCCTATCATACTTACTCTGGTGCTGCTCTGGCATTTTCCTCTTGCTAGAACCACTCTAAACTAAACCATTTTGGGGAAGATGTTGGACACTAACTGTGTCATATTTACTATTCCCACTCCAATCTAAAACATTTTGTGGAAGTTACTGGACAGTAAATGGGTCAAATTTCATATTCCCACCCCAATAGTAACCATTTTGAGGAAAGAGTTTGACACTAAAGGGGTTACAATTGCCTACTGCCACTCTTATGTAAAACAATTTAGAGAAGATGTTGGACAATAAATGTGTCACATTTAGTATTCCCACTCTAATGTAAACCATTTTGGCTTAGGTGTTGGACCCTAAAGAACTCAGTTTTCCTATTCCAACTCCAACTTAAACATTTTGCTGGAAGGTGTTGGACACTAAAGGGATCACATTTAGTATTCCCACACCAATTTAAACCATTTTGGGGATGTCAGATTTACTATACCCACTCCAATCTAAAATATTTTGTGGAAGGTGTTGGAAACTAAAAGGTATCATATTTACTATTCCCACTCCAATCTAAACCAATTTGGAAAAAGTGTATTACTATTCTCACTCCAATCTGAAACATTTTGTGGAAAGTGTTGGACACTAAAAAGATCAGAATTACTGTTTCCACTACAATATAAACCATTTTGGGGAAGGTGTTGCACAGTAAAGGGGTCTGGTTTACTATACCTACTCTAATCTAAAACATGTTGGGTAAGGTGCCAGACACCAAAGTGGTCACATTTACTATTTCCACTTTAATGTAAACCATTTTGAGGAAAGTGTTGGATACTAAGAGGTCTGATTTCCTATTCTCACCCCAATTGTAACTTTTTTTGAGGAAGGGTTTGGGCACTAAAGGGATCAGATTTACTATTCACACTCTGATCTAAAACATTTTTGGGAATGTATTGAACACTAAAGGTGTCAGATTTAGTATTCCCACTCAAATCTAAACAATTTTAGGGAAGTTGTTGAACACAAAAGGAATAATATTTGCTATTTTCCCTTTAATTTAATCCTTTTTGGGGAAGGTAATGATACTTAAGGGACAGGCTTATTTTTCCCACTCCAATCTAATGCATTTTGAGGAAGCTGTTCGGCACTAAAATGGTTACATTTACTATTCCTACTCCAAATCTGAACCATTTTGTGGAAGGTGTTTTGTACTAAAGCATTCGAATTTAGTATTCCACTCCAATATAAACCATCAAACAAAAATAATTAAGACGTCTTCAAAGCTCTCATCGGTAGGAGCAGAGAGCTCACAGAGATAGAAAACTGGAACAGGATAAACAATCTCAATTTTTCTGTAATCCCAGAACAGATGGAGAAAGATGATATGATAACATTCCCTAGAGGCTGTCTCCCAGAAATCACTGATTTAACATTCAACACACCATTGGAATTTCATCATGCTCACAGAGTCCAAATGTGAAATTCCGCCAAAGTGAACACTCTTAGACAAATAATAGCCCTTTTTTTAGATACTAGTAAAGGAGGCATATAGACCAAGAGGAAAAAGCACAAAGGAGCGTTCCAGTACAGGACATTAAAATCTATTCACCTCAAAACTTCCCCAACACAATAATGCAAAAAAGAAATGCTTTCTGGCAGTAAGACCGAGACTTACATAGTTTGCAGTCCGGTGTGGACTATTGCAACCTTCTACTATGCTAATAACACATGGGTGCGGCACTACAGGATTCACGGACACAAGGATCCTGGAAAGAAACACAGATGACAGAAATCCTTGTAAATGAAATAGTCACAAGTGGCCACAGGTGAAAAACACAAGCACAGCCAGCATCAACCTCACAAAAGGGAGAAGTCCAGATCCCCAATCAAGCCCACCTCAATGGGACACTTTGAAAACAGCATCACTGAAGTGACACCAGCTGAGCCATAACTAAAACATATGTCAATGTCCTCAATAACTTCAGACATTATAAGAAAGATAATATGATCACCCACCACACCAAAGAGACATGCTCTGCTACTCATTCTTCTTGGAGATGTTATGTACTGAGGAGGGAGTAGAAATAGATACAAGGCCCTTCATAGTACTTTTAGGACTCATAGTATATCTAACAACTTACCCATACATAACAACGCTGAGACAAGGATAGACCCCTTACATGCTTAACCAGATGGTCCTTTAGAACTAAATGGCCTCACACACCTTTTTTCAGAACTTACCCTCAGACCTATCACCACCCTCTGTATTCTTTCAAGCAGACGACTCAATAGCCCTATTTGAGGGACAGTCCTATCTCATCACTGGTCAAGTGCCACAAAGTGCCAGCTAACTTGATGTTCTGCTTTGAGATCCCACACTCTTACAAGTAGGAGGCCCATCTAGATGACTTACCCCTCCTAAGAGATGGTGTGAGTTCTAGAAACCCTTCACCACGTGTTGTAGACTCTTACCTACAAGAACTCCATAAAGCACACTTGCCACCCAGCTCTCAAGAAACCTCCCCTTATACTACCATGTCTCACAGTAACAAGTTAGTTATTGTCTCAGTTAATGGACTTATGCATTATATCAAGTGGAGAAAGACCTTCTCATACCTTAACTCACTTACGCCTGACGTAGCGCTCCTGTAAGAAATGCACTTGACACCAACCGTTAGTGATACGTCGAAGAAAAAATAGGTAGGAAGGGTATACTATTTCTGAGAACCCCCTCACATGAAAGTCCTGGAGTGACCCCCAGAATGTCAAGCAAATGAGGTGTAGCTAACTTGATCAGCAAGGACTCCCAATCCACATTGCACAATCCTGGTCAGCCCCTGTTAGTCACTATGTATTTCGCAAATTACATAGGCAACCGCAGACGATGATTGTAGAGACTGACATACACCCCAGTGGGAGATAAACATACCTTTTTGAAAAGCATCACCAATGACATAGACACAGAAAATGCTCCTCAAAAGAAAGCATAAAGATTGCTTTAATGGCCCTGAGCTGGAGTTGTCTGTCATCTGCTCTTTGTAAATCTCACAAGACGATGTGAAGATTGTGCACAAAAACACGCATGTTATGCCATCTTCACACTCCCAACATCGAAGGCATAAATCCGTAAGGTGGGAGATGAGGCACTCACAGATAGCATATGTAGACTCTGATCCATCACTGTAAAAGACGATTTCAAAAGTATGAAGACGCTGTGTGCTGTAAACTCCCATCCAGGTTGTGGAAATACTCAGGCTCACACCAATATCCACTTGAGTGACAGCCCATAAAGAGTCCAATGGAGCATGTCCAGGCTCTGCAGAGGTGGCAGGAGCCGTCCGTTGGCAAGGACACTGGTGAGGCTGTCCAGCCGGTAGCTCCATACATGACGCTTTATACTTAGTTTCACAAGGTTTCTTTTGTTTCTTGAAGTTGCTCTTGGTTTTTGTAACCTATTGGTTACTGTAGTTTCTTGTAGTTTTTCTTGGTTTCTGTACCATACATAGACGCTTGAGTCCAGGTACAGTCGCAGCCAAAATAATGTTGTGCCCTTGCACACACGTAGACACAAGTAGCCTTGTAGAATTTGAAGAGTTCTTTATTGGTTCCAGGCAATAAGTACATCAGTACATCAGTCCATTTCAGCTCTGTTTCCAACCCCACCAGAGCTGCCTCCCTGCTGGTCAACCCATCCCCAACTGTCACCACTCATCCGCACAGACACCCTGGCATTCCACGCATCACAGTCACACCAACATTCCGTCACCATCTCTCACTCTGGCTGAGCAGCTAGGATACAGTTAGGATGGGTAGCCTTAAATATCACAGTGAGGATATAACGTACAAGGCACTCATACACTCATTGATTACTATCTAGCAACATGCAAATTGCTTCCAAGAGTAATGACCACGGAGTACTTTCCAGTATATCAGATTTAGGGTGGGAAAACCACATTGGGGTACCTGAAAGCTAAACATGCCTTACTACAAGTCAAAGGACTACAAAACATGGTTACCATCTTAATAGACCCCCTACCCGAGCGAAAATGAAAACACAGCTACCGTCACAAAAGTGCTGTGGACAGCCGGGAAAGTTAGTATTAGAGGCAAATTAATGAGGGACTCCACCTTGTGCAAAAGAGGTATGTCCCACCACACTCTCCTAGAGGACTATGTCAAAACCCATACACCACATACAGCCGTAACCCCAACCAGAGGGCATTACAATCCATCATGCAGACAAAGCACTCCCTTGACTCCGAAATGGCTTTGCAAGCAGAGAAGGTACTGTTTCATCTGCCCCAATGCCATTACAGGAGGGGGGAGAAAGGGCTACGTCTCTTAGCACTACAGCTGAGGCAAAAGGAAGCACAGCAACAAGAAGCAGAAATCCATATGTGACAGGGCATATTACCAACACATCCTATACACATACTAATGACCATCAAAGATTTGTATCAATCATTGTATGTTGCTAACAGCTGCAACGCACAAGAACAGGAACATAGTATTGTGATGAAGGTTATTGTGTGATTAGTTAACATCTTTACAATGTTCGGATTGTAAAGGAACAAATACATATGATCAAATGCAGAAAAATACATTAAAGTAGAATAAAATATCAATGTGTGCAGAAACGTCTAATAAAATGTAGCAGTAGCGAATCACGTACATACAGAACTATAAAGTACTAGGTAATTAATAAGGTGCTAGGCTTGAATATTGCAAAGTGCTTCTAGCAGATGGAGTGTTGGTGGCATCTGTGATTTAAAAATGTTTACAATGTAGGGTCATATAGGAGCGAATACATATGAACAGGAGCAGACAAAACATTAAAACAGAATAAAACATCAATTTGTGCAGAAAAAGCCTTAATAGCAGGAAGTTAGATTTATTCTCCCATCTTCAACTGAAATCACTATACCCAGATTAAGCCCAAGTGCTCGAAGCAGGGATCTCACCGGAGGAAATAGTGCTAGAAACAGTTGCGCTACCCTCAAGCAAACATTGATTAGCCCCCTACCCTGATGGCTATGCAGCTGCATATGATAAGCTGAACAAACATAAAATAGTTCCCCTGTTTCACAAATTCTTTGCAGAAATAACCGAAGAGACACAACAGATACCAGAATTCAGTGTGGCCAATATATCTCTTATACCAAAGCTGGACAAGGACACATTACAATGTGGGAGCTATAGACCAACCTCACTAATAACCGTTGTCCTAAAATCTGCCCCCTCCTCTTCATAATGGTGTTAGAACTGTTAGCCACAGCAATAAGTACTGATTCCCTGATTAAAGGTATGCAAACACCAGGAGATGAAGACAATGCTCTCTTCTGTGCACACAACAACCTCGCTAAAGTCTCTGATCCACAAAAATCAATCTCCGCTTTAACTGATTTAAAATTGGAATTCTTGACCTTCTCTGACTATTGCATTACCTGGAGTAAATGTGAGTCTCTTTCGCTAACCCAAGTAATAACTAAAGGAGCGCCAGGAACCTCTGTATTCTGCTGGACTGTTCATAAACTGCCGGATATCTAGGGATTCAAGTCAATAGGGCCCTCCAAAATGTTATGCAAGACTACCTTGGCCCGCTTGTTGAAAAAATCCAGGGAGATATAGCCTTCTCATCCCAACTGAGGGGCATATTAACAAGGAACAGGGAAAATTAACGCTAAGGGCGCTTAGCGTTAATTTTTTTAAAGCCCGCTATCGCTGGATAATATCGCCTGGTTATCGCGTTATTAACAACGCTAACTGCCTAGGCGATAAAAAAATCCTGCGATAGCGGCCATTTGGGAGGTTATCGCTGTTAATGCAGCGATAAATCTACAAGGATAGGGATATCCTTGTTGATAGCCCATGGTGGACTTAGCCATCTAATCCACCTCCCATTGGATTACATGGCTAAGTCTGAAAATTAGCAGACGTAAAAAAGCAGCGTTAACAGTGGTTAGTGCTGCTTTTTTTGTCTCTAACAGGGTTAGCGTGAAGCTTGATAATAGGAGAAATGTCGCATTTCTCCTATTATTTTGTACTGGAACGCTCACTTTGCATCTCATTAGAGATGCAAAGGGAAGGTAGTAAAAAAGGGTGCTAGCATGCGATTTTGCATGTTAACACCAAGTTGTGGATAGGGCGATATTTTTATATCCGCTTCTTTGGCTTTTAAAGCCAAAAAAGCGGAGATAATGCCCTTGTTAACATGCTCCTGAATCTTTACCCATGGGGATAAGTGCAAACAATCGAGATTAACATAATACTCCACATAAAATATATCTTCGCCATGCTCTCACTGCGTATCCCACCAAACCTTCAATGCATGCTATCTCAGTTATGGAAGGCCTCCTTGTGGCATGGCAGAAGGCCCATGAATAAACTAGCCAAGTTATCTGAATCCACTTGCCTTGTTGATCGTGCCAACTGTATAATATCCGTTCAAACTACAAAACTTTATACATTTCCGCAACATGTCTCTACAGAAGCTAATATACAGATTTTATATGTTGCTAAGGTAGTTGTGATCTATCTACTTCTTCAGTCAGTAATTTCTGTGTATTCTGACCCCTTGTACAGAAATACTGAAAGATGAGTTGTGAGTTAATGATATATTGGAATGAGCTAAAAGGTTGGTCAGAGAAGAACTGGGAGAAATGAAGGGGTATGTACATAAGTTTGTTGGTAAACCAGAGGCGAATCCAGTCAAGCACAAACTGAGGATAGTTCTTATTGTAGTTAGAAATGACATCAAGAAAATGTTGAGTGAGGTGGTTAATGAGAAAGTTATTTAATTTATTGAAGTTTCTAATAGGATCTTGCTGGTTGTAAATATGCAGAAGGCTGATGGACAGTTGAAATGTTGTGTTGACTTCAGGAGTGCATATCAAAACGTTGTCACAGATGTTTTCCCCTTACCAAAAATCAATGAGTTCATTTTATTGTTGAAGGGCTGTAAGTTCTTTTCAAAATTGGATTTGAAGAGTGCTTACCACCAAATAAAGTTGCATAAAGATTCTAATAATACAACAGCTTTTATCACCTTGAAAGGGACTTCTTAATTTACACATATGCTGTTTGGGTTGTCCTCAGTGGCAACTGCATTACAGCACATGAAGTCTCAGGTCTTTGATGGTTAGTCCAACGTCATCTTTTTTCAAGCTAATATCCTCTTGTTTGGGCCAATGGTGGAGCATCACAACCGAACCCTCAAGCAGGCGTTTGTTGAGTGCAGGACCCATGTTGGGTAAGGAAAAATGTGTTTTTTGGTTGGGGATTAGAACATCTGGGACAGGAAGTAGAATATCGGGGACACACTAATTCAGGAGTTGTGAAAGAGAATGATTAATGGCACTGAACACGTCAATACCTGTTCAATGCCATTAATCATTCTCCTCCACCTCAAGACATAGCTCAAACAAAGTCCTTTATGGGCCTAATTGAATAATATTCAGAATTTGTAGACAACTTTGCTGCTAAGACTAAGAAGCTTAGAGTTTTGTTGCAAAAAGTATGTGTTCTTAAATGAGGATGGGAACAGCAGAATTGTCTTGAATGCATCAGCTGGAATATTGGTAACATTTGACAGAGAGCTAGAGTCTGTGTTGCCAGTGGTGTGGGAATTGGTGCTCTTCTTTCCCAAACACACAAGGATGGAGAATGTGATGTATTGTGGGAAGAAATCCTTTACCAAGTAGGTATGGGAGCGAGAGATGGAAACTGATGATGTATTGAGAGAGCTAGAAAAGATGATGGTTGAAGAGGGGAGACGGGAGAGCACAGTTGCCCCACCTATCAGGCCGTATATTAAAGTTCCAGCGGAGCTATCTTTGAGTGGTCAGAATGTCTTGATGAGTAATGATAAGTATGTTCCCCAGAAAACTTGTGAATATGAATAATACAACGTGCTCATGATGTTCACTTGGGTCAATCAATGACTAACAGGAGAGTTAAGGAAGAGATTTGGTGGCCAGGAAAAGATGTGCAGATCATTTTGTGGGTAAAGAGTTGTGGAATGTGCAAATAAAAAGTGATAAAGGTTCAAGGTCGGTTCTCTTTTTCCTTTTGGTTATATTTATGATCCTGGTGTGACATGGCATAGTGTTTGTATGGACTTTATTTGTCCGTTGGTAGTTGTGAGCAGGAAGGCCAGATTTGCCTTGGTTTTGGTGGATGTTTTTTGAAAGTGTTAAGTGGTTAAGTTCATGAGTGAAATCACCAGAAGAAACACTATTTCTGTCTTGCATGTGATATTCAGGGAGGCTGGGTTTCCCAATACCTTGATCATGTATAATGGTACTTAATTTACCTCACAGGAAACGATTATATTTTTGAGTAATTAAGCATTAAGCAACATTAATTTGCATTGTACACTTCCCAAGCCAATGGGATGATTTAGAGAGCGAACTGTTTGGTAAAAGATGTGGTCTGAAGGGCGATTAGTAGTGCTGGCAAAGGGTTCAAGGTTGTTGATGGGTTGGTGTGGGCCCACCAAACTTCTATAAATAGTACGACTCATATTTCTCCTTTTGGGTTGATGAGAGAAAGGAAATGTAAGACTAAGTTGGTTAGGAGTTTGTTGGAGGAGTGCAACAAGAAGGTTGAATCACAAATTTTTAGAAATGGGATCTCTAGTTGGCAGAGGTTTTCCCCCTGTCCAAGTAGGGACCACAATCCTAGTCTAGTTAAGCTAGATAGACACTTTAAAATATCCGGTGCTTACTGTCTGGTAGCTTGGCCCAGAGCAGGCAGGCTTAGCTTAAAAGGCAATGTGTAAAGTATTTGTGCAACACACACACACACAGTAACAGAAGGAAAACTCCACAGAAAGACTCCACACAGGTTTAGGAAATTAAAACAAGACCAAAACAACAAGAATCTAATCAGTAGAAGTTAAGATATTAATTTGTAAAGAATATATGCAAAAACAGTGCTTAGAATTCAATAGCACTAAAAGTTTACTTGCGGTCATCAGGGACCGGGGTGAATCCAAAGTTCAGGCCGACTGTGATAGGAGAGCAGCTATGAGACTCATGCAGGTCCCACTGAAAATGTAGCCTTGATGCAGCAAAACGTTGACACTGAGGGCAAGATGCATCAATGTTTTCCACGCATTTGGGTCACTGTGATGGAATCAGGCTCCTTTGAGATGCAGGCAATATGTTGTCGTCAAGCCATGCAAAGCATCGTCGTTGGACTTTGCAGGCTGTAGAATCACTGTTGTAAAACAGCCTCTGCGTAGGCGTTGAAGGGCGATGCGTCAGTTCCTTCTGGCACAGTGGTGACAATGTGTTGGTTTTGTTGCAAAACAGCTGCAGAACTCACATCTGAGGCCCAGGACTGGAGGTAGCACCTCAGGTAAGGGTATGACTCACAGATGGCAGAGTCCAGTAGCACTAGCAGAATTGCAGAACGTCCTTTCTGCCCCCTTACGCTTCAGAAAACAGAAGGCAAGCCAGAAAACCAGAGTCACTCTGGCTTCAAGTGAAATGGGTCCAGTCCCCATCCTCAGCAGGGCTGAGATCAACAGGCAGCAGGTAACTTCAGCAAAGCAGAGAGGCAGTTTCTCAGAAGAGTAAGTCAAGGCAAAGTAGTAATCCATACAGCACAGCAATCTTAACTCTAGCAGAGTTCTTACCAGGTCAAGTAGTGTACTGGTTTGGTAGGTTCGGAGAGCCCAAGTACTTATACCCAAATGTGCCTTTGAAGTGGGAGGTGACTTTAAAGCAGTTCCTTGAATTGCACAGGTCCCCTTTCATCCCAGCCCTGTCTGTCAGGCTATTTGTGGGGGCAGGGTAATCAGTCCTTTGTGTGAGGACAGGACACAACCTATTCAGATGTAAGTGTAAGCTCCCTCTCCCACTTCCTGCACAGGAATGCAGATGAATGCAGATGAGCCTCTGTCACGCCTAACCTTCCTGTGCTTGTGACTGTCTAGAGGGAATGCATAACGTGTAGCTGTCACCTTCAAAGACATGTATCGGAGACAGGCTGCTGTCACACAGAGCAAAGTTAAGAGCAGAGAAATGGACCCATTCAAAAAGTGGCATTTCTAAAATAGTAATGTCAAACCCAACTTTACCACCAAAAGGATTTATAATGACCATTCCAAAGATATGAAACATGATTTAGCTACTCCTTTCTAATCAGCAATTACTAAAAAGTGTTTAAGGAATTCTCAATCCGTGCCTATGAGAGGAGTAGGCCTCACAGTAGTGAAAAAATGAATTTAGCTGCTTGTCACTACCAGGACATCTAAAACTTAAAGGCACATGTCCTACCTTTTACTTACACAGCACCCTGCCGTTAGGGCTATCTAGCACCTACCGTACGGGGGACCTGTGTGTAATAAAAAGGGAAGATTTTTTTAACATCTTTTTATTTTATTAATTCTGCGTACTTATAATGAGTGACAAAGTACAACTGGCAATTGCTGGGAGCGCCACTACAATAAGATATAGTTCCAATACATAGATTGAAAATCAGAAAGGGTGACAACAACAACATATCACATATAGATCCCCTCTGTTAAGAGTAATCACAGCCTAATGTAATTACAATGCTCACTCCTGTCTGGATGCTGCAACATATATGAGTAGGAGGGCCAAAAGGCTGATATTAGCATACTTAATAGTGCAACATTTGGGAAAGCTTGTTAGGCCTCAGGAACCTCCTCCAATCCTCCCTCTGCTTCCTCCGTCTCATTTCCCACAAGATAAGCCTTATAAGGGCCCCAAATATTCTTAGGGCGACTCTGCAGAGAAAGACGGGCATTGTAAGCGTCTGATTGCATATTGCAGTATGTCATATCTTCATTCCACGCATCTAAAGTAGGTGGGGGACTGTGTGACCAATGCACAGCAACCCAGCATTTAACTAATAGGGCCCAAAACCTACCAATCTCCTGACTTCTTTACTGATGTCTCCATCGAACTCCAAAAGGGCTAATAGTGGGTCAGGATCCAGTGTGTTGCGAGTGATAATCGACAGTTCATAAAATATCTTTGTCCAAAATGCCCTGATATCTGGGTATAGCCATTCAGTATGTAAAAAGCAGGGGCACTCGGCTGAATCGCATAGACCATATCGGTGTAATCTCTCAGGAGTACAGTAGACTCGATTTATAAATTTAAAATGTATACGTCTGTGTCTATCATTGAGGGAGATCTCTCCTGTCCTAGCACAGAGGTATTGCCATGTTTTGTCATTAATGGCCACCTCTAAATCTCTCTGCCAGTCTATCTATGCTTTGAGCATTGCCGGGCATATTTCCTCCTGCACGAAGGTATAGAACCAGGAGACTAATTTTGCTGGGGTAGGGTTTGTATCAGGAGTGACAGTGCGGGGATTACTGAGGTTTCACGTAACTCATCACCGAGAAGGTCACGTAAGGCCTGTCGAACTCTAAAGTACTGAAAACTGGTTAGGGCTGTCAGTCCAAATGATTTATGGACCTTTATTTCCCAGCTTTTGACTAAGCCATCATCAAAGACGTCTCCCATTTTGTGTATTTCTAGCATATGTAGAGCTTTCGTTATTGCTCTCTCCCTCGGCAGCGGAAACCATGAGCACCATTCTATTGTGATATTGGGTGAATACAATAGGGAACCCAGTTCTGCACCAGGCCCATCTTGTGGGGTTCAGGAGATCAATTTTACTGTTTTGTCTAGATGGCTCCAGAAACAGGGTCTGTGGTAGAGTATGGGGGAGAGAAGCCTCGTGCTCCACAGACAAATGTGAGAGGTCCGGAGGACTGTGAAACCAGTGAAGCGCATGAGAACAGTGGGTTGCATAGTAATATCATTCAAATTCAGGTGCATTTAGGCCTTCCATATCATATGGTAATGTGAGGACTCCCCATTTGACCTTGGGTTGCTTTCCAGTCCAGGCTAGTTTAATCATCAGAGAGTGCAGAGAAGCAAATATTGTGCCTGGCAAGGATCTCCGTATGCTCTGTAATTCTTTCCAGAGCATACTGAGGAATAAGAAACGGGGCTGTAATGCCATATTCATGATGGCAATCTGACCGACCAAAGACAAGAGTAATTAGATGCAACGATATATATCTGCCTCAAGCTTGTGGATTGCATTGCCGTAGTTATCAAGCATGACTAGCGTTGGGTCAATGTGGACCATTTTGCCCAGGTAATGTATAGGAACTATGCTCCACCGCAATGGAAAATTGATTGTAGGCTTCACAGTTGAGGGAGTCAAGAGAAAGATGGTGGATTTGCCTCAGTTTATCCGGAGCCCCGAAAGGCCCCCAAATGAGAACACTTCACTAAGTATGAATATAAGGTTTCTCTCTGGATCACGTACAAAGAGCAAAGTATCAGCGCATAGGACTATATAATTAAATGGCAGTTAGGGAAATATATGTCTCTATTGGAATGGTATTCCCTTAAGTAACTAGCAAGTGGCTATGCCACAAGGGCATATAGCAAGGGTGATAGAGGGCAGCCCTGGCATGTGCCTCTGTCTATCTTAAAAGGGGCTGTGATATGGTTGTTTACCCAGACTCTGGCCGTAGATCTGTAGAGCGGAAATACAAGTCGCTAGAATATCTCACCCAGTCCAATTCCGTGCAGAATTGCTTTCATGAAGACCCAGTCAACTGAATCGAAAGCCTTCTCAGCATCTAAGAGAGGTGTGGTGCAGGTCTGGGAGAGGTGTGGTGCAGCAGCCAGGGTGGCTGACTCCAAAGTACGGGGATCATGGTTCGATTCCATGCACCTGCGGCAGCTCAGCCCAGCACCATGTGACTCTTGGCAATAAGCTTGCTTAATATTCCGGACGGCCCCCAGCGCTATGAGACCCTTAGGAGTGATTTGTTTGCGCTTTACAAATACTGGAACATAAGAAGACAGCTGCAGCTTTTACTTCTGAGTCTATCTGTTGTATGAGGCCAAATAGGGAACAGAGATTTTAGGTGATATACCTGCCTGGGACAAAGCCAGCCTGTTCGGGCCGACAGTACCCCGCAGTAACAGGGAGAGGCAGTTAGCAAAATTGTTGCATCTACATATAGTAACAACAGGTCTACAGGAGGTACAGTCATTGGGCAGTTTTCCTGGTTTTAAAGGTATATGTAAGAGGGGGGTCCCCGCAAGGGAAACGTGTTATGTGCACCACACACGAACAACAACACTTGTTTACACTTTCTCAACTATATAAACATCAATCAGAACAATTGAGAGAGGTATTGTCATTTATTTCAAAGTCAAAGAAAAGTGGACATAGTCAAAATGAAGACAATCATGAACGATATTTACATATGGATCAGAACAGATCTACCACAAAAGCCTAAATAATTAAGGCATCCATTGCAAGATTAATACACTAAAGGCCTTCAACGGTCACACATGAAACATTGGAAATGATTAGAGGACATGTGCCGAAGGTCCGCATCAAGAAACAAGAGCCGTCGACGTTTCGACCCTTGGCCGTAGGCTACGTTAGGTCCTTTAACGGGGTCGTTGAAGGCCTTTAGTGTATTAATCTTGCAATGGATGCCTTAATTATTTAGGCTTTTGTGGTAGATCTGTTCTGATTCATATGTAAATATCGTTCATGATTGTCTTCATTTTGACTATGTCCACTTTTCTTTGACTTTACACTGCCCTGAGCACACCCCCTTCCTTCACCTTCCTCTCCCTCCCCCCCATCTGGGGCTTTTCAAAAAGTATTGAGAATGTACTGACAAATGGTTGATACCTGGTATTGTGAAATAAATGACAATACCTCTCTCAATTGTTCTGATTGATGTTTATATAGTTGAGAAAGTGTAAACAAGTGTTGTTGTTCGTGTGTGGTGCACATAACACGTTTCCCTTGTGGGGACCCCCCCTCTTACATATACCATATAGCGCCCAGGTCCCCGCGACTGCATGGGTTCAACCCCCCTTGTGTAACGTTCCTGGTTTCAAAAGCATGACAATTAACGCTTCCCTCATTGTGGGGGGGAATAACCTCATTCTCAGCCATTTCCTCAAAAAGAGTAATCAGACAAATGATTAAAAGATCTTGATAAGCCTTATAGAAAGTTTCAGTAAGGCCATCCGAGCCCCGAGCACCGGCTTTGTGCATTCCGTTAAGTGCCGCTCGTATTTCAGAGGGGAGCAAGGGAGCCATGAGGTGTTCTCTGTGCTATGTTGTGAGCCATGCCATTTGGATATGCCCCAAGTAGTCTGCCACTTTGTCCATTTAGTGGTTAGCGGATGAACGATAGAGTTCAGAGTAGAATCTACAAATCTATCTACTATATTTTCAGAGTTGTGTATTGGATTGTCATTTTCATCCAGTATCTCCGTTATCACTCCCGATTCTTTTCTTTGGCTCATTATCGAAGCTAGCGTGGCCCTTCGCATTCTCCTTTTCCATACACCCTAGCCGTAGCTTATTTACCTAGGTGTTTGACATCAGAGTCTGCAGTCTCTAGAAATTCCACTAGCTTTTCTCTGTTGTCTTTAAGGAGTAACCCATTGTCTGTCAGTTGGTGTTCTGCTTCCAGTTGTTCGAGCTGACCCTCTAATAGGATCAATCTGGATCTCAGGGAGCTAATAATGCCAGAATGTTTGGAGATTACGATGTCTCTTATGTATGTTTGGAGGTTTCTCATGCTGTGCCAAAGCTAGAAACTGTATTAATATTGTATTGGAAACATTCTTCAATCGTTTGTGCTACTTCGGATCTAAATACTGAGTAGAATAGAGAGTAGGAGGGGAAGCACCAAGAGAATGCAGGGAATCTCAGAATTCTTAACACTATATCCAAGACCCCAGGCAAATGATCAGAAAGGAATCTAGGAAGGAGTTTGCAATTGATGACACTGTACACCAAGCTTTTGGATATTAACTAGTAATCTATGCAAGTGTGGGTGTCATATGCTGCGGAGTAATGAGTGAAACCGGCTTTCTCAGGAGTTTGGATTCTCCATATATTTACAAGGTCTAAGTAATCTGATATATCCGTGATGGCTTTAACTACATCAGAGGGACACCGATGGAGGGTTCTCTGTAAGGGTCTAAAATACAATTGAACTCACCACCCCATATCTGTGGGAGGTATACCCATTGATGTAAGCGGGTGCTCAGTGTCTTATAAAACTGAGGATCATCGTGATTAAGCATGTATATGCCAACCAATAGGAACGTGTCTCTGTCCTTGGTGCAGCAAGCAACAAGACATCTACCTTCCTGACCTATGTATAGTTCTTGTAGTGAGATGTATCTGTCTGTAAATGTGGACACATATTCTTATTCATGAAACCAGTGTGGCAGCAGTTTAGGGAATATCCAAATATCCAAGTCAAGCGCAAAAGGAAAAATATGTGCTAATAGTACAGATAGTTATCTGCTGTATGGTGAAAAAACTGTCCCTATCTTCATGCCCTAACATTAATACTAAAAACATGGATTGATTTACAAATAATGAATCTTAAACATGTTAAGGCAATGCATGCCAGCAATTTAGTTCCTCTCTTCTTTCACGGTTTACTTAATCTTGCATTCTTCAAGAGTGTTAGCTATTTCACCACGTTGTGTTTCTGTATTATTTTGAGCATCTTATTACTCTTGTATAATTCATACTTTGACTTCTGCTAGGTGTTTATGAGGGACTTTGAATGATAACTCTGGCGCTGAGGCTAAAGGCAAAGCAAATGCCTGCCAGTGGATTGGCCTTTCTGCAGAGCATACAGGACAATGGTCATGTATAGACAGATGTCAAAATATTTTCAAGGCAAAAGCAAAAGGAAAGAAAGTGCTTAAAAGTGAGTGAGTGTAGTATATGTTTGAAAGTGTCGATATCAGGGAGATGCAAGGAAGTGCATTCGGGGAAGAGCGAAAAGGATGTACTGAAGAGGAAAGAGAGGCGGTTGAAGATGTGGAGATGGATGAGATGTGCTGAGAAAAAGGGCATACATATCTAACATAAACAGCACATAACTGAAGGCCGAAACTTCTTCCACAGGCCTCAATACTATTTAATTCACAGACTAACAATTTCAGAAGGGAAACATTTCCAATGTTTATTATTTATAAGAAATCATTGTTGTCACTCATTTATCTCAAAAACAATACAATAAGACAGGTTTTAGGTGTATCTCAGTTGTTGTGTTATATATCTGTATGCAATTAAATCTCAGGGAGAAACCAGAATACCGGTCGGGTGGCACACAATGCAAATGTGACATTTATTTGACATGATTCATTTTAGAGAGCCCCCACTATTTGTGTCCCCCTTAAAGACCTGTCTGCACATATTTCTATGTGACTGATTGCAGCCAGCAGCTGTTGGTGCTTCTTAGGCCTGGTTAGAGCCTTTTCCTCCAAAGTTGAGGCTGCATACAGTGCAAGACCCTGGGCAAGCACACACTTTAAAGGGCCTGAATGTGTCACGCTGTACAATTTGCACATTACAGTAACTGTTGAGCACATTAATGCAGTAAGATATGTGACAGTTTTAAATGTGTTTAATATATCAAGACAACCGTTCCCTCTAGGCCGCACGCGCGCGCGCGCACCTTCCCTGACGTCAGCGCGCACTACCTAGCGTGGAGCGCACACACAGGATGTCAAGCCGCCCGCCGCTTTTAAAAAGCGAGCGGCGCGAACATGAGGCACTGTTCCAGTGGTGGCGGTGGCGGTGGAGCGGGCGTGAGAAGTGCAGGTAAGGAGGCGGGGGGCTGGTGGGGATTGTGGGGATTATGGCGCTTGCGGCTGTGTGGGAGCGTGGCAGACTGTGGCCTTTTGTTTAAATATTGCTGATAATCAGAGCCCCTTCACGGGCTCCGATTAACAGCAATACTTAAACAAAAAGCCACAGTCTGCCCCACGCTTTACTAACAAAAGCGTAGACACTTTCCAAACACAGCGTGTACTTTAGCAGACGCTGTGTTTGGAAAGTGTCTATGCTTTTGTTAGCAAAGCGCGGTGCAGACTGTGGCATTTTGTTTGAGTATTGCTGTTAATCGTAGCCCGTGAAGGGGCTCTGATTATCAACAATATTTAAACAAAAGGCCACAGCGGCTGGGGAAACGAGCGGAACAGAAGGCAAGAGGGCAGAAAGGCACAAAAACGAGTGGAACACAGGATAGAAAGCCACAAACACGAGTGGAACACAGGACAAAAAGGCACAACAATGAGTGGAACACAGGCCATAAAGGCACAAAAACGAGTGGGACAGAGGGCATAAAGGCACAAAAACAAGTGTAACACAGGACAAAAGGCACAAAAACGAGTGGGACAGAGGGCAGAAAGGCACAAAAACGAGTGGAACACAGGACATAAAGGCACAAAAACGAGTAGGACAGAGGGCATAAAGGCACAAAAACGAGTGGGACAGAGGGCATAAAGGCACAAAAACGAGTGGAACACAGGACAGAAAGGCACAAAAACGAGGGGGACAGAGGGCATAAAGGCACAAAAACGAGTGGGACAGAGGGCATAAAGGCACAATAAATGAGTGGAACACAGGACAGAAAGGCACAAAAAACGAGTGGGACAGAGGGCATAAAGGCACAAAAACGAGTGGAACACAGGACAAAAAGGCACAAAAAACGAGTGGGACAGAGGACAGAAAGGCACAAAAAACGAGTGGGACAGAGGGCATAAAGGCACAAAAAATGAGTGGGACAGAGGGCAGAAAGGCACACAAAACCAGTAGGGCAGAAAGGCACAAAAAACGAGTAGGACAGAGGGCAGAAAGGCACAAAAAACAAGTGGGACAGAGGGCAGAAAGGCACAAAAAACGAGTGGGACAGAGGGCATAAGGGCACTAAAAACGAGTGGAACAGAGGGCATAAAGGCACAAAAAACGAATGGAATCGAGGACAGAAAGGCACAAAAAGCGAGGGGAAAAATGAGTGGAACAGAAGGCAAAAGGGGCAGAAAAACGAGTGGCACAGAGGTCAGACGGGCACAAAAAACTAATGGCAGGGAGGCAGAATACAGAAATATAGGGGCAGCTAAGAACAGAAGGCACAACGGGCTGAGAGGTATGGGTGCAGCGAGGGGAACAGAAGGGAAAACTGGGAAGAGACACCGGCAGCGAGGGGTACAGAAGGAAAGAACTGGCAGAGAGAGCATGGGGATAGCGAGGGGAACAGAGGGAAGAAAAAGGGCACGGATTTTCGTGCTGTCTGATTGCTCACTTTCCACAAGCCCTTGCGTACCAATAAATAAAACACTGCTGTATGCATACATGTCCATGCCAATAGACCTAATTCAGGCTGTCTCCCTCTTGAAATTGCCTCTGCTTCAAAATGCGTTTTTAAAACGAAATTTAAGTTGTACAAATTGCTTGGGGGGCCCCGGCTTCCAAACAGGAATGGATGAGGCATTTCCGGATTCTTTAATGCATGCATAGCATTTCAGTAAACACACACTGCGCTGGTCAGCTTCTCCTAAAATCGGGCGCTATGATACGTCGGGGAAGTCTGTGATGTTAACATTAAAATAAAGCAACCTACTTTGCTTTAACTTTGTACTTTTTTCTGTAATGGCTTCCTGCGCAACTTGTCATGGCGTGCTTATCCAATTTGCAAACTAACCTTAAGACCCTTATTGTGGCGCTGTATGTGTGAAAATGCACCATCTTTTCACTTTTTAAAGTAAACGTTTTGAGTGCCATTTGGCGCTGCAGACACACGCGGTTTGGTTGCTGGCGCACATAGCCATGGTTGCAGCGCACAGAGACCCTCCACTGCCGCACACAGAGGAAAAAAATTAGAGGGAACATTGATCAAGACTATATGTTCTCACTGCTTAATAAGCCGTGCTTTGTCACTAAATTAATTTGCTTTAAAATGACCATTTGCCAATGCTTTTTATTTTTTTTCACAGGAGGAGAACCCACCCTGCACCCCATATTTGCCCATTAAGCTTGCTTGCTTTGCTCGCTATGGAAAATCCATACCCAACTTCTACGCCTCACCACTTTCAAATGTCACCAGCTGGCACCGGTATCTATCAGACAAAAGATGATAGGAGGAATGCTTCCAAATAGTCTATCCAATGGCAATCACTTAGGGTAGCATTGCATACCAGTGTTTTTTGCCCTCTGTGCCTCTCTAAATGAAGGCCCGCTTTAAGCAAATCATGTATTACTCTTCTCCTCATGTAAGGTAGCCTTATAGTGCTCCTGCATTAGGGAGGGAACTGGGAAGTGCCACATCTTTGTAGATATGATGATTTTCTTATCTCTCTCTCTCTCTTTCACTCTCTCTCTTTCTCATGCAAAGCAATGCAGCAACTTTGATTGTTGCACTCACATCTTTGTAAATCTGCCCAGTAACCATGGGCGAATTTTGCGAATCTGGCGTTCGCGAATTTTGCGAATTTGCGAACTCGCAATCCGCAAAATCCGCGAATTCTCGCGAATTTGCGGATTTTTTTTGTGTTCGCAAGGATTTCTGCCAGTTCGCAAGGATTTCTGACAGTTCGCAAGGGTTTTGTAACAGTTCGCAATCGCGAACTTACATGTCGGCTCGCAACGGTCACGATTATGTTGTTTCTACGTCTGGTTCATCGTCATAGGTTCCCAGCACCCTCTGTTTCACCCCTGCCACCCTCTGTTTTACCCATGCCACCCTCTGGTACATCAATGCCTTATGCCACCCTCTGGTTCATCATCACTGTAGATTATGGGGGGAAAAAGCAAGCACACCTGCCTGCTTCAACTGACATGAATTAATTTGGGGTTGATTTATTAATGTGTCACTGTTTTAAAATTCCAGTCTGGCACATGCATCCTTATCAGTAATTTGCTTTCTGTTGCAGTGCAATTTTTTTTCCAGGACCTTTGTGGCCTACTTGTAGCTATTCTATGAGCCTGCTGTGAGGGTCAGAGCAGGGTCATACAATTGTTGCAACTAGCAACTGAACAATTGTTGCAACTAGCAACTGAACTTTGGAGGGGCCCTTGTCAGGAAGCACTACAGGGAACGGTTACTAATGATGAGTTTGAACTTTTGAACCTGCTTTCACTTTTGCAAAACTCGTTTTTCTGCAGAGCAGCATTACAGCAACTTTAATGCTCCACCAAGCTTATATGAGAAAGTTGATTTCTAATCCAAAAGTTATCCAAAGAAAATCAAAAGGCCTCAAGTCTAAAAAAGTGCAGGCAAATGTCAACCTGAGGAGTTATTCTGATAAAAATAATCATTTTCAGAAGGTCTATGCTGCTTGCTAGTAGATTTCTTGTGCGGAATTGCAATTTTTGTAATTTCGCGAGTGCGAGATTGTTGCTGCCCGCCGCACCTACATGTTCGCAATTGCGAACTTACACCGCAAAGAAAAAAAAATCTGCTGCGTGCGAATTTGCGGATTTTGCGGGAAATTCGCGAATCTCGCGGATTGCGAATTTACCGAAAATCCGCAAAATCCGCAAGCGTAACAGATTTTCCGCCCATGCTTACTGCCCAGGAGTATTTACTTGAGATTTCCTGCCCTCAATCCTAATCAATCAATCAGGATTTATAATGCACAGTTAATCACCTGATAGGGTAGCTAGGTGCTTACAGGTCCTGAAGGCTAATTCGAATAGCCAGATCCTGACGGTCATTTGGCATTCCGGAATTGAGGTGATGGTTCCGAGTTGTGTGGGAATGGTGTTCCAGGTATTTGCTGTGATATGGGAGAAGGGGTGCCATCCACTTCTAATTTGGTAGATGCAGAGAGTATGGGCAAGAGAATGTGAGGCAGAACGTAGTCTTTTGGGCGGTTGGAGGAAGTTCAGGTAGTGGTTAATGTAGGCAGGTCCTTGGTTGTGTAGAGAGTCTTGTGTGCTTCGGTCAGCAACTTGAATTGAATCACACTAGAATGCCTCTTTCTCATTCAGTATAATATTGTTTCACTTAAGAAGGAAAAGTTTTGAAATGTTTAATCTTGACAAATCTGCTTTTTGCAGAATGTTGACTGTAACTGATCTTAGCAAAACTTCCATAATGAGCTGAATTGAAACCATGCCAGAACTGGAAATTATGTTGGCAGTCTTACAATGAATAACGTTTGCAATATTAAGTGCCAGCTACACCAATTGCAAATGTAATTCATGTGTGGTTATTTCTGTGTAGCATTATCATTTGTTTTCAGTAAATTGAATATTTGGGCCATCTGAGACACCATACCTCTTTCATCTTAGAAACCAAGAAATTGTTGAAGACTAATGTCCTGAGACTTTCAAGTAAGAAGGAACACATTTTAAATTATATCTACACAGCTGCTGCTGGCACCTATTTGCTCCAAGAGTTGAACAAAATTGAAACTTTATGTTTTTCTTCAAATTTCAGGTGACATTTTATACCATTCCATTGAATAAATCTTTCCATTACTTTTGGCAGAGCATGTTTAAGGGATATCTGCTACATTAAAGTGGTGCTTACGGCATCTCGACAGTAAGAAAATGAAAAGTGACTTATACCTTACTGAAGTAAAATAAGATGGCCCTCATTACGAGTGATCCAATAAATCCGAAGGACCCGGTAACAGGAGTTACTGTGTCAAGTGGAATTGTGATTTGTGGAGAAATTTCGTTTCAGCAGCCACAACCTCTGTGTGATATAACGGGGTAATGTGTGCAGGAAACGGTGCAGTAATACTGATGGAAATCAGTATTACTGCACCGTAGTGGAAACTTGTTTTGCTTCAGAATCATTAAATACCTAAGTCCTCACACATGGAGTTACAAAGACCCATTGTGAAGGTAGCTCGGGGGATGGGAAATAATGAGGGTTATATTGGGCTACTCATACTCTACTAATGAAATTGTCTACAAATATGACTATTTTAAGGTCATAATGCAGGTTGTTTTTATTGCCTTACGCTTATGTTTTTTTAAATAACAGAAACCTTTGTGCTTGCCAGCAAGGAGTACTGCTGTGTAGTATTATTACAAATCACACTTAGAGGTCAATCACGATGCTGTCCGGAAAGGTTCCGAACATGATTCGGATTTGGCGAAACCGATCCGGAACCTATGCGAATCGGACACTTCTCCGGAAGACCGATTACGATGCAAGGAATCTGTTCGGGCTGTGGGAATCGTTTCCGAATAGCATTCGGACAGGCTGAGTCATTCGGAGGCGATTCGTACAGCTCCATGGAGACAGTTTACAGGTGAGTGAATATGATTCCCAATTCGGACAGCCATTAAAATTCGATTTGCCAGACACAAATCACCTTTCAGAATCTGACTTCGGAGGCCCGTAGCAGGTGCCCCTTAACCCAGAGGTCTCCAGTTGGGCTGTGTGGGGGTACCCATGGGATCCCTCTTTACAACCATGCACAGTCTGGCAGGCACCATGGGGTGCCCGTCACAGGGCACATGGTTTTCACCAACAACCCTTTTTGTCAATGGGAGCCTGTTTTCTCGTTAGGAACACAGGCTCTCATTGAAGTTAATGGGAGTCCAACTGAATCATATCCGGAAGCATAGGGATGCATCATAATCAGTGGGTCAGTCTCTGAGAATTTGATTATTAGGAAACAATTCCTAACGAGATTGTGATCGCCCCCTTACTTGTATAGCCTACAGGATGCCCTATGTGCCTCCATCATGTTTAATGGGACAGTTCAAGTGTACCAGAAAAAGCACCGGAAAGGCCAACATATCTGGCTGGTTTTTATAAGATTGTGAAAGGGAATGTTTAGAAAAAGATGAACTCAGCATTATTTGTTTTTGTACATGATGTATTCCATGCATTGTTCAACATGAACCAAACAGTAGCAATTCCAATAGATTTGGCTTTTGTGTATTTCATCCACACTGAAACCCGTACCATACACACCCACTTGCACACATAGAACATGCTGGAATAGTTCTATGCACTGGCCACAGAGGTGCAAGGAAAGAAGAATTCTATGAAACTAGGATCCGGAACACTGACAATACACAAAAAGAGACCTTTCGGGTTCTAAAGGAGTTGAGACAGTCTCAGGAACAGAAACCCCTGACCTGCCTGAAGATTGTAACAAATTTAAGTCCTTCTTTCTAAATAAAGTGAAAGACCTGTTGACAGAAATCCATCCGACGCCTAAAGTTCACTGTCCCCTAGTTCTGGCCCCACTGTCACTTACATATGATAAACCGCTTACTATCTTCCCAATGCTTAATCATGACTCGCTGACCCTCCTAATGGGACAGGTCAAGTCAGGGTCACCTGCAGACCCCTGCCCACCGAGAGTATTCAGTATGGCATTACCAGGGGTAGAGAGCGAGGTCCTCATGCTACTTAACCGGTCCCTTGAAATTGGCCATGTTCCTACTGACAAGTGATTCCTCTTCTGAAAAAGCCAGAGGCAGACGTGAAGAACCTTAAAAACTTTAGGCCAATTTCCCAGCTCCCATTCCTGGCCAAAGTACTGGAACAGCACTTGCTGAAATCCCTGTCATACCATATAGAAGTAAATCAACTTCTGCAAACTAATCAGGCAGGTTTTAGGGCCCATAACAGCACGGAAACGGTAATCCTAGCAGTAATGGACGAATTCAGGCTCAGGGCCAACAACAAAAAACCAAGTGCCCTTGTTTTGCTAGACCTATCATCGGCATTTGATACGGTCAACCATGACCAACTTTTGTCGTGGATTTCAGAGTTAGGTATCCAGGGAACAGCCCTTAAATGGCTCATGTCCTTCCTAACTGACCATTCACAGAGAATACAGCTCGCCGACCAGGTGTCCGACGATGGCAAACTCACGTGCGGGGTTCTGCAGGTCTCGGCATTGTCCTTCCTCCTATTCAATGCCTACCCCCAGCCCTTGGTGGCTGCTCTGACAAACATGGAGTGCCAGGTATATAACTATGCAGACGATACCCAAATTATCATCCAGATAGAAAACTCCCCTTCTGCCCACACACGTCTTCAGAACATGTTAAAATACACTGTCAACTGGATGACGGCCAATTCCCTAAAAATCAATCCTGATTAGACTGAGCTACTGGCCATCACCACAGACACCAGTCCCTGGAGCGACCTCTTCTGGCCACAAGAGTTGGGCACAAAGCATGAACCTGCCCAGGCCATAAAAAGCCTGGGCATCAAAATTGATGCCAAGCTCTTTATAACCCATCAAGTATCGGCTGCAGTAGGAACATGTGTTGGTCTGCCGAGACAGCTTCGGAAACTAGCGTCTCTTCTCTCCTTCACAACACTTAGAGTGGCTGTATCGGATAGTGTCATGATTGGACTAAGGAAACTCTCTGTACATTGGCCTTCTAGAAAAATTGCTTGCTAGATTACAGGTGATCATGAATGATGCCGCCAGACTGATTTTTAGACTCACAAAGAGGGCCCACGCCACCCCCCTCCTATGCCAGCTTCACTGGCTTCCAGTCAGGTGGAGAACCAAGTTTAAGGGCCTCTGCATTGCACACAAAGCCATATATGGCCAGGTCCCATCTTACATCAAAGATCGTCTAGTAAGCTACACACTCAGCATGTCACTCCGTTCCTCAGAGGCAGGCCTGCGGGCCTGCCCCCGCTTCAACTTGGCCTCCAAAGGAGGTAGAGCATTCTCAACTTCCATTCCTCAATTATGGAACAAGTTGCCAGAGAAATTGCTTAAGGAACATTGTCTCCTCCGCTTTAGGAGGAAGTTAAAAACACTCCTTTTCATAGAAGCCTGGGGCACAAATTAATCAATCATTTCTCGCCATGCGCTAGGGTAGGGCTCTCTCTCACAGAGCTTAGAGACCTGACGGTGATTATGCGCTGTACAAGCTACAATTACAATTACAATTACAGAGGTGGTTGCATAAGGTGGGTTCTGTTGGTGGATTCTACAAATGAATCAACTGTACTTGGTTGTAGCTCCATGTTGCAACAAATAAAGTGGGGCACCCACCAAATATGTATACAGCTTATAGAGCCAAACTATCTTGAGCTATATTAATTCCACTGGCTTCGTGTTGTTCTAACAAGCAGATCCTGTTTTGGGTATATGTGGAAGGAATGAGGCATGGTATCCAGCTTGCCCTTGTGTCCAAGATTTGGAAGTGCTTCTCCTGTGTCAGACCTGCTGATTTTCTGTAGCCTCATGGGGTAAAAAGGCAAATGTAAGGCATCTGGGGAAAAATAAACAGAAGGACACGTAATACTAGGGCCTTTGCTAGAAACCTTGGTTTGCTCACCTTAAATGTCTGTTTTTCTAGCAATAGTTAAATAAAAGCAAATTCTGAGATGTATTTCGCGTTTGTCATGTCACTTTTTAGCTCAGCAAGGATGGCAGTGCATTAATCCTATGCCTAAATAGGCAGACATTTGAGGTGAGCAGATTCAGAATGTTGCTGGTGTTGTAGGGTGCTCTATATTGGAGCTGCGCTCCACCTAAACTTGGGAACTACCTAGAGATCCTTGCTTCCTTTTTTGAATAATTTATATGGCACTCTAAGCCTAAAAGGGAATTTTTATGACCTGTACGAGGTGTTTCTTTGTGTCCGGACAAAGTTATGCCTCTCTAAAGAGCTCATAACAAGGGTGTCAGGGGTTGCTTTTATTCACTTCAGGTTGGCTTGGATAGTAATTTCCATTTCAAAGCTGTAATACTGTGCCTGTAGGGGTAAAAGGCTTTTTTTGTTTTTCAGCTTGGCATGGATGTCACTCGCTAATCATATGCTTAAAAACTTTGCTGTAAAAATGACAAAATAATTTGCGGCTGATTTAGATCTCAGCTCTATATTGGAGCTGCTTTCCACCTAAACTTGGGAACTACCCAAAGTTCCCTGCCTCCTTTATGCCTTATTTATGTGGCATTCTAACCCTGAAAAAGTATTGTTTTTAGATATCTATCTATCTATCTATCTATCTATCTATCTATCTATCTATCTATCTATCTATCTATCTATCTATCTATCTATCTATCTATCTATCTATCTGTATCTTCACTAAAAAGAAACAAAGGTTAAAGTGGTGTTATAGTTAGGTGAAATTTTCAGTGCCAACATAACATTTTGAACTCAAAAAACCCTGCTATTTCTTAGTTCTAGTCATCTCTATAAATATAAATCATACCCTAAGGTAACTATAATTACCTCCCCGCCATGCACAATCTTGCCATCAATTTTTTTGTATAAATCTTTTTATTGCACTTTTTCCAATTACTACATATTACAATCATATGTAGCAGCTGCATGACATATAGTATATTCAGCAGTGACAGCAGAGAGTACCAGAGCAATAGACGGGAGATTCAGTAAAAAAATATATGAAACAAGAAATCTAACAAAATATACATCAGGTCTGGACTGCATTATTATAGTACGAAAAGTAAATGAACATCATTACAGAGAAGCAGCATGGAAAAACAATGGCTATTGTAGGGGTAGGGAACACAGTCAGGGGAGATTAGCAGGTGTTCTTGGTGATAGGCTGGTGAGCGAGGGAGGGGGAATGTCCGTACTCGCTGGAGTCGAGGCTTCCTCAGGAGTTTCATTAACACGCATCAGAGTGGTCTGAAAATCAACCAGAATGGCATTCCAACTTGTTGCCAAACAGTAGCGGTTCCTCGTCTGAGACAGAGGAATGTGTCCCACTGAGCAGGCCAAAAAATGAAAAAATAAAATGATGCTAACTCATTGTATTATCATTTTATGTTCCCTCTGCTCAGCTGGGTAGGGGTGGGGCTACTCTACTCACAGAGCAGGGTAAGGGAGGAGTGGTTTGCCCAATCCAAGTGTGCAGGACGCTTTGGTCGGCTGTCTCAGGCCAGTCAAACTGTCATGCGCACTTTACATATTCTCCATGCAGGCTGCATTACAGCCTGCATGGAGAACATGTCCAGCCTCCCATTATCTCTCTGAGCACCGAACAATGGCGCTCATACCAATCTCAACTCTGCATTGCAGCATTGTGATTGGCTATCGGGAGGTTGGAAGCGTTGGTGCTTACTCCTTCCTGTCCTGGAAGAGGGCAAAGAGGAACGAGAGGAGGCAGAGACAGCGGCAGATAGGCAAGTGTTTATTTTATTTTTTCAATGGCAAGGGAGAAGAGCAGCGGGGGCAATGGGCATCTTTGTCAAGTTCCTCTGTGGATCCTGATGGGGTCAGAGATAAGATCCCTGGTTTTGGCTCTCACTAACGGGTGGATGTATAGTAGTCTCATCAGTCGGATAGTCAGTGAGATGCTTAGTGTCTCCCAGAGTAAAGCTGGCAAAAAGGCAGTTTGGAAAGCTTCATCATACAACATCTGCAGGCGGGGGCCAAGAGTGGAGCATAGACCTCATAAACTTTGGTTGCGACACTGTTCGGGCCTGAAGTCCTCCCTGTAGGGAGGGCACGTATGACCTCCTGAATCTCAAATGAGATGATAGCACCATCTAATGCAAGTCCCTGGTCAGGGGATATGGGGGGAAAGGGTGTGATGGCTAGAAATCAATGGCATCTGAACTAATAGGTGTGACCGAATTATACATGGAGGTATAGTAACGTGTCATTTAGACTTGGATGGCCTTCTGAGTATGAAGAAGGTAGCCCAGAACTGATTACAGTGCAAATATAGGTTGTCTTGGGTGCTCCTGGTCAATGATCCATGATAAAAGTGAGCCTGCCTTGTCTGCAAAGGTTTTAGCTGTATGTGCTGCATAGTTGAGGCAGTGAAGGTGCTTTAGAAGTGCAACATGTTCCCACTGCACCAGGAACAAATGCTCCTTGTGTTCAGGGGTTCAAAGAGCTAGCAATTCGTGGCTCAGCAGATCTTGTTCTACTTGGGCTATGTCTCTGTCAAGTGACCTTCACATGTTCTTCTTATAACCCAAACAGTAGCCTCCAATAGCCACTTTAAAGGCATCACATTTGAGCCAACAGGTCAAGGCTGTGTTCGTACTAATGTAAAAATGTTCCTCTATATTTGCGTCTAGTGAGGTTTGAGAAGGGGGGTCATCTAATGCTATCAGCTGCAGCCTCCATGTTGGAATCAGGGGGGCTCAGCATCCTAGTTCAGGCACAGGTGTTGATGGTAGTCATCTGAGAGGGTGCCACCTAGGTAGACAAGATATGTTATGTGGGGGAGGATGTCCGGTGTACCTTCTAGGAGAATTATGCGGACATGCAGGTTGTGTAGGCATGCATAGATGGAATAGACCCTGGAATGTGCATTCCACAGTCCCCATATATCTGACAGCTGCCAGTATTCGAGCCAAGTGGTCAGCTCCTCTGCATTAGCTGTGGCGACTGTGCGGGGGAGGAGCGATCTGGAGGAGCGATCTATGCCGACATCTAATACACTGTTGAAATCTCCGCCAAGGATCCACGGTATCTCATTCCAGTGCAAGAGTCTGTTTGAACTAGAATCCCCGTTGGTCGGAGTTAGGAGCATAAATGGAGCCGATAAGCATGTGGTGACCCTCCAGGTGCCTATCTATCAGAACATAGTGGCCCTCAGGGTCAACAATCAATGTGGTCACTGTGAACTGTCTTCAAAGAAGAGAGTTTCCCAGGAAACCAGAAAGGACTGGGTATCGAGATAATAACAAAAAGCAAAATTCCTTTCTGTGTTGTTTAATGCTTTGTGACCTACTGGTCCTCTTATAGTATATTATACTTCTAGCTTGACAGACAAATTGTATAGGTACTTATTATTACACCACACTAGAATAGTTTTCATTCTCTGAACATTTTATTTTCATTTGTTAAAAAGATTCATATAAAATTCATAACAGGACATTTCACATCCTACATATACATTTGAGCATTCCCTAGTCTAATACACAATAGATCCTATTCTTATTGTTGCTCAAAACATAAACACAAAATAAAAACCCCCAAAAAACTATTTTTTGGCATATATTGTAAAAATTCATACAATGTATATTACATCAAGTAGTCCTTATGTCGACGCGTTTCGGTGCATTGAGATCTTTATAGCACCTTCCTCAGGACAGACTTTTAGGTTTGAAGTATTGTGCTTCTTTCTAAAATTAAATAAAAACAATTAATATCTAATTATGTTGATGATTTTTAACTATCTCTAAAGTGTGGGTCACTCATTGTACCATATAAACTCTCTATTTGGTTTAAATGACCATCTTACTTTTTTGCCTGTATTGTGAATAGTCCCTCTTCTTATCTTTGGGGGTTATCCATCTTCTACGTTACAGTTTCATCAATCTCTGTAACATAGAAAAAGCAATGCTCTATCATCTTTTACGCAATTCCCTTTCTTTCATTCAGGATCTGGCAGGGTTACTAATGTAACTTACTTAAAAGCAGGAGAATAACTGTTTGCGTGTCTTGCTTCTTAAATGCGTCTTTAAATTTGCGCACGGTCTTCTAGTAGAACGTTTTTCTTAGATATCATCTGTTCAAAAAAGGGGTATGAGGACCTTAATATAATAATCATTTATTAAGGGTTATAATCTCTCTGTGGGTTGTACCTAACCATTTAGATTACATACCTGGTGGGTAAATTCCTTAGGTCCCTGCATATTTCGTATTGACTGGTCTTCTCTCGAAGTTTATTTGCTGGGCGCCCTCTGTATCAGGCACTTCTTTTAATCCCAGATCCTAATAAAAGAATGTACATACTCCTCATATGTTTGCTCATATCTGCTCAATTATGGTCATTTTAGCTCTATTTTCAGTTTTAATGTCCTTTCATTTGAGCGGGTATCTATTTTGCTATTTCTTTGTGTAATCAAAGAAAAGGTTCTTACATATATTAAGCTCTTATCTGCGTTTTATAAATAGGATTCTGTAAGGGACTCTAATCACTTACTTAATACTGATTACTATGATCTATGGCGTTGGGGTAGCTGTAATTTCCCCTTTCCTTTTCAGGTTAACTGACTTATGCCATATTGATTAGCCTCAATCCCTGAACACACCATGTTAAATGTGTGTTCCATACGGTGGCTCTATTTTTCCACAGTGCCGCTTAATATAACCCAAGTGTAATTTATTTAAGAATTCACACTGGTAGGTGGGCATAACGAGTAAGGCGAACTTAGTCCTTTACTTTGACATTTAAACTAAATGCCCAGCGGTATAGTTACACCGCTAGTCTCAGACGACTGCTACCTGAGGATTACCGCTAGAAGCCGTCGACACGTCCTCTCTCCCGTCCGATGGTGTATGGAGGGAGTGATCGAGAACAGCTTTTTATAGCCGTCACGGCTGTCGTTAGGATTTTAATTACGCTCAGCTGTGCCTCATTAGATATCGTTCGTGGGCCCGAATTTTGTAATTTGTCTCAAAGGCAATTTATTTATTACGTTATTTTATCCGTGTTCATTCTGTATGTTTATTAACACTTAAGATGCCGCTATTGAAGAATATCGCTCTTTTGATTGCATTGCGATATCTCTAAGGACCTCCTTCATTTTTATAGTTTTCTTATGAATAAAATCGACGTGATTTACGCATCGTATTAGTTCTAGCGCCATATTTGTAGTTTGTTTTTTACTATTAAACTACAAACTGCTTTGTAAGTGATCGAGTCGCTATCGTTGTATTCACTCGTTATTGCATGTTTGCAGATAGTGTTACATATATTTAGATGTTACTGCGGCAATTACTGTATTGCATATGATATTATTTAAAGTGCGGCTAAATTTCTTTTGTATTAAGTTTGTAGACGATCTCTTACGTTTTGTTATCGGCTTCTATGCAAGGTATTAGAACTCCATGACAATCATAATTAGTTATCCTTTTTGGAATTATCTTAAACCAATGCGTTCAACATATTATGACTTGTGCCATTCAAATACTTATACGATTTGTACAATACAATGTGGCCCATTTCAATGCTGTTACCTTGCTTTATTTATTAAAAAGACCAGCCAGGTTATTCTCTTATGCTTCCTGGTACAGCACTTCATTTGGAATTTTTTGTACATTGGTGATCTTAGCATAATTTTACAAACTTAGGTTATACACATAGTCACATTATACAAACTTTGGTTTTTTACATTTATCTTTTACCAACAGAATCGCATATAATATGCCTATTACTGGTTGCAATGCATGTCAAACAGAACGCAGTATGGAAATGATGTATAAATGTCCTTTCAAATACGTTGTTCCTGTATCTTCTCTAATGACAATATTTATCTCATGGCAATTACATTCTCCTAATACAGAATTTAAAGGTCTGCCTAGTTTTAGATTCTCAATAAAGTATCTTCTAAGCCGGGCCACTTGTCCAGGATATTCCTTACAATCAACCAACAAATTTGTTTGACCCCTATGTTGGTTGACCTAGATTTCTTAATTTAAATCTGCAGGTTCAATTAAACTATGACTGTCTTTTATCATGTAGGAAAATGATATCGTTCTATTTAATGAGTCTCTCCCATTCTTCTCGGCAATTTAGTCCAGAGTGATGGGTTTTGAATTTTGACATATAGAACTGTTCCCTGATTTTACGTTTCTTTTGTACATCTCCCCCTCTCGCTGATATTTTTATTTTCTCAAGTATGAACCACTTGGGTTCGTCGGCACCATATTGTGCCGAGATCCAATGATCCACCAGGGGTGCACCTTTTTTGAGGTTCTTAATTGCAGATCTATGTTCTGTCAATCTCTGTCTCATTTCTCTTCCTGATTCTTCCACATAACATTTATTGCATGGGCATATGAGTAAATAGACTATATTGGATGTCCGACAGTTTACGTAATCATTCATCCAATGGACAGTTCCATTTATCTCAACCTTGTCTGATTTTAAAATATTCCTGCAGTGTGAACATGTTCCACAGGGCAAGTTACCCCTGATCGGTGTATTGTTTGTGATGTTTCTTAAACCAAAAGATTTTGGTTCCCGAAATGTCTGAACTAACTGGTTACGTATTGTTCTATTTCTTCTGAAAGCATAGGTTGGTTTTGCTAGAGGTATTGAGTCTTGTTTGTTTAGTAAAGACCAATTTCTGTTTATCAAATTTTTGACCTTATTGCTGTAACCATTATAGTCTGACACCATTACAATTCCGTTCTTTTTATCTTTTTGTTTATCCTTTGGTTAAAACAAGCTTTCTCGGTTATAATACTTCGCTCGTTTCTACCCCTCTCTAATTAAACGTTTGGGATATCCTCTTTGTGCTAATTTTTCTTGTAAGATATCTACATGTTTCTCAAAAGAATCTTTATCACTACAATTCCGCCTAATGCGTAAGAATTGGCTAAAAGGGATGCCATCTTTCTGACAATTTGGGTGATAGCTGGTATGGTGGAGCAAGGTATTTCTGTCTGTAGGTTTTACATAAAGTTCCACATTGATCAACCCATCTTGCTCTTTGATTTTGATGTCTAGGAAGTCTACTTCCTGTTGACTTATGATGGATGTAAATCTTAAGTTAGGGTCTCCACAATTCAGCCATTCTAAAAATGATATTAAATCCTCTTTCTCACCATCCCAAATGAAAAAAATGTCGTCAATAAACCTTGACCAGCATCGTACATTTTCATAAAATGGGCTCATTTCATTATAGATATGTAGTTTTTCAAAATTGCCAACGTACAGGCATGCCAGACTGGGAGCACATGTGGCTCCCATGCTGGTACCCTTCGTTTGACAAAAGTAATCTTTCTTAAATAAGAAGATGTTATTTGTTAAGATGATTTCTATACATTCTACTATGAATCTATTTTCTACTGTCAACTCCTCTAACCCATTTTTCAAGATTTTTTCCATCATTTTCATGGTGTCCTGCTGCGGAATATTTGTATAGAGTGACTCTATATCGAGACACACTAACCTTTTAGTTTTCTTGTTGAATTCGATGCCTTCTACTTTTGAGATCATGTGGGTCGTATCTTTGATGTACGAGGGTAAAAAGGTTACAAGAGGCTGTATAAAGTGGTCCACATATTTACTGAGTGGTTCTGTTAAGGATTCTATCCCCGACACTATAGGACGCATTGGAGGGTCCTCCATGCTTTTATGGACTTTTGGCAGTCCATATAGTGCTGGTATTTTGGGATATCATTAATCAAGTAGCGGTATTCTTCTTCATTAATGACACCGTCTTCCTTCGCATATGTGACTACATCTCTGACTTTCTTTTTCAAATTATTCCATTCTGTGGCACTGGATAGTTTATAGTGTGTTTTGTTGTCAAGCAGTTTTAACATGCGTTGATCATAATCCTCTGTTTGCATAATGACTATACTTCCCCCTTTATCTCCTGGTTTCACTGTTATATTGTCACTAGTCGCTAGATTTTTTTAGTGCCTCCCTTTCATTTTTAGATAGATTATTAGGATACCAGGGTTTTTTGTTGAGTATTTTCTCAAGACCACTAAGTACTACTTTTTCAAAAGTGTCCACCTCTGGACCAACAAGAGTAATGGGTGGTGTCCAGGTTGATGGGGGTTTAAGACCAGACTTATTGGTAGTTTCTTTTTCTGTTTTGTTCTCAAAGAATTTTTTTAATCTAATTTTTCTAAATAGGTCACGGACATCTTTTTCTATGGTGTACCTACAGCCTTGTGTACTTGGTGCAAAGCCTAAGCCCTTTTCTAGAACACTAATTTCATCAATTGTTAAGACTTTGTCAGAGAGATTTATGATTGGAGCTTTCTTATGGTTAGTAATCTCTATTCCCAGTCCTTGTGGCTGCGGGTTCGCATATATGGTCTCTTCATTGTATTGCCTGCCTGGGTGTTGCCGGGACGTCCCCTCCCCCGGGTCCTGAAGCCCCTGGTTTGGCGTCTCTGCTGCTGGCCTAAAAAAACAGGAGCATAATCTCTGCTATTCCCTGTTTCATTGTCTCTCTGATCTTTCCTATTCCTCTGTTCATTATTCCTCTCTCCTTCAGAGTCTGAGCTATTATATGAAGTATCAGAAAAGGTGACATTTTTCTTAAAGTATCTATTTTTGTTATATTGTTGTTGGTTACCTCCGTATTCAGTAGGTGCTGGTTGTTCGTAATAGTCCTTCTGAAGGTAGGGGTAAACATTTTCTACTTTATAGTTTGCTACATCGTTTTTTTTATTTTTTATTTATCATATATTCTTCATAGCCATTAATGTCTTCCTTGATCTCATCTAATTTTCTCTTTGCGTCCTCTAGGGCAGTGCTCTCATTCAGCTCTTTCTCTAATTTCTCGATTTCTTCTCTTTCTATTATTATTACTTCTTGGGCTGTTTCTATAATAAGCAACATCCAGTCGCGACTGCACCTGTTCGCGATTAATGTCCAGTTCTCTTTAAATTTTTCATTCTTTGAGAATAAGCCGGGTTCATTTTTAATTTGAAGCCCCACTGGAATTACCCCTTTTTTACAATATTGTATAATGAACTCTGAGTGTAATTCAGTCCGGACTATCTAGTGTGGTGTAATAATAAGTACCTATACAATTTGTCTGTCAAGCTAGAAGTATAATATACTATAAGAGGACCAGTAGGTCACAAAGCATTAAACAACACAGAAAGGAATTTTGCTTTTTGTTATTGTCCTGTGAACTGAACTCTCTTCTTGATCCACATCATGGGATCCCTAGCATATATTGAGTAGTTCATGGAGAACACCTGACCATTTCAGTGCCTCTGTAATCTCATAGCCTCAGTCAGTGTCAGATGGGACTTTTGTAGTAATGCAATATGTATAGTGAAGGCATAAACATGCATAAACAGTATATCTATGTGCAGGAGTCTGCAGCCCCCTGATGCTCCAAGTGAGTATGTTCACATTAACCATTAGTCCGGGTGATACATATGGGGCGGTGGGGGGGGAGGGGGAGTGCCACTGCGAGGGAGGTGTGCCATCCACTCTGTCATGCCCAGCACGAGTGGGCATGGAAAGTGATATTAACTAGAACTGAAAACATTATAACATTTAAACAGCAAACAAGAAATACTATACAGGCAGAGGGACAACCCAGTCTATGTAAGTATGAGTGCCAGTAGTGGTCAATTATCTGAGGAGGTGGGCTTGGCGTGCAAGAGGATTAGGTGCTATAACCCATATTCAGGTTAGCCGCGGTGCAACCAGCCACATGCTGCCACACAACATAGGATCCTGAATAACCTACACAAGCAAAACGCAAATCATTGGATGAATGTAAAGGAAAATAAATGGGGCAAGAGAGGAAAAAGGGAAGAGGGAGAGTAGGGAGGGAAAAGGGTAGTGGGGAGGAAGGAAGGGTGGGAATGAATGGATATACCATATTGGCAATCACAAATACAGCATGTCATTATGTTATGCATAATATTTGTGAGTGAAAAATTTACCGTACATTTTACAGCCGAGTTCAACTAAAGTCCTCAGCAGTTTGATGTGTCACCTGGGGAGGTGTACCAGTGTCGAGGTTAGAGGGCAAAGTGAATGAAAAGCAGTCATCACTGGAAGATTTGAACAGTTCTTCGATCAGGTCTGGCAAGGGCATCGGGTCCCATATCGCTGCAGTGGTATGGAAGGCCATTTGCCTCTTGTGGATCATTTATTCCAGATCTAGGGTTTTGTGCGGTCCTGGGGAGCAGTCCTGGCATCCTCCCTTGTAACAGGCAGCAGTAGCTGCAGTTCCATGATGAACAGACCGATTAGCAGCCAGCCTGAAATTACCAATCCAGTCCCAAGCATCCTTAGGGTCTGTGAAGAAAGACATTTGTATTTCTTCACTGTATTACACTGAGGTTTGCCAGGAAAAGGAGTGAGTATCTGACTCCTTGTGTTCGATGGTGCCTTTTAACTGCAAGGAAGGAGTTCAGATGATGCAGCACCTTCAGGGTATAATCCAGAAATATTGTGATCCTTGCGTTGTCAACTGCTACTTCTGGTAGCTTGGGGGCATCTTGCAAGATTGTGTGCCCGTCCCAGTAGTATAGTAGGTGAACCACCATAGGCCAGTGGTTCTTCCAAGTGGAGGACATTAAGCTGGAACATGATGAGCCTGTTCAATTGAATAGAAGGCCTACACAGTGCTTGAAGGAATAATACTGCATAGCCAGTCTTTTGCATAAAAGACTAGAGCCTGCCATTCAACATTCTCAGGTAAGTCCTTCAGCATCCTCAGCTCTGTCTCCAGGATGTGGACCCGCTCCCACAGGGCATGTAGTCCCATCTTAGTCTTGTAAACCTGAGTTTGTATTGTAGAAACTGTTTGTTATGCGTTTTGGACTTTGTCAGCCAAGTTGCAGTGGTCTGAATGCAATAGTGCTACGTCTGCTGCAACTGTGTCTATCCTGTGTTTGAACAAGGTATGTGAATTCCTATCAATCAATCAGGACTTGTAGAGTGTGACTGCTTCATTCATGAAGGTCTGGGGGTGTTGTTGGATAGCTCTGCCTGTTCTCCTATTGGTTAAACAACCATGTCTTGAGGTCCTTCCTCAATTTCTGGGTTGACGGTGAACCTTTGAGGTACAATGGGAGGTTGTTCCAAGTCTTGGCCACCAGATGGGAAAATGATCGGCCTCTGTTGTTTGTCCTGCAGATGCGATGGGTGGCAGCTAGAGCAAGGGATCAAGGTCTGAGTTTCCTGGTGGACTGGTGAAAGACCTCATGTTAGTTGAGGTACGCAGGTCCTTTGTTGCGTAAAGCCTTGTATGTGAGAGTGAGTAGCTTGTATTGGTACCTCTTCATGACCACTAGCCAGTGGAGTTCCCTGAGGTGAGGGGTTATGTACGTTATTCCAAATAAAATGTTGTGGATTTCCTATGGGAACTAGGTCCTAACTATAACTACCCACTAGCGACCACCAGTAGGTAATATATATATATGCCAAGTTGTATTGAAGAATGAGTGGGTGTATGAGTGTCTGAATGGATGATTTAGTAGGTGCGTGACTGACTGTATAAGTGATGTAAATCACCATGGGGTGACCCAGTATCCCTCAGAACCTGGGCAATATAATGTAATATCTACAATGGTTCTGTCGGGTTCACAACCTGATTTCTTCAAGTTCTGATTAAATCACTTTACATTTCATTCCGTCATATAGCTAATCATACCAGAGCTCCAACCATTTGAGCTCTATTCAATGCAAATCCACAATATACAAAAGAGGTTTTTTAAAAAGGGTAAACATCCGTTTTTTAATTCATCAATTAATTATTCATTGATAAATACATACCCTATCTATACATCAAAAACACTTCATTTACATTCATTTAATCAATAGTATAATACAACGGCGCATTAGAGAAAGAAGGTGATTAAAGTGTGACATAAAGTGCAAAAGTGACATTTAGAGTGTACTTAATAAACAGTGAATCTGGGAAGGGAACGGAAAAGCAAGCAAAGGTTTTGTGGCCAGTTTCAACATTAATATAGGATCATTCTAGTTGGATTGTTTTATAGCTGGAAGTCCTATATTGGTTCAATCATTAAAAATCGTCGTCGTTTCGACCCTCTGGACGCCTTAGTTGTGGGTCTAGGTCGGGTTTTCTTCAGGACATGGAATAGAGGTGTAGCGCCTGAAGGGTCAGAGAAATAAATTATCAATGTGGATTTGCAAATTAAAGCTGAGCGTGAGTGAGAATTAATTACACGTACATTCACCACAAAAAGCCTTTCTAGACTTGGACCTGGGATGCAGTAATGGTAGTAGATTTAATCAAATCTGCAAAATCAGTAAGCGTATGAAACTATTAGTATACATCGCCTTAAGAGGGCTGTTTTGATTTCCTCAACGTTTAAAATAGAGCTTTCAGATCAATAACTTAATTGCACTTACCCAATTGCTGTCTATAGTTATTCAGCCAGACAGGTATTGTAAATGCTGCGGAGGCTTAAGCAAGTTATGAGTCGCCGCGTCACTTGTGCGACCTAAGAAGTAATGGGTAGGAATGATTAGCACTATAATTTGCACTCAAACACATATACAGACACTCACACACTGCCACTCATCCATAGAGTTACTCACACACATAGTCAGTCATGCAAAGATTCAATCGCACTCCCTTGAGAGACTGAATTTGTTCCTTTAGGTAAGACGCTTATGAGGTCCCCATATCGTCCATTACTCAACTCTAATTGCTTCGTTAACAAACGCTAATCATTCCTACGAGTGAGTGATTCTGAGAGTGACTGTATGGATGAGTGTGTGCTTGTACCAGTGATTGTATAAGAGAATAAATATGTTAGTATCTGTATGAATAAGTGAGGTGGTGTGTGTATACCTGTATAGGTGTGTAAATGGGAGTGTGATTGAATCTTTGCATGACTGACTATGTGTGTGAGTAACTCTATGGACGATGGGCAGTGTGTGAGTGTCTGTATATGTGTTTGAGTGCAAATTATAGTGCTGTATTGATGAGTGACTACATGTATGAGTGACTATATGGGTGAATGAGTGGATGTGTGTCTAGGCCTAGAAATCAGTGAGTGGGTATGTAGTAACTGGTATTGGTGTGTCTATGGTTTTGAAAATGGTAGTCTGTATTTTCGAATGGGTGTATCAAAGGTTATATTTAGGTGTGAGGAGGTGCATCAGAATATCATGTAGATGATGTCATCTGTGATGTCATTTGAGATGTCGTCAGTGATGCCACTGACCATGTCATGAATGATGTAATATGTGACATCAGTGCAGTGCATTGCAGGGGCACGAGTTATAGTTAGCTCAACTAACTATAAAGGCTGAATTTCTCTGGTTTTGTACAAGTGAAATGTTCAACTAACTATAACACCCCTGAAACCTGTTTTTTTCAGTGAGTTTCAAAGGTTTTTTAAATGTTAATTCCTAACTATAGCATCCTTGAACCTCTGTTTTTCCAGTGAATTTCAAAGGTTTTTTAAATGCTAATTTCTAACTATGCCTACAGAGGTAGAACATGTAAAGAAAGAGGAAGAAAGGTGCAGAAAGAAGCAAGAGAAATGCAGAAAGAGGCAACAGAGGTGCACAAAGACGGAATAGATGTGCAGAAAGAGGAGAGAGAATTGCAGAATGAAGCAAAAGAGGTGCAGAAAGAGGCACGAGGGGTACAGAAAGAGGCAATAGCAGTCCAGAAAGAACCAAGAGATGTGCAGAATGAGACAAGAGAGGTGCAGAAAGAGGCAATAGATGTGCAGAAAAAAGGGAAGAAGGATGCAGACAGAAGCAAGAGAAGCGCAGAAAGAGGCAAGTGAGGTGCAGAAGGAGGAAAGAGAACTGCAGAGAGGCAAGAGAGTTGCAGAAACAGGCAAGAGGGAACAGGTGTGCAGATAGAGGCAAGAGAGGTGCAGGAAGAGGAGTAAAGAAAGAGGCAGGAGAGTTGTAGAAATTTGCAACAGAGGTGTAAAAAGAAGCAAGAGCAGTGCAGAAAGAACCAACAGAGGTGCAGAAACAGGCAAGAGGTGTACAGAAAGAGGCAAGAAAATGGCAGAAAGAAGCAAAAGAGGTGCAGAAAAAGGTAAGAAAACTATAGAGAAATGTAAGAGAGGTGCAGAAAAATGCAGGAGAGGTGCACAAAGAGGCAAAAGTGATACAGAAAAAGGGAAGATGGGTGCAGAAAGAAGCAAGAGAAGTACATAAATAAGCAACAGAGGAGCCTAAGGAGGCAGGAGAGGTGCATAAACAATCAAGAAAGGTAGACAAATAGGGAAGAGGGGTGCAGAAGGAGGCATGGGGATACATCAATTTGCAAAAGAGGTGCAGAAAGAAGCAAGAGGAGTACAGAAAGAACCAACAGAGGTGCAAAGGAAGGCAAGAGTAGTGCAGAAAGAGATAGGAGAGTTGCCCAAAGAGGCAAGAGAGCTCCAGAAAGAGGCAGGAGGGGGTTAAAACGAAGGAAAAGAAGTGCAGAAAGAAGCAACAGAGGTTCTGAAAGAGGCACAAAGGGAGCAGAAAGAGGCAAGAGAAGTGCAGAAAGAAAAAAGAGATGTACAGAAAGAGGCAAGAGAGGTACAGAACCAGGCAGGAAAGGTGCAGCAAGAGGCACGAGGGGTGCAGAAAGAAGCAAGTGAGGTGCAAAAAGAGGCAACAGAGGTGACTGAAAGATGCAGGTGAAGTGCAGAAACAAACAAGGTAAATGCAGAAAGAGGCAAGAGAATTGCTGAAAGAGGCAATAGAGGTGTTGAAAGAAGCAAGAGAAATACAGACAGAGGCAAGTGAGGTGCAGAAAGAAGCAAGAACTGTGCAGAAAGAACCAACAGAGGTGCAAAATGATGCAAGAGGGGTGCAGAAAGAGGTAGAAGAGGTGCACAAAGAGGCAAGAGAGGTACAGAAAGAGGCAGGAGGGGTGCAGAAAGAAGGAAGAGAGTGCAGAAAGAAGCGACAGAAGTGCTGAAAGAGGCATGAAGGGTGAAGAAAGAGCAAGAGAAGTACATAAAGAAGCAACAGATATACAGAAAGAGGCAGAAGAGGTGCAGAACAGGCAAGAGAGGTATAGGAACAGGCAGGAAAGATGCAGTCATGGGGAACAGGGGTGCAGAAAGAGGCAAACTAGGTGCAGAAAGAAAAAATATGGGTACAGAAAGCAGCAAGTTAGATGCAGAAACAGACAACAGAGGTACAGAAAGATGCAAGAGAGATGCAGAAACAAGCAGGAAAAGTGCATAAAGATGCAAGTGAATTGCTGAAAGACGCAACAGAGGTGTGGAAAGAAGCAAGAGAAGTGCAGAGAGAGGCAAGCGAGGCGCAGAAAGATGCAAGTGAGGTGCAGAAAGAGGCAAGAGAGGTGCAGAAAATGGTAAGAGAACAGCAGAAAGAGGTAATAGGGATGCCAAAAAGGGTACAGAAAGAAGCAAGAGAGGTGCCATTGTCATTTTTAGAACATTAGATCACCCTACTACTGACAGATGTAATGTATCCATTCTTTTAAGCTCTACCTCCATTGATTTCAACACTGGGGTAAAATTATCCCTGATAATAAGTTCGGGTGCCGCATTAGTCTTTATCCCTAGATTCACTGCCGAGTTAACAAATCTCGAATCTGATTTGACAATATTCTGGGAGCAGATCACTTCGGTTTTCCCCTCGTTTAACTGATATCCTGAGTACCTCCCGAATACCTTAGTGATTTTGACAAGTGCCCGTGGAGCTGCATATGGTTCCACAGAAATAACTGCCAATTCATTTGTGATGACTGGTTTTATCTCTGCATTACCAAGTATCCGCTGTATCAGTGGGTCTATATAAAGTGCAAACAGGATGGGTGAGCAGGGACATCCCTGCTGTGTCCCCCTTGTTATATGAATTTTATCCGAGCTTTCACCCATCAGCTGGACCTTAGCCACAGGGTCAGAGTACATGGCTTTGATAGCAGTCGGAAATCTTGATACGAACCCCCTTCCTTCCAATACCCCCCCACAGGTATTTCCACCTGACGCAATCAAATGCTTTCTCCGCATCAAGGAGGATCATTGCCATCCCCCCTCCCCGGCAGCATGAATATCAAACAGGGATATTGCTCGTCTTATATAGTCAGTAGTTCCCCGACCTGGAATGAAACCATGCTGCCAAGGAGAGACCAGACCCCCAATGATCCTCCCCAAAAGGTTTGCCAGGATTTTTGCGTAGATTTTATTATCCACATTTATAAGGGAAATAGGCCTGTAGGAGCCGGGGTTTTCTTTTGGTTTCCCTTTCTTATGAAAAAACACTATGGGGCAGATTTACAATAACTGGCACATCCCCAGGGATGTGCCAGTTATTGTGCACCACAGCTCCGCCACCCATGGTGCGCCACATTTACAATGCGGCGCACCATGGGGTAAAACGCCACAGATGCGTGACGCATCTGTGCCGTAAAGGAGGCGCATTGCTGGAGTTGCTTCGCAAGCGCGACGCAGCTCCAGCAAGGCTCGGGGGTGCCCTATCTGTCCAATGCTGCGTCAAGCCTTACGCCTGCTTCAAGCAGGCGCAGGGTTTTGACGCAGCATTGGCCTAAAAGTGACTGAGTGAAATCTTGTAGATTTCACTCAGCCACTTTTGCGAGGCGCACCTGCCCCGGAACGCCCACATGTGGCGCAGGGCTTTACAACGTGACACATCTGCCTAGATGTGTCATGTTGTAAATGGGTCGCAGGGATGCGCCACGTTTACGCCGCCATTGCGTGACGCAAACGTGGCGCAAGTCCAACATAAATCTGCCCCTATATTTGTATCTTTCCATGTTTCAGGTATTTTGCCCATATTCATTATCCCATTGAATAAATCGAGGAGCATTGGGGCTATCTCTTCTGACAAACACTTGTACACTTCTAGAGGAATGCCGTTGGGCCCTGCTGCCTTTCCCGGTGCTAGCTCTTGTAATACTTCCAGTACTTCGCTCATGGAAATATCTTTTTCCAAGATTTCCCTCGCCCCCTGATCCAGTTTAATGCCTTCCTCACCCAACTCCCCCTGTGGTATCTCTAAGACTGAATCTTCCTGATATAAAGTTTGATAGTAATTTTTAAAGACATTCAAGATATCCTGAGGTTGAACAAATTCCTGGCCCTGCTCTTGGATAATAGTTATTACATTTTTAGCAGTGGCCTGTCTGATGCAAAGTGCAATCGCCCTTCCAGCCTGCTCTCCCGTCTCATATAGCCTGCCTCTGTGTGCTTGATATTTGGAGGCAGCCTTTTTAGCCATTTGTTTGTGTATTTCTGCTTTGATGGAACTTATTCTTAATTGATTTTCTTTCCCCTCTTTACCCTGCAAGATATCTTTACCATGTTGCTCCTCTGCTCCTATCAATTGGCCTAGTAACTGCTCCCTCTCTATAAAAAAAAATTCCTGGACTGGGCAACATAGCTGATGGTCTCGCACCTAAATGCTGCTTTGTAAGAGTCCCACACACTGTTCCTAGACACGCTAAACCGGTTTGCATCAAAGTATCTCTGGGACCAATTCTTAATATGTTCCACGAAAGTACTATCTGCTGTTAACTTTCTTTCAAAGGACCAAGGCCTGTACTTTCTAACTGGCGTTATAGAGTCATGGGTCAGGATTAACGGATTATGATCTGATAATATTTTTGGCAATTTCTGTATCCTCACCTTTCTTAGCTCAGTGGATGAAATCATAAAGCAATCCAATTTCGTATAGTTCTGACATGGACAGGAGAAATAAGTGAACCCGGGTTGCCGGCTCCTTATTCCCCCACGTATCTATTAGTCCATGTGATTGCATCATAGAACAGAGAGCGCGGAATACCATAGGTTTACAGCCCGAGTATACAGTTTTCTTCATAAAATCTGCTGAAATATTCAGATCCCCACATACCACGATAGGAGTAGGGATCCGATCAGTTCCTTTTCTAGAAATTCAAAGACCTCAGGGTCGTCCTGATTCGACTTGTATACCTCACACATGGTAATACCTATACTCATTTCAATCAGAGCCCATCTCCCTAATGTATCAGCCCTGGAGCGCTTTACACCCCCTAATCCAGCCTTTCCTAAGATAGCCACCCCCCTTACTGTAGAGGTCTGAGAGGAGCAGTACAAAATCTCATAACCACTTGAATTCAGCAGCTGTTTTTTTCCCCATGGCAAATGCGTTTATTGTAAACCCAAGACATCATGTGTTCTGCTTTAACAAACCCGGCCAATCTGCCCCTTTTTTTCCAATAATTTAGCCCCGCAATATTCAAAGAACATGTGCTAAGTTTTGTCATTCTTCTGTTTACAAACTTCCTTCTTTTTTGCCCACAGAAACTGAATAATGAAACCATATTCAGCCCATAATACACAATACACATCCAAAAGTAAAGCAGCATTTGTGCCAAAAATTCTCTTTTTTGCATTTTTTCCCCCTTGCCGTGTCCCCCACTACCCTTGCTGCCCCCTTGAACTCCCTGCCACCCCCCACGCCTCTCCCCACCCCTCTGAACTCTTCCCCTCCCTGACCCCTGCACCCTCCCTCGTGAAGCGCTCTGGCCTTGGTCTGTGCATGTGATGCATGCAGCAATAACAGTGAGGCCTTCCTTATGAATTCCTTTTAGCAAGTCCATACCCCTTACACCCCTGAAATCAGAAAACCTATATTAATGACCAAAAACTGAACTGAAAAATGAAACCATATTCAGCCCATAATACACAATACACATCCAAAAGTAAAGCAGCATTTGTGCCAAAAATTCTCTTTTTTGCATTTTTTCCCCCTTGCCGTGTCCCCCACTACCCTTGCTGCCCCCTTGAACTCCCTGCCACCCCCCACGCCTCTCCCCACCCCTCTGAACTCTTCCCCTCCCTGACCCCTGCACCCTCCCTCGTGAAGCGCTCTGGCCTTGGTCTGTGCATGTGATGCATGCAGCAATAACAGTGAGGCCTTCCTTATGAATTCCTTTTAGCAAGTCAATACCCCTTACACCCCTGAAATCAGAAAACCTATATTAATGACCAAAAACTGACCGTACTTCACCCTCCTTACTAAGGCAAAATATTCTTGCGCCTTTACTTCCGATGAAAAGTACTGTGTCCGCCCCTCATTAATTATCTCGATTTGCACCGGATTAATGAGGTATACTTGGATTTTTTTGTCCTGAAAAGGTTTGATCAACTACCTCAACCTCCAGCGCCTCTCCACCGTTATATAGCAGTAGTCTGGGCGGACAAAGAATGTGATTCCATCGCTGGACCTTCTTGCATCTGGTTGTGCTTTTTCAGCTATAGCTTGCCGCAGGATGAAGTTTCCCAGGAAGATTAGGATTGCTCTTGGTTTGTCTCCTTCCCTTGCATTGAGGCATATTTTAAAAGGGGTTTGATGTGCCCTCTGAATTTCTCCAGACCAGTTCCAGTCTGAGAGCTCCAGGAAAGCAGACTTGAATAACTTTATCACATAGGCTCTGACTGAAAATGACAACATTAAGGAACTGTTAGCCAACCCCAGGACTGAAAGTCCTACTTCTAGATACAAAGGACTTCAACCATGTTATAATTGAAGTAACTGCAACAATGTCATTAAGGGCAACATCTTACATCATCCAATGAAGGGTCATAAAATCAAACTCAGGGTGAATGTGACGTGTAATACATCCAATGTGATCTACCTACTGAAGTGCCCATGCGGCTTGTGCTATGTTGGGCATACGGAAAGGAAGATAAGAACCAGACTTTTGGAACATAAGAGCAATATAAGAACTGCCAACATGAAATCATCTGTGGCTATGCACTTTCTTGAACGCAGACACAATGTAGCCCAATTACAATTCATGATTTTGGAGAATGTTGTCAATCAGGAGGGCATGAATCCCAAGAACAAATTGTTACAAAGGGAAAACTTCTGGATACGTTACTTGAGCACGATGCAGCCCACAGGGCTGAATGATCGTATGGAATTTCTTTGTTATCTCTGACTGATGATGTTTCCAACATAGATTGTTTTCTTACCATTGACAGTTAGATTTATTTGATATAAACATGTGTTAGATCAGGGGTCTCCAACCTTTTATGTAGTGAGAGCTACTTCTGCTCAAGGAAAGTCTTCCTGAGCTACTAGCAAACTTTATAACTGTAAAATAGGGACTACGCTATGACCACCCTAAGCAGGATTATCAGTAGTTACCACCCAAGTATTCCTGGTGCAGTTACCATCAGAAATTCCAGGAAAACATTCATCAATATAAAATGCCTCCACCTGACATATGAAGTAACATTCAAATCTAGACATGCCCAATGACACACAGTATATAAAAACAGCAGTAGGTCTCCCCAACTCAGCTTGAATTATTATTCATCAGTTTCTGAAAGTGCACTTCTTTCTATCAAATACCACTTTCCACTGGGGGCAAACAAACTCAATTTAACAGAAGAAAATCCATTTTTTAAAACAAAAACTGTCTTTAAAATATCCGTTTTCAGATTTTAGGAAATGCACGGTCCCAAAACATCAGCTTTTCATTTTCATTCAGTAATCCCATGTACAAATGCCTCATATGGACAGACTACTTTAAGTACCAAGTATTACAGTCTTGTGCCACAGTTGCTCACGCAAACACATGATGGACGGAATGCTGAATTAATCATACGTTCACCCCCAGTCAAGAGATCTGGGTTAAATCCATCGTTTTTTTGCTCATCATGCCACCCCAGGTTTAGACCCAGCCATATGCAAATCAGTCTTGACCCTGTGCCTCATGGGACCAGTCCAGACCGAACTGCCAAGCCAGGCCTTCCCAGGACCACAAACAAGCATCCTGGGACTGAATTCAGGGTATGTCACCCTTCATCAGCCAGGCTAGCTTGAATCCAGTGGCACAGTGAGCAATGGACCCGCGTCTGGACATACCCATCCCACTTAGAGTGAAAAGTGCTATGCAAACAAATGATGGACAGAATGTTGAATGAATCATACATTCACCCCCAGTCAAGAGATCTGGGTTAAATACATCGTTCTTTTGCTCACCATGCCACCCCAGTTTAGACCCAGCCATATGCAAATCAGTCTTGACCCTCTGCCTCATAGGAACAGTCCAGACCGAAATGCCAAGCCAGGTCCTCCCTGGACCAGAAACACGGATGTCTGTATTATGCCAATAATGCCCACCATTATACTAGGGCCACAGTTGGGCCAAGGCTTGAAACTGTAAGGGTCAAGGCAGAGACCATATATCAGTCATGACCATTATTACGCCAGGAATACGTAAATGTAGGCCAGTCATTCTCCCAGTATGTAAATGATGGCTGCCAGTATACCACAACTAGAGCAAAATACCCCAAATAGTCAAGGATGACCATTATTATGCCATTGGCACTATTATGCCAGGAATGGACACAATTACGTCAGAGATAACACCATTATGATGGAGGCTAGCATAGACATTTGGTGGTCCTTGGCACCAGGCGTAGCTTTCAAGAAGCAATAGTGTTTATTAGTGACACACATAAATGCTACTGAGCCTCTTCATTTTTTCTGTTCTGAATCATGCCCTGTTCTCCCCAGGTCTTGAACTGGTCATACACCCAACTGACACATTTTCACTCTGACTCCTGCAGTCCCACACTTTGGTGGGTCAGCACTCAATATTGCTCAGGCTTCTACTGTCGTACTTCTTTTATGATCCACTGGTCACACACATGTTGGGACTGATAAAGCAGGGATACAAGATGGTCAACCTCCTTGTGGCTTGGTTTTATTGCTATTAGATACAGACTGTCAAGTGGCAGGCCTTCTAACCCGATACTTTGTGTGTTTGAGTGTTTAGTATAAGTTACTGCCATAGGTTTGGCTGGCTGTCACTCTTAGGATCTTGAGATCAGCAGTGCTGCCTTCTTTAATAGGCACCTACTCTCCGAATATGATACTGGGCTTGGCTTCATCTCTGTGAGCTACTTTGAAGGTACTGGCGAGCTACCAGTAGCTCCCGAGCTACTCGTTGGAGATCCCTGTGTTAGATGATATATAAATGTACATACATGTGTTTTTACACATGACTTCAATTCTCGAATCTTATTGATATTTCACATATCGGGTTATTCTCCTTTTGTTATTTAGGCGAATTGAGTTCACACACTTTTACCATTTACCCTCACATCACTGGTGGTTTATCATTCCTGTAATCTTGCTTTCTACATTTCCAAAATGTCCCCCGCACTCTTCACTACCATGCACTCTTTTACTGTTTCTCAATGGCCCCCGTACTCCGGACTGTTTCTCAGTCCGTCGTTGATGTCGTTTAAATGCACCGGGCGTGCTGTATGAAGTACGAGCATTAGTCAGCTCGGAATGTACACGCGAACAGGAACTTGTGGCGAACATTGCGTGAACACCACGTCTCTAGTAAGTTTCTACTCTGGGTGTTGTTTAATCCTTATCGGCACACACGAGCAATAATCGGTGATACTCAGCGAGTTAACATTACATATATAGCAAGTATCCGTCCAGGGCGTTTTTTCAAGTGTTATTGGTACTTTGAGTTTGGTACTCTCTGTCACCACGGTGTTTACTACTTCATACTATACTCTATATACAACGGCACTTGTTTCAGTAGCATTTCACTGTGGTCACAATTTTCTCTCTTATCGGTTGCACAATCTGTAGTTCACTACGATCCTTTAACCCAATGATTACCGAACTGGCACATTTCATGACTGTCTCTCTTGACACATCATGCATGTTTAAAAATCTCGGAGATGATTTGAGCACTATTGGAAATTTGTTGTTTATATATTGATACATAGGAGATATCATCCCTGAAAACAGTTCATTTTTTTATTTTTATTTACAGACTATTCCCCTGATGAAGGGCTGGATAAGCCCGAAATGCATAGGGATGTAGAAAGGAAAACTGTGGATGTATTTACTGATGTTTAAGGAATACTTGTACCACATGGAATAAGAAATGAATTTGGAATGAAAATCTGAATACTACAAATTACAAATTAATTTGGAATGAACTTGGTGTTTGTTTGAACTTTATCATACCTACGGGTATCACACAACGCGGTGCACTGGGGGACAACTCCCACTGGGAGATTGCTACTTGGCAAGAGGGAAGATAATAGGTGTCCCAGATGCTCGGAAGGTCCGGCCGATCTCCTGCACATGTTCTATCAGTGCGATAAGTTAAGTATAATCAAAAGTGAGATCGAGACATTCTGGGAGGGGCTGTTAGGCATTAAGATCAGCCTATCTCCAAACTTAATGATCTTAGGAAGTGAAAGTAAGCTGGCCCTTAAGGTTGAGACAGAAGCTTTGGTCTATATATCTGTGGCAGTTCTCCGCATTCATATTTCAGCTGCATGGAAGGATACAGTTGCCCCGTCCTTCCAGATGTGGCTGACTAGACTTTTGGGTATATATAATTTAGAGGCTGCCTTATATGAATTTAAGGGCAGGAATAAATGGGAGCTGGGGTTAAAGATTTGGGCAACCGTGAAAAACTGGAGGGATGCAAGGGTAAAGTAATAAACTAATGTATATCTGAGCTAGTTAAGAATGTATATAATGGTTTTTATCACTCCCCAATTATGAAAAGAACTTGTAAATGTAGGAGTATGTATTTATTTTGTCTTTCTCTCTTTAATACTGCCATTTGCAATAATGCTGGATAATATGACTTTTTATGATGATCTTTGTGCCAATTAATTCTCAATAATAAATAAAAGAAATAAAAAAACAAAAAGAAGCAAGAGAGGTGCAGAAAGAAGCAAGAGAAGTGCAGAAAGAAGCAAGAGAGGTACAGAAACAGGGAAGACAAGTGCCGAAAGAGACAACAGGGGTGCAGAAAGAAGCAAGAGATGTACAGAAATAGGTACTAGAAGTGCAGAAAGAGGAGAGAGAAGTGTAGGAAGAAGCGAAAGAGGTGCAGGATGAGGCAATAGCAGTGTAGAAAGAACCAAGAGATGTACAGAACGAGGCAAGAGAGGTGCAGAAAGGTGCAAGACATGTGCTGAAAAAGGAACGAGGGTGCAGAAAGAAGCAAGAGAAGTGCAGAACGAGACAAGTGGGGTGTAGAAGGAGGCAAGTGAACTGCAGAAAGAGGCAAGAGGGTTGCAGAAACAGGCAAAAGGGGTGCAGAACAAGGGAACAGGTATATAGACAGAAGCAAGAGAGGTCCAGAAAGAGGGAAGAGGGGTACAGAAAGAGGCAAGAGGGGTGTAAAAAGGAGCAAGTGAGGTACAGAAAGAGGCAATAGAGGTGCCTGAAAGATGCAGGTGAGGTGCAGAAACAAACAAGGTAAGTGCAGAAAGAGGCAGGAGAATTGCTGAAAGAAGCAAGAGAGGTGTAGAAAGAAGCAAGAGAAGTGCAGAAAGAGGCAAGTAAGGTACAGAAAGAAGCAAGAACAGTGCAGAAAGAACCAACAGAGGTGCAAAAAGAAGCAAGAGGGGTACAGAAAGAGTTAGATGAGGGGCACAAAGAAGCAAAAGAGGTACAGAAAGAGGCAGAAGGGGTGCAGTACAGGCACGAGAGGTATAGGAACAGGCAGAACAGATGCAGACAGTGTAGAAGGAAGCAAGAGATGTGCAGAACGAGGCAAGAGAGGTGCAGAATGGTGCAAGACATGTGCTGAAAAAGGAAGAAGGTTGCAGAAAGAAGCAAGAGAAGTGCAGAAAGAGACAAGTGGGGTGCAGAAGGAGGCAAGTGAACTGCAGAAAGAGGCAAGAGGGTTGCAGAAACAGGCAAAAGGGGCACAGAACGAGGGAACAGGTATATAGACAGAGGCAAGAGAGGTCCAGAAAGAGGGGACAGGGGTACAGAAAGAGGCAAGAGGGGTGCAAAAAGAAGCAAGTGAGGTACAGAAAGAGGCAACAGAGGTGCCTGAAAGATGCAGGTGAGGTGCAGAAGCAAACAAGGTAAGTGCAGAAAGAGGCAAGAGAATTGCTGAAAGAAGCAAGAGAGGTGTAGAAAGAAGCAAGAGAAGTGCAGAAAGAGGCAAGTGAGGTACAGAAAGAGGCAACAGAGGTGCCTGAAAGATGCAGGTGAGGTGCAGAAGCAAACAAGGTAAGTGCAGAAAGAGGCAAGAGAATTGCTGAAAGAAGCAAGAGAGGTGTAGAAAGAAGCAAGAAAAGTGCAGAAAGAGGCAAGTGAGGTACAGAAAGAGGCAGGAGGGGTGCAGAAAGAATGAAGAGAAGTGCAGAAAGAAGCGACAGAGGTACTGAAAGAGGAATGAAGGGTGAAGAAAGAGCAAGAGAAGTGCAGAAAGAAGCAACAGATATACAGAAAGAGGCAAGAGGGGTGCAGTACAGGCACGAGAGGTATAGGAACAGGCAGAATAGATGCAGACAGTGTAGAAGGAACCAAGAGATGTGCAGAACGAGGCAAGAGAGGTGCAGAATGGTGCAAGACATGTGCTGAAAAAGGGAGAAGGGTGCAGAAAGAAGCAAGAGAAGTGCAGAAAGAGACAAGTCAGGCAAAAGGGGTGCAGAATGAGGGAACAGGTATATAGACAGAGGCAAGAGAGGTCCAGAAAGAGGGAAGAAGGGTACAGAAAGAGGCAAGAGAGATACAGAAATTTGCAACAGGGGTGTACAAAAGAAGCAAGAGCAGTGCCGAAAGAACCGACAGAGTTGCAGAAACAGGCAAGAGGTGTACAGAAAGAGGCAAGAAAATGATAGAAAGAAGCAGAAGAGGTGCAGAAAAAGGTAAGAAAACTATAGAAAAAGGCAAGAGAGGGGCAAAAAGAGGCAGGAGAGGTGCACACAGAGGCAAAAGGGATACGGAAGGAGGGAAGAGGGGTGCAGAAAGAAGCAAGAGAAGTACATAAAGAAGTAGCAGAGAAGCTTAAAGAGGTAAGGGGTGTAGAAAGAGGCAAGAGAAGTGCAGGAAGAAGCAACAGAGGCGCCTAAAGAGCCATGCCTAAAGAGGCAGGAGAGGTACAGAAACAAGCAAGAAAGGTACAAAAAGAGGGAACAAGGGTACAGAAAGAGGTAAGAGGGATACAGAAATTTGCAAGAGAGGTGCAGAAAGAAGCAAGAGCAGTGCAGAAAGAAGCAAGAGAAGTAAGCAAGAGAGGTAGATAAATAGGGAAGAGGGGTGCAGAAAGAGGCATGGGGATACATCACTTTGCAAAAGAGGAACAGAAAGAAGCAAGAGCAGTGCAGAAAGAACCAACAGAGGTGCAAAAGGAAGAGAAGTATATCTGCACTTCTCTTGCTCTTTCTTCACCCTTCATGCCTCTTTCAGCACCTCTGTCACTTCTTTCTGCACTTCTCTTCCTTCTTTCTGCACCCCTCTTGCCTCTTAGCAGTGTAGAAAGAACCAAGAGATATACAGAACGAGGCAAGAGAGGTGCAGAAAGGTGCAAGACATGTGCTGAAAAAGGAACGAGGGTGCAGAAAGAAGCAAGAGAAGTGCAGAAAGAGACAAGTGGGGTGTAGAAGGCATGAGAGGGGCAGAAAGAGGCAAGAGATGTGCAGAAAGAGGCAAGAGATCTGCAGAAAGAAGCAACAGAGGTGCTGAAAGAGGAAATAGAACTGCAGAAACAGGCAGGAAAGCTTCAGAAAGAAAGAACAGTGGTGTAGAAAGAGGCAAGAGAGGTGTAGAAAGAAGCAAGAGAAGTGCAGAAAGAGTCAGATGAGGTGCAGAAAGAGGCAAGAGAGGTATAGAAAGAAGCAAGAGAAGTGCAGAAAGAGGCAGGTGAGGTGCAGAAAGAGGAAGAAAAGTACAGAAAGATGCAAGAGAAATACACCATTAGTATCATTTAACACCCACAATTAGCAATATGTAACACCTGACCATTATAGCTTTGCAAAAGACCCTCCATCACGCTGTAACACATGGCTCTGCATTTATGGGAACATTTGAGCCATTTGAGCTATAAACAAGGCTTTTTGTGTTCAAATCTGCAGATGATAGAATATTTGGCAAATGCGGAAAATGTTTATTTATGTGAAAATTCATGCAGCTGAACAGTCACATAATTCCAGTGGCCCTGCTCATACTGCCGACTAGGTCCAGAAGTGCTCCTCAGTGGTTCCTTCTTTTTTTGTCTTATTGAGTTTATATTTTCACTTCTATGGAAATGAGGAAGACTAAACCTGAGGTAACCACTCCACAACACAGACTACATTACCACATATTTACTCTCCAAAACACATAATCCCACTCCACATGATTCCAATAGACTAAATACCACATACTTTCTATTCACATAATTTCACTGCACAACATACCACATAATTACACTACACACAACGTACATCCACTCAACACCAAAAAATATTTGTGAAAATCTTTTACATTTATAACACCAATAGCTCTAACTATCACAAATGCGAGACCTATTACATTACAAATGCTTCTTTAACTGGTAATCGTATTTGCAGAGTAGTGCAGAAAAGGGGCTGGGCCTCTGACTGTGTATGACTTACAGGAGGTATCAAGAGGGCTTCTTAGCCCCAAGGTCCCTCAGGAGTAAAGTGGACTTCATCCCCAACCAGTACTATGCCAGGAGGTGGTTTGCAGAGTAGTGGAGGAAGAGGGGTGTGGCCTCCGAAGACCTCTTAGGAGTCCCACTGTGCGGGACTTACTGGAGATAATAGGGGAGGTAGTTGGCCCCCAAGGACAATCTTGGGGGCCAACTACCCCTCCTATTACCTTCAGTAAGTCCCACACAGTGGGATTGCTAAGTTGTATTGTATTGTATTGCATTGTAATTGCATTTATATAGCGTTTACTACCCCTGATGAGGCCTCAAGGTGCTTTTTCAGCGAGTAGCACACTTCTCTGAACCCCAATAAGGATTAGTGTTGAATTAGTATAGTTAAATATGAAAGTAATTTGAGTGGTGGATAGGTTAGTTAGTTATTTGGATTCAGAAGGATAGCGGAGGTATAGAAGAGAGAAAAAAAATGTTTGCATTGGTATGGCGCTTGTTACCCCTAATGGGGTGTTGAAGCACTTTCTTGTGAGTAGCAACGTACTCTGGACCCCATAAGGATTAGTTGTGAATTAGTATGGTAAAATATGAAAGTAATTTGAGTGGTGGATATTAGTCAGTTATTTGTACTGAGAAAGATTGCGGAGGGATAGAAGAGGAAAAAGGGTTGCATTTAGGGTTGGATCTGTCGGCCGCTTTTGATACGGTCGACCATGCTAGGCTGTTGATGCGACTGGCTGAGATAGTCATCCAGGACCAGGCACTGGGGTGGATATAGTCGTATCTGACTCAGAGAACACAGAAGGTGGCGCTGGGGACCGTTTCTTCAACACCCAAGGTCGTCAGCTGTGGCGTCCCTCAGGGGTCGGCACTCAGCCCACTATTATTTAATATCTACCTGGTTCCACTTTTTACGTTCATTGCCAATTGGGGGGTCAAGGCAATCTCATATGCCGACGACACCCAACTGGTGTTTCCGTATTCTGAGGTGTCGGAGGCGTCCTTTTCGAGTTTCAAGGGCTGTCTCCAAGATGTTGCATGCTGGATGAACACAAACAAATTAAAACTCAATGCAAACAAGACGGAAGTGATCTTTTTTGGCAAAGGCCCCCCTCCACCCTCAGAGCTTTGGTGGCCGGCGGAGATGGGACAGGCCCCTTCACCTAGCCACACGGCAAAAAATCTGGGGGTGCGGTGGGATGACAGTTTGTCCTTTGCCTCGCACATCCAGCAAGTAGTTGGTTCCTGTCTGTGTAAGCTGAGTAATCTCCGTAGGATTTTGCGACTTTTACCAGAGGGCTGCCAAAAAACAGTAATCCATGCCACAGTGACATCTAGGCTGGATTACGCGAACGGCCTCTATCTGGGCTTACCAAAGTACCTAATTCAGTGGTTACAACTGGTCCAAAATGCGGCTGCGAGACTGTTAATGCGGATCCCTTTCAAGCATTCGGTCTCTCAGCACCTTCTTTCACTTTACTGGTTACCAGTAGCCAGCAGAATCAAATTTAAGGCACTCACGCTAGCCTTTAGATCTCTGTATGGCACCTTCCCAAATTATCTGAAAACTTGGCTGCCGAGATACACCCAGGCCCGCTCTCTCCGCTCCAACTGCCGCATTCAGCTTGTAGTTCCACGAGTAAAAAGGGCTAGGTTGGGAGGACGAACTTTCTTGGCCAATGTGACGGCACTCTGGAACACCCTGCCCCCAGCGCTTCAGCAGGCCCCCTCCGAGCTTTGCTTTAAGCGGATGATGAAGACCTGGCTTTTCACCCAACCGCGCTAGGCGCTAACACTCTAGTCCTCGTGGTCAAACCTGTTCTTTTAGCGCCGGGACACCTCCTTGTGAGGTAGCTGTTCGCGCTTTATAAAATGCCGTATTATTATTATTATTATTATTATTATTATTTATATAGTGTTTGCTACCCATAATGAGGTGTTGAAGCACTTTAAGGACTATTGGTGAATTAGTATAGTGAAATATGAAATTTAATAGGTTAGTCTGTTATTTTGATAAGGATAGAGGATGGAGAGAAGAGTGAAGGATTTAGATTATTTTTTTTAGGGGACGTTATAGTAGTAGCGGGAGGCTTGGGATGAGAAAAAAGGGATGTGGATGGGAAGAGTCAGAGGGAAAAGCTTAGAAAGGGTTGTTTTAGGGGATCACTATAGTAAAAAAGTTGTCAGATGGTGCAAGGAGGGGTAGTGTAAGGTAGAGTCAAGAAAGTGCCATTTTGGGGATTATAGTAGTGGTATGGTGGTTTCAGATGAATGAGAGAGTGGTTGTAGAGGATATATTGATAGAGGTATAGGGTGAGAAATAGGGTAGTGCATTGGAAAGAGTAGTAGAAAGAGGTTTGAGATGAGTCAGAGAGTTGAGGTAGAAGATATATTGAAAGTGGTCTAGGGTTAGAAATAGGGAAGTGCATTGGATATGCTGTATTAGAAGAAAGTAATTAATATATAGATCCATGAGTGCAGGGAAATTTTATCGATGCATAAAGGAGGTATATGTAGATTAAAGATATTGATAGAGGTATAGGGTGAGAAATGGGGTAGTGCATTAAATATGCATTTTTTTATTTTTATTTTTTTGGGCGAAAAGTAATAAACAGATAGATCCAAGTACATGGAAGGTATATAGATGGATAAAGGAAGTATAAGTAGATTAAAATGCATTCGATAAAATCTGGTTTTCGAGTGCTGTACTTAAAAATGTATTTATTCATTTATTTTTAAACATAATTATTCAACATGTTTATACAAAGCAATACACATATATAGGTACATATCTATAGCACAAATAGATGTTTATATACAGAGGGATATGCTGTATATTTCTGTTTGCATATGGTGCTTATGTTGGGAAGAGCACGTTTTTCAGTAGTTTTCTGAAGATAAGGTGGTTGTTGGTGGATCTTATGTTAGAGGGTAAAGAGTTCCATATTTTGGCTGCTTGAACAGAGAAGGATATGCCACCCATGTTTTTTTTCTTGTATCTTGAAGTTTTTAGGCGAGGTGCCACTCTAGAGCGGAGGTTCCTATGATGAATGTGTTTGGTGATTTTATTCCTGATGAAGAGCTGTCCCATTCCATGTATTGCTTTGTGGGTGATACAAAGCAGCTTGAACGTGGATCTTCTGGCAACCGGTAGCCAATGCAGGGCTTTCAAGGCAGGGGAGGTGGAGCCTTGCGGTTTGATATGCAGGAGTAGTCTGGCAGCCAAGTTCTGAATCCGTTGTAGTCTCTCGATAGTCGTTAAAGATGATCCTTGGTAGAGGCTACTGGCATAATCAACTTTGGACAGAACAAGGGAGATGGAAGCTTGACCGTACTGAACCTCATCAGAAGCGGTCGCTCCTCAAGCTGCTCCCAAGCTGGTATCGTAGCGCTATACTGCCAGACTGACATTTGCATTTTTAAAACAACTGCCCATTGCTCGCATTGACCCTGCATTCATTTGTGCCTCATTTGTACCGGGTTGTAACTGCATCGTAGCGCTATATTACACGCTGAGCTGCGCACTCATTAATTGTCATTGATTTTCGTCTGTGCATTGCTGACTTTTACTGTTTTACTTATTTTGCTCCTTATTGCGATTTGAACCGGTGACGCTTCCCTCTCTGACCAAATATTGTGATCCCAGCCTCGTCCTGTTTGGCTTTAGGGTCGCTCCCATTTTGTTGATTGTTGTTGCCTCTCAGCACCGCCTCTCCACCCCGCTCCCGCCTCCCAGCTGACCCCTCCCTCCCACAGAAAGGATAGCCTCTTCCCTCCTAAACAAGCGCTGTGACCGTCCTGAACCTCATCAGAAGCGGTCGCTCCTCAAGCTGCTCCCAAGCTGGTATCGTAGCGCTATACTGCCAGACTGACACTTGCATTTTTAAAACAACTGCCCATTGCTCGCATTGACCCTGCATTCATTTGTGCCTCATTTGTACCGGGTTGTAACTGCATCGTAGCGCTATATTACACGCTGAGCTGCGCACTCATTAATTGTCATTGATTTTCATCTGTGCATTGCTGCCTTTTACTGTTTTACTTATTTTGCTCCTTATTGCGATTTGAACCAGTGACGCTTCCCTCTCTGACCAAATATTGTGATCCCAGCCTCGTCCTGTTTGGCTTTAGGGTCGCTGCCATTTTGTTGATTGTTGTTGCCTCTCAGCACCGCCTCTCCACCCCGCTCCCCCTTCCCAGCTGACCCCCCCCCTCCCACAGAAAGGATAGCCTCTTCCCTCCTAAACAAGCGCTGTGACCGCCCTGAACCTCATCAGAAGCGGTCGCTCCTCAAGCTGCTCCCAAGCTGGTATCGTAGCGCTATACTGCCAGACTGACACTTGCATTTTTAAAACAACTGCCCATTGCTCGCATTGACCCTGCATTCATTTGTGCCTCATTTGTACCGGGTTGTAACTGCATCGTAGCGCTATATTACACGCTGAGCTGCGCACTCATTAATTGTCATTGATTTTCGTCTGTGCATTGCTGCCTTTTACTGTTTTACTTATTTTGCTCCTTATTGCGATTTGAACCGGTGACGCTTCCCTCTCTGACCAAATATTGTGATCCCAGCCTCGTCCTGTTTGGCTTTAGGGTCGCTCCCATTTTGTTGATTGTTGTTGCCTCTCAGCACCGCCTCTCCACCCCGCTCCCGCCTCCCAGCTGACCCCTCCCTCCCACAGAAAGGATAGCCTCTTCCCTCCTAAACAAGCGCTGTGACCGTCCTGAACCTCATCAGAAGCGGTCGCTCCTCAAGCTGCTCCCAAGCTGGTATCGTAGCGCTATACTGCCAGACTGACATTTGCATTTTTAAAACAACTGCCCATTGCTCGCATTGACCCTACATTCATTTGTGCCTCATTTGTACCGGGTTGTAACTGCATCGTAGCGCTATATTACACGCTGAGCTGCGCACTCATTAATTGTCATTGATTTTCGTCTGTGCATTGCTGCCTTTTACTGTTTTACTTATTTTGCTCCTTATTGCGATTTGAACCGGTGACGCTTCCCTCTCTGACCAAATATTGTGATCCCAGCCTCGTCCTGTTTGGCTTTAGGGTCGTTCCCATTTTGTTGATTGTTGTTGCCTCCCAGCACCGCCTCTCCACCCCGCTCCCGCCTCCCAGCTGACCCCCCCTAGCCACACCCCCTCCACTCTCCATTTATGACAGATGGACCTAGGCACAGCGTCCACGCGCAGCGGTCGCGCCGAAGGTGCGCCAAAGGTAAGCCCGTCTACGCCCGTCCGCGCCTGGACCGCTCCCAGCGCCAGACCCCCTGGTCCCCGCTTCACCCATCCCTCCCGCATTACATACGACGCCTCCACCCTCTTAGCACTTAACCTCGGCCGACTCCCTAACTGCGCCCAAGCAGCACCAGGACACACCCATGGACCCTTCAGCTGCCACTCCTGCAAATTCACCTGCATCAAGACCCACACCAAACCAACAAACACCAAACAGAGATCCAACACCAACCACCTTAAATGCATCCTTCTCAACACCCGCTCGGTTCACAAACACGCCATCGACCTTTGGAATCTACTCAACACCATTTCTCCGGACATCGCCTTCCTAACAGAAACCTGGATGAATGCCTCTTCAGCTCCAGACATCACCATAGCCATCCCGGACGGCTACAAGATCATCCGTAAGGACCGCACCATTCAAACAGGAGGAGGCATCGCCATCGTCCACAAGAACACCATCCGCGTCTCAACCAGCTCAGAAGACAATCTCGCTATCGCCGAACACCTTCACTTCCAGATCCACACCGACCCCAAGACCACACTCAGAGGCACCCTCCTCTACAGACCACCAGGACCCCGTACAAAATTCAGAGAAGACATCACTGACTTCATCACCCCACAAGCCCTCCCCTCGGAAGAATACATACTACTGGGAGACCTCAATTTCCATCTGAAAAGAGCAACGACAGTAACACTACCACCCTTCTGGACAATCTCGCCAATCTCGGACTCAAACAACTTGTTAACACCCCCACACACTATGCAGGACACACACTCGACCCTATCTTCACTTCCAGCAAGCATATCTCCTTCACTCACACCACACCTCTCCACTGGACGGACCACAGTTGCATCCACTTCATTTACAATAAGACCACGATCCACAACCACCCTCAACCAACTCTGCGAAGAAATTGGAACAAAATCACCATCGACCAGATCTCCACATCGCTTCTTCAAAAACCCCCTGCCTATTCAACGAACCCTAACCAAGCCGCCATCAACCTCACACAATGGTTAACCCAAACCGCCGACAAACTAGCACCCCTGAAAAAACATCAAATCAAGCAAGGAAGCAAGAACGCCCCCTGGTTTAACGATGACCTTAAGAAATCCAAGAAGCTCTGTCGTTCCCTTGAGAAAACTTGGAAAAAAGACCCAAACACTATCACCCAAGCCGCCTTCAAAAACGCCACCCGCAAACACCACCAACTAATCCGGACAGCCAAGAAATCAGCACTCAAAGACCGACTAGACAACAACACCCACAACAGCAAGGAACTTTTCAACATCATCAAAGAATTCACCAACCCCACCGCCAGCTCTAACGACATCACCCCCTCTCAAGTCCTCTGCGACTCCCTCGCCTCATTCTTCCATGACAAAATCGCCGACATTCATAACAGCTTTGACAACCAACCCGTAAACCAGTCCACCCCACTCACCTCCGAACTTGTACCTCCTCCGAATAACCTTTTCGACTGGAACCCAATAACCACAGAAGACACCATTCGCCTGATGATCTCCATCCACTCAGGATCCCCTACAGACCCATGCCCCCATCACATCTTCAACAAAGCAGACTCCATTATCGCACCCCATCTCCGAGACGTCATCAACTGCTCCTTCAACTCCGCCACATTCCCAGAAAGCTGGAAACAGCCCGAGCTCAGCGCCCTTCTGAAGAAACCCACAGCTGACCCCACCGAACTCAAAAACTACCGCCCCATCTCGCTCCTCCCATTCCCTGCTAAAGTCATTGAGAAAGCCATCAACAATCAGCTCGCCGCCTTCCTCGAAACCAACAAATCACTCGACTTCTCACAGTCTGGCTTCCGAGCCAAACACAGCACCGAGACCGCCCTCATCGCAGCAACAGACGACATTCGAACACTACTGGACAACCGAGACACAGTCGCCCTCATCCTCCTTGACCTCTCCGCAGCCTTCGACACAGTCTGCCATAGCACCCTGATACAACGCCTCAGAAACATCGGAATTCAAGGAAAAGCATTGGACTGGATCATCTCGTTCCTCGCTGGAAGAACTCAGAGAGTCCGCCTCCCCCCTTTTAAGTCAGAGACCACCGAAGTCATCTGCGGCGTCCCGCAAGGATCATCACTCAGCCCCACCCTCTTCAACGTCTACATGAGCCCCCTCGCAACCATCGCACGTCAACACAACCTCAACATCATCTCCTACGCTGATGAGACTCGGCTGATCCTATCACTCACAAAAGACCCAACCACCGCCAAAACCAAATTACATGAAGGGATGAAAGAAGTAGCCGAGTGGATGAAGCACAGCCGTCTGAAACTGAACTCGGACAAACTCAGACAAAGTCCTCATCTTAGGTTCATCCCCTTCCGCCTGGGACGACTCTTGGTGGCCAACGGCCCTAGGAAAAGCCCCCATACCGACGGACCACGCACGGAACCTGGGCATCATCCTGGACTCCTCACTCTCGATGACCAGACAAGTCAACGCCGTCTCATCATCATGCTTCAACATCCTACGCTGGATCCCCACCGAAACAAGAAAAACGGTCACCCACGCACTGGTTACAAGCCGTCTGGACTACGGAAACACCCTTTACGCCGGTACCACCGCAAAACTGCAGAAAAAACTCCAACGCATCCAAAATGCTTCAGCCAGACTCATACTAGACATCCCCCGCACAGATCACATTTCCGTTCACCTGAAAGACCTTCACTGGCTCCCCGTCAACAAAAGAATAATGTTCCGTCTCCTCACCCGCGCACACAAAGCCCTATACGAACTTGGACCTGATTGTCTCAACACGCGCCTTTCCTTTTACACCCCCACCCGCCAGCTGCGTTCATCCAACCAAGCCCTCGCCGCTGTTCCGCGCATCCACAAAGCCACCATGGGGGGAAGATCCTTCTCCTACTTAGCGGCCAAAACCTGGAATTCCCTTCCCATCCACCTCCGCCTTACTCAAAACCACCTAGCCTTCAGAAAACAGCTTAAAACCTGGATATTCGATAAGTAATCCTCCCCCCCTTCCTCAAGCGCCTTGAGACCCTCTGGGTATGTAGTGCGCTATATAAATTCGGACTTGACTTGACTTGACTTGACCTTGTGTGGAAATCCCAAATGGGGGAAGATTTATCGCAGAGATTTTATAGTAACAACGCTTGATCTTGCTAGTTTGTTCACTTGAGCATCCATCGACAGCTTGGAGTCCATGGTCATTCCGAGGTTTCTAACTTTCTTCGATAACTTAGGCGGTGATCTCAGTTCATCAGGCCAGGCTGCAAGAGGGTCATAATGTTTCCAATTACCGCATGTGAGTATTTCCATTTTGATAGCATCCAATTTGAGATGGCTCCATGTCATCCATTGCTTCACGGCTCTGAGATAACGGAAAATCTGCGAGTTTCTGTTGGGGCATTCCAGTTGAAGGAGTATTTGCGTGTCATCTGCATAGTTATAGCACATGAGGTGAAATTGATTGATCAGAACTGGTAATGACTTCATGTAGATGTTGAAAAACATGGGCGAGATGATAGAGCCTTGAGGGACACCAGCTTTTGTGGAGTACGGTTTGGCCGAGAAAGGTGGGGTATGAATGACATTAGTTCTTTTTCGAATGTACGACGTGATCCAGTCTAAAGCAGTCCCCTCTATGTCGGCTTCATAGATTCTTAATACCAGAGTGCGATGGTCAACTGTGTCAAAGGGAGCCCAGAGGTCCAAGAGGAGTAGCGCAGCAACTCCGTTGCGGTCAACTGTGTTCTTCAGGTCATCCCAGATGGCTAGGAAGGCAGATTCTGTGCCTCTTCCCGAACGGAATCCTGTTTGGAAGTCTGAAAGTATGGCATTGTCTTCAAAGAATTGTGACATCTGGGCAAACGCTGCTCTTTCCATCTGTGTCCCCAGGAAAGGTCCATTTGTAATCGGTCTGTAATTGTCGGGGTTCAGCGGGTCCAAGTTTGTTTTCTTCAGTAAAAGACATATGTATGACTTTTTGAGTTTTTCTGGAAATATTCCGGTAGTTAAGGAATCATTGATGATTTTTCTTACTGGATTGGCAGCAGAGGTTGTGATAGCAGACCACGCACCCTTTTTCCACCACTCTGCAAAAGCACTTCCTAGCACGCTATTGGATGGGGATTAAAGTCCCCTTTGCTGCTGGGGGTCCTTAGGGGCCTACCTGATACCTCCAGTATGCCCCAGATAGTGGGATTGTTGATAGGTGGTCACAGGCCACTCCCCCTTTCTCCACCACTCTGCAAATGTGCCTCCTGGTGTGCTCTTGGTTGGGGGATAAAATCCCCTTTCCTCCTGAGGGTCACTGTGGGCCAACTAGCCCACCAGGTACCTCCAATAAGCCCCATACAACTGGATTGCTGAGAGTGGTCCAAGGCCACGCCTCCTTTTTACACCACTCTGTAAATACGCCTCCTGGTGCACTGCTGCTCAGGGGATGAAGTCCACTTATGTCCTCAGGTCCTCAGGACACAAGAGGACCTCACCCCCCCCCAGCAGTGCGCCAAGAGGCCCGTTTGCAGAGTGATGTAAAAAGGGGCGTGGCCTCGGACCACCGCTCAGCAATTCCACTATGTGGTGCTTACTGGTGGTACCTGGTGGGCAAGTTGGCCCCCAGGGACCCTCAGCAATAAAGGGGACGTAATCCCCCAACTTTGAATCGGTCAAGGGGCGCGTTTGCAGAGTGGTGCACGGAGGGAGCGGGGCCTCTGGGGAGATGCTGGATTTTCTTTTTTACTAAAAGAAGGGGTCTGTGTGGTTCCCCTTCTTTTAGTATTTTTTGGGCCCTGTGGACCCCATCTCGCAGGGCCTGAGCATTTTTTCTTTTGTTTTTAAAAACTGGAAGGGGGCACATGGCCTCCCTTCCCTGGGCCACTATGGGCCTGGCCTCAGTTTATTTAAAAAAAATCCTGGGAGGGGGGGTCACGAGGGGGGCCACGTGGTCCCTCTCCCCTGGGCCACTTCTGGCCCATGGGACCCCATTCCCCGGGGACCTGCCTCGTTAAAAAAAAAAATTCCCGGTAGGTGGGCCACGTGGCCCCCCCTCCACTGGTCCACTCATGCCCCGGGCCCATTCCCCGGGGCCTGGCCAGCCTGTTTTTTGGGGGAGGAGGTGGCCCCCCTCCTGAGGCCAATTATGACCCCGCGGACACCATCCCCCGGGGCCCAGCCTTATTTTTCTTTATTTTTTTAAATATCAAAAGGGAGGGGGCTGAGTGGCCCCCCTCCTGGGCCACATCTGGCCCCAGGGACCCCATCCCCCAGGGCCAGCCCTCAAGTTGGGTACCGTGGGGGGAACCCCAACGCCACCATGGTCCCTGCCAGCTCCTAGCCTCCTGCGGGAGCTGGCATTGCTTTTGGGCAAGGGGAACTGCTCGAATACAGCTCCCTTTGCCCAAAAGTAATTCTGCTTTGCTTCCTGGAAGCGAGAGCAGGTTTCGCTTCCAAGCAGTGTTTGCTATGGCAGGCATTGCCCCGATGGTAGGGACCCCGGGACATTGCAGAAGCCGGCCATAGGTGGCGGCGGTCCCCAGGGCCATTGAGGACTCCAGAAGGGGGGCCTGTGGCCCCCCTCCAAAACTGATTAAAGCCCCAGGGAGGTGCTGGTTCTTGGGTCCGCGGGTCCGCAATGGACCCCTGCATTTTAACAAACAGTTGCCCGGGGACATGGTAGTCCTTGGGGCAGTGTGGGGGGCTCGAGCCCCCCACACTTTGTTTTTAGAAGTAGCCCCGGGGTGGTGGCGGTCCACGGGGCTGCAGGTGGGACGTGTGGCCCCCAGCATTTTAATCATGTAGCCCTGGGGATGCAGTGATTGATTGATTGATAGGCTTTATTTCGGTATACAAATACCATAAAAGCAATACAAACATACAATTTAACAAAAAAAATATCATACAATCTATTATACACAGTTACATAAAAGCAGATACAATAGTTAATAGCAAGTTAAACAAGGATTAAATTGAAACAGAAAGCCTTCTATTGCGAATCAACCAAGCCCATTTCAAAAATTTTGACACATCACATACAGTCGCGGGGGTTGTGTCAGTCATTAAAATACACATTACTACTATACATTTGCGAATGCCCAGCAATCTACAAAGTGGTTTGAGCCAACGGATTCGGGGGACAAGATAGTCCGGGCATTCAAAGAAAGTATGGGCAACTGAATCTACACGAGTTAGACATGATGCACAAAAGGGTGAGAATTGCTGAAGCCCCTTCCAGCGGGCAACTAGCTCCCCTACTGGTAAGGTCCCCACACAAAACTTAAAATACAGAGTGCGGTCAAACGGGATGGTGATAATGTCTAGATAGGGTTCATATGCCACCACATCCTTAATTCTCACAAAAGCTACTGTTGTATTGGAATGGCGTGAGTCTTGGTGTCATTTCGCAGAAACCCGGTTCCAATACAATTTTTTAATAGTGGCCTTAGGTGGGGCAGATTTTGTAAACCAAGTATCAGGTAACCCTATCTCCGTTAATAATCTTTTGACATCCCTCAACCATTTGATCCTAGACCACCCTGCCGTATCCATGACCTCAGACAGAGCCCCGCATAGGAGGCTAATTCGGGCACCCGCCACAACCTTGTCCAAAGAAGCAGAGGGCGAAGTTTGGCTTGATCCCCAATGGGTCTACAGCCTAGATCCAATAGCACTGGCACAGTTGGAGTGCTTCGTGGCAGGGCCATCAGATCTTTCAGAAACATATTCTCTGATTTGACTATTGGATCCAAGTTGCAGGTGCCCCACAACTCTGCCCCATATAAAGGGGCACTGACCCCTCTCGCTTTATATATATCCACCACTAGGGCAATGGGTTTACAAGATGAGGAGCGTTGTTTGTTAAGAAGGGGTCCTCCTACCCTTTTATGACCCAGGAGCATTTTATAGATATGAGCTTTTCAGGAGAATGAGTCTTTGAGGAGGATACCCAAATAGTCAAACTCGGAAACTCTCTTCAGGGTCGGGAGTCTGCCAAGTTTCCTAGGGGGGTTCATAACCAAAAATATAGTTTTATCAGTATTGATTACTAACCCTCTTGATAGACAAAATTCATGGAAACTATTGAAAAGGCTTTGCAGACCCATAGGGGACTTTGAAATGAGTAGAGTGTCGTCCGCAAAAAGCAGGGTGGGGATCCGTTTGCCTGCCAAGGAGGGGGCGTCCGAGGGAGTGCCAAGCAGATGTTCAACCACTCCGTTTACATAGAGCAAAAACAGAGTGGGCGCCAGGACACATCCTTGTCGGACTCCCCTACCTACAGGAATTCTTTCTGTTTTTTCGCCCTTTGTGCCCCAACGCACCTGTGCAAAATTGCCATCATGAAATTTTAACAGCAGGGAGAGAATGTAAGAGGGCAACCCTAAGTCCACCAAGACCTTCCATAGTTTCTCTCTGGGCACCAGATCGAAAGCAGTTTTCAAGTCTATGAAGGCCAGATATAGACTACCCCCTCCCAGCACCACCACCTTCCAATGGAGAAGAGTTAATCTGAAGGCCTGCTCGATGGTCCCGGTACCAGATTGGAACCCAGCTTGGAGGTCCGACAGAATGTTGTTGTCGTCCATCCATTCGAGCATCCTTCGCAATATCACCTTCCCCGCCAGTTTTTGGGGGGAGTCGATTAAACTTATTGGCCTGTAGTTGGTAGGATTGTCCCAACACCCCTTCTTGTATATCGGGACAACCTCTGCTCCCTTCCACGATTCGGGTATGGGCGCGCCCTCGTTGATGGCATTTAACAGAGAGGATATGAGTCCCCCACTCCTTGGGGCTTGCCCGTATTATATCACCTGGTAACCCATCAGGCCCCGCTGCTTTTAGCGGAACCAGGGTTTTGATTGCTTCCAGCACCTCTCTTTCAGTAAAAGTATCGATCTCTAATCCCGTTGTAAGAATTCCTGTGAGGGGTGCATTATTAATAGGTGGGTCGCTTACAGTGTAAGGGGATGAAAAATAGTTAACCCATCTCTATGGGGGGATATTGCACGTCATCAGTGTGCTGTCCGGCCTATCTCTGAATCTTAAAAGGGTCCAAAAACCTCTTGCATCCCTATTCAAACTTGCTTTCCTCAGGTCCTCCCAGAAGCAGTCCTCGCATTCCTTCTTTGCTGCAATCACAGTCCGTGAGTAGTTTTTCCTAGCCAGTCGTATGTCGTCCAATGACCTGCTCTTCACAGCGCAAATTAAGGAACTTTTCATCTCCCTACATTTATTTGTGTACCAGGCATAAGGGTTCTGCCTAGGTTTGGGCTTTCCAACACGAGGGCGCGTATTAGGAAGATAAAAGAGTTCGCTCAAAGCCTCGGTGGTAGCACAAAAGAGTGACGTTACTTCCTCTGGATGTAATGAGGAATCAGCTAACCTGGACTGGGCAGAGGTCAAAAGTGTTGAGATGGATAGGACTTTCTCTTGGTCCATGATGATGTTGCCCCATTTTAGACTCCAACCACAATTAGAAGGGTAAAGCTCCTGATGGACAAGTGCTAGGGAGGTCACGTCTACTTCTAAGTGCACGTCCAGAAGGGACGTAGACCAAGGGAAAGCAGATTATGGTCGCTTTCTACTGAAGGGAGTACCTCCATATCCAACATGTGGTCCCAGGAGTTAGCATCAAGAAGGATATAGTCTATTCTAGATGTATGACCCACCCTGTTATAGGTATGCGCTCCGGAGGGATCCAGAGACGTCCTGCCAATCACTGCCCTAAGGTCGAATTCCAGGGTTAGGGAGTAGATTTGGACTGCCACTTGGGACCACCTTCTGATAGGGGGTAAGGCCAAAGCTGGTATGCCTCTCCTGATATCTTCCTCAACAGTCCCTAGGGAATCCTCCAGCCCAAGAGGCTCGAACGTACAGTTAAAGTCGCCTGCGACTAAAACGTGGGAACTATCTAGGCCCCCTCTTAACAGGGATTCTATTTCACACACAATGGGGAACAATAAGCCTCCCTTTGATCCCCTAACATAGATGTTAAAAATGTCAAGGGCTGGCCCTCTCTTGGGTCCTGTGAGCGATATACTCAAAAGGTCGAGTGAGTCGGTCACGCGCTGAGTGACCTGGCAACCAAGCGAGATAGCGACCCATATAAGAAGACCTCCAGAGGGGCGGCCTTTCCCATAAAGGGAAGGAACTGCTGGCAGAAAGAATGATGAATATCCTACCTTGTGGCACGTTTCCGTACTCCAAGTTTCTTGGAAAATACAGATGGAGAAACCCTCCACTAAGATGTCCCATTCCGGAACAGCCAGCTTCCTCGCAATCCCAGCAACATTCCAACTAAGAATCTTTATGACAGGGTCAGCCGTAGTTGGCTCGGCATAGAGAACAAGGTTGGTATCCTGCCCTCCCTCAGGAAATGGGCATATTACTCTGCTTCCTCCCTCCAACCCACTACCAGGACTGTCACCCTGAGGCTGGGGGCCACTCTCAGTGGAGGTGGAAATCCCACTATTGGTGATAGCCACCAGAGAGCAGGGATCCAACCATGGACTCGTGCCCAGGGGTAAAAGAACTGACCCTGGGCGAATATCATTTCAGTAACCTGTAGGTCTTCCGTAAGTCCCCGGCCATGGGGTTTGGTGGTAAGACACAGCAAAGGGATCAAAACCAGAAGTTAGAAATTTGTAGTAACAACTTTCTTCTGGGGTAGAACCGAAATGAATGCCCACTGTTCTTGGGTAGAAGAAGGTCAGATCGACTACTCCAATGCCAGCACTACTAGTGCCTAGATTCTGGTTAGAAATCAACTGAGCTACCCTGGGATCCTTAAAGTTCACAACCACACACTCCCCCTCAAAGCGCTTTTGACTACTGCCTACCCAGCCTACCCTTCTGACACCAAGAATCAACCCATCGACTTCCCTGGCCAATGGTCTGTTAGTCCTTAACCAGTGCATAGTTTTATTTTTTAGCATCTGGAAGAATTCTTGCTGCCCAACCAACAATGGTGGTACATTGGTAAGGATGGCAACAAAGGGATGACAGTCTGGAGGCAGATTCATGGGAGGAATTCTACGGGGCACTTTGGGAGGAACTGGGTCGAGCTGGCTAGAGGGGAGAACAACGGGACAAGTCAGTGTGGATTGGGCTATGGGGTTTTGGTTATTATAGTTATTAGGTCCAGGGTTCCCAGGTGTAGATCTAACAGTGGTGGCCATAGCCTCGCCAACTAAGCGCTCCTTGGGTTGGGATGTTTTTGCCCGGGAATGGTCTAAGGGGTGGGGTTTAGTCTTTTGGGATTGACCTGAAGATCGAAGGCCCTCTTTGGCAATAACAGCAGCAGAAGGAAGGGACTCTAGGGCAGGTACCCCGCTAGACAACCCCCTTGTATTTGAAGAATCTTGTAGAGTGATGGAGGTAGTTGTAACCGCATGGGCCCCCCCTATGTTACTGATCCCAGTCCTAGAGTGTGTTTTAATTAAGGATTTTGTTGAGAAGAAGTTGTCTAATGTAGCTTGTTCGAAACTGTCCAGATGGTCCGCTAACCTTTTGACTCGTTCAACAATGGGGGTCAGTAGGGCTTTCATCAGTTTCTCTATCTGTGCCAGTACAGGTGGGTCTGGGGGAGTAATATCGGCAGACGCCATCACCAGAGTGTCATTTGGGTTACATAGTGGATCGCCAGTGGGCGTCCCAACCTTAACAGCTTGAGCCCCACCTAGACCAGCCCCTTTAGGTTTATAGGAAGTTCCAGTCACTAAATCAAGTGTCCTAACTTTCCTAGGGTGTTTGGGATGATAACCTTTTCGGGGGCTGGTATTCCTTTTCCTTTTAGTATGGTGATTTGTAGATGCTGCATGGATTGATACACCTTGTGAGGCAGGAAGTTCCTCGTCAGTAGATGGGCTAATTGAAGCTGTAGACATAGGGGGAGGTAGGTTGGTTGAGACTGCGGACACTGGCTCGGTCCCGGTCTGGGAGTCAAGATCCAACGAACCTGCCACCCTGACCAAACTGGGCGACAATAGTGAGTCCTGCGGTTTTTCCCCTGGGTCTGGCACGGTTAACAGTGGAGATGGAGAGACCAATGCCAGAGAACTAAGGGGTGCCCGTTTCTCTAGGGGGTGTTTAAGGAGTTCGATAGACTGCCTGCGTTCAGCTCGTCTCTCAGCTAGGGCAATCTCTCTATCAATGTCGCGAGCGGCCCTGGTGAAGTACTTGTCTAGAGGGCCCAGGATTGCAACCCCAACCGAGGACGGTAAGGGATTCAAAGGGGAAGTAGTTGGGTTTGAAGACATGCTAGCGGTCCTTACAGCACAAGGGATAGGTTGGAACACTGTAAACCGCAGTTAGACCACTCTAAGTACAGGAGATAACTTAATAATAATGTCAATCAACAAGGCTACAAGATGTAACAGTTCGCTCCAGCTTACAAGGGCTTGTCCAGTAAATAGCGCTAGTTCACAGATGGCAGAGAGTGGGCCCAGCCCAGCCTCCTGCAGCCCCTGACGGCCACAGACGGCCCGCCCTTGTCCCGGGCTTCTCCCGGGACGCTCCCGCGCAGCGGTGTGCTGATCCTATGATAAGGGGCGGGGAGAGGGCGGGAGGTGTGTCAGCAGGGAGAGCGGACCAGGCGTGCTGTGGTCAATGCAGGGACTCCTGGGATATGGAGTCCCTGCTGCGCAGCTCGCAGCCCTGCTGCAGTTCTTGCCCCTAACGCTCCGCTCCTGAGTCAGGCAACAATCTCCTCAGACTGCGATGCGGGACCCGCAAAGGGATGTAGTGGTCCCTGGGGCTTGGGGGGCCCGTGAGGCCACCCCGCCTTAGAATAACAATGCCCAGGAGAGTTTGCGGTTCCCGGGGCAGCGTGAGGGTAAGGAGCCCCCTACACATTTTAAATAAAAAGCCCCCAGGAGGTGGCAGTCCCTTGGGCTGCGGGGGCCGCGTGCCCCCACATATGATTAACTAAGCTCCAGGGAGATGGTGGCCTCCAGGGCTAATTAATTGGGCATTGCCCCCGCGACCTGGCCCACCTGGGGGTTTATAGAAAACAAAGCACGGGAGCTCCCCCATTGATTTTCTTTCGACAGGATTCGCACACCAAGCGCGAATTTGGCCGATTTAAAAAGAAATGCTTTTTTGGGCCATTGAGCGGTCTAGAGGGTTAGAGTGTTTCTACCCTGCCCCTTTTTCTTGTTTTTTTAAGCATTTTTTAACTGTTTTCTTGTGACTGAGTCACAAGATGGCTGAAAACACATTCTGGTTTGGAGTGTTGGCAGCCAATCAGAATGAAGCTTGTGCTCAGATATATACATTTTTATTTTTTTCATTTCTCAGCAACTTCTGAACGGATTTACACCATTAAAAAAAAAGCACGCTTTCCGGACCAAGGCCTACTTTATTGCCAAATTTGGTGTAATTTCGTTCAGCAGTTCGGGCTGTAGCTTTGTCTGAAGTTCCTATGGAAATTAACAGAGGGAAATGCATTTTGGGACCCCCCTTTTTTCTTGCTCGTTGCTTGATGAATCACCCCAAAACTTTCAAAACAGGAGCTGACCTGAGTGAACCATTAGTTTGGAAAATTTTGCGGCGATTCGTCAAATGGCGCCAAAGATATTGTCAAAAGAAAAAATGCTTTTTGAATAGAAACAAGGTTCTAACTATTACTACCTACTGGCGACCGTGCTGAATAGAATTGAAAAAATCTTTGAAGTTCACTGAAAAAACAGTCCTAATCGAGGGGCACAGACACACAGACGAAACATGTTGACTACCTGGCAGTAAGGAGGGATGTAAGGAGCACATTACATCTCTCAATCAACACCATCCTTCAAGTTTTTAACCCTGGCCGAAGGGTCCAGGAATAAAGTTATAGGCACAGTGACACCTCCGAGCAAGTTTTAACCTACACCACACTGCACTTTCACTTCCAGCGTTCCCAGTCACTTTAAAATGATTGTTTCTCTTCTGTGTTGTATTGTCTTCTCCCACCCTATTGCTCCACCCCAGGTGTTGGTGGTGCAAGGGTGTTTTGTAATTAAAAATAACAAGGACCCCCTGAAAAGCTCCTGGGTCAGGGGAAATAGACTATTGAAAATAACACACCCAGACACGCAACCTAGATATACAGTTTGATGAGACCCAGACAACTGAAAATGACATGGAACAGCAAGGTAGTATCTGTTTTTAGAAAATTCTTATTATTTTAATGATTATCACGGGCATATAAATAAAAAGTTTTACATACAAAATATTTATACATAATAAAAATACATTGCATCGACAACAAATTATATAAAAAAATATATTAAAAAATGGTACAAATGAGGTAATGACGAATTCTTCTCAGAACAACTACCTTGCTGTTCCATGTCATTTTCAGTTGTCTGGGTCTCATCACACTGTATATCTAGGTTGCTTGCCTGGGTGTGTTTGTTTTCAATAGCAAGGGTGTTTTGTAGCAGCCCTATGATGAAGCATGTCACACAATTATGTGAGTGAGGTCAGTATTAAGACACACAGCACGTGCCACCACGAGACACAGACATTTTTATTGCTCCCTACTTCTTTTGGTGGACCAAAATGATCTGTTGAGCTGTCACTGCCATTCCCACCTGGCTAGCATGGTCAGATGGCTGCCCCCTGTCCCTGCCGCCTCCACCCTACCTATTCAAGTTCCATGCCCCATTCCCTCCAACCTGTCCTCCATGGTCCATTTTGCTGCCACTCCCTTCTGTCTTCCATGCTCTGTTGTGCTGCAACTGCTAAAACAAAGACATTCTTCTTCTTAAAAGAACACTTCTTCACCTGCAATAAAAGAATGTGAGAAAGAACAACATTCACAGCACACATGACATCTAAACTATTAGTTCTAAAGCAAGAGCTGTTAGGGACTTGCATTTCAGACCTATGAGCTCGACTAACATAAGAATGCATCATGTAAGCATTACAAATTCACATAACCATTAATACATTTTCATTTACCTCTGTATGAAATGTCACCAATAATAAACTCTTTTAGTATGTGAATATTTGTCAGTAATTCGTCATTTTAAGTTTTTTTTGCTAGTTACATCCATTTCCTATGTTAATTCTCCATGATACTTGTCGATAGCCTAAACTACATCATGTATTTAGGTTAATATATTTCACAATGCTAACACTTCTTGTTAACATAGTTAATACATAAATGCGGCTGCGCTCAACACTTGACTATAATACACCCCTACAAATGAAACGGGCTCTCCGCTCCATCAGTTCCCCCTCTGATGATGTTGAGTCATCATAAAACACTCCAAAACATCCCTGCAGAGAAGACCGACTTAAACAGATGTCACAGCTTACCTTCTTTGTCTGAACTCCTCCATTTGCTTCAAATTCTCATAGTGACTGTCCTGCAGTCTTTCCATCCTCCTCTCTCTGTCTCTCAAAGAGTTCTCCACTTGCCTTGCTTTGTGCCACTTATTGTCACGAAGACTCTCACCTGAATTCTGTTTTGTTCCTTTCTTAATGTTGCTTTTCCCCTACTCCCCTGAGAATCAATCGGAGCCAGCAAGATGGTAATAAACTCACTGTTTCCAAATGACCCCCAAGGGAAGGGGGGGATGGAAGAGAGCGAAGGAGACAAAACACTGTCTGTTGGCGTCAGAGATACTACTAGCGGATGTCTCTCAGGGAACTTCGAAGATTATTCTGGGAATGCAGGTACTAGTCTTGGTCAAAGTTGTGGATATTGTCCTAGAGGAACAAATAAGAGATTAAGAGCTTATATCTCTTCTTGATAATACTAACAGTAAACAAATTCCTAATAGCTTTATAATTAACATACCATGCTAGTTGACTGTGACTCTTGCACTTCTATTTATGTACTCATTAAGTGCTTTCCTGCATTGCTCCTTGACCTGACTTTTTCTAGATAAAACTCATAAAAGCACACACAATACTATTTCACAATATTCATTTTGTTCACAGTTATAATATGCAAGGAAGGGTTCTATACCTTAAGTGCACCAGTTCCAGATTTTAAAAGGGGTTCTGAAATGATAATAAAGAAAATAAAAGAAAACAACAATAAGGCTTACTAGCCTTTCACAGATTCACTGCTCTTTTCTGTAAATATAAACATTGGCTTTACTCAGCCTTTCCATGTCATTTCCAAGACACTCAAATGCAGAGTTTCCTATTTTAATGTATTGAATAATTATCTTTGCACAATGTTCTCTATAGAAGTCTTCATAAAGTTCCAGCGTAAAACAAACTTCCTTAAAAAACCTTTGATGAAATGAAGTCCTTAAAGAATGCACTCGAGCGTGAAATAAACGTCTCTGAAGAATGTACTCAAGCGTGAATTAACGTCTCTGAAGAATGGCCCCGCAGGGGGAGCAGCGCGAGACGTCTCCCCCTGCGGATTTCGGGCACGATGGCAGGGTCCAGGAGCAAGCTGAGGAGGGAGCGTCAGGGCAGGCTTTTAGTGCGTAGGCTCTGAGGAGATTAGGCGCAGGCAGGTTAGAGAGGGGGATTTTGTTCTTTTATCAAAATCGAGTGTCAGGCAAGGTTATTTACAAGTGGTTTATTTTAGAGACAGGTTAGTTTTAGTAGTGAAAGGTTTACAAAATGGAAATGAGTGAGCAGCTGGTGGCAGCTTTGCGTGTTATTCAGCACGAAGGGAGAGGAGATATGCTGACACAGGCGGCGCTTCAAGAAATGCTTTCACCTAAGCGTCCCCCACAGAGAAAAGCGGCAAAGGGGGTGAAGTATGCCATTGAGGCTTGTCAGCCAGCTTCAGTCAAAAAGGGGAGCAGGAGAGCTCGCTCTTTGAGCGCAGGTGTGGACAAGTCATGGAGACCTGGCGTGACGGGAAAAGTCGCGGCGGTACGCAGGGCTACCTCCCTCACCCGTCCACAAGCGGTGAGTGGTTTTGATAGTAGACAAAACTTTTCTGAGGGGGATACGCAGGTCATGGGCGCAAACATGGGGTCTCTAAGGCTACTACGCTGGTTGCCCTCAAGAGAAAAGGAAAAGAAAAGGTCGTAAAGAAGCTGGCAGTTACCCAAGATAGGCTGGGTGGCCAGGGATTACCTTTGCTACCCCCAACAATGAGCACTTTGCCTGTTTTTGATGACTCTTGCGTAGACAATGGGCACCCCAATGTCAGTCAAAAATTTATCGTGAGGGGGCGGACGGGCTCTTTGGTGGCTTATTCCAGTGACAGTGACGATGATGAGGACTTTGAAGTGCAGTCCCTCCAGGTTACCCCCCACCTTGCTACACCCAGCCAATTGCCTCAGAATAGTAGCGGGTTAGTGCGAGCAGCAGAGTACGGCTTGGAAGGGCCACCCTCATCTACGCGGGGAGGGCCCCGGGCTAATCAGCAAGTTGGTGTACCTCAGGAGACGCAGGTGGAGAGTGATTCGGAGTTCGACGATGATTCTGGCGGTGAGGAGGAAGGAGAGGAAGACGGAGAAGCTGAGCAAAGAGCTGCAACATTCTCTTCAGGTCAAGAGATCAGGAGATGGGATACCGAGTATTTATTTCCACGTGCTCGCCATTCATCGTATGCCGCAACAAACATGAGGAGCACACATAACAGGAGCGGCAAAGGTCAGTGGGTTTGGGTGGAGCACCCAAGCTCCGCGGACAACCATTTAGAGGGACATAATTCTGCAGAAGACTTCAGTTTTTCGCGAGGTGCTCGCAACATGGCTGATGCGCAGATGGTTGGGTTCCAGAATGTACCATCTGTTCACGGGGCTGCCTCTATTGTATCATCGTACGTTGAGGGGCTTGGTAAGGTATATCCTAGCTAATCCAGAGCGGATTTTCCGCGATCAGACAGACCTCTAGAGCGGAGTTCTGATCTGGTTTGGTCAACCTATGATGGCGGAGTTGGAGATGGGGCTTGAGGGGTGCTTTTAGTCAGACTAAAAAAGGAAAGGCTGAAAAAACAATAAAGGGCAAGAAAATTGCGCAGAATAAACAAACTGTCTTGGGTACAGCTGGTAAAGCACAGAAAAGGGCAGGGGGGGCAACGAACTCTTCTTTATTGTTTCAGAGGTCAAGTGTGGACTCTTCTGCAGTGGAGCTGACCCCAAGAGATTATCAAGAGCGGATGTCTCCGACGGAGCTGCAGCAACGAGCGGTACAGCTACCATGCGGTAAGCCTCATTGGTGGGCAGTGTGGGATGATGGACGGGATAGAGGGGCGAATGTACGAAATTTACCGGTGGTTAAAATAGTAGGGGAGAAGGACGGTAGGAAGTGTGTGTCGTTAGACAATTCAATATCATCTGGAGTACTGACAACGCTTAGTGCACTAGGTGCAGGAGAGTCCCCGCAGGGGTTAGTCACTCTGGAGGGAGGGCGTACACAGGATGCGGTGTCAGATCAGATAGTCTCTATTAATGTTAGACAACGCGTTCCTTAAATGGGCCTTGCGATGCCCTTGGGGTCGCACTTATCGGATAAGACCAAGCAACGTATATGGAATCATGAGTTTGTTGACATCTTCAAATTACTTCACCGTGATGTGCAAGCCAAAGAGGGTTCAAAAGAGGAGGAATGGGAGTTAGCGCGACGTCCCAGGGTGCCTCGTACAATCGAGAATTGGACCTCAGCCTTCCTGATATATGCAAGTATTTATTGCGAAAGATATCCGGAGAGGTCCGTTGCCCTATATAAGTACATGGATATCGTCAGGAAGGCTCAGCTGCACTTTGGGGGATACTCATGGTTGAACTACGATGAGGAATTTCGAGCCCGTATCAGCATTTGTGCTGAGAAGCCGTGGGGGGACGTGGATTCCGAACTTTAGCTCCAATGGATGTCCACGTCTCACCCATCGGTGACAACACACACGGCATGTGGCTTGCCAGTGCCTTACCGGCCCTTTCTATGGCGTCCCGCTCATTCTGGAGCGGGTGCATGGGGAAGGATTTTCACCTCAGGTACAGGATCCTGTTGGAACTACAACCGGGGAATGTGTACTAGACCAATGTCCTGCTTTAAGCACGACTGTTCCCAGTGCGGGGGGCGTCATCCGCTCACACAATGTGGTTCCTCAGCGGGTGGCTTTGGCGGCCACCAATTCCATGAGCAGCAACGATTTCCAGAACAGGGTGGCTGGGCAGCTAGGGGAAGAGGCGCCTCTTTCCCTACTTTTCCAAAAGGCGCCTACACCAGTTAAGTTAGCCGGTTTGATACCTTGGTTAGACAAATATCATGACACGGACGCAGCAGCACGTTTGTTTTGGGGGTTTCGAGAGGGCTTTAAGCTGGGATATCAGGGCCCCCGTCAACAGAGGTGGGCTGACAACTTGCGTTCGGCTAAGGCGCTGCCGGAGGTGGTCCGTAAAAAATTAGATGCAGAGATCGAGGTAGGTAGGATAGCGGGCCCTTTCCAGCATTGTCCTTTGCCGAATTTGATAGTGTCCCCTCTTGGAGTCATTCCCAAAAAAGATACTGGCGAATATATGATGATACAACATCTCTCCTGGCCCGAGGGGGGTTCCATCAATGATTTCATATCAGCTTTAGATACCTCGGTGTCGTACACGACAGTGGATGAAGCGATGGAATTAGTAACAAAGATGGGCAAGGGAGCGGAAATGGTTAAATGCGATATCCAATCTGCCTTCCGTTTGCTACCCATTCACCCTTCTGATTTCGAATTGTTGGGGATGTTTTTTCAGGGACATTATTATGTTGACAGAGTCTTACCAAGGGGATGTGCAGCTTCTTGTGCGCTGTTTGAGATGTTTAGCACATTCCTACAGATATGTACAGAAGGTATCAGTTGTCATTATTTGGACGATTTCCTTTTCATAGGAAAGGCTACCACAGGACAATGTACAACAGCACTAACACACTTCCAGAGGCTTTCTGAGTCTTTAGGGGTTCCTTTAGCGCCTGACAAGACTGAGGGACCTAGTACGATCATGACTTTTCTAGGCATTGAGTTAGATACCATACAGATGACAGCGCGCCTTCCACAGAGTAAGATTAGTGAGATCAAAGCATTTTTGCTCCTGGTTATGGATGCGCATAAGATTGAATTGAGACAGGTGCAGCGCTTGTTAGGCTAATTGAACTTTGCGTGTCGAGTGGTAAGAGCGGGGAGGACATTTTGTAGACGTTTAGGCATGTCTTTATCAGGTGTCTCTCTCCCACACCACAGGGTTCGAGTAACTAAAGGTATCAAAGAGGATTTAAGAGTGTGGTTGTGTTTTTTGGACAGTTTTAATGGCATACCTTTGCGATTCTTGGATGACAATTTTGTGTGGCAAGCCCAAATTTATTCTGATGCTGCTGGATCGAGTGGTTTTGGAATTTTCTGGGAAGGAAGGTGGTGCGCCGAGGGTTGGCCAGAGCATTGGACAAATCAAGGCCAAAGCATTGCCTTTTTAGAGCTGTTTCCCCTAATTGTGGCTTTGTTAGTTTGAGGTCACGAATTCCAAAACAGATCTGTGTTGTTTCACGTAGAAAACACAGCAGTAGTAAATTTGGTGAACAATCAGAAGGCCAAGGATGTCAGAGTGTTGCAACTGTTGAGAATGTTCATGCTTTTGAGTTTGCGCTTCAGCATGATCTTCAAAGCTAAGCATGTCCCTGGGGTTAACAATTCCATTGCTGATGCTCTTTCCCGCTCTCATTGGCAGAAGTTCCGCGAGCTGGCGCCAGGGGCAGATCTCACCAAAACGAAAGTGCCACCCAACCTTTAAGCCCTAGGGGAATGAGGATCGTACAGCTAGTCGAGCAGTCAATTGCCCCTTCGACTAGAAGAAGTTATGTACAAGCATGGCAGGAGTTCTTACACTATACACAAGTGGTAGGAGGGTCAGGACATGTGGGAAATGGGAGGGGTAACATTTGTGATTTTGTTCTTACGTTGATAGACAAAGGGTTATCTCACACAACCATTGCTGGAAAGTTGTCAGGTTTATCTTTTTATGGTCAGCTGTTGTGGGGTTTCGACCCAGTTGATAGTAGTTTGGTTAAAAGAATGTTGAGGGGACTCCAGCGGAGGACAGTTAAGTTCCAGCAGCCACGAGCTCCCATTACATTTGACCTATTGCAACGATTGTTGGAGCAGTTGGAGTTGTTTTGTTATGACCTTTGGGAGGTTGGGCGTTTTCGGTTGGCCATGATTTGGATGTTCTTTGGTGCGTTCAGGGTTTCTGAAGTGCTGGGTGCGGGGAGAGACAGAGGTTTATCCAGCACAGAGATTTCAGTCATGGAACACAGGTTAGGAATATGGATTAGGAAGTCCAAAACTGATCAGTTGGGTCGGGGTACATGGGTCTTTCTGAATAGCAGCGG